>NC_064638.1:727995538-729403038 GCF_023864345.2 Schistocerca serialis cubense
CGCTTATGGAGGTCACGACTGGTCAACAAAGTAAGACAGTTTATTTGCCTGGGGAAGTGAATACATGTTACTAAGGTGTGCCTCCTTGAGATTGGAGTATAGGCGTTCTGACGTAGACACACATATTTGAAGTACAACTTATCTCGAATTTTGGTATACTTTAAACGTTTCTAACAGTGTTTTATGAAGAAGACTAATCTTTTACGGAGCATGCCCGTAAATACGTCATACTGACTGAGCTTAAGAATTAAAATTTTGATGAAACACCTGTGCTCCTTTGATGTATCATACTGAAGAACCTGAACACTATGAATAGATTCACAGAAGGTTTGTAAGTAATTTCCTTTGTGACTCTAGTACACTCGTTCGTATTACATACGTCTTCTGCTTCGCTGTACACTTGTTCGTACCCAGTCCGTATGGATACATATAAAAGATGGATCATCAGTGAATAGCGCCAGTGTAATCAATCGATGATTAAAAATAACCAGTCGAGAATGTCTTGAACTCGGTTATCATAGAAAAGTTCAAGATATTTTGTGGTTATGTCCGGTGTACTTTTATACCAAATGCGTCATGGTAGAAATTCTTTGAAGGTATTTGTAGAACTACGTTTTCAGCAGCTAGAAATTTCTTCTTCTGCTTCATCACTGGTTTGTGTGACATATTTTGAGTGTTGTTTATTCACAACGTCCTGATTGAATCCTCAGAAAGGGACATGGAGCGGAGGATGCATGCCCCGTCCACCGACTCCGAGGTCAGCACACGGGTAGCACATGTGGAGCTGAGGTTACAAGCTGCGCTTTCGTCGTGCGGCTTTCGCACTGCCCGTGTACTTAACGGTTTAGCGTGTCGCGGCACAACAGTCGCTTCGTAACGCCTACAGTACACAGGATGCTGCATTGTTAGATCAGAGGTCACTAAACATTTTCGTAGTGGGCCGGATAACTGACGAAATGAGGAACGCAGGCCGCATCATCATTCTGTACACAGTTGTGAAAACACATTTGACGTCCTAACTACAAATAATCCTGAGTTAATAACGAGCATCAAAACGGATACAGGGATTAGTGAACACAGGGTCGTCGTAGCGAGATTGAATATTATAACCCCGAAACCCTCCAAAAACCAAACGAAAAATATACCTATTCAAAAAAGCAGATAAAAATTCACTTGACGCCTTCCTGAGAAACATTCTCCAGTCATTCCAAATTAATAATACAAGTATAGACCAACTGTGGCTTGAATTCAAAGAAGTAGTGTCGGCAGCAATTGAGAGATTTATACCAAATAAATGAACAAATGACGGAGCTGATCATCCTTGATACACAAAACAGGTCAGAACACTGTAGCAGATACGACGAAACAAACATGCCAAATATAAAAAGACGCAAAATACCCAAGATTGGCGATCTTTTACAGAGGCTCGAAATATAGCGCGGACTTCAACGCGGGATGCTATAACATTTTCCACAACGAAACTTTGCCCCGAAACCTGGAATAAAATCCAAAGAGATTCTGGTCGTATGTGAAGTATGTTAGCGGCAAGAAACAATCAATGCCATTCGTGCACCCAGGTTCGTCGTTGAGTAGACCATCGCAAGCGTTCCTGTCTATAATGCAGCGTCAAGGGTAAACGCAGCCACGGTCTCCGATCTGATAGTCCATGCTGCTGCAAACGTCGTCGAACTGTTCGTGCAGATGGTTGTTGTCTTGCAAACGTCCCCATCTGTTGACTCAGGGATCGAGACGTGGCTGCACGATCCGTTACAGCCATGCGGATAAGATGCCTGTCATCTCGACTGCTAGTGATACTAGGCCGTTGGGATCCAGCACGGCGTTCCGTATTAACCTCCTGAATCCACCGATTCCATATTCTGCTAACAGTCATTGGATCTCGACCTACGCGAGCAGCAATGTCGCGATACGATAAACCGCAATCGCGATAGGCTGCAATCCAACCTTTATCAAAGTCGGAAACGTGATGGTACGCATTTCTCGTCCTTACACGAGGCATCACAACAACGTTTCACCAGGCAACGCCTGTTAACTGCTGTTTGTGTGTGAGAAATCGGTTGGAAACTTTCCTCATGTCAGCACGTAGTAGGTGTCATCGGCGCCAACCTTGTATGAATGCTCTGAAAAAGCTAATCATTTGCATATCACAGCATCTTCTTAAATTTCGCGTCTGTAGCACGTCATCTTCGTGGTGTACCAATTTTAATGACCAGTAGTGTAGTTTGCATAGGTTTGATGAGTACTGGAAATTGGCATCTTTCCTTGGCTGAAATGATTTCAGGCCCTCGCCTTGTGTGGAGCTCAGGCAAATTAAAAGTATCTAATATCAAACATAGGTTGTAATTTCTAGAATTCCTTGTCATTTTCGAGACTTCCAGTTTTCCCGCTACATTATTCTATGAACGTTAACTGAGAAATTTGGGAACTGCTAAATTTTGAGATGTAAACGCTTCTAGTAAAATGTTCTAGGGGAGAATCATAACCCTTAGACAGCCCCCAACTCCCCTCCCAAAAAAAAAAAAAAAAAAAAAAAAAAAAAAAAAAAAAAAAAAAAAAAAAAAAAAAAAAAAAAACCGCTTCGCCCTATCACCCTACAACTACTTTAATCATCGCCTTCAGTCTAGGGGTGCTGGTGACGTTTCCCTTGTTTTCGACGACCACCACAACCTCGCTTTCCTTAAGCCGTTGTCTGCCGGCGGCGCGTCGTCCCACGTCGCTCAGCACGGCGCCTCTGAGATCCACACGACGTTGTTTTCGTGCGGCTCACGCGGCTCTTGCGGTGCGAATTTACGGCTTCCGCGCACGGGTAGTAGCGGCTGCCGGCTTCTGTCCTCGTATCGTTATTACGGTTTACAACCCAGTTTACGATCTCACTACTGCGAGCCTTTATGCTGAAGGCCATGTCGGACCTTCTCTCTCTTTTGTACGATTTTGCCGCCGTAAACCCGCAGCCCACCTTAAAAATGTTCTTGATTATCACAAAAGACCAGCAAAGAAACTGAAGTGCCCACGCGATGCTTGCCAGGGCGTAAAACGCTGCCATTATGTTTGAAATGTGGTACGTTTCTCTCCCGTGCCTGAATGAAACGGATGTAAGTCCAGGCGAAATTTCCATCTTACGTGGGGAATGCGATAGTCGTTACTGTTAAACTAAAATTTTAATTTTCCTAGAATCTGGTTTTATGCTCGTGGAGGAGGTGTGACGCATGGGGATTTTCTGCTATACTCGGTCGTGGGTAGAAACAATGTTCGTGATCACTCACACAGTCAGTGCTGCGGAGACCGGTGAGACAAACACGCAGTACCGTGTGGACTCAAATGTATGGCTAGTGAACAACTGGTCAGAATCAAAGTCCAGAAGACAGAGAAAGTTGTCATACACTATGATAAACGCGTCTAGGGAGGCCTGCAAATCCAAAAACTTAAATAGGCAAGTTCGTGCTCACAATAATTCACTGCTGGCCATTAAAATTGCTACACCACGAAGGTGACGTGCTACAGACGCGAAATTTAACCAACAGGAAGAAGATGCTGTGGTAAACAAATGATTAACTTTTCAGAGCATTCACACAAGGTTGGCGCCGGAGGCGACACCGACAACGTGCTGACATGACGAAAGTTTCCAACCGATTTCTCATACACAAACAGCAGTAGACCGGCGTTGCCTGGTGAAACGTTGTTGTGATGCCTCGTGTAAGGACGAGAAATGCGTACCATCACGTTTGCGAGTTGGATAAAGGTCGGATTGTAGCCTATCGCGATTGCGGTTTGTCGTATCGTCACATTGCTGCTCGCGTTGGTAGAGATCCAATGACTGTTAGCAGAATATGGAATCGGTGGGTTCAAGAGGGTAATACGGAACGCCGTGCTGGATCCCAACGGTCTCGTATCACTAACAGTCGAGATGACAGGCATCTTATCCGCATGGCTGTAACAGATCGTGCAGCCACGTCTCGATCCCTGAGTCAACAGATAAGGACGTTTGCAAGACAACAACCATCTGCACGAACAGTTCGACGACGTTTGCAGCAGCATGGATTATCAGCTCGGAGACCTTGGCTGCGGTTACCCTTGACGCTGCATCACTGACAGGAGCGCCTGCGATGGTTTACTCAACGACGAACCTGGGTGCACGAATGGCAAAACGTCACTTTTTTCGGATGAATCCAGGTTCTGTTTACAGCATCATGATGGTCCCATCCGTGTTTGGCGACGTCGCGGTTAACGCACACTGGAAGCGTGTGTTCGTCATCGTCATACTGGCGTATCACCCAGTGTGATGGTATGGGGCGCCGTTGGTTACACATCTCGGTCACCTCTTGTTCTCATTGACGGCACTTTGAACAGTGGACGTTACATTTCAGATGCGTTACGACCCGTGGTTCTACCCTTCATTCGATCCATGCGAAACACTACATTTCAGCAGGATAATGCAAGACCGCATGTTGCAGGTTCTCTACGGGCCTTTCTGGATAGAGAAAATGATCGACTACTGCCCTGGCCAGCACGTTCTCCAGATCTCTCACCAATTGGTCAATGCGCCAGTCAGCAATCTTGATGAACTGTGGTATCGTGTTGAAGCTGCATGGGCAGCTGTACCTGTACATTCCATCCAAGCCGTTATTACGGCCAGAGGTGGTTGTTCTGGGTATTGATTTCTCAGGATCTATGCACCCAAATTGCGTGAAAATGTAATCATATGTCAGTTCCAGTATAAATTATCTGTCCAATGAATACCCGTTTATCATCTGCATTTCCCTTTGGTGTAGCAATTTTAATGGCCAGTAGTGTATTATGCCACACACACAAAGTCCTCGTAGACTAAACGTGAGAGTGGTTGGTATCAGTGGTAAACCGTCAGCGGCCATGCCCATCTCTTATTACAGCTACGACTTCCACGGGACACTGCGTCAACTTGATAGCTGCACAGCCCGAGGACCACGTGTCGCGCGTCTGTATCGGCAATCTGGATTGGTTTGGAATGTAAAATACTGTCATCTACTAAAGAAAGCGTGACAGCTAATATGACTCTCTGGTCTGACTGGTGAGGACTTGAAGGTTTGTACTATACAGGAAACTGAATCCAAACAACTACCTTTCGTGGTGCTACTGCCATTGAACTACGATAGCTCCTCCAGGCCATAGTATTGGACAGCGTAATGTGCTGTCTCAAGGCCCTAACAGCAACAAGTCCTGCGCCATTGCCTTTGCCTGTGGCGTTTATTATCGATACATTACTGCATAGAGGGGTCCAAAAAAATGTATCCACTGTTTAAAAGTCCATAACTGGCAAACTAATTGACGGACCTGTCACATCTTTGGTAGTGTAATAGTTTGTAGTTTCGGCAATCGCCACACAAGCGTTGTATTGCGTTGTTTTGTTTTGTCAGATGACAGTCGGTAGATAGTGTTTTGTTCTTAGTTGCACCTAGTTACTCGAGTAAATATGGCTGGCGCAAGGCTTACATTCAATGAAAGGAAGTCAGTTTTGAAGTGGTGTTTTAAGTACGAAAACATTAATGAGTTTCAACGACAATGGCGAAATGAGTATCAAACAGAGCCACCGACATGGTTAACGATTCGTTGCATTCGAGACAAATTTGAAGCCGAATGCTGTGTTAAAGATGTACACAAACAACGATCTGGACGACCTGTAACAGTAATAAGTCCAGCTAACTCCCGTCGTATGTTACAACAATTCACTCGCTCACCATAGAAGTCTGTGAGGCAGTGTGCCCGTGAAACTGGAGTGAGTCGCTCAAGTGTTCGGCGAATTTTGAAGACAGCAAAGTTGAAGTGCTACATCCCACGATTGCTACACGCAGTGAACGAGGACGATCCAGATCGTAGAATGGAGTACTGCGAGAGGTTTACTAACGTGATGCGCAACGATGAAGAGTTTGCAGAGATGATTGTGTGGTCTGATGAGGCACAGTTCAAACTCAATGGTACAGTAAATCGCCACAACTGCATCTACTGGGCCGCCGAAATTCCAGACGTCCATGTAGACAAAGCCGTGAATTTGCCATGAGTAAATGTGTGGTGTGGGTTGTCTTACCTGGGTTTGATTGGACCATTCTTCTTTGACGGCACAGTTACCGGTGAGGTGTACCTTCAGAACTTCAGACATCCATTTTACCTGCCATCCGAGACTTGTATGGTGACGGAAGAGTTTACTTTCAACAAGATAGTGTCACAGCCCACTATCAAAATCGTGTTAGGGCGTATCTCGACATAAATCTACCAGGAAGATGGATAGGCCGTAGAGGTGCTGTAGAGTATCCACCACGTTCCCCAGAACTAACTCCTCTGGACTTTTACCTGTGGGGCACACTAAAGGACGTCGTTTATCGACAAAAGCCACGCATTGGATGAACTTCGAGAATCCATCGTACAGTCATGCGCAAATTTCCAACTGAAGACGTTGCAGTCAGCAGTTCGTGCTGCAGTTCGGTGGCATCGTCTGTGTGTGGATGTTAATGGTGACCATTTTGAACACCTACAGTGATATCTTTAAGTTGGACTTTAAGCTACACTTTCACCAAAAATGAGACAACTCTGTCAATTAGTTTGCAAGTTATGGACTTTTAAACAGTGGATACCTTTTTTGGACCTCTCTGTATAATCGCATTGTTCCCTCCAAATGCAAGTTATCCCGCTGATGCACAGTCCGAATGCGCGCCTGCCTGCTTCATCGTTTCCTTTCATCACAACCTCAAACATCTCTCCTACATCACAGAATTCCCGTATCAACAACATTCACATACTCGATCCGTACGTTTCAGTTTACTTCTATACCTCTACGTGTCACAAATGTTTACCACAAGTATTTCTGTGTTTGTAAACATTGAGCTGTAGAATAATGTGCACCGTACGTAAGATTTGTTAAACATTTCCTTTGTTTCAAAAATCAATACTCAGCTCACAACATAATTGTAAATCTGCTTTTACCTGTCACTGAATGCCTGTATACCACAATCTATAGTTCCAGCACTGTTATGCGAAGTCTTAGGCACGTTAACCACTGCAGTCTCGTATAGTTACTAAGCTGTCCATCACTTAACATCATGGACCAGAAATTAAAAGTGAGCTGTATCATTGGTATTCAAACTCTAATTATAACTTAAAATCAGCGTAGAAAATAACCAACGGACATAATTACCGAGTTCCATAACAAACATATGATCTTAAGATCTTTGAAGTTCATATTTGCTGCTTGGTTCGGTTCTTTGCCTCCCATGTGAAGATAAATTTTATCGTGCGGATATACTCCGTAACTCATTGTGTTAAAACGTGAGAAACTCCTCCATTTAGCATTCGTCTTATTTCCATCAACATGTTCAATTACTGTAGCTTCAGTCTTCTGTAAGCATGAACAGTAAATGCCAAATATTTCGAGATTAATTTGCAACATTTTAGAATAGATGCTTACTAATATTTAACATCGAACCTATAGCTCTGAGTCAGTTGGCTTTTTGAGGTATTAGTCTTGTATCCTTGCCTTTGCCTAAAAGAAAACTCTGCCTCCGACTCAGACATCGATGTCGACACAGCATAATCACTTGACAGACATCATGGACCGCGCTTGCAGGCGCTCCCGACACACTCTGAACTACGGCGCAAGGCCAGTATCTCATGACTCTGTATGTTTAAACCTTCTAATCATCATTGGTGCAGATAACAACGGTTCTTCTAACCATTATTATCTTTATATCACTTCACCAGTAGGAAAGTAGTAATGAGTGAGTTCTACTACATGTCTTTACTTTCAGTAGGACAATGCTACAGCTCTTACAGCCGACAAGACCACGACTTTTCTGGATCAGTACTAACACGTAAATGTGATTTAGAAGGGTTCAAATGGCTCTGAGCACTATGGGACTTAACAGCTATGGTCATCAGTCCCCTAGAACTTAGAACTACTTAAACTTAACTAACCTAAGGACAGCACACAACACCCAGTCATCACGGATTTAGAAGGGGTTTTTGGTTCCCTGGCTTTGCTAATTCATTCCCTCTTGACTTTTTCTCGTGGAATACCATTAATACGCTGATTACAAAACTCAGTTTCACACTGTCCCCGAATTACAGAAAGATATTGGACAAGATACTGCTGCATTTCCTCAACAAATATAACAACATATGCGTGACAACATGGAGTTTTGTATTCAGTTGTTCGCGTAATGGAGGTCACTTTCAATAATTTCTGTAACATTTCCCATAAACATGCCCTGCCTTTTGAATTCACTGTAAAACCTGAGCTTATCAATCAGCTAAGTTCGCAAAAGACAGGAGACGAGGGAGATTCGGCCAGATGCTGAAAGTTGATCGACTTAGTATAAACGCATTACTGACGTAGACTCTATTAGCTGTGTGGAATACAGACATATCAGTGCGCAGACCAGCACCTTAACGATACCGTATGAACTAAACAACACCGACTTTTCTCTCCAACACGTGAAATTAAAATAAAATTTACGACTATGTCACCGAATAAGCGTTGCTCGCAGGACACCAGCATTCCTTGTCAACACAAAAGCGCTGCGTAAGATAAACCGCGCGCTCACTTTCTGGCCCACACGCTTCCCGGCGTCTGATTTACCGTGACAGCGACACTTCGAGTCGCGTGCGTCGCCGTGATGCACGCCGGGTCACGGTCTACGGCACGGTTGGCAGCCCTGTGCGGGGAAGATCCGGCGACTGCGGGCGACACGCTATAGGCGCCGGCCGGCGCGCCATTACGCCGCCGAGGACAAACACGGCGACGCCTAATTTACAGCTTCCTGCCCACTGTTCGCCGCCGCCGCAGTCGCCGTGTATTTTAAACACAGGCGGCGCCCAGTCGTGACTTATGGCCGTCACAGGCCCGAGAAAAATTTGTTGCACTCACCGTCATGACAACCATTCCCGCTTGTACGGCGCCGGAAAACTGAACTGCAGTGAGGACCGCCAAGCGTGCGTCGATCAGTGGCAGTCGTAGCAGCATCTGCTCGTCTATAAAATCCTTGTCTCCTTAATGACGATTGTTGCTGTTTATGGAAATCATTTTTGACTAAACAAGACGAAAATGTAACACAGGATACACAGAGGTCGTGTTTTATAAAAATCCTACTGATAAAATAATACGAAATGATTGGTACACATTTGCGCTAATCCCAATGCAATCCAGATCAGTGGCTGTGTGTCAGAGTTAGCAATATAATGTTCTTTTATATGTCATGTAAGAATTGTTTCAAAAGCTGCGGATAGGAAACTGAATACCTGAGCAGGTTTGTAAGTCAGAATATGAGAACAGTACATAAGAACCAGATATTGGTATTACAGCCAAACGTATAGATAAATCGCTATTCAGACACATACATGTTAGAGGTACGTAGGGACATGCATTTACAGGTGGAGTGTTACCACATCCTGCTGAGCTGCATGTGGGATACATGTGCTTTCCCATTTCCCTGGCATTCTAAATACCAGGAGCATTAGATTAGCAGCGCAGGGAGCTATGTATTAGGATGTTCTCTCTGTTGACGATACGCACATTATTTTATACGTTGCTATATCGTTGGATGCTAACAAGGTTTCGAGGTTCTTGGAAAGTGGTGAAAAAGAGTCTAAAAGTTATCTGCATGTACGTTTATGTGATATGTATTCCGAGGACATTGCAGGAACATATATTTTAGGTCTTCTCGCTCTCTGCAGATATAGAGATGTGGCGCGTATGTTGAGCCGATAGAGGTTTTTTCGAACTTGCATGCCTAAACTGGTCTTGCAGTTTGATTTGAAAGGTTACAGGGGACTGCAAGTTGACACCCTGACAGCAATCACTTTAATTTGTAAGCCTTCCACTTGTCTACCTAGCCATGCGTCTCCTAAATTAAATCTGCCGACTAACAATGGCTGCTATTACTAGCCTGCATTGGAGGCTATCACTTCTATCAGAACCGTAAATAAAAATTGAATGCTGAGAAAAATTAATAAAATGGTTGCTCTGTCCTTATTGTTCACAATTAGTGATTGGTGATTAATACATCAACATGACTTTAATCTTTTACAAAAATGGCAAGAGTTTATAAATCGTAAAGTAGGACGAACAACACGAGTTAAGCGAGAAGACAAATGAATCATGAACTGTTGGCAACACAAATAGAAGTAATAAGTAATTAACACTCCATTGAGTGTTGTTTGGTTGTGCAAAAATTAAGATTTATCTGTTCAAAATGGTTCAAATGGCTCTGAGCACTATGGGACTCAACTGCTGTGGTCATCAGTCCCCTAGAACTTAGAACTAATTAAACCTAATTAACCTAAGGACATCACACACATCCATGCCCGAGGCAGGATTCGAACCTGCGACCGTAGCAGCAGATTTATCTGTGTAATCTGTTTACTCTCGCGCAAACCATGGATAGCATAATCTGAAATTATCTAATTCTGAATAGATTTTGATGGGTTTATTCTACACAGAAGTTACACTACGTTGCTGCAGCTGAGAACAAGACTGTGATTCTGTTTGTCCTAACGAGCCGTAGCAGCAGTACTGTACCCATTTCTCGATGCATAACACTGTCTCAGGTGATGGTCGTGGCGCAAGAGTCGACAGAGTAGCCTTGTGCTGCGCCTGTAATTTATTATCGCGGGCAGGAAATACGCAAAGTGGCGGGCAGGCGATCAGTCAGACGGATCGCAATTACTCTCCAATCTAGTCCTGAAATATCGGAAAATTCCAGCGTGTAACACTGCCATTCGCCAGTCATACCATGTACCAATTTGACACACTTTTACGGCATTGGCCGGCCGGTGTGGCCGAGCTGTTCTGGGCGCTTCAGTCTGGAACCGCGCAACCGCAACGGTCGCAGGTTCGAATCCTGCCTCGGTCTTGGATGTGTGTGATGTCCTTAGGTTAGTTAGGTTTAAGTAGTTCTAAGTTCTGGGGGACTGATGACCTCAGATTTTAAGTCCCATAGTGCTCACAGCCATTTGAACCATTTTACGGCATTGCGCACAAGGGGATCAGACGTCAAGGCGGCAGACCTAATATAGTTATGTGAACAACTGAATGAAAACAATCGATTCATTCGCTTGTTGGAAAACAATCGACTCGTTCGAGTGTAGTTATACATATCGGTTGAATTATTCATTCATTCTTTTGAATGAAACTAGTCTGTGGGAGCACCCGAATGACAACAATCATGCCAGTCGGTTGTAGTTTTTCCTGTCGGTTGGCTTATTATTCATTTGTTTCTTTTTTCTCGAGTGAAAGCAGTCAGTGGGAGCAAGCGAATGAAAAGATTCGACACCATTTTAGCTTTGCATATTGACTGAATTATTCGTTCTTTCTCTTCAAGTGACAACAATCAGTGGTTTTTCTGTCTGTTAAACCATGTATTCATTCTATTAACTGTAACCACTCTTTAGTGCTTTACTGACCGAGCTATACATTCACTCATCTGAGTGAAACCAGGCTGCAATACTTTAATTAGTTGAACAAAAGCAACGCCAGAGGCTGGTCCTTATTGAAGACGTATCTCCGGAGTATGCCAAAGTTAAAATAAGCAGTACACATTTTCGTTAATTATGTACCGAATGGAGTAATTTTTATTTTCATCACCCAAAACAAATTTATATATTGTTGTGAGTTAAATTGATCCAGGTGCCGTTAACGAGTAATTAACTGATCTGACATATCGCTGGTGTAGATCTGCAATCACTTAAATTGCCGGCTCCAGACAAAAACTTAAACCCCGGACATCTGGATCAGATTATTTTTCCGGGCACAAACAGTCTGCAGATGATAAGTTCGCCGATGGCCAAGATGTTTCACGTGGAGCGAGGACATCTGAGGGGAACTGTTTCCGCGCTTGCGTTTCAGTGCTGAGAATACCAGCGGGCTCGCGCCTCTACAGATCATCAGATATAGATTACCCTTGAGAGTAACAAGGATTTGTGAAAGCGCATTATAGAGGCGTTCATGTACTGACGGAGTACTAATTTGCAGTAAGGACTATGAACGTAAATGAAATCAGTTTTACAGAGCTCAATGAGTGGAAGGCAAACGACTTTATGATATTCAGTTGTCTGGCGGGCTGGGCTGTTTGCCGACGACATTGTAATTCTGTCAGAGACAGTAAAGGACCTGGAAGAGCAGCTGAATGGATTGGACAGTGTCTAGAAAGGATGATATAAGATGAACATCAACGAAAGCAAAACGAGGATAGTGGAATGTAGTCTAACTAAATCAGGTGATCCTGAGGGAATTAGGTTAAGAAATGAGACAAAGTAGTTGATGAATATTGATATCTGGGAAGCAAAATAGCTGATGATGGCCGAAGTAGAGAGGATATAAAATGTAGACTGACAATGGCAAGGAAAGCGTTTCTGAAGAAGAAACATTTGTTAACATCGAGTATAGATTTGTGAGGAAGTCTTTTCAGAAAGTATTTGTAAGTAGTGTAGTCATGTGTGGAAGTGAAAGATGGACGATAAATAGTTTAGACAACACGAATATAAGCTTTCGAAATGTGGTGCTACAGAAGAATGCTGAAGATTAGATGGGTAGACCACGAAACTAATGAGGAGGTACTGAATAGAATTGGGGAGAAGAGGAATTTGTGGCACAACTTGACTAGAAGAAGGGATAGGTTGGTAAGACACATTTAGTATTAGAGGGAAGCGTGGAGGGTAAAAATCGCAGAGGGAGACCAAGAGATTAATACACTAAGCAGATTCAGAAGTATGTAGGTTGCAGTAATTGCTCGGAGATGAAGAGGCTTGCACAGGATAGAGTGCCATGGAGAGCTGGACTGAAGACAACAGCAACAACCCCAAAGATTGTACGTGCAGGCATATAAAAGATATACCCTAGTGTAATCGGGTGGTTCCTCTGAAAATAAAAATTCTGTAGGTAACTTAAAATTTCCCAAAAGTTTCTATCTTTATTCACGTAGGAGATATAGTCTTTTGAAATCGGATGAATGTTTTTGAAACACCGTGTATATAATTAATCTAGTGGACAATATTGGAAGTTCCGTGAAGATGTTAGCGGATGATGCAGCTGTCTATCGGAAGGCTACAATGCCACGAGATTGTAGCGACCTGCTGAGGATCATTGGTTGGTGCAGAGAGGCAGTTAGTCCTGAATATTAACAAATGTAACGTGTATATAGCCGAAGACACCCATTTCTGGTCGATTACATTATTGGCGACGAAAGACTGGAAAAAGTAAAAACAGAGAAATGCCGATGAGTAATCGTACGGAGAGCCAACAGGCTTGCCGCGGTGGTAACACTGGTTCCACTCAGATAATCGAAGTTAAGCGCTGTCGGGCTGGGCTGGCATTGGATGGGTGACCATCCAGTCTGCCGAGCGCTGTTGAGAAGCGGGGTGCACTCAGCCCTTGTGGGACAAACTGAGGAGCTGCTTGATTGAGAAGTAGCGGCTCCGGTCGCGTAAACTGACATACGGCAGGGAGAGCGGTGTGCTGACCACATGTCCTTCCATATCTGCATCCATTGACGCCTGTGGGCTGAGGATGACAGCGGCCGATCGGTACTGTTGGGCCTTCCAGGGCCTATTCGGACCAAGCTTAATAGTATGGAGAGATGTATACTGCAATGTGCACATAAAACTAATAGTGGCGAAAACACGTTAGGCTGTGGATCAGTGGAAGGATCTTACGGTAACGTTGTTCATCCACGAATGAAGTGGCTTGCAAAACAGTTTTAAGGCCGATTCTTCAGTATTACACATCAGCCTGTGACCAATATAAGACTGCGTTAGTAGAGCATTGGGTAAAGAGTAGAGCCAGATGAGACGCATCGAAGAGCGACGCATTTCGTCACGGGATCGTTTAGGAAGCGCGGGAGGGTTACGGAGCTACTCAACAATCCAACTCCATTGGTATACGCTGCGGTAGACTCGTGCACCACAGAGAGATTTACGTCTAAAGCCCGGAGAGAGTGTGGTCGAAGTACAGTTACACAACTCGTTACTTCCTCTCATAAATTTATCGCGAAACGATCTTGAGTATCACTGCTGTTGTTATTAACGTCATTAGTGAAACACACACAATAACTTGAACTAAATCTTAAAGCGTAAGAATTCTACAGAGCAGCAATACTTTGTTCCTATTTATGAAAACTGTTCACCGAAACAGGCATAAAATCAGTAATAGCCCACCAAAATAAGATAATATGACGAATAATACATGTGTTTATCTGCCCTTTTCGTTATTTTGAAGACATGACAAGACAGAAAACGAAACGAAACTATAAAGGTGAAACAACAACAAAACTTTTCATTCTAGCGTGGGTTGATTTGGTGAGGAGACTAAACTGCGAGGTCTTCAGTCTCATCGGGTTAGGAAAGGATGGGGAAGGCAGTCGGCCGTGCCCTTTCAAAGGAACCATCCCGGCATTTGCCTGAAGCGATTTAGGGAAATCACCGAAAACCTAAATCAGGATGGTCGAACGCGGGATTGAACCGTAGTCCTCCCGAATGCGAGTCCAGTGTGCTAACCACTGCGCCACCTCGCTCGGTGTGTCACATATATCAACCTACAATATTTAAAAAAAATGTAATTATAAGGAATGAGAGAAAGAAACGGAGGGGTGAGCTGAACTACACTCCTGGAAATGGAAAAAGGAACACATTGACACCGGTGTGTCAGACCCACCATACTTGCTCCGGACACTGCGAGAGGGCTGTACAAGCAATGATCACACGCACGGCACAGCGGACACACTAGGAACCGCGGTGTTGGCCGTCGAATGGCGCTAGCTGCGCAGCATTTGTACACCGCCGCCGTCAGTGTCAGCCAGTTTGCCGTGGCATACGGAGCTCCATCGCAGTCTTTAACACTGGTAGCATGCCGCGACAGCGTGGACGTGAACCGTATGTGCAGTTGACGGACTTTGAGCGAGGGCGTATAGTGGGCATGCGGGAGGCCGGGTGGACGTACCGCCGAATTGCTCAACACGTGGGGCGTGAGGTCTCCACAGTACATCGATGTTGTCGCCAGTGGTCGGCGGAAGGTGCACGTGCCCGTCGACCTGGGACCGGACCGCAGCGACGCACGGATGCACGCCAAGACCGTAGGATCCTACGCAGTGCCGTAGGGGACCGCACCGCCACCTCCCAGCAAATTAGGGACACTGTTGCTCCTGGGGTATCGGCGAGGACCATTCGCAACCGTCTCCATGAAGCTGGGCTACGGTCCCGCACACCGTTAGGCCGTCTACACTCACGCCCCAACATCGTGCAGCCCGCCTCCAGTGGTGTCGCGACAGGCGTGAATGGAGGGACGAATGGAGACGTGTCGTCTTCAGCGATGAGAGTCGCTTCTGCCTTGGTGCCAATGATGGTCGTATGCGTGTTTGGCGCCGTGCAGGTGAGCGCCACAATCAGGACTGCATACGACCGAGGCACACAGGGCCAACACCCGGCATCATGGTGTGGGGAGCGATCTCCTACACTGGCCGTACACCACTGGTGATCGTCGAGGGGACACTGAATAGTGCACGGTACATCCAAAGCGTCATCGAACCCATCGTTCTACCATTCCTAGACCGGCAAGGGAACTTGCTGTTCCAACAGGACAATGCGCGTCCGCATGTATCCCGTGCCACCCAACGTGCTCTAGAAGGTGTAAGTCAACTACCCTGGCCAGCAAGATCTCCGGATCTGTCCCCCATTGAGCATGTTTGGGACTGGATGAAGCGTCGTCTCACGCGGTCTGCACGTCCAGCACGAACGCTGGTCCAACTGAGGCGCCAGGTGGAAATGGCATGGCAAGCCGTTCCACAGGACTACATCCAGCATCTCTACGATCGTCTCCATGGGAGAATAGCAGCCTGCATTGCTGCGAAAGGTGGATATACACTGTACTAGTGCCGACATTGTGCATGCTCTGTTGCCTGTGTCTATGTGCCTGTGGTTCTGTCAGTGTGATCATGTGATGTATCTGACCCCAGGAATGTGTCAATAAAGTTTCCCCTTCCTGGGACAATGAATTCACGGTGTTCTTATTTCAATTTCCAGGAGTGTATTTGCAAAGGAATTTAAACGAAAGCAAACATAAACGTAAACAAGCGTTCGCTTTTAAGCCCGTGCCTGTTAACACATCTTGTGCAAAGCTAACAGGCGCTGAAACTACACATACGCCCTACTGCTAAGTATCATTCGCCGCAGCAGAGCATTCTGCCGCATTCCAGCAGCCTGGTGCTTGTGTCTACACAGCTGACGCCGAGGAAAGCCTTGCCATCGGATAGATTCTAGCAGTTTCAAAAGGGCGTCGTGGGTCTTCTATATATCGTGATAACATGTTGTGGACTCAAACAGGCTTTATATACACCGCTAGAAATACAGCAGAATTACCAGTAGTGTACAACCGAGTGGGCATTTCAACTCTTTTGGTTACTCGACAAGTGCGATGAGGGATTCGTCCAGCAAAGAAGTCCTGGACTTGTTTATCGATCTACGCATATTTGATATGGCTGTAACAAAGAACAAAAGAAAGAAGATTGCGATTTAACCTCTCGTAGACAACGATGTCATTATAGATGGACCAGAAGGGAAGAACACGGAAGGTAATCGCTGTTCCCTTTCAAAGAAGCTATCCCGTTTTGTTTAAGTGGTTAAGAGAATCACGAAAACGTCAGTCAGAATAGCCGAAATGGAACTTGAATCGCCATTATCCTGAAAACAAGTCCAGTGACATATCGCTGCTCCTTCTCGCACGGTAAAACAAAGAACAACAGAGTATCCCTGAGCTTCCCTTGCTGCGTGTAGAAAAGTAATGCCCTATCGAAGTACAAACTGTAAGGGGAAAAAAAAAGCCAAAAGCCGCTCACAACAAACAAATTATCCGAATATCCGAATGAGACGGGATCCATAGATATGATACTCATTTACAGACAAACAAATGATTACCATTTGGAAAAAAAAGATGGATGATTTAGTCAAGAGAAAGAGCTCCATGAGTTAAGAAAGTCAATAACACGATGGTTCGCCTCCGGCCATTATGCAAACATTGATTGCTAGGGATGTAGGATGTCGTGCCTAATTATGTGCAATTGGCGCGCTAGATCCCCAAAACTCCTAGCTGGTTCGAGGATCCTGCCCATAATGCTCCAAACGTTCTCAATGGGGGAGGGACCCGGCGACCTTGCTGGCCAGGATACGGTTTGTGAAGCGCGAAGACAAGCAGAAGAAACAATCGCCATGTGCGGGCGGGCATTGTCTTACTGAAATGCAAGCCCGGGATAGCCTCCCGTGAAGAGCAACAAAACTGTGCTTATAATACCGTCGCCGTGAGAGTGCCGCAGATAACAACCAAAGGTGTCCTGCTATGAAATGAAATGAACATCAAACCTTGATTCATGGTTGTCGGGTCGTATTGCGGGTGACAGTCAGATTTTATCCCAAGACTGTCTGGCGTGTCGCCAGACACGTCTTCGCCTGGAATCTCATTGATTGGAGTAGAATTTTCTTCAGTGATGAGTCCAGCTTGGAACTCACTTCCGGTTACCAGGAAAGGTGTGTCTGGGGACGGCTCGGACAGTCTACCGCCATGCGGCCCGATCTAACGCTGCAATTGGACAGAATTTGAGACAACATTCCTCAAGAAAGCATCCAGCAAATCTGCCAATGAATGCCAAGCCCAATAAACAGCTTGCATATGTGCCAGAGGTGAACAATTGCGTTACTGACTTCCTCAGTTGGCGAAGCTCTTTTTCTTGAATGAATTAACATTCTTTTCTGAAATTGTAGTGATTTGTTTGTCTTTGCATGTACATCACATCTACTGATTTCCGTCGCAGTCGGATAATGCCTTCGCAGTGCTTTGTTTTCAGTGTATAATGAAAAGAGGGCATCATTTTGACATGTACAGCTTCTCCAATAAAAACGTTTTTAAGATTACAAGCAATAGTTTTAAGATTACCCGCAATTTAGAACGGCCTGCATGGTCCGTGGTACACGCTGTAGCCCGAAGGTGAGAAAGCCGCTCAGGATACAATTTCAACCACCAAACCGTTCTAAGCGAACTCAACCGTAATCTTGTAATAAACTGTAGAGAGATACACTCCTGGAAATCGAAATAAGAACACCGTGAATTCATTGTCCCAGGAAGGGGAAACTTTATTGACACATTCCTGGGGTCAGATACATCACATGATCACACTGACAGAACCACAGGCACATAGACACAGGCAACAGAGCATGCACAATGTCGGCACTAGTACAGTGTATATCCACCTTTCGCAGCAATGCAGGCTGCTATTCTCCCATGGAGACGATCGTAGAGATGCTGGATGTAGTCCTGTGGAACGGCTTGCCATGCCATTTCCACCTGGCACCTCAGTTGGACCAGCGTTCGTGCTGGACGTGCAGACCGCGTGAGACGACGCTTCATCCAGTCCCAAACATGTTCAATGTGGGACAGATCCGGAGATCTTGCTGGCCAGGGTAGTTGACTTACACCTTCTAGAGCACGTTGGGTGGCACGGGATACATGCGGACGTGCATTGTCCTGTTGGAACAGCAAGTTCCCTTGCCGGTCTAGGAATGGTAGAACGATGGGTTCGATGACGCTTTGGATGTACCGTGCACTATTCAGTGTCCCCTCGACGATCACCAGTGGTGTACGGCCAGTGTAGGAGATCGCTCCCCACACCATGATGCCGGGTGTTGGCCCTGTGTGCCTCGGTCGTATGCAGTCCTGATTGTGGCGCTCACCTGCACGGCGCCAAACACGCATACGACCATCATTGGCACCAAGGCAGAAGCGACTCTCATCGCTGAAGACGACACGTCTCCACTCGTCCCTCCATTCACGCCTGTCGCGACACCACTGGAGGCGGGCTGCACGATGTTGGGGCGTGAGCGGAAGACGGCCTAACGGTGTGCGGGACCGTAGCCCAGCTTCATGGAGACGGTTGCGAATGGTCCTCGCCGATACCCCAGGAGCAACAGTGTCCCTAATTTGCTGGGAAGTGGCGGTGCGGTCCCCTACGGCACTGCGTAGGATCCTACGGTCTTGGCGTGCATCCGTGCGTCGCTGCGGTCCGGTCCCAGGTCGACGGGCACGTGCACCTTCCGCCGACCACTGGCGACAACATCGATGTACTGTGGAGACCTCACGCCCCACGTGTTGAGCAATTCGGCAGTACGTCCACCCGTCCTCCCGCATGCCCACTATACGCCCTCGCTCAAAGTCCGTCAACTGCACATACGGTTCACGTCCACGCTGTCGCGGCATGCTACCAGTGTTAAAGACTGCGATGGAGCTCCGTATGCCACGGCAAACTGGCTGACACTGACGGCGGCGGTGCACAAATGCTGCGCAGCTAGCGCCATTCGACGGCCAACACCGCGGTTCCTAGTGTGTCCGCTGTGCCGTGCGTGTGATCATTGCTTGTACAGCCCTCTCGCAGTGTCCGGAGCAAGTATGGTGGGTCTGACACACCGGTGTCAATGTGTTCTTTTTTCCATTTCCAGGAGTGTATTTGCAACGTACTGTCTTCAAAGAAAAATTTCATTGCTATAGTAAGCAGGAGGAGTATCTGGAGCAAAAGTACGCATATAGGCACTACTAAGTGCAGCAGATGTTGACGAACAATGGGGTCAGACTATGGTGGTACCTTTGTAGTAGATTCCCAGTTTTGTGTCATCACGTGAGATGAATCTCTGTCATTCTGCACTACCAGTATGTTAACATGTTTGTCATTTAGAAATGATGGCAAATGTCACTCAGATTTCACGTTAATATGTGGCCTAGGTGGGCTACATTCAGACAGGGGCACACCATCTCTACTATCACTTAGCTCTATATAGCAGTATGGGGTTCAAACAAGGTTTAATTTACTGACGGTACTTGTTTTGGACCACTGCCGGATTCTCGTCTCATCCGGTCCTCTTCAGCCAATGTCGTTCATGTGGGTAACGCGATATGACGAACCTCAGTCGCAATATATGGCCAGTGTCCAGCCGACTGATAATGAATGGGAAGCTACAGGGTGATAATTATTTAACTATATGAATAAAAAAGTAAATTAGTTACGAACTACGGGATGCAAATACTTTATTCGACGTATAAATGTCACAACAAGTATTCTAATTAGGTTATGACATGTGTGATATGCCAGTCATCCTTGGCGAGGATGTTGGACAGACGAATAGCGTCAATTCTGCATGACCCACTGAAGTGTCGGAACATCGTTGCTGTCGATGACCTCCTGAACAGCTGTTTTCAGCTCAAAAATGGTTTTGGGGTTACTGCTGTACACCTTGCCTTTAATGTAGATCGACAAAGAGGAGTATCATGTGTTCAGATCCGGAGAATATGGTGGCCCATGGAGGCCCATGACAGTGGCCTCTGGGTACCCCAGGGCCAGAATGCGGTCCCAAACTGCTCAGCCAGGACGTCAAACTCTCTCTTGCTTCGGTGGGGTCGAGCTCCGCCTTACATCTTGTCGAAATCAGGATCGCGTTGGATAATAGGGATGACATCATCTTCCAAAACATTCACGTACCGTTCGGTAGTCACAGTGCCATCAAGGAATATCGCATCGATTATTCCGTGGCTGGACATTCCACACCACACAGTCACCCGTTGCGGGTGAAGGGACTACTCGATAGCGAAATGCGGATTCTCAGTCCCCCAAATGCGCCAATTTTGCTTATTGACGAACCCATCCAACTGAAAGTGGGCTTCGTCGCTAAACCAAACCATATTCACATCAAAGTCCTGTTCGTCAATTCTGTGGACAATAGTTCTGACGAAACACAACCACTGTGTCATGGCCCTGGGGTTTAATGGCTGATGAGTTTGAATTTTGTATGGGAAGAGATGCAGGTCTTCAACAACAATTTGTCGCAGTGTCTCCCGATTGATTTCCACCTGTTGCGCAGCTCATCTGATCAATTTCCTGGGGCTGGTTTGATTCGCAGCACTTGTCTTCTCGATGTTTTCAGTCGTTTTCACCATTTTTGGCCGACCGACAGCAGGAACACTCGCTGTTCTCTCAAACTTGCGAATCAAATTCTTGATTGTTAGCACACTTGGACCGGTTGTCTTCAGCTTGAACTTGGTCACAAACTTCCTTTGAGGCCCAGTTGGGCGATAATTGTTCGCATAGCAGGCTTTCACAAGCGCAATATGCGCAGACAAGCTGTACCGCGACTTTTCACGTGCAAATGGCCGACAACCACAAGGAGCCTGTGCATGCGCACACTTTTCCCATCGTGCCCCGCGGCCAACCGTGCAGTTTGAACGTTGTAGCGCAAACCGTTCAGAAGTTATAAAGATTTTATTTCATATAGTTCAATAATTGTCACCCTGTATGTAATAGACTTACCGTGTCGATGATACGGGAACTAACTAGTAAAATAACGTATCCCACTTCTCCGCATGTATTGCGCGAAATACCGTAGAAGAGAGCAATTGAGACAGAAATGGAAACGAAAGAAATGTTACTTAGGAGGAGATGAGGAAAACGATGAAGGAGAAGACGTAATTTCTCATCGGCAGTGTACAGCAAAAGGTCAACTAGACAAAGATGGGCCAAAAATCCGACAGCAGTGTTGTTTGGAGCTATGCTCTGATGCTATAACGTAAATGAGGATGGCAAAGCCGACATTGAGCCTCACTCCTGACGAGTAACATCTCAGTGTCTGAGCCATTATCTTCTACGCATATTGTTAAATTGAAGTTCCCCGCCCCATTTTTCTGTCTGTGTGTGAAGCAGGAACTACTGTAGGGTACTTAGATACGGTTTTCACTGATCCACGAGGGACGTTTTCGTATGTAATTTGCAAGCGAACCCGGCAATCCTTCGCAATTGCTAAATATGTATAGTGATTGGCTACACCTCCGAACTTCTTCTGCCTCCTCTCTCTGTCCATCACCTCCTCTCTCCTCTCTCTGTCCAATTCCTCCTCCCCATATCTCTCTCCTCCTCCTCCCTTTCTCTATCCATCCCCTTCTTTCCCCTCTCTGTCAGTTTTATCCCCCTCCCTCCCTGTCCACCCCTCCTACCCCCCCCTCTTCTCTCTGATCCGGAGCCAATGAAACCTTGACTGTGAACTGAAGACCATCAAAAACAATTAGTCAGTCGGTTAACGTCATTGGCATTCCGGTTACGAGAGACCTCTCTTGCTGCCGGAACTGTGAGAATAGTAGCTTCAGTAACAGTTTCGCATTGTTTTAATCTGCAAGTTGGTGGGATTAGGAAGATTCTGACGATTCGGGTTCCGTGGTAGCTTTCTAACCTTATACCGATAACCATAACTACGACGTACCTATTTTTACTTTAAATAGACTGTGTATACAATTTACATTTAAGAGGCTGTAGAAGAAAAAATAGTAATGGGAGAAACAACGCTTTTAATGGATGTGTACTGCATCGAAATGTAAACTGACTGCGAGAAAGACAACGAAAATGCTCATTTTCACAGAACTGCAATGTACAGCGTTACCTTCCTCGCATTTGATTTCAACAGAAAACCTGTACATTATTGTTTAAAAAATATGTATAATTTATCCATCTGAAAGTTCATTCGAGCCTCATACCAAAATCTAAAGTAAGTGGGTCATATCCTTTCCGAGATATTTGCTCGAAAATTGCCCTTTATATAGCTCAAAATGGTTCAAATGGCTCTGAGCACTATGGGACTTAACATCTATGGTCATCAGTCCCCTAGAACTACTTAAACCCAACTAACCTAAGGACATCACACAACGCCCAATCATCACGAGGCAGAGAAAATCCCTGACCCCGCCTGGAATCGAACCCGGGAACCCGGGCGTGGGAAGCGAGAACGCTACCGCACGACCACGAGCTGCAGACTTTATATAGTATACGTAGATTTATATACCGTAGACATTAAGAATATTATAGCTTAGTCCTTTCGTACTTTTATGAAGGAAATTGGTCAACACCTTTTCGAGAATTTTGCTATCGTTTCCCTGTTATGTGGTACATATACATTTATATACAATATATATTTCAAAAATACGTAGCTTACATCCTTCCGGACATTTATTACAGTATCATTTAAAACTGTGACGTTAATCGGTCAAGAACTTTTCGAGATTTTTGGTAACAACGCTAAACAACGACTTGTCTTTACGTAGCAGTATGTATATAAATTGCTGCTACGCCAAGCAATTCGTTCGGCCGCAGGTACATAACGCTATCCGTGCGAAGCCCAGGTGGGTCGCTAGTGTCACATACTTCAGTACGAGAAGGAAAACGCCTGTAATAATTGTAATTTCGATGAAAAGAATTATTTCTAGCATGCCTCTGTACGTATAATGGTAATAACCTGGTTTTAAACAGACTGCAAGCATCTTAGCATGTTAACACAATGCAGGGAACTGAAATTGTTAATTACTTCGTTGCCCTTTTGCGTGATTCTAAGAAGGAAGATGGTGGGTGGCTATACAGAACGTCAGTGGAATTTAAAGAGAAAAGTAGATTAGAACTGAAATTAAGAAATGGAAAGACGATGTAAGAAACATGGAAAGGTTGTGTAAATGGAAAGTAGTACGGTGGCCATAGGGTATTACTCTTTATAAAGTGTACTAATTTCTTGAAACAAGTCCTCTGTAATCCTCTTAACAGTTAATTATTTTCTTCAGTAATGAGATATCGTTGCGATAAATTATCCTTTTAAGACAGGAACTTCTTAAGTGTTCTTAACAAGCGGAGGAGTAAGTCTGGAAATTAAAAAGTTAGCAATGTACAGTAAGCGTGCCAGAGGACCATTAACTAAAGGTGTTGGGAAGTTGAGCAGCAGCGTCGAAGAGAGAGCTACTACGTAACGCTATCTGCGTCTCACAAGGGGAGGCCGTCAATTGTGAAATTCAGATTCGATTCATACTGCGCATAATAAAAGCTCATGGCCAGAGGTGTACTGTGGCAAAGCACCAAGATGCACTTCTCAGCCGTTGTCGAGAAAATCTTCAGTTAAAAGAAACCGTTGCGGTGAAATACTCTCTACGATTAATAATTTTCTACAGCGTCGTGGCGCAGCGGTAAGCTCTCGGGTTCGTAATCCCAAGGTCGCTGGATCGAATCTCGCGCCATGCAATTTTTTTTATTATTAGTTTTTCGTAATTCAAATATATATATATATATATATATATATATATATATATATATATATATATATATTAATGAATTGCTTATGCATGTTGGTGAAGGCGGATCGCTCTCCAATAGTACCGCCTCCATTTTTCCGTTTGTTTTTTTAACAGGGTGTACCAAAGCTCTCCCGTCCGCACTGATTTTCGACGATGTTATAAGTTGCGCTAGGGACCGCATCTACCTTCTTTCGAAGTTAGCAGGCAACTACGCTGTTATGCGGCGGCTCGTTTCGGCCCATTCAACATCTGTCCTCCAAGTGTAACGAGCGAGTAACGGGGTTTATATTTCATACCTGCCACAGCAAATTTGTGTTCGTGGGGTCTCTATTCTAATTCGAACGTTTGACTTACGCTATACGTATTCGTTTCGGAATATCGTTTCTACGTCTTCCGTTAACTATACGTGGTTAACATTACGAAGACAATTAATAACATTTATGAAATATATATATATATATATATATATATATATATATATATATATATTTGAATTACAAAAAACAAATACTAAGAAAAAAAGGTTTCATGGCGCGAGATTCGATCTGGCGACCTTCGGCTTACGAACCCGAGCGCTTACCGCTGCGCCACGACGCTGTAGAAAATTGTTAATCGTAGAGAGTATTTCACGGCAACGGTTTCTTTTAACTCGATTTTCTCGACAACGGCTGAGAAGTGCATCTTGGTGCTTTGCCACATTACACCTCTGGCCATGGTCTTTTATTATGCGCAGTATGAATCGAATCTGAATTTGACAATTGGCGGCCTCCCCTTGTCAGAGCCTTAAGAGTGTTGGCGGAAGTACCCAGCGAACTTCGATAAATTGTCGAGGTTTAGGACTTCAGCTCTCTTCACAAATTCTTGTTGGAAATAATTTTGTAGGTAGACAGGATTCTTGACACTAGTGGCATAGGCATGCGCTGCGTAGTTTCCCTGTGGAATTGTGTTAGATACGAGACGAACTTCCTCAGTATGTTGAGGTGGACACGAACTCCACACTTCAGGAAAAGTCTATGAAGGGTTCACTAATACCTCTACTCGAATTCCGCAACTTCACCTTCAGATAGATGAGATTTTACATGCCAGTTAGTGTAAGTCTGTGGGTGATAACAGACATGCCAGTTGTGTCTACGACTATTGGCCATTGCTTTCCTACCCAGAGACATCTACGCAACAGTACATTTGTTAACCTTTGTTGGAAACGTTGTGAAATGTGTTGTAATCATGCTGACCATATTGGAGGTGGTAGGCGTGCTGGAAGAACAGGGAGTTCTGATAATAGTGAACTGACGAGGGTTAGTAATTCTGCTACAACTACTACACATATACTATGGCCAAGACACGTAACAGCTTGGAGGGATATTACGGGTGAAAAACCAGTACATGTACTAGCTACAGAGAGTTAATTTAAGACCAGACAATTTCGCACCTACTACGAAATCTGTGCATCGGTTTTTCCATCAAAATTTCCCTTTCCTTATCGTTCATAGATGAGACCTACTTTAAACGATATGATGACGTTAACAGCTTAAATGCACACATCTAAAACTATGAGAACCCAGATGTGACTGAGGGTCTGTTGTGACTTTTTAAGCTGGAATGGTTCATGATCATGTGGGGGGTTTGTACTACGGCGAGCTCTCTTAAATGTGGCAACTTACCCTCCGATCCTGCGTACCTCGCTTATGGAACTGTTGGAAATAATACTGGTCACTGGGAATCGCAGCCAGACAATTTTAATAGTCCGCTGGAGCGCATGCAACTCGATGTGGATCACTAGATGTCACTGCTACGCCTCTGAACGCTAGTCTCGCCGTGTTGCAGTGCTGGCCTTGGTGAGCTACAGTGCCGTGTCCATCCTGCAGGTCAGTTGGTGCTGACGGTCTTACCACAAAGCTAGTCACATTGAGAGTCTGCCTTCGGTTGTGTGTCTACCGTGCCCTCGTGTCACTCACATAACACATCGTTCTATCTTGATTTCAGGTTTCACTACGCCTCTGGTTTTCATTCTCAAGATTGGTCACTGGAAAAATTTGGCAATTTGTGGTAAGTTTCTATGGGACCAAACTGCTGAGGTCATCGGTCCCTAGGCGTACACACTGCTTAATCTAACTTGAACTAACTTACGCTAAGGACAACACACACGCCCATGACCGACGGTGGGCTCGAACCTTCGACGGAAGGAACCGCGCGAACCGTGTCAAGGCGCCCTAGACTGCGCGGCTATCCTGCGAGGCTGCCACGCTGTCTCCGTTTCCACGTTCATCTTGTGGTTTGTCCTCCTGTTCACACTCGGCGATCTGCTGTTGACAACCCACTGCATTATATTGTTGGTACACGAGCTAGCTTTCCAGTCTGCGGAACACTGAATTTATCAAGGAAGACCTGTTGTGTGCTCAGAACGTTTACCTTATTTAATGTTCCCTGACATTTTTTCTTTCTCGACATCTCCAGAGTTTCACCTATATCATTCCAGATGCCGACAGAGCTAAGCAGATAACGCAAATCAATAAATCAATTAAGTATTTTATCTACATCTACACTCTGCAAACCACCGTGAGGGGCTTGGCAGAGGGTATGTCCCACAGTACCAGTTATAAGGGTTTCTTCCTGTTCATTCACGTATGGAACGCGGGAGGAATGTTTGTTTGAATGCCTCTGTGCGCGCAGTAATTATTCTGATATTATCCTCACGATCCCCACCTGAGAGATACGTGGAGATTGTAGTAGGTTCCTACAGCAATCATTTAAATCCGGATCTCGAAATTTTGTTAACAGACTTTTTGGAGATAATTTACATCTATTTTCAGGAGTCTTACAGTTCAGTTCCTACAGTATCTCTGTGACAAACTCCCACAAATCAAACAAACCTGTAGCCATTCGTGTGGCTCTTCACTGTATTCGTTTAATACTCCCCGTTAATCCTTTTTGGTAAGGGTGTCACACACTTGAGCAAAATTGTAGAACCGGTCGCACGAGTGATTTGTCAACAATCTCCTTTATAGAGTGATTGCACTTCCCAAGTATTCTCCTGATAAACCGAAGTCTACCACCTGCTTTACCCACAACTGAATCTATGTGATCTCACATGCACCTTCAATTTCTATCTCAGAGGAACTGAGTGTCTTGTCTACTGCAACAAATACACCACCTTCATTTCGCTTTTGCGTATCCTTTCGACATAAACTTCAATTTTCTCAATCATCTCAGTAATATCGATTTCAGGTTTCAATCAGCGTTCTGTACCTAGTATTATATGAGCTTCATTGCTTTTCATGAGCGCTTCAAACTCTGGCACTTTGTCGCGAATCCTTCGGCACTGTACCATTACGATTTTAATACTCTCACCTGTGGGAGGCATTTTTTCGATCTTGCACTGATACTTCTGGGTCTCCTACAGCTGTCGTTTTCTGGACTGGATGGAAAGTCACCTAATTTAAAAAGCCCTTGCGAGCACCCCACATACAGTCAGCTACTTGATTGTCAGCCTCTGATGTTTACCAACCGACCCATTTAGGGGGACCCTTCAGTTCTCAACCTTACGGGGCAACAACAGACTACTGTCATAGTCAACATTGCTTTGAAAGTATGAAGCATTTGGTGCGGCTCAGGGCAGACTGTCTGAAAACAAGTTATAAATTTATTCCAACAAACCTTTAATAAAACGTAATCTGTGTACAATTGTCGCTGTTCACTGTCAAAACGTAAAGGATATCTCAGTCGCTAAACTCATAATTGAAGGTTGAAAGGAACACATTCCTTAACAAAAATAAAATAAAGTAAAATAAAATGATTCTTGGTGTTAGACCCATCGCTGCTCAGAGTTTGCCAGTGAGTCATTGTAACACCCTACATGAGTTGTAATTCACAGCTGAATAAAAACTGCATTCTGCCACAAACGTCTTGTCTATTAATTTAAAATACGCAGCTTACTCATCCACTGGAAGTTTGTCATTTCTGTGCCTGTTATTAAAATATTCTTGTAGACCTTCTTCTGCAATGATATAGAATTATGTTACTGTGAAGATATATACTGTAAGGTACAGCCATGGTCGAAATCATTTCCACTATGGATATCTATACTAATAATAAAACTGTAAAACCGATGTGTCTGTTTGGACAGCCTAACCTCCAAAACTACTGGACGAATTTTCATGGTGTTTTCACGGGTAACGTGAGCGTAGCTTGGGGCAACATTAGGCTTTATTTCATGAAAATTAGACACGGAAAAAATATATCTTAAATTAAATCTTATAAATGCCACAGTGTGTTAATCTGTTATCTTTTCAGGACTAAATTGCTGAACCGATTTTGATGAAATTTGGTGCAGACACAGCATGAATGCCGAGAAAGAACACTGGCTACTCTAGGTTCAAAAAATGGTTCAAATGGCACTGAGCGCTTTGGGACTTAACTTCTGAGGTCATCAGTCCCGTAGAACCTAGAACTACGTGAACCTAACTAACCTAAGGACATCACACACATCCATGCCCGAGGCAGGATTCGAACCTGCGACCGTAGCGGTCGCGCGGTTCCAGACTGTAGCACCTAGAACCGCTCGGCCATCCCGGCCGGCCTACTTTAGGAAGAGTGTAGTAGAAGATATTGTTGATTTGAAGAATATTAATGCAAACCAGGAAAAAATATTTACTCTTCGAAAAAGCTTTTCAACTTTACCATATTTGCGAAAATGCTTTTACTGATTGATATGTTCCTCATAATACGAGGGCAGTTCAATAAGTAATGCAACACATTTTTTTCTCGGCCAATTTTGGTTGAAAAAACCGGAAATTTCTTGTGGAATATTTTCAAACATTCCCGCTTCGTCTCGTATAGTTTCATTGACTTCCGACAGGTGGCAGCGCTGTACGGAGCTGTTAAAATGGCGTCTGTAACAGATGTGCGTTGCAAACAACGGGCAGTGATCGAGTTTCTTTTGGCGGAAAACCAGGGCATCTCAGATATTCATAGGCGCTTGCAGAATGTCTACGGTGATCTGGCAGTGGACAAAAGCACGGTGAGTCGTTGGGCAAAGCGTGTGTCATCATCGCCGCAAGGTCAAGCCAGACTGTCTGATCTCCCGCGTGCGGGCCGGCCATGCACAGCTGTGACTCCTGCAATGGCGGAGCGTGCGAACACACTCGTTCGAGATGATCGACGGATCACCATCAAACAACTCAGTGCTCAACTTGACATCTCTGTTGGTAGTGCTGTCACAATTGTTCACCAGTTGGGATATTCAAAGGTTTGTTCCCGCTGGGTCCCTCGATGTCTAACCGAACACCATAAAGAGCAAAGGAGAACCATCTGTGCGGAATTGCTTGCTCGTCATGTGGCTGAGGGTGACAATTTCTTGTCAAAGATTGTTACAGGCGATGAAACATGGGTTCATCACTTCGAACCTGAAACAAAACGGCAATCAATGGAGTGGCGCCACACCCACTCCACTACCAAGAAAAAGTTTAAAGCCATACCCTCAGCCGGTAAAGTCATGGTTACAGTCTTCTGGGACGCTGAAGGGGTTATTCTGTTCGATGTCCTTCCCCATGGTCAAACGATCAACTCTGAAGTGTATTGTGCTACTCTTCAGAAATTGAAGAAACCACTTCAGCGTGTTCGTAGGCACAAAAATCTGAACGAACTTCTCCTTCTTCATGACAACGCAAGACCTCACACATGTCTTCACACCCGAGAGGAGCTCACAAAACTTCAGTGGACTGTTCTTCCTCATGCACCCTACAGCCCCGATCTCGCACCGTCGGATTTCCATATGTTTGGCCCAATGAAGGACGCAATCCGTGGGAGGCACTACGCGGATGATGAAGAAGTTATTGATGCAGTACGACGTTGGCTCCGAAATCGACCAGTGGAATGGTACCGTGCAGGCATACAGGCCCTCATTTGAAGGTGGCGTAAGGCCGTAGCATTGAATGGAGATTACGTTGAAAAAGTGTTGTGTAGCTAAAAGATTGGGGAATAACCTGGTGTATTTCAATGTTGAATAAGACAACCCCTGTTTCAGAAAAAAAATGTGTTGCATTACTTATTGAACTGCCCTCGTACTATGCAACACATTGAATACAATGCTGATGTAATCCTCAATGTGTTTATTCCGTACTATAATATACCAATTTTGAAGAAATTTGGTATGGAAGTTGGTTGAACCCTGAGGAGGAACGTAAGCTAATTCAGAAATTCAAGAAAATGAAAGTCGTCACCTACAAGAGTAAAGTAGGGGACGGAACAGCTTTTTCCATCAGTAAACATAATCGACGTCGAAAATTATTAAATTTGTTGAATAATGAACATGATTTACAGTAAATAGGTACTTCAACAGCACGATACATAGCTACGAGCTCCTGCCCACACCCATCCACATGCACCACACTGCTCCGCAGCAACACTGTGTGCGTGCCACTTTGTCATGCATCATGTGTTAATGTGTTCGGGAAGAAGGGGGGGGGGGAGGGGGGGAGCACGCATCACAGTCTACACGTACACAACCAGGCAGACATGTAAGGGCACCTGACGTTATTGCGTCTGCAGCAGCTTACTTACCTACCATCACTCAGCCACGATAACAGCTAGTTACGGGATATACCACATATTAAAACTTGCAGTGGGACACTTACAAAAGAGGAAAAAGGAGCGTTGCAAAACAGTAGAAATGGTTCAAATGGCTCTGAGCACTATGGGACTCAACTGCTGAGGTCATTAGTCCCCTAGAACTTAGAACTAGTTAAACCTAACTAACCTAAGGACATCACAAACATCCATGCCCGAGGCAGGATTCGAACCTGCGACCGTAGCGGTCTTGCGGTTCCAGACTGCAGCGCCTTTAACCGCACGGCCACTTCGGCCGGCAAAAAAGTAGAAGACGGATAACACCAACTTCATGCAGTTCAGTTCATTTGTGTGATGTTAACACAGTAGAGGACGTGAAAGATTTACACATCTACATTTACGAATAAGTAGCTGCAAATTGACAAGCATTATGTCGCTTTTCCTGCCTTTCCAATAGTTATCGAATCATATTTGAAAAGGAAATAACGCCGTTCAATTTTAAAAAGCTGTCGCAACTTCTGTATTCATACAGAAAAAGAAATGCATCTTTGCAAACATTCAGTTGTCTATAACATTGTTTGGTATAAAACTTTCCTGGCAGATTAAAACTGTGTGCCGGACCGAGACCCGAACTCGGGACCTTTGCCTTTCGCGGGCAAGTGCTCTACGGTAGAGTACTTGCCCGCGAAAGGCAAAGGTCCCGAGTTCGAGTCTCGGTCCGGCACACAGTTTTAATCTGCCACCAAGTCTCATATCAGCGCACACTCTGCTGCAGAGTGAAAATCTCATTCTGGATTGTTTGATATAGAGAAGCCCCCATGGAATGTCTTGGGTACTGTCTTTCCGCGAGAAACCAGTTATGGTGACTGATTCAAAATGAAAAACACTGTAAACCGTATGTTTTGTAGTAAATAACATATTAAAAAGAAATTTACAAATGTATGTTACTTGTAGTTTTAATAGAAATTGGTTAATATGATTAAAAATAAACAGACACAGTTACCTGTAATTGGTTAAATCTGTCGTGATAGATGGGAACGGAAACCGTGCTTTTGTCTTTGGCGGAATATGTTCTCCCTATTTTTACTTCTTGCATACTACAGTACATTCTATTTAAATGTAAACGTAATTCATCTCAAGGCGAAAATAGTTGCTTCACCAGTTGCAAGACTTTTAATACCTTAGTCAAAGTCGAAAGTATTGCAATGACAATTCCTCGCGTCATCCTCGAAACTAGTTGTTGTCTAGAAGTATTCACACATTAAAAACGTGTCAGACGCGGGCAGTTTCACTACTATATGCAAGTAATTTTTATCAAAGACCTGTACAGTGGAGGCCGTTACTGAATGGGTTTACTAGTATAAAAATTTGATTTTTTTAAAATTATAATTTGATTTTTATTTTTCGTTTGATGTTCGTCAGTGCCTTCTGCCTGGCGGTAAGTTGCAGCGTCTCAGTCACGTTGCCCAAAACCAGATAGAACCATCCTGAAACTCACGTGTTGAACCATCAGCAGCTAAACTGACGTGTTGCTGACGAGGTAACGCTACCGAACTGCGCGTCTTACGATCTGACCGACCAATAGGGAGGCTTGGTGGTGGTCAAGTGGGGGTGGAACCGCGGCCAGCTGCCGGGAGCGGTCACGCCGTTCGCTCTCTTCCGCTGGCAGCTCCCAAACCGACCAGACACCCTCCTCTCCTGCCCTCTTGGGCGGTATCCCATTCAGTCCCGGCGGCTTCTCTAGGCCTGCCTGTTTACGGCATTAAACTCTCATGCATGAAAAAAATATGTTTTTTTTTTACGGGTGCCTACAGCCTTCCCTCCTGGCCAAAACTGACGCATTAACAGACCTCTCATTATCTTAGGTAATGAGGTACTGACGTCACTCTATGTTTTTATATTTATTTCGAAACGTTTTGTTTTGAGTGTAAGTTTACACTGAGGTGACAAGTCACGGGATAGGGATATGCACATATACAGATGGCGGTACAATCGCGTATACATGGTATACAAGGGCGGCAGTGCGTTGGCGGAGCTTGAGAGGTGGCATGAACCCACTCTCATATTTCTATCTTACGCTGAGTAATTCGATTTTCCTCTCTAATTACATGCGGTGAAAAGTTGCTATTCCTTCACACGCGGACTTCCCACGCAGCGTCTCTTGTCACCCGGTTGGTCCGGTGACAGGCGGGTTCTGCTGAACTTGAAAGGGTTAAGCCGACGGGTGTGAGGGAGTCGAGTGGATGCTTTCCAGACGCCGACGTTGTCATAAGAGCGGGAGCGACGTGCCCACAGGGGTCTGATGGAGCAGCTGGGCTAGAGATTCCGTTACTTCGCAGAAACTTACTGAAAACACTTTCTGGCGGGCTACCAACGAGGCGTGGGAATGACTTGTGTTCCCAGGCAGTCTTGGCGGGAAAATTCCCGCGTTTTCTGCAAAATCATAACTGTGATTGGCCGGCTCAGGAGATAGCTCTGTGACGTAGCAAAATCGGCCCAGAAATTGGCGCCAAGTATCACCATTGGTGGAATAGTAGTGCGTCGGCAATAGAGTGGAATTTTCCGCCGGTTTTCGAGTTGTTGATTGGAACGTTTAACCACGGCCACTGTCGTGGGGGCATGAATGTTCTGTGTTCGGCTTGTACAGGTGCTCTTTCGATCGGAGTAGGTTACAAGACTGAGCTCTCGCTGCTCTGGACAGCCTGCCTTCCGTTGGCTGTCTAATATACTTTCATTTAATTGTAACCGTTTGACGAAGTTGCTGAAGTTTCGACTTCAACGTAACTTTCCGAGCACAGTTGGCAATTGAGCGTTCTGCGTACAAGCGGCCTATGTTGTCTGTCTTGAGCAGTTTTGGCTAAAGTTGACTGTATCCGAGTTACTGAGTGACTTCGCTTGTTGAAATCAATCACTGTACCATCAGTGATTATGTAGCGAGCCTTCTTCATCTCCCTCAGAGGCGCATTTGTATTGATAGGAAGTCTTTAGTCTGGAACAACCAGAGCAGGAGAATTTGTTTCAAGCTATAATCGCGACATTATCATCACCACGACGGGACGTCGAAGCAACCAGCCATCGCCTCCGGTACGCCAGATCGTGTCCTTGCAGTTAAGAAGACAGCTTGGTAATGTATGTCCGCAGCACCGGCAGATTAGGGAATTTTGCTCTGTGATACTCAGAGCTCAGCAGAGCGCGCCTGTTCCCGTCTTTTCTTACGTGGTTCTGTCTTGGATGTTCATTGTCTGAGTTCTCACTACTGTAGCAGCAATTAATGTTGGGTTGGCTGGGTGTTTCTCTTAAGATTTGAGTTGCAAGGAATTGGCTCCACATACCACTTGGTCATAAACGTCACAAGCTAGTTTATGGATAACTTCACCTTCACAACATTTATTTGAGTATCCAATTTGACGTATTGTAAATGTTTCATACGTTTTGTTTATTATTTTGAGTTAAGTCATAATAAATCAAATTGTTATTTTGTACAGAACTTTCATTCTGTGAATCGGTAAAGCAACCCTTTCATTTCTCACCACGTTAATGAATTTTTTCTTTATCTAATTAATTTCTATTAAATTAAATTATTGCAGGTGTCATACTCTTTTCTACTCCACTTCTAGGGTCGATTACAGTCAGTTCGCGTTTCTTCTTAATCCATGTGCAACAGCAGAAGTCGAAGTTAGAAAAGGGTGGGCTTAGAGCATCATTTTCATATGAAGATTCTAGAAGAATTTAGCGTTAAACACACTGCTAGCCCCGGCACCTCGCAAGCTTTCATCTCCACTCAGGTGAATCACGTGAATACGTTTCCGAGGTCATGGTGGCCGCACCACGGGAATTAACAGACTTTGACCGCGGAGTGGTACTTGGACATTCCATTTCGATAATCGTAAGAAAATTCAATGTTCCGTGATCCACAATGTCAAGAGTGTGCTAAGAACACCAAATTTCGGAAATTACCTCGCGCCACGGACAACGCAGTGGCCGAGGGCCTTTACTTAACGTCCGAGAGCAGCGGTGTTTGCGTAGAGTTGTCAGTGGTAACAGATAAGCAACACTGGATGAAATCTTCGCAGAAACCAATGGAAGGCGTATGACGAATTTATCCGTTAGGACAGTGCGGCGAAAACAGGCGTTAATGGGTTACAGCAGCAGCCGACAGACGAGAGTTCCTTTGCTAACAGCACGACATCGCCTCCGCTGGCTGTGCTCGTGACCATATAGATTGGACCCTAGATGACTATAGGACCGTGGCCTGATCAGATGAGCCACGGACCCAAGTTCTCAACAAGGCACTGTACAAGCAGGTGATGGCTCCACAATGGCGTGGGCTGAGTTTACATGGAATGGACTGGGTCCTCTGGTCCGCTTAACCGATCATTTACTGGAAATGGTTGTGTTCAGCTACTGCATGGGGGCTTAATTATTTATGATTGAAAATACTTTTTTTAGTTTTTAGTAGCTGTAAGTCCGATTACGCTGTTTCGTAAACGGTTGGCCCTGACTAGAATTATTACGCAATCTGACTGCAAAGAACAACAACAAAGAATGAAATGAAAATTTTCGTTAACACAATTAATTAATTAAGTCCCCAGCAACTATGAAACCTGCGAAACCAAAGCACAAGTATAACTGTTCTATATGTGGAAGTATGACTCAACGCACATCTGGCACGGTTCTTCTTCAACAAGACAAGAATTTTTAAATACCAATTTTACTGACGTGATAAAAGAAAATTACAAATACTATAATTGCGTAAGGAAAGCAGAATTAAACTCTAATACAAGAACACACGCCAGATGCTTTGTTGACTGAACCTGTAATGACGCATTATTTAGGATACTGAAATAAAAAGAAACGGAGTTTATTACCTCATTTATATTGATGAAAATCACTCTAATCCTTACATTATATCTCACAACGACTCTCTACTATCACATCTCAACCAGAACTCTCCAATATCACATCTCAGCAAGCACTGCCTACTAACATATCTCAACAAACACTCTCTGCTACAACATCTCAGCACAGACTACTCCGAGTCCTCGACAGGCACTGACTACTACGAGCTCTCGACAAGCACTGACTTCTACGAGTTCTCTCCAAGCACTGACTACTACGAGCTCTCCCCAAGCACTGTGGAGGCGGCTTAATAATACTCTTTGGCGCAATCTCTGGCGCAGTGGCTCAGTGTAGCCACCTTTCACTACTTGCAGATGATTTGCAGCCATTCATGGAATTCATGTTCTCAAACAACAATGTCATGTCGCCAGACCACAGTCGTTCGCGATTGGTTTTGAAGAACATTCTAGAATGTCCGAGCAAATGATTTGTCTATCCAGATCGCCCAACATGGTTCAAATGGCTCTAAGTACTATGGGACTTAACATTTGAGGTCATCAGTCCCCTGGACTTAGAACTACACTACTGGCCATTAAAATTGCTACACCAAGAAGAAATGCAGATGATAAACGGGTATTCATTGGACAAATATATTAAACTAGAATTGACATGTGATTACATTTTCACGCAATTTGGGTGCGTAGATCCTGAGAAATCAGTACCCAGAACAACCACCTCTGGCCGTAATAACGGCCTTCATACGCCTGGGCGTTGACTCAAACAGAGCTTGGATGGCGTGTATAGGTACAGCTGCCCACGCAGCTTCAACACGATACCACAGTTCATCAAGAGTAGTGACTGGCGTCTTGTAACGAGCTAGTCGTTCGGACACCATTGACCAGACGTTTTCAAATGGTGAGAGATCTGGAGAATGTGCTGGCCAGGGCAGCAGTCGAACATTTTCTGTATCCAGAAAGGCCCGTACAGGACGTGCAACATGCGGTCGTGCATTATCCTGCTGAAATGTAGGGTTTCGCAGGGATCGAATGAAGGGTAGAGCCACGGGTCGTAAGACATCTGAAATGTAACGTTCACAGTTCAAAGTGCCGTCAATGCGAACAAGAGGTAACCGAGACGTGTAACCAATGGCACCCCATACCATCACGCCGGGTGATACGCCAGTATGGCGATGACGAATACACGCTTCCAATGCGCGTTCACCGCGATGTCGCCAAACACGGATGCGACCATCATGATGCTGTAAACAGAACCTGGTTTCATCCGAAAAAATGACGTTTTGCCATTCGTGCACCCAGGTTCGTCGTTGAGTACACCATCGCAGGCGCTCCTGTCTGTGATACAGCATCAAGGGTAACCGCAGCCACGGTCTCCGAGCTGATAGTCCATGCTGCTGCAAACGTCGTCGAACTGTTCGTGTAGATGGTTGTTGTCTTGCAAACGTCCCCATCTGTTGAGTCAGGGATCGAGACGTGGCTGCCCGATCCGTTACAGCCATGCGGATAAGATGCCTGTCATCTCGACTGCTAGTGATACGAGGCCCTTGGGATCCAGCACTGCGATCCGTATTACCCCCCTGAACCCACCGATCCCATATTCTGCTAACAGTCATTGGATCTCGACCAACGCGAGCAGCAATGTCGCGATACGATAAACCGCAATCGCGATAGGCTACAATTCGACCTTTATCAGAGTCGGAATCATGATGGTACGCATTTCTCCTCCTTACACGAGGCATCACAACAATGTTTCACCAGGCAACGCCAGTCAACTGCTGTTTGTGTGTGAGCAATCGGTTGGAAACTTTCCTCATGTCAGCACGTTGTAGGTGTCGCCACCGGCGCCAACTTTGTCGGAATGCTCTGAGAAGCTAATCATTTGCATATCACAGCATCTTCTTCCTGTCGGTTAAGTTTCACGTCTGTAGCACGTTATCTTCGTGATATAGCAATTTTAATGGTCATTTGTGTACCGCCGGACATGAATCCCATCGAACATTTATGGGACGCAATCGAGAGGTCAGTTTGCGCTCAGCGTCGTGCACCGGCTACACTTTCGCAGTTATGGATATCTGTAATGTCAGCATGGCTCAATATTTCTTCAGGGGACTGCCAATGACTAGTGTCTGTGCCACGTGGAGCTGCTGAAGTACGCTGGACAGAAGCAAGTCCGATACAATATTAGTACGTATTCCATTACTTCTGTCACCTCAGTGTAACATACAGCGAAATCACGTACCTCTCGTTCTAATTTTCGTACGAAGATTATGGCAACATTTACAGTCTTAGATTATAGTGTCACAGCCACCCAGTGGGGAAAAAATTTTTAATGCATTATTGCCCCTCATCTGTGTCACGTAAGCAAACAAAATGTTATTCTGAGGGCTGAGTTCACAAACCCAGGAGCTGTCAACAAAGGCACGCGCCCACACGCCAGGAATATGAGCGTTTATCGACGGCGGCTGGGTACAATGACCCCCCTGTCATGAACGCGCCGGCACTGACGATAAGGGCCGTGTCAGCCGAGGGAATCCTGTTTACCTGCTTATTTGGAAACTGAGATAAAAGTTAGCCGGCACTCGCCTTTGATTATAAATTAAAAGCACACAACCGGAAGCTCTCCACTGTTTTAACAAGATAACACGTAGAGGTCCAAATTTATTGTCAGTTCATTCCAACTTTCCTCACTGCGGCACCTCGAAACAAAATTACTCTGCTTAATCAATATAATTCCAGCTGCATTAATCATGGATATATGTCACATCGAATTAAATTCCATTATCATCTGAGACGTCCGATCAGTATCTTATCTACGGAACTATACTGACAGACTTTAGCGTGAATAGGCAATTGCTCCGTCAGTAGAGGAGTCCTCAGCCTCAACTTTAATGTTGAGGTGGATTATACTCTTTCACCTGCGTTCTTTTACGAATTGTAAAAATGTACAACGGGTTGTTTATTTATATTGTCGTTCTCGCCATGAAGTAATTCCTCGTTCCGCCGTTAGCTTGCTCCCAGATAAACAACCAGATGCACCAATCAGGGCAGTAGTAGTTTTTGGATCGACGATAGTACTTTCCAGCTGAAGGGCTGAACTATACTGAGAGGACGGGAGCGATACCGTTACGTTTCACGATAATGTCATTCTGCACAAGCGGTGGAAGGCGGACGAGAACGTTGCGAGCGGCAGAGCCGGTTCGCAGCTGTGCAGTGTTATCTGGGCGCTCTTATTTCGTGCGCGGCACTCTCCGGCAGCGATCTGCCCGGGATGGAAGTTCGAAAAACGGCGCTGCGCATGCGTCCGCAGACGCGACAGATAGGCCGCTAGCGCAACGGCCCGTCGGGCCCCGGTTCCACTGTATACCATCGGCTGCGGTTATGGGCCTCTCCGGGACTGCGCCCGCACGTTTTGCCCCGGACCGGAGCGCTTGTCTGATAGCTTTCGCACCGAGTGACAGCAGCATCGAGCGTCCGTAGGGACGAGCATCAAATGATTTACCACCATGCGGCTGATTTAAGCACACGAGACAAAATATTAGACGCACCAGATGTCAAATTAACACCGCCCTACATAGTCTCTAGCTATGTTAATAATCCCACTTCGGCAGAACAGTGTGTCCTCCAGTATCTTCTGGTATGCGATGTCCAGCTGAAGCCATTCTGTCCTGTAGAGCTGTAAGGTGTCAGGCCAATCCAACACCTTCCATGAAAACCCTAGCATGATAGCAAATCCGGCAATATGTCACATAGCTCCGAATAAATCCTGACATTAAACTAACCAAAGTAATACGACCAATGAGTGAGCAAATGGAGTACCACAGACTAACACAAGAACGCCTAAATGCATGTCATACCTTCCCACCGTGAAACAGATGCAGTTCCGAGGAGAGAAACGAGAACAGAAGCCGAGAGCAGAGCCGTGTAGGCTAGAAGGCCCTATGATAAGAACGGGACAATGAGACACCTACATCGCCGGCCGACCGCCAGGAGGTCCATCCCCCAGCCCATGTTAAAAGATGAGCCCTCCAGAAGAACAGTATAGATCTTACTGTAACACTAAAAGGGCCACACCAGCTGCAAGTTTTAGCGTGAGACTATACGCATCTCTGATATGTAGCAAACATTAAAAACATTGCCCCACCATGAAAAGTATAACGTTTCTCATTGGATAAACAGAATTTTTGGAGGCGGTGCTTAATGTTAACATTAAGTCGCTGATTGGTCAGTTGAAAACACAGCTAGCTACCTTTTTCTTAAACCATTGCGGTAAACAGTAGTAAGGATAAGTTCGAGAGAGTTGCTACCGAGACAGCGAAATGTGTGGAGCTTTGCCGCCCACCGCCCCTGACACTGCCTAACCACCAACAAGGTAATGAACGCACGGGATGCCGCATAAGAGCGCATAAGGCTTCACTCAGAACTGCAGAAGTCTCATCTGTTACATCCCCTTTTTACGTAATACTAGTGTCGATCGTCAATTGAAACTCATAGTATTCACATTTGCTACTTGAAGTTAAAATCTGAAACGCGATGATTTTTCTGTTATATAATTATTGAGAAGCCACATCAGCCACTGTAATTTACAACAAGTTAAATAAGTAATTAAAGATAATTGAGGCTCACTGTAGACCATTTTTGATAGTTTTCTGCCGGCCAGTGTGGCCGTGCGGTTCTAGGCGCTTCAGTCTGGAACCGCGTGACCGCTACGGACGCAAGTTCGAATCCTGCCTCGGGTATGGATGTGTGTGATGTCCTAAGGTTAGTTAGGTTTAAGTAGTTCTAAGTTTTAGGGGACTGATGACCACAGACGTTAAGTCCCATAGTGCTCAGAGCCGTTTTTGATAGTTTTCTCTTTTATGAAACATAATTTAAACCTAGCTTACAGATGTGATATGGCATAGGTCATCCTTCGATCCATTATAGAACTTGGAAACCCATTCAGGGAATATTCGTTCACATTTTTGTTGAATGCAGTTGGTTTTTAACATCCTGTATTAAAATATTTCCTTTTATCAATAGTACAATTTGTAAACAATGTTTTGTGAGTAGAATAAAAATTCCAATGGTAAACTTAACTGCTTTTTCGACTTTAACTAAAAATAGGAAAGCCTTGAACGCCTTCCACTAAATTTAGTTAGTATTAATATTCTTTTACAGGGAGTGCAGTGGAGCTGACACTGAAATCATTAAGTATTTGATTATATCATCTCTAGGCACTGAACTCTTCTGAACTCTACATGTCATGTGTGATCTGGCGTCTCCTTACCAGCAACAGGTCCCAGGTTCAAACTAGTCAATTCCCTAAAAAACAAGCTCAGAGAATCGTTGCGCGAAAGTGGTAGGGAGACACAACTTAGAACAAACAGACACCACGCAGAATGTTAGAGAGCTACCAAATTATTGGGATATTGATTGCTATATTTCTAGCGTTGTCAAAACATACCCAGGCGTTTTCTACAGAATTAAGATCGGGTGATTAGAGAGCCAGTCGAGGTGCGACATGTTGCCTCAGTGTTCGACAAACCTGCAATATATACACTGTCCATTCACATTAACGTGACAAACTGTCCAAATCCATTTCCAGCTCGGACCACTGCAAGACGTGCAGGAAGAGAGTCAGTTAGGATCTGGATGGTACCGACAAGGATGTGGGGCCATGCCGAATCCAGTGCCGTGACCAGCTGCGCTAAATTTCTAGGCTGAGACCCATGGCACGTACAGCCCAATCGAGTTTGTCTCACAGATTCTCTATTGAGTTTAGATCCGGGGAGTTTGGTTGCCAGGAGAGTACGGAACTCACCTTCATGCTCATTGAATCACGCGTGTACACTGCAATCTGTGTGACACGTGCATTCTCCTGCTGATAGGTGGCGTCCTGCTGACGACAAAACAAACTACATGTAGGAGTGAACATGATCCCCAATTACAGATGCATACTTGTGTCGATACAGTGTAACTTCCAGAATCACGATATCACCCAGGGAATGCCACCGAAACATTCCGCAGACCATAACGCTCCCTCCCTTGTTGCAAGGTGTTTGCTTCTAGACGTTTAACGCCTTACACGCCAGCGGCCAACCGTCCGATGGAGGATAAAATGTGATTCATCTGAAGAGACCATCTGTGGACATCCAATTGCGTTATTGGCGTCCAAATCCACCCTTCCTCGCCGATGAATAGCGACCAGCACGGGTGCATAAACCAGGCCATCTCTGCAGAGGCCCATACACAGCAACGCTCGTTGAGGAGACAGTCTTTGCAGCCGCTTGGTTCATCTGGTCGCTCAATTGGTCAACAGTTGCACGTCTGTTTACTGTACGGGTCTCCGCAGCCGTCGTTTACCAAGCTGTCAACTGTGGCCCCTGGTGCACCACAGCTACCTCGGCGGCGGTTTCGAATAGCGCCATATTGCCATGCACTCTAGGCTTTAACCGCAGCGGCTCGCAAATAGGTTACTAACTTAGCCGTTTCGGAAATTCTTCCACCCTTGACCTGAAAGTTAATGGTGAAGCCCTTTTGGACGTCATATGAATTGCTCCTTCTTCGCATTACGACAACAACTCCATGGTTTTCCGCGTCACTCTCCCCCCCCCCCCCCCCCCCCTCACCGGCACGCTTTATATACTCTCCACTATCAGTGCTGTCACCTGCGGACTGTGACTGATTATTGCACGTTGACGTCGAACATAGGCAATGGTCACATTCGTGATACTGGACCATGTGTGTGCTGCCATGTGAACACACCATTTGTCATCCGGGAAAAGGTGAGTTTCCACAGCATATTCATCATGAAAACGTATCAAAATTTGGTAGAAATAAACAAATGGTTCAAATGCACTCTAAGCACTATGGGACTTAACATCAGAGGTCATCAGTCCCCTAGACTTAGAAGCCTAACCTAACGACATCACACACATCCACGCCCGACGCAGGATTCGAACCTGCGGCCATAGCAGTCTCGCGGTTCCAGACTGAAGCGCCTAGAACCACTCGGCCACATCAGCCAGCGAGAAAAAAAAACAGCCTAATACACGTTCACGATAACCTGAATAACCAGGCGCATGTAGTCGTGGAACGAAGAACACTGCCAAAGCATGACCAGATCACCTCCCGGCAGGACTACTCCTTCAAGCACTGCTGGTTAAACGCCTCATTGACCCCCCGATGTTGCACTCGCCTATTTGCATCATTTAGAAAAGGATGAATCGCTACTCGTTAGACCACATTTCACGCCTCCAGTCATACACTCTCCAGTTTCTGTATGGTTTGGCCCAGTGTCGCTATGAGCATTGGTAACAAATCCCCGTTGCATACAGTTACAATCCCAATATTCTCTCGGAAATTGGTTGAAATGGAACTCCCAATTCCTATTCTGTTTGAAATAGGTTGAGATCGAACAGCTCGTCGTACGCGTCTTATGTCCACGTCGATTAACACCTTTTTACGACCACTGTTCCCACGTCGTGTTATATGGTTGTGCGCGGCACACCTTTCCTTTTAGACATGTTGCGATAATACACCAAAAAAACAGAAAATTTCATTCACTATATCGTCATCAACCCATTCAAAGACGGTAGCTCCTTCCTGCCATCCAGTCACGTCTGCATCTGATCCGTCTTACTGCGCTAATTCCATGTCACCACTTGGCCCATACAAGATTCTTGCCATCACGTAACGTTAGTGGTGGAGGGTCCTGTGAGAGCCTGGTAACAGTTTTACTCCACCTGCAACACCAAATAAACCAGTATATTCTTTCAACAGGATAACTCATAGATTTCCAGGCTATCATTTTTCATTGTCCTGGATGATCACGTTCAGTCTTCCGTTGTCATCACGCGGTTGACAGTAAGTACCGGAAACTGTAGTCACAAAAGTGGTGTAGTAGGTTTCAGGTCTTACGATTGATTTCTTTGTTTCCTATGGTTTTTCTACGTGTTCAGTAATACTGCACAAGACAATGTACGATGTGTAGCCGAGAACTCATGTTACCCGTGAACACTTTTCGCCACTTAATAGTCTGATCAATTACAAAATTTGAGTTTTAAATTTTGACATATTGCGAAGCACAATGTCAATAATATGTTATTCTCTCATATAACTACCACATGAAAGGCATGACATATGAGGAGGAATTTTGTATGTATGCTCTGTGTTCGCATTTTCGTGCACTCTATTTGATAGTGACCATGTGGGTGAAACTGGAAATAGATGGTCTTGTCAATAAATACATTTGCGGATCAAAGGGGACCTTGACGTCCTTTTCAAAAATCTTCCTTTATCTGGGAACCACATGAGTTAACAACCATCTGTGTAGGCTCGTCATTCTCTTATTTGTCGTTATGATACTGACTTGAAATGTACGTTTGGGAAAATAATATATTCAATTCGGCGTCTTGCACATACGGCGTGGAGGGCCTTAGGGTCAGTACAGCCGTGTTTCCGACTTAACAGACCTTGAGGCTGTTACGTTCCATTCAAATAGCTCCTCAATTGGCATCACGAGGCGGAGGGCACCCGATAACTGTGCTCCAACCGCCAATCCTTAGCAGTACCAAGAATCGAAACCTGGTCCTCAGCTGGCCACTCAGCTACGAACATGGAACATATTTTGTGTTCAGACATAATGACCTTTCTAGACTCTGAGAAACTCATCTGCAGAAATCAGCACGGTTTTAGGAAACAGCGGTCATGCGAGACACAGTTGGCCCTCTTTGTGTATGATATACAGCAGGCTCTAGATACCGGCTCCCATGTTGATGCCATATTTCTCGACTTTCGAAAGGCGTTCGACATAGTTTCGCACTGTCGCATGCTCCAAAAGTTCGTTCTTGCGGTCTATCCGATGACATACGCGGTTTGACAGAAAGTTTTCTAACAGACAGAGAGCAGTACGTCGTCCTGAGGGGGGTGAATTCAACAGAAACAAGCGTAACTTCAAGTGTGCCCCAGGGTGGCGTAACAGGTCCGCTGCTTTTTACGATTTACATAAACGATCTGGTTGATGGTATTGACAGCGGCATTAGACTGTTTGACGATGATGCTGCAGTCTACAGGATAGTAGTATCACACGAAAGTTGTGAACAAATCAATGAGGATTTGCAGAAAATAAATGCGTGGTGTAATGACTGGCAGTTGTCTCTCAATACTAGTAAGTGTAACCTACTGCTTATAACAAGGCGAAAATCCCCATTAATGTACGAGTACAAAATAAATGCCCAGTCTTTGGAAGCGGTAACATCCGTCAAGTAGCTGTGTGTAACTGTTCGAATTGATCTCAAATGGAATGATCAGATTACACAAGCAACGGGTAAGGTGAACTCTAGATTGCGGTTTATTGGTAGAATCCTGAAGCGATGCAGTACTTCAACAAAGGAAATTGCTTACAAAGATTGCGGTTTATTGGTAGAATCCTGAAGCGATGCAGTACTTCAACAAAGGAAATTGCTTACAATACGTTAGTTCGTCCAGTTTTAGAGTAGTGTTCGTCTGTATGGCGCCCTAAGCAGTTGAGTCTGATTGAAGAGATTGAGAAGGTCCAAGAAGAGCGACAAGGTTCGTGACTGGTACATTTACCCATCGCGAGAGCGTTACAAATCTCATAGAAAGTTTGAAGTGGGATACACTTGGAGATAGACGACGCGCTAAACGGAAGGGGCTGCTCACTGAATTCCGAAATCGCCCAGAGTGTAGAGCTTATATTATTACCACCAACTTTCAAATTGAGCAGTGATCGCCATTCAAAGATAAGGGAAATTAGAGCTCGTACTGAGGCGTTCGGGCAGTCGGTTTTTCCTCGTGCCCAGTGGACGTCGCGTTTACTGAGTTTGTCGGATATTTCCCCAATGACATTGTCTTAAGAGAGAAAACATGTAATTCTTCTACTCACTGTTCTCTTTTCTCCCCGCTCGCCCCGCCCCCGCCACTCTCTCACTCACTCTCTCTCTCTCTCTCTCTCTCTCTCTCTCTCTCTCTCTCTCTCAAGCCATTGCTTTAAGGGTCCAAGTCCGACGCAGATTGTGTGACTCTGTCGAATTCCCCCTACTTTTGTCAGACGATAGCAACCGCTCAATCTACATTCAAGCAAGTGCCTCAGACCGATGGACCTTTGTTCATCTTAACGTAAATTTCCTCGTAATAAAAGTCGGTTCTGTTATAACATAACACACAATTTCGGCTTCAACATAAAAAATTGCTTTAAATTGCCGCCTCTTTTCATGGCAGTCATTTTACGTATACCTACCTACTCTGCCAGTTCTCAACTTTATCTTTCAATTTCCTCTTTAGAAATTACGCCTAACATTACTAACATTTTTTGGAAGGTCACAGCCATTTATTGGCAGTGACGTAGTAGCTTCAAGTCTGATACTGTAATTACGCTCATGCTTTTTTAAATACTCCCGTTCAGAAGCATTTTGGAGCGATTGAACCATCTCATTGGAAGCATGTGGTCAAAATACCACGGTCTACAAAACTAGTTTCTTCTAAAATACGACTTTTTAATTAATCGAGAGAAATGCGTCGACAAGTTTCAGAATACTATAGTTTGACAAAATACAACTACAGATTTTGTAATCTCTAAATCAAACGCACATAACGAAAATATTCCGTTCAATTTACCACAGCGCCATCTCACTCACTAAGGTTTGCTAAGTCGACTCCGTGTAACAGGAAGGCACGGGGAAGAAGAATAAAAACAGTGTTTTGCGAAATAAATCGGGTGCAGAGAAAGTGAACCACCGTTTCAACCCCATGGCGTTCTTTTCATCAGGTAATTAGTCTTTGCTTTACTCCCCTACGTCCTCTCCTCTACATACGCATTACATCCAACAACGTCTGACAAATCCAATACTTTATTTCCCCCTCTTCAATTTTTACCTCCACGCTGTTCTTGCCAGCGAAACATTATGTCTTTTTGCTTGTCATAATTATTACTCGCCTAATCTTTCCCTTCTTCTGATCAGAGTTTTCCACAAATCTGCCGTTAGACTCGGTTACCCCGTGGTGTATTATAGTGACTGTGCGATGACAGCCGCTACAGTTTGTTGCGGTCTGCCTATCGGAAGGTACGTGTTCAAAATGGCTCTGAGCACTATGGGACTTAACATCTGTGGTCATCAGTCCCCTAGAACTTAGAACTACTTAAACCTAACTAACCTAAGGACAGCACACAACACCCAGCCATCACGAGGCAGAGAAAATCCCTGACCCCGCCGGGAACCGAACCCGGGAACCCGGGCGTGGGAAGCGATAACGCTACCGCACGACCACGAGATGCGGGCGAAGGTACGTGTAAAAAGATGTTCTTATACTGACGGCCCAAACGAATTCCTTCTCGACCCTGTCCGCAGAAGAACTTTGAAGTTCGAACCACGCGCGGGCGCCAACAAAAGAGGCCTAAAATACACTGCTCTGTCACATCAGTCTGACCGCATGTAAAATCCTTAATAACCACCATTTGCAGCACTGACCGCTGCGAGACCTGCAGGAAGAGAGTCAGTGATATTCTGGAAGATACCGATAGGGATGTGGAGTCTTGCAGACTCCAGTGCAGTGGCCAGCTGCGCCAGGTTTCTCCTTTGCAGATCCATGACACGAACAGTTCGATCGGGGTGGTGCCACAGATTCTCGACTGGGTTTTAATCCTGGAAATCTGGTAGCCGTGCGAAAATGACAAACGCATCCTGACGCTTTTCCAACAACGTACTTACACTGCTGATAGATACCATCGTGCCGAGAAAAAACATACTGCACGTAGAGGTGGACACCGCCCCAAAGGATAGATGCACACGTGTTGATTCATTATACCTTCCAGAAATACGAAATCACCCAGGGTATGTCACGAAAACTTTCTCAATTTCATAACGGTCCCTCCCTCGTTGCAGGGTGTTCGCTTTCAAACGTTTCACGCCGTACACGTCAACGGCCATCTGTCCGATGGAGGATAAAAAGTGATTCATCTGAGAAGGTCACCTGTCGCCACTTTGTGAACGTCCATTTGCGCTACTGGCGTCCAAATTCCAGCCTTCGTCGCCGACGGGCAGCAGCCAGCATGGGTGCGTGAACCAGGCGCCTTCTGCGGAAGCCCTTAGGCCGTAAAGTTCGGTGAACTCTCGTTGAGGAGACAGTTTTGGTAGCCCCTTGGTTCGTATCGGCAGTCAGTTGCTCAATAGTTGCAGATCTGTCTGCCCGTACACGTCGTCGCAGCCATCGTTCACCCAGTTGTCATCTATGGCCCATGGTGCACCACAGCTGCCTCCGCTACGGTTTTGAATAGTGTCATATTTCCTTGAACCATGGCGGCACGCAAACGCTTTACAAGCAGTCGTTCCACGTTTGGCCTGAAAGACAATGATCGTGCCCTTTTGGATGTCAGATAAATCGCTCCGTTTCCGCATTGCTATACCGACTGCACTGCTTTCCTCATCCCCCGACGCTCTTTGAACACCCTTCACTGCTAGTGCTGCCACTTGCCATCTGTGGCTCGCCATTGCACGTTGACGTCGAACATAGGTGGTGGTCACATTAATTTGACTGGACTGTGCATATTCCCAGTGAAGGCGCAAAGTTCAGTAAAGTGCTGTGACTAAAAATGTGTCTGACTGCGTACTAATTTAAGGCAGTGAATCCATCCAGTCTATGAGTTTCTCCTCGTCACAGACACTATATAAATTCCTAAGAATATTTAACTTGCACTTCCTCGTAACTATTTATCCTCCCTGAATTAAATTTAAGTACACTCATGCTCATAAATTAAGGATAATGCTGATACATGAACAAACAACGCTCTGGTGGGCGGTTTGCGGGTTTAAATCACCTCGGGGTATGACCATGCGGTGCATTTGACCTGTGGTCGTCGCATGGTGGCGCTGGCAGCAGTCCACATAAGCAGAGGTGTGTTGGTGCATATCAGAGTACGGTGCAGCGAGTAAGTGTACAGACGTTTTCAGCCGTGCTAATGATGACTGTGTGTTGAAAATGGTTCAAAGAAAGCATATTATGACGTTATGGGCGATAGAATACTAGGGCGACTGGAGGCTGGTCAAACACAGTAGGTCGTAGCATGGGCCCTCCGTGTGGCACAAAGTGTGATCTCAAGATTATGGCAACGATTCCAACAGACAGAAAACGTGTCCTGGCGCTACAGTACGGGACGTCCATAGTGTACAGCACCACAAGAAGACCGATATCAGTACCCGCAGACGGCCACGGAGTACTACAGGTAGCCTCGCTCGGGACGTTACCGCAGCCATTGGAACAGTTGTCTCCAGACACACAGTCTACAGACGACTGAACAGACATGATTTATTCGCCCAGAGACCTGCAAGGAGCATTCCACTGATCCCTGGTCACAGGGGAGCCAGTAAAGCCTGGTGTCAAGAACACATGGTCATTGGAACAATGGTCCCAGGTTATGTTCACGGATGAGTCCAGTTATAGTCTGAACAATGATTCTCGTCGGGTTTTCATATGGAGTGAACCAGGAACCAGATACCAACCCCTTAATGTCCTTCAAAGGGACTTGTATGGAGGTCGTGGTTTGATGGTGTGGGGTGGGATTATGATTGGTGCACGCACACCCCTGCATGTCTTTGAAAGAGGAACTGTAGCAGGTCAGGTGTATCGGGACATCACTTTGCACCAGCATGTCCGCCTTTTCAGAGGTGCAGTGGGTCCCACCTTCCTCCTGATCGATGATAACGCAAGGCACCACCGAACTGCCATCGTGGAGAATTACCTTGAAACAGAAGATATCAGGCGAATTGAGTAGCCTGCCTGTTCTCCAGACCTAAACCCCATCGAGCACGTCTGAGATGCTCTCGGTCGACGTATCGCTGCACGTCTTCAAACCCCTACGACACTTCAGGAGCTCCGACAGGTACTGGTGCAAGAATGGGAGACTATACCCCAGTAGCTGCTCCAGAGTATGCCAACCCGTTGTGCGGCCTGTGTACGTGTGCATGGTGATCATATCCCATATTGATGTCGGGGCGCATACGCAGTAAACAGTGGCGTTTTGTAGCACATGTGATTCGTGACAGTTTTCTCAACTTACCACCAATACCGTGGACTTACAGGTCTGTGTCGTGTGTGTTCCCTATGTGCCTATGCTATTAGCACCAGTTTTGTGTAGTGCCACGTTGTGTGGCACCACATTCTGCAATTATCCTTAATTTATGAGCATGAGTGTAGTTCAAAGGTATATTCCAGGAAACATCAGTGTGGAATGCCATCCTTTCAATAAACACCAGAATACAAATCACAAAGTCACAAACTGTCCCAACTCAGGTAACGTATACCGTATTGTGCACTCCGTGGCACTCTTTCGGAATTATATTAAATACAGTTCAGTGCAGCTTCAATAAAAGCTGGCCCAGCGCATTGATCTTTCCAGAATACAATGCAATGGTCAACATTTGTTGATGATTAATGCACAATAGTGGCTTTTTCACTGTCTTCATTATTCAGCAATGGCTTGTCGAAGTTCCTTGGCGATAGGGATTGTAACACTGCTGTCGATGCTCGAAAATTTTGTTACCGGGTACTATCAGTGTCCCCGGTACATCAGGATGCTGCGAGGCATCCTCTGATACGCGACTTCTGTAACATTTTATACAAATGTGAGCACGTGGCGTTCCCCACACTTGCAGTTTCAGCAGTCATGTCATTGAAATCTCTTAATTTGACGGTATATTCAAGGACCAAAAATGAATACTGACAGAGGCTTTATGCGGATGATGCTGTAGTCTATCGAGGGGTTGTAACAATGGAAAACTGTACTGAAATGCAGGAGGATCTGCAACGTATTGACGCATGGTGCAGGAAGTGGCAATTGAATCTCATTGTAGACAAGAAATATGCTGCGAATACATAGAAAGAAAGATCCGTTATTATTTAGCTACAATATAGCAGGTTAGCAACTGGAAGCAGTTAATTCCATAAATTATCTGGGAGTAGGCATTAGGAGTGATTTAAAATGGAATGATCATATAAAGTTGATCGTCGGTAAAGCAGATGACAGACTGAGATTCATTGGAAGAATCCTAAGGAAATGCAATCCGAAAACAAAGGCAGTAGGTTAAAGTACACTTGTTCGCCCACTGCTTGAATATTGCTCACCAGTGTGGGATCCGTAGCAGATAGGGTTGATAGAAGAAATAGAGAAGATCCAACGCAAAGCAACGCGCTTCGTTACAGGATCATTTAGTAATCGCGAAAGCGTTACGGAGATGATATATAAACTCCAGTGGAAGACTCTGCAGGAGAGACGCTCAGTCGGTCGGTACGGGCTTTTGTTAAAGTTTTGAGAACATACCTTGACCGAGGAGTCAAGCAGTATATTGCACCCTCCAACGTATATCTCGCGAAGAGACCATAAGGATAAAATCAGAGAGATTAGAGCCCACACAGGGGCATACCGACAATCTTTCTTTCCACGAACAACACGAGACTGGAATAGAAGGAAGAACCGATAGAGGTACTCAATGTACCCTCCGCCACACCCCGTCAGGTGGCTTGCGGAGTATGGATGTAGATGTAGATGTAGATACCGGTGTGCGAAGTGCTCAATGTTACAATGTGATGGTCACCAGGACATATATTTCTTTCGCATCATTGTGTTTTTCCAGAGAATAAATTACAGATTATCCTATACTTTTCTCGAGCTTTTGCGACTGTTCTCTAATGTTAAAGACTGTTTTCAAATGTTCTAGAATATTCTCAAAACATCTAGAATACAGCTTCGAAACGACACATATTGCACAAATCTGCAGTCAGAACAACTGAGATGCGCGACGTAGTTATGGCAGAGGAACAAATATTTTGGCTTATAGAGAGAAACTACTTAAACAAAGAATTGTGCGAAAGAACAATTTTACCTCCAAAAATGACGTAGTTCCTCGAACAAATCAGCGAATACGAAATATCATAAAACGGAAAGGAAAAATATTTAAACCCACTTGAAGCAATGATGAACCAAGACGAAAGCGCAAACTTCCCAAAAGAATTCCTAAAGTCTCTCAGTACTCCGCGTACACCGCCGCAAAAAGCTAATCAATGTGATAGAAGTGGAAAACTTAATCGCAAAAGAAAAGGGAAGTCCATCTACTAGTTTCTCTCATTTCAACTAACGTACCATTCAAATAATGTAAACTTCAGAGTTTAACTCATCTACAAACGACACATCAGCCTTAACGGCGGTCTCAGTACATTATTATCACAAGAGTGATTTCATAGGAAGACACTGCCAACTTTATACCCATGCCCGTGCAAAAGATAAAGGAGTAATTTCTGCGGTTGTGCTGGATGTAAATGAGGCTAATAATAATAAATCATTGATACCCGACTAAGAAAAGATCGAAACTATTTCGCCTAGGAAGGCTATTTCCTGTTTGACATGAAAGGAAAGTTGATTATGGTTTAGCGCCCTGGACATGACTAGATCATTAGTGACGGAGGACAGTCTCAAACTGCAGAAGGAAATCGGCCATGTCCCTTTTGTCTTGCCACATACGTAGCGCTAAGACATCAACCACAATGATAAAGTCAAGCTCATGGTCATGTATTCCATCCGAAAAAAAAAATGAGAAGGAAATTTAGCACTTTGATGCACCGAAGAAAACCGTCCACTACTCACTTAATAGTAATTTTCAAATGCATCCAGACCAAAGAGATAAACTTCGCGAGAAGAAATTCCATTACAGGTAATTGTATGAAACAGTATCCTGGGCGTAGCTTGAATTTACTCACGTAATTTGTTTTTGCCAGCAAATTCCGCAGAATAGCTTACAGAATGTGAGCCTTACAGCGGACGCGCATTTCGTCCAAACAGCGGCTAACAGTCGCTACCTTCTCTTGTCTATTTCCATTTCTTAATTGCAGTATTTGTTTTCTCAGGGCGATTAATGCCCGAGAACTTGCTGTAAGCTTCTAAAGGAGAAGTGGCTGCATTCTCTTTCAACCCGTCTTTCACTGACTTTCTCCCCGCCCCGTTTCCCATCGCTCTCTCTCTCTCTCTCTCTCTCTCTCTCTCTCTCTCTCTCTCTCTTGTGGTTAAAAGGAACTGGGTATTCCATGGAACTTAAAGATACTGAGTCGGAGCAATAGAAGCGGCACGGCCTTTCTGTTGAGAATGTTTTCAGATGAGAGAAACGACTTTCCTAGGCAAAGAGAGAGTTCTTAAGGCCGTTTCTTTGCATGATAAATATACAGCAGTCAATGAATGCCATATTTCGATGAATCCTTCGTGCCTTACATCTCCATAAACATTTCTTATATGTGAAACATGGTGAGATGTGATAGCAGCATAAACTTGTTAGCGCCTTACTCTTCATGAGCTGAGCATTTGTTTAAGTAGTGCAATATCTTTTGTAGGCGAAATCCTAATGATTAAGTAGATGTGCTTAGCAATTAATGTACAGGTCATAATTATATTAAAATGTTAACCACACACCACAAAATGAACGAACTGTTCTGTATTTCATCTCACACTCATCAGAAACATTCAGGCACTTATTCTACCGCTTTACTTGTCGAAATATTTATTTGCTTGAGGTGCTGTATAAAACAACTATGGTACGTTATTATTAAGTAGTAACAAACTGAAGACCAAAGAAACTGGTATACCTACCTAATATCGTGTAGGGGCCCCACTAGCACGAAAAAGTGCCGCAACACGACGTGGCAAGGACTCGACTAATGTCTGAAGCAGTGCTGGAGGGTACTGACACCATGAATAATGCAGAGTTGTCCATATGTCTGTAAGAGTACGAAGAGATGGAGATCCCTTCGAACAATACGTTGCAAGGCATCCCAGATATTCTCAATAATGTTCATGTCTGGGGAGTTTGGTGGCCACTGGAAGTGTTTAAACTCATAAGATTGTTGCTGGAGCCACTCTGTAGGAATTCGTGATGTCTGGGGTGTCGCATTTTCCTGCTGGAATTGCCCAAGTCCGTCGGAATGTACAATGGACATGAATGGATACAGATGATCAGGCAGAATGCTTACGTATGTGTCACCTGTCAGAATCGTATCTAAATGTATCAGGGATCCCATATCACTACAACTGCACACGCCCCACACCATTTCAGAGCATCCACCAGCTTGAACAGTCCCCTGCTACCATCCAGGGTCCATGGATTCATGAGGTGGTCTCCACATCCGTACACGTACATCCGCTCGATACAATTTGAAACGAGACTCGTCCGACCAGGCAATATGTTTCCAGTCATCAACAGCCCAATGTCGGTGTTGGTGGGCCCAGGCTAGGCGTAAAGCTTTGTGTAGTGCAGTCATCAAGGGTACACGAGTGCGCCTTCGGCTCCGAAAGCTCATATCGATGATGCTTCGTTGAGTGGTTCGCAGAAAAGCTACAGTAAACAATCCTCCACCTCGCTCCTTTTCACGGATGGCGTCCAATTATTATATGCAAAATGGATCAGAACAAATCGCACGTTGATTGATAAGAATGCTTAATTCATTGTAGTAACTGTGTGTGACTAATAAATAGTATTTATTTTATCACAGGATGCATCACATCTTATCTACTGAAAATTTGTCGGTGAAGGCAAAAGTTTACTTTTGATATTACTTTTCTAGCAGATGTTTTATTTACATCATCAACGCAAAATGTGAAAACTATCTTGATTTTTACAAGCAGAAATCAAAACCTCATTGTTAGCGAGAAACAGACGGGGGCACCATTTCCCAAACACAGCCCCGTAACGCTGTTTTAGCTGATGAAGACGAAACGTGTGTAAAGACTAGAGACCAGATTTTATGTAGTTATGTATTCTTTTCCTTCACTCGTAAGCACGTGAAAAAAATGAAGTTCACGAATTATGTTGCCACCGTTGATATATTTCATTTCATCGTTACATATTTTTAAATATTTCACTACAATAACATGTCTTACATGGTTAGACTTCATACTACATTCAATTACATACTGCTTTTTTTATCTTTCTTCACATTTCTCCAAAACGTCAGTAGACCCCTATCTTAGAAAAATATCCGAATCTGACCTACAATAATAGTTGAAGACAAGCAGTAAATTATCCCTAAAAATCCAAGAATCAGTAAAACTTGGTTTACAATTTGAGTTGGGCTATGAAGGACATCCTTCTGCTTAAGTTTCTAAGATTCAGAATTTGATTTCTCAAAGGTAAAGCACATACACTAACAGTCCTATGTGCAGGATTGTAGTGGCTATTAATGTGTATTATAAAGGGCTAAAGTTTGCGAAATAGAACTTCTTTAGAATTTACGACTTTATTTGTTCATGATGTCTCATGTTACACAAAAATTATCATGTAAATTCAGATCTTGGGTTACGATGGACAACATTTTCACTACTGATGGAAAAGTTTTTCATTGCGAGAGTGCAATAAGCAGTCGAGTGCTCGACGAAGTGCAACATATAGGTACTGTTGCGTACACTAATAAAAAAGCAATGTAATCGTCTAAGTAGCAAATGTTATTGTAGCTGAAACGTACTTGGACCAGGAACGCAAAACTGCAGCGTGCGAAAGTTGGAAATTTGGGTCGGTCAGGGATCGTATACGGATGGCCCAACGGTTAAGGCATCTGTTCATGAGAAGCAGTAAATACGGATCCGAGTTCATTTCCGCTACACACTACGCGTCTGGAAGTCACTAGTTTCCCATCCACCCTTTTCGTTCCCTTCCCATTACCCTATTTCATATACAATGTTGTTGACGCTGATGCAAAGGACTCCAGACGCCATATGCGAAGTTTTGAATGATATGTAACTAAATGTGCTGTTGCAAACATTTTATGGTACAAATTTCAGTAACGTACTTTTCTATTGCGGGCAACAGATTCCTGATGAGCAAACATTACAGAAAAATCTATTCCTGTTTTTATTACAAGGAGGCTCTGAAAAGTGTATGGCACTATATAAGTAAACACCACATATGGATAGCCGTCGATGAAGCAACGAACTAGGTTGTTGTTTCGTATTCAATCTCATTGTTGACGAACTAGAAGGAAAAGAATGCTCAAAGCCAGTGCTGATTTCGTGCGATGTACTGGAACGCACGTATCATTCAACAGCTCATTATTTGTGTGAAAGACGATATTACAGTGATGTGGGCTGCGAGAATTCATGAACAAGTTCTTCCTATGTATTCTAACGCTGCGGCCTACGTGTTGAATGCGGTAACTGGCCTATAACCACATTTAATACGCATCAACCGTCTGGTCCATGCACTTCAACGCATCGCCGAAGAAGTGTGCGGCAACTGTCCAGAAATAAATAAAATAACGTCACATTCCAAGAAAGTGTTTGTCAAAGCTCAGAAACGTGTGTCTCTTATCAGAGAAGTGCTGCCAACCCCAACGTTGTCGCGTGAGCCCGACCTAACGAGGTGGGATACATAGATTGAAGAAGTCGGTTTTTTTTTACATTGAACATTTTAAAACCGTGAAATCTGTGACTGATTCACTTCCGAGACAGTCTTCTGTTTCACTACAAGAGCCACGAAATGCTTTCACAGAATCTAAAATCGAAATTGTTCTTATGTACATCTAAAAAAACTTCAGCTTTCTTGCCAGCAGGATTAAAGGATAGAACCTATCAGGTTGCCTTTGCAGAAGTCATTAAGAATGATTGAAAACGTTAGATACCAATTGACTATCATTAGAAGTGATCTTGGGCAGAGGCTTTTGAATAACGCTGTTCTGGCAAGAAATCCAGGCTACTCGAGTTTTGCTACTATCTGCAATATCCTGAGCGGGGGAGAAAAAGACGCTTCAGCGGACATCTCTCAGGAAACATTTAATCTCCTAAAATTTGCACCATCACCAGCCTGTGGTATGGAGCGATCATTTTCCTCCTACAAAAACAGTCTTTCTGACTGGCGACAGTCTATGACTGCAGAGAATTCGGAGAAGTAGCTGGTTGTTCACTGTGTTTCAAAATGAAAGAAAATATGGGGTACATTGGCAATTTCAGTGACGTTGGACTTTAGTGAACAGATCTTCTCGAAAATAGTTTCATTTTATTTGCGCAGATAATACAGTGGGCTAAGGTGTAATTCGAATTATTGCTTTATGTTATATATTTAATAAAATGTCTTCGTAATGTTACGTATTTTCTTACTTGTTTTTCCCATTTTCGTTGTATAAATACGTACATATTTGCTTGTTGAGATTACATGAAAATCCGGACTCTAGTCACGAAGGGAAAACGCATTATAGCTGATGCATGCACGTGTCAGATTGAATAAACTATTTGTAAAGTAGCCAATGATATCATCATCACACAAATGATGATTCCGCGTGCTATTACTCGGAAAGTGTCAGCATGCGGGAAATGAACGATCATTTAATACTAGGGTAATTTGATAAGTATGGTAAAAACAAATTTTGTTTCGTAAACAACTCATCTTACTTCTCGACATAGTCTCCTTTGAGTGGTATACACTTGGCCCAGCGATTCTCCATGCTTTTCACCCCACTGGGACAGGTTCTGGCAAACCGCGAAATATTCGTTGACTGCAACTATCACTTCTTCATTTGGTGAAATCCTAGTGAACCAAAGTTTCTAGTCAGGGAACAGGAAGATGTCACTGGGGGCTAAGTCTAGTGAATAGGGTGGACGAGGAACCAATTAAAAGGCCAATTCGTGTACTTTTGCCGTTGTTCTCGCTGTCGTGTGGGCTGGTGCATTATCTTTTCTTTTTTTTTTTTTTTTTTTTTTTTTCAGAGAAAGAAGTTTCAAACGAGTCAACAATGAACCACAGTACAGTTATGGTTCTGTCTTTTTCCAAGTAATCTATAAGGATTATTTCTTAGGAATCCCAAAAACAGTTGCTATCACTTTACTAGCGGGGAAAATGGTCTTCTTCGATGAACTTGCACCTGTCTTTGTCTGTTGTTGTGGCTGCCGGTTTGAGTCTGGTGTGTAATTATGGATCCAGGTTTCATCAACAGTCACAAATCGGCGCAAAAAGTTTTGCGGATTGGGATTAAACACCGCCACACATTTGTTGAAATGTTGTGCCAGATGCGCTTTTCGTCGACTGTGAGCAATCGTGGCACCCACGCCGGACACAGCTTCATCGTAGCCAGTTCTCCAAATGGCTCTGAGCGCTATGGGACTTAACATCTGCGGTCATCAGTCCCCTAGAACTTAGAACTACTTAAACCTAACTAACCTAAGGACATCACACACATCCATGCCCGAGACAGGATTCGAACCTGCGACCGTAGTGGTCACGCGGTTCCAGACTGAAGCGCCTAGAACCGCACGGCCACAACGGCCGGCGCCAATTATCCATACATGGTATTATGGACTCGCTCATTTGAGATGCCTACAGTCTCAGCAATCTCAAGAATTTTTATCGGCAGTCTTGCACTACCATATCATGGATTTTGCCTATAGTTTCCTTTGTGGTGACCTCAACTGGACGGCCAGAGTGCGCTTCGCTTTCGGTGCTTGTCCGACGACGATAAAATTTATTAATTCAGAAGTAAATGGTCCTCAAAATGACTCAATTGGCTCTGAGCACTATGGGACTCAACTGCTGAGGTCAGTAGTCCCCTAGAATTTAGAACTAGTTAAACCTAACTAACCTAAGGACATCACAAACATCCATGCCCGAGGCAGGATTCGAACCTGCGACCGTAGCGGTCTTGCGGTTCCAGACTGCAGCGCCTTTAACCGGGTCCTCAGTGATTCTTGTGTTGGCAGAAGAGCCAACACCGTGTTACTAGTAGAGGCCGAAATGCACACGTTTTAGCTCACGCAGGCTGGCGTGAGGAGGGAAGGACTATACTGACGGGAGGTCTGGATCATGACAAGGAATTAGAATTCAGAAAGCGGACTTAATTAGTTTGATACTTAACTTTAATCCATTAATGATGAACGTCGCTCTTGACGGTACATGATTCACAATATTATCTGTTCAGAATACGTTCTTGAAGAATATGGCGCCTTCCTAGGTCGTTTCAAATGACATAGCTGAAGGCTATGCTAAACTGTCGTCTCTGCAAATGAGAGCGTCTGTAGACAGTGAACGATCGCTAGCAAAGTCGGCTGTACAACTGGGGCGAGTGCTAGGTAGTCTCTCTCGACTAGACCTGCCGTGTGGCGACGCTCGGTCTTGATAGTGGCGACATGCGGGCCCGACGTATACTAACGGACCGGGGCCGATTTAAAGGCTACCACCTAGCAAGTGTGGTGTCTGGCGGTGACACCACAGTGGTCATGCAGAAGCCACGTGAACTTCATCCAATTCTTTTTTCATTTGTGCGGCAGTCCTACGCCTCAAATGTACATGTTTAATAACAGCATACACTCTGTTTTCTCCATTTTCAGTCGCCTTATGATCAATTCAGATTGCGGTATAGGATCCTTTTAATAACCAAGCTTAGCGAACACGGAAGTGCAACCAGCAGTATTCCATTCTTTCTTGAAAATTTACCGGTCTTGTCAAACCACCCTTGTATATTTATGTTGCTTGCGTGTAAGCAACCTCAGAGCTTTAAGGCAGCTTCGTTAAAGATAATGGATCCGAATGGCGCGTACTGTTGTGCTCTGGACGACGTCACGATGGAAACGCCGCTGGTAGCCTCAGTCCTTTTCCATGCATTCTTCTCAGCAGCGCACAGTACACCGTGCTTTACATATTCCGCTTCCAAAGATCAGGTAACGGCAGACACCCGATTTCCTTCTTCTTCCTGAAACGAGCATCATACTAAAAAGAACCGGCGCTAAGATACTGCTACAAACTGAACATACGTGCCTGTAATGTAGCACGCCCTTCGTGTCTTGTACCTTGTCCCCTAAAAGTGCGCTCATGCGTCATTGTGCTGTGTAGGGCTTGAAAATACCACCTGCAGCCAGCGGACACTCCACTCCTGAATACGAGACATCCCGCATACCCTCTACCGCAAAGTGGGAGCGTGCTCCATCCGGCTGCTCTCTTGTCGGGCCTAACGAGGTCCCACAGTAATGGCCAACGCAGGGCCCGAGTAACGCACGTGACATACGGCACACACGGCCTCCGCACGACAAGCGTGCTTGCACGCCCTCTCTCGGCACGAAAATAACGACCGACGTCCGAAAATAGCCCCAAACCCTGAGCATCGCCACGGCAGCCTCCACGCTGTCATTAGCGTAACGTTGCAACAGCGTGAGCCAGTGTATCCTCAATGTACGAGAAGTTTCGTTAATTCGTTGCTTCTTGCCAGATACTTCTGGTGTTCACAATGTACTTATCATAGTTCACAGTAAATAATAAAATAATGATAATAATGGAGACACGTAGTATCAGATGTCATCCACGGTTTGGTCTAAGATCCTATACTCTTTTCATAGTACGTCAGTGATGTGTCATTACTTCTTCCTACTGTAAATACCCCACGTATGCTGCTGACATCCAATGAACGTTAGAGCAGCTATCGAAAATTCAGTGCTGACCAGCGTGCGCTATCAAAATGGGTACGAATTATAGGGTTAAAGCTAAATCCATCCGAAACGCAAGCGGTCGTGGTTCGTCATTCTAGGCGCAGTGGTCCAGAATGTCTGGAATCCTTTTACATTTACATCTATATGACTACTCTGCAATTCACACATAAGAGCCTGATAGAGGGTTCTTAGAATCCACTTAAATATTTCTCTACCGTCCCACTCTCTAACAGCGTGTGGGAAGAGTGACCACTTAAATCTTCCTGTACGAGTTCTGATTTCTCTTATTTCACTATGATGATCATTTCTCCCTAAGTAGGCTGGCGACAATAAAATATTTTCACATTCAGAGGAAAAAATTGGTGATCGAAATTTCATGGAACGATTTCACCGCGACTATAAACGCCTTTGTTTTAATGATGGACATCCCAACTCGCTAATTACAACTGTGACAAACTCGTTAATACAAAACAAACTGCCCTCTTTTGAACCTTTTCGACGTCCTCCGTCAATCCTATCTCGTAAGGATCCCATACAACAACACTCAAGCAGAGGACGAACAAACGTAGTGTTGGCAGTCTCTTCAGTAGACCTGTTGCATCTTGCAAGTGATCTGCCTATAGACATGGTCTTTGTTCTGCTATTTCCATTAATATATATACGTGATCGTTCCAGTTTGAGTTGTTCATAATTGTAGTTCCGAGGTATTTAGTGAACTGACAGCTTTTAAATTTGTGTCATTTATTGTGTTACCGCAGTTTGGTGTATTTCTCCTTGCGCTCGTGTGGATTACCTCACACTTCTTGTTCAGAGAGAATTGCCACTTTTCTCACCTTATATAAATCGTATCTATTTTGCTATTTGTTTTAATCTTCTGATGACTTTAATAGAAGCTGAATGACATCATCATCTGCAAACAATCGAAGAGGGCTGCTCAGATTGTCTCCTAAATCGTTTATGTAGATTAGGAACAGCAGAGGGCCTATAACGCTTTCTTGGAGAACCCTACGTATCACTTTTGTTTCAATTTTCCCTCGATTACTACTCTCTGTGATCTTTTTGATAGGATATCATTAATCCAGTCGCACAACTGAAACGACACTCCATAGGCACTCAATCACATTAGAAGTCTCTGGTGAGGAACGATGTCAAAAGGCTTTTGGAAATCCGGAAATATGAAATCAGTTTGAGATCCCTTGTAGATAGCACTCATTACTTCGTGCGAATAAGGAGCTAGCTGGTTGTGCTGCACAAAAACTGTGTTTTCGTAATCCGTGATGACTGTGTGTCAGCAAATCGTCACCTTCGAGTTAATCCATAATGTTCAAACACAGTGTATGTTCTAAAATGCCACTGAAAATCGACGTTAGTAATATGAGTCTGTAATACGATAGATTATTCCTCTTCCTTTCTTGAGTATTGTGAAACTTTCCAGTCTTTTGGTACGGATCTTTCGTTCAGCTAACGATCGTATATGATTGTTAAGTGTAGGGCTATTGCATCAGCGTACTCTGAAAGGAGCCTTATTGGTATGCTATCTGGACCAGCAGACTAGCTCTTATTAAGTGTCTTAAACTGCTTCGCTATATTGAGGATATTTTCTTCTAAGTTATTCATAGTGGCAGTGGTTCTCGATTCGAATTCTGGAACATTTATTTCGACTTCTTTGGTGAAGGAAGTTTTCAGGAAACTGTGTTTAATAACTCCGCATTAGTAGTGGTGTCATAGGTAATATTTCCATTAGTATCGCCCACTAAAGATATTGATTGTGTCCTGCCGCTGATGTACTTTACATACGACCAGACTCTCTTTGGATTTTCTGTCAGATTTAGAGAGAAAGTTTCGTTGTGGAAGTTATTAAAAGCGTCTCACACTGAACTACACTCTGAGTTTCGAGTTTCAATAAAACATTGCCAATCTTGGAGATTTTGTGTTCTTTTAAATTGGGCATACTTTTTTCGCTGCTTCTGACCTGTTCTGTGTATCATGGGCGGTCAGTACCATCTTTTACTAATATATTCAATCTAAATCTCTCGACTGCCTCAGCTACTACTTCTTTGAATTTAAGCCACATCTGATCAACACTTACATAGTTGGTAAGTAGTGGGACCTATATTTCAGAAAAGAGTCAAGCAGAATTTTTACCTGCATATTAAACAGATATATTTTGAGTTTACTTTCGGTGGATTTGGATATTGCGTCATTCAGTCGTATTGTGGTCCCTAATCCCTGTATCGGTCGATGCATCCCATTTGCTCAGGATTATTTGTTGCTTAGGGATCAAGAATGTTTTAGTAATTATTTGCACTTTAGTGGGCTCCTGAAATAATTGCTCAAAATAATTTCCAGAGAAAGCATTTAATACAATTTCTGACAATGTTTCATACTTACCACCGAATTTGGATGTTTGTTTCCACCACATCGAGGATAGATTGAGGTCAACACCAACTATAATTTCTTGAGAGGGGTAAATATTTGTGATTGACGGAGACTCAAGTTTTCTTTGAACTGTTCATCAGCTGAATAATCCGAGTCCGGGGGTGGCGGGGGGGTTCGACATTTCGATATCATCATCATCAGTGTTCTGCCAAAAGGCAGGTTTTCACATGGTAGTTCTCCATGCTGTCTGGTCTTCTGCCATCCTCTCCAGGGCAGCATAATTTCCTCTTCCCTTTACGTCGTCTATGATCTTATATCTCCTTCTTCCTTTCAGTCTTCTCCCACAAACCAGTCCTTCCAAAGCATCTGCTAGCAAGCACTAATTTCTCAATGAATATCCCAACCAGTTCCTTTTCCATTCTCTTACAACCTTAAGCAGACATCTTCTCTCACTAACCCTTTCCATTACTCTTTCATTACTCACTCTTTCCATCCAGCTTATTCTCTCCATTCTCCTCCACATCCATATTTCAAATGATTCTAACCTTTTTTCTTCCTCTCGTCTCAGCGTCCATGTTTCTGCCCCATATAGTGCCACACTCCAGACAAATCATTTGCCAAGCCTTTTCCTTAGACCTTTATCTAATTTGCCATACAAGAGTCTCCTCTTTCTGTTGAATGCCTCCTTCGCTGTGGCAATTCGAGTTTTCACCTCCTGGTGATATCTCAAGTCTTCAGCTATTGTGCTTCCAGGATATTTAAATGCACTTACTTGGCTAGTGGTAGATTACCCTATTTTAATACTGGACAGTCTGTGTCTTGTACTGATGACCATACTCTTTGTTTTTGCTGTGTTTATTTGCATCCCATATTCCACACAAGCTTCATTCAGATCTTTCGGCATGTTATTCACTTTCCGCTCACTTTCTGCCACTAATACCATGTCATCAGCAAATCTTATACATTTTATTCTCTTTCCACCAATACATATTCCTCTTTTCCCATCGAAGCCTTTCGCAATAATCTCTTCAAGGTATGCGTTAAACAACAGTGGGGAAAGGCACAACCTTGTCTAACACCTCGTCCAATGCTGCTTCCTTCTGACATTTCATTTACAATCCTTATCCTTACTTTCTGGTGTAAATATAGATTCTGTGTCAGTCGTCTCTCTTTCCAATCTACTCCTTTTCTCTTCAAAAAATCCATCAGCTTGTTCCACTGAACTCTGTCAAAAGTCTTTTCTAAATCTATAAAAACAGCGAAGATTTCTCTACGTTTTTCCATATATCTTTCCACTATAGTTCTTAACAGGCCAATAGCATCTCTTGTTCCTTTTCCTCTTCTAAATCCGAACTGCTCCTCTGCAATCCCTCTATCCAGCTTGCCATATAGTCTTCTATTCAACACTCTCAGCAAGACTTTAGCTGCATGAGAAATTAGACTGATGGTCCTATGCTCTTCACATTTTTTAGTGTTTCTCTTTTTCTCTATTGGTATCATAACTGTTACAAGGAAGTCCTCAGGCCATTCCCCTTTGTCATATATCTCGTTACAGAGGTAGACTATTTCTTTTCTTGCCTTGTTTCCCAGACTCTCCGACAGTCCTGCTGGCAACTCATCAATTCCACATACCATCCTATTCTTCATCTCCTTCAGCGCCTTTTCTACTTCTGTTTCGAAGATGGTGCATCCCTTTCCATCTTCCGGCACATATTGCTCCTCTTCAACCTTAATTTCGCTTTGTAGTTCATCCCTCATATACAGACATTCAATATATTCTTGCCATCTGTTCAAAATCTCCTGTGGTTCTTCTGCTAGAGTACCATCCGCTCTTTCTATTTCCATGTTATTCCTCTTTCTTTTACGTTCAAAAACTATCTCACTAGCCAGTCCATACACCATTTCATACTTTCCCTCTTTCTCCATTTTCTCTATTTCGTCGCATTTCTGTTTCATCCGTTTTTCCCTTGCTTCTTCAGTTTCTCTTCTTAATTCATTATTCAGTTTCCTGTACCTCTTTTTGCCCTCTTCAGTTTCTACATTTTCCACTTTCTCCGCTTTTCCATCTTTTTCAACATGTTTTCTGCTATCCATTTTTCCCCATACTTTGGGATACTCTAATTGCTAGTACTTCTTTGGCAGAGTCCATGAGTCCTTCCCTCATTTTTATCCATTTGTCATTAACACTTTCATCAACACTGCCTCTTTCCCATTTTTCTGTAAATCTGTTCTCCAAATGTGATGCCTTTCCTACGTCTTTGAGTCTTTCTACGTTTAGCCTTTCCTTTGCTTTATCTCTCCAGACTTTTTTCAACTTCACTTGTATTTCTTCCGCTACTAGGTTGTGGTCTGAATTTATATCTGCTCCTGGATAAGCTTTGGCATTCTTCAAACAGTTCCTAAACCTTTTTTGTATCAGGGTGTAGTCCAACTGACATCTTTCCCTGTTCAAATTTGATATTCGTGTATGTTGTTGTTGTGGTCTTCAGTCCTGAGACTGGTTTGATGCAGCTCTCCATGCTACCTAACGTCTCCTGTTCAAAATCTCCTGTGGTTCTTCTGCTAGAGTACCATCCGCTCTTTCTATTTCCATGTTATTCCTCTTTCTTTTACGTTCAAAAACTATCTCACTAGCCAGTCCATACACCATTTCATACTTTTCCTCTTTCTCCATTTTTACAGTGTTACCCACTGCTAATGAATTTTCTTTACAGGAACTAATTAGTCGTTCACCTCTCTCATTTCTAATTCCTAATCCAAATTTTCCTACTGTATCTTCATCTCTTCCTTCACCCACCATTGCATTCCAGCCCCCCATGATGATAACACAGGCATTTCTATTTTCTTTCTCGATGACTTCTTGTATTTTCTCATAATATTCGCCCACTCCCTCATCTCTATGCTAGCTGGTTGGCACATACAGGGTGTTACAAAAAGGTACGGCCAAACTTTCAGGAAACGTTCCTCACACACAAAGAAAGAAAATATGTTATGTGGACATGTGTCCGGAAACGCTTACTTTCCATGTTAGAGCTTATTTTATTACTTTTCTTCAAATCACATTAATCATGGAATGGAAACACACAGCAACAGAATGTACCAGCGTGACTTCAAACACTTTGTTACAGGAAATGTTCAAAATGTCCTCCGTTAGCGAGGATACATGCATCCACCCTCCGTAGCATGGAATCCCTGATGCGCTGATGCAACCCTGGAGAACGGCGTATTGTATCATAGCCGTCCACAATACGAGCACGAAAAGTCTCTACATTTGGTACCGGGGTTGCGTAGACAAGAGCTTTCAAATGCCCCCATGAATGAAAGTCAAGAGGGTTGAGGTCAGGAGAGCGTGGAGGCCATGGAATTGGTCCGCCTCTACCAATCCATCGGTCACCGAATATGTTGTTGAGAAGCGTACGAACACTTCGACTGTAATGTGCAGGAGCTCCATCGTGCATGAACCACATGTTGTGTTGTACTTGTAAAGGCACATGTTCTAGCAGCACAGGTAGAGTATCCCGTATGAAATCATGGCGGTGAATCGAGGAAGTACAGTACATACTGACGAAACTAAAATGAGCTCTAACATGGAAATTATGCGTGTACGGTGATTCGTCACTCCACACAACGTTTTTCCACTGTTCAGTTGTCCAATGTTTACCCTCCTTACACCAAGCGAGGCATCGTTTGGCATTTACCGCCGTGATATGTGGCTTATGAGCAGCCGCTCGACCATGAAATCCAAGATTTCTCACCTCCCGCCTAACTGTCATAGTACTGCAGTGGATCCTGATGCAGTTTGGAATTCCTGTGTGATGGTCTGGATACATGTCTGCCTATTACACATTACTACCCTCTTCAGTTGTCGGCGGTGTCTGTCAGTCAACAGACAAGGTCGGCCTGTACGCTTTTGTGCTGTACGTGTCCCTACACGTTTCCACTTCAAACAGTGGACCTAGGGATGTTTAGAAATGTGGAAATGATACAAGTGACACCCAGTCACCTGACCACGTGACCACGTGAGTTCCGCGGAGCGCCTCATTCTGCTTTCTCACAGTGTCTAGTGACTACGAGGTCGCTGATATGGTGTACCTGGCAGTAGGTGGCAGCACATTCCACCTGATATGAAAACGTATGTTTTTTGGGGGTGTCCCGATACTTTCGATGACATAGTTTCCTAGACTGACCCTGAAATCCGACCACACTAAAGTGAAAATCGAGGAATCTGCAACCTCTCCGGTCGCAGAACCGTCTGATCCTGTGACTGAGACCCTCAATTTGGCTCTTTACCAGAGGTTCGCAATCGCTCCTGTCGACGATACTACAAATGGTGAGCTCTGCTTATACCTCGCAAGGGAGACTGGCAGTATTTACCATTCCAGTTAGCCTCCCAAAGCCAGAGAGAATCTCGTCCGATCCAAAGAGACACATAACGTTAATACCGACATGAACCGACACCTGCAGTTGGCTGCACCCTGTGCTCTGCATGACATCCGGAAACGCACGTTCCACATATGGAACGACTCCTCCCGGTATGCAGCAAAGTACACACTTACTATCGTTAATCATAGATGGGACATACAATAATTTCACTCCCTCGACAAAGAATCTAGGAGTAACAACAGATGAAAAACTAAACTGGTGTGAACACTATGCTGCAACATGCTATGAAGCATCAGTATCTCTCCAAGTCCTACAAAAATATAAAAAGTTCTTCTCTTTTCATCTGTGAAAGAAATTTATATTTGCAGTTGTTAATTATATTGATATAATCCTGCAAGTTCCCTATGGAAAGTTCATAGCGCCTGGAACTGATATTCGACTCTTTGATCAGACTTCACCATCTTAAGCACAGCTATCGTGGCTACGTGTAGACAGGGATAGAAATTTCCATACACTCTGTCTTCTCCATCGTCTTGTCAACGCATACAGTCCCTCATATCTCTCCTCGACAATACCTACTAACGCAACAATGATGTCTGCCCTTGTCTCTTTATGCACTCGTTAGCCCGTTGCAAATAAGTATCCTTCTTTCCACCGAAACTTTCCTCGCTTCCCTATGATCTTAGATGTTGCAGTGTACCTGAATTTCTCTCCCTCACAATTCACTCTCTCAGAAAATTTTTCTTCTGTAGATCTACAAGTACGTTTTGTTTATGCCACTTTTATTATTATTATTATTAGTAGTATTAGTAGTAGTAGTGGTAATAGTAGTAGTAGCGGCAGTAGTAGGTGTACTACTAGTAGTAACGTTATTAGATGTTACACAGTACCGTTATTACGTTGTCTTTACATAGATTAAGGTTATTTTTAATCCTGTTAATATCATTTAATTACTATTTGTCACAGTAAAATCATTGTCGTTCTTGAGTAAGTATGATGTAAAATATACTAAAAGTATGAGACCCTGGTCTGTTGTAGGAGAGAGCCTGAAGGCCTTGGTCTCATAAGGTTAAATAAATAATCGTGTTCACTTCAGGCATTATGCCTGTAAGGATGTTAAAGAAAATGCTTGTAGTGCCAATACTTCGTATGAGCTATAGTACTTGCACGCATCATACAGTCACTAACAGAATTTAGTAACGGATAGAAACTCTCCCATTGCATTATTAGTAATATGCTAGTGGAGGTAGTTACTCACAATACTCATACGTGCAGACCGAAATGAATTACGGTTTTGTTTTAGATCTGAGTGGCCTCATTGCTGAACTCAGCTACACATCCGTAAGGAATGGCAAGAAAGGCTTGAATTAATCGTTCCACCGACGAAAAGGTCATTAAAGACGAAGGATACATCCTGGCATTCGCTTTAAACAATTTAGTGTAATCATAGAAAATTTAAATCACAATGTTTGGATGTTCCCCTAGAGTCTAGCGCTAAGGAGACAGTGCAGTTTACCGTTCTCGATTTCAAAAGCTGTCCCCCCGCGGCAAACAGTTACGTAAACCGCACCCAGTACAACATCCTATTCTAATGTGAAACTGTGCCGTGAAATGTAAATAGCTCTTTCAGCCGCCGTAATCCACTATCACTAAGCCGAGCATTTCTTGCTAATACGATAAGTAATATTTCTACATAGCTGCAAGATAAAAATGGGATAGCTGATAGATAAATCATGTGTGTCCATGCGTTTCTGCAGAACTAATGGAAGGATAATAATGCGCTTTTCGTAGCTCTCAAGATAATTGTTTTAAGTATAACCTGTTTTTCTGCCGTCTTTCTTGTCTTCGTTTTTATTAAGGGTTTCTGAAAGGAAAACTAAAGTTGGTGCAGGAAGATAATGGAATCTGCCGTACACTGAATCTATCTTGCAGTCCTTTGTCACTTTCTATGCGACTTCCTTTATTTAATGAGGAATATTGTAAAAGACAGAAGAAAAATGTTTGTAACAACACGTTATGCTAGTGACTCCTGAAGCTGGTAGCCTGTTTTGACATGCAAGTTTTCTGATTAGGGTTTCTTTGCGTAAACAGCGGCCAGTGTTCTTGGGCGCAGTACGTGTTCTCATCTGTTGCCATGTGAGTGTGTGTCCAGCATTGCAGCATTGTTGAACAGTATCATTATGGTGGTCCAGGTGTTAGGGTCTATGTTGTGAGGAGGCATGAGTTTGCGTGGGCGTACTGACCTCCACACTCACCGGTCCCGTTATTGTAACACTGTACTTCTTCCCCATGTGCTTCTTCTCAGGGATGCATTCGGCCCTTACTTCATTTTTATGGATGACAACGCGCGACCGCATCGAACGGCGCAGGTGGTCGAGCTCTTGGAACGAGACGATATTCGGTTCATGGACTGGCCTGCCCGTTACCCCGACAGATCTCATGGAGCACATGTAGGATGCTCTGGGGAGACGTGTTCCATCATGTTCATATGCACCATACAGCAGTTGTTAACTGCGCTGACGGAGGAATGGAACGCCATGCCAAAATGGTTCAAATGTTTCTGAGCACTATGGGACTTAACATCTGAGGTCATCAGTCCCCTAGAACTTAGAACTACTTAAACCTAACTAACCTAAGGACATCACACACATCCATGCCCGAGGCAAGATTAGAACCTGCGACCGTAACGGTCGCGCGGTTCCAGACTGAAGCGCCTAGAACCGCACGGCCACACCGGCCGGCACGCCATATCAGCGGAACCCCTTACCAACATTGTGTCCAGCATGGGAGCACTTTGCAGAGCATCCGTTGCTGTCCGTGGTAATCACTCGACCAGTAGTATCTCATGAATGTCCAAAGGACGATAATAAATCGCGGTGATTTCTGCATAATTATTGTCTTTGAATAAAAGTATCATTTCCGTTCGTTTCGATGCGCACTTCTTTCAGTTTACTTCTTTACTATGCTGTAGCAGGTCTTTTTACAAATTGTCTAAGTTTCCTCGAGCTATAATAAAGTTACTTTCGCCCTTCAGTTTTGTCTGACACTGCATAGTTCCAGATTCTTGAAACTTTCGAAGTACCCTTCCCGAGATAGTTTGCGTCTTTCTTTTTCCAGCATCTTCGTGACACTCTCCCATGGGTCAGACAAACCTCTGACCGTTTGTGCTACCCTTCTTTGCACGCGTGCAGTATCACATATTAATCTAATTTTCATACAGACTTGATACACTCTTGAGCAACGTTCTAAGATGCGTCGCGCGAGTGTATTATAGGCAATCTGCGTGTTAGACAGGCTGTATTTTTCTAGTATATTAGTGATATTAGCAATGAACTGCACTGTGTCACCTTCTTCACTTACTACTGAGTGTATGTGGGTCACTTGCCAAAAATCTGAGCTTTTAATTAATGCTGTCTGCAACACTAACATTTGATTACTGCTGTACCGCCGGCCGTTGTGACCGAGCGGTTCTAGGCGCTTCAGTCCGGAACCGCGCTGCTGCTACGGTTGCAGGTTCGAATCCTGCCTCGGGCATGGATGTGTGTGATGTCCTTAGGTTAGTTAGGTTTAAGTAGTTCTAACTCTAGGGGACTGATGACCTCAGATGTTCCATAGTACTTAGTACCATTTGAACCACTTTAACCGCTGTACTGAAGAGTCTAGCAGTCCTGAATGTTATGCTGTGTCCAACACCACGGCTAGTGTCAGTGTTATTGTGAAATTATATATTCATTATAATCGATATGAATTAACACTTTAGGACTTGCACTATGACTGTTAAAGTTTTCTACTGGAAAGCGAACAACATACCTTAGGAAAGCCGATTAAATAGGCTCTAAATGTAATATTTTTTGTTCTTGACGAAACATGCAAGATAATACCGTGAACATAAATGGTAACACTGTGTATTATACCATGAGTAATTTTCCTGATTAATATCCTGTTGTGGTCTTCAATCCGAAGACTGGTTTGACGCAGCTCCCCACGCTCACATCGGAATAATTATTGCAACCTAGATCCATTTGGACCTGCTTGTTGTATGGATCCCTTGGTCTCCCTCTACAACTCCACGCTTGTGTCCAAAATCAAGCAGACAATTCCTTCTTTCTTCAGGTTGTGTCCTGTCAACCGATACTTTCTTTTCGAAGTTCAGCCATAAATTTCTTGTTTCCCCATTTCGATTCAGTACATCCTCATTAGTTGGTCGATATATCCATCTAATCTTCAACTTTCTTCTGTAGTAACGCATTTCGACAGCTTCTATTCTCTGCTTGTCTGATTTGCATCTCGTCCAAGTTTTATTTCCTTAAAAGGCTGCACTATACATCTAGATCCACATCTATAATCTGCAAACGACCGTGAGGTGCATGCAGAGGTAACATCTCACTGTATCAGTTATAAGGGTTGTTTCCTGTTCCATTCACATATGGAGTGCGGGAAGAATGATTGTTTTAATGCCTCAGTGCGTGCAGTAATTATTCTAATCTTATTCTCACGGTCACTATGTGAGCGATACCTATGGGATTGTAGTATAATTCTAGAGTCATCATTTAAAGCCGGTTTTTGAAACTTTGTTAACAGACTTTCTCGGGATGGTTTACATCTATCTTCAAGAGTCTTCCAGTTCACTTCCTTCAGTATCTCTGTGACACACGGCCACGGATCAAACAACCCTGTGGCCATTCGTGTTGCACTTCTCTGTAGACGTTCAACATGACCGTTTAGTCCCCTATTTCGTATGGGTCCCACACACGTGAGCAATATTCTAGAACCTGTCGCACGAGTGATTTGTAAGCAATCTCATTTGTAGACTGTTTGCACTTTCCCAGTATTCTACCAACAAACCGAAGTTTAGCACCAGCTTTACTCAGAACTGAGCTTATGTGATCATTCCATTTCAAATCCCTACAAAGTGTTTTTTATGCATTGGCCGATTCTAACAGTGACTCACTGATATTATACTCATAGGATACTATGCTTTTTCTTTTTGTGAAGTGCGCGATTTTACGGTTCTGATCGTTTAAAGCAAGTTGCCATTTTTGCACCACTCTGAAACCTTATCAAGATCTGACTGAACACTTATGCAGTTTCTTTCATACGTTACTTTATAATAGACAACAGCATCATCGGCAAAAAGTCTGAGGTTACTATTAATATTAGCTGCAAATTCATTAATATACAGCATGAACACCAAGGGTCCCAACACACTTCTCTGGGGTACACATGAAAGTACTTATACGTGTGACAATGACTCCCCATCCAAGATAACATGCTGCGTCCTCCCCACCAAAATGTCCTCATACAGTCACAAATTTCACTTGGTACCCCATTCGATCGAACTTTTGACAATAAGAGTAGGTGTAGTATTGAGTCAAATGCTTGAGTCTGTGTGTGTTAAGCACAATCGCATTCTCTCTACATTTTCACTGACGCATAGACTAAAAACAGACCAAAAATTAACAGGTATACAGTAATACAGAAATAATTACGAGTGGCGTTCCGTACTGCTTTACACAGTTTGCTTTCCCGTCTTTTGCTGTCGGCCATTTGACTCCTCATTAGAGTTGCAAACATGTAGTACTTTGGTCAAAACGTAGGTGATAGGAGAATCCGTAGAAGTGTAATACCTGCACAGTGAAGCCCATTTTCCCAACTGGTGGCATTACGTGAGCGGACAGCATGGAGTGTGATCATCAACGACAGCTCTGGACGACGTGGTTTCTGTGGAAGGAGATATTCAGTTAGTGGCAGTTTGTAGAGATTGTACACAACCACGAATAGTGCTCTTGCAACACGACAACCGTCGTCCGCCTGCGATTTCGAAAACCACGGCTGGTGTCGCTGAAACTGGATTATTGGTGATACCACATCCGCCGTATTCTTGTGACTTGGCCCCTTCTGGTTACCTTCTGTTCGGGGCTATGAAGAAACCTGTGCACGGACATCATTCCGCAGACTTCCAGGAACGGCAAGCAGCTGTGATGCGGTGGATGCGACGGACTCCAGAAAAATGGCTGAAGGACGGTGTACAGAAAGGGGTCAAGTCAGGAGAATATGGTGGATGTGGCAATACTTGTAACCCTGTATCAGCGATAGCTGCCATGGTTTTCCGACTCGTTGGGGATCTGTTGAAAGAGCACTTTTCGTTACGGTGTACGACCTCCACACACTGCCACCAATCGCCTGTGAATATCCGCTGTTTTCACACCCTCCTTCCACAAAAATCTCGTTCTTGACGATCTCTCGATGTTGTCCGTTCACGTAGTGGCAGCAGTTGGGAAAACGGGCTTTACTGTTAAGGGATTATACGAGGCGTGTTTTTTAAGTAAGGTCCGTTGTGTTGTAGACAGTAGTAGTTCTCGCGCATACCGCAACGAGCGCGTGCGTCGTGTACCGGCATGCCTCGAGAACAATTGTGTTCAGTTTCAGCTCTGTAGCTAACCTGTACGGTTCTGTTCTGTGCTTTCAAAATGTTTAAGACTTTCAGCTCGCCCACCTGCGTTTGAGGTTCGCTCAGTGATACGGTTTTTGTCAGCAAGGAACTTGTCTGCTGCAGAAATTCATCGACAGATTTGCGAAGTGTACTGTGATACTGTTATGAGTGAAAGCAAAGTGCGTAAGTGGGTACAAAAATTCAAAAATGGCCGTGACAACGCCCATGATGAGGACCGCTCCGGTCGCCCTTCTATGATGACAGACGATTTGGTCTCTCAAACGAATTTCCTGACGTGTCGAGATCAGTGCTTTACAACATTGTTTCTGAACACCTAAAGTTTAGGGAACTGTACTCCCGTTTGATGCCGAAACTCCTAACAGAGGTTCAAATGGCTCTGAGCACTATGGTACTTAACTTCTGAGTTCATCAGTCCCCTAGAACTTAGAACTACTTAAATATAACTAATCTAAGGACATCACACACATCCATGCCCGAGGCAGGATTCGAACCTGCGACCGTAGCGGTCGCGCGGTTCCAGACTGTAGCGCCTAGAACCGCTCGGTCACCCCGGCAGGCACTCCTAACAGAGGACCACAAAAACCAAAGATTTGAGTGTGCGATGAAGTGGTTCAAGTGGCTCTGAGCACTATAGGACTTATCTTCTTTGGTCATCAGTCCTCTAGAACTTAGAACTACTTAAACCTAACCAACCTAAGGACATCACACACATCCATGCCCGAGGCAGGATTCGAACCTGCGACCGTAGCGGTTGCGCGATTCCAGACTGTAGCGCCTAGAACCACTCGGCCACTTCGGCTGGCGTGCTAGGAAGTTCTCGACTCGTTATCACGAAGAAGGTTGACGGTTTCTTGAGTCAGATAGTAACTGGAGACGAAACATATCACGCCCGAATCGAAGCACCAGAGCATGGAATGGTGACACACACACCTGCCTGTAAAGGTGAAGGCCAAACAGACTCTGTCCCAGCGCAATATCATGGCGTCGGTGTTTTGGGATAGGCATGGTGTTTTGTTGGTCGATTTCATGCAACCAGGAACCATATCAATGCAGAAGAATACTGCCGAAACCCTGAGAAAGCTACGCAGAGCGATTCAAAACAAAAGGCGAGGCACGCTGACAAAGGGAATTGTCCTTCTCCATGACAATGCAAGATCTCACACTGCAGGTCAAACCCGCGATGTATTGGACTGTTTTGCCTGGAAAGTTTTAGACCACCCACCCTACAGTCATGATCTTGCGCCGAGCGATCACCATCTGTTCCTCCACCTCAAACAACACCCAAGTGTCAACCGTTACAAGGATGACGACGACGTGAAAACGGCAGTAAACTCTTGGTTACCGGAGCAGGCTGCAAATTTTTATGAAGAGGGTATTTTAAAATTGGTTGAGAGGTATGATACGTGTTTCAAAAAATTTGGCAACTATGTCAAAAAATAGAGTGAAGTATGCACTTTCTGAAAATAAATTTACTTTTTTGAAACAACCTTTTGTTGTGTACTTATGTTCAAACGGACCTTACTTAAAAGACGCGCCTCGTACTTCTAGTGATTGTCCTGTCATCTGCAGATGGACCAAAGTGCTACATACTGGCAACTGTAATGAGGAGACAAATAACGCACCACGAACGATGGGATAAAATAAAGTTTAAGTCAATTTGGAATGCCCTCGTAAAACAGATGTAAATGCTATCGTGACCACGATAGGCTCACAAGAGTAAAGGAACAACTCGACAGTGAAATGCTCTCCTGCACTGCCCTGCATTCCTCTGTTTAGACAAATGCAGTGTATCAGTGTATCTTCAATGGAGTGTAGAGCCGTGGTCCAGGAAGACCACAGTGCGGCACGGCAGGTGGTTTTTGCTGGTACACCGGCCGGCGGGCCGTGAAGCGCTTCGGAAGCGGCGATGTGAGCAGCCTTCACCGGCGACCTGCAAGCACCGGCCTCGTCATTGCCCGCGGGAAGCGCCGTGTCACTGTTCCGGTATCCGACCCGCCGCTCCGTGTTTTGTCGCGCAGCCCACTGGCCCGTGTCTCGTGAGCACAGCCGCAGCTCTGATACTGCACGGAGCAACAGGCGATCCATTTGCAGCAGCAAACTGTCTTTTCTAATACATCACCTGGTATCTGCTACAGAACGACATTTTCACATCCATCAAGAGGCAACAGCTATGCATCTGCAAAATACAGTAGATCCCCAACAATTCGAGGCCCGCTCTTTCGAGGTTCTGTGTAATTCACCTTGGTCTTAAGGAAAGAACTAAGTAAAAACCCGTTTCATACGTTATCCACATGTACGTTTTATGAACTTTTGGATGTATTACATTTTGAATTTTCTTTCAATTTTTCATGCACAATACAGATAAAACTGTTCCACTTAAGATTTTCGTTCATAACGCACAGACATAACCGTGACCTAAGACTGCGTTTCTATTACAGATGGACAGGTCCCATTAGGTTTCGAGGGGTGCGCTTGCTCTTTCTTTATCGACCGTTCACTACTTGGGACCACCTGACAATCAGCTGTACAGTGCGTACCATCCTTAGTGGTACACATATTGTTGTGCCTACTCAGCAACACTAGTCATTAAAATACAGCACGCCTGAGTAACAATACAGTACACATTTTACAACATTTGCTCACCATTATTGTACGTACTGTAGTTGGTTGTGTGGAAACATGCGTACTGTAGTGACCCCACCTGTCTCACATTAATTTTTAAGTATTGTTTACGTATGTAGAGTGTACTGTATGTATGTAACTGTGTGTTTCTTAATGTTTTAATTCATACATTACAATGAGTGGTAGGAGAGAGAGAAAATTTGCTCCGTTGGATGTGAAACTCGAGTCTTTAAAAAGACTTGACGAAGGAGAAACAGTAAAAAAACTAGCAGCTGAGTATGGAGTCGGTGGAGTAACAGTTGGAGATTGGCGTAGAAACAGAGACAATATTGAAAAGTTTTCATCAGACAAGTGTTCCATTTCGTCATTTGTACGGAAGGCAATAAAGAAATCTGGTTGTGAAAAAACGAGTGAATCTTTGTTCCTTCGGTTTACTCAACAAAGACGAAATAGAAATCCAATTTCAGCGCGTATTCTGCAATAAAAAGCTATATCTTTTAGAAATGAGTTAAAGTAACGTAAGGACGATTTCACTGTAAGTTCAGGATGGTTCGATGGGTCAAAGAAGGGATACAGCTAAGACAGCTTGACATTTGCGCTGAAAAACTTTCTGTTGATTCTCAAACTGTTACGCAACTTTGTGAGAAATTAAGAAAAATTATACGCGAAGAATATTTTACTCCTGATCAACTGTGTAACATTGATGAAACAGGGCTAAATTCTAAAAACTCACACCTAAAATTCTAGCCTCCCAAGAATAAAAGGCTGCCCCAGGCTGCAAAAACCGTAGAGAGAGGTTAGCGGTTCTTGCTGCATCGAATGCAAGTGGAGGCCATGAACTGAAGTTGCTGGTAATAGGGAAGCCCGATAAGCCTACAACTTTACAAAATATTACTGTCTGTTACATACGTCCACCAAAAATCTGCTTCGATGGACAAATATATTATAAGAAGAGTTTTTCGAAGAGTTTGTTCCAAAGACCAAAGGATACCTAAAGAAAAAGTGATTGCCTTCCAAAGTAACAACGCTGGTTCATAGCCTGATGAGTAGGAATTACGATGTGACGGTATTCGCGCATTGTCCTTACCCCTGCCGCGACACAATTAATGTAGCCTATGGACCAAGGCGTTTTACAATGCTTGAAAAAGAGATATCATCGTCTTTTGCTTCAGACGCTTCTACAAATAACAGAAGGCGAAGAAACCACTCAACAGTTTTTTTAAAAGTACTACGATAAAAGACGTAGTTAACTGGACAGCCGATTCATCATCTGAAATAATGGCGGAGGCACTAAAAAAGTATTAGAATCAGATTTTATTGAATGAAACGGATACCTACAGTACAGACGAAGATGACCTATCGTTGGCGGAACTGATGAAGAAACTTACTGGATGAAAAATGCGAGCGCTAGTGGTGTTTCAGAATGGATGAACAGTGATGAACAGTTTGAAGTGACCGATCATGCAGCAGCTGAAATGGTTAGTGAACTCCCTGAAGACAGTGACGAGGAGGGAATGCTTGAAGAAACTGTACTAGTGATCGCTCACATCGAAGGTTTGGCAGCGCTAGGGGTAGATGTGGCACTGCGTTATATCGAGCAGCAAGCTTAGGCTATTGCAACTGACACATTGCTTTTCAGAAGATGGCCTGACATCGATGCTAAAAACGAGGTTCTGTTTTAAAACAAAAGACTATGTACTATTTCTTTAAAATGTTACTGATATTTTTGCAGCTTGGAAATGTATGCTAATTAATGTACATGTAACAGAGGTATGTACTATATTGTTTTTATTTATTTTTGATCATTATTGTGCTCATTAAATATTTATTACCCATTGATTTAGTGATATTTCCGTATGATCTCAGTTTTTTATAATTCTAGGCAGCCTCAGCTGCAATTAGCTCGAATTACCAGGGCTCTACTGTATTCTGTAGAACAGTACCTGTCTTGGTACATCTCGGCTTTGCTCTGTACTTCTCGAAACTACTCAGTAAAGCGCAACTTTTGACTTAGCACTGCGATGCGACATTGTTTCTTCCTACATCTGGTGCGGCATATTGTGGTCGGGACCACCTGCTACGGTTTCAGGGTTTCATAGTGTCAGCGCCGTCTATACTTTGCTATCTACTCATGGTACAAAGGAAGTTCATACATCCAGTGGTTCTTTGCACAGAAAGAGGTAGTCTTTAAAAATGAATGGGAATCACAGAAGAGAAGTTACGAGAATTCCCAACATCAATTCTACTGTCGCATAATCGACGGATACTACAGACTTGCTATAGAATGGCATTACAACACCGCATAGAAAAAATTTAAAAATAAAGTGAAAATGAAAGACTAAAAAATTACATTAATCGAAAGTCGTTTTCTACTGGATCCCATTTTTCTGTACCTCAAGAAAGACTTTTTGCTAAGTTAGCCGGCATGGAGCACGTGATTTTCAGTAACAATTGATGGATTTGAGTATGGATACGCTATATATTACTGCAAATAACATCGGTTAAGTCAAAGAACATGCCTGGAAGGATTTTTCGGCTTAAGACTCGCTATTGTTGAGCTTCTGAAGGAAAAAAGGAAGCAGGAATGGAAATTAGAACATCGAGAATGGATTGCAGACCTCTCACCTTACGTGGTCATGACTGCACACTACCCACAGAAAGACGTTGCGAGGTGGAGAAAAAACCTTCTTTCTTACTTGTTGGGGACGCATTTAAAAAGAAAATCGCATTGTGGACGGGGCATTTCCTGATTAAAAAGAAAAACGCCGTCCATTTTCCTAAGCTCACTGGCATAAAAGGAAATGCGAATTTTGAAGAGTTCATTATGGTGTTCAAAGTATTACTGGAATAGTTTTTTTAAGCATTCTGAGAACATTGCCAGTCTTACATCTGGCACCCAATGAATTGTGGAAGGTCTTGGTCGCAAATTAATATATTAATGAGTTGTGAGACATCGTCATCAGACAGAATCAAGTACAAAAACAAGTCTTACCCAAATGGGAACATTAGATACTGAAAATATAACATTCGTGCAGACAGGTATCAAGACGAGGAAATTTTTTTGGCTTGATTCTATTTCTGATGATGATGATGTACCAAAACTCGCCAGTATATTAATCTGTGATCAAGATCTTCCACAACTCATTGTGTGCCAACTCTGAATGGTCATCTGCCTCGTAGATGGAAGCATTTCTCTATCAAGTGAATAATCTTACATCTGTTTTCGAGGTCATTTGCCGTTTCAGTTGAAAGCGACACTGTGCATGAGCAGGTAGAACTGATTGATCTGCAATGTAATTCCCGCTTAAAAGACAAATTCTTTTACGTTATAGTCCGTCCCGATAGCTGAGTGGTCAGCGCGGCGGTCTGTCACGCCAAGGGGCCCAGGTTCGATTCCCGGCTGGGTCGGCGATTTCTCCACTCAGGGATGAGTGTTGTGTTGTCCTCATTATCATTTCGTCATCATCAGTGGAAGGCAATGGGAAACCACCACTGGAATCACTTCCATAGACGCTCATGCGGTGGACCTCTCTGGCGAGGCTCCCCCTATGACAAGATCTGCCATAAGGCAGAACACAAACTTAAGTTTACGTTATAACTGTTGAAGTGGTCTACATGTTTTTACTCGGGAAGCGTTTCCACATCTCCATATCGAGGTTCCAAACGTAAAAATTATTTCATCCGACATATGCATGTGAAAGACTTTTTTAGATTATGAAACTAATTACGTCACAGTTACCTGAGTGCAAAAATCTGTCAAACTTATGTGACTGTCCGTTTGCCGACAGTTTGTACCAGATAAAAATTATATTACGTATTCAGCTCGCCAAAAATAATTAAATAACACTGAAAAATTTTTATATGCTATCTATGTTGTTATCAAATATGAAACCAAGCCGCATCCAAGACGTTCAGCGTCCCTTGTGCGACTCCATTGCCATCTAAATGCGGCACGTTCGTAGTTTTCCACCTCTTTCCGGTAAGACTGTTTGGCGTGACAGAGTGGATAGTATGCAGTCAGGCGACATAACTTCGCATGCTAGCAAGAGCAGTGCATGCATGCAGAATTCTCGGCCGTAGACACTAGTAACAAGTCGTATTAACACAATAGACAGAAAATGTCGTTAACAGTCAGAGTGAAAAAAGATTGATCTTTTACTGCTACACATGCCTCTTCAGACTTTGATACTGCCTCAGACTCGTAAGTTTGGTCAATGAAAATTTGATGCACAATGCTCAGCCTCGGGCATTAAGCCCAGTAGCAACGGCAGTGAACGCCACTCGGTCTCATCCACAGCTGCCTCAGATGCATGGATTGCACACCTGACTGCCACTGTCTCTACTGGACCAGGATGATTCTCATAGATGTATCTCAGTTGAATGTTGGAAGCCAGGTCGTACTAAGAGGACGCGGGACCATGATCACAAATTGTAGAATCGTCAACTCACGGCTTGAGACGTTTTAATAACACGCGCGTGAGCACCCTTGGATATCTCCTCTGTAGCGTTGGGAACACTGGATAGGGAAGGAGTATAGTTCATTGTTTTCATTTTGTGTCCTTTGTATTTGTAACGGAAATACATTACATTTTAAAATTTATGACGTTGATATGTGATAGAGAATGGCACACAACGATAGTGTTTAGTCTAATTGTCGAAAACAACCGAAAAGCTCACTACCAATGAATGGACGATTCACTGACACCGTGAACTTGAGCCTTCACGCCATTAGTCACTACAAAATTCTGGACTCGTCCAACAACATTTGCGCACAACGTGTTGATCAGAAACTGCATTTCAGCTGTTACATGCCACCTTCGGTTTAGATTAGAATGATGCTCATTTGTCTGCAGCTGTTATCAAATCATGCTGGCGTGATTCAGACACCTCAGCCACGCCACCAGTTGCCTGCTTGGCTTGTTATATGCAGTCGGCCTTTATCTTATTCGAGTACGTCTAAGGAAAGACCAGACGAAATTGAGAACATGTTATTCTCAGAGCGTCAACACTCCAAGCACTGGGCGTGTGATAACGAAGTAAGGCTCAGGTGTTTTACTTTCTCAGGCGATAGCGTCACAAATAATAACGCGCGGCACTAGCACACCACAGCTAACGCTGAAGCAGTCGAAGTGACTTTTTTCCCCGGGCCTTCCAGCTTATTTTCAAGTGGTTTCTGAACACTACTGTTTATAATAGTAAATCGATCGCAAATATAAATATGTGCCTTTTATCGTACAGTTTTGTCAGAATCAAAAATATCACATTTGCTATGAAGTTAACAAAATCGAGAGTAGTTGAAGAGAAATAAAACCATGCAGTTTCTCCATCCAACCGCCCGTACGAGGAACACAATTACAGCAGGAAATCTGTAGCTGACAGCTTGGGCTAAACTTTCCGAGTTGACGCGCCTTCTGTGTCAGTGTCATTGCTTATTTATACAAGACAGTCGAATTATCACACTGGGAATCGAAACCAGAGCTTCCGTAACAGAGGCCAGAGACACTTTTAGATTAGGTATGTGGTCGAAATATTGATGCGCGACGGATAGTATCACAAAAGTGCCATCACATTACATACAGTTTTGTCAGAACAGTTTTATAAGCTTGTAAGGGTGTTACAGGGTAGGCTGTGCTGAGAAATAATTGCAGAGAAAAAATTCGACACGTTGCGCCATTATTTTTTCACAACATTATGAACTCTCCGTCCGGTCATTGAACTGTTTGACCTCTTTCTGTAATCTTGGCAGTTGTCATACTACACACTTGTTATTGAATGTGAGTGATATGATAATACCTTACCGTCGCATGTAAATGTGGTGAATAGTGAGAGCAGGCGAGACACCACAAGGACGTCTCACAGAAATGAAAACAACAAATAAACAGGTGTGAGCTAAGCCACAAGAAAGGAATTTAGGAGTCAAGACTTCCAAAACGGAACGCAACTTCAGAAATGCTAAAAACATATGTTTTGACAGAGCACAGAGAAACTGTGTGATTGTGAAACTGTTGGCTTCATTTGTTGTAACTTATGTGACAAACTATTATGTTTTCATCATTTCCTTGGGAGTGACCACATTCACATTCATAAGAACACCTATATAGGGCAAGAAGGTATATCTCATTCACTTACCAGTTGTGCAAATCAGGTGCGTTGATAAGAGATCCCTATCATATGGCAGTCATACTGTCACTAATGCCGTGTACGACACACCAGACGTATTTTCCGGTGTAGGATTCGGCTGACTAGTCGCCTTGTCATCAAAAGTTTGCGGTTCCCATTCGAAAGCCACTACCTTTCGGCTGCTAATAAAGTAGTTGTGCAGAATCAACTGTCGTTATAGGACCCTATCTTACGTTTCGCTGTCGCAAACGGACGTCACACCACGAATCAAACACAAATTTGAAAAAAGCGAACAGAGAGAAAAAAGGGGGCACTGGCAGTTTTTCACACGGCTCCCCGGCTTGGTAGTCACCTTAACCACGACGCTGTTTGTCTTCCCGTCTGCTATATATTACACTTCCTACTCTTGGACGGTTCACTGTTTCTATTTTTCTTTTTCTTTCGCAGTCCAGTATACCTTTTTCCTGTTTTCATGCCTGATCTGTGTTCAGTTTTTGACAGGCTATCCACTCGGCTCTCTTACTACTAAATCTGAGGGGGGTACGATGGTGAATTCCCCTTGCTGGCATTGAAGTTAGCCAACTAGGTACTCGCGTGCGCAAATTCGAGAATCCTGCCAGGTACCATTAGTGTTAATTGTTCTCATAGAATAGATGATATGAGACGAAACTGCCCAGCCATTGGCTCGGGTCGATCCTTACTGCCTTACTGCCGTCGATTTTAGCAAACCGAACGAAGCACGTGTCTGGCGACACCGTCTCTGGTGGACCGCTTGAATCTGCGCACGCGACCGTCTGATGGGCTAACTTCAATGCTAATTAACTCGAAAACAATTCTTCCTCAGCACAACCGCGCCTGCGATACTCTTACAAGCTTTTTCGGGCTGTTTCTGACCACCCCGTACATATTACACGATTGACAGTTATGTGTTCTGTTATGTAAGAAGTGGAGCGCATAGCAAATTTTTCTTTTGAAGAAGTTGTAAAACATAGTAGTAGATTCAGCGCCCTGCGTTGGATAAGCATCAGTACGATCGTCTGCTGTGTATTACAATAGAAGACCGAGTTCGTTTGCTGTGCACACAGTAGATGATTCGATGCCTCACATCTTGAGGACCATCAAGCACTGAACAAACAATCGTCTTTTCTTTTAAGGAGCACCGAAAATAAGACCTGCAAGAAAGAGGAGAACTAGAGAGTAACGCCCCCTTATCTTGGATGTCATCAGAGATACGGTAGTTCAGTTGGACGCACTTAGGACCCTTACTGAGGTTATGTAACCGAATTTCTCCGAGTCCAATAACATAAACACTATTCTATCAGATTCGTTGAAAATAAATAAGTACATCTAACAAGAATGGAAAAGATAAGGAACCTCTGAGATTGAAGAAAATTTACATGTCCGTCTATTCAGACCCACTAACGTAGAATCATCTTATCCCGATAACGCTGAACCTTCAACTGCAATGACGTGGTGTACGATCCAGCATGCAAATTAATTCGTTTAAATCGTATCGAAGCCTGTTACATAACAAGGCTTGTACTGTTTTGTTATCTGAAAGTCTTGCCAGACTTACCTCGGAAAGAAAGGAAATATGTACACATTACATGGAGATACGAAGTGAAACCATTCTATCTGACGCCAATCTGGTTAAGATTCATCAAACATGCTGAAATATGCGTTACATTATACGTAAGAGTGACGATCACACTAAGGGGAAAAATAGAGCGTTGGTAATTTTTTTTTAATCCCATGACAAATAGGTTTCTTTCACTTAAAATTCAAAGGAAGTGGTAAGTCGGAACTCTTGTGATTTCCAGTCTACAGCGTCTGTTTTCTGTAAAGTCTCGTGTGCAGACGGATTTTAAGACCACATGACGCAGTAGTTTAAAGAATTTTCTGCATCACCATGTAATGAATTTTCTATCAATCCTTGTGATGGAATGCCCTCAGATCTTTCCTGACACGCGACTAGGACTTGAAACCCTTTTTTTCTTGCATGTGTGACCATCTTATATGAATATTTGTACCAATCAAGACAACTTCCTTACTGACTCAGTTCTGCGCAGTAATAGACTAATACCATAGTTCGATAATTTTTGTAAGTAGTAAACAGACAATAGCGACCCTCGATGACTCTTAACCCAAACTGTGGAAAGGCGCTTGACACACTGAATACAAACTATTTAAGACGATTTTCACCGCCAGTCGGGGTGGCCGAGCGGTTCTAGGCGCTACAGTCTGAAACCGGGCGACCGCTACGGTCGCAGGTTCGAATCCTGCCTCGGGCATGGATGTGTGTGATGTCCTTAGGTTAGTTAGCTTTAAGTAGTTCTAAGTTCTAGGGGACTGATGACCTCAGAAGTTGAATCCCATAGTTCTCAGAGCCATTTGAACCATTTGAACAATTTTCACTATTTGCTTATGTTTCAAGTGGTTAGGTTCAGGAGAAACACAAAATGAGAGACTAAGAAAGTTCGTCATGTTCTCCATTACAAATACATTATCTAATTAAAAATATCCACAGACCTGTTCAGTGGACAATATGTGGGGTGCTCCACTCTTTGCTTTTATGAGGGCTTGAATTGCCCAGGGCCTAAATTTGAAGAAAGGCAAATATACACACATGCATAGCATCTGTAGATTCAGAATAGGTGTTTGTTGGGGAGTCTTTTAAAGGAGGTATCTGAATGTCCGTGGGGGAATGGCAGCCCATTCTTCCTCAAGAGGCTAAACCAGAATAGATAGTTATGTTGGACGCTGGGGTCTGGAGAGAACTCGACGTTCTCCCTTATGTCAAAGGTGTTTCATTGGGGTCAGTTGGGCCTCTCGACAGCCCAGTCCATTTTAGGAATGTTATTGTCAATGAGTCACTGATTTCCAGATTCTGTTGTATATAAGTGTGCATTGTCATGCTGACACAGTAATCGTTTCCAAACTGTTCCTCTAGTGCAAGCAGTATAAACTGCTGTAAAATTTGTTCATATCCTCCCACATTTAACACTTTATTAAGTGCAATAAGGAGATTACACCCTAAATATAGTGACTGGAATCTTACAACAGAGGGAATGAGTCGAGAACCTGGAGAGTATACAGATGAACAACAATTAGAGAAGACAAACAACGGAGACGTCACGTTAGAAAAAAAAAAAAAAACACGTCCAGTGAGTAAACCAAGAAACCCAAGATGTAGCAATTTCAGAATCAAGACAACGATATGTAGCGACATCAGTACGTTAGCGCAGAGAAATCACAACTAACTAGGGAGCTGCTGTTCTGCTGGTTTTAAAGGACCGCCGCGGGCGCTGACACGCCGGCAAGGTCGGCGCGTCCTCGCAGCAGTAACACCAGAGCCCACAGGTGTAGCAACGCCGCCCAGCGGCTGTCTTCGAGTTCCATACCTTCCGGTGGGCCTTCAAACTCGAACTCGCCGGGCCGGAATACCAGACTAACCACAAAAAACACCCCTACACGGCAGCCCCAACCCACCCACTGTTTGCACTACTTACTGGGTGGTAACGCTCTCAAGGCAGCAGCCAAAGCCAAACCCATCAACTGATTGCCGCAGAGCATGGCGTGATTCATCACTGCAACTCACTTGTTTTCATTGTGCCACTGTCCAGAGGTATCGCTCTCTACACCACCTCAAGCGTCGGTTACCACTGACCATAGAAATGTGTAGCCTATGAGGAGCTGCTCGATTACTGTAATCTATTCTTTATAACTCCCTACTCTCAGTCATTGTGTTATGAGGGCTACTGGTAGCACTTTGGAACGCACAAGTGCTTCCTTCCGCTGATTTCATGCTTTTTTACAACCAACCTTCGCAATGTCCAATGATCAATGTCCATCGATATATAAGTTGGTTTAGCTGTGGTTACTCCTTCGCATTTCCTCTTCGCTGCCGTATCCCCAACAGTAGATTTGGTCAGTTCTAGAAAGTTTCAATTGTCCCTAACGGATTTGTTGCTCGGGTGATTTCCAATGAAAATCACTCTCCACTGTGTACGATGGTTGCTGTCCAACAGTACATGAGGTCTACCTGTTCTTGGTTTAGCCTGTGGTTGTGCCCTCGCATCCCCATTTCACTGTGATATAACCAACAGTCAACTTGGACAGCTTTAAAAAGGATGAAATGTCCCTGACGGATTTGTTGCTCAAATGGCAACCATTGACTAGTCCGCGTTCGAGGTAGCTGAGCTCTCCTGGCGGAGCCATTCTGCTGCTACCGTTTCTCTTCTGACAACACAACGCTCCTCGCCTGCTTTCATATTGGCGGATCCCCCTCTCGTGATGTCCAGTGCCAAATTCCGCATTACGTAGGGGTGTCGGATACTTTTGACCGGATAGTGTACAGTCACTAGATAACCACGATGTCTCTCGCGACGGATTTGCAATATAAACTGTTCTCGGCGCACTTATCGAGTTAAGTTTCTACGAAAATACTAGCTTTCGGTAATAATCACTAATGTCTTCGTTAAGAAAGCAACTGACTGTCGAAGAGGTTACGGAATCAGAGAAATGTAACTAGCGCAGAAGCGCCAGTGATCTCTATCAAAACTAGACGTCGATCTCCAGCTGCCTAAGCTTCCATCCTCATGCTTTCTATCTTGCCCAACCACAACCTGGCGACCATAAAAGAAAATAATTTCCAATGCTGCGCGCGCATGAGCCTGCTACAACGAATTTTACAGATTCCTGTTGAATCAAAGGATGGACTGCTTCACCACTAGTACAAAAAGCGGTGACAGTTATGCTGCAACATTTCAAAAATCTTATGAGATGTGGACATTGAAAAGTTGGTTGTAGAACAGATTTTGCACTATGTCACTTACGTTCTACAAACACTTTTACCTGTCGTGCAAAAGAACGACAGGAAATGCAGCTCAAACTCATAAATTATTTGCTGTTTTAGGCAAAAATTTAAATAATGTCATTCCTAAAATCAAGAGTTGTAAACAATGCAAACGCTTCTTCAATAGAGAAGACATTGTTTGCTCAGATATACCACTACTGATAAATATTACGTCTGAACACAGCACGTACCTATTTACTATAAATGGGTATGAAAGAAAAAATCAATTATGTTGTATATGTAAGCGTCTTCTAATGAAGAACTGCAATGAAGTGGAGCTGATTTGATAATTCCCTGCTTCAGTCACTGTTGTAGTGCATGCCATACGATTTATAATCTGAAATAGCTAAATAACCCTTACTCACATACAGATCGATCGAAATCTGGCAGACAGTGCAGACAACTGGAATCTGTAGGTACGCTGCAGTTGTATACTCAGAGACAAGAACACTACATGGTACAGACATCACTGAGTAGTGCCTACAGCGACCTGAGATTACATTGGAGACAACAGTGAAATGCCACCGGAAAAAAGCGCTGCGAGTGACGTTTCATCGTTGGCGCTATTGTAATCTCTCGTTGCAATTGGCACATCTACATCTTTTATACACACACATGTGTGTGTGAAATCTTATGGGACTTAACTGCTAAGGTCATCAGTCCCTCAGCTTACACACTACTTAACCTAAATTACCCTAAGGAAAAACACACACACCCATGCCCGAGGGAGGACTCGAACCTCCGACGGGACCAGCCGCACAGACAGGAGGCACAATAAGAAGAGTTGTCATTACATCACAAACTTGAAGCTGACGTCCGACGTGGCAGTTGCCGTAATATTAGTTTCTGGCGGAAGTGTTTTCATTAAAAACACCAGCTTGCATCGTTTATGGGTGTACCAATCTTTCTGATTGTAACCCAAAAGAGTACAGGAATGACATTTCATTCGTAAGTGGACTCCTTCAAGCGACATTTCCTTTTGTTTACATTAATTATGGTTACACACTTTACTTCTACTGTAGCGCTTTTTATCTATCATTTGGCTTTAGATTTCCTATAAATCTAGTTCGAAAAGCTCTCTGGGTCAACACCGTGATAAGGAAGGACTTGAAACCGACCAAACCTTTCAAAATACGTCCACAGCATTTTCGGGGAGAGGAGATAGACCGAATATAAATTTTATCAGTCCATATTAAGGAAAATGCTGAATTATGAAAGCAACCTTTCACAGGACATACTTCTCTTATTGGTTATTGGAAACGTATAACAAAAAGAAAATTAAATTAGCGAGGCAAAAAGCGTTTTATTACTTGATCATATGTGCATTTAGGACCGGAAAAATTTCTGAAAACCACTTCCTGATTCAGTGGTATTCATATTACACAGTACCATTTTCCGTTTAAAACAACTGTTACGTGCTGAAATTAACAACGAGAAGGATTTGCAAACAGGAGCTAGCCGTTGTTTCGGGCATCTAACATGACGGTGCCGGTTTCCAACACAGATCGTAAGTCAGTAGCGCCATATCCCTCAATGGTCACACCTGTGTGATTCTGTAACTCTTTCGACAGTCAGTAGCTTTCACTGACAAAGGTGGTTATTGTCGAAAACTAGAGTTTTCATAGTGAATTAATGCGAGAAGTGCTCTGTTATGCATAGAGGAGTATCTGTTTTTGTGGATTTCGTTTCTCTGTTCTGTGTGAAAAATTTAATTTTAATAGCATGATTTATCATATTAGTCTGTCCGTATTTTGAGTTTAACTAAAAACTGCGTGGTTCTGAGTACTCAGATAACTGTCACTCTTTCCCTAAATCGCAGATGGCGAGACGGTTGCTTGCCAAGGGCACGGCCGATTTCAACGGGACGTTCAACTCCATCTTCCTTCCTCCCTTCTTGAAAGAAACCATTCTGCCATGCGCCTGGAGCGATCTAGGGAAATTACGGAAAAATTAAATCAGGCTGACCGACGCGGATTGTAAGCTGCGTCTAGTGTGCTAATCACTGCCTCGCCTAGTTCGTTAATAAAATCCGAAAAGCGTAATCGTTACGTAAAATGAGTGCAAAAACAGTGAAGCCGGTGTCTGCGACAGACATCCGTCTGTTTGCTGCGGTCCCTCCGTGTGGGAATGGGAAGGCAGTAGTCTGAGACGTGACAAGGCCGCTGGTTTCGCCAAACCATCACCTTCGTTCTCCTCTATGTCTGTCGGAGAAGGAGCTTAGACAACGTGACGTCCTACACGTACATGCTATTTGGGTGGGTGAGTAGGGGGGGGGGGGGGGGGGGAATGCAGTTCTCTGTGACACGAAGAACGGACACCGAAATGAGCTAGCGCTGTTCGTGGCTTAGCGTTGTTTCGGGTCCTGGTTGGGTACATACGTGCCCTGCATAGCGTCAGGTGTTGAGTAATCTCTGCAAAGGACTCTGAGATGCCACGAACTCGTGCGAGATGTCGTTGTCCGTGCCTGACCGTTTGAAAGGGGTCTCATTGTGGGTCTCCATTTAATCTGCTGGTCGAATCTGGCAGTATCTAGATTTCTGAGGTATTAGGGTGTGCCAGCGAAACGATGTTGGACTGCGTGGGAACGTAAGGGCAGGCATACACGTCGTCAAGGTTGTGGTCGACCATGTCTGACCACCACAATAAGGGATCGCCGTGTTGTGCAAAAACCACATCGCAATCCCTTCACACCTGCGCCTGCCGACCGAGAGCAAGTAGTGGACTCCCTGCAACACTGTGCGTCAATCCGCACCATTAGCCGCGTGCTGGCAACAGTCAGACCAGGGAATTCTCGTTGCATGCGTACGCTGCCGTTCACACCAGAACACCAACTGCTGCGTTTCGAGTAGTGCAGTGACCTGGAAGCATGGACTGCTAATGAATGGCATCACATTGTGCACAGCGATGAACCGCGTATCTGCACTACTCCGAATGAACATTGTCGGCGAGTATGGCGGTGACCTGAGGAGAAGTGGCATCTTCCAATGTTTTGTAGAAGCACAGCGGTGTGTCTTCTGGCATCAATGTGTGGGATGCCATCGGTCTGACTTCGGATCATGGCTGGTAGACCGAGGGAACGGTGATGAGACAACAGTACGTCAAAGACATCTACATCGTCAAATGTTACCTCTCGTGCCACAGTATCGTGATGCCATTTTTCAACAGGACAACACTCGCCCACTGACGGCACGTTTCTGTATGAATCTTGTGCATGATGGTGAGGTATTCCAGTGGCCAGTAAGATTCCCAGATCTGACAAACTGCCTGTTGGCTTCTGACACGGGTTTTTCGGCGGACATTTGTTTGCTCATTCTCTGACGTTTCGCCAACAAAAGTGGCTGGGATGTAGGAGTTTCATCCTCCATTGCTGGTGGTAGACTGGAGTCGAGCTCGTGGCCGCATATTATACAATGTAGCTGGCGCACCAACATCCAAGGGCTTTTCCGTGGACATTACCACTGTGATTCTCCTCTTGCTACCTGCAACGGTGGTTCACCGTAGCGCTGGAATACAGGATCCGTCCACCTTGAATCTTCCTTCTCTCTGGTTAAAGTTGTCGTCATGTGTGTATATTTCTATAACTTCCCTGAACAAGCGGGTATGATAGCTCGTCCGTAAAGCAAGAACTTCCGTTTCGGCGACTTTTTTATGTGGTCGGCCTCAGACAGTGCGTGCTCCGCCGATTTCTCCACCTGCCCCAACTTGGAAAGTCGCTAATGTTCGACGACCCTGGTGCTGATTTAGCGTTCAGTCATTACAACACAGATTTTTCCACACGTACATGATATGTGGTATATTCCCGACAGCACAAGTGTTTCCCTTTTCACTTTTGTCGATCTGAGACCCTTTTTGATCTTCGTTGTCGGTTTATAAATAGTCTTTACGCCGCAGAAAGGCCGAGCTCAACGTGTAGGGCTAAGCGAATCAGTGCATCCATCCAAGCCAGAGGGATTGCAACATGGTGAGACTGAGTTCGTAAGTGAGCTCATACTACCGACTTCTTTGTAAACGTGACGCGATTTTGTAATCACTGAGATAAAATCCCACACACTCTCAACCAGTGAATTTTCGAATCATTTCCTCCTCCACTTCTTAGTGCTTCACTTTTGTTCCCAGTCAATGTCTAAAGTTCACATTCTTTTCTGTTTTGTATTTTTGTACGTTTAACAACGCGTCTAAAATCTGCCGCTGGTGGGGAAGATCATTAGCAGTACAAACAATATGTAGTTTTCCATGACGATCGCACCCTATTTAGTAGAAGCACAGGCTAGTATTGAGAAACGTTCTTCCCGGGTGAGTCCCGGCAGAGAAGCTACGCAATATATTACTCTTATATCCCTCCACCTGGCACGTTCAAAAAGGTTCCACAATGCAAAATTCGCCATCTTGGCACTTTGCTTCCTCGATCTCCCTTGCCTTATTGGATCATAAAAACTCTTTACTAAATAATCCTCTGAAAGCCTCTACCTTCTAGCTATTATGATTTTCTTCACAAAGATATCAATCTAGTATTATACAGTGAAGCACCAAAGAAGCTGATATAGGCATGCGTATTCAAATAAGAGATACGTAAACAGGCAGAATATGGCGCTGCGGTGGGAAACTCCTATATAAGACAAGTGTCTGGAACTGTTGTTAGGTCGGTTACTGTTGCAATAATGGCAGGTTATTAAGATTTAAGTGAGTTTGAACGTGATGTCACAGGCGGTTCACGAGCGATGGGACACAGTATCTCCGAGGAAGCGATGAAGTGGGGATTTTCCCGTATGACCATTTCGCGAGTGTACCGTGAACATCAGGAATCAAGTAAAACATCAAATCTCCGACATCGCTGCGGCCGGAAAAAGATCTTGCATGAACGGGACCAACGACGGCTGAAGAGAATCGTTCAGCGTGACAGAAGTGGAACCCTTCCACAAACTGCTGCAGATTTCAATGCTGGGCCATCAGCAAGTGTCACCGTGCGAACTATTGAACGAAACATCATCCATATGGACTTTCAGAACCGAAGGCCCACTCGTGTACTCTTCATGACTGCACGACACAAACCTTTACGCATCGCCTGGTTCCATCAACAACAACAATGGACAGTTGATGGCTAGAAACACGTTCCTGGTCGGACGATTCTCGTTTCAAATTGTATCGAGTGGATGAATGTGTACGGGTGTGGAGACAACCTCATGAGCTCATGGACCCTGCTCGTCAGCAGGGGACTGTTCAAGCTGGTGGACGCTCAGTAATGCTGTGGGGCGTGTGTAATTAGAGTGATATGGAATCCCACGTCTAGATACGACTATGACAGGTGACACGTACGTAAGCATCCTGTCTGACCACCTGGATCCATTCGTGTCCGTTGTGCATTCCGACGGACTTGGCTCTGAGCACTATGGGACTCAACTGCTGTGGTCATCAGTCCCCTAGAACTTAGAACTACTTAAACCTAACTAACCTAAGGACATCACACACACCCATGCCCGAGGCAGGATTCGAACCTGCGACCGTAGTAGCAGCGCGGCTCCGGACTGGAGCGCCTAGAACCGCACGGCCACCGCGGCCGGCCCGACGGACTTGGGCGACATTCTAAACGTCCAGAACTCTTCTGAGTTTAAACGCTACCTCTGGCCACCAAATTCCCCAGATATGAACATTATTGAGCATATCTGGAATGGCTTGCAACGTGCTGTTCACGGATTTATGGATTCATGGTCCGTGCAGGATTCATGGTGTCAATTCCCTCCAATACTACTTCAGACATTAGTCGAGTCCATGCCATGCCACGTCGGGTTGCACTTCTGCGTGGTCCGGGGAAGGGGGGGGGGAGGTGGGGAACGGGGGGGGGGGGGGGGAGCGCTACACGATATTAGGCAGGTATTCAGGTAGCAGTTTCTCTGGCTCTTCAGTGTGAAAGACCTTGTATTTGAACTAAGCTACTTGTGAATAAAACATTTTAACAACTTGATTGGGAAAAGAACTGTTCTGTTCATAGTAATTAGCTATGCCGATTTGGTACACAATGTCCGTTGTTGGAATTCTGCTCCCATGTTATCGTCAGTGCCCTGTGATGTGTTGTAAGAAGACGTATATCCGTTAAGCCATAGGTACAGGCTTTCATGTAAAAATAAAATTATTGCCAGCCGGGATGGCCGAGCGGTTCTAGGCGCTACAGTCTGGAACCGCGCGACCACTACGATCGCAGGTTCGAATCCTGCCTCGGGCATGGATGTGTGTGATGTCCTTAGGTTAGTTATTTTTAAGTAGTTCTAAGTTCTAGGGGACTCATGACCTGAGAAGTTAAGTCCCATAGTGCTCAGATCCATTTGAACCGTTAAGCCATAGCTTCTGTATCTTAAAGCAAGGAGGTGGCTCAGTATGGATTTTTTATTTTTTCCATCATGCAAATGGTTCAATTGGCTGTAAGCACTATTGGACTTAACATCTGAGGTCGTCAGTCCCCTAGGCTTAGAACTACTTAAACCTAACTAACCTAAGTACATCACACACATCCATGCCCGAGGCAGGATTCGAACCTGCGACCGTAGCAGTAGCGCGCTTCCGGACTGTGGCGTCTAGAACCGCTCGGTCACTGTGTCCAGTTTTTCCATCATTCTTATGGCCGTTTCTTTGCCAGTATTTTTATCTCGGAATAGCACTTGCAACAATAACCTCGATTATTTGTTAGATGTATTCCGATTTCTGGCTTCCCCAACAGCTTTATCCCTCTACAGCTCCCTCAAATATCATGGAAGCTATTCTTTGATGTCCTAACGCATGTCTTATCATTCTGTCCCTTCTTCATGTGTTCCACATGTTTCTCTTTCAACACTTCTGTTGAGGACCTCCTCATTTATTGTCTTATTAGTCCACCTAATTTCAACATCATCCTATAGCACCACAGCTCAACCTATTCGATTCTTTTCTTTCCCAGTTTCCTCACAGTCCTTTATTCACTTCCATATAACTTCGTGCATCAAAAGCACATTCTCGTAAATGTCTCCCTCTAATCTTGCTGAAATCTTCGATGTAGACATTGATAGTTGTGACACGTTGCGCCCACAGCGTTTGAATCTGACGGCGTAAGCCATCGCCGAGGTGAGGTACTGAACGTCACCGATACCACGGTGTCAAGTGGGAAGGCGCGGTTACCGCACGACTTCTTATACGGAGTGTCTTTTTTGCGTATTAAGCCCACCATCTGGCTGCGATCAGACACAATAATACTGTGTGTCCTGCCCACCCTGCACTCGACTGTCAGTGCGAAGGCTGTCGCCACACTTCGCATGCCGAAATAACCCATTAGTCGTGGCGACGGTCGGTTCCTCCACATCACAACTGCTATCTCTAGTTCTGTTGTTCATGCATGCATATTTTTTCACGAATCCACTTCCGATACATGACTGTTTTAGCACCTTTGGGAAACCAACAAGCAGAGTGTCCATAAAAAGTCGCTTTACAGATTCAGAAACATGTTACGCAGAGAAACGAAAACATAGATACGCTAAATTTACTACAAAAAATGATAGATACGTAAGACTTTTTATCCAATTAATACACCTCTAAAATTGGCCATTATATGCGCGAAACGCATCAAGGCGATACTTGATATGTTGTTATGTTAGCTGTCGAAGATGCTGGTCAGTTAAGCCAACGGCATCATTAATCGTCTGCCTGAAGTCATCAATGTCACGCAGATTTGTTCACTTTTAAGTGATATCGCAGAAAGCACCGAGAGGAGTAATATCTGCTGAATAGGCTTCCCAGGAAGGCAGTCTACAAATGTTTCATTTAGAAACTCATGAATATGCAGTTCTCACAGTTACCAATGAGGGAATGCACTATATTCTCTGTAAATGATTGTTGGTGTAAGGTGAAGTACTTGTGGTACCACGTATTCCGTGAAAAGTACCAAGTAAAACAAGCGCACTTATAGTTGTCTAGCCAAAGATAAATGGACCAATGATTCGATCACATATGATCTCACTCGACACATTAATCTATCGATTAACTCGCTGAATAGTATTAGTTGAAACCAGACTTGGTTGCAATTTCAGTTTTTTATTTATCAACTACCTTCAGGCTGATCTTAATTTGGTATTTCTTAGGACGATCATTTGGGCAGTGTAGCTAAAGGGCATCGTCGAGTACATCAGGCCAACATCGCCTTCGTTAACCTCAGTAAATACTTTCTAGATGGACGTGAGTGACTCCAAGACCTGCATAACGCGTGCACGTTCACAGGAGCAAAAATAAAAAAAATATAAAAATAAACATTGGCCCGATGTACTCGACAATGCCCTTTAGCTACACTGTCTAAAGGATCGTCCTAAGAAATATCATATTAAGATGAGCATGAAGATGTCTAACTCAGGTGAAACGCGTAGTTGATAAATAAAAAAACTGAAATTTTTCCTAACACTGTCTCTGCTTGCATGTATTTCATGTCGCGTGTATGAACTGACGGTATAACTCTTTCATGCTTAATTCTGAAGTAGAGCTGAAGCTTCAGGTCCGATTTTGTTTCAGTAAATCATGACATATATCATGCTTTCTCTTGAGAAGAAGCCATTTTATATTAAGTTCGTCTCACAATATGTCACCCATCAACGAGGAGCCTGAATTACGCAAAATTTATTTGATTAAACACTTCGATAACCACTCAGAACACGAAATAGATGCAGGTACCTCATCAGTTAGCTTTGTAACAAGTATTTCTGATTGTAAAGAGACGCTATGGTCTTAAGGACACTCTGTAAGTCGCTGTATTTGACATCTGGAATAGCACGACACGTCCTGGTAAGCATCTGCCAATCAGGTGCACTTTTATTTATTCACAAACAAAATTACATTTTAGCATAGAACATTCACATACACGTCTACCTTTTACGTCGGCATTTTGGAGTAATGTGGACTTGGACAAGTGGTGTGTTGGCTTCTCTATGGCAATAAGGCTTTCACAAGCATCTTGCTGGCAAAGTGTACGGAACGATGTACTGACACTTGTGGTATAAACTGACGTGACGTAAGTCATCGGATACGAATATGCACATATACAGATGGCGGTAGTATCGCGTACACAAGATATAAGAAGGGATTACGTTGGAAGAGCTGTCATTTGTTCTCGGGTGAGTCACGTGAAAAGATTTCCGACGTGATTATAACCGCACGACGGGAATCAATAGGCTTTGAACGCGGAATGGTAATTTAAATTAGTATTCCACTTCAGAATCGTTAGCGAAGTTCAATATTTCAATATCTACAGTTTCAAGAATGTGCCGAGAATACTATATTTCAGGCATTACTCCTTACCACGGACAACGCAGTCGCCGACGGTCTTCATTTAACGACCGAGAGCAGCGGCGTTTGCATAGACTCGCCAGTTTTAACACGCAAGAAACAATTCGTGAAATAACAAAGAAATCAGTGTGGGACGTTCGACGAACGTATCCGTTAGGCTAGTGCGGCGAAATTTGGCTTTAATGGGCCATGGCAGCAGACGAGCGACTCGAGTGCCTTTACTAAAAGCACGACATCGCCTGCAGCGCCTCTCCAGGGTTCGTGACCATATCGGTTGGACCCTAGACGACTGAAAATCCGTGGCCTGGTCAGACGAGTCCGGATTTGAGATGGTAAGAACTGAAGGCAGGATTTGAGCGTGGCACAGACCTCACGAAGTCACGGACCCAGGTTCTCAAAAAGGCACTGTGCAAGCTGGTGGTGGGTCCATAATTGTGTGGGTTGTGTTGTGGGTTGTGTTTACATGGAGTGGACTGGGTTCTTTGGTCCAAGTGAACCGACATTGACTGGAAATGATTATATTTGGCTACTTGGAGACAGCGCACAGCCGTTTATGGACTTCATATTCCCAAACAACGATAGAATTTTTATGGATGACTGTGTGCAATGTCACAGGTTTGGAGAACATTCTAGACAATTCGAGCGAGTGATTTGGGCACTCAGATCACCCAACATGAATCCCGTAGAATACTAACGAGACGTAATAGAGAAGACAAAATTCTGCGCCCGCAATACTTCCACAACTGTGGACGGCTATAGAGACAGCATAGCTCAATATTTCTGCCGGGGGCTTCCAAAGATTTTTTGAGTCCACGCGACGTCGAGTTGGCGCACAAAGCCTGGCAAAGGAAGGCCTGACACGAAATTAGGAACTATCCCATGACGTTTGTCACCTCGGCGTAAAGCATTAACTATGAGGTGAGGCAAAATCATCTCATGACAGTTTGTAATCTCTGCAAATCCAGCAAGCTTTACTGCAAGTGATTAAAATCATGAATGACATTCAGTCGCCGGCCGGAGTGGCCGAGCGTTTATAGGCACTACAGTCTGGAACCGCGCCACCGTTACGGTCGCAGGTTCGAATCCCGCCTCGGGCATGGATGTGTGTGATGTCCTTAGGTTAGTTAGGTTTAAGTAGTTCTAAGTTCTAGGGAACTGATGACAGAAGTTAAGTCCCATAGTGCTCAGAGCCATTTTGAACCATTCAGTCCACAGCGCACAAAACTAGTGGCAATTGTCTCTCACTGGAGTTTTATAGACTGCAAATGGTTGGAACAGTGCACAGGACTGGAATTACAACAAGGGTATTACACTTTTACTAATAAGAAAAGTTTCAACCCTGTCGGAAAGTGCGGTTGCTAAATTAGACCTGACTTTGTTTGCTGCTCGTAATAAATTTAAAAAAAATTCAATGCAAGATTGAATGTTTGACGAACTTTAACCGTCTTCTCGACCAGAAACGGTACGAATTACGTCTGTCTGAAGTTCAGTTACCGAGAAGCAGATCGCCAGCTCTGCCAGCCGCCGCCTTCTCCGCAGATAAATTTTCTGATTTCTTCTCTCGTGCCATTGCCGTGTACTCAAGGGAATCAAAACTTCGGCGTGGATATTGTTTTTCGCCAGGCGGAAAGCAGAATTTGTGAGGTGAAAAGTTTCCGCAAATATTGACAAATCGGTATTAATGGCTCCCGCTTCCCTCCAGCATCTAACTGCTCTCCAGCTATCAGCTTCTCACAGCGTTTCTTGCCTCGTGCTGGTACCAGCTGGACAGTTTCCCTGTAGTCAACTCAATATCTACGTTAATTCGTGTCCAGAGAAGTGCTACCAGGAAACACACGACTGCTACTGTCCGTTTCCGTAACTTTTTGTAAATTCAATACCTTATCAAATAATTTATTATACATAAACTTAGTACCGTACGCCCAAGATTCGTCGGTTGAAGACAGCACTTCAGCACAGTGCCTGTAAGTACATTTCACTTATTAGTGCAGCAATAATGTAGCTGCACCTGCTACAAGTATCTTTAAAACAGACTGTTGTCACCACCCAGTTTTAAAATTAAACGCAGAGATAATGATTTTCAACGCTCATGCAAAGTGATACGACAGAATTTTTTGTATGGAAAGTCTTAGAGACGCGTGTTTTTTTCATCAGTAAATGTGTAGATGTTAATTTAGTGTCCTAATTTTGATTGTCCGCTACAGACGTTGTCCGTTGATAAAGTAAAATTTATGCAGTGTATTTGATGCAAAATGCGTAGGAACTAGTTCCTGAAATTACATTCATTTTAAGCAGTAACTGCCTTGCACAGACATCCGGTGAAAAAATTAAGCTTTGAGTACGCTTGATGAAACAAACGGAAGATCTAGGTGAAACGCGTCTTCTTTGAATTAGCGTACTAGAGAATCTAATTACCTATTTCATCTTGACTAAATGCTTTATTTAGGATCACATTGCACAATAGCGATGGGGATAAGTTGATAAATGTGTGTACTGTGAGATTACGGCGTCTTCATGCTTTCTAGTAAGAGAGCTGTACGAGATTTGTCAGACGGAACTCCAGGCAGTAGACACCGCCACCGCCTCCACGTAGGGTCACATGGTGCATGGAAGACAGAAGCTCGCTCGCACTACGAAGTACGAACAGTTCCGAGTGTTTGCTGGCTTGATGTTACTTATACGCACTCCGGCCGCATCACCGTCAACGATACCTGCCTGTCCCACGAAGTCGTTACGGATTACTTTGTGGGTCAGATTCTCTCATCCTATATACCGTCGACCACGCCTAGACGTAAATCGGTCTTGTATCTTGTGCTCAACAAACGCAACTCGTGCCCCCTCACATCAGCTTCTCCTGTCCTTCGTGAAGGCCAGGGGTGAGCAAATGCGCATTGCCGGTGGGCTCAGTCAGCCAACAGTTCCCCCACGACACCTCTGCTAACATCACTCGTTTGTTACCGATGCGCGCACTGCAAGACGAGCGTATTTTACTCTTTCTAGTAGTGTTGTCGGAGTCGAAGTCTCTTTGACGTTCGTGGTAGGAAAAAAATTAGTGAGTGGGAATTGGCTGAGGAAGAGTTGAGATGCTTTAAACGAAAATTGGTCAAATCCCTATGCTTCGACCCGCATTGGGAAGAGGATTTACTTTTTTTATTGAATCACAAACATAGTCATCAAATGACAGCCAGCAAAAAATTTTCTGGTCCCAGTGGACAGTATATCTTGCATTTCTAACTGACCTTTTAAAGTACTTTAATGTCTTGAGCACAACTTTGCAGGATAGACCGATGTTTTTTGTTTTGAAAGAAAATTGATGTTGTGAATAAAGTAACTTCCGGAAAGGTCTTTTGGACACTTTTCGGATGCTGCACTAGTTATAAATGAACTATATCTTGAAAAGGAGACACTGAGCGAATATTTTTATGAATTTGTTAGGAAACTTGGACAATAGATTGAGTAACTTAAATCGATTTGAACTTGACTTTGATGTTTTTTGCAACTCCGTTTGCAGCGGACATTGAAAGTGCGCCTTCTGAAATTCAGTTGGAGCTCATTAATTTTCAGTGAAGTTTGTGCTCAGGGAGAAATTTCGCATTGCAGAAAATATTGAAATGTTTTAAAAGAACTTTCCTCGAGAACAATTGCGCGTTTGTTTCGAACAGGTGTTCGAGTCTGCAGTATGTTTGGTACCACGAAATTTGCGTGAAAGTGTTTTTTTTTTTTTTTTTTTTTTTTTTTCACTACTGAAATTAACAAAACCGAAGCTTAGGAGAGGTCTTGGTTCAAAAAAATGGCTCTGAGCACTATGGGACTTAATATCTGTGGTCATCAGTCCCCTAACTACTTAAACCTAACTAACCTAAGGACATCACACACAGCAATCCCCGAGGCAGGATTCGAACATGCGACCGTAGCAGTCACGCGGTTCCAGACTGAAGCGCCTAGAACCACACGGCCACACCGGACGGCGGAGAGGTCTTATTGAGGTTCACCTAAATGGTGCAATGCGTCGGATGACCAGTAATCTCAATCCAAACGTGAAGATGCTAGTAAAACAACAACAACAACAATAATAATACTAATAATATAAAAATTTGAAGATAATCGTAAAGTGATGAAAACAGATCTTTCTTCTCTTACACTTCTCTTCACGCACTTTTCTCTACATGCTCTTGACCAGAACTAAATGTTTGAACTACTTCTTTATCTAGTTTACTGAAAATGTTTGTTTTAGTTATCCTTTGTACTTTCTTAAACATGTTGCTACAATCGCCTCATGGTCACAGACACCAATTTCAACAAGGACACCCTCAAAGATATCATGTTTATTTGTTGCCTTTCGATGTAACATATTTCCATTGTAAATGGACTTCGAACTGTGTGTTCTATGTAGTTTTCAGTGAAGGCATTTAGTGCTATTTCGTAGTACATTCTGCCACCCCTCCCATTCACAGAACTGTAGTCATACTAATCAGTTTTCGGATGTAATGATGAGAGTACTATGGGGGAACATACGCACTAGCGAGCTGAGCTGCCTGCCCGTGAGTCCACAGTTCCATTTTTCTAATTACGATACCAGAATTATGAGACTGACAAATGATCGCCTTCGAGGTCCATCAACCCCTATTCGCCATCTGCTTTGCGCCATTACGCATGTATTTCTCCTGCGGCCAGCCGTCAGCAGCACGGTACAGGAACGCGTTTGGGCAAATCGTTACCTCCCTGTCACCTTACGGCTCATTCTATTTTCCAATCTTTCAGGGTCGATACAGTAAGCACGGTTCTTTATATAATTACATGTAAATAAACTCGCACATCTTGATGGTCACCTTATAGCTTTTATAGCAAAGTAGGAACGATACACATTCACATTTCAACTAATGTGGAAGTGGTGTAGCTGTGGGCATACGGGCATCTACCATACAGCTCTGCCCTTATGCTCACAGTTACACTACTGAAGGACATTATAATTTTTGCTTTTCACCCACCGTGAAAGAAAGAATTTTTAACTCTGGAGTAGTGAAACGCCAAACAACAGTAAGTTTGCCTAGTGTATGTGTATAGAGAAGGTGGATAAAAATGTGGAAACACCAAAAATACAACACATTACGATGCCTAATATGGTGAAGGAAAGCCGTTGGAAATCACAGCAGCTTCCATGCCCCTCGGAATGGATAAATACAGGTCATGTAGGGTTTTCACGGGTGTCTTATACCATTCTTCCCTCAGAATAGTAGCCAGGTCAGCTAACGACCGAGGAAACGGATAGCAATCACCCACCATCCTCTCTAAAGTAGACCACAAAGGGCTGGCCGGTGTGGCCGAGTGGTTCTAGGCGCTTCAGTCTGGAACCGCGCGACAGCTACGGTCGTAGGTTCGAATCCTTCCTCGGGCATGGATGTGTGTGATGTCCTTAGGTTAGTTTGGTTTAAGTAGTTCTACGTTCTAGGGGACTGATGACCTCAGATGCTAAGTCCCATAGCACTCAGAGCCATTTGAACCAAGACCACAAAGGCTCAATAATATTAAGGTCTGGTGACGATGGTGGCCAGGGCAGATGCGACAATTCATCATCGTGCTCACAAAAACAGTGTAGACGATGCGAGATGCTTGAACAGGGGCCGTTGAGCAAAGCAACGAACATTGTACCATGGGATGGACTTGATCATCCGGAATGGTCATATAATCCTTAGCAGTAGCTTTACCTTGCAGATTACAACGATATAGCCGCCCATATCAGTATCGAACCCCCACCATGTTTCGATCTTCGGACGTTATCTCTACCAGGAGTTGGAAAAAGTGTGAAGCAACACTTGGCCGACCAAATGACTTTCTCCACTGCTCCATGGACCAGGTTTTATTGCTTCGGCAGCACGTTTCCCTGTTACAGGCATTTGTATCACTGATGTGTGGTTTTGGAACATCAGCTCGTCCTGCACTTCCGTCCTTCTGGAAGTCCCTTCCCGTTGCTCTGGTACTGACAGGGTTCGCTAGTGCGACATCCAGTTCTGCAGTGACTTCTGCATCTGTCATCTTCTTATTTGTTGTCACAGCCCTCTTCAAAGATGTCTCTCACAATCACTCAACACGCAATTTCGTGAGACTTAGAGGCTGATGTTTTTCCTCTTTCTTGATATGCGATACAAGTCTTCGGCATGGTGCCCCTTGAAACACTAAACCCTTCGGCTACTTTGGTTACTGAAGCACCCGCCATTCGAGCATGAAAAGATTGCGCACGCCCGAATTCGCTTCTCTCCGACATCATGCAGTCATCACTAAACAGGACACTGTTCTGGCCACAATTGACAGTTGCAGTGTGTTCAGGAGGTTCATTGCACAGGTGTCATTCGTGGTCAGATACAACAGCGGAACCTCCAGGCTTCGCTAGCATCTGCATTTGTGTTCTGGCATGCATTTCATGCGGTTTTCAATATTTTTGTTCAACAACTGTATTTCTCTCCCTCCCCCCCTCTCCCCCCCCTCCTCTCTCTCTCTCTCTCTCTCTCTCTCTCTCTCTATATATATATATATATATATATATATATATATATATGTGTGTGTGTGTGTGTGTGTGTGTGTGTACTATGGCAGAGTAAAACCAACGTTCAAATGGCTCTAAGCACTATGGGACTTAACATCTGAGGTCATCAGTCACTTAGAACTATTTAAACCTAACTAACCTAAGGACATCACACACATCCATGCCCGAGGCAGGATTCGAACCTACGACCGTAGCAGCCGCGTGGTTCCTTACTGAAGCGCTTAGAACCGCTCGGCTACAGCGGCCGGCAAAACCAACGTTCTCTGTCAGTTACTTTCACTGATGTAGTAGGAGCCTTTTTCACTCAGAATCACTATTTTCTATCCCTTAAATCAACAGTGAGAAGCTTGACTTACAGACGGAGCCCACCCCTTGGGATGACGGCGCAGATTACACCCGCAAAGGAGTTAGACTCAGACGAAGAGCTTAAGCCAATAATGACTGGAATCGATAATTGCGGGCTTTGGCATGCATAATGAAGGCCGTTGACCTTCCTCTTCTCAGCGGGCTCCAGCCAGCTTAATTGCGGAACGATGTTCTCCCGCTATCCTAATGGAGCCCTCCTGTCCAATAGCCGGATAATTGCTGTACGGAGCTGTCTTTTGGGCTTAATTTTGCTCTCTGATCCAAAGATCTCGCAGACTTAAGATTAATTACTTCCGTATTTTTCCTTTTAACATTAGAGGACTTCAGCGAAACGTCTGCAGTAACATTCAAAATACGATTTTCTTTTCCAGAGCGTCACAAGCAAAGACGAAAAACAAAAATTTTAGTGGTCTGCACAATTTCAGTTTTGGAGCTGTACCTTAGGAAACAACGGAAAGTGGTTATAGCACTCAAGCCTAAAGGCTATAAGCAGTCGTAAGTGATAATATAAACGAAGGAACGTAAATTTATGATTTAAGAGAAAATATTTAATGTATTACGTTTTTGTCACTTGTTTCGCATCTTTTGTCTATAATAATACTTCACCGAGTACCCACAGTGAAATGAACAGAAAATTTGTCAAGTACACTATATGATAAAAAGTTTTCGGACAACCACTCGAAAACATTATAGTGGCGTGTATCCACCTTCATGGCGGTTATAAACTGAAGCGCCAAATAAAGTGGTATTGGAATGCGTATTGAAATACAGAGCTATGTATAAAGGAAGAATATGGCGCTGCTGTCGGCAACGCCCACTTAAGACAACAAGTGTCTGGCGCATTTGTTAGATCGCTTACCGGTGCTACAGTGGCAAGTTATCAACATTTAAGTAAGTTTTAACATGGTGCTATAGACGGTGCACGAGCGATGGAACACAGCATCTTCGAGATAGTGATAAAGTGGAGATTTTCCCGTACGACCATTTCACAAGTTTACCGTGAATATCAGAAATCCTTTAAAACATCAAATCTCTTACAATGCTGCTGCCGAAAACAGGTCTTGCAAGCACGGGACCAACGACGACTGAAGAGAATCGTTTAACGTGACAGAAATGCAACCCTTCCGCAAATTTCAGTGCTCGGCCACCAACAGGTGTCAGCGTGCGAACCATTCAACGATACGTCATCGATATGGGCTTTTTCGAGCCAAAGGCCCACTCATGTAGCCTTGATGACTGCACGACGCAAAGCTTTTCGCCTCGCCTGGGTCCATCAACACCGGCATTGGACTGTTGATGGCTGGAAGCATGTCGGACGAGTCCTTGTTTAAAATTTTATCGAGTGGATGGACGTGTACGGGTATGGAGACAACCCCATCAATCCACGGATCCTGCATGTCACCAGGCGACTGTTCAGCCTGGTGGAGGCTCTGTAACAGTGTGGTGCGTGTGCAGTTGGAGTGATATGGGACCCCTAATACGTCTAGATACGACTCTGACAGGCGACAGGTACGTAGGCATCCTGTCTGATCACCTGCATCCATTCATGTTCACTGTGGATTCCGGCGGACTCCGGCAATTCCAGGAGGACAATGCGACACCCCACACGTCCATAAATGCTACAGAGTGGCTACAGGAACACTCTTCTGAGTTTAAACAATTCCGCTGGCCGTCAGACTCCACAGACATGAATATTATTGAGCATTACTGGAACGCCTTCAGAAAGGATCCTCACCCACTCGTACCCTTACGGGTTTATGGAAAGCCCTGAAGCATTCGTGGTTTCAGTTCCCTCCAACACTACCTCCGGCATTAGTCATGTCCATGCCACGTCGCGTTGCGGCACTTCCGCGTGCTCGTGGGGGCCCTGCACGATATTAGGCTGGTGTTCCAGTTTCTTTAGCTCTTCAGTGTAAATCAGCTGAGGACACTTTCATTGAAGTGTCTGGATGTCTGTGGGAGAACTGCAACCCACTCCTCGTCAAGAACTGTGACCAGAGAAGGTAGTGACGTTGGACTGTAGCATCTGAAGTGAATTCAATAAGGGAACCAAAACCTAATGTCCAAAAATAACCCTTTGCCTCCGTGCTTCACCGTTGGCGCTACGCTTGACGGTAGGTGACGTTCTCCAGGCATTCCAGTGGAGTCGCTCTTTACAGCACGTCAAGTTGAAGTTGTCTCTCTCTCTCTCTCTCTCTCTCTCTCTCTCTCTCTCTCTCTCTCTCTCTTAGCATTGCCTGCGGAAAATCCGTGGCTTATGGATAGATATTCGACCACTGTGCACCATCCTTTCAACACGTTTCGCACAGTCCTTGTGCTACTGGACTGCTGGCAGGAGTTTGGAACTCACGAGTGATTCATTCCACTGATTTCATCCGATTTTTTGTACAACAACAATTCTCCGAGATATTCTACGGCCAGTGTCAATCAAATCATGAGGTCTGCCTGTTCTTGGTTTACCTGTAGTTGTTCCTTCGCGTTTCCAGCTAGCAGTCATATCACCAAGAGTCGACTTGGGCAGCTTTAGGAGGGTTGAAATATCTCTGACGAACCTATTATTAAGGTGATACCCAGTGACTGATTCCACATTCGAAATCACTGAGCGCTCCTGACGGACCAGTTCTGCTGTTCTCTTCTCTGCAGGCAGCAGAATACTCCTCCCCAACTTTTATACTTATGCGTTCGCCTCTCGTGACATCTAATCGTCAATTGCGATTTATGTAGGGGTGTCCGGATACTTCTGATTAGATAGTGTATCGGGTCGGAGTTATCAAAAGTATGTTAATGAGTAAATACGTTTATAAATCTCATTGCAACTAATTTCGGAAATATAGCTTCATTAATTTCAATAAAGAAACCCTGCTCGGTGAAAAGTGTAACAGACGTTTTTCGGGTACGTAATGAAGGGTAAACATGAAAGAATAAATATTTTAAATTTTGTAGATGCTCATGTACGTTATGAAGACAACAAAAATATTATTGAGAAGTTATATTTCAACGACAGTTTGTTGTATAAAGTCGGATTATACATTTCTGTCGAAAAACATGTCTTCTGTTACTCGTAGTGCTGCTCAGTGCAGTAACGACATGGGCAAACAAGGCTGATGAAATACGAAAACACGTCCTTCAAATGCTTCAGCGTATTAGTTTTTGGTAAGGGAATGTTTAGCAAGCTGCTGATGCTCCTGCACCTTTTCTTCAAGATACATATTTCAGCAATAATACCCTCGTGTTGAATATCTATCTGACTTCGATTTCATCGATAGTGCGACTTCCTGACGAGCTCGTCAGGTAGCGGCTTGAAGTCTGGGAAGATGCTCCCTAGCTGTCACCGAGAGAACTGGCGGTAACAGCCGGCCGGTGTGGCCGTGGGGTTCTAGGCGCTTCAGTCTGGAACCGCGTGACCGCAACGGTCGTAGGTTCGAATCCTGCCTCGGGCATGGATGTGTGTAATGTCCTTCGGTTAGTTAAGTTTAAGTAGTTCTAAGTCTAGGGGACTGATGACCTCAGATGTTAGGTCCCATAGTGCTCAGAGACATTTGAACCACCATTTTGGCGGTAACACTTCGTGGAGGGGTCTGACCAGGATTCTGCCAGCCGACTGAGAAAGCATGCAGCCCTCTTCCCACGTCTGCATGGGCTGCAGTTTCACCAGCAGCTAGGATTCTTACTAAGCAAAGTTCCAACATCCATACTGCGGGGACGCGACTTCTGCCTGGTCATCGCTCACTTACTTCAGTAAATTAAACTAATTAATTGCCTATTCTATGGTAGCGAACAATATAAACAGAGCTAAATTTTTACAATGGACACTGTGATTTCGAGATCAGATAACAAACAAACGTATTTCAGAAGAACGGCTAAAGCCAACGAGATATTAAGTTAGCCATTTGTAGGAAACAAAAACACAGAGATATTCAATCATCAGATGATTAGGCCACAGCACTCCTTTCTTCATTCGGAGCTACAATAAATAATATTGTCCTGGGCAGACACGATATTAAAACAATTTTCAGATAACCCAAGAAAATTACACTGAGGTGACAAAAGTCGTAGGATAGCTATATGGACATATACAGATAGCGGTTGTATCGCTTACACAAGATACAAAACGGCAGTGCACAGGCGGAGCTGTCATTTGTACTCAGGTGATTCATATGAAGAGGTGTTCGACGTGATTATGGCCGCACAGCTGGAATTAATAGACGTTGAACGCATAATGATGGTTGGAGCTAGATGTATGGGTACATAGGCCACTTAATTTCGGAAATCGTTATGGAATTCAGTATTCCAAGATCGGCAGTGTCCAAGGTATGCTGCAAATACCAATTTTTAGGCATTACCTCTCATCACGAATAACGCATCCGCTGATGGCCTTCACTTAACGTCCGAGAGCAGAGGCGTCTGCATAGAGTTGTCAGTGCTAACAGATAACAATTTGTGAAATAACCGACGAAATCATTGTCGGATGTACGACGAACGTATGCGTTAGGACAGGGCTCTGAAATTTGACGTTAATGGACTATGGCAGCAGATGACCGATGCGAGTGCCTTTGCTAATAGCACGACATCCGAATCGCCTATAACGTCTCTCCTGTGCTCTTGACTGTATAGGTTGGACCCTAGACTACTTGAAAACCGTGGCCTCGTCAGGTGAATCCCAATTTCAGTTGGTAAGAGCTGAGGGCAGCGTTCGAGTGTGGTGCAGACCCCACAAAGCCATGGACCCAAGTTTCCAATTAGCCACTGTGCAAGCTGGTGGTGTCTCCACAATGGTGTGGGCTGTGTTTACATGGAATGGACTGCATCCTCTGGTCCAACTGAACCGATCGTTGACTGGAAATGGTTACGTTCGGTTACTTTGAGACTATTTGCAGTCATTCGTGGACTTCATGTTCTCAAACAACGATGGAATTTTTGGATAACAATACATCATTCATCAGGCGATTGATTTTAAGAACTTTCGGACAATTCGATAGAATGATTTGGCCACCGAGATCGCCCGACATGAATCCCATCGAACATTTATGGGATATAAACGAGATATCAGTTCGAGCACAATATCCTGCACCGGAAACACTTTCGGAATTATGGACAGCATGGTTCAATATTTCTGCAGAGGACTTCCATGCCACGTTGATTTGCTGCACTACGCCAGGCCCAAAGACGTCCGACATGATTTTAGGAGGTATCCTATGACATTCGTCACCTCGGTGTGAAGAGATGCTATGCCCAGTATAAAACAGCCTCAATCTCGGTTCACCTGGAAATTATAAAATAATATCTTGCAAATGGGGTAGCAGTTACATTGGTCAGCCAATGCGTATGATTTCAGGACGCTACACAGTCCACCGACGCCACACTAAATATCGGTACTTCGACATCTCAACTGTTGCTGATCACAGCCTCATGAACAAATATACGATATTTTTGATGAAACGTAAATATTATCCCGTGCATCTATCTACGGGAATCAAAGAAAGCAATGAGATCAGAATGTGTAACAACTACTTTACCGAGACAGCACTATAACCTTAAGGCGCGTTCCCACGAATCAAGTTCAGTTAACCGATTTTAGCTGAGCAGCAAAAGTTGAATGTGATTTGCATCAGTTTCGGTCCATACATTTCAGCTGAAATCGATCAAACCGTTTCTGTGTTATAATGGCTTTGAAGATTCACGAAGTGGTACATACTATAACAATGAGAACTGCGAATAACTCTGTTATGTAACAATCATAGAAAGCGTCTGTTTTGGTGAGACAGTGGATCTTGAGAAGAAATCGATTAGGATCTTCGGAGACATTGCTAAAGAAACCGGCGTTAGAGGACAGTGAAGGACATAAAAATCATTTGAGAAGCTCGGAAGAAAAATCTGAGATATTGCTATGGAAAGTTCAGTGCCCTATGAAGAAACATCACGCAGTGATGTGACAAGCTACTTCAAAAATCCTGAAGCAAAGTGACAGGCCAGTTGGGTGAGCCGGATGGTTCACTTCACAGATAACTCATAACCTGAACTGTAGAGTGTGAATCGGTCAAATATCTATTGAACCGCTAAAAAGTGATCAAAATCATTGACAAAAAAGGTTCTCACTAGGTTTTTGATTCAGTTCTTTCTGGTCAACTAAAATCGATCGCCGGCTGAAGTGGCCGATCGGTTCTAGGCACTACAGTCTGGAACCGCGCGGCCGCTACGGTCGCGTGTTCGAATCCTGCCTCGGGCATGGATGTGTGTGATGTCCTTAGGTTAGTTAGGTTTAAGTAGTTCTAAGTCTAGGGGACTGATGACCTCAGATGTTAAGTCCCATAGTGCTCAGAGCCATTTGCACCATTTTTTTAAAATCGATCAACGAAACTTGACTCGTGAGAACGCGTCTTTAACGGTGTATTGAAACAGGCGATTGACGCTGCAAGGCAACTGAGAAATAAGCTGGATCATCAACCATTTAACGAAATCAAAATCACTACCATTGTTCTTCCTTCATAGACTTTATCTCTGGTAGCATGTGGAAGTACCGCGACTTCATGCCAATTCCACGTCACAAATTTCCGGACGATGACGATAGATGAAGTCGTCGAAAGTCTGAGACTGAATACAAATCTGATGCGGCAAGAACTCCATGAAACATTTGTTTGAGAATATCGCCACGAAAAACTATATCCTCAAATTATTCTCGTTGTTGTTCTTGTTGCTGTTGACAGAGGTAATAAAATTTCCTAGCTCCTACAAGTGTTGATGAAACAGCAGGTCGAGAGGGCTGTGTGGCAAAGACTTTGTGAAAAGAAAACAAAGTATGCTGCAGCATTTCAGCAGGGAATTTGGTATCCGCGTGCATGATATCTTACTAAAGCCACACGTGACTACGTAGTATATTTTCTCGAGGGTTACAAGGTAATAGATATCTGTCTCCTTCTTATTGCATGTCTGTACTTTTGTTGTACATGTACCGGTAATATAAACCGTACATGCCGGAATGTCAGGTGTTTATTTTGCATTGTAACTGTCAGAAAAGAGATACTGTGCAATTACAAACACAGCAACGGACCTTGATTCGTTTTTTTTTTTTTTTTTTTCGTCTCCCTGAAAATAAAAGGAAGAGCGAAGGAGGCCGTTGGCTCTCGAGTGTCTGGCGAAGCCGCAAGGCCGACCGGGACGGGTATACAGCCGTGATCCAGCCACCAGCCAGCCAACCAGCCAGCCAGCTTGCTGGTTTAGTGTACGTGCGAAACAGCGGGGCCGCCCGCGCTCGCGCCCGCGCAGTAAACTGCCCCGGGAGACGTCGCTGCCGTTACGCTCCTGGTGCTTTCTTTGGCTGCGCTGCAGAATTTGCAAGCGAGAGGCTAACGGCGACCTTGGTAACGCCAGCCCGCGGCGGAAGGAATTCTTACGGGAATTCTCTCTGCAGATCGTCATAAGAAGCTGAAATCCAGGTGTGCAGCAGCGCCGCAATTTTATGTAATTGCGGGTGGCGCGTCATTTCGTAATGAAGACAAATGCGCAGGTTGTGAATACTGGCTGCGGAGCTCGGCCTCCTTGTGCACCTGCTTCCTAAGCTGCGGAAAGGACGACTGGTAGAAATAACCGAAGGATAGGTTTACGTTGAAGCGGCAATAGATGAAAAATAAAATAATAAATTTGTGGTAAGTTTCTGTGGGACCAAACTGCTGAGGTCATCGGTCCCTAGGCTTACACACTACGTAATCTAACTTAAACTATCTTACGCTAAGGGCAACACACACACACACACACACACACACACACACACACACACGCCCGAAGGAGGACTCGAATCTCCGACGGGGGAGCCGCGTGAACCATGGCAAGACGCCTAGACCGCGCGGCTACCCAGGGCGGCGATGGATGAGAAGATCGACGATGCTAGCGAAAAGTGTAAACAGCATTTCCTTATTATTGGTTATATTGGAACATTTCTCTGAGCCACGTTTAGCAGCTAAACAGCGGTAAGAGACTAGACAATCCCTGCTAGTATCGAGACTGACGGGCCTTTGCCCTTACCCTACACACCTGCACCACTTTGGCCTTAGCCAAAGCGACACATCAGATTGCTAGGTACATGCGTCCCCCAACCCATAACACTAAATTACGGAACAATCACGCATGTAATAGAGACGTCAGCAATCGAAGACGCAGGGCAAGCTTTAAGAGACCTAGATACACTGAAGCGCCAAAGAAACTCCTATAGGCATGCGTGTTCAAATACAGAGATAAGTAAACAGGCAGAACACGGCACTGCGGTCGGCAAAGTGTCTGGCGCAGTAGATCGCTTACCGGTGCTACAATGGCATGTTATCACCATTTAAGTAGGTTCGAACGTGGTGTTATAGTCGGTGCACGAGCGATGGAACACAGCATCTCCGAGATAGCGATTAAGTGGAGATTTCATCAGGTTACCTTCCATTACCTTATTTACAAGTGGAGATTTTTCCGTACGACCATTTCACAAGGGTAACGTGAATATCAGAAATGCGATAAAACATCAAATCTACATCTACATCTACATCTACATCTACATCCATACTCCGCAAGCCACCTGACGGTGTGTGGCGGAGGATACCTTGAGTACCTCTATCGGTTCTCCCTTCTATTCCAGTCTCGTATTGTTCGTGGAAAGAAGGATTGTCGGTATGCTTCTGTGTGGGCTCTAATCTCTCTGATTTTATCCTCATGGTCTCTTCGCGAGATATACGTAGGAGGGAGCAATATACTGCTTCACTCTTTGGTGAAGGTATATTCTCGAAACTTTAACAAATGCCCGTACCGAGTACTAAGCGACTCTCCTGCAGAGTCTGCCACTGGAGTTTATCTATCTTCTCCGTAACGCTTTCGCGATTACTAAATGATCCTGTAACGAAGCGCGCTGCTCTCCGTTGGATCTCCTCTATCTCTTCTATCAACCCTATCTGGTACGGATCCCACACTGCTGAGCAGTATTCAAGCAGTGGGCGAACAAGCGTACTGTAACCTACTTCCTTTGTTTTCGGATTGCATTTCCTTAGGATTCTTCCAATGAATCTCAGTCTGGCATCTGCTTTACCGACGATCAACTTTATATGATCATTCCATTTTAAATCACTCCTAATGCCTACTCCCAGATGATTTATGGAATTAACTGCTTCCAGTTGCTGACCTGCTATTTTGTAGCTAAATGATAAGGGATCTATCTTTCTATGTATTCGCAGCACATGACACTTGTCTACATTGAGATTCAATTGCCATTCCCTGCACCATGCGTCAATTCGCTGCAGATCCTCCCGCATTTCAGTACAATTTTCCATTGTTACAACCTCTCGATACACCACAGCATCATCTGCAAAAAGCCTCAGTGAACTTCCGATGTTATCCACAAGGTCATTTATGTATATTGTGAATAGCAACGGTCCTACGACACTCCCCTGCGGCACACGCGAAATCACTCTCACTTCGGAAGACTTCTCTCCATTGAGAATGACATGCTGCGTTCTGTTATCTAGGAACTCTTCAATCCAATCACACAATTGGTCTGATAGTCCATATGCTCTTACTTTGTTCATTAAACGACTGTGGGGAACTGTATCGAACGCCTTGCGTAAGTCAAGAAACACGGCATCTCCGACAATGCTGCGACCGAAAAACGGTCCTGCAAGAACGGGACCAACGACGACCGAAGAGAATCGTTCAATGTTACAGAAGTACAACCCTTTCGAAAATTGCTCAATCTTTCAATGCTGGGCCATCAGGAAGTGTCAGCGTGCGAACCACTCAAAGAAGGCCCAGTCGTGTACCCTTGATGACTGCACGACACAAAGCTTTACGCCTCGCCTGGGTCCATCAACACCGACGTTGGACAATTTATGACTGGAAACATGTTGCCTGGTCGGACGAGCCTCGATTCAAATTGGATCGAACCGATGGGTGTGTACGGGTATGGAGACAACCTCATGAATCCATGCACCCTGCGTGTCAGCGGGGGACTGTTCAAGCGGGTGGAGGCTCTGTAATGGTGTTGGGCCTGTGCAGCTGGAGTGGGACCTCTGATACGTCCAGATACGACTCTGATAGCTGACACGTACATAGGCATCCTGTCTGATCACCTGGATCCATTCGTGTCCATTGTGCATTCCGACGGACTTGGTGAATTCCAGCAGGACAATGCGACACCCCATACGTCCAGAAATGCTACACCGTGGCTCCAGGAACACTCTCCTGAGTTTAAAAATTTACACTTGCCACCAAGCCCCTCAGATACTAGCATTATTGAGCATATCTGGTGTGCCTTGCAACGTGCAGTTCAGAAGAGATCTCCACTATCTCGTACTCTTAGGGATTTATGGACAGCCCTGCAGGATTAGTCGAGTCCATGCTGCTTCGAGTTGCGGCATTTCTGACTGCTCGCGGGGGCCCTACACGATCTTAGGCAGGTGTACTTGTTTCTTTGGTTCTTCAGTGTAAACGGAGCATGCTTAACCGCCTCACTGATGGAATATCAAGAGCGCTACACAAGACTTATGAGGAGCAACGATCATACACAAGATCACGACCAGACACACACCCGAGACCGCAACACGGTTCATGTGACAACGGAGATTCAAACAGTGACATAGAAACAGATGAACATAACGGCACAGATGATATGTACACACCATTATCACCATAAACAGATACATTTACGGCAAAGTAGCCTATCACATGATTGCAACAATGCTAGAAGTAATATATACATGAAACTTAGTAATAAGTTTGTAATGAGAAGTAAAGCAACGAATGTTCCTGTTTCTACACGGTAAAACAATTAATTCTGTAGTTCTTTGGATCATTATTTTTAAAAATGTAATTGCGTAATACGTAAACTGCGTAAGTGCGAACTGTGAAGCCTGTGAACTTTATAACACTCTACATAAAAATACGCTTGATTATAATAAGACTCAATACACAAACACGAACGCGCAACACATATAAGAAGTACCCTTCGAAGAGACGAGCCTCGAGGTCACCTTTCCGACGCTCCTCTTCCGCGTATGGCGCGACAAATAGAGACAGTAATTGTAATAACAAATAGTACTGTTATACCTCACACAAAAACGACGTAGTGTTAATCGTACGTCATACAGACATATAGTAGTAACCACAGAACAGAATATGCTAATTCAGGTGACACATGCTTGAAGTGTTTGCCTTCTCACTTGAAACAAGGACCTCTTATTATCTAAATCTTTCCTTTCGTCTATTATTTTCCTCTCAAGACTGTAGTGAAATTTCTTTTCCTTTTCCAAAATGTACTTTATGCAACACATGTTTTTAATTAACTATCTAATTATATAAAAGACAAGAAAAATAACAGAAACTAAAGAAGCTGTAGAAAAAGGCGAAGCATCTGTCTCTGCAGCTTATTATTATTTTTTAGTAGCAAACGACCCATCATTTGGCCATCGCGGTGGCTCACTCTGTAATGTTAATAATTGGATAAATAAATAAATAGTATCAAGCATGGATGTCAAAATTTACATCAGCGAAATACTTGCCAGGCTCGCGTTACAGACCAGAAGCAGAAACCCGTTGAAAAAGGATCTTTTTGGACAAACTATGATATAAAGTGGTAGTTTAAGTAAAAACAACACTTAAATGGGAAGGATATTTCCACAGTGTCAATTGTCATTGTAATAATTAACATGACTTGGCGTTTTATTTCGAAAAAGATAAGTTTTGAAAAGATTGGCGATATTTGCAACAATATATTTACCGGAATATGACTTGTTCCACATTCTTAACGATCTCCTCACTTTGGGTCTAAGAAGTGAAAATCTACCTACCTATCTGTATATTTACTTATTTAGATACATGAAGCGGATGAAAATCTTCCCATTGAATTTCAGTTAAACTCCAGTACAGTTACAACTCTAGTAGAAGAGAAAACACAAGGCTCTTAAATACTCACTAATTGACATGTCTCTGAAAGGAAACTGGAAATCAGTAAAACATTCTTTTTTCAGTTTATCGTCTATTTATAGCTGTGCGGCGTGCTTTTTTAAGGCATCGAGGATCGTAAATCGTTTTCTTTTTCAGCAACTACGGTTCGAAAGAAAAGGGAAATTCTTACGTGATAAATTTGGGAGTACCTTGGCTTACACTCCAAGCTGAAAATAAGGCACTACTCACTGGGAGACCTCATAGAAAACGGATTATATAGTTCACAACTCAAATATCACTTGCCAAAGCAGTTGGATGCAACTTTCAAAAATTCCGGAGAAAATCGAGATTAAAGTTTCGTGAGTAACTTTAATATCTTAAAGTAAGATTGATTTTTCGACGCATAGTGTGGCTGTGTGGTAGAATGCTCGCCTGAGATGTGGACATCATGGGCTCGACCGCTGGCTGTGGCAAATTCTCGAAACAAAGCAGAATGTTCTGCGAGAGTTTCCAGCTAAGAGTAAGACACATAAAGTTGAAAAATTGTATTTTTTTAATTTAAAAAGTCTTTATTAACAGCCGTTTTTAAAAGATCGGTTCTTAAGAATTTATATTTGCAACGAAAAACTGGATCTTTGTGTGCAAAGTGTGATTAGGAAACAGCTCTGCATTTTTTTAAATAATAATTAGTTATGCGTCAATTAGCAAATTTCATGAATTTTACATTTAAATGACGTACATATTCGGAATGAATGTAAACAAACGAAAAAAGTAATGACTGAAACGAGATTCGAACCAGAGATCCAGCGACGACGTCTCTATCGCTACCGATTTCTCTCCACTTTCATGTATTTTACGCTTCACAGAAACGTTCAGAGTGCTTGCACCTTTGTTTAAAAATATGCATCAGTCAGTACCGGACCCGTGTCACCCACATGACGGGTCACCACTCTACCACAAAGCCACACTGCTTTCCAAAAAACTGATCTTACTTCAGGGTACTAAAGCCGGTCGGAAAACTTCGAAGTCGAATTTCTGGAGAATTTTTGAGAGCTGTATCTCTTTGCTTTCACTGATTGATGTTTGAGTTCAGAACTTCACGTACCATAAATACACTCAAAAAAATAGGATTAGCCAAGCAACTAGACAAGCAGCAGAAACTCTTGCCTTGTGTGGGCGGGTCACCACTCCTGGTTGTCGGACTGTATGGCGGACGAGAATCAGGTTGGTAATCCACCACTGGCTGGGGCGTCTCTAGGCACGTCTTTGCTGGTCATCGGGGCACAAGTTAGAAGCAGGACTCATCACTGAACGCAATTCTACGCCAGTCAATGAGACTCCAGGTCGAAGAAGTTTCCGGAGATGCCCTGGCTAGAGGTGGGATACCAACTTGACTGTCGTCCGGCATACGGCCTAACAACCAGGAGTGGTGGTCTCGGATGTAATTTCTTTTCGTAGCAGGACCCCTTTGGCTGTAATCCGCAGCACCCTCACAGCACAGCGGTTCGTCAACGATGTTCTACGCTCCGTTTTGTTGCTCTTCATGGTAAGCCATTCTGGGTCTACGGTTCAGGAAGGTAGTGCCCGCCCAAACACAGCGGGAATTTCTACCACTTGTCTTCGCACTTGCCAAACCCTACTTTCGCCAGCAAGTTCGCCATGTCTTTCCCGAACTGGGAGGTATTGAAGCATTATGGGCAGGGCCTTCCAATCAGCTAAGGATTTTGACATCTAACTCGCCAATTGGACAGAATTTTCACGATATCCCTCAGGAGGACAACCAAGTACTCTATCAATCAATGCCAAGACGAATAACTGCTTGCATAAGGGATAGAGATGGACCAACGCCTTATTGACTAGCTCAATTTGTGAAGCCCTTTCTCTTGAATAAATCATCCAATTTCTCTGAAACTGTAATAATTTGTTTGTCTCTACATTTACATAACGTCTACCGATCTCCGTCCCATTAGGATGATTCCTTCGTGATGCATCGACTTTTTTGTCTTAGAGTGAATAAGAAATTTACAAAAATCCGATTGCTGCGTGGTCTCTTTATCAGTATTGGGCTCCAGGGTGTTATCTAAACTTTGTCGTGGAACCCGAATTACAGCTAGGTGCCATACTTGGCTTTAGATAAAGGTGTGATCAACGCTGTTAATGCTTGTTACAGCTCCCAATTAAATACCTCAGCAGAATTCTCAAAATGCTGCTGGGAACACTTCTATTGATCATCCGTGCTTCCGGCGATATTGTCAACAAGCAGACTAGGAAAATCGCAACAGAAAGCAGAACGTGTTCTGCTGGAATCGTTTTCTCATTCGCCTCATGGAGGCTGTACTTTGATCTGGCAGGATTCAACAGCGGCGTAGCAATTGAGATCCGCATTCCACATGAAGGATTTTTATAGTTTTTCTCATATACGAGGCATTATTTAGTCAACAGATGTGATCACGCCTTCATTCAGTTTATCTCCGTGATTTGACTCTCAATGTGGTGAAAAACAGATAATGGGAGTGGCATGTGGAGTGACGTTTCTTGTCATCTTGCTATCTACATTTACAGTTGTAGACCGTAAACATTTGAACAGCGTGCGACTGTGGATGCAGTGGATACGAGTATCTGTGTCCCACTTTCGTCTTCTGTTCATCGATCGGAATAATATATGTTGATACACATCTGAGCTTGTCTCAATTTCTATAGTTGTGCCGTTACGATACGTGCGTGAGGTATGTGTGGGAGGATGTAATACTCTTCTTAATTCATCTTAGAATCTTAGGAGCACTCACAAAATCGTCAGATAAGGATTACCTCAGACCTAGTCGTTGGGCCCATTGTAGCGTACGCCTAAAATGACTATTTCGGGAATCCACAGGAACAAAATAAAATCGTGCTGGCTGGGTGGAAAACTGATCTTCATCCTTCATGAATACGAGTTAGCTTTTGGGTTGTGTTTAGCTTATGTAACGTTGGAAATGAAACACTAACATTTCACCAGACTCAGAGTTTTGTATATGCTTAATATTTAAATTTATACAACAACAATCGAAGATTACTCCTTAAGATTCTCGTGGAATAAAACGTGAAACATATCGGAGCACAAAAGGGGCAAATATGCACCTGTTTGAAAGACTCTGGCTCAGAAGCGGGGTACTAACCACCTCATTTTACCTCCCTAGCATCTTTAAGAAATTTCCATTAATTTTGGCATGTGAACGTATTCGCACTCCGTTTAACATGCAACTCACTTATCACTCGCACAGGTTCCCCTATTTGTAACTCGCTCGCACCCACTAGTCCATCGCTCTAAGTCAGTCACACCCATCCACTCACACTTGCCCATTCTCACTCATTCATTCAGCCCATTATCATAATTTCTCTGTGTCTCTCTAACTACCACTGTCCCCCGTCTTAGCCACAATATCCTTCGTTCTGTTTTACTACTACTGCCTCATCTCATTGTCACTGTCTACCTCTTGCCCATTCTTACCGCTGCTATCTTATTCATTCCTTCCCATTGCCGTTTTCTCTCCCTCGTTGTCATTGACATAGCCTCTGTCTCTCTTTGTAATTGGCTCTCACCCCTTGTCTTTATTCCTCTCCCTCTGGACTATCGTCTTCACTCTTTTCCTAACACTGTTCTGTCACTATCAACTATGTTCCATACCACTGTATCCCTCTCCTCCTCTCTTTCTGTGCCACAGCCACCGTCTACTATCGTCTAGTATTTTCTACTTTTTCGTTTCTTTCCCACTTCCATTGTCTCCTCCTTCAGCATAAAAAAGCGCGAAAATGTTTCGCCAAAATCTTAGGAGAATTTTTAAAAGTGCTGAGGAAGCTAGAATAAGACAGTGACCCGTCTTTTAAACACTAGCATATTCGCCTTTTTTGCGCTCCGAACGGAGTATTTTTCCGCTGGTTCCTTTCTTTTCGGTGCCACAGCTTGGCATGTCAGTCACATGAAACGAAGTTTATGGGTCAGTAAAATTTTGATAGTTTACTTATGAGAAAATGCAATAACGCAAAACTAATTCTACTCTTCAGTCAGGATTTTGGGTCCACAAAAATTTAGCATGTTCTTCAGTACTACAACATGCGGTTCCCAGAACTCTCCTTATGATAACGGAGACACTCCACATAATATTTTTCCTTGTTACGTCACTTTATATACTACTTTCTCGTCTCACACCGTATTTTACGTGTACAAATAGAGTAAGTATGAACCTCTGGATCCCGGAAACAGATAAAGATATCAAGAAAGTTTTCAGTTTTTCGAGATCGGGATCTAAAAACATCAGCCATTTGCTTTGCGTAGCTGGCCTCCGAGACTCGATTTTGATATGAAAAAACGGAGAAAATTTTTGGAGTTGTATAAGGAACCGCTCATGAACTAATGGTGCCTCCGTAAGCCCCTTAATGCGCACTATGGACCACATTAAATACAGAAAGGACCAATAGATTTGCTAAATTTACCTAACCAGGAGGAAGTGCGTAATATTCATACTTTGACCCTGTACAATACAATGTATCATACAATGACAGTAAGCTGATCCTTTTGTTATAGTTTCAAATGGTTCCCATCCGAAGGCCCAACCAAAAAAAAAAAGTGACCCCACCTTCCTATCACCAACAGAACCCGAGGTATGAGAGCTCCGGAAGATGTTCGTTTTTATGCGCGGCTTCGCATTGTTCGATAAAATGTCTACACTAAAAGTTCAAATTCCAAAATCGACTTCCTAAAAATAATTCGTATTTCAGGCACCCCATATGTCTCAATAAAGTTCGCACAACTTGTTTTGATACAATAAATGTTTTGAGACCTTCACTCAAGTCTTCCCGCCTTCTCCTGAGTTTTAGGATTTCTTTTATATTTTAGTGTTCCTTTTATATCTTACGTGTTACGTGTGTGTGTGCTTTGATGCATTGCAGTTGATTGTTATAAAAAGTTGCTTCAATTTTCCTTGCACAGCCTTCTTTCAACAATAGATATCACACTCTGGGGCGACGAGAACGCCTGTATGCAGCTTTCTGACGAATTAAAACCGCTTTTTGCGCAGGGAGTCGAACTCGCACTTTTTCGAAGGCAATCCTTCACCAACTGTGACATCCGTTTACGTCTCATGGCCAGACTGGAAGCTTTCTATCTCCAGTGAGAAAGAATTACTGGGAGATTCAAGTTTAATGTTACTGATGGAGAGGTACTGCCAGATCGAAGCTTGGAACCGAGTCGAGAGGTATACCTAACACCATTAGCCGCGCTATATAAGCACCTGCGGTCGGCGCAAGATTTTAATCTGCGAGAAAGTTTCATTTCGGTTTTCATTAACTCTTACCTGACGCCAACTTTTGCATGAACAGTTTGACTTTCACATGGTTAAAAAATTGTCACGTTATCTTTGTTCAATAATTTTCCGAGAAGAAATATTTACGTCTATATCCATCTCAGCTTTCTTACTATTTCAGCACAAGCTCCTCGTCGAGATCAGTCGGCTCTCTGGTAAAGAACGTGCTAAGAGACTCTTCCTATAATGTTCTCATTCGGGGGCAGACAAATTCTCTTCCCTTGCCTGAAAATCGCGGACTGCTTCTTGCATAGATGAAATGAACTGTACCTGTAGGTCCTTGAGCTAAGGGTACCTACGACCATTTCACGCTACGCACGTCCATCTCGGTGAGTGAAAACACTCAGTCGCTCTTGTGTGAGAGATTAAGGCGCTGAATCATGGACAAAATATTTGATCTTGTAAACGTCCGCAACAGAGGAACATATTTGTAGAATAAAAATCCGCTAAGTTGCCAGTAATTTACTTAAATCACTTCACGAATGGTTTCTAGGCTTAAAGCTAAGGTGCCACAAAATAATTATGGGAACATAAACGTTTGGGGGCCAGTCTTGGGGAATCAAACCAACTGAGGCGTGGAAGAGTAGGACTCCTGCTGTCCAGACAGGCTCTTTGGTTACTGGTCCTATATTCCCAGGGTTTTTTTTTTTGAAGGTGGGTGTGATCATCCATGACTGACGGCCACAGATTTATGTTCCCATAATTAAGTTGTAGCCCCTGAAGATGAAGCTTGAAGCTTCGAAATCGGTCGTGGAATGAATTAAGAAAATTACTGGCAACTCAAGTGGATTTTTATTCTATAAACCGAATCATGGAGCTGGAACAAATGTTCACATCCAGGATTTAGAGGACGCAGCGTGTAATCAGCACTGAAAGGACGTCATGTGCTGAGCGCCAAACCAATCCACGGTGCTCAGTGAACGAGGATACTGACGGTGGTTGTGAATGTGACATTTCCCTTCGGGAAAGAACGTTAAGCCCACAGAGTCCTGCTTAGGAGCTTACGCAGATTGATTGCGTGACGATGTTACAAACTTTCAGGATAATGGAGAGAGGTAAATGTATCACTTTGACGTAAGGGAGTCTAGTTCGGAAACGACCGGGTCTAAGTAAGCGAAATTCTACTAAAGTTCCTCCTTAGCCTCGCACAGTGCTAAGGGCCCCAGATTCCGAATTCTGATAATGAAGTAAGCCTACAAATTTCCAACTGAATATTTATCAATACCCTCAGATAATTTCCCCTGTCGACAGACTAGTAACAGCACACGTAACTTGAGGTCGGAGAGACCGAAGATCCTAAGTCTGCGGCACAGTAAAAATGATTTCCATTTCCCTGTACAAGTTTCACAAGCTACTACATTAACAATAGTTGTTCAAGATGGCGTCTCCCAGCTTCAATGCACACATGGCATCGCTGCACAAAGTTCGGTCGTAGGCCGTTCGACGTTGGTGTTCACGAATCGCCGGTCAAAAGTGATGTGAGGCTCCATCATGTTGGAAACAAACCCATTGACAAATAACAAATGGGATATTTTGCAAGAACCTGGGTAGCATGTCTCTGATAAAAATTGTGTGCAAGGGCGAATATAAGTGGAGAAGAAGAAGAAACTGGCCTAGCACATAACTACTGACTATGCCTGTCCATACGTTGATTGATAGCTCTTCACAACTGTAGTGTGGGGATTCTCATTGGGCCAAAGATGACTGTTGCTACTATTTAGCATTCCGTCTTTGGTGAAACAGGTTTGATACGTGAAAGGCACATTCGCAGGAAAATGAAGATCGACTGTAAGACACTGCTAGATCCATTGGCTGAACACGACACAAGGTCCACAGTCAGCAGGAGTCAAAACATTACACTCTCTGTGGATGGTAGGGGTGTAGCTATATTTGCCGTAATTCTCGCCACACAGTACTCTGACAAACATTCATTTCGCGTGCGACTGATGGCGTGCTGATTGCAGGCATCTCGTCCATTCGACTCAGCACTGCATCTTGAAAGTCGGGTGTCCGTTTAGTTCGTCGTCCTTCTCAATCGTATGCTACGGTCCCAGCTGTCCTGTTCCACTTCATGATTTGAACAGTCTTGGAAATATGGAGTCAACTGGATGCCTTCAGCGCGGTTATTTCGTCCTGTAATACCTTTCTTTCTCTCTGGTGCTTCCATTTGCTTCCATTTGCTTCTGCGAGTTCCATCACCGGGCACAATTAAGCTCGGTTAGTGTTGAACGACGTTAGTACGAGGCGTGTTTTTTTAAGTAAGTACCGTTTTGAAATTGAAACAAGACGTGGTAACATATCTCAATAATTTTATTTTTACATGAAAGCCTGTACCTTAATCTACGCACTAACGTCATTACAGTCTGATTCTTCCTTGTTTACGTTGTGTACTGAGTGTTTAAGATGCCTCCGATAATCGTGAGATATGTGCAGTTTACGGAGAAAACATTATGGGTGATGGAATGTTGAGAAAGTGGGTGAGAGCATTTAAAGATGGCCGCGCAAATGTGCATGATGAACAACAGAGTGGGCGTCCTTCGGTCGTTGATGAAAGTTTGGTGCAGGAAGTGGACAATAATGTGAGAGAAAACAGACGCTTTATGATTTCCTCCTTGCGGGATGACTTTCCTAATGTTTCTCGTAGTGTTTTGTATGGCACTGTCACCGAGCACTTGAATTAACGAAAACTGTGCTCACGTTGGGTACCAAAAATGTTGACGGATGTGCACAAAACCAAACGTTTAGACAGTGCATTGACTTTCCTTGAGCGGTACCACAACGACGGCGATGATTTCTTAAGCCAAACTGTTGCGGGCGATGAAACATGGGTGGCCTACGTCACACCAGAATCAAAGCAACAGTCCATGGAAGTTGAGTAAAGGCATCGTTTTGCAGCAAGACAATGCCCGTCCGCATGTGGCGAATCAGACCAAAGATCTCATCATATCTTTTGGATGGGAACCTCTAGATCATCCTCCGTACAGCCCCGATCTTGCGCCCAGTGACTACCATCTGTTCCTGCACTTGAAGAAACGCCTGGGCGGTTAGCGTCTTCAAGACGATGACGAAGTCAAAACAGTGGTGATGCAGTGGTTAACAAGTCAGGCGGCAGACTTCTATGAGGAGGGTATTCAAAAACTGGTACAACGTTATGACAAGTACCACAACATTGACGGAAATTATGTAGAAAAGTAGATTAAGGTACAGGCTTTCAAGTAAAAATAAAATTATTGAGATACCTTAGCACGTCTTTTTTTAAATTTCAGAACGGTACTTACTTAAGAAACACGCCTCGTACTTAAACTTGTAAAAACAGACTTTAGAGCACTACAGTGCACACCAGGACTGCACATATCATTCCACAGTACGCCATCTGCATTGGATTAGCTGCGTTAATATCCCAACCTCAACGCCCAAGTGCTCGTCGGAATTACCTATCCTACAACTTAAGCAACAACAGTACCGTTACAGATATGACACTGTCGGAGGTATAAGAACGACTCTCGCTTATAACTTGCGATTCGGTCGTTTCCGAACCAGTATCCCTTACCTCGGGTTGATACATTTTCCCTCCTCCATCATTCCTGAAATAAAACTTATCCGTTACGGATATTTTAGGATCCGTGACTGTTAAGTGAATGTAAATACGAAAAACTGCAACCAGCGCTTTTTTTAATATTTATTTATTATTCCGTGAACCGCGCCAATACTATCCCAAGCCAGCACCCAGCTTTGTGCTAGAAATAGTGGTGTAACTTCCAGAAAACCATCTGAAGGTGAGCCTGAAAATGTTTGAAAACCGGTTCATGGAATAATAAATAAATATTCAAAAAAGTGACTGGTTGCAGTTTTATGTATTTACATCCCTGTTATTTCTTAACATCATCACGGAAGCACCTTGAATTTACTCGTACCTTGTTCGCCAAGGCCATCTGTCCTCGGGAGGGAAGCGTAAGAGACATGATTCAACACTAAATGAAGAAGGAAGACATTACCTTCAGTGTGATGTCTGGACAACTCCAGAGGGTCTCCCAAGCAATTCTAGCCTAGAAATGAACTCTTACCCACAAATTTAAAGTTTTTGCTAACGGATAATTGCTGAGAGATCTAGTGTAAAGTTGCTATTGCCTGAAATGGATCCTTCCTAAGTAATTTGATTTTTATTATTATTAATTCGACCTATCACGATCCCATTTTGAAAAGAACAATTGAAATGACTCTCGAAATATAAGAACAAATACTGAGTGAAGAACTATTTACATTTATTCTTCGTAAGTTTATTAAAGTTTCAAAGAACCTCCGTTCTCTTTAACCACTTCTCAATTTTTCTGTTTTTTAATAAGGATTCAACGACTGGCTTTTAATCGAAAAAGAGTTGCCGGCGTTAAATAACCAATAAAGCCATTGCTCGCTCTTCCTGTCATGTTTTTCGTTATTACGGATTTTAAATGGAATGCTGCAAACATTTACTGGCTGCAGACTCTCCGTTATTATGTGGCACCGGAACAATTAAAACTCTCTTCGTGCTAATTAAGCTATCGAATAATGACAGCCGAACTGTGCAGCTGGAAACGTGACTGAATTTTAATGCAATAGCTGTTTGGCAGTAATAAAATATCGCCTGAAATTATCGCTTCTGGTTCCTTCAAGCTATGTGCAAGCGAAATGTTTCAGTCGTTAATAAACTTCACTGAAATTAAAGAGAAATAGGGTTTAAAACGAAGTATTCTGAACACCTCAGAAACCTAAAACTAACAGCCCATATAGCACACTTAGTAACTTCCAACCAGCACCTAAAAAATTTGACACAGAGTTAGAAGTACTGAAACATACTCGTAGTTTATCTCAAACGCTTGGCAAAAAAGAAAACTTCTACTAACAGAAAGCAATGGCCGATAGAAAACAGGCTATAAACGGCTGCACCGCAGTATGACATGACATACTGTTTGACACATTAAATAAACTATACAAAAAAGACAACACTAACAGATAAAAAATAAGAAAACACATACACATACTGAAGAGAGAGATAGAGAGAGGGAGAGAGAGAGCGGATAAACGAAGTTTGAATATGAGGCGCCAGAACAATAACGAAAACGGTTGAACACGAACGTGACGTTTAATGAAGTTCAACTTTTTTACACTACTGGCCATTAAAATTGCTACACCAAGAAGAAATTCAGACGATAAACGGATATTCATTGGACAAATATATTATAGTAGAATTGACATGTGATTACATTATCACGCAATTTGGCTGCATAGATCCTGAGAAATCAGTACCCAGAACAACCACCTCTGGCCGTAATAACGGCCTTGATACGCCTGGGCGTTGAGTCAAACAGAGCTTGGATGGCGTGTACAGGTACAGCTGCCCAAGCAGCTTCAACACGATACCACAGTTCATCAAGAGTAGTGACTGGCGTATTGTGACGAGCCAGTTGCTCGACCACCATTGACCAGACGTTTGCAATTGCTGAGAGGTCTGGAGAATGTGCTGGCCAGGGCAGCAGTCGAACATTTTCTGTATCCAGAAAGGTCCGTACAGGACCTGCAACATGCGGTCGTGCATTATCCTGCTGAAATGTAGTGTTTCGCAGGGATCGAATGAAGGGTAGAGCCACGGGTCGTAACACATCTGAAATGTAACGTCCACTGTTCAACGTGCCGTCAGTGTGAACAAAAGGTGACCGACACATGTAACCAATGGCACTCCATACCATCACGCCGCGTGATACGCCAGTATGGCGATGACGAATGCACGCTTCCAATGTGCGTTCACCGCGATGTCGCCAAATACGGATGCGACCATCATGATGCTGTAAACAGAATCTGAATTCATCCGAAAAAATGACGTTTTGCCATTCGTACACCCAGGTTCATCGTCGATTACACCATCGCTGGCGCTCCTGTCTGTGATGCACCGTCAAGGGTAACCGCAGCCATGGTCACCGAGCTGATAGTCCATGCGGCTGCAAACGTCGTGGAACTGTTCGTGCGGATGGTTGTTGTCTTGTAAACGTCCCCATCTGTTGACTCAGGGATCGAGACGTGGCTGCACGATCCTTTACAGCCATGCGGAGAAGATGCCTGTCATCTCGACTGCTAGTGATACGAGGCCGTTGGGATCGAGCACGGCGTTCCGTATTACCGTCCTGAACCCACCGATTCGATATTCTGCTTACAGTTATTGAATCTCGACCAACGCGAGCAGCAATGTCGCGATAGGATATACCGCAATCGCGATAGGCTAGAACCCGACCTTTATCAAAGTCAGAAACATGAGGTACGCATTTCTCCTCCTTACACGAGGCATCACAACAACGTTTCACCAAGCAACGCCGGTCAACTGTTGTTTCTGTATGAAAAATCGGTTGGAAACTTTCCTCATGTCAGCACGTTGTAGGTGTCGCCATCGGCGCTAACCTTGAGTGAATGCTCTGAAAAGCTAATCATTTGCATATCACAGCATCTTCTTCCTGTCGGTTAAATTTCGCATCTGTAGCACGTCAATTTCGTGGTGTAGCAATTTTAATGTCCAGTAGTGTATTTGGTTGCTGTTCATTAAAATCATGTACTGTGCTCCCGTGCTAATTCCTGGAAAAGATGAACATGCAGATGAGGACAGGAAGCAGGAGAAACCTATAAGTAACCACGAAATATATTCGTGACATATTTTCCAGCAACAAAATAACATTTAAAGATAATGTGATTTGCTAACTTGCCAACCAACTGCCCGAATTATAACATCATTTCTTTAAAGATGAAAAGCTGTATAATACCGCAAAGAATGTCCCATAGAACAACATCTTAGTGGAAAAGGTAATCATCAAAGTGGATATAACATCTTCTTAAGAATATTTTCGTTCCAGTAATTGTTTCTTACGGTATTTTTGTGTTTTACTGATCTGAATCAAAGTACCCACATGTTCTAACAATAAAAACATAAGGTGTCTGCATAGTAGGTAGACCAGAATTCTCATGAGAACGACGTTCACTTTCCCACCTTGCCATCCTCATTTTTTCTTCCTTCGTTTTTCCTGGAGTTCTTCGGAACAACGCTTCCCGTTGACATACCGTACGTATTTGCTGCCTCGTCCGTGTACTAGGGAGCTTGTCTTCCGTCACTAACGGCCTCAATGTCGATGGGCCGACAAACTACAACCACATGTTTTAATCTGCTCCACCGCTGTGGACTCAGCGGTTCGTGAATCTTGCGGTGCCCACCGTGTGGCCTGCTGCTGTAGCGCTGGTGCTATTCTTGCCGCGTAAGCTGCTTTGAAATTCTAATGAGTTTCAGAAAGGGTGCGACTTAGGAGGAAAGACTAACTCTGGCAAACACTCGCTTCTGGGAAACAGTAAATAAGGACGCAGTGAAGGGCGAGAAGTGTTAGGGCAGCCATTGTACGAATCTGAACGTAGCGAAAGGGTGCAGAGGTGTAGGAGGGATGCAGCAAGAAATAGTTCTAATTGTCGAAGGACAGGTCCCATTACGCCCGTTTTTCCCACCCCCCATTACCCATGTGCGACGACATTTTGCATATGGTGGCTATTTGTTAACTGAATGACTATTCCATGCGGCATAACTAAGTTCAATTGCGTGCTGCATCAGAATTGTTAGTGAGCTGCAAAACATTATCTGTCTAGCTGAATGCGTAAGTATATTCCTTTATCAGTTATTATCTTATCATGCTTGAAAGACCAAAGCAATTCTGATTTGCGAAAAATAACGTACAAAACCAAGCACTGCTCACTTCAGTTCGAAGTGTATGCCGCACCAGATGTCCTTCTAAAATTTGGTAATGCGTAGAGCCAGTAAAGCCTTGGGATATATTCTGCGCCATCGTAATGTATTTTTTTCGTAGTTATCATCTTGCTGCCGTTTTCACATGTTGAGAATCATATTAGGCTTTTTTTCCTTTTTTTCCAAGCAACTTCATCATCCTCAAAACACATTACTTTTTCACAGTAAATCTGTTAGACCGAAACCACCACCCAGAAAATACTGAGAGTGATCTGAATGTTTTCATAGAAAGTAATAGACTAAGGTGAAAAGTTTCAGTGGAATATGTCATCCATATACAAGAGGCCGTAGTACGACGAAAGGAAGTGTTAAACGAATGCACAACACCATGTTACGAAACAGTATTTGTCACGGTTGATGAATTACACTTAGACGGTACCTCAGAGACAATATACAGTTCAAACAGCCTGTCCTGTGCAGGCTGCTTCACAGTTCCATTTACAGACTTCTTGAGATTGTAGAGGGGCTTAACACAACGAGTTTTGGTAAGGAACCTATGTCGAGAAATGTACCGTTTCAATGTAAAATAAGTTTCGCGATACGGCGCATAATGATAGAAACGCACAACGCATGTATCACGAGACCATTTTTGGTATTCCCTCAGTCGATCACGTACCATTCTCGTCTGAAGTTGACTGTGGTGCTCCACAGGTGACCATCAGCGTTTGTGGACCCTGCGGATGACAGAAAACGACCTGCATACACCTTGTGCAGCGAACGGCAGGGTCCCTTGTGGATCAGCGCTTTTAGACAACACACGAGACAGCTCGTTGTCTCTGCTGTGTGCGTACTGTGAAATGGGAGGTTCATACGTGGTCTGATCATCAAACTTATTTTTAAATCCTAACGTTTTATTTATGGCCATAGGTTCCTTATCAAAACTTTCCCCACAAGTCTGCTCTACATCCCCTATAACAGGACTAAGCAAGGTAGGAGACGAGGTACTGGCGGAAGTAAAGCTGTAAGGACGGGGCGTGAGTCGTTCTTGAGTAGCTCAGTTGGTAGAGCACTTGCCCGCGAAAGGCAAAGGTCCCGAGTTCGAGTCTCGGTCCGGCACACAGTTTTAATCTGCCAGGAAGTTTCAGGACTAAGCAAGATTTCGGCTCGCGAACCGCGCCTAGGCAAGGCGCCATAGCGCTCACCCTTTCTGTAGATTTCCCCCACCGCCATGGTGCACTTTCTGGCCGCTTGGAGGGGGGGGGGGGGGGGGGGGGAAACATGGTAACTGCGAACGCGTCGCACTTAAATGGCGACGCAGTCGCACTTAAATGGCGACGCAGTCGCACTGCATACGACTTGATTTTATATTTCAAATTCCTCAACAATATACATCTCAGACGAAACAAATTGTAAGTATTACTTCTTTTCGACGCTATGAAGACACAATATAATTTTATCAGTGTGGACTGACGCAGATAATTTCACAGATATTGGCACTCAAGCTGCTACATTACTGAGCCGTGCGCGGCTCGTGTTCATGCCGTTTATTGCTTGGCATCTTGTCATTGCGGTTATGGCATCTCGTCTCTTATTCGATTTACTGGCGTCACTAAGTTGCTGGCTTGCCTGCCCGTGAGTGGCAGCAGCAGCGCTTATCGATAGAAGTACTGCGGTACTATCTGTGGAGGGGCCGCTAGTATTTCCGGGTCCCGTTGTGTGAAGTGGAGGGTTGCGAACGGAGATCAGTTCAGTTGGGGCGCAGCAGCGAGCAGGTCCGTGCAGTGCGGGGGCAAGCCGGGACCACTGGCGGCGTGCTGCCACTGCCGGATCGAGGAGGCGTAGCCGCCAGAGAGATGACTTCGTTGCACGCCGAACCCTGAACGTTTAAGTTGAGTGAAGAGTTAACTGCTAATGCAACCTCGGCTATTCTGAGATCTCGCTTTTAGTCGGCGAGTTGTTGCTCCCAGGGCTGCTGAGCCTGGCGGCAACGAGTGAAGTGTTTCGAGGCGGTGAAATATTGCAGTCGTCTTTCTCTATTTGTTATTCATCACTGAATTTAGTATTATTCTTATTAATGAAGTGCAACCAGCGGTATTTTCTGCCTTGTGGCCGGTAACGCCCCAGTTACCTGAACTGGGGGCAGTGTACTTTTCCTCGTCGTGTTGATGCTGTCCGACACGGCGTGTAGTTCGACAGCCTCTTGTATTGTATTGTGCATATTTTTTGGGAGGTCTACCTTGGTTCTAGTGTTTCCTTCGGCCTTGGGTGTTTTCTGAAGACGTAGTGCTGGCTGTCTCTTCGCCCGTGCCTAAAAATATTCCATCGTTGTACCGTTGATCGGACGTTAGGCGGATTGTTTAGTTGGTCGGTCGGCGCTTAAGTTGCCATCCTGTTACGAGAGTACATCTCTTGGCTGCGTGTCTCACCTTACCTTATGTTTGAGTTACCTTCCCAGACTGACACTTGGAACACTTGCTGAGAACCGCTTGTCCTGATTCCTTAGATTGTGATGTTTGTTTTAAGGATATTTGTAATTTTCTAATTATTGTTGGTGTGGCCTTCAGCCAAGCAATAATTTCTCTTCTTTGGTGACAAGGCCTTCAGCCGTGTTACAGTAAGTTTTTTTTTAAGCAAACTTGTTTTAAAAGCAAGGCATTTATTTTAAAAGTGCTATTTGTAATTGTTTTCCTGACTTCTAATTAAGGCCTTCAGCCGTTTGTTATTTGAAATTGTTTGTGGCCTTCAGCCGAGTAATAATTTCATTTCCTTCATAATAAGGCCTTCAGCTGTGTTACAGTTTGTTTTAAAACGAAGTATTTATCTTAACATGTCTAATTGGAATTGCTCTTCTCACTTCTAATTCAGGCCTTCAGCCATTTGTGGTTTGAAGTTGTGTGTGGCCTTCAGCCGTGCAACAATTTCACTTCGTTTATAATAAGGCCTTCAAACATGTTACAGTTGTTTTAAAACGAGGTGTTTATCTTAATATGTGCTATTTGGAATTGTTCTTCTGACTTCTAATTCAGGCCTTCAGCCGTTTGTTGTTTGAGGTTATTGTTGGTGGCCATCGGCCATAAAATTCTGCAATTTTTTTTCTGTGATAAGGCCTTCAGCCGTCATACAGTCAATTGTGTGTTTTTTTTAAGAGATTATTTTAAATTTTAAATTTCTTTAAATAGAGTTTACGTATTTGTTGTGCAACCGAGAGAAACTGATTATGGCCCCACCCACAATCGTAACCTTATCCTGCCCCATCCTGAGAAACCAGCTCTCAGTAATTGTGAGTTATTTAATTTCATAACCGAGAAGAGGTCTTTCAAACTAATATGTCGATCGAAGTACTGTAGCACCTTTGAAACCTCGTTATGGAGATGGGGAAACTCCACCTAAGGAAAGCAATATGGACATCCAGGACAATTTTAAGCTAAAGGGATTTGTTATTAAAATGGGTATTACCTTGCAGATCCATCAGTTACATCAGCACATGTACAGTGGCGCTTTCAACTGAAATGGGTCTCGAAAGCGGATGTAACAAATACAGTATCCTCAAAACGTTTAGGAAACTAGCCTCGCAATTCTTTCAAGGCCACAATGAAGTCTCCTGACCTCCCGTGAGGTTAGGGAACAGGACTGTGTCAGAATGTGTCCCTTTTATAATGCGGTTTTCTCTTTAAATATGTCCCCATCAAATCCGGAACATTGCAACGCCTTATTGTGGGCAGCGTGCAGTCAAGACTTAAAATTCGAGGTATGATACCCATTCCTGGTGTTCTAAGTTTCATTCCTGCATTCCGTTTTCCTTCATAAATACAACAATAGCGAGTTTTATATCGAAAAATCGTTCCAAACATGCCCCTTGACTTAAGCAACGTACTTCGTACTACTGTATAAAGCCTCAATACTCTTTGTCCAGCTCCATCGAAAACTGTTCCAACTGGCAGTGGAATAATGCGAGCAACTTCAGAAATGTTGCTATCCATACCACCAATTATTCACATACAGCACGAAGTGCTTCCCCATGTATTCAACAATGAATCAAGTCAGTCAATCATTGTAATTTTTTGCACTTCCATTGCGGCCTAAATCTTTAAATTCCTTCTGCATGGTATTGCATTATCGTTTCATAGCAAATTTGCAGTATCCGTCACTTGTGCGACTGCATAACAAATGTGAAAATTCTCTTCCCTCTCTTCCGTCATTCCCACTCATTTTTAAATGACGACAGAGCGCTAGACTGCCTCTTTTTGTGGCTTGGCTCAAATGGCTCTGAGTACCATGGGACTTAACTTCTAAGGTCATCAGTCCCTTAGAACTTAGAACTACTTAAACCCAACTAACCCAAGGACACCACACACATCCATGCCCGAGGCAGGATTCGAACCTGCGGCCGTAGCGGTTGCGCGGTTCCAAACTGTAGCGCCTAGATCCGCTCGGCCACCCCGCCCAGCCCTCTTTTTGTGCAAACATACACTGGAACTATGAACGTCCTTCATACCGCGAACAAATAGCAAAGGGTTTACAGCACTGACGCCACGATTATCCCGAAATGAAGGGAGTTGTGCGGGCCGAAAAATGCCACACCACAATACTAAATGAAATATCGCACTGAACCGAGCACTTGCGTGAACGACGGGGAGTGCACCCACACTTAGCCTGTGTGAAGTTTGGCACGCTGCGGCCGGCCCTGTCCGAGCAGCTTGCAACAGGAATTGTCAAATGCCCTGTATAAAAACTACTACTTCTCAGTCTCTCTCACACTCGCCCATCCTGTGAGCGCACGCGCACACACACACACACACACATACACACACACACACACACACACACACACACACACACACACAGAAACCAAATAAGTTACCTCAATTCCCTCACTACAGAAAATCTAACCTATTATTCAAAATTAGTGCCTACGGGACAAAAACTTCATGATGAGCAAGTGTTCAGAGCCGGTAACATAATGTCTCTCGACTAGCGTGACTCCACAGGTCGTTTTAAATTCGTTTTATTAATGAATATGTAACAATGAAGCGGAAAAAATATGAAAATTAGTGTGTATAATTACAGTGAAGAAACACACAATATGACAAGAACTGTAACTACAAAACATCCACTTCCGTTACTATCAAAAAAGTTTTATAAAAGAAATTATTTTTTAGAAAGAAACATACTTTTTTCCTCCAAATTTTCACGTGAGATACTTTTGATACCTCACAACAACGGTTGGGATAATTTAGGAAAAACACATGGAAGGTGGACCCACATATTTCCTCATTTGTTGTTTCATGGAATACACTATATTACTTAACAATGACTATAATTACAATGTAAAAATCTACTTAAAAGAATAACAATGCTCACAATAATTTAAAGAACTTGAACAGGATCAGTTCATTAATAATGAACTTTAACAATTCATACTATTGAGAACAGCGCTTGAAAACAGGAAAGTACAGTCCTCAAATACAAATAAGAATTCACACCAACTAGGTGTGCCTGGAAGCGGGATCAACAAACTGAGTTTTATCAGTAAAATGAATTACAAATGCCTGCCACTAAATGTACTAACAATTCCCAAGCATGGATAACACGTTAAACAAAATACAGTAAGCATAACAAGACACGCCACTGATTATGGCTGAGGGAACGCCCTTAACGCTGTACTCGTATAAGCCTTAACAAAATCGCTTAAGCAACAAAATGCACAACTCTCCAAAATACAAGCGAAGCTGGGAAGGCATGCAATTTAAATGTGACTCCCAGCTAATACACATCAGCAGAAGCATTGAGAATGACCGTTAAATAAATATACAGTCTCCCAAAATAGAAGATAACCTGGCAAATAAACAGGCGGCTATCACAGCCAACAGACAACAAGCAGACAAGTTTTACAATGAATGGAGTTAGCTAATGGCTGTGGATAAAAGGAAAAGGTTAACAAAAAAATGGCTCTGAGCACTATGGGACTTAACATCTGAGGTCATCAGTCCCCTAGAACTTAGAACTACTTAAATCTCACTAACCTAAGGACATCACACACATCCATGCCCGAGGCAGGATTCGAACCTGCGACTGTAGCAGTCACGTGGTTCCAAACTGTAGCGCCTAGAACCGCTCGGCCACACGGGCCTGCGAAAAGATTAACAGTTCATATTTATTACATTTATTAAATTTATTATTTATTATATTTAATGAAAAATTGTAAACAACATTAATATCACTTGTTCTTAGATCTGAGAAAATTTGTGCTCCATCTGAGACAGGCTCGAAGTTGTTCCAATGTCCTCCCACCTGGAACAGCCAGGTAGTGGGACGCTTTCTTCCATTAAAAACTTCTCTTATCGTCTATTAGCTTCTTCTTAAATTATTGAATTGTTTCTGTTTTCTTTTCTCAATTTATGTTCATTTTACTCCGGTGCCAAATCATTATTTTTACTCTTGTTTTATTATGTTGGAAATGTGGAATAATGTATTTGCAACATGCAAAATTGTAAAATGTACGACCTGATTTTTAAAACAGGCAGCAAATCTTTCAGTACGCAATAAATGAAATAAACAATAAAGTTCATAATCATAAGTAAAAGGCCTTAAAATTTGACACACTCCATAAGTAACAATAAGGGTGCAATGTTTAAACCAGTAGTTTTAAAGAGCAGATATACTGAGGAGAAACTTCCGGCTTGTAGAACATGCTTCAAAGCTTATGAGCCTACCTTATTCACAAATTGGATAGATATAAGATATCAGGATTAATTGGGGACACTCCGCCGCGGCATGTATCAAGCTATCAACTTTACTTGCGCCAACACGATGCGGCTGGTAGAGGCACCAAGTTTCGGGCCAACCTAGACGTCGTGTGACGACGGAAGTGCAGCCGCAGAAGAAGGAAAACACGTCTCTGCTCTATGTCCAGGAAACAGGAGTGCGTCGTCCACTGCCGAAACTACCCTACCATTCCAATATAGGTAAAAGCTAACTGTGGTAACAAACCAAACGGAATGCAACAACACTGTAACGAGTAGCCGGAAACCCTGCATCCCTTGTAGCAAAATACTTAGAAAGTATCCCAGAACAGCCTCTGGAGGTTTATTGGTGGAGTTCTGGTTCACCTTGCATATGTATTGTTAGATGAAACTCACACGGCTGAAGAAAGCAAAAGGCCATGGAATAGATGGTAAAAGTGTCTAGACATAACAGATAACATTTTTGTTAATGACACATATAAGTCATCAAAGACCACAAAATGAAGAAATAAAACTTGTAACTGAGGGCGACTGAGAGAAATACTATCTAATGTTGGAACATTGGAGTAGAATGTGGCCGACTACCTTAACGGTGGCATGGAGGCGATCGTAATTACGAACCGACATCGTAATTCCAGATGATCTGATTGTCACAGCTAATGTGCTACTAGGTCATTAGCTGTTTCTCTGACTAACCAGCAATCTTATATTGACCTTCTGGTTCCCGTAGCACTCAGTTAAACTGTCTCAACACGACGTAGTGCTCACCGACTCTGTTGTCCTTCAAATGTTTCGGTTGTTTTGTGAGACTCTGTATGTCAGAAAACGAAGCAATATTGACTTGTATTCGTAATCTCAGGCGCAACAAAAGCTTATCCAACAGAACACTTTTAAACATCAGTTCTCTTGGCATCACAAAATGGTTCCTAGGCAAACCACTCAAAATCAGCGCGTCTTGTATCTGATATTTCCAGTCTTTTCTACAGGTAGTCCACTGAAACCTCCCTTATTCACATATTGTACACAGAACTCTGAAATTGATATTACCTCTCTGCGAATAGTTTCTACGGATAACAATCACATATAAAATTTTGATATTTATTGTCCTTTGCTATATAATTGTGCATTCAATGTCGCCAAATAAATTAAAATTTAGCAACTCACCTTAAAACATTTGTCGTAAAGAGTCAGGTAAAATTAAAGAAATTCAATATATTTCATACAAAAGCTGCTCACGTTGTTCAGGGGAAGCTGATTCCATACATTATTTCCATTGTAATGTAGATAATATTGTTTCAAATACTTTAACATTTTGTTCTTATGCATTTGTTAAGCATGTCTAACGATCTAATTCCGCTGCGCAGCAATAGCCGAGCGGTAACAGTCTGCTTTCGGCAGTGGCGCGGCACGGACCTGCTGTCCCGGCCGCGGGCGCGCGTGGACGAGGAAGTGTTTACACCGCCGGTACTCGCGCGTGTTGTTGTCTGACTCGATCGCCATGGCACACAATTTTCGAAAGACTACGCTCCAATTTACGTTCGACAACGAATTTGCCAGACCCAAAGCTTTCGAAATAGAGCGTTTTTTGAGGGAAGAAGTTCGTTTACCTGCTGCAGACATAATTGGAATACACCTGTCCATTGTAAGCAGTACAATGTACGTAAAGATGACTGATGAAGCTGCGTGTGAAAGAACTCTCTCCGCTGCTCAAAGAGGATTTAAATTTCGACACTCTGATGGCCATATCAGCGATGTAACAGTCGCTCCTTCAGGATTGGGTGTGAGGGTCATTCGGATCTTTGAATTGCCGTTTGAGGTGCCTGAATCGATGGTTACTGAATCGCTGCGACCATATGGAACGGTACTTAGTCATACGCCTGAACGCTGGGCTAGTTTTACTACCTATCCTGTGCTAAACGGCGTGCGACAGGTGCGGATCGTCCTTACTAAACATATTCCGTCTTATTTATACATTGGCGGATGTCGAGCTATAGTGATCTACGATGGCCAGCCACGCACCTGTTCTGGCTGTGGTGGAGAAGGACATATCCGCTCGGAGTGCATACAACGCCGCGTCGTGCAACTGCCACGTGGAGAAGCGTCACAGCGAGAAGTTCCCACGCAACTGCCGATGACGTACGTGTCGGTGGCCCGCCGGGAAGTGTTGCCAAGTTCGGAGCGTGACAAGGACGTGTTTATGCAAGAGCAGACCGCGTTACGGGAGCATGGAGGTGACTCGGAGAATGTCCCTGCACCCATGTCACGACAGTTGAGGGAGGAACCTTCCGAAAACTCACATGTAGCAAGAGACGTGGAAGTGGAGGTCCAGACGGTGGCGCCGGCAACGGACCAACGAACGACCGACGAACACAGTGAGGCAGCAGAGGGCAGGGCACGCAAACAGCGATCGCCGAAGCGTCGCAAAAAGCGTCGCCATAGTTCGGGTGACACGTCCCCCCCTAGCCTAGGGGACACGGAAGGTATCCTAGCCGAAGAACTGTCTGACACAGGACACGTGTCTTCAGAGGACGCTGACAGGATTCCGTCCGATGGTGACCGGATGTCCTGCCTTTTAGATGGTCCCTCTTCATTGACACCGACTGACCCAGCGCTGCCGACGAAGGAGTCAGGGACACCAATGTCCCGGCAGCCACGTCGAAATACATCAGAGGACGTTTCTCGGATGGGTGACCACTGCGACTGGGCGGAACCAGTCGAAGACCTACAGGAATTGCCACCCCCAAATGATGACCACTCACCTACAGGATGCACACCACGGAACGACCACGAAGGAGGGCAGCCCGTTGGCGGGCACCCCTCTGAGCACGAATAGTGGACTAAAGCCCTTGGCGTTCTCAATGACATGACACGAGCATGACAACGACAACGAACCAAGCATATAAGGTGGGCACAGTGAACATTAACACCGCACGTTCGCTTGCAAAGATGCAACTTCTTCGGGACATGATTTACGCCACAGACGTTGATATTCTGCTGATGCAGGAAACCTTCAATGCTGCTTTTCCCGACGTGCATGGATACCACACTTATCTAGCGCCGACTCCAGATGGAGGACGTGGCACAGCGATACTAGTCCGGGAAGGGATTCCGATGTGTGACCTCGATTACCTTCCTTCGGCTCGGGGTTTGGCTATGACCGTGAACGGCATTCGTATCGTCAACATCTATGCACCCTCCGGATCTGACAATCGACAGGCGCGTGCACGATTCTACTCGGAGGAGATTGCCCCCCTATTCCATGGGAGGTATGACCACATCTTGGTAGGGGGGGATTTTAACTGTGTACTCACACCGAAGGATCAAACTCCTAATTTCAGCTCCTGCCACGCATTGAACACGATCTGCCGGGACATGGCCCTTATGGACACGTGGGAAAAGATCCATGGGCAGCGAGAGGGCTACACGTATTTTACTAGCCACTCGGCGAGCAGGCTGGATCGGATTTACGTTTCTGACGGATTAAGAGATCACGTGTTGGCTGCTGAACGTTGGCCCACAGCTTTTACGGATCACCTTGCGTATTTATGCACGTTAACCCTCCCACGGCAGCGGGTCTGGCGGAGTCGTAGTTCCTGGAAACTTAATTCCTCCTTATTGGTGGATCTCGAATGTCGCCAGCGGATCGAAGAAACATGGCAGACTTGCACTCGCCGTCTGCCCCTGCACCGTACGGTTCTTTCGTGGTGGCTGCAGTGTGCAAAACCGGCGATACGAAGAGCTCTCATAACGTATGGCAAGGAAAAAGCGAAATGGCTCCGAGATACACTTGACTATTACTACATGGTGCTCCGCGACCTGTCCTCCAGGGCCCCATCGCCCGAACGTCAAGCGGAAGTCCATCGCATTCAGGCCTGCATTTTATCGATCACGAGACGTCGACTGGAGGGAATTTCGATCCGTGCTCGGTGCTTGGACAACGTCGATGGAGAACGTATTGGCATGCATCATGTGTCCAAGGGACATGCGCGTAATCGCCGATCCCTAATCACAGTCCTCCATGATGACGATGGTCGGCCCTTGACGTCACAACAGGCCATTGCTGCTGAGTTTCTGGAGCATTACCGCCTTCTTTTCACCGGGACGCCGACGGACAATCGGACAGAAGAAGAAATTTTGCGACAGATGCAAACGGAGGTGGATGGTCCGGATGCAGAGGTGCTATTGGCACCCCTAACGGAAGATGACATCCGGGGCGCACTCGCGAAGGGTGCGGTGCATAAATCCCCTGGGCCAGATGGGTTGACACTCGAATTTTACCGCGCATTTGCGGATTTAATGATGTCCCGGTTGGTATTGATGTATAACGAGTTATTGAGCACTGACACGGATGTTCCGTCGCAGTTCATGGCGGGACTGATTATACCAATACCGAAATCGACAGCGAGTGACAGCGCCCATCAATTTAGACCGCTCACGATGCTCAATACTGACTATAAGATCTTTGCGCGAATGTTGGCGGCAAGGCTCAAGATTGTAATATCCAAAACAATCCCACCAGACCAGGCTTGTCTAGGGGTTCGGAGCAACATACATTCTATCCTCGGCGAATACCGTGACGTAATTTCCCTGACGGAAGCTTGTCGCATGCGAGCGGCGTTCGTATCGGTGGATTTTGATCGTGCCTTTGACAGGATCAACCATGATTTCCTTGACTCGACCATGCGACGTATGGCGATACCACAGGATTTTATTACCGTCCTCATGCGCCTCCTTCGCGGCGCTTCTTCGACGGTGAGAGTCAATGGCAGGGAAGTAGGAACGATTCCTGTTCGCAGCTCAGTTAGGCAAGGATGTCCCTTGTCGATGATACTGTTTACAATAGCGCTCGAACCATTGATGCAGACTCTTAGACGGACTCTAACAGGCGTCCGACTCCGTGCGAGCTCCTTCACGTGTCGTGCATATGCCGACGACTTGATGATACTCGTCCGGTCGGAGAACGAAGTAAGTCAGGTGGTTACCCTTCTTACTACGTACGGAGTAGCTGCGGGAAGCAGGGTCAACATGAATAAAACCAAGATCATGCACATCGGTCGAGGGCTGGACGCTCTGCGAAGTCCGTTTACGACGGTGGACATCTTGCGATGCTTAGGTGTCTTGTTCACCCGATCGCTACGGCAATCAGCGGCGGCGAGCTATCGACGTCTCCTCCAGAACGTCCGACTGCACATACGCAACAATTCACTCCGAACGCACGACCTGCTCCAAAGGGTGGACTACACTAATATTCACCTGGCCTCGCGACTGCCGCACTTGGCACAGGTACTGCCAATGCCACATGGTCTCGCTGACAGATTAATGGCGGCCTTTGGATACTATGTCAGCCAAGGAATGTTGTTTAAGATCAAATACGAGACTTTAACTCTCCCATACCACTCTGGAGGACTTAACCTTACGGATGTGCGGAACAAGGCTCTAGCTCTATACCTGCGAGCGACGCTACGAACTTGGAACCAGCGGCAACACGCCATCACGTCGGCCATCCTGGATGTGCTTCTTCCTACGTCCTTTGAACCACCGGTAGCAGTAGGCAACATCTCGCCCTCGTTTTCTCACGTCGCGCGATTTTTTGTTGCTTTTAGTTATGTTCAGTTACAGATACCTTCTACCAGAATCCCCACTACCCGTGAGATATATCGATACTTGCGGCGTCATCATGGCAGCAATGTTGTCGAACTTAAATACCCAACACGAAACTGGCGACAGATTTGGCGAGCTGTCCACACACCTCTCCTCACCACAGCAGCGCGATCGTCATGGTATACACTAATCAACCGCAAGACAGTCAACCGCCAACGATTGTACGACATTCGCATGGTAGATTCCCCGCTCTGCCTTATATGTGGCATGCAGGACACCGACGAACATTCTCTGCAGTGCGGTGAGGCAAAGGATGTTTGGCGGCTGACGCAACGCATCATGGCCCTCCTCCGACGCACCGACGAATCCACGATCACGACGGACGCTTTATTTTTCCCTGACCCTGTCTTTTACCCCTCACACAAAACATCGGCAATCCGATGGATTGGAGGACACGCATCACACTACGTGCTCTCGCGGACCTTGATATCGGTCATGGACTATTGGCATTATCTACTAGAACAACACGAAATCATCAGACGCCACTCTAAATATAAAACGCATTTTGCGAACTTTCTAGGCAGCATGTTTCATAACCCCCCGACGCGGTGGGGAGTCCCAGGTTTACGTTTTTACGTTGTTTCGAGGGATAGGATTTACTCCCAGTGAAGTGACGAGGATGTCACTTCGGCCCTATATTTATTTCCCTTCTTTTTTATGTATGATTTTTCTTTTGGGACATTAAAATTAAATGAATAAATAAAATATTATTGTTATTAAAAAAAATTACAATATCAATGTTTCCTTCCTGCTGCCTCTCCCTTATCCTGTCAGGAGACGGGGACACCGTGGCCAGGCCTCCAAGTACGACCCCTGCCCACTCTGCCCCCTGACCTACTAAAAAAAAAAAAAAAAAAAAAAAAAAAAAAAATCATAATCAAAACGTCTTCGGTCCCGAAAAAAAAAAAAAAAAAAAAAGCGGTCTCAGGCGCTGCAGTCATGGACTGTGCGGCTGGTCCCGGCAGAGGTTCGAGTCCTCCCTCGGGCATGGGTGTGTATGTTTGTCCGTAGGATAATTTAGGTTAAGTAGTGTGTAAGTTTAGGGACTGATGACCTTAGTAGTTAAGTCCCGTAAGATTTCACACACATTTGAACATTTTTTGATCTAATTCCTTTCCTGTTTCAGGTAAGTGCCTGTACTGCACCAATCTCGTACTGCAACGGTGAGTACCTAACAGATGAAATGCAAAAAAAATTCCGGAATAACGTACATATCTTACGGTGCAAAGACATAACAAGGGCAATGGAATGCAGTCGAATTAAAATATTATACGTTAAAAGTAGTAGATGAGTTTTGCTATTCGGAAAGTAAAATAACCTGTGATAGCCGATGTAGAGAGGATGTAAAGTGTGGACTGGCAATGGCAAGAAAAGTGATTTGGAAAAAGAGAAATTTGTTGACATCAAGTACAAATTTAAGTCTTAGAAAGTCGTTTCTGGAAGCATTTCTCTAGAGTGTAGCCCTGTACGGATGTAAAACATGGACGGTAAACAGTTTAGATAAAAAGAGAGTAGAAGGATTCGAAATGTGTTGCTACAGAAGAATGTTGAAGATTAGACGAGTAGATCGCGTAACTAATGACGAGGTGCTGAACAGAAATAGTGAAATAGCCTACGAAATTTATGGAAGAACTTGACTACAAGTAGAGATCGGTTGATAGGACACATTCTGAGACGTCAGAGAATTGTCAATTGGAGAGAAGTGTGAGCGGTAAAAATTACGGAGGGAAACCAAGAGGCGAGTACGGTAAGCAGGTGCAAATGGATGTGCCTTGCAGCAGTTATTCGGAGATGAAGAGGCTTGCACAGGATAGAGTAATATAGAGAGCTGCATCAAATCACTCTTTAGACTGGATACCACGACGACAACAACAACAACAATTTAGAGCTTTTTAATCCTGCCTTACTCACATACCGAGCTTTGCTTGTATACTTGCATACGTCAGAGGCTAGAAATTAGTAGAACATAGCGTCTACAATTTCCAGTTCCAAAACCTTTCTAAGAAATTACGCAACATTTGCCCCACTTGCACATCTCTGCTACTAGATGGCGCACTTCTCCACTCAAAACATTCTCGGCCTTCTCCTAACATAATGATATGTTAGAAAGAGAACGTTTCAGTTTCCACCAACCTAATACAGCAATGCTACAGAACTTACTTTTCAGTGGAATAGTAAGGGGTATCTGCCACTGCAAACGGGAGCGGGTGGCGGTGGATGGTTGTGGAAAAATGTGACTGTTCGGGAACACACTCTTGTCTTTTTTTTTTCTTTTTTCGTCAGTCGTCTGATCGGTTTGATGCAGCCCGCCATGAAATTCTCCCTTGTGCCAACCCCTTCATTTCAGACTACCACATGCACACTACGACGTCAGTTATTTGTTGGATTTATTCCAAACTCTATCTTTCTCTGTGACTGTTACCCTCTACAGTTATCTTTACTACCACGGATGTTATTCCCTGATATCTTAGCACACGCCCTATCATCCTGTCGCTTTTTCTTGTCATTGTCGTCCATATACTCCTTTCTTCTCAGGTTTTGTGAAGAACCATTCCTTATCTTAGTATTTCGCTTAATTTTAAACATTATTCTATAGCTCCACATCTCAAACGTTTCGATTCTCTTCTCTTCCTGTCCTCCCACAGTTCATGATTCGCTCTCATGCAATGCTGTACTCCAAATTCAAATTCTCAGAAATTTCTCCCTCAAATTAAAGTCGATGTTTGACATTAGTAAACTTGGTTAAGATTACTTGACATTGTCAGCAGGAGAACGACCTCTGAATTTGAAAACTGTAATCGTCTTACTAGATCGCAACAAATTCATACTCATATACACACTGAGGCGCCAAAGAAACTGGTATTGTCATGCGTATTCAGATGCAGGTAGAACACGGCGCTGCGATCGGCAACGCCTATATAAGACAAAAAATGTCTGGCGCAGTTGTTAGATCAGTTAATGCTGCTACAATGGCAAGTTACCAAGATTTAAGTGAGTGTGAACGTGGTGCTATAGTCGACGCACGAGCGGTGGGACACAGTATCTCCAAGGTAGCTATGAAGTGGGCATTTTCCAGTACAACCATTTCACGAGTATACCGTGAACATCAGGAATTCGGTACAACATCGAATCTCCGACGTCACTGCGGCCGGAAAAAGACCTCGCGAGAACGGGACCTACGACGACTGAAGAGGATTGTTCAACGTGACAGAAGTGCAATACTTCCGCAAATGGCTGCAGATTTCAATGCTGGGCCATGAACAAGTGTCAGCGTGTGAAGAAGTCAACGAAACATCATCGATATTGGCTTTCGGAGCGTACTCACGTACGCTTGATGACTGCACGACACGAAGCTTTACGCCTGGGCCCGTCAACAGCGGTATTGGACTCTTGATGACTGGAAGCATGTTGCCTGATCGGACGAGTCTCTTTTCAAATTGTATCGAGCGGATGGATGCGTACGGGTATGGAGACAACTTCATGAATCCATGGGCCCTGCATGTCAGCAGGGCACTGTTCAAGCTGGTTGAGGCTCTGTAATGGTGTGGAGCTTCTGCAGTTGCAGTGACATGGGACCCCTGATACGTCTAAATACGACTCTGACAGGTGACACGTACGTAAGCATCCTGTCTGATCACCTGCATCCATTCGTGTCCACTGTACATTCCGACGAACTTTGGCAAATCCATCAGGACAATGCGACACCCCAAACGTCCTGAATAGCTACAGAATGGCTCCAGGAACACTCTTCTGAGTTGAAACACTTCCTCTGGACACCAAAGTTCCCAGATGTGGACATTATTGAGCATATGTGGGATGCCTTGCAACGTGGTGTTCAGAAGATATCTCTATCCCCTCGTACTCTTATGGATTAATGGACAGCCCTGCAGGATCTATGTTTTCCGTTCCCTGCAGCACTACTTCAGACATTAGTCGAGTCCATGCGACGTCGTGTTGCAGCATTTCTGTGTACTCGCGGGTGCTTTACACGATATTAGGCTGGTGTACCAATTTCTTTGGCTCTTTAATATAAACAACTAGTTTCGCCAATTTGAATTGCCATATTCGGATCACCTACATACATCAACCATTGTGCCAATAGATGTGCAGTCAAATAGTCAAACAGATTTGGGAGCAACTCCTTGACGAAGACGCACCGATGTTATGTCATATATCGTATAAGTAAACCATCCTTGTGGTAAGCACAAAAGATTCTGATAAAATCCATTTGGTTCACAGGCTGTGTCTGTACTGACAGCTGATGGCGCACTCAGTAGATTTCTTTTGCCCAGAAATGCCCTCTTTCTCAGTGTTAGCTTGCTTTTTATGTCCTCCTTGTTTAGTCAGTAATGTGTCGCTTTGCTACCACGGTACTAGAATTTCTTCATTTCGTCTACTTCGTCCTCCTCAGTTTTGCTGTTAAGTTTACCGTTACTCACATTTCTGCTACAACTTATTACTCTCGTCTTCCTTCAGTTTACACTCAGTTCATAATCTGTGCTCATTGAAGTGTTCATTCCTTTCAACACGTTCTGAAAAAATTCTTCACTTTAAGTGAGGATAGCAATGCTATCACCAAATCCCATCATTGATATCCTTTCGCCTTAAATATTAATCTCGCTCTTCATCCTTTCTCTTATTTCTGTCGTTGCACCTTCCTTGTAATAGAATGAACAGTAGGGGCGAACGATTGCATCCCTGTCTTACTCCCTTTTCAATCCGAGTATTTCGTTCTTGGTCTTTCTTGCTTATTGCCGCCTCTTGCTTCTTATAAATACTGAACGTTATCTAGCTTCCCTTACAGCGTACTCCTATTTTTCTCAGAATTTCGAACATGTAATATCTGGCATCGTCGAAAGCTTTTTCGAGACCGACGAATCCTAGGAAGGTGTCCTGATTTTTCTAAAGTCTTGCTTCTCTTATGCCTTTAGCTTTCCGAAAACTAAACTGATCATCATAAATCCTCTACTCTCTTTTCCATTCTTCTGTATATTATTCTTGTCGGCAACCTCGATACTTGAACTGTTAAGTAAATTGTGCGATAGTTCTCGCACTTACCTCCGTTTGCTATCTTCGGGACTGTGTGTGTGTGTGGTGTCTTCCCGAAAGTCTGATGGTATGTGTTCAATCTCGTAGATTCTGCGCACAAACTTGAATAGCCGCTTGGTTGCCTCTTCTTGCAATGATTTCAAAAATTCTGAAGTAATGTTATCTAACCATTTTGCCTTATTTTTCGAAGGTCTTTCGATACTCTATTAAAATCTGGCTCTATTACTGGATCGCTATGTCTTACATGTCGGCTCCCGTTTCGTTCTCAATCACGTAATCACACAGTTCCTCCACAGCGAAGAGGCCTTCGATGTACCTTTCTGCTCACAACTGTGGAATTCTCATTCCATTCTTAATATAGACGCCTTTGATTTTAATTTCACCCAAGGATTTTTGACTTTTATGTATGCTGAATGAGTCCTTCCGACGATCATTTCCTTTTTGATTTCTTCACATTTTTTCTGCATCCTTGGCTTCCCTGTACTTCTTATGTATTTCGCCCGGTGGTATCCGTTATCGCAGTATCTATGGCCACAGAGACCTTCAAACGTATCTCATCATTCCTCAGTACTTCAGTATCCCAGTTCTTTGCACATTGCTTCTTCTGGACAATCTCTTCAATTGCAGCCAACTCTTCATCATTGCTGAATTGTGGTCCGAGTCTACGTCTGGTCCTGTGTACGCCTTACCTAGGATGATAGACTGTTGCCTTGGTCATCATATTTTCCATATCTTCCACCTACTGAAAATCTCTGGTCATCGGCTGTCGAGAAACTGGCACGCCACCATCTGCCAACCACCGTGATCGATGAACTCTGGGACAACTGAAGCAGCGTGGAATGATGTATCCCACCTGCCACCCACAGTCAGTACGACGCGATGCCCTCCCGTGTTACAGCAGTTGCTGGTAGTAAAGGTGGCAATTCTGTGTACTAGCTTTCTCGCCCCGGCAAAATGCCCACTTGTACTGGAAAATGCCCACTTCATAGCTACCTTGGAGATACTGTGTCCCAACGCTCGTGCGTCGGCTATAGCACCACGTTCACACTCACTTAAATCTTGATAACTTGCCATTGTAGCAGCAGTAACTGATCTAACAACTGCGCCAGACATTTTTTGTCTTATATAGGCGTTGCCGATCGCAGCGCCGTGTTCTACCTGCATCTGAATACGCATGACAATACCAGTTTCTTTGGCGCCTCAGTGTGTATATGAGTATGAATTTGTTGCGATCTAGTAAGACGATTACAGTTTTCAAATTCAGAGGTCGCTCTCCTGCTGACAATGTCAGGTAATCTTAACCAAGTTTACTAATGTCAAACATCGACTTTAATTTGAGGGAGAAATTTCTGAGAATTTGAATTTGGAGTACAGCATTGCATGAGAGCGAATCATGAACTGTGGGAGGACAGGAAGAGAAGAGAATCGAAACGTTTGAGATGTGGAGCTATAGAATAATGTTTAAAATTAAGCGAAATGCTAAGATAAGGAATGAGGAGGTTCTTGGCTTCACCCAGATCACGTACAAATTTAATCTCAAGAATCTATCGAACAAGCGCCTTATATGCTGCTTCCTTCATGGGTGCGTTACATTTCCTTAAGATTCTTCCTATGAATCCGAGTCTGGCATTTGCTTTTTCCACTATTTGTTTTATGTGGTAGTTCCACTTAAGGTCGCTCTGGATGGTTACTCCTAGATATTTTACGGTAGATACTGTTTCCAGCGGTTTGTCATCAATGTACAGTAGTGGATTTCCTTTCCTACATATGCGCAATGTGTTATATGTACTCTTCCGGTTGCCACACCAAGCTCACTCATGTTTTAGCGTTTCATCATCATATCCTTCAAACCATTTAATGACATCGGGCCTTTCCTCAGACCTTTCGGTCGCCTATGCTCTCCTAATGCACTACTATGATTGTTTCCGTTCACATAAAACAGTTTCACTAACAGTGCACGGTCTCTCTTCTCGAAAGCCATACTGTTCACTCACGTTATGGCTTGTCAAACGACAGCGTGGATGTCATAGCGTTATACAAGCCGTGTACAGTGCCAGATTTCCACATGGTGGCCGAAATTACAACTAATTTTTTTTGCTGCGTAAATCTGTTCCACATTACCGCAACACCATATCTACCAAATTTCGTTGGGACACGATACTTACAGCCCACACTTAATCTTCGTGAGTAGCTGCACTTTAATTATAATCTCCTGGTACTATGCTTGTATACACAACAAGTGAAATTTCATTATTTGTTTTAGTGACCAGTAGTGTACTTCAATAAATACGACCTATTCTTGAGTACTGCTCGAGCGTTTGGTATCTCTATCAGGTCGGATTGAGGGAGGAAATAGAAGCAATTCAGAGGCTGGCTGCTAGATTTGTTACTGGTAGGCTTGATCATCACGCGAGTGTTACGGAAATGCTTCAGAAACTCGGGTGGGAGTCTCTAGAGGAAAGGAGGCGTTCTTTTCGTGAATCGCTACTGAGGGAATTTAGAGAACCAGCATTTGAGGCTGACTGCAGTACAATTTTACTGCTGCCAACTTACATTTCGCGGAAAGACCACAAAGATAAGATAAGAGAGATTAGGGTTCGTACAGAGGCATATAGGCAGTCATTTTTCCCTCGTTTTGTTTGGGAGTGGAACAGGGAGAGAAGATGCTAGTTGTGGTAGGAGGTACCCTCCGCCACGCACCGTATGGTGGATTGCGGAGTATGTATGTAGATGTAGATAAATGTAGAATAAAGCTTCTATTCACATTGAATAATTGAATGACTTTTCATTCAACATATATTTTGTTTGCTTGAGGTCAGATGTGAATTCTGTGGAACAAAACAACGTAGGATTGAGCTATTACCTAACAAAAGTTAACTATAATGTTATTATTTTTTAAAAGAACTGTGTAATTGATAGAAGTTGCGCAAGAACGATCCTTTCTTCTGAGCATACACCGCAGCTGTTTCCATTATGTTGATAGTCGTCGCCCGTAGTTAGCTGTAGTTCTTACGCAAAGGCATGAAGGTGCTATTTCAAGAGAAAGCGACGCATCCGTGTGAGTTGCATTTCCGGCACCGTACACACCTCACCGTAGCGTGTTAGGAGTGGCATTTCCGGCGATAGCGAGCGCCTGTTGATGACAGCCGGAGATGGACGAGCGCCCTGTTGTCTTCAGGAGCGTACAGCGCTGAGAATGGGAATGGTCTCAAACAACAGGCCGCCCGCCTGATGGATCGCCCGGCCACTTAACAGAGGCGCAGCTTTCTCCGGCTGTTCATTTTAACATAGGCGCAGCTCTCCTTTCAGAACAGAGCGGTCACCAGCTATGCTCCAGCACCTTCCACCACGCGGACACCGGTTTCCACACCCCTCTCTTAATTAGCCCCAAGAGATATGTTACGAAACTTTTAAGTATGTTTGTGTGTGTGTGTGTGTGTGTGTGTGTGTGTGTGTGGAAGGCTGGGCGGGTGGATGGATGGGTAGGGGTGCGCATGCGTGCGTGAAACGTTGGCTTCATGCTTATTTTAATGGGCCTACTTGCATCGTTGTACATGAAGGAGCTTTTCTTATTAAAAATAATTAGATAAGGAGATAGATGGTCATAACGACTTTGTTAGTGGCCCATTATTTCATTCTGTGCAGTACAGAAATTCTTTTATACCGTAGGTACATGTTGCAGTTTCAAACTGACGGAATTCAGACTAAGCTGCCAATGTCATCAAAATATGGTACTAAAATTTTGAGAGTTGAATATTGCCCAGCAAGCACGTTAGCGAGTGACTCAGATTAAAAAGTAAACTGCATGTGATTAAATAGATCAAATCTATTAGTCGCTTTCACTCTTCTATTACAATTTGAATTACACTGCTGTTTCCGTCGGGAAAGTCTAGAATAGCTTAACGCACAGCGCACTAGGTCACTACACAAGTAGGCGCACCATAGTAACCACTCTTGCACCGGTATTAAGTTTCTGCCTGCCTTGGGTCCTGTGCACCGGCTATCCTGGATGTGGTTTGCAGGCGCTCCTACGGACTGCTCTAGAGAAATCCTCCGATGGTTCAAAATCTTCCCTTCAAACACGGCAAACAAACAGTTTTAAAAAACTTAACGTAACAGACGGTGAGGTGACGACATGGCGATCAAGCCACCTGATCATTTACTGTTTCATCATGTTCCATAGATTCTATCAAGCACGAAGAAACTTGAGGGATGTGGAACGAGTCAGCGCGTACATTAACAAAACGGGAAAAATAACGCTCCTGCCACAACTGGACCATGGAATGGTTTCATTCACAGGTAATCACGTCAAACGTTTAGACATTTATCCCACAAGGAGACGAAACGATCAATCCCTGTTTCGTAGAACGCGGTATGCGCCTGACAGACCCACAACCGCACCCACTCTTGCACTTTCTCATTCGACTAAGACCGACGTCGGAGCATGTCTTTCTTCAGGTCGCCAAAGATGTGAAAATTACACTGTGAACGATCTGGACTGTACGGATGATGTAGTGCTTCCCAACCAAGTGTAGCCTCCGTGAGATTGGCACTGCGGGGGCAGGCGTTATAGCGCGCGAGGGTGATTCCGTCCGGCAACATTCCTGGACGTTTTGACTTAATGGGGCGTCTTCATATAGCTGCACATTGATAGTGGTCCCAAGATCGAGGACCTCGACGAACAAAGGGCCCCTGCAGTCGAAGAATAGGTTATTATGAACTTATGTGGTGCCAACTTTTCGAGCCCTAGGACTAACGCAGAGCCAATGGTGGAAATATCCTAAATCTCCGACGCAAACGAAATCCAAAGCTGTTCACACAATTTCCGGTAAGATGCACAACAACGCCCGTCCTCACACTGCCAAGCACTGTAACATCATCCGCACAGCCCGAGGCTATCGCTACGTCATTTTTGCATCTCTGGCGGCCATAAGAGAGACATGCGTGGACGTCGGTTTCAGTTGGACGGGGAAGTTCAAGTGTGGGTGCGGCCTGCGAAACAGGAATAGGTCGTCCCTTCTCCCAGTGGGACAAATGTCTTAACGCGTGTGTTGTTTACTTTTGAGCGGAACCATTTCATGGTCCTGTTATGGCGGTTGCTCCGTTTTCATTTCACTGGCCCTTATATTTGTGCTTATTCCAGATAAGTGAAATCCAGTAAATCTGTAGGAACTGTGCTATTTTCAAAAAATCTCGTGCTTCCTCAGTTGTAGTAAGTAGCTACTGTTTATCTCCTATTGGTAGCTTAATAAATACGGATAAATGAAATGAAATTTTTAGATAAGTACATTATATATGGGTGATTGTGTGTAGCTCCGCCCCCAAATCGAGTAAAGTCTTACTTCATTTGTCGAAAAACCTCACAACGTTACAGGCTGAATTGCGCTCAGTCAGACTAAAAGTGTCTGTAATACCTCTTCACTGAGCTCATCTTTCGTTCTGTGGATTCCTTTGCTCTTGACTTATTTTTGTTTCTTGGATTTTGTGCTGCAACTTTACAATACGTATACACTGTTCAAAAGAATTAGGAGGACATGACTTTGGGCGTATGCCATACTCCATTCAGCAAAAATAAGGTTGGGGGAATTTTACCACATTATACCTTTATCTTTCTCAAACTGAGTGCACAACAACATCCTCGATCGTTTACTTAAAATGTAAACAAAGTGGAAAGATTCATTCATCTCGTTATCAGGGTGTTTTTCCTGGACTTTGAGAGCTTCAATAACCGTGGCATGCTCCGCATAAGTGCACGGAGGTAGGTACCCGTTCCCATTCTTCAATGAGAGCCCATGAGAGTTCTTTGAGACTGTGGCGGAACAGGATGACCGCGATCACGCCCGTCAAGCATGCCCCACATATTCACGATGGGGTTTACGTCGTCCATTGCCGCCGGCGGTTGCATTACTTCAGTGTCCAGGCTTCGCAAGACATCGCCACTGGTGCGCGCCAAATAGGCCGTGGCATTAGAAGGAACTCAGGACCACCACCTTATGCAACAACATCACGTGGTCCAACAGGATCTGTTCAGTGTACTGCCTGGCGGCAAGGCGATCCTGAAAACAATGACAAGATCCGTATGGCTGTCAACAGTGAACACCCCCCCCCCCCCCCCCTCCGGAATCGCAGAACCTTGGAAATCTGTCGATTTCTTGGATGATAGTTGGCAGGTACCGCTCACCAATGGTTGCACACAGGAACACGGCCATCACCTTGTGTCACACAATATCTGGACTCGTCTGTGAATAACGTGTTTCGCTGGTGACGCATTTGCCAATTGACGTGGGGACAGCAGAACCGAAGCGAGATGCAATACCTCGTGTCAAGCGTGTGACTTGAACAGGACCTCTGGATCGTAAGCTCTCTTCTCATTACCTGTTCGTTACAGTCTGAACGGGTTAATTTGGGGGGAAGAGACCAAACAGCGAGGTCATCGATCTCATCGAACAAGGGAAGGATGGGGAAGGAAGTCGGCCGTGCCCTTTCAGAGGAACCATCCCAGCATTTGCCTAGAGTGATTTAGGGAAATCACGGAAAACCTAAATCAGGATGGCCGGACGCGGGATTGAACCGTCGTCCTCCCGAATGCGGGTCCAGTGTGCTAACCACTGGGCTAACTCACTCGGTACAATCTTAACGGACTTAGCCGCTCCAGTGGTCCTTTCGAGATCGTTTCGCAGTGCTCTGGCGGTATCCGTAACAAGCCGTAACGCAGATATTGGCAGATATCAGACTTGACGTGGGTTTGTAATGCGTCGGCGTCATTTAAAACTCTGTCTGACTGATCTTTTAGATGGATAAATTTCAATTTCTTCCATTACATCCATGACCTTTCCTTTCTGTAGCTTATGTAATATTTGAAGTGACCATCTATATCACGTATTTTGTAATCGGTGTCTTGTAAGTGTGCAGCAAAAGTGGATGGGTTATTGTCGTTTACTGTCGTGTGTTCTTTAAATCGTGTTCTAACTTTTCTTCCTGTTTGTCCAGTATAAAATTTTTCATTCTTCACAGTTAATTAAGCAGATTCGTGATTGCGAAAACGGTTCTGATTTACGTGGCGTGTCTCAGTAATCGTTATAGATTGTTAGTGATTCGGTAACTGATGTACAATTCTGTATTCTCGAAACATAGAGTAATTTTGTAGGAAGAACTTTATTTTTCTGTGATTCGTTTTCCTCTCTATTTAAATTTATTTCATCTATGGGATTGTCATGTTTTGATTGGTTTTCTTTTTGAATAACGTGTCTACTAAGTTTTTAGGATAACCAATGCTTATAGCTACATTTCTCAATTTTTTTCTTTTTTCAGTGGTAAGTGTGAAGAATGCCCAAAATTTTATATTGGACAAACAGGAAGAAAAGTTAGAACACGGTTTAAAGAACACACGTCAATAAGCAACAATCACCCATCCACTTTTGCTGCACACTTGAAAGACACCGACCACAAAATACCTGACATAGATTGTCACTTCAAATATTACATAAGCTACAGAAAGGAAAAATCATGGATGTAGTCCGCAGCTCGTGGTCGTGCGGTAGCGTTCTCGCTTCCCGCGCCCGGGTTCCCGGGTTCGATTCCCGGTGGGGTCAGGGATTTTCTCTGCCTCGTGATGACTGGGTGTTGTGTGATGTCCTTAGGTTAGTTAGGTTTAAGTAGTTCTAAGTTCTAGGGGACTGATGACTATAGATGTTAAGTCCCATAGTGCTCAGAGTCATTTGATCCATCATGGATGTAATGAAAGAATTTGTAATTTATCCATCTAAAAGATCAGTCAGAGAGAGTTTTAAATGAGCAAATGGCAAATTCCTAGACAGCTTTCTACCAGTTCTACCGCGAAGCATTACAGAAGCATAGAATGCAAAATTATCGCAACATTCATTAATAAATATGATTGTAATGCGAAACATCACGCAACCATAATGCAGTTTTCACTCGACTCTCGTAGTTCTCATTTCTGTTTCGTTAGAGTACTGTGACAGGTTTCATATATAAGATCTTTGTACTAACTATTCAAAAATGACGTTCTCCCACAATAACAAAAGAAATATTTGCAAGTTATTTTAAAGAAATTACATACAGTCATATTTATACCAATGATGAACGATAGTTAAATATAATTGAGAACAAAAGCATATGCAGGTTAAGTAGCAAATTTCTGTAAAATAATTGTAATCTTCCTAATTTTAAGTACGTTAAAACATGGGCCTTATGTAGGCTATAAGAGCTTTGCAACAACTGATCGAAAGTAACGTGCTCCTAAAATAGCGCGAACATTTCGGATTTATTTTATGAGCATAACATGGTGTAATAGGAGCAACGATGTACATGACATAATATACTACTAAAAAATCATCCATAAAGTAAGTTATAATGCGCCTAGTATATCTACAGATATGACTTGTTCCTACATCAAAATCACAAGTGTCACTAATGTATCCAATGTATGATACTTCCGTTTTAGATACTTGGAAATGGCCTAAGGCCGAAATTGTACAATCGTACATGAAGTAAAGAGAGTGACAGCTGAAGGCTTCAAGAAATCTTTCAAAAAATTCATCGCAGCTGCGGACCCTACCGCACTGAAAATTATAGCTTTTGACAATGTTGACTGGAATAAACTCATTGAAATTCTGGAAGTGGCGGGGGTAAAATACAGGAGCAAAGGTTATACACAACTTGTACAGAAACCAGACGAAAGTTAAAAGAGTTGAAAGGAATAAAGAGAAGCAGTAATTGAGAAGAGAGTAAGACACGGCTGGAGCCTATACCCGATGTTATTCATTCTGCATATTGACCATGCAGTAAAGGAAGCCAAAAGAAATCTGGAGAAGGGATTAAATTTCAGGGATCAGAAATAAAAACTATGAGGTTGTCCGATGACACTGTAAATCTGTCAGAGACAGCAAAGGACTTGGAATTGTAGTTGAACGGAATGGATAGTCTTGAAAGGAAGATATAAGATGAGTATTAAGAGCAGCAAACAAGGGTAACTGAATTTAGTAGAATTAAATCGGGCGAAGTTGTTAGAATTAACTAGGAAATGAGACTTAAAGTATTATAAAAGTATAGTTATTTCGACAAGAAAATGTAAAATACAGATTGCAGATGACGATGAAAGTCTTTTCTGAAAACGAGATATAATAACATTTTATACGCGTTGCTACCTTAGGATGTCTTTTGTGAAATTGTTTCTGTATAGCGTAGCCTTGTAGGGGAGTGAAACAGGTACGATAAATACTAGAGACAAGAGGACATTACAAGCTTTTGAAAAGTGTTGCTTCAGAATTACACTGGAGATTATGATGACAGCTCGAATTACTAACGAGAAGTAATGAAGCGAATTCAGGAACAGATAAATTTGTGTCAAATTTTAAGTAATACATAGAAGAAATAGGTTGTTACGTGTTAGGATACATCCTGTGACATCAATGAAGTCCCTTTGATAATGGAGATAAGAGTGAAGGAACTGGGGAGGGCGGAAACTGCAGAGAGCAACCAAGGACTGAATACAGCAAGCAGTTTCAAGTGTTCAAATGGATGTACTTTGCAATACTTATTCAGAGAAGAAGAGGCCTGCATAGGATAAACTCAAGTGGAGACCTGTATCAGTTCAGTCCTCTGACTGAAGATCACAACAAAAGCAATTCACTTCTCTTCGCCAGAGTCATTAACAGATTGTTCTGTGTAAGAGTGTACTGACACTCAGAGAAACGCACATAAAATTTAGTCATTTCACCCTCGATTCTAATTGCATGTTCCAGAAGATTCTTCTTATTTCAGAATTCCGTATGCGTTAAATACATCAAATATTACATCAGCGGGTCCATATGCAATTTAAGAAATACCGAACTGCATGTACAGACTGCTGTACCTTCATTAGCGTCCGGGTGACGTGGTTTCCCTCTTCAGCTGGAGAAACAGCCGTAATAAGGAACGAATGCGCAATTCTCAGAATCTGTGTTCAAACCACCAATCTTACGCGCGCTTAACGACGATAGCGGCCTTATCTCTGACCGGAATGTGCGGTCTGCGTCGTTCCGGCGCCGTGGATGGTAGGTTACAACCCAGTAGTTCGTGGAAAGCATTTTTGGTCGGCTAATAGCTCTCAGTATTGCAACATTCCACATTCTGTGGCGAACGAGGTGGCCGTTTAATGAAGCTGTTTAGTGACTACCACACGGGCAGCCGTACAACAGGCAGTTAGACGAGCTGTGGTCTGTTGAAAGCTCGAACGACTTTTAAAATCTGACACTATTCTAAATGCAGAAATTTTGTGTATAGGCAAACCTGGAATGTGGTAATTGTGTGTGAGAGTGTTTCTGTTTAATTTCGCTACGAGCAGCCCGTATCGCAATGTTTACGTTGCTGTGTTGTCTCGATCGCCACAACAGCTCACCTTGGAGCGAGAGAGGCCGCAATGTGTTTGCAGCCAGGCGATGGGGTGTCCTGCAGGCTACACCCATAAAACGTCTGCACCCAGTGAAATTTGCATCCAAAGAAGGTCGAAGAAGGGCCCACTAAGCTCCCCGTCCCAGATCCGCGACTTGCCCGGCTGGTCGAAGAGCCGAGGGCCGTTACGTGGTGTGATGATGAAGAGGACTGGAGATGGTCGAGCAAAAGGTGTAATGGCTAAAGTTTCACAGTCGGAAGTATTATTCTTTTCTCTTTTTCGTCAAACCCAATAACAAAATTTTACTTTCTATCAGAGCTTAAGAAAATACAATGTAAAACATGAAAATCGAACAACAAACAGCGATTTTAAAACTCGTATCTCCTCTACTAGACAAAGTGTATTTTAAAATGAAATATGGTCTACACCCGTAGATCAGCATATGGTACACGTAATGTACCTAACATGTATTGTCATTTTGACGGCCATAACGCGTATATACAGCGTGAAACAAAACTCCTCCGACAAGCTTTCGGGCGTTGTTCAGGGATATTTTCCGAGTAGTTTGATTCGTTTAAGGACACGTAACCACCAATGGCTCGTTACAGGGTAGCTATATTTCGTTTTATTTCTTGCGCCTTGTATCGATATTGCACTGAAAGTAGTTGCACAAGAGTGAAAATCTCCAAGATGTACACGGCGTCTCTTGTTTGAAAACAAATTTCTTCCATTCAATCTCTTGACAAAAGTGGTTGTCACAGCAAGGTAGAGATCATTTTAAGGAAAAACACATGGAAGGTGGATCCACACAATTCGTCATTCGCTGTTTCATGGAATGCACTTAATGTTTAACAACAGTATTACAATTACAATTTAAAAACTTATTGAAAGAATAACAGCACTCATGATCATTTAAAAAAAAAAAAAAACTTTGAACAGCCTCAATTCATTCGTAACAAACTGTAACAATTTATATCAACCATTCAAAATACGAAACGATAACAAGTTATGCATCTGATTGTGGTTGTTGGAAGGCCCTTAACAATGTATAACTGTTAATAAAAATCCTTTAAGCAATAAAATACACAATCCCCCAAAGTACAAGCAAAGCTGAGAATACATGCAATTCAAATGTGACTACCAGCTGGTACACACCAGCAGAAACGTTGACAATCACCGTTAAATAAATATGCAATCACACAAAGTGCAATATAAGTTGGAAGGACATGCAATCTAAATGTGACTCCCAACTCGTACACACCAGCGGAAACATTGACAATGACCGTTAAATAAGTATATGATTGCCCAAAATACAAGGTAACGTGAGAAATACAGCAGGTGGCTGTCACAGCCAAAGGGAACAAGCAGGCAATTGTCACAATGACTGGAGTTAGTTAATGACAGTGGATAAAAGGATAAGCTCAACAGTTCATATTGATAAATAAAAGTCCTAAAAACTTAACCCACTCCAGAAGCAGCAATAAGCGTGCAAGGTGTAAACGGGTAGTTAAAGAGCAGTTACAATGAGGAGGGACTTGGGTCTTGGAGAATACGCTTTAAACCTCATGAGCTTACTGAATTCACTAAATAGGGCAGATTAATAGATCCCAGTTAACTGGCGATACTCTTCCGTGCCAAGCATCAAACGATCAACTCAACATGAGCCACCACGATGCGGATGGTCGAGAGACCAGATTGCGGGCCAACCAGACGTCGTGCAACGACGGAAGTGCCGCCGCAGCATAAAGAAAACACGTCTCTCTCTGGGCCCAGGGAAAAGGAACACGTCGTCCACTGCCGAAAGTTACCCTGCCAACACACGTCAGAAGGGAACAGTAATCTGCACAAATAAGCCTACGGAGGAGAATACCAAAGATGTAGGAAATTTTAGCTTATCGTGGAAGCAACTACACATGTAAGTTACAAACTTAATACTCCTTAAAATTATTTGTAAATTACAAGACGAAATGATGCAATGATTAGCGGGCACTGATCAACAAAGAATGTCTTACATCCGAAGCAGATTATGTAACAAATGTAATGTGTCAAGTCAATTTATAACAGAGCATACTCGTACACTTGCATGGAATATAACCTAGAGCAGCAAATTACCATCAGTTACACTGACCGATGATCATACACGCAATCACTCGGAGTAGCGTTAATTCCATATTAGCACAGACGTGGTCTTACAATATCAAAAACAAAAAAAAAAACAAAAACTACGCTTAACTCCACTCAGCCGGCCGTGGTGGCCATGCGGTTCTAGGCGCTTCAGTCTGGAGCCGCGCGACCGCTACGGTCGCAGGTTCGAATCCTGCCTCGGGCATGGATGTATGTGATGTCCTTAGGTTAGTTAGGTTTAAGTAGTTCTAAGTTCTAGGGGACTGATGGCCTCAGATGTTAAGTCCCATAGTGCTCAGAGCCACTTTAACTCCACTCAAGTGTGAACGAGCTGTGACTTCCAGGATTTCAAGCCGTGGTGTTATCGCCTCCAATCCGTAAAAGCGGTCTTCGAGCTGCCGTAAAATTTAAGCCTGCAGAGTAGGCTGGGAACGTGCCGACCTGGTTGCACGCGACGTCCGCTGCGCTTACCGCAACTCGCCGCTGCCAGTCCTTAAGTGAGCCGGCAAGGCTTGTCTGTGACCGATTTAACCACTCGCGGCTTTTCGAGGTCCGTGCAGGACGGCCGAAGCGCCCAAAAGCAACAACTTGCCAGCCACGTGCCTTCCAACTAACTAAAAATGCTCTGAGCAATATGGGACTTAACATCTGAGGTCATCAGTCCCCTAGACTTAGACCTACTTAAACCTAACTAACCTAAGGACATCACACACATCCATGCCCGAGGCAGTATTCGAACCTGCGACCGTAGCAGCTGCCCGGTTCCGGACTGAAGCGCCTAGAACCGCTCGACCATAGCGGTCGGCTCCAACTAACTGTTCGTACAAGGGCCCACCAGACCAACACACACCTCGACCAAAGACCCTAGCTCCAGGCATGTGATCGGATCGATATCGGCAACCCAAGTAGATTGTGGCGCCAGCAGAATGCCATGCTGTCAAAATTAAAGCCGTCATGGCTGAGCCAGTAATGCCCACTTTACTATTTCTCCTCAAGCTTGCATCCAATTCTGCTTGGTCCAGTCTCGGGTTCGTTTTTGCGGCAGTGTTAGTTGGACGTTAATAGTGATATACAACAATATGCGTAAGTTTATTGGTGACGAATCGGGCGAGATGCATCTCATCTGCGGGTTCACTGAATGCTATGAGAAAACGGCACGACGACGATATGCTCAGCTGTTCCCACAGCGGTGGCAACCACATGGCAGCAGTTTCTAAGTAGGCACCCGCTGATAACTGGATCCTTTGGTGTTACTTCGTTTTTCGTATTGCGTGTTACAGGCTTCTTCACTGTTTCGAAAGTATTTTCACATAAACAAAAATGATTTCTGGTAACAAGGCCAAATAAATCATAATTACATCATTACTGTGTAGCGAGCCACCGGAGATCACAGGCCTCTTACACCAAAACAAATTTAACAAACCTCATGTCACTCCATCCATAAACGAGTAGCATTCAGTTCATTGCCGCATAGGACAACTAAAATAGCTATGAGCCAAGAAAAAGTGCAACAGAAAATAAACGTAGTAAAACAGACTGTAGTTACCAATGACTATACTACTTCCATGATTGACACAGTACTAGGCAAAGTGAAGGAAACTACAGACGCAAACCACACAATAGAAAAAAGATAATAACTGATTAAATATATCATCGCCTGATGCAGCAAAATAACAAAGAAGATTCCAGATATGTAAAATTGGTTTTCTTTCACATTTAATAAACTAGAACAAAAAATAATACATATCACGAAGTGTGTTCATTTACAGACTCTGGAATATATGAAATAACATGGCACGATTGCTTCTTTTTCTACCTGGAACAAACAGGCCGAGATTTAAACACCAGGTACACACAGCACAACAAAGCTTATACACACAACAGACACACAGCGACAGAAATAGGAACACAGATACATAATACAGGACACTTATTTGGAAAAGTTGAGCAACATGTCAACGTACTCCACCAGCTAATCAAAAATCATAAAATGGATCTGTTAGAAGAACTGGAACATATATTCAAGTTAAAAAACTATGAAGGCAAAATATCAAATGAAAAACTGGAAAGTTAATCAATGAATGTCTTCATATGCTTCGACAGTATGCGTAAATAAAAGTAATGACACATAGAAAAAAGTAGCATTGTAAATATAGTGTATATAAGCAAATAACTATCCAGATTATTAAGATAAATATGCTGTGTACGGAAGTATATCATACTCTGTGGACGACCTGTAGCGTTATCTCTGTTGACTACGTGTAAAAACATCTTTGTAATGCATTCGTGCCGATATGTTCCATCCTTACAACTCAATGAAATGCATTTTGTTTTTTGCCATACGCATTTCGCTACTTTTATTTATGAAGCATCTTCATTGGCCTGTAATACATGTTTGTTTTCATACATATAATAAATGCATTATGTAGTAGTTACAAGTATGTTACTACATTATTTTTTCTCTCGTTATTCGCATGTTTTTCTGACGGAACATACATCTATGAACTTTCAAGAAAAAAATCTTTGTAACTTTTTATGTGTGTTTGCTATTTTTATTGTGTACTGTGCCCAGAAAATTGTATGTGAGCTTCCGGACAATTGAAGCACAAGAGGATTTTAAGTAAAAGTTCTTCCAAGTGTCACCCTAACTCTATATGAACATTAATCATCAATTAAAATTGGTTTTTGTAGAGAAGTTATTTGAAAAACAATTAGCTAAATATGTGTAAAGTAATAAAAGTTATAAGAGCTGTCGTATTTGAGTTTTGAGCTCAGTTCCCGTATTAATTTATTGCAGTAGAGACAACAGAACAATGCAGTACTGAACGCATCGATAAGGTAGCAAATAAATGACACAGCGCATAGAAACAGCATTTGCATAGGGGAATGATTTCCCGAAACGTGTCCACCCAAATATCAATAAAAGAAAATTGTGATTGGTAGAAAAGAAGTTAGTTTACAAACAAACCTATTGCTTTTACAGTCGCAGGATTTCACAAACCATTTATAACGGATCAAATTAAAACAGCTAAATAGTAATACTGAATACTAAAGCTAAAATCGTCCTATTCTGTTGTTTTTCTGTCACACTGAAGTTTCTCTTAGCATGCAGAGTAACTCTCTAAACGAATGTTAAAATTCGAGATTCTAACGTATTGCTAAAAGATTTTTCAATTTTATAGCCTCAGTTGTCTGCACTTAAAGAGGCCGCAAAGATAAACCATCGACAAACGAAAAGTCGCTTTCCAAGGCTAGACATTTTTTGTAGAAGCAGTAACTTCCCTACCACTTCAAAATCGACTCTTCGTAACTCCAGCCACTGACTGTTTTCTTGCCTACGTGAAGAATAGTGCTTCTCACGCCTGTTCACGGGTGGTACTGGTGTGTTAAGCCGTCTCTCTTTCTGCCTCGAGCGAACTCTATTTGGCAATACGTAAATTTCCCCGATTTCCTAGAGGAAATCATGGATTGCTTTCACATTTGGGAACCTAGCAAACCTTAGCATTTTTATTTAGACAGTTACTGATGGTTTATGCAGAGAAGTTATTTGAAAAACAATTAGCTAAATATATGTAAAGTAATAAAAGTTATAAGAGCTGTCATATTTGAGTTTTGAGCTCATTTGCCGTGCTTGCAGAAAAATTATAATGAATTAAGCATGGGTCCGCCTTTGTTCAAGTTCACAAATTATTGTTTCGTGTTTTCACCCAAACATGTTTCACCACAGTTCTGGCATTCCTGAAATATATAGATATGTTCTTAGATTAAGGAAAATGATAAATCAGACATTGTTGTCATTTAAATTGTACGTGCAACAAAATCTCATGTATCATATTCCCTAACCTAAAAATAAAGTGTATGTATGTATTCCAGGAAAAAAAATCACTGAGTATGCCACATTTGTGGTGTAACATATTTGGGTGAAAAAACAAAACAATAATTTGTGTAGTTGCAAAAAGGTGGACCCACCCTTAATTCACTATCATGATAAGATCTACTTAACGAGATTCGCCAAGGAATTAATGCATCACATTTTTTCCTCAACGATTATTTATGGAACACAATGAACCTAGACTCAATAATGTGCGATGTTTCTTCTACACTCCCTTTTTTTTCGAAGTAATTTCTTTCCCGTTCTAAGGCCTTCCCACAGTGAGTCTTATTGGCGTGTATGCTCTGTCGGTACCATTCCTTGTTCTGATCACGAATCACTGTGCGGATCACCTCTTCATCATACTCAGAATGTCTTCCACGAATGGCATCGTCAAATGGCCTAAAAAAATGGAAGTCTGAGGCAGCGCGGTTATTGGTGTAGGATCGATGGGGTAACGTCTCCGTCCCTGTTTAGTAACGTGTTTCGAAGCCCTCAAATTTGTATGATGCCGAGCGTTATCGTATTGAATAAAAAAATTACGTGGATTCTTACAGCGTCGATGTCGCTGGAAGCGCCTCTTAAGTTTGTTTAGTGTGTACTCGTATGCTTCGGAACTAATGGTGCTACCTCTTGACATCACATCAGTGAGTAAGACTACCTCGCCATCTCAAAACGCAGCAATCGTGACCTTGCCAGCGCAAGCCGTTGCTCTGAAGTTTTTCTTTCTTCAGTGGACATTGGGGATGATACTATTACATTGATTGTCGTTTTGTTTCGGGCTCAAAACTGTGATCCCGGATCTCATCACCTGTCACAATCCGGGACAAGAAGGCTTACCCTCAGCTTCAAAACGTTGCATCGAGTCAGAAGAAATGTTTTTTGTGAGAGATTTTTGTTCCACCCTAAGACAACGCGGAACCATCGAACACTCACTCGTGAGTGGTAAGAAGACGGATACTGCATTCACAGTTCCTTCGCTGATTGACAGCTTCAGCGCTAACTGCCGAGTCGGTTCTCGTGAACCAGAGAGCTGCATCTTATCAGGTCCTCTCGCTCGCTGCAAATCACGGAGCTTCACGATCCACCTTCTGGTGGCTACATCCTCTGTGCCCAGCGACGAACCCTACTTCTGTCGACTGCAGATGCTCCAAAACAGGCACGCAAACATTTGTGAATGTTCTCAACAGTTTTTTTCTCCTCAAAGAGAAATTCAATAACGACACGCTGCTTAAAACGTACATCACATACGGACGACATTTTGGAACATTGCTACAGCTACGCTATCTGTCGGAAGAAACGGAAAATTTGCGCGCGCACTCTCAAAACCCAAATAATGCACACCTAAAGTTTCACATTCGTGCTGTAAGTAGGCTGTTTAGGATTTATTGGTAACGCCACCTCTGTATGAAAATCACTGGCTGTGCTGTGTGCAGTCTGTGGCTGCTTTGCATTGTTGTAATACTCTCCATTGTAGTGTTGGGCAGCTGGATGTGAACAGCACGTAGCGTTGCGCAGTTGGACGATTGTAGTGTTGGGCAGCTGGATGTGAACAGCACGTAGCGTTGCGCAGTTGGAGGTGAGCCGCCAGCAGTGGTGGATGTGGGGAGAGAGATGGCGGAGTTTTGTAATTTGTCATGAACTGCTATATATATTATGACTTTTGATGATACTAAGGTAAATACATTGTTTGTTCTCTATTAATATCTTTCATTTGCTAACTATCCCTATCAGTAGTTAGTGCCTTCCATAGTTTGAATCTTTTATTTAGCTGGCAGTAGTGGCGCTCGCTGTATTGCAGTAGCTTGAGCAGCGAAGATTTCTGTGAGGAAAGTGATTTGTGAAAGGTATAGTTTAATGTTAGTCAGGGCCATTCTTTTGTAGGGAATTTTGAAAGTCAGATTGCGTTGCGCTAACAAAATATTGTGTGTCAGTTGAAGCACAGTCGTGTATAATTGTTCAAAGGGGACGTTTCATATGTCGACCCTTAGCCTAGGATACCTCACTGGAATCTTCAGATTTTTTTTTCTTGTAGTTTGTTTATTGCTAGCGCGTAATTGTTGAGAGAATTTCCTTTGTAGTTGTAGTTTTTCATTGTTGTACACAGTTGTGGCATGCATTTAGATTTGCACCAAGTATTTCGCAGCTGCAATTAACTAGGTATTATTTTCAGTGTTATGTTAATGTGTTCTCTTATTTTTGCTCTTCAAATTGTGATTTTCTGTGTTGTCATGTGAAATATTGTGACAATAATGGCGTGTGAAAAACGTAATACTAGGCTCCAAAGTAAACTGAGAAATGACAGTGAAGACGAAAGCAGTGTGTTAGCGCCGCAGAGTAATGAATTAACAGACATTCAAAGTAGTAATTTGGTAACTGTGCATAGGGAAATGGAGCGGGCGGCAAACAATGGCGTGGACAGTGAAACAATTAGTGAAGAGGGACGCATTATCGATCGATCGGTCGGCAACAACTCGCCTCAGGAATCGGGAATGACAGGACACAATTTTGCAAATACTGTAGACTCAGGTTTTGGGTTCTCACTGTTTTCTCAAATGAGTCAAGACACATTTTCCGCTTGTCAAAATGTGAATGTTGCCGGTGCAAATTCACTGCCGAAAAGCACTGAGGAACATGTTTCGGATACCAGTGCATTGTTATTACAATTAATGCAACAAATGGGACAAAAGCTTGAAAAGTTAGACACAATGGAACAAAATCAGAGACAAACACAGCAAAAGCTTCAAAAGTTAGACACACTGGAACAAAAATCAGAGACAAACACAGCAAAAGCTTGAAAAGTTAGACACCACACTTGAAAAAACACGTGAAGATTTAACTACTGAGTTACATAACATTGAATCGAAATGTCAAAAGGTCTGTAATGACGTAAAAACACAAATTTGTGAGCATTTCCAACCTATTTTTTCGCGTCATGAAAATGTATTACAGAATCACGAAGCAGTCATAAAAGAACTGCAAACTATTGTTCATGAAAATCATGAGACCTTGCAAGCTAAAATTGACTCAGTTGCATCTACCGATTCGGTTACGCAACTTGCAAGAACTCAGGAAAACTTAAAGGACACAGTAGATTCGATTTCAACACAAATGGACACTCTGAAACTTGGCTCAGAAAAACACACTGAGGAAATGTGTTCACTATCGGAGAAAGTAGCCAAACTTTCGGATCAGTTCAATAATTTATCTACGAAGGTAGATGATAATCTGAATGACACAGAAGAGTGCAAACAAATTAGGAAATTCAAACAAAATCAGAATCAAATTAATACGCAATACAAAAGAGAAATCCGGGAAGTACAAGATCAGTTGGCACAAGTAATACAAAAATTTCATATTTCAGAGGACACTCGCGCTCCAACACGGGAAGAGGAACTTAGAAATATGGAAAAGCCACAAAATAATAACACAGGGCATTTCGGAAATTATGAAAGAAATTGGCAAGGTGCACCGAATTTTGAAATGGAACCGCCGAAACGACGTAACAATGACCGATATGCGACTCGCCGACATGATGACTTTGACTATAAGCTGTTCATTACTACACGTAAATTCAAAACATTTAAGAATTCTGGCAACGACATCCATCCACAAGCATGGCTTCATCAATTCTCTCATTGTCTTCCTCCCAACTGGTCATTAGAGCACAGATTAGAATTTATGTGTGGCTACTTGGAGAATGAACCAGCTGTAAGAATGCGATCGGTAATTCACGAGTGCCTGAACATTTACGACATATTATTTTGGTAGGACATTGCAAAGACGACATTGAAGCATTTCAGGGACTCTTACAAGAATTAGAAATTGACACTGACAATCGCGGAACGCGAAACCAGGAACACAACAATTACAGGTCACATCCGTCGCAATTCCGCGATGAAAGAAGTAATAACTTGACACGACAAGGCTATTCTCACAACACAAATCGTGACCAAAACAGACGCCACCCGTATGACAACCGTTGGCAGAGTAGTAATAACTACAGGGAAAGATCACCTCTCCGTGGTAATGACTATCACAGAGACAATAAGAGAAACAGACAATATGGGAACCAAAATAAATATTATCAAGGGAGACAGAATAACTTTAGACGCAACGGACCAGCGCGCAGTTACGATTCAGGGAGAAATTCTCCACCACGTGACCGACAAGGAAGAAACTACGGAATCTACCGACATGACGACAGACGATATAATCATAACGACAGACGTCAATTTCATCAGAACTGGCGGGATTCTAACACGGCTGGGCCCTCTCGGCAAGGCGAATTTGTAGAAGTTAGGTCTCCTAATCCCAATAACGACGCGCGCCAACAAAGAGACAGACAATGACTCGCACAGCAGGCAGCCGCGTGCGCCCGCTGGCTCCGAGAAAAATAACATAGACGCTAACCTTGAGAAAAATTCCAGTATTCTTTACCAACGTATACCGCATGACAATTGCATTCAAGTTCAAACTCTGAGTACTATGAAGAGTAAAGGTTTACACCACATTTCACATGTAAAACCGTTTATTGAAAGATAATCTGCTTTTTAACTTTGTCATTGCCATAAAACTTTTCACTTTACATTACTAGTATGCTTGTCAGACTTAGAATCTGTTAACATGCAACAATGTTTGAAGTTAAATATCCAGTCTAGAACCTAGGGAACATTTTTAGACAGAAATGACGAATGCATTGTTATTGTGAACAGACGACACAGTGCTATTGTGTGTGTACATTCTTGCTTGTTAGTTGCACGTTTACGTAACGACTATAAGGCTCACATACTTAGAACATTTACCAGTAGTGCTAATGAGATTTTAATGCAACATTTTGGTTCACTTGAAAATACATTCTGGGTTTAAAGTACTTTCTGTGAGATACCAGACGACAGAGTGATTAGTTTATGTGACAGATACACGATTTTATCACGACGCTACTAATGAGTGACAATTTACAATGTTGCTTTTGCGCTATATCTGTTTTATACCTGCACAGTTTTTCTGAATTATTCTGGAAAGTAAAACAGGTTTTAGTAGTAACTTTTGTGGTATAGCTACAATGAGACTGCCTTTTCCGTAGCACAACAATACGTTACAGCACAGTACTTTCCTCATCACGGCAATAAGCGTAATAACTAAGACATTTATACGCAAAGCATTTCACTTTTGTGTATTATGAGGTAAGTACATTGACTTCTGCAGAACCTAGCTTTCGGAGGACGATAACTACGACACTTCCACACAGATTATGTTGCGACAAGACGCACATTTAGCGCTACAGTACACGTATTTGAGTGATTAATTTTGTACTTAAAACATTTATTTTTAAAGATTTTTGAATTACAAAGAAAGTTTTCCGTGATACATTTCATTCCATTGCTGTAATCTGTAACACCTGAGGGTATAATTACATTAATCCTCAGGGGGGTACACGCTTACTTTGTGTACCATGTGTGTGGCAACCACAAGGAACCCTAGCTAATATGTTATTTGCTTATACAACTTTACACATCGGTACCATATTTCTCTAACACACAAATTACACAGCTATCTGATCATGTAACTGAGAGATAAACTTTTTTTATTATGTCAGTGACAGATGTTTACGCAATTACACAGTTGGATAACTTCACACTTATGAAATTGTATTTTGTCTGTACTTTGTGAAATGCTCATATTTTTTCGGAACCATTGTGATGCTATGAGAGCTTTGAATGATATATTTGGTAAGGGAGCATGATTTTAAAGTACGTTTGAGGTAGATGACACTATTGAAATGAGCAGAGAATTTTTTTTAGGTTTTGAAATTATTGGAGGAAGCTATGACGATTTTGAGAATTGACTGAGATGTTATGATATTATTACAACGACGATGTGTACTATGCTGTTGAGATATGTTTATGATCAATAAGATGATGCTACCGTATATGAGGAATAAGAAGTATGTTGGAAACCAAGAAGCGTACTTTAAGAGTTATGAAATGTGCGTAAATGCGTGATTGTATCACAATGCTGACGAATATTTTATTTGGACACTTATATTTATAGGGTTTTGTTTCTACACATTTGCAACGCAAATTCTCGACCCGTGAAATTTTGTATATGAGACTGTCACAGTAGCGGAAACTGCTGTCGTAAATATTTCCGTAAGAAAGTTAAGTGACCACCTGCGCGTAATGCGTCGTGGGCACGCAGCTGTGTCAGACGCCGGGAGAACAAGTCATTAGTGAGTGCCTCATCAGAAGCACAGGTAGAATAAAAGAAAGGGGAGGCCATTGTCCTCGCTATTGACATTTCCTTGTTGAAAGCATACTGTGGAGCTCGTAATTTATGATATTTACTAAAATGCCTAATGAAATGATTAGAAACATTTTACATCTATTGTCTTTGTAGTTAAGAGATTGCTCATTTTGTTTAATATCTGGTTTCCAGCTGTGTTGCAGCATTGGTTTTATAAAATAAACTTAAATGCATCTGCTAATGTGAACACTTTCTGTCAACAGATTTATTAAATAAGTATTTTCTGATCCACATTCTTCGAAAAAGGAGCTCTTGGAATGGAGAGAACAATAAGAAGGGACTAATAACAGTAACTGCATCTATAATTTTCTTTTCAAGTACTTGGTAATTTCTTTTGTAGGATAATTTGTAGTGCACCACTTTAATTACATAGACATTAAGATGTGAATATACATTTCCCTTATCTGCATTGTTGTTTTTACTGTAATATTTTTTCTGCTTGAGCTATGTCATGTTTAGGTATACGGGTAAGTTACTGCTGTTTGCCAAGCATAGTGTTACTGAATTTGACTTTGTGTTACTCTGCTAAGCCAGTTTACTACTGATTTATTTTTCTTGTTGCTGCACATTGGCTCATATTAGTTGTAATGTTGCATTGCTTGGTAATTTAGATTTACTGTAGCTTGCTTTGCAATTTTCCATTTTTTTGGTCATTGCTGTTTGTGTTACTTATTTTGTGCTGCTGCATTGCCTCGCCCTTAGTTTAGCATCTGAGCTCAGTAGATTTAAGTTAGCTTAAGAGGGGGTAGCCTCTAAGAGAATGAGTTGCGATGAATTGGAAGAAATGCATTGAGAAGTTATACGAAAAAAAGTACAGAAAACAGGTTTAGGTAGGATTTTCTTGGAAATAAATGTTGAGGTAAGAAATGTGTGAACATATAAATACAGAAAGCATGCTTAGATAGAATGTTTTTTGGTGGAAACAAAGGATGAAATAAGAGGAAAGATATATGAAGTTTTGGGTTGGACTGCAGTACCACATGTTACACTGAAAACGAACCCTGTCCTTTCCTATTGGTGTTATCCCACTATGTGTTTGTGTACCCTTGTGTATTTGTTTTCTTCCTGTCTCTGTGTAGTTTCATAGAATTTTTTCTTCTTTTAATATTAAGCTACATTCACTATGATGAGGAATACTGTTATCCTCGAATATAATTGGCATTAATAATATGTTATTTACTTTGTAAAGATGTTAGACATTATTAATTCTGTTCTGTTTAATGCTCATGTGTGAAGTTGATGTTTCAAAAGTTATTGTGATCTTTTATGTATGTACTCATGTCATAATTCCACTGACGTATATGTTAGTTCGATTCTTTTGTAAAGCCTGTACTACAAATGTTATCTGTATTGTTATGTTTTTAATGATGTATTCTGTACCTTTGTTATTGTATTCTCATGTTATAAAATTGTAATTGACACCAGTTTATCAAACTAAGTAACTTGTAAGCATTCATTTCACTGCACACATTTCCGTTGGTCATAGTATATGGACAATATGTGAGAAGTAGGGACTGAAAGTGTTTGCACGTGTGTTAATAATTCAGCAAGGGACTGGATAACGGCATTGCTGGTTCTAAGGACAATTCCAAAAACTTTGTGAGTGCACAAGTGGTGGTTTATGGACTTGCTATATTCTCCGCAAGACTCTTCGATGGTGAATGTGCACCTGCACAATCGCAACAGATGGCTGCTGGCCATCTCTACAAGGACTACAGTGGGTCTGCACCTCTGGTGGCCCACCAATACCATTATCTCTACAAGGACTACAGTGGGTCTGCATCTTTGATGACCCACCAATACCATTATTTCTACAAGGACTGCAGTGGGTCTGCACCTCTGGTGGCCCACCAATACCGTAATCTTTACCAGGACTACAGTGGGTCTGCTCTGTGATGACCTACCCACCAATATTCCTCAAAACTTCGACTGACTCTGCTGTGGGTTTGCTCTGTTGTGGCGCATTACCTGTCTGCATGTCAAGAGTCAGCACTGTCTTTCCGATGGAAGGACAACGCTACTTCTTCAAGACTGCATGGAAATCCACTACTTCTGTGTGCATTTTCTTCTACGGCTCAGACTTTGAGGAAAACACTACTATTTTACCTTGATGAACGATCAGGACTGTCTTTATGGACTGTGAGAAAATTTGAGCTTTTGACCAACATTGTATCAATAAGTGTGTGCATTTGATTTCTTTGTTATTGTAATTATGAAAATTTTTTCAAATCTGTATTGGCCACTGCCCAAACCAATTTGTAAAATATTTTGTGGGGAGCATGGGGGCTATGTAAGTAGGCTGTTTAGGATTTATTGGTAACGCCACCTCTGTATGAAAATCACTGGCTGTGCTGTGTGCAGTCTGTGGCTGCTTTGCATTGTTGTAATACCCGCCATTGTAGTGTTGGGCAGCTGGATGTGAACAGCACGTAGCGTTGCGCAGTTGGACGATTGTAGTGTTGGGCAGCTGGATGTGAACAGCACGTAGCGTTGCGCAGTTGGAGGTGAGCCGCCAGCAGTGGTGGATGTGGGGAGAGAGATGGCGGAGTTTTGTAATTTGTCATGAACTGCTATATATATTATGACTTTTGATGATACTAAGGTAAATACATTGTTTGTTCTCTATTAATATCTTTCATTTGCTAACTATCCCTATCAGTAGTTAGTGCCTTCCATAGTTTGAATGTTGTAGTGGCGCTTGCTGTATTGCAGTAGCTTGAGCAGCGAAGATTTTTGTGATGTAAGTGATTTGTGAAAGGTATAGTTTAATGTTAGTCAGGCCCATTCTTTTGTAGGGAATTTTGAAAGTCAGATTGCGTTGCGCTAACAAAATATTGTGTGTCAGTTGAAGCACAGTCGTGTATAATTGTTCAAAGGGGACGTTTCAGTGCCAATATTGTCGGCTCAGGAAAAAAAAAAATGTGGTGCATTGCTTCCTGATTGACTCTTGTAAATTTTGGGGTGCACTTGGGTCTACAAAAGCCTGCCACGATTTTTATAGAAATTAAAATTTTCTAAACAATATATTTCATAAATTTAGTTGTTCGTCTGGTAGAAGTGCATATTTCTGGAATCAGAAAGATCGGAGCTTCTATACAGGAACGAATTGTAATGAGACAATAACTTTCTTGAGAGATAGCTTTAGAAATACAAAGAATATGTCCTTTAGAAAAGAGAAGATAAAGGCATTCAAATAATGAAGGTCAAAATTCTAAAATAGAGAATTGTTAGTGGAGTCGAATTTACAGGTGTACATGTTTTTCACGAAATGTAAGCCTTTCTATAGATAAAATGTTTTTCCGTGAGCTATTTACTCTATTTTTTATCAGCAGTCTGGAAATTATTCGGCTTATAATAACGTTCGAAACATGTACCTCGGATAGGACGTTGTAGATTTCACATATACGTGATACATACAGGGTTGTCACAGTCTGAAAAATTTGTAAGGATGTTGTAGGATAATTTGTGCTGAGAAATAATTATTAAGAAAAAGATTCGATCCGTTGTGCCGTTTCCGATTTTAATTAGCGGCGACGTGATCGCAGTCTAAAGCAACACCCTCCCCTCCAAGAGATAGTGTCGCCAAACGTGCGCTTCGTTTGGTTTTCTACAACCAAACAAGAGAGTGATACAAAAATTGTACATGGGTAGGTAGTAAGTATCGAAGCCGAGCCAAAGGCTGAGCAGGCTCGTGTGCTATCTTCTAAGCTATGACCACAACTGATATTAATGTTATTTGGCGGGTGTCTTGAATTAGCGCACGCAGTGGCTTCATTGGCTAATTTCAAATTAACTTGGAAACGGCGTCACGCGCAGAATTTTTTTCTTAACAATTATTTCTTAGCACAACCTACCCTGCAACGCTCTTACAAGCTTTGCAGGCTGTTTCTCAGAACCTTGTATACTGCTTACTTAAAAGAAAGCAAGAAGGAATAGAAATAGGTATTCGTTATGTTATGAGTGGTTCTTGGCAGGTGCAGCTATTCCACGTGGCAGGCTTTTAGGGCGGCAGGTTAACGGCGCACAGTGCCCAGCCGTTGCCGTGGCCGGCTTGTAAAGGGCTGCCCCGTCTCGAATAGGTCGCGGCTACCTGTGACCTTAAGGGCCGGCCCAGATGCCGCCCCAGGGACCTGAGGCCTAACGACGCCATCTGCCGGTGCCCTCGTTAGATAGGTCTGCGTCGCCAGGGACCTGACGCGAGAACTACCCAAAGGCACCTCTGGTACGCACAAGTCTGATGATTTATATCCGTTTGTGTTCAGCCGTGCCTTTTGCCGTACGTGGAATTCTTCAAGCCTAATTGATGACAAACAGTTGGGAAGGGCCGCCCACTACCCTACTTCAGAAAAAATCGGGACATTAACTTGCTTGCGTCAATCAGTTTATAACAATTAAATCAGTTCTGACTTGAACAACAGTATTCACATACGAATCTATTGGCGGTAGTACCCGTTTCTGTAAGTCTTTTATCAACAATATTTTTGATAAACAGTTCATGACATGTCATCCAAACAAAAATCGTGGAATAGACACCACCAAGATATTTTCGACAGTACCAATGTTCTTACACTGGGTGTGTCATATACTGAATTCTTCTAGAATGTGATGTACTCATTTCATGAGTATGGGATTACTATTTAGTGCACCTGGAGTCAAGGTTTTCACAAATTCCTTCGAAGAGCTGTTTTCCGTGACGGTAGAATTTTTATTTTCCTATTATCAGTTTCAAGTCCTCTGACGAAACACCGTCAAATGGTACAAGTCTTTCCCGTTATCGGTTCGAAGTCAATGGAAAAATAAAAGTTTTACCAGCATGAAAGGCAACTGACTATGGTCATTTCTGAAAACCTTTGTATACCACTGTCATAGTGTTCCACATCCATAATGCATAAAAGTTTCACGAGAACTGGATTGTGGCCTGAGCGTGCAAGTCTGTCTTAATGGCTGGTGACTTTCATATGACTGCATGTGGTTTGTATCACCCTTTGGAAGTAAAATCGTGAGACCTCCAGATGGGAAGCGGCATTTTACAGAGGATTGCTGTTATTGGCAGAAGGAAATGAGCAACAAGGATACTGGGATTCTCCCACAGAGGCTGGGTAGGTGAAACAACGGAATGTTTAAAAATTTTTAGGAGTTTTGGTAGTTCGCACGGTTAAGGAGTAGTCGGAGAACTATCCGGGTGTAGTAAACAAGTCAAGTACCCTCTGGGGCGGAGGTATTGTGTAAAATAACACTCCATGACAAACAAAGTTAGGCAACCAGAAGGGGAAGAGGAAACGAAATGAAACTTCATGCTTCGAGAAAGTATGTGATGTTACCTGTGCAATTAAAAAATCGAGTCAAATTTACAAAGAGCACATGGATCATTATGGCGTTGAACTCCTTATGGCCTTGGTGAATGCATTGATTCGGTTGGAAAAGTATCATAAAACCGTTTGTATCCTGTCCTGAGTTACGCAGGCCCATAGCTGTTGTAACTGGTCCTTCATACCCTTAATACTAGATTTGGACGCAGTTGGTACCGATCTGGCCCCACATATGTTCTGTTGGGCACGGATCTGGGGGTTTTGCTAGCCACAGGAGAACCTCAGCATCACGCAACACTTAATAGAGACACGAGCGATGTGTAGTTGCGCATTGTCCTGTTGGAAAATGGCACCACGATACTGTCATTTTAGAGGTAACAGATTTGGACGCAGGATGTTCGTGATGTACTCCTGTGCCGTTTGAGTTTCTCTTCCACTACCATCTATGATGTGATGTCGTACCCGATGGCTTCCCACGCCATGACACCATAAGTAACACCGCTTTGCCTCTCTAAAACATTGGAACGTGGAACCTCCCCCAGGTCACTGTCATACTCGCCGATAATCTTCATATGCGATACTTCAGAATCGTAATTAATCGCTGAGCACATTGCGAAACCATTCATCAGTATTCGAAACTGGCTGGTCACGACGCCACACAAAACGCAGCCATTAGTGTTGTGGCGTTAACGGTAGTCTACGCGTGGGACAGTAATTCCCTAGTCTGGCTGCTGGTAGGCTTCCACCAATTGTGCAGGGTGAGTCCATTACACGTTCCTGGATGGCAAGAAAAGATCTGAAGGGGTTACTGTGACGTTGGTGCACACTATAGCGATCCATCCTTATAGTGGTCAGACATGGTCGACTGGGCCCTTGATGACGGGCATCCCTACCGTCTCTTTCCCACACAGTCCAACATTGGGCCACTGTCACATCTGAATGCCCCACAAATCTGGACATTGCATTATTCGACCAGTTGGCCAGCTATAGACCCACAATGAGGCCGCTTTCAAACTTTGTCTGGTTCTGATAATGCTGTCTCACACGAGACAGCATTATCAGACCTTCCTTGACAGTGCCCACTCAGAAAAACATGTGTGTGAAATCTTACAGGACTGAACTGCTAAGGTCATCAGTCCATAAGCTTACACACTATTTAACCTAAATTATCCTAAGGACAAACACACACACCCATGCCCGAGGGAGGACTCGAACATCCGCCGGGACCAGCCCACTCAGATATCTAACACTTTTCTCGCCCCTTATATACTCTACCAGGCCTAGGAACAACACTAAATGCGATGAACACTTATGCCCTCTGGCGTCTGTCCTAGCAATCACAGTGAATTGCAACTCTAATTGCATTGACAGCCAACTACGCCTTCTGGATGCTTCATTCGGACAATGTATTTCTGAAGGCGATAGTTAATGATCCATAATGGTCAACAAAGTTGCATTTCGAAGATGTAAGGCTCACAAGAATTCAAAAATACTTTCCTGCACATGGGCAGGCAATTTTGACTCATCTTTTTTAGGTGAATGTTAAAGCTGAGTAGGTATTAGTAGCGGACCTATGATACTCCAAATCAATGGGGGGTATTGTTCTCTTAAATAAACAAAGTGGCCCCAGTTAGTCTATACTCAGACACATTTACCATCATACAGAAAACATCAGGCAGTGAATTATGTTACGTGTGTGAGGGAAGACTTAGGCGCAGACGAAAAACAAGTACCAATTACCACAATATCTTTACCAATACCCCTAACTCACTATATGTTTTAAGTAATAATTCTTGCTTCTATAATTTAGCCTAAATATTTTGTGTCTCGTTCCCTATAATATTAGGTTCTACAGAACCTTCTTTACACTACAATATACCATGCCATATGGAAGAAATACGGTTTTGTGAGGTTGCCTGGACAGTCTGCGAATCACTTTATCATGGGACGTAATTCTGCTGCGAGAAAATATTTCTCGACTATACTTTGTGCTTACTTGTAGTCCCTATTCCTGTTCCTGTCTTTATCTGAATGCTCGTCTGTTGCAGAAACACGGCTGCATTTAGAGCTTCATTTCGAACGGTGATGGAAGCAAAAAGTGTTCATCAATTTAGTGCCTAATCGCTGCTTAACAGCAACTTTCTGATATCGTCAGTGTACGCGTCCTTCTTCGCATAGCTTTTCAGTTGGCGTAATTCTTCGAAGCCCCGGGTCCGCCGTCCTGGGGATTTGGTAGCGCGCCATTTTAGCGACTAATTACTCCATCGCCGACCGTGTTCCCCCGCTCTAGTCTATTTAGCCGCCTACCTTGAGCGCACGGCGACTCATCAAGGCGCTGTTTTAACTCCGGCCGTAAAACCGTGAAACGACCAGACGACACAGCTGAACAAATGCCTTCCGCACTGCCGACAAGAAGACGGACGCGCAGAAGTATTTCAGGCCCGGCCGAACTGCCGTTTCAATTGCTACCGTTGTGGAACTTGCAGATCACTTTGGCGACGCGAGTTCGTAGCTTTAACTTGTGCACAACTTCGGCCACGGTCATGAATTTCTGCTCACCCGGTGGGAGTCACGAAGGGGGGAGTTGTTCTTTAATTATGAGTTTTAATTAAACCTGAAGCGAAAGAGACGTAATCAAGCTTGACAAGGAATTATGGAAGGTCGGAGGTAAAAAGAAACGTTAAAAGTACTTAACCACTATCTCTGTTACATCAACTCGCACAAAGCATATAATTTTTCATTCATTATCATTTGGCCATACCAAGACAATGAACTCTAATTCCGCTTGGGTAAAAAGCATCTAAATTGAATGCGGTGTTTCACAGGGAAAAAATTAACGAGAGAAGCGCGATAGTGAGATCTCTAAATGGAGCACTAGCTTAGCTGAGCAAGGGTAAAGGAAGAAAGCGGCCTTCTCGTGAATCCATGCAGGTCGATTTACCCAATACGAGCCCAATGTCCGAACTACTATGGAACTTCGGTCGGTATTTCGTAAATATTATTACCGTTCTTGTCCAGAAAGACACCAGTCTCTTTCCATGGCTCTACACACACACACACACACACACACACACACACACACACTCGCACACTCCCACGTACACAATCATATGCGCAGTCATAATGTTAAGATTCTGGACCAAGGGTGTCAAACTTAAAAGCTGATACGAACCAAGTAAACGAGATTTACATTTAGGCTTGCCACAAAAAGAAAGAACTTCAATTCAGTTTTCATGGAAACGTAAATTTATTTAGAAAAATGCAGTATATACACAAAGGAATGATAGAATTAATGTTTTCTTCCTGATACTTGACACCTCTTTTATGCTACAATCTTCCTTATTTCGGGAGAATACTTATTCGCAGTAATTAATTTCAATACTGATTTTTGATCTGACAGATTTATTTTCTATCATAACTGAATATAGATGCTCACCTCGATAAGTACTTAAAATAGGGAAATTATTTCCTTCGCGAATTTCTTGATGTTTTAAAATCTGGCATGCAATTTTTTGTGAAATTCAGGTGTGCCAACGGCACTAAATCTTCTCTTCAAATCTGAATCACATATTACCTCAGTTACTTATATTTCCATTCTATCTAGTAATGATTCCACGTTTATTGTAAGAATATAAAGGAACAAAGAAAACTTGTTTTTCGATAATTTAAAATGTACGATCTTGATTTCGATTGATTTCTGAAACCCAGAATTTTTGTTTCTGTTTTGTTTGATGTGTTTTATCATGTCAACCATGAAGGACAAACCTTGCAAACATATTTCATCAATAAACAGTACTGTATCGTGACTTTTACTAAGAACTGACGTACTCCGTCTTTCAAGTCCCAGGATAACTTAAGAACTCTGACACAGGATATCCACTGTGTGACTAACAAGGATGACTGGTGTTTAGCTCATGAAAGAAAGCAAAGAACTGTCGCTGATTTCATCCTCGAGATTTAATGAAACTGACGGTTTTTTTGTGCACAATACTTGCTGATTTACAATTCATGACGCTTGAATTTCGTTTTCTTTTTCGCAAGTAATGCAAAAAAAGACATTGTTTTTGTTTTCAGTCGTCGTAGGAGCTCCATCTTTAGCTATAGAAGTTAATTTTGACAGGAGCACGAAAAAACGCAGCTAATCGAGCCACGCCTCAAGTGTCTGTATTCTCATCACAGGTAAGGTAGAAAGCTTCGGAACTAGATGATTTCGCATTGATCTGAAAACTTAAATCGGCCAAATCAGTAACTCTTTCCGCAACTGTATTTCGAAACAAAGTGACTGCCTGAAAATCTTTCACATCTCCTGGACAAACAATTTCCGCAGTTTTTATTAAACATTCTTTCATGAAATAAGGTTCTGTATAAGGTTTCGAGTGTTTAGAAGTCAAGTTTTGCTAGCACTGCCATTTGGTTTTCCTGTGTTATTGCTTTGAATATTAACTGAAGTTTCCTCAATCTCAGCCTGAGCTTTTTCAGCTTCTCTTGTCTCATTAATCCTTCCTAATCGTTATATGTCGACTTTCGTTGCTAACCGAACAGTTTATTTTATTATTTACTTCAGAGCAAAAGAAGTTAATTTCCACTTACTGATTCTTTTTTCTACAACTTTGTTTCGCTAGACACATGTTGAATACAAAGAGCTGAAATAAAATGAATAAACGTCAAAACTGTTACAGCAGTAGAACCATTTAATAAAAACTAGTATATTTCTTGAACATAAACTTATCAGACACTGAATAATACTGGATAGCTGTTTTCCTAAAGCCATATATAATCTCTCATTCCCCCCCTTTCCCCCAAACAAATCAAATCATACCAGATTAAGTCTGTCGACGCAACTCTGTTGCGTGAGGTAGAGTAGGACGCAGAGACTGTTTTTTCTTATATCCTGCATTATTACCAACTCAGGCGCCACGCTCCATCGGCCGCTATGGTAGAAATGTCACACTAAAGTGAAGTTTCGCTAAAGCATATTGTAAGAACGTTCATGTTCAATGCTTTACTTATTTGTAGTAATGAATATAGCCCCGATGGCTCCGAAACAGCTTCATTGCTAACTGTTTATTAACTAATACTGTACCCACGTTCATCGAGAAGCTAGGAGGCATGTTCAGAAAGTAAAATGTAGTCTGATCATAACGGGCTGTGGTTTTTGTTGTTTGAGGGTGGGCAAGACTGAGAGGTAGATGGGGATCCGCTGACCAAAGCGACCATCGCTGTAACTCGGTAATTGTTAGTGTCCAGCTGTCGGTAAGGAACCCGGCCAAGAGTGAACCACATGCTGCGATCCGTTTCTGTAGACTTCATTTTTTTCACAAAATTATAAACTTTCCATCCGTCACTGACGTATCCGTTCTCCTTATGTAGACTTCGCAATTGCCATGCTGTACACTGGTTATAGAATACGAGTCATGTGGAATATATTACCGTCGCAAGGTAATGTGATGAAAAGTGAGAGCAGGGGAGACGTAGCATAGACCTCTCACAGAAATGAAAACAACAAATAATCGGAAGTGAATTATGTCACAGCAAAGCAGTTCAAGAGCCAAAACTTCCAAAACCGAACGCAAGAATCATAACATGTGGTACTTGTGTAGACCAAATAGGTCCCTTCCTTATACCTTGCTGTTGCAAACGGACGTTACACCACGACACAAACACAAACCTGAATACTGTGAACAGACACGTCAGTGATCGGAAGGACAGTTCATACGTTTGTGAAAAATATATTGGACACATGGCAAATTAGAACACAGACCTCCCGCTTCGCAGTCCAAGACCGTGAGTGTATAACCAAGACCCCACACCTACCTATATGCGCTCAACGTGTTACATCTTGAGCCTGCATCGTTCACTATTTCGAGTTTTCTTCTCTTTTCACAATTCAATATACCTTCTTCCTGCTTTCATGCGTGATCTGTGTACAGTTTTTGACGGGCTATCCACTCGGTCATTTTACCAGTAAATCTGAAGGGGGTGCAATGGAGAGTTTCGTACACATACAGAGTCCACCGAATTACACCGCAACTTTATTTGAAGAATTCCACGTTCAGCATTTGTTACAAATACCCTACGGGTGCACCCGAAACTATGTTGTAGACATTCGACGTTCGTGAGGAAAGTAACGTTTCTGTGTGCGCTGTTCTTTTACTTTGAAATGAACACTTTACATCATAATTTAGCCATCAGCTAGTTTCACCCCCTTGGGTATTATCAAGTTACCAAACGATAAAAACAATACCAAAAGTTATAGCAGCTTCAAGAAGAAACGAGAAATGAAATCAAAAATGTAAATATATAAAAAACTACACACCTCGGATACTTACATCACAATAAAAATTGTAATGCGTGTATCATCATATATTCCACACGTCGTGTGATGGTAGTCACGTGTAACAGCATCACTAATCAGTGTTCCGCACAATCATTGTAGGTACGGGTGTAACCCGTATGTACATCAGTGTTAACATAGTACACACTAAAAATGTAAAAACATAAATTTCGTATGATATTAATGTCGAATAGCATAACAGCGCACTGTCTCAGATGTGAAGCCCATAAGTAAAATGGAAAAAATACACTCCTGGAAATTGAAATAAGAACACCGTGAATTCATTGTCCCAGGAAGGGGAAACTTTATTGACACATTCCTGGGGTCAGATACATCACATGATCACACTGACAGAACCACAGGCACATAGACACAGGCAACAGAGCATTCACAATGTCGGCACTAGTACAGTATATATCCACCTTTCGCAGCAATGCAGGCTGCTGTTCTCCCATGGAGACGATCGTAGAGATGCTGGATGTAGTCCTGTGGAACGGCTTGCCATGCCATTTCCACCTGGCGCCTCAGTTGGACCAGCGTTCGTGCTGGACGTGCAGACCGCGTGAGACGACCCTTCATCCAGTCCCAAACATGCTCAATGGGGGACAGATCCGGAGATCTTGCTGGCCAGGGTAGTTGACTTACACCTTCTAGAGCACGTTGGGTGGCACGGGATACATGCGGACGTGCATTGTCCTGTTGGAACAGCAAGTTCCCTTGCCGGTCTAGGAATGGTAGACCGATGGGTTCGATGACGGTTTGGATGTACCGTGCACTATTCAGTGTCCCTCGACGATCACCAGTGGTGTACGGCCAGTGTAGGAGATCGCTCCCCACACCATGATGCCGGGTGTTGGCCCTGTGTGCCTCGGTCGTATGCAGTCCTGATTGTGGCGCTCACCTGCACGGCGCCAAACACGCATACGACCATCATTGGCACCAAGGCAGAAGCGACTCTCATCGCTGAAGACGACACGTCTCCATTCGTCCCTCCATTCACGCCTGTCGCGACACCACTGGAGGCGGGCTGCACGATGTTGGGGCGTGAGCGGAAGACGGCCTAACGGTGTGCGGGACCGTAGCCCAGCTTCATGGAGACGGTTGCGAATGGTCCTCGCCGATACCCCAGGAGCAACAGTGTCCCTAATTTGCTGGGAAGTGGCGGTGCGGTCCCCTACGGCACTGCGTAGGATCCTACGGTCTTGGCGTGCATCCGTGCGTCGCTGCGGTCCGGTCCCAGGTCGACGGGCACGTGCACCTTCCGCCGACCACTGGCGACAACATCGATGTACTGTGGAGACCTCACGCCCCACGTGTTGAGCAATTCGGCGGTACGTCCACCCGGCCTCCCGCATGCCCACTATACGCCCTCGCTCAAAGTCCGTCAACTGCACATACGGTTCACGTCCACGCTGTCGCGGCATGCTACCAGTGTTAAAGACTGCGATGGAGCTCCGTATGCCACGGCAAACTGGCTGACACTGAAGGCGGCGGTGCACAAATGCTGCGCAGCTAGCGCCATTCGACGGCCAACACCGCGGTTCCTGGTGTGTCCGCTGTGCCGTGCGTGTGATCATTGCTTGTACAGCCCTCTCGCAGTGTCCGGAGCAAGTATGGTGGGTCTGACACACCGGTGTCAATGTGTTCTTTTTTCCATTTCCAGGAGTGTATATAATAACTTGATCAAAGCCATTACTACATAAATATGCTTAATCTAAAAGTTTGAAAGAAAGTCTCTTAAGCTAAACATTATTATATTGCAAGGAATGGAAGCTTTCAAAACGTAGGAAGATGGGTAATGTGGAACTTTTTGAATTACTGTGTGTGTGTGTGTGTGTGTGTGTGTGTGTGTGTGAGGAGAGCAAAAGCCAGCTAAATTACAGTAAAGATTATCATACAATAAAGTACTAGAGCATTCACCTATCAAAAAGCTGTTATAATACATGTGTGGAGCGAAGGTCTGTATGTTCCAGGTATCCTGCCGAGTCGAGGAGTGACAGCTAGTAACACTACCATAGTAGATGAGACCATCCCATATAGACGCTGCTTTGTTATCACCCAAATTAACGTCTCAGAACTGTAGCCTATATCAATAGGTTGAATACTGCAATGAGAATGCAAGTATTAAACAATAAAACGAAATTAAAATGGTCTCCATATGCCCAGAAAATTATAAAAAGCAGCAAAAAAGATATCCAATACTACCTGTGCCAAGAAGATCCATTCCAAACACAAGGGGAAAACCAGAGCAAAAGTTACAATGATTTGAATGTTGTATAAAAGTAGTCTAAGAGCCGCATATTCTTAAACTCTGCCTGTTCCTTTAAAATCTTTTCCGTTTGTTTACTGAACCGTCTATGAGCCCGATCTCTTACTGAATATTCATGAGACGTCCCTTACCAACTCTGTGTAACATGTGCAATGGTTGCTTAGTATCTTAACGACAAGGCTCTCACTATGCAGGTGAGACTTAAACGTAAAACGTTGCTTGGGTGGGAAGAAAGTGTCCCTTCATCTCATTTTAAATAATCTATCCGTCTGTCCAATGAAGAAAACACGTGCCACAGTTGATTTTGTAAACCTCCGGTTGTGTAAACGTTCCTGTGTGGCGCGGCGGATTACATTATCTAAAGAGTTGCTGCAGCAAAAGTCAATATTTACCACCGCGCTATAGAGCAGACGTGCTATTCTGTCAGATATTTCGCTATAGTAAGGAATATTCTGTCAGATATTTCGCTATAGTAAGGGATTACAGCATATCTTGCTTTTCCTTTGCTCTCTGATTCCTTACGAAAGGTAGTATTTTGCGATCATGTTCTTTTCTACTTTTTAATCAACTGTCGATCATATTGTTATCTGATAACTGAAGAAAACTTCACAAGCCAAGATCGCTAAAACAGCATTTTATTGGGTGGCCGGTTTAGACAGACCTATCTCTGATTTTATGCTTTAAACTTTTACAACATGTCCATCAGCGGTGCGAGTCGCATCACATTACTTATGCACTTACCACTACCATGAAAGTCACTACACATCGCCATGTCATATATAAAAGTACTATGTATAATATAAACATAAAGATATTGCGCCAAGCGAGGTGGCGCAGTGGTTAGCATACTGGACTCGCATTTGGGAGAACGACGGCTCAAACCCGCGTCCGGCCAACCTGATTTAGGTTTTCCGTGATTTTCCTAAATCGTTTCAGACAAATCTAAGCAGTAATCCACGCGCTTTCAAATCTAAACTGAAGAGTTTCCTCATGGGTCACTCCTTCTATTCTGTCTAGGAGTTCCTTGAAAAATTACGCTGATTCTTATTGTATTGCTGATATCGTTTACTAAAACTTATGGACTGACTTTTTTCGGGTTCATGAACATTTATTATCTGTTATTATTTTTATGTTGTAATTTCATGTACTGACGCATTCCATGACCTTGGAGACTTGCTCCTCAATTTCGTCCTACGGAACTTGACGTGTAAATAAAAAAAAAAAATAAACTAATGCCGGGATAGTTCCTTTGAGAGGATACAATCGACTTCCCTCCCCATCCTTCCCTAATCCGATGGGACCAATGACGTCGCTGTTCGTTTCCCTCCCTCAAATCAACCAACCAGCGAACTAACAAATTATACTGAGCAGCTTGTAAGCGTTCATATTCGCCACCAGCTGGCAACTGTTGTAAAAGTTTCAGGCATAAGATCCGCTGATGTCGAAACCGGTCATCCAATAAAATGCTTTTTTAGCGGTCTTGGCTTGTCAGGTTTTTTTTCAGTGAAAACACATAGCAAATCGCCCACAGACTGACTATGTCAGGAATATATACACATTGTTCTCGTTCCCGTCCGTAGCAGTGAACGTCTTTCAGTATCAACCCTCCTTATTATTATTTTTTTTTTTTTTACTTAGCCGCTAATTCAAAATTAAGCGTTCTGACGTATTTCTCGCTGGAATGAGGAGTTGTGCATTACCGTGTCGGTTATTGTACGTTTGCGAGTAAGATTGAAATTGCAGCTGCTATAATTGTTGTAGGTCAAACTTTAAGAGATCTTATATCGCAAGGCCAGTAGTATTACATGCAGTCGCTCGTTAAGCCGTCAGTAGATTTAAAAGGGAACGCACTTTTGCTCCATACATGTATCGTAATAACTTTCTGAGCGAGCCATACTCTAGTATTTAAATGCAGAATAGTCTTTATTGTAATTTAGCTGACTTTTGCTCCACACGAACATAATAAAAGAAGTACTGCATTCTTTATCCTTTTGCCTTTTTAAAGCTTCAAACGCCTGCTATATAAACACATTTTGTGTAAGAGACTTCCTGTAAAAGTTCTAGATTAAGCATATTTATGTAGTAATGTTTTTGACCAAATTCGTATTTGTTCTTGTATAGAATTTTTAATGTCGCTAAGATCAGTGGTATGCATTCAATTCGATTTTAACACACTGATCACGCCACGTGTGTTTTCATTTTAATAGTTCACATCCAGCTTAAAAGTTGCTGTTCTTTTCTGTTTCTCGTATGGACTTCACATCTTGTGAGATAGTAAGTTGTTACACCAATCGAGGGTACTACCATATGAACTTTGTATTATTATGTTTTCAGTGTAAGCTGGTTGTGTTTGTACCTTCTATGGTTCTGTAAAACCCTTATTATGGACGCCATCAAATGTCATTTCCTCTACATAAATGTGTGTAACATGCCACGCTATATGCATTACATTTTTTAGTGTAATGTAAGAAATTGAGGCATGTAATTTTCTATATATTAATATTTGTTATTTTATTCCCTGGTTTTTCTAAAAGCTACTACTACTTTTGGTGTTATTTTTACCACCAGGAGCTCAAGGGTGCAAAATTAAGTAATGACTAAATTATAAAATAAAATGTTTATCTGTTATCTGCCATATATAGAAAAAGTGTATGTGCATCCGTATGTCCTGGATCTCCTCCAAAACTTCTGATCTATTTTAAGCAAAAACATGTTTTTCTAGCCCCTGGCATATAAGCACCACCCCCATATGACGGGAATGTTGGGTGAGAACAGTATCGGCCTGCCAAACTGACCTGCTTTGCAGTGGAGCCTACATGTCCCAGCCAAGAAATGCTTTTCTAGACCCTGACATGTAGGCTGTCCTACATGACAGCCATGTTGTGCTGCAGTATCAGCCTGCTTTATCCACCTACTTTGCATGGCGGACCATACGTTTTGTGCAAATAAATGATTTTTGTGCCCCTGATGTATAGACTGCCCTGCTTGACAGATGTGTTGTGGGAGTAGCATTGGGCTGCCCTATTGAACTGTATTGCAGGGACAACATATGATGACGAGCATTGCTGGGGACAAGTTGAGATGAATGGAGGAGGGGATAGATGTAATGGGGGAGGAGGATATGGACACAAATAAGGGATGTGCAGGAGATACATGAGGCATGTGGGAGGTATAGAAAGGTAGTGGACAGGTGGAAAAGGAAGAGGGGGGAAGAAATACGGTCAGAGGGAAGGAGAGGAAGTAATAGTAAGAGAGGGGGTGAAGGAAATGGGCAAAGAGAGACAGAGAAAGAAATGAAGAGACAGAGAGAGTGGAGAGGAGCAGATAGGCATATGAAGGTGGGAGGATGAGGTGGACAGGCAGAGACAGGAAACAGTGGACACAGGAAGAGGGAGCAGGAGGTGTGTTCGATACATGTGTCAAATACATATGTAGGTGACACCATGGGCAAAGGATAGTTTGAAAATAAAGTAGCCTATGCAGGAAAATGACTTCTAGCAAGAAATTCATACCAGCTATGGGCCAATATGTACAAAAGTCATTTGATACTGTCATGTGGTACACTGAGGATGGCCACTAGCTTTATGTTTGCTTGTGCATTTATCCATAATATTCAGATGCACTCAAGATGAAGTCATTATTCTCCCAGAAACAACTCTGAAGATCGTGCCTTGCGCCTTCCATAAATTTCCATTTGGCGAAGTGGCTTCTGATTGACATGGAAATTGACTGCAACTTACAGAGAGTGGTTGAACACTTAAAACTCTGTCATTTTCTCGATCTTATTTTTTATCGTCATCAAATTTTTTATGTAATGCATTTTATGTAATTTGTGTCTTTCAGCATTCCTCTACAGACCGGCCAAGCGAGATGTGTGGCTGACCAAGAGAACAGAATTATACCGTGCCGTGCTTCAGATAGAAACTTGTGAAACTGTTGTATATTCAGAAGGGTCCCGTAATATAAACTTTTACAGTCCGTATTACTACTCGTGGTGGATATGGAAACCAATAAAGTCAGAAGCAAAGATGCAGAGGGAATACTACATCCAAAATGGTAGTAAAATGCATCGCACTTCGTCCAGGAACACACTTCACTTGCTAGAGCAACAAAGAAATAAAAAGAAAATAACAAACCAGAAATGTAATCCTTCAACATTATTAAGTCGCCTTTTGGTCATATTATTCCAAACCCTTTATTTTCCAAGCCTATTCCGATTATTATTTCGAACAAACTCCCAGGAAACTGTCGCTTCGTAATTATGCCTGTCACAACCTATTCAACACATAGTAATTTTCTTGTGTTGAATTTCAAAATATCGAAACATACCTTTAAAATTTGTAATTGCGTACCCCTCACGTATTATCAATTATTATGGTATATGTACCGAAACCTAAGCATATCTGAACAATTTAGCTATTACGTTCTGCTTCACTTTTCCATTCTAATGTTCACCTCACTTCAAACTCTACCTACATTATTGCCCTACACATCAGTCAAGGCTCATAACTTGTGATATTGGTCATTATTCGTAGGAATTGCTTGAAAAAAAAAAAACAGTGAAAGATCACAACTCACTATCTTGATCCAGTGCTCAATTCTGAACACCAGCTATTTTTCTGAACAGATATAGCTACGGCATCAGGTATTATCACTGCCTCCAATTGACAAACGAATACGCTCTAGTCCTTTTCTGCACATTCACCAAATCGCTATCACGCATTAATTACGTCCCCCTAAATGGTAATGTTAATTTTGGATAGCGGAAGATATATACTCCAAGAGCATGGGCCGAAATTTTCCACAATAACAATGCACGATGTGGACCAATCTTTAGTACTATGCGGTTACTTTCTTCCGATTTTTCTTGCTAAATCTCGCCCTATACTGCCGATTCAGTCTCTTTCGATACAGTAACACTTTAAAAAACGTGAAATAATTCTCGAAATGTAATTTCAAATATTAGAGGTTTGTCACTGTTTATTTTGTGGACTTCAGTCTGAATACTGGTTCGGTGCACCTCATCATGCCAGTCCACCCTGTGGAAGAAGACTCCTCAGTTCTGCATAACTACATCCATTTGAGCCTGTTTATTTTCATCTCTTGATCTCCCTCCACTATTTTTAACCCCCATACTTTCCTTCTACATCTACATCTACATTTATACTCCGCAAGCCACCCAACGGTGTGTGGCGGAGGGCAGTTTACGTGCCACTGTCACTACCTCCCTTTTCTGTTCCAGTCGCGTATGGTTCGCGGGAGGAACGACTGCCGGAAAGCCTCCGTGCACGCTCGAATCTCTCTAATTTTACATTCGTGATCTCCTCGGGAGGTATAAGTAGGGGGAAGCAATATATTCGATACCTCATCTAGAAACGCACCCTCTCCGAACCTGGACAGCAAGCTACACCGCGATGCAGAGCGCCTCTCTTGCAGAGTCTGCCACTTGAGTTTGCTAAACATCTCCGTAACGCTATCACGGTTACCAAATAACCCTGTGACGAAACGCGCCGCTCTTCTTTGGATCTTCTCTATCTCCTCCGTCAACCCGATCTGGTACGGATCCCACACTGATGAGCAATACTCAAGTATAGGTCGAACGAGTGTTTTGTAAGCCACCTCCTTTGTCGATGGACTACATTTTCTAAGGACTCTCCCAATGAATCTCAACCTGGTACCCGCCTACCAACAATTAATTTTATGTGATCGTTCCACTTCAAATCGTTCCGCACGCATACTCCCAGATATTTTACAGAAGTAACTGCCACCAGTGTTTGTTCCGCTATCATATAATCATACAATAAAGGAGCCTTCTTTCTATGTATTCGCAATACATTTGTCTATGTTAAGGGTCAGTTGCCACTCCCTGCACCAAGTGCCTATCCGCTGCAGATCTTCCTGCATTTCGCTACAATTTTCTAATGCTGCAATTTCTCTGTATACTACAGCATCATCCGCGAAAAGCCGCATGGAACTTCCGACACTATCTACTAGGTCATTTACATATATTGTGAAAAGCAATGGTCCCATAACACTCCCCTGTGGCACGCCAGAGGTTACCTTAACGTCTGTAGACGTCTCTCCATCGATAACAACATGCTGCGTCCCGTTTGCTAAAACCTCTTCAATCCAGCCACACAGCTGGTCTGATATTCCGTAGGCTCTTTGTTTAGCAGGCGACAGTGCGGAGCTGTATCGAACGCCTTCCGGAAGTCAAGGAAAATAGCATCTACCTGGGAGCCTGTATCTAATATTTTCTGGGTCTCATGAATAAATAAAGCGAGTTGGGTCTCACACGATCGCTGTTTCCGGAATCCATGTTGATTCCTACAGAGTAGATTCTGGGTTTCCAAAAACATGATACTCGAGCAAAAAACATGTTCTAAAATTCTTCATTGCCAGAATGACGATTCTACGAAGCCTCAGAATGTATTTTGTTAACTGATACATTCTTATATTCAAGTTGTGTCAGAAACTTCTTTTTCCCATTAATCGGATACAGTACCGACTAATTAGTTACTGGATCAATCCATTTAATTCTTAACGTTCTTCTGTAGTACCAGTTTCAAAATCTTCTATTCTCTTCTGGTTAGAATTATTTATCTTACACGGATAACTTTGTTACAGGGTTATACTCCATACAAAGACCTTCAGAAAACACAGTCCGATGTTTTCTGTTATCTCTTTCTCAGTAATGATTTTCTTACAATAGCCAGTCTGCATTTTGTATCCTCTCTGCTTTGGCCATCATCAGTTACTTCGCTACCCATTTACTGCTGTTAATGTCTTATTTCCTAATCTAATCACTTCAGCGTCGCCTGATTAAACTCGACTACACTCCATTACCCTTTTTTTAAGCTCTGTTGATGTTGTTCTTCTCTTTTAAAGACACTACTATTTCTTTCAGTTGCTCTTCAAAGTCCTCTGCCGTCTCTGACGGAATTATAATGTTATCAGCAACCCTGAAAGTTTTTACGTCCTACCCACCTTTACATCGTTTCCTAAATTTCCCCTTGGTTTCGTTTACTACTTGCTACATGTACGCTTGAATAACGTCGGGGATAGGCTACAACACTCTCTTACTCCCTTCTGAACCACTACTTCCTTTTCATGCCCATCGGCTCCTGTAACTACAGTCAGGTTTCCGGGCGAGTTGCAAATAACCTTTCGCACCCTGTATTTCATCCCTGCTACCTTCAGAATGTCAAAGAGCTCATTCCAGTGAACATTGTCCTGTGAACATTCTCGAAGTCTAAAAATGCTATAAATGTAGGTTGGTCTTTCTTTAACCCAGCTTCTGGGATAAGTTGCAAGGTCAGTACTGTATCGTGTGTTCCATTCTTTCTCCGCAATCCAAAATGATTATCTCCGAAGTCGGCTTCTACCAGTTTTTCGAGTCTTCTGTAAATAATGCGGCCATGCCGCGTTCAACACATAACTAGGTAATACTCACATTTGTCAGCAATTGCCTTCTTTTGAACTGGAATTAATATATTCTTCTTGAAGTCTGAGGATATTTCATCCGTCTCATACATCTTGTACATCTGGTGTAATTATTTTGTTACGCTTGGCTTTCCCAAGGTTCTCAATATTTCTGATACAGTGTCCTCTACTCCAGCGATCTTTGCTCTGATTTTTAGACATAGGTGTTATCTTTCGCTTACTTCATTTGCTGAATTTTTATATTTTATCCTCTCGTCAATTAAACTCTATATCTCTTGTGTTATCCAAGGATTTGAACTACACGTTGCCATTTTACGTATTTGAAACTCTCCTGGCTGCCTTCACTCTTTTAGCTCTTAAAGCTATTAATTCGTCTTCTTCTGCGTTCTCTTCCAGCATACTACTCCCTTTGGAGCTGTCTGCAGCCTTTGGTTCTTCAGTTTATCCACGTCTCATCTCCTTAATTTTCAACATTTTTGAAGTTTCTTCAGTTTTAATCTGCATTTCATAACCAATAACTAATGGTCAGAGTTAACATCTGCTCCTGGAACAGCTTTCCGGTTTAAAATATGATTTCTAAGTCCCTGTCTTACCATTATGTAATCAATCTGAACCCTTCCAATGTCCTCAGGTGTATTTCATGTTTACAGTCTTCTTACGTAGTTGTTAAAGTAAATGTTAGCGGTGGGTAAATTTTGCTCTATGCAAAATTGTGCCAGGCTCTTCCACTTTCATTCATTTTCCCAGTACACGTTCTCCTAGTATTTTTCCTTCTCGTCCTTTTCCTATTATCGAATTCCATCCCCCGCCACAAGTGAATTTATGTTTCCCTTAACCATCTGAAAATTTTTTATTAACATATATTCTTTCAACCCCTTCATCATCTGCGGAACTAATTGTCTTATAAACTGGTACCATTGTGGTACGTGTTGGCTTTGCTTCTATCTCGGTTACCCATAATAATGCGTTCATTATGATGATGAGTAGCTTACCGGCACTGCTGTTTCCTTAGTTATTAACTCTGCTCCTGTATTACCACTTTCTGATTTTCTGTTTATAACCATGACTAAAAGTCATGTTCTTCCTGCCACCGCACTTCACTAATTTCCTCAATATCTAACTTCATCTCATTCATTTCTCTTTTTACATCCTCTAACATAACTGCCCGATAAAGGAATATAATATTACATGCTGCGACTAGTAGAATGCCAGTTTTGTTTTTCATGAAGATGACATCTTCCTGAGTAATCTTCGGAGGTCAGAATGGGGAACTCTCTTACCTTCAGAATATTTTACTCAAGAGGATGCCATCATTATTTAACCATACAGTAGAGCTGCTTGCCCCCAGGAAAAATAATGGATGTAGTTTCCACTTGCCTTCAAGCATTCGCAGAATGAGCACAGCACGTCCATGTTGGCTAATGTTACAAGGACAGGTCAGTCAGTTATCTGGACTCTTGCCTCTGTAACTATTGAAAAGGCCTATCCCTCCGTTGTGGTTGAACCTATCGCTATCATTATCGCTGATGTACGCCAGCCACCCAACCTTGGCGAGATCGATGGTTCATGTCTAGGCTTTGCTTTATACATGCAAGATGACGTACATTCCGTGTAAGTAAACCACGTAAAGGTAACAGTTACTTCGTACGTCAATGGTCTGTAGCTAAACATGTCAGATGATAATCTTTTTCGTTGTAAAAGACCCAAAACGTAATAAAATGTTTTACTATATAGGGTAATTGACGACATCAGGTCGTGCTTGTGCAGAAACAGTTGCTGCTTAAAAAAAAAAAAAAAAAAAAAAAAAAAAACCTGGCCGGCAAAGAGCGAGTAGCACTCGCGCAGTGAGTATTCCGCGCACACTTCATTCCGTAAATGTGTATTAGTTCATCTATACTGAGAATCGAGAATCTCAACGAGTTTTGCCTGTTTTCGATATAGATACTGGCAAGATATCGGTCCAAGAAATTCCAAGGCCGTGTCTAAACTTCTACAGTAGTTCCTCAGACTAGACGGGACATACAAAAAGAAGCGAGCAAGGGACTTCAGTGTATGTATGTAGATATAGAAGATTTAACAGAACATATTTTCTTTACTTACTAAAACACAACTACAACTTACATTTTATGTTTGCATGCAGTAATTCTCGTCTTTTATGCTTTTGGCGTATGGTGAATACAATAATGGCAAAAAGATATTTTTAATTCCATATAATTACAATTTAACAGTGTTCAAACTTATTTACTTTACTTGTACTGTGAAATTTTGTTCTTGCCAAATTTCTTGATTCTAGATGAACTGCGAGTACCATATAAGTTTTGATGAGTGAGTTCTTGAGTATAAAATTGTGCCTGAATTGATTTAGAAGCCAAGAATTTTTATACCGCCAAGGGAAAGTAAACCTTAACATGTGACGTAAATTTGAACTTGATATCTCTACACGTTCCTGGGAAAAGCGGTCCTTAACAGTCAGACTCACACCGACAGACAGACAAGCAACAAAGCTAAACCTAAAGCGTACCGTTTTTACAGACTGAGGCACAAAGCCCTAAAAAAGAAATAAAATTTAAATAAAAGCACAATGCATACCATTGTTGTCACAGTACACTTATAAAAGGGAACTTGTTTTTTGCCACGATGTGCTGAAATAGTCGGTGGAGACCATTATATGAACTGCAATAACTAAGTGTAGGTGAAAGGTTTTCTTGGAAGTATCATATACCGGTAATTACACAGGAACTGAATGCTGCTGTCTTAACTACTGTAGCAGTGCCCTCTGTCACCGACACACGGTTACGAATCTTCGTTTAATTTTCTTACTTTTACACTGTTGTCTTCTTTACTTCCGTATCTCGGGACAACTCTGTGCTTTCACAGAGAAAAATCTGAGCGCAGAAAAGGGTGGTCAAACGACCCATCGTGCCATTTCACCGGCTTCCTGCGGCCCGTTATTCAACGAAATTGTAGCTCTGCCCTTGCTGTGCACATACCGTTCCCGGCGCTTGTGGTTAATATTATGGCCTAATCGAAATCGAACTAAATTCATCACTCCATAGATACCCCACGGAAAAACTGGCGTTGTGGAGGGCACTGTTTCAGGTCCCTGTCCGGGCATCCAGACTGAGGTTAACCATGGTGCCCCTAAATAACTTAAAGCGAATGCATGGATGATTCCTTTGAAGAGGACGCGACCGACGTCCTTACTCATTCTTCCCAAATCCGAAATTATAGTCCACCCTTAACGACCACACCGTCGACTGTGTGTTAAATCTTAATCTTACTACCTTTATTCTTTCACTGAAAATCGACTGCTTTTGGTCCATATTTCGCTACTATGTTCACTATGCTATAGGTTTCATTTTCAAATGTTTTCGGACAGCTCTTCTATGACCCTTTAATAGTACTACCAGTTCCACAATGTTACAGTTGCATCTTCAGTACACGTGGGAATTCAATTATATCTATGTAATGTGTGTGTGTGTGTGTGTGTGTGTGTGTGTGTGTGTGTGTGTGTGTGTGTGTTTGTGTGTATGTGTGTGTGCTTGTGCGTGTGTTTGTGCGTGTGTGCGTGTGTGACAAGAATCTAGGGAGATATACATAATACTGTCGAAAACAAATCTAAATATAATAGTCAGCTTCCTTATTTTCCGATCACATACAGGAAAAAGTTGAACACACTGGACGTCCCATCATTTCCAGTCACGTTATAATAAATTCATCGAAATAGTGCGACACTCAAAATTTAAAACAGGGGAATAAAGAATACGGCTATTAAAGAGGGTCTACCCTAAAAGAAGAACTGAAAATTTTTACTGATAAACTCCACGTTTTCAAATATGCGTTGAAAGGCTTCCTTGTGCCATACACCTTTTAATCTGTACAGGGTTTGAGAGCCTTTCGCTTTAATGTTACATTTATTTGCATATGCTAACACATTCTGTGAATTACGTAATCACCGTCAGTGAGGAAGTAGCTTGCTGCACCTTGTCCCTTACAACATGAAAAAATTGAATTAATTTTCCTGCGTAAAATACACTACGCCTTTGTCATCATATGCACTGCACACTCACATGGACGTATGATGCTACTAGTAATTTGTCGTCGCACACCATAAAAATTTTAAATTAATACGTCGTTCTCAGCTAACAGTAAAAAAATTTAAAAAAATAAAAAAAGCGTTTGACAAGCCACTTCTTTCTTCACAAATTCATCTCAGTGAGCCTGAAACATCCCCTTAGAAAAATTTATGAATTACTGTGCTGATAAACCTCTACGTTATTTGATTTTCAAACAGCTGAGCAAAACTGAACGTACTCAGACATTACTCTCTTTACTTATTCTGATCAACACTAAATATTTTTAGCGCAACGCAATCTGACTTTCAAAAATCAATACAAAAGAATGGCCCTGACTAACAATAATCTATATCTTTCATGAATCACTTGCCTCACAAAAATCTTCGTTACTTGAACTACTTCAATACAGCGAGCGTCAATACTGCCAGCTAAATAAAAGATTCTAACTACTGAAGGCACTAACTACTGATAGGCATAGTCGGCAAATGAAGAATTTTGATAGACAACAAACAATGTATTTACCTTAATAATGTTCAAAAGTCGTAATATATATATATATATATATATATATATATATATATATATATATATATATATATATATATATATATACAAGTTCATAATATCCAGTATTACAAATTTACTCTTCCTCGCGGACACACGTCCAGATCGTCCGCTCTTAAAATTCTGCCATCTCTCTTCCCACATCCACCACTGCTGGCGGCTCACCTCCAACTGCGAAACGCTACACGCTGTTCACGTCCAACTGCCCAACATTAAAATAGCAAATATTCTAACAATGCCAACCAGCCACAGACTGCACACAGCACAGCCAGTGATTTTCATACACAGCGTTACGTGACGTTACCAACGTAAAAACCTAAACAGCCTACTTACAAGCCTCCGGCTAATTGTGTCTGCATAATTTTTCTAAGCCCTTACAGAGTTTTTGGTAGATGAACAACTTCCCGAGAGTCAGCATAAACCCTTAAAAATATTTTGGCAGATGAACAATTTCCAGGGAGTCAGCAAATAAATACATTTACTTCAAGATCTCATATAATATATTAGTCAAGTTATTCTTGTGTTTTGGATGAAAACCTCTGCAAAAATTCCATTCTGATCTATTTGCTGACTTTCGCCACTTTTAAGTAACCTCTCCAAGTGTGATTACCACATGTATTTGGATGACTTGGCATTTCCGCTCTCAGTACATACCAGCAGTTTCACCAGCAGAGGTTGTGCACTCGTCAGTGAAGTGAAAGCCTATTCATTCGATGTTGACAGCCACCCGTAAGGCGAGTAGAAGCCGAGGACCTGTTTCATCGACACGTCTCCCCCTTGCTACATGACAGCTGAATGTCAAACCACATCTAAAGAGAACAGTTACATAAGATGCTGCCAACTTTGCGACCATGTTACAGCAGGAGATATTTGGCTGACACGAAAGTCCCTCCAGAGGTAAGTCACTATCATCTAGTATTACCACTATTTTATTCTAGGGTTAAGCTAGCGAAACTGTTTAGGTACCAGTCGTTCCCTTGATCTTCTGGGATTTCTACTCCCAGAGAGCTGCCAACAACATGATATCTCCAGACAGTGTATAGGAGTCAACTTGGTGGCCTATGACTTAGTAATTTAATGAACACTGCCATCGAATCCTTTACTTGTTTACAAAACTCATTTTGTTTCACAAATTTTCTTCTTTCCGTACCTCTTAGCACCTATAGTATTTCCTCTATAGCATACAACGATAACTCGACATAATTGCATTACATTACACTGAAGTGCTGAAGATGCTCTTTTCGTAATGGTCGTCTTGTTGCCACATAGGAAAGTGGAAAGAGACATTGTTGTTAAGAAGGTAATTCCTCATTCTTTCTTGGGTTTCGTGTCATGACCTTTCGAACTGTTCCAGACATCTGACTGAATTTATGGGTTTTGTCATGGCGTAATAAGTCCTTTCAGTTGAATTTCTCTGAGGCTATACACACTGTGGTACTGAATAGCTCAAAAGGCATTTCAGTTGAAGAGGAATAAACATCTGTGAAAAGGGCAATCACAAAAATTGGAAAGAAAAACTTAGGTACAAAGAACGTAAATGCAAAGAAACCATGGATAATAGAAGAAATACTTCAACTGAGCAGCAAAAGAAGGAAGTTAAAAAATGTCCAGGGGAATTGAGTAACACAAAAATGCAGGTCGCTTAGGAACGAAATAAATAGGAAGCGCATTGAAGGCAAAGCGTAATGGCTGCACGGAAAATGTGAAGAAATCGAAAAAGAAACGATTGTCAGAAGGACTGACTCAGCATGGAAAAAGTCAAAACAACCTTCGTTGAAATGAAAAGCAAGAGCGGTAGCATTAATAGTGCAATAGACATTCCACTGTTAAATGGAGAGGAGACAACGGATAGATGGAAAGATTACATTGAAGGCCTTTATGAGGGGAAATACATGTCTGATGATATGACAGAAGAAGAAACAAGAGTCGACAGGATCTAGATAGGGGATCCAGTATTAGGATCAGAATATAAAAGATCTTAAGAAGGCTTAAGAGCAGATAAGGTAGAACGGTAGATAACATTCCATCGGAATTTCTAAAATCGTTGGGGAACTGGCAACAAAACGACTACTCACTTTGGTGTGTAGAATGTATGTGACTGGCCATACACCGTCGGCCTTTAGGACAAACATGATCTACACAATTCCGACCATAGCAAGAGCCGACATGTGCGAAAATTATCACACAATCAGCTTAACAGCCCACGCATCCAAGTTGCTGCCAACAATAACATACAAAAGAATGGAAAAGAAAATCGAGGATCTATTAGATGACGATGAGGTTGGCTTCGGAAAAGTTAAAGGCACCAGAGAGACAGTTCTGATGTCGCGGCCGATAAATGAAGCAAGACAGAAGAAAAATCAAGATACGTTCATGGGATCTGTCGACCTGGAAAAAGCGTTCAGATTGTTAAATGGTGCAAGATTTTGAAATTCTGAGAAAAATAGGTGTAAGCTATAGGGAAGAACGGGTAATACACAATATGTACAAAAAGCAAGAGGGAACAATAAGACTGGAAGACGAAGAACGAAGTACTCGGACTGAAAAGAATGTAAGGGGTGTAGTCTTTCACCCCTATTGTTCAATCTATACAGTGAAGGAACAGTGATGGAAATAAAGGAAAGGTTCAAGGATGGTATTAAAATTCAGGGCGAAAGTATATCAGTGATAAGATAGGCTGATGATATTTCTATCCTCAATGAAAGTGAAGAAGAATTGCTGGACATGTTGAATGGAACGAAGAGTCTAATGAGTATAGAATAAGGACTGAGAGTAATTCGAAGAAAGGCGAAAGCAAAGAGACGAAATAGACATGAGAACAGAGAGAAACTTGATGTCAGAATTAGGAATCACGAAATAGACGAAGTTAATTAGTTCTGCTACCTAGGCACCAAAAAAACTCATAAGGCACGGAGCAAGGAGGACGTAAAAAGCATACTAGCACTGGGAAAAAGGAAATTCCTGGCGAAGAGAAGCTTACTAATATCAGACATACGCCTTAATTTGAGGAAAGGAATATATGGAATACACTGATAAGAATAAGGGACAGGATGATAGGATATCTGTTAAGGCATCAGAGAATAACTTCCATGCTACTAAAGGGAGCTGTAAAGGGTAAAAATTTTTGTGGAAGACAGAGATTGGAATACGTCAAGCAATTAATTGAGGATGCAGGTGGAAGTGCTACTCTGAGATGAAGAGGATGCCACAGAAGAGGAATTCGTGGCGGGCTGCATCAAACCAGTCAGAAGAGGGAGTGTGTTACTTGGGATGTGGACGAGTAGATTGTTAGTACTTTTGGCACGGAAGAGAATCATCTAGAGTTGCCTCTGGCAACTCTCATTTCTCGGAATCTATCCTGGTTACCATAGAGCCGAATTTTAGGAATTCAACCAAATCGTAATGGTTAAGCGTAGGTTTACACGGCTGTTGCCACGGTCTATAAAAGTCTTCAGTGTATGTGACCGCATTGTCAATATGTAAAATTCTCCCACTTTCCGCCCACGGTTGTAAACTGCCTTCTACAAGTTCTTTTACTTTTTCCTAAATATGATCTAGGGTTAGCGTGGTAGCGCATTTGACTAGCATTCAAAATGTCCTCGGTTCCGGTTCGAAACCGGAGACTGCTTAAATTTTGATTCATGATCAGAATGGGAGGCAAAAGGCTTCTGGCATAAAAATTCCCCTAAAGGCGGAAGAATCAGCAATGATCAACGACATGAGGATGCAGAAGGCAATGAAAACCATTGCATTAAAGACACGTAGCTTGCAGCCACAGGACATGTGCCCTGTAATTCAAAAACTGTTATGATGATCTCTCCATTGGCAAAAGATTCCGGAATAGTCCCCCATCCAGATCTCCGGGAGGGGACTACCAAGCGGGAGGTGGCCGTGAGAAAAAGATCGAATAACCAACGAAAGGATAACGTTCTACGAATCCGGGCGTAGAATGTCACAAACTTGAACGTGGTAGGAAGGCTACAAAATCTGAGAAGGGAAAGCCAAAGTTCAATCTAGATATAGTAGGTGTCAGTGAATTGATATGGAAAGAAGACAATGATTTCTGGTCAGATGAGTATAGGGTAGTATCAAGAGCAGCAGAAAATGGTGTAACTGGAGTGGGACTCCTTGTGGATAGGAAGATAGAGCAGAGACTGTGTTACTGCGAACGGTTCAATGATTGGGTTGTTTTTATCAGAATCGACAACAGACCAACACCGACAACGGAAGCCGCAACCTGAAAGAAAAAACATAGAAAAAGTGTGTGAGGATACTGAAAGGGTGATACAGTACATAAAGGGAGATGAAAATCTAATACTCATGAGGGAGTGGAATGCAGCTGTAGGGGAAGGAGTAGAAGAAAATGTTACAGAAGGATATAGGCTTGGGACAAGTAATGAGAGGGTAGGAAGACGAATTCAGTTCTGTAATAAATCTCAGCTAGTAATAGTGAATACTCTGTTCAAGAGCCGCAAGAGAAGGAGGTATCCTTGGAAAAGGCCCGGTGATACGATAAGATTTCAGTTAGATTACATCATGGCCAGATCCCGAAATCAGATTGTACGGCGTACCAGGAGCAGATATAGACTCAGGCCAGAATGTGGTAGTGACGAACAATAGGCTGAAGTTTAAGAGAGTTGTCAGAAAGAATCAATACTTACAGAAGTACTAAGGAATGACGAGATACGCTTGAAGTTCTCGAAGGCTATAGATAGAGCAATAAGGAATAGCTCAATAGGCAGTACAGTTGAAGAGGAATGGACATCTCTAAAAAGGACAGTCACAGAAGTTGGAAAGAAAAACACAGGTACAAAGAACGTAAATGCGTAGAAACAATGGGTCAGAGAAGAAATACTATTCAGTTGATGACGAAAGAAGGAACTACAAAAATGTTCAAGGACATTCAGGAATAAGAAATACAAGTCGCTGAGGAGTGAAATAAATAGGTAGTGCAAGGAGGCTAAGCGGAAATGGCTGCGTAAAAAATATGAATAAATCAAAAAAGAAATGATTATCGGAGGGACTGACTCAGCATATAGGAAAGTCAAAGCATCCTTCGGTGAAATTAAAAACAAGGTGGCAACATTGAGAGTGCAACGGGAATTCCACTGTTAAATGCAGAGAGAGCGAATAGGTGGAAAGACTACACTGAAGGCCTGTATGAGGAGGAAGATTTGTCTGATGTGATAGAAGAAGAAAAGGAAGCAGGAGTCTGTTTCGAAGAAATAAGGTATCCAGTATTACAATCACAATTTAAATGAGTTTTGGAGCACTTAAGATCAAATAAGGCAGAAACGATAAATAATATTCCATCAGAATTTCTAAAATCATTGGTGGAAGTGCCAACAAAACGACTATTTACGTTGGTGTGTAGAATGTATAAGTCTGGCGACATACCGTCTGACTTTTGGAAAAATATCCACACAATTCCGAAGACTGCGATAGCTGACAAGTGCGAGAATCATCGCACAATCAGCTTAACAGCACACCCATCCAAGTTGCTGGCAAGAATAATATACAGAACAATGGAAAAGAAAAATGAGTATGTATTAGATGACGATCAGTTTGGATCTAGGAAAGAGAAGCAATTCTGATGTTGCAGTTGATAATGGCAACAAACCTAAAGAAAAATCAAGATATATTCACAGGATTTGTTGACTTGGAAAAAGCGTTCGACTATATAAAATGGTGCAAGTTGTTTGAAGTTCTAAGAAAAATTGAGGTAAGTTATAGGGAGAGAAGCATAATAAGCACTGAAGAGCCAAAGAATGTGGTACACCTGCCTAATATCGTATAGGACCTCCGAGAGCACCCAGAAGAGCTGCAACACGACGTGGCATGGACTCGACTAATGTCTGAAGTGATGTTGGAGAGAACTGACTCCATGAATCCTGCAGGGATGTCCATAAATACGTAAGAGTACGAAGGGACTGAGTTCTCTTCTCAACAGTACGTTGCAAGGAATCCCAGATATGCTCTGTGATGTTGATATCTGGGGAGTCTGGTGGCCAGCGGAAGTTTTTAAACTCAGAATAGTGTTCCTGGAGCCACTCGGTAGCAATTCTGGACGTAAGGGATGCCGCATTGTCCTGCTGGAATTGCACAAGTCCTTTGGAATGTAAAATGGACATGAATGGACGCATGTGATCAGACAGGGTACTTACGAATGTGTCATCTGTCACAGTCTTATCGATACATATCAGGGGTCCCGTATCACTCCAACGGCACACGCCCCACACCATTACAGAATCTCCACCAACGTGAACAATCTCCTGCTGACATTCAGGGTCCATGGAATCATGAGGCTATCTCCATACCCCTACACGTCCATCCGTTGGATACAATTTGAAATGAGACTCGTCCGACCATGCAACATGTTTCCAGTCATCAACAGCCCAATGTCGGTGTTGACGGGCCCAGGCGAGGCGTAAGGCTTTGTGTCGTGCAGTCATCAAGGGTAAACGAGTGGGCCTTCGGTTCAAAAATGGTTCAAATGGCTCTGAGCACTATGGGACTTAACATCTGTGGTCATCAGTCCCCTAGAACTTAGAACTACTTAAACCTAACTAACCTAATGACATCACACACATCCATGGCCGAGGCAGGATTCGAACCTGCGACCGTGCCGTGGACCTTCGGCTCCGAAGGGCCACATCGATGACGTGTCGTTGAATGATTCGCACGCTGACACTTGTTGCTGGCCCAGCATTTAAATTTGCAGTAATTTGCAGCGGGGTTGCATTTCTGTCACGTTGAACGATTCCCTTCAGTCATCAATGGTCCCTTCTTGCAGGATCTTTTTCCGGCAGCAGCGGTGTCATAGAGTTGATGTTTTACCGGATCTCTGATATTTACGGTAGGCTCGTATAATGATAATACTGGAAAATTCCCACTTCATCGCTACCTCGGAGATGCTGTGTCTCATCGCTCGTGCGCCGATATAACACCAAGTTAAACCTTTATAACATGGTACTGTAGCAGTAGTAACCGATCTAACAACTGCGCCAGACAATTGTTGTCATATATAGGCGTTGCCGACCGCTGCGCCGTATTCTGCCTGTTTACATATCTATGTATTTGAATATGCATCCCAATACCAGTTTATTTGGTGCTACAGTGTACAATATGTACAAGTGCCAAGGGCGAATAATAAGAGTGGATGGCCAAGAAAGAAGTGCGCGGGTTAAAATGGGTATAAGACAGGGATGTAGTCTTTCAGCCCTTCTATTCAATTTGTATATCGAAGAAGCAATGATTGAAATAAAAGGAAGGTTCAGGAACGGGATTAAAATTCAAGGTGAAGGTTCATCGATGATACGATTCGCTGATGACATTGCTATCCTGAGTGAAAGTTAAGAAGATCTACTGAAGGGAATGGACAGTCTAATGAGTACAGAATTTGGATTGAGCGTAAAAGGAAGAAAGACGAAAGTTTAGAGAAGAAGCAGAAATGAGAACAGCGAAAAACTTAACATCAAGATTGAAGGTCACGAAGTAGATGAAGTTAAGGAATTCTGCTACCTAGCCATCAAAATTATCAATGACGGACGGAGCAAGGAGGACAGCATAAGCAGAGTAACACTGGCAAAAAAAGCATTCCTGTCCAAGATAAGTCTACTAACATCAAATATCGGCCTTAATTTGAGGAAGAAATTTCTGAGAAAGCACTTCTCGAGAACAGTATTATGTGGTAGTGAAACATGGAACCGAAGAGAACCGAAGCATCTGAGAAGTGATGCTACAGAAGAATGTGGAAAATTAGGTGGACTGATAAGGTACCGAATTAGGAGACTGTCCGCAAGTTTGACGAGGGAAGGAATATATGGAATACACTGACAAGAATAAGTAGACAGGATGATAGTACATCTGTTAAGGCATCAGAGAATAACTTCCATGGTACTAGAGGGAGCTGTAGAAGGTAAAAATTTTAGTGGAAGACAGAGGGTGGAATGTATCCAGCAAGTAATTGAGGAAGCAGGTGTAAGTGCTACTCTGAGATGAATAATTTGGCACAGGAGAGGGTTTTGCGGTGGACCGCATCAAACCAGTAAGAAGGCTGATGACTAAAAAAAGGAAAAAAAGAAAACAACTCAGTTGTCAGCTATCTGCCACTTACATGTCGCCTCTCCAAGTATGATTTTCACCAGTTTCCAACAGTAGCCGAAACGTTGGAAAATTTTACATATTGGCATTGCGGTCACATAGCCTGAAAAATTTTATTGACGTTATGGTTCATGATGAAAGAGGCGTCATATTATAGAAAACTATACTGGAATTAAATCTAGAAGAAGCAGGAAGAAATGAAAACCTATCCACACATATGGGAGGGCTGGTGCGCAGTTCAGTATAGACGAATAGTTAACGAAGCTGCGACCAGGAAGATCCGAACCTAGAAAGCTGAAACAGGGCGCACCATGAGTGACAATAAGGTTAAAATCTTTACCCCGATGGAAATCAATTCAGAGATGACGACGCATGAAGTATCTTAAAGACACGATACAACATAAGGAAAGGCCATCTGAGGAGTGAAGAGTTTAGTACAAATCTGTAACAGTTGCTTTTCATATATTTCGGCGACTATTCCGAACAGACTGATTCATTCTCAAGCATGATCCACTGAGGCTGCACTGTAAGTGCCTGACTTTAATGACAACGTTCTAAAATTGGCAATGCATGTATCACACAGTGACGGTGGATAAGTGTCACAGTATATATGTGTTCACAATATAAGTCAAAACTTTGATTCTGACTTGTATTGTGAACATACGTATATTGCAATATTTATCCACTATCACTGTGTCATAGGTGCGTTGCAATTTTAAATGGTTGTCAATAAAATCAGACACTTTCAGTGCAGCCTCGATAGGTCAGGCTTGAGAATGAACCAGTGGGTTTGAAACTAGTCGCCAAAAATGTATGTATAGCAACTGTGACAAATTTTAATAAACTCTTCATGAAATAAAAGGGTTGATGATCCTACTTCAACAAAATTTTGAAACTGAATAATTATGTGAGGAGAATTTTGCATTGTTCGGATCCGGTGGAAGCAGGTTATAATGTGGGTCCAAAAGCTCAAGAATACATCACCGCAGTACAAGAGGCCTTGAAACGTGCTGTATCAGTCATAAGACAAACGGGCTGGACTTGACAAGTACCATAGAACGAGGGTCTCCAAATACTGAGAACGTGATTTAGAAGGGCAGGAAGATTCCACCAGGAAGGCCGCACTGCGGAAGAAAGTGCTCGCAGACGGAACAGCTACAGAGACCACAAGCAGCAATTTGAAGACCGCCTGCGGCAGGCTGGACTAGAAAGCTGGAACCGATTCATGGCAAAGAACCTACGTCTTGACTCATGGGGTACACCGAGACGAGCGGATGGCAGCTTGACAGAAAACTGGGAGCAATCCGCACAGTTACTGATGCACACTCACTTTGCAGACGATACTGCAGGTGACGAGTTTGATGAACACAGAGAAATGCGGAACAAAAGCAAGGAAGCGTCCGGTGGGGACTGGATAGTTTGTCAAATTTCGGAAGAGATGGTGAGGAATTAAATCCTTAAACTGAAAACAAATAAATCTTCTGGTCCTGACGGCAACCACGCTGAAGTTTTAGAAGCCCTTCATTTGCACATAGGTATATATATGTTTATTACATGGTACAATACCAGGTACACTACTCGCCATTAAAATTGCTACAACACGAATATGACGTACTACAGAAGCGAAATTTAACCGACAGGAAAAGATGCAGTGATTTGCAAATGATTAGCTTTTCAGAGCTTTCATGACACAAGGTTGGCGCCGGTGGCGACACCTACAACGTGCTAACATGAGGAAAGTTTCCAACTGATTTCTCATACACAAACACCAGTTGACGGGTGTTACCTGGTGCAACGTTGTTGTGATGCCTCGTGTAAGGAGGAGAAATGCATACCATCACGTTTCCGACTTTGATAAAGGTCGGATTGTAGACTATCGCGACTGCGGTTTATCGTATCGCAACATTGCTGCTCGCGTTGGTCGAGATCCATTGACTGTTAGCAGAATGTGGAATAACGGCCTCGTATCACTAGCAGTCGAGATGACAGGCATCTTATCCGCATAGCTGTAACGGATCGTGCAGCCACGTCTCTATCCCTGAGTCAACAGATGGGGACGTTTGCAAGACAACAACCATCTGCACGAACAGTTCGACGACGTTTGCAGCAGCATGGACTATCAGCTCGTAGACCATGGCTGCGGTTACCCTTGACGCTGCATCACAGACAGGAGCGCCTGCGATGGTGTACTCAACGACGAACCTGGGTGCACGAATGGGAAAACGTCATTTTTTCGGGTGAATCCAGGTTCCGTTTACAGCATCATGATGATCGCATCCGTGTTTGGCGATATCGTGGTGAACGCACATTGGAAGCGTGTATTCGTCATCGCCATACTGGCGTATCAGCCGGCGTGATGGTATGGGCGCCATTGGTTGCACGTCTCGGTCGCCTCCTGATCGCATTGACGCCACTTTGAACAAGGGACGTTACATTTCAGATGTGTTACGACCCGTGGTTCTACCCTTCATTCGATCTTTGCGAAACCCTACATTTCAGTAGGATAATGCACGACCACATGTTGCAGTTCCTGTACGGGCCTTTCTGGATACAGAAAATGTTCGACTGCTGCCCTGGCCAGCACATTCTCCAGATCTCTCACCAACTGAAAACGTCTGGTCAATGGTGTCCGAGCAATTGGCTCGTCACAATACGCCAGTCACTACTCTTGATGACCTATGGTATCGTGTTGAAGCTACATGGGCACTGCACCTGTACACGCCATCCAAGCTCCGTTTGACTCAATTCCCAGGTGTATCAAGTCCGTTATTACGGCCAGAGGTGGTTGTTGTGGGTACTGATTTCTCTGGATCTATGCACTCAAATCGCATGAAAATGTAATCACATGTCAGTTCTAGTATATTTGTCGAATGAATACCCGTTTATCATCTGCATTTCTTCTTGGTGTAGCAATTTTAATGGCCAATAGTGTATATGGAAGAAAGCAAATGTGATTTCCTTGAAACAGGGTGAAGACAAGGATCACAAACTCCGAAGTCCTACAAACGAATATGCCTTCTCTGTGCCTCAGAGAAACAATATGGCAAAGTCGTTCAACAACAACAGATATTTAGGTGTCTTCTTGGACGAGCGACAGAATTGTAGTGGTGGATATGTCGAAGAAATGAGCAAGAGAGGAACGAACACGATGAACGAAATTATTAGTCTAGCTAGTTAAGATTATAAACTACCAATGCAAACAATAAGAATCAATCGTAACATCAGCCTAACTGCGATCATAGGAAACTGTGAGAGAGCTTGTTTGCACAGATTTGTACTCATAACACCAGCATTGGTAGTTAATCAGGTTCAATGCGAAATACTTCCTCATTGGACAGGAGCTTTTGGAATTGTGCCAGTTGAGACGTTGCAGGTAATACTTCGAATATGTTCACTCCATCTCTAGATACTGAGAAAAGCGGCGATGTGTTGGCTGAAGAAAGATTAACATCATGCGGTGCTGAATTTAATAGAAATACATGTCACAAGCGAGAAGCAAATTCGCAATGAGATACTCCACGACGTGGCAGAAAGGATGAGATGATACTCAAACAGAGAGGCGCACCTACAATATGCTCCATAATATACGCTCTAATGAAAAAAGAAAAAAAAACATCACGAATGAATTATCTGATTGGAACGGCAATTGGTAGATGTAAAGCGTTTCTCTACCTCCGGTCTTTATGCAAGCAGTTATTCGCCTTGGCATCGATTGGTAGATGCGTTGGATGTCCTCCTGTGAGATAGTGTGCCAAATTCTCCCCAACTGGCCCGTTAGTTCGTCAAAATCCCGAGAGGGTCGGACAGCCCAACCCATAATGCTCCAAACGTTGACAATTGGGAAGAAGTTGGGCACCTTTCTGGTCAAAGTAGGTTTGAAAAGCATGAAGACAAGCAGTAGAAACTGTCGCCGTGTGTGGAAGGGCTTTATCTTGCTGAAAAATAAGTCGAAAATGGCTTGCCATGTAGGGCAACAAAACGGGGCGTAGAATGTCGTCAACGTACCGCTGTGCTGTAAGGATGGCGCAGATGACAACCTAGGGGTTCCTCCTTTGAAATTTAATGGCATAACGGAGCATCAGCCCTGATCGTCGGGCCTTAAGGCGGACGACAGTCATGTTGGTATCCCCCAACTGTCCGAGGTATCTCCAAACGCGTCTCCGCTCGTTATCGGGGTTCAGTTCGAAGCGGAACTGATTACCGAAGAAGATTCTACTCTAGTCAATGAGATTCTGCCGAATGTGTCAGAAACACTGCAAACGGACTTGTTGGTGTACAGAGGTAATTGGTAGTCGACGCAAAGGGCACCCTCAACTCAGCCCCTTTCTGTGAGCCGCCCGCTAATGGTCCTTATTGCCACTGAAGCACCAGTTGTACGTCGTATAGGTGATAATGATGAATGCGAGGCTCTGAGTGCCTCTCCGACAACTTCTCGGTCCTTACTTTCTGTCGTCTCTCGAGGTCGACCTCTTTCTTATCGACATTGTGTTCGACCATGGTTCACCCATTCCTAACAACATCGTCCAGTGGTGGCATAGCTCCTATTCAAATATCGAGTGACTTCTCTATTACGCTAACTGACATCTTTGAGGCCAACTGCACATCTTCTGTCAATTGCTGACATCTGTGTACATGGTTCATGGCTCTGAGCACTATGGGACTCAACTGCTGAGGTCATTAGTCCCCTAGAACTTAGAACTAGTTAAACCTAACTAACCTAAGGACATCACAAACATCCATGCCCGAGGCAGGATTCGAACCTGCGACCGTAGCGGTCTTGCGGTTCCAGACTGCAGCGCCTTTAACCGCACGGCCACTTCGGCCATACATGGTTCATGCACCTGTCTGCGAGGCATAGCTACTGTCCAACTGAGTACACGAAATGGAATTCACAGAGACTTTATGCCCTGGTATCGACATGTCCCCTATTTACTATCCTTGCCTACTGCGCGGTGAAATTGCGCTGCAGCGTCACACATTCGGCCGCCAAACTTTACAATTTTGCATTTTACGTCGATACCTGTGTGAATATCAATTAGTAAGCAATTTTCATAGCTCCATCGTGGTGCGACGTTCTTTTCGTCTTAGAGTTTAAAACAGAGACAGGAAATGAGACGTCTGAATTTCTCAAGAGGCTTGACATACTTCTTGACGGGTCGTCGGCCTTACGCCACCTACTGTCATCGAACTGGTAGAAGACAAACAAACCTATGTGCCCGTGGTAGAGAAGGCACGACAGAACGTATTATCTGTGGATGTCTGCTGTAAGCCGATGTTGCAAATACTGATCGGTAGCACCTGAATTGGCACTGAAGTCTAAATGTCAAGAAGATACTGCACTGTGAGGCAGAATATCGGATGCTGGACAATATTGCTGACGCTGTTTCGAGAAAGGTTTGGGTAGGGCCTTACCTTACCTATCAGCCGCCGTCTACTGCACTATGGGATGTTGGCGACAGTAGATGGAGAAGCAACGCAGCGGAGAATTCCGAGATCAATAGTTGTGGCAGCCAACAGAGCACCCACGGTGATCGTAATAATGCCAGCATAATGAAAGCGCACCCCTGTACCCTGTCTCGCCACCCACAGAACTAGACCCAGGATTCACTCCTCATCGGCAGCAACGCTGCCACCTCGTAACAGTCTTGTCGTTCCCTGCAACCAGGGAGCCGCCAGATATCGATATCGGAAGAGGCAGGCGCAACCACAACGTCGTCCACAGCGCCAAAAAACGGCGGGTTGTGCCTACGGACTGGGGGAGAGATGGAGTACATTGTGGAATATAGAAGACGAGAATTGGCGTTATTACTGTTTGGTTATAAATTGTTTGAATTAACCATGGTGTATACTAGTGACAGATAGCAGGAAAAAAAGATTTATGTCAATAATACACTCCTGGAAATTGAAATTAGAACACCGTGAATTCATTGTCCCAGGAAGGGGAAACTTTATTGACACATTCCTGGGGTCAGATACATCACATGATCACACTGACAGAACCACAGGCACATAGACACAGGCAACAGAGCATGCACAATGTCGGCACTAGTACAGTGTATATCCACCTTTCGCAGCAATGCAGGCTGCTATTCTCCCATGGAGACGATCGTAGAGATGCTGGATGTAGTCCTGTGGAACGGCTTGCCATGCCATTTCCACCTGGCGCCTCAGTTGGACCAGCGTTCGTGCTGGACGTGCAGACCGCGTGAGACGACGCTTCATCCAGTCCCAAACATGCTCAATGGGGGACAGATCCGGAGATCTTGCTGGCCAGGGTAGTTGACTTACACCTTCTAGAGCACGTAGGGTGGCACGGGATACATGCGGACGTGCATTGTCCTGTTGGAACAGCAAGTTCCCTTGCCGGTCTAGGAATGGTAGAACGATGGGTTCGATGACGGTTTGGATGTACCGTGCACTATTCAGTGTCCCCTCGACGATCACCAGTGGTGTACGGCCAGTGTAGGAGATCGCTCCCCACACCATGATGCCGGGTGTTGGCCCTGTGTGCCTCGGTCGTATGCAGTCCTGATTGTGGCGCTCACCTGCACGGCGCCAAACACGCATACGACCATCATTGGCACCAAGGCAGAAGGGACTCTCATCGCTGAAGACGACACGTCTCCATTCGTCCCTCCATTCACGCCTGTCGCGACACCACTGGAGGCGGGCTGCACGATGCTGGGGCGTGAGCGGAAGACGGCCTAACGGTGTGCGGGACCGTAGCCCAGCTTCATGGAGACGGTTGCGAATGGTCCTCGCCGATACCCCAGGAGCAACAGTGTCCCTAATTTGCTGGGAAGTGGCGGTGCGGTCCCCTACGGCACTGCGTAGGATCCTACGGTCTTGGCGTGCATCCGTGCGTCGCTGCGGTCCGGTCCCAGGTCGACGGGCACGTGCACCTTCCGCCGACCACTGGCGACAACATCGATGTACTGTGGAGACCTCACGCCCCACGTGTTGAGCAATTCGGCGGTACGTCCACCCGGCCTCCCGCATGCCCACTATACGCCCTCGCTCAAAGTCCGTCAACTGCACATACGGTTCACGTCCACGCTGTCGCGGCATGCTACCAGTGTTAAAGACTGCGATGGAGCTCCGTATGCCACGGCAAACTGGCTGACACTGACGGCGGCGGTGCACAAATGCTGCGCAGCTAGCGCCATTCGACGGCCAACACCGCGGTTCCTGGTGTGTCCGCTGTGCCGTGCGTGTGATCATTGCTTGTACAGCCCTCTCGCAGTGTCCGGAGCAAGTATGGTGGGTCTGACACACCGGTGTCAGTGTGTTCTTTTTTCCATTTCCAGGAGTGTAGTAGTAGTCATAGTTAGATTTAGAAGTAGGATTAGTTTTATTAACGGTAAGAATAGTTTTGGTGATGGGCAGTAGCATCCCGTAGGTTGTAATTAGTAGTATCATTAGTTGCCTATGTATAGAAAAACGTTTACTGTTGATATTAATAATTTGTGTAATAATGTTTAAAGGCCGTGTTTAAATTATAAATAACAGGCTACACTGTATTAAACAAATAATTTCAAAACGGTTAACAGAAGCTGAAATGTGTGTGCGTGCTTGAAAAGAATCATATACATCACTCATAGGTACTGAGAAATAAGCCCGTATATTTTATAGATATGCAGAATGAAAATATCTAATGGCCAAGATAAGAAAGACAGTAAGGCGTTCTGACTCGAAAATTGTGTATAAAATGATCACACAACACACGCTTTCATAATTTCACCTTAGCAGAGAGAACTGAGGGTCTGCATATCTTAATGGTACATGTCGTACATGAATGAATTACTTCGTAAGAGTTCAAATGTGTTTGAAATCTTACGGGACTTAACTGCTAAGGTCATCAATCCCTAAGCTTACACAGTACTTAACCTAAATTATCCTAAGGACAAACACACACACCCATGCCCGAGGGAGGACTCGAACCTCCGCCGGGACCAGCCGCACAGTCCATGACTGCAGCGCCGTAGACCGCTCGGCTAATCCCGCGCGGCAGTGTTTCTGTTACGTTGCATTGAAGTAGTATCATTCCAAAGATTCTTCACGTTGAAAATTATCAGGAAACATCAGTGTAAAATATCTCATTTTCATTTGTTGGTCAATTCTGTATAAAGGTAATGTTAAAGAAAGATGTTTATTAGTTACAAAAATTATACAAATAACTCCATCACAGTAGCTAGGCATCTTTAATGCTTAGCAGTATCTTTTCACTTAACATTTCAGTGTTTAAAAATACATTTATTCTGCACTGATGAAAGTGTCTTTTGCTGCGGTAACAAAAGTAATACTTGTGTAGAATCCATATTGCCCATATGCAGTGTATGTCGCTATTTCAAAGTGGTTATAACTTATATTGTGTGCTATCTTCTCCTTTGTTTGCTTGTCAAGTTACTGTATCGGTTTCAATTATTCAAAATTAAAGATTGTGTTCTGCACTGCTTAGAGCGATTAGTGAAATCAACACTGAGGTCTTACTGCATGGGAGTGTCCGCCCATTATAATTACGAGTCCAATAGCCAACCACAGTCTTATAGGCAATAACTGATATATATAAGGATAGTCTGGGTGGGGTATCGCAGGCTCCAGCTGTTACTTTACGTAAAACAAAACAAGATGGCAGCCTGCCAGCGTGGCATTTTCATATGGATTACCTACAAAAAATGCTCATGAGAAATGAGTTTAACCTACAATCTATTGTCAAAATCATAGACAAACAATATTTACATGACTAATAGGACATTTTAACCTACTATTTCAAGTACTGGATTCACAAGTGGATGTAACATCACTCCCGAAATATGTAATTCTAATAAAAAAATCAGCCTTTATACTTGAAAAGTGGGTAATATCTTCCAGTTTATCTTAGCAGTAAGTGAATAAAGTATGCTATAATCAACTTCCAAGCAATTCTGAGTTAGCAATCTGTCTGTGTTCATTGCAGTGCGCGGAAACGTGCGATCCAGTAGCTACGCGGTGAGTAACAGCAGTAAACACTGTCAGGCTAACCACAGACGCAAAACTAAACTTCGCCATAGAATATAGACTGGATTGATCTTACTGGAGTTCTGGTACATGGTCAACAGCATGGGTCTCTATGAGACAAAGGCGATTTCCTTCTGAACACCGCTTAGCCTCGAATTAGTTCTCCAACTCAGAACCGGAACCAGAGTAGCCTAGTAATAGTTAACTTTATTCAAACAACGAAGCCACACGGCTTGAAACCAGCAAACGGTTGCTAGTAGACGAGAGAAAAACGTCTCACCAGAGACATAACAGTGAAATTTTTTTGAGGTAAGGTCTTATGGGACCAAACTGCTAAGGTCATCGGTCTCTAAGCTAACACACTACTTAATCGAACTTAAACTAACTTACGCTATGGACAACACACGCATCCATACCCAAGGGAGGACTCGAACCTCCGACGGGGGGAAAGGCGCACGGACGGTGACAACGTGCCTCAGACCGCGCGGCTACCCCGCGTGACAGTGATTGAGGAAATAGGTTGCAAAAAGCTCGTATCGATATAGTGAAGGCAGTTAGACCAAGCCCTCATAGATTATAGCAAAATTAGTATTCACAAAAATAAAGGTACTATACCCTATTAGGAGCCGTACGGGGTGGCCGAGCGGATCAAAGCGCCACAGTCTGGAACCGCGCGACCGCTACTGTCGCAGATTCGAATCCTGCCTCGGGCATCGATGTTTCTGATGTCCTTAGGTTGGTTAGGTTTAAGTAGTTCTAAGTTCTAGGGGACTGATGACCTCAGAAGTTGAGTCCCATAGTGCTCAGAGCCATGTTTGAACCCTATTAGGAGGAAGCGCTGAATAACGAGCACCTTTCAAAGTCATTCTCCTTTTAGTGTGTTTACATCAAAAGCAGTTACACATTCGTTATACTGTTCCCCACACAGTGACACGGTGAATCTGTAGGCGCTGACGAAAGGTCTCTGCAAAGGGTTCACTGCACAGTGTGTATGTAGATAAACAGAGTTTTTCAGAGCCCTATGTAGCCGAGCCATTCACGCGAACTGTATACGCCGATATACAGAGGACATTTGTTTCCGACGGTTGGAGGTCTGGCGTTTCAGTCACAGAGGCTGGCCTCCGGCACAGGTGAAACAACGCCCGTACGACAGAGACGGAGTGATTGACGGGGAGAGGTCAATGTTTGCAGGGCGCGGCTCGGCTGGTGCGCGCCGCTCTGCCGTCCGGAACGTCCTTGTGGCCGTGGCGTGGCGGCGGCGCTTCCGACCGGCGTAGCGCGGCCCGGCGCGGGCAGTCGCCTGGAAACAAGAGGCGGCTTCTTGTCCGCGGCCGCGGTGCCGACCGGCCCTTTTTCACGCTCTCCAAATGCGTTAACGTCTCCATTGCGTCAGCATTGGCAGCAATTTATAAGCAGCCTTTTCTTTGTGCTTACAAGCACACTAGCAGAGTGTCCCATACTCTCGAATCAAAATTATACGCGTCGTGGAAAGTCTTAAACTGAGTAGCCTGCTATGATTTTATTTTATTAACCACTAGCTGAGTACGCGGCGCCGCCCGAGTATGTACACAGTGTTGAGTATTGTACCATAGGAATCAAGGGAGAGGATGAATGAATGCAGAGTTTACCTTTACATCTACATTTGTACTCCGCAAGCCATCCAACGGTGTGTGGCGGAGGGCACTTTACGTGCCACTCTCATTGCCTCCCTTTCCTGTTCCAGTCGCGTATGGTTCGCGGGAAGAACGACTGCCGGAAAGCCTCCGTGCGCACTCGAATCTCTCTAATTTTACATTCGTGATCTCCTCGGGAGGTATAAGTAGGGGGAAGCAATATATTCGATACCTCATCCGGAAACGCACCCTCTCGAAACCTGGGCAGAAAGCTACACCGCGATGCAGAGCGCCTCTCTTGGAGACTCTGCCACTTGAGTTTGCTACACATCTCCGTAACGCTATCACGCTTACCAAATAATCCTGTGACGAAACGCGCCGCTCTTCTTTGGATCTTCTCTGTCTCCTCTGTCAACCCGACCTGGTACGGATCCCACACTGATGAGCAATACTCAAGTATACGTCGAACGAGTGTTTTGTAAGCCACCTCTTTGTTGATGGACTACATTTTCTAAGGACTCTCCCAATGAATCTCAACCTGGCACCCGCCTTACCAACAATTAATTTTATATGGTCATTCCACTTCAAATCGTTCCGCACGCATACTCCCAGATATTTTACAGAAGTAACTGCTACCAGTCTTTGTTCCGCTATCATATAATCATACAGTAAAGGATCCTTCTTTCTATGTATTCGCAATACATTACATTTGTCTATGTTACGGGTCAGTTGCCACTCCCTACACCAAGTGCCTATCGCTGCAGATCTTCCTGCATTTCGCTGCAATTTTCTAATGCTGAAACTTCTCTGTATACTACAGCGGCGCCGGCCGCGGTGGTGTAGCGGTTGCAGGGGCTCAATCCGGAGCCGCGCAACAGCTACGGTCACAGGTTCGAATCCTGCCTCGGGCATGGATGTGTGTGATGTCCTTAGGTTAGTTAGGTTTAAGTAGTTCTCAGTTCTAGGGGACTGATGACCATAGATGTTAAGTCAAGTGCTCAGAGCCATTTGAACCATTTACTACAGCGGCGATAACATTGAATAAAATGTTCTCGGGTTTCCAACCGCGTCAATTGCTTGAAACTACACAAGCTTTCGCCCAAGCACTCCTTGGCCATTGTCAAGTTGTATGACTGCCAGTGGGCTGTTGGTGCGCCCTTATATACGCTAGCTGCCGGCTGTGACGTCACTTGTGCCCGTGACATGTTTTGAGTCGGCTGGATCCCATGCAGCGCTGAGCTGCAAGCCACCGTCTCTATTCAGGGTGTTTGCGGTAATTTTTATTTCAATAGCTTCCTATATTAAACTGTCCCAGAAGCCGGTAGTGCGAGCCACGACAGAGATATCGTGAAATTTTATGTGGTGACCGTTTTCTGACGCATCCTCAGCTAACGCAGATTTCTCTGGTTAGCGTAGTCAACAATACCTCCCATGTTCTTTCCTGCGTTGTTCCACAGTACGCACTGTTTGTCCGATGTACTTCTGGCCACAGTCACAAGGTATTTCGTAGACTCCAGGTGTTCTGAGACCTACTGCGTCTTTATCTAGTCTCAGTAATTGACGGATTTTCGTTGGACGCCTGAAGATTGATTTGATCTTGCGTCTTTTCAACAGGCGGCTTATCTTTCCCGACAAAAGACACAAGATCAAATCATTCTTCAGGCCTCCAATGATGGTTCAAATGGCTCTGAGCAATATGGAACTTAACGTCTATGGCCATCAGTCCCCTAGAACTTAGAACTACTTAAACCTAACGAACCTAAGGACAGCACACAACACCCAGTCATCACGAAGCAGAGAAAATCCTTGACCCCGCCGGGAATCGAACCCGGGAACCCGGGCGCGGGAGGCCTCCAATGAAAATCCGTCAATTACTGAGACCAGCTAAAGACGCACTAGGTCTCAGAACATCTGGAGTCTACGAAATACCTTGTGACTGTGGCCAGAAGTACATCGGACAAACAGTGCGCACTGTGGAACAACGCAGGAAAGAACATGAGCTGCACCGGGTGATCAAAAAGTCAGTATAAATTTGAAAACTTAATAAACCACGGAATAATGTAGATAGAGAGGTAAAAATTGACACACATGCTTGGAATGACATGGGGTTTTATTAGAAACAAAAAAAAACACCCCATATTGCTAGATGAGTAAAAGATCTCATGCGCGCGTCGTTTGGTGATGATCGTGTGCTCAGCCGCCACTTTCGTCATGCTTGGCCTCCCAGGTCCCCAGACCTCAGTCCGTGCGATTATTGGTTTTGGGGTTACCTGAAGTCACAAGTGTGTCGTGATCGACCGACATCTCTAGGAATGGTGAAAGACGACATCCGACGCCAATGCCTCACCATTACTCCGGACATGCTTTACAGTGCTGTTCACAACATTATTCCTCGACTACAGCTATTGTTGATTATGGTGGACATATTGAGCATTTCCTGTAAAGAACATCATCTTTGCTTTATGTTACTTTGTTATGCTAACTATTGCTATTCTGATCAGATGAAGCGCCATCTGTCGGACATTTTTTGAACGTTTGAATTTTTTTGGTTCTAATAAAACTCCATGTCATTCCAAGCTTGTGTGTCAATTTGTACCTCTCAATTTATATTATTCCTTGATTTATTCAGTTTTCAAATTTATACTGACTTTTTGATCACCCGGTATTATCGCCTATGGTATCCAGAGGAATCTGCGTTAGCTGAGCATGCGTTAGAAAATGGACACCACATAAAATTTGTCGATACCTCTGTCGTGGCTCGCACTAACGGCTTCTGGGACAGTTTAATATAAGAAGCTATTGAAATAAAAATTACCTCAAACACCCTGAATAAAGACGGTGGCTTGCAGCTCAGCGCTGCGTGGGATCCAGCGATCGCGCGGTTGAAGAGGGCACATCGAACACCGAGTCACAACATGTCACGGGCACCAGTGACGTCATATTCGGCAGCTAGCGTATATAAGGGCGCACCATCAGCCCACTGGCAGTCATACCACTTGACAATGGCCAAGGAGTGCTAGGCCGAAAGCCAGTGTAGTTTTAAGCAATTGACGCGGTTGGAAACCCGAGAACATTTTATCCAAGGGAGAGGATGTTCTTTGGTGGTCAGTATCCTCTTTCTACAACACAACTGCACACACTTATTAACAGGGTTCTTTATAGCATCACTGCTGGTGAAACACAAGATCTTGTGTACTCCGCTCTATACACTCTCGTAGCCGGTGGTGTGAACTGATGGACGCCAACTCGAACAGTGACTGAGAATGAGACTGTCTGAGACTGAGCCCTTCGGTCCGCGGCGGCGATCTAAATACCCGCAGTTGAGAGGGCGTTGGCGGCACGTTGCTGGGGTGTCTGTCTTTGGCTTCTCTCTTGATAGGCGCGCTTGATCCAGCGCCTCCTGTCGATCTTCTGGCTACATCTTTGCCGACCGGTGTGCTGGCGACAGCTTATGCCAGCACATACAGGGTGTTTCTCATAAGAGTTTTCAGGCGCTTTTTCTCTGGTATTCCAGCAGACAAATTGCAATTTAGTTTTTGCTGTGTGTAACTGGAGACATTTCAGACAAATAATGCTCATCACATCTTCCATGCGACTCTTAAGTCTTGACAGAAAGAGTCGGGTTGTGTACCTTTACAAACAAAATTATATTTAAGTCGTAATTTTACATGCTCATTCTTTAATGAGGTCCCAAATTAGGCTAGTGTGATATTCCTGTTACCGACATTTGTTAACAAGGACAGTAAAACATGAAGAGCAGCCAGTGCTCCAGTAGTGGCTGAGCAGTGCTGCTACTGCTTGGCGGCAGCAGTCAGAGTGGGGCGGGGTGGTGCCGTCGATGCTGGAGTACTGGCTGCTCTTCGTGTTTTACTGCACCTGTTAATAGATATCGATAACAGGAATATCGCACTAGACTAATTTGTGACCGCTCTATAGAATTGGCATGTAAAGTTTGTTGTTTGTAAACGTACACAGACCGACGCTTTCAGTCGACACTGACAGTCGCACAAAAAACGTGATGAGCGTTATTTGTCTGAGATGACTCCTTGCTACAAACAGAAAAAAAGGAATTGCTAATATTTGCCGAAATACCAGAGAAAAGGTGCATGATGACTCTTAGGAGAGACACCCTATATATTCCAAATTTCTATTAGCCCATTTCCTCCTTCCCCCTCTCTCCATAAATCTCCTCCAGCCCCTCCCTCTGTCCACCTTCTCCACCCCTATTTTCTTTCCCTTTCCTCCTGATCCTCTCTCTGTCCACCTTTATCTACTCCTCTCTCTGTCCATCTACTCCTTCCTCCACTCTCTATACCAATCTGCTCCTCCTCTCTATCCATCTACTCCTTCCACCTCTAACCATCTCTTCTTCTCCCTCTATCTGCCCCGTCTCCTCAACAGATCGAGTGTCGTGTCTGGATACACTCTCATCCAGGCGAATGGCTGCGCCAATATTCATTGCGCCGCAGACACAGGCCATTTAAGGCAGCATTGTTGTATGAGGGACGTTCAATGAACTTCCATGAGACTTATGGTAGTAATCGATACGTCCATGAAAGATGCGAATTACGTGTACATTGTTGCAGACCACTTGCTTGTCTTAATGACTGATTTCTTCCCCAACGGTGATGGCTTTTTCCAGGAGGACGACTGTACGTGTCACAAGCCCAGAATCGTAGATATCTTGGCCACCAATTAACGGGATCTGAATCCGATGTGACACATCTGGGACGCTATCGGGCATTAGCTCTGCGCCCACAAAACAACGGTCCGCAATATGCGGCAACTGCGTCACCTTTGCGTAGACTTGTTGAGCTACATACATATTTCCATAAACTCCTTTCCGAGCCTTTTTTTCATACAAATATTAGATACTTATTTTGTCAGTGTGGTGTTAGGTACTGACTTGCACGAATATTGGTAATGTTGTAGTCAACGACCTATAACGGGTGTTAAAAAAAGTGCTGAATACTTTGAGATGTGGTAGTACTACGGAAACAAGAAAAATAAGTCCAATAAACATGGGTCTAGAGATACATACTTTCTGAGCTAATTCCAATAAACATGGGTCTGGAAATGCATACTTTATGCGATAAACACGTGTTTACATGAGATGCTCACTGTGGCGTCCAGTCATGACAATGCACCCCTCTGCCATCCGGCGTAAGGAATGACGCTCCCTTTGAAATAAACCCAGTTGTTGTACCTGCTGACACACATTGAAGAGACGACCCTGTAGCGTCCGCACTTCGTTGAGTGGCGTGGCGTAGGCCAATTCCTTCAATTGCCACCGTAAACAAAGTTCTAGGGGGTTGAGATCTGGAGAACGAGGAGGCCAAGGTATGTGCCCTCCCAACCAATTCAGTGGTTCCGAAATGTCTGCGTCATATGTATTTTGTGTGACGAAAGTGTGCTGGTGCGCCATCATGAATTAATCACATTTGCATTCGTTGTAACAGTGACACAGCCTCTAACAAGGTAGACTATACATCATTGAGAAAGTCAGGATAGTGCTCCCCAGTTAACCTTTGTGATAGCACCTATAGCCTATTAATCTATTACCAAGTACGCCTGCTCATACGTTGACTGAGAATCGGTGTTGATGCCCTCTTTTCTGAAGTGCTTGGGGATTTACATCTGCCCATACGTGCTGGTTATGGAAATCCACAACGCTACCTCTTGTGAACACTGCCTCATCGGTAAATAAAATCTTGGATGTGAATGGTGGGTCTGCGGCACATTTCTGCAACAGCCATAGGCAGAACCGCCGTCTCCCATGATGATCTTAGGGCCTGAACGAACTGTAGATTATGGGGGCACAGCGATTGTTCATGAAGTATCCCCCAAATAAGAGAGTGAGACACGCCTTCTGCTGCTTCTAATCGCCGCCCACTGGTCTCAGGGTTTTGTGCTGCCAATATTCGCACACTGGTCCCTGGGGTTTCTTCCACCAAAAGTAGCGCACGCTGCTCGATGTCAGGCGTGCGGACTGTGCGGGGCCTTCAACTGTCAGCCTTCCGAGGTGCAAGAGTACCTGTTTCATCAGACGCTAGAAAAGCTGGCCGAACAGCTTACCAGAGAGGGCACTCGGCACTTTGTATATTTTTCAGCGAAGAGGGCATAGGCTCGCAGGCTATGTCCATTTCCTAAACAACAGTAGAATATCATATCCGCCATTTCATTTGTCGAGTAGTAGGCTTCCATTGCTAACAAATGGTGGAAGAGAGAAAATGTAAATGTACTACACCATTTGTACGTACAAACAGCGCAATAACAGTAAACACATAAGTGAATCCGCGTTTGAAAGAGGGTAAAACACAATGATACATACCCAAGGTTGACAAAACTGCACAATAAGGCCCAAAAACGAAAACTAACGTAGCCTACAACATGACTCAAACCACACAACAGACCGCTGACAACTTCATGGTAGGTAGAGCACTGGGAGTAAGTCATCATAATCTCTGGCGACACATATGACGGAGACCCAATGAAACGACTGTGGTAACATCTGCAACCAAGCGTCGCGCAGCCCTTCCTATAAACTAGTGTTTATCTCGGAAAGTATACGTTTCTGGGTCCATGTTTATTGGACTTACTTTTCTTGTTTCGATAAGTACTACCACCTCTCAAAGTATTCGACACTTTTTTTGAACACACTCTATAAACAACGTACACTGGCCACGGCGCTGCCGCATTCGAAGGCGGCTGAAAACTTAGCCGCCATGTTTTGGAACGTCATGTTATGTGATTTAGACGTCTGCTAGGACGGAATCATGCGGTTTTTTTTTATCATGCAAGAACATTTTTGCTACTGCCAGTTGCGATTTTTCTTTATTTATTGTCCGTACAACACTTTGTCGCAAATAATTTCCAAATATAAAATGGTTTTTTCGTGTATTATGGTATCTCAAGCTTAATGTTTACGATGTGCGAGCTGCTACATTAATCTGGTGACTTTAATGTAAACATGCGCGTTTCTGTAATTACAGATGTATCTTACCCAAAAGATACTGGTGCATTTCCGTACAACGCTTACAGTTATTACACCTTTGACTTGCATTACGTTTAGCGTGTTTCGCGCTAGAAAGGTCTGTCTTCTATATCTGGCAAAGAAACATAGTTATACTATGGGATCAAAAGTATCCGAACACCTGGCTGAAAATGACTTACAAGTTCGTGGCGCCCTCCATCGGTAATGCTGGTATTCAGCATGGTGTTCGCTCACCCTTACAGCTTCCACCCTCGCAGAGATACGTTCAATCAGGTGATGGAAGGTTTCTTGGAGAATGGCAGCCCATTCTGCACAGAGTGCTGCACTGAGGAGAGGTATCGATATCGGTCGGTGAGGCCTGGCACGAAGTCGGCGTTCCAAAACATCCCAAAGGTGTTCTATAGGATTCAGATCTGATCTCTGTGCAGGCCAGTCCATTACAGGGATGTTACTGTCCTGTCACCACCCCGCCACAGGCCGTGCATTATGAACAGAAGCTCGATCGTGTTGAAAGGTGCAATCACCATCCTCGAATTGCTCTTCAACAGTGGGAAATAAGAAGGTGCTTAAAACATCAACTTAGGTCTGAGCTGTGATAGTGCCAGGCAAAACAACAAGGGGTGCCAGCCCCCTCCATGAAAAACACCACATCATAACACCATCGCCTCCGAATTTTCCTGTTGGCTCTACGCACGCTGGCAGATGACGTTCACCGGACATTCGCCATACCCACACCCTTCCATCGTATCGCCAGACTGTGTACCGTGATTCGTCACTCCACACAACATTTTTCCATTGTTCAATCGTCCAGTGTTTACGCTCCTTACACCAAGCGAGGCGTCGTTTTGCATTTACCGGCGTGATGAGACCAAGTTTTCTCAACTTCCGCCTAACTGTCATAGTACTTGCAGTGGATCCTGGTGCAGTTTGGAATGCCTATCCTATTGGTCTGGATAGATGTCTGCCTATTACACATTACGACGCTCCTCAACTGTCGGTGGTCTCTGTCAGTCAACAGACAAGGTTGGCCTGTACGCTTTTGTGCTGTACGTGTCCCTTCATGTTTCCACATCACAATCACATCGGAAACAGTGGACCTAGGGCTGTATAGGAGTGTGGAAATCTCGCGTACAGACGTATGACGCAAATGACACCCAATCACCTGACCACGTTCGAAGTCCGTGAGTTCCGCGGAACGCCCCATTCTGCTCTCTCACGATATCTAATGAATGCTGAGGTCGCTGATATGTAGTACCTGGCAGTAGGTGGCAGCACAGTGCACCTAATGTGAAAAACGTATGTTTTTGGGTGTCCGGATACATTTGATCGCATAATGTATATAGATCGTTGGTAGGCACAGAGAAAGCAGGCAATATTAGTCGCAAATAACGATTTTAATACGGGATTCGAAGGCTTAATTATAGTTGCTTTTGAGAATTCCATATAGGCTATGTCGGCTAGAGATTTTTCTTCTAAGGTCATATTTTTTGCGTGGCTTTCAGCCCTCCTTATGAGAGATAGGACTATCATGTTTCATCTCACCTTGTGTCAAGAGTTTTTATTCTCGGAAAAGAGCGGTTATTAGATGCCCTAAGGTGAGAAGAGCGTAAAAACTATACCGAGTAGGCAGCCACTTGTTGTTGCCTTATGTTGGTTACCCATTGTTATTTTAGCTCTTTGTTTTACAAAGGAATTCTGTAGTAATTAAGACAAGCTTAGAATTTATATACATGCGTAGCCCCTGTGCCTGTTGTAGTTATTAATGAACACTAATTTTTCTCTGGAAAAATAGTTGTAATGTCGATACAGTAAGACGCACTAAATGATGTATGGAGATGTTCTTCAATGAAGTTAGCTGCCTGACATTCCAAATGATCACGAATATCCAGAAAATATGATGTAGAAACTTGGCAAATTCGACAGTTCCGTATAAGAAATTTTACATGCAAATATATACTGGTACCAAGCTAAGTTCGACATTCCAACTCTTTTCATTACTACGATTAATACAACTGGACACAGTACATGTACTGAACAGGCTTTATGATCAACAAAATACTTTTAGTTTCTATTTCGATCACAAAAGTATGTGGTTTTCCAGATCTACTGCATCTGCCCAGCTGAAGTGTTCGGTTACTAAATATGGTGGCCAGTTCAAATGGTTCAAAATGGCTCTCAAATGGTTCAAATGGCTCTGAGCACTATGGGACTTAACATCTGAGGTCATCAGTCCCCTAGAACTTAGAACTACTTAAACCTAACTAACCTAAGGACATCACACACATCTATGCGCGAGGCAGGATTCGAACCTGCGACCGTAGCCGTCGCGCGGTTCCAGACTGAAGCGCCTAGAACCGCTCGGCCACACCGGCCGGCTATGGTGGCCAGTGTTGCTCGTTACTGCCATCCATAGCGCAGTAATGCATAGATAGCCTCTCTATATTGATTGTATACCTCATGGGTTGTAGCTGATGTCTACCTGACAGCTGCCATTTTAATTACATATTGGCAACAGGATGAAACACTTTACGCTGTTAACACTGACTGTCAAGCTATATCCTCCAGCAAGTTCTGAACAACTGATGTACGGGTGAAAAACGGAAACGTTGTACTTCAGTGAAACATCTCGAAAGACAGAAATAAGTATTTCGGCCTGTCTGAAATCGTTCATTTCGTTGGCAGTGTGGTCAGTGACTGCCTGATGAAGCACAGGGTGTCCGAAAAGTCTTTCCCTGATTACATAAATTGATAACTCAGGCTAGAAGTAAGATACAAATATGAAACTGGTGTCTAATTGTTTGCAAACTCTCAAAGTTTTTTTCACACATCAATAAACTTCCACATGAGCACCCTTGGTAGCACGTAGCACATCTAGGCAATATTCAATTTCCGTCCACACATTAGCCAACATCACTGGAGGGATCGATTCAACGATTGTGGTTATCCGTTGCCGCAGGGTTTCAAGATCTGGTACAGGTGTTCGGTAAACCTCGTCCTTGACATAACCGCATAAAAAGAAGTCTAATGGGATTATGTCAGGAGAGCATGGAGGCCAAACCGTTGGCCCATCACGACCAATCCATCGCCCAGGAAAGGTCATATCGAGATCGGCACGGACGTCCAAACCCCAATGAGGCGGTGCACCGTCTTGCTGAAACAAGACATCGGGGTGATACTGAAGCAGCTGAGGAACAGCATACAGTTGCAACATGTCCAGATACACTGCAGATGTGATGGTAGCCTCAGCGAAGAAGAATGGCCCGATAATTCAATCTTGCAATAGCGCGCACCAAACATTCACCTTTGGACTGCCTCTGGTGCACTCCATGACCTCGCCAGGGGTTTGTGAACCCCAAATGCGCACATTATGGCGATTCACTACTCCACTGACAAAAAAGGTCGCTTCGTCGGGAAAGACAACTCGTCTGAGATAACCATCATCGTCCTCAATACGTGATAGCATTTCGACCGCAAAGTCATATCGACGTGTACTGTCATTGGGCAACAAGGCCTGAACGATTTGCACTTTGTATGCACGAAACAATAAACGTTTATGTAAAATGTCATGGAGAGAGCTTTTTGGCATCTGTAATTCACGTGAGGCCCTGCGCACCGATTTCTTCGGACTTCGCAGAAAAGACTGCCTTACAGCTTCCACCCTGTCTGCTGATGTTCTTGGTCGACCAGACCTCGGAAGGTCAGCAACCGATCCTGTGTTCTTGAACTTCTCATACCAGGCTTTAATGCTCTTGACATCAGGTGGATTCCTTCCGGATGGTTCAAATGGCTCTGGGCACTATGCGACTCAACTTCTGTGGTCATCAGTCGCCTAGAACTTAGAACTAATTAAACCTAACTAACCTAAGGACGTCACACACATCCATGCCCGAGGCAGGATTCGAACCTGCGACCGTAGCGGTCGTCCTTCCAAATGTTGTCTGGAAGTGTCTCTGCACTGTGGTTGGTGATCGTGTCTCATGGTAACACAGGACACACTGTGCCTTCTCCTGATTGGTTAACATGGCTTCTTGGGCAGTACACCTCATCCACTACTTACGTACTGCGAACATAAAACAGAAAAAAACTTCGATAGTTGTAAACAATTCGACACAAGTTTCATATTTGTATCTTCTTCTAGCCTGAGTTATCAATTTATGTAATCAGGAAAAGTCTTTTCGGACACCCTGTATGATTCTCGGACTGACTTCACACATGCCCAAAACTTTTGAATTCACTGAACGTTTCTTACATTCATTTACTTGTACTCACGCTGACATTGTTCGAATTCTGTTTGTTAATAAGGGTTTTGGTATTGTTCAATCTGCGATGAGGCTCTCTTTTCCTTTCGTAGTGGTCTTCACACATCGCTATGGAAATAGGGCAGGTCTGTAACATCTCCCACAACTGTGCTACAAATTTACCTGTCTAATTTCTCTTAAATTATTGTCATTGATCCTTCACGTTTTCTTTGCTGCGTAACATCAATCATCGAACTTTTTGTTTCCACAAAGGCGCTTAGAATGTTGTTACTGAAGTTTTCAACCACAACAGAGTAGCAAGACCATGTGTTTGCCTTAGCCCCGACGCAGTAACTCGTTTCAAAGTCGTCAGAACGGTCCCTGGAAGCACGTCCCACGAGATGAGGGATGAGACAGGGCGGGGCGGCGGCCGTGGCTCCTGGCTGCCGCCGTGTGACGTCACGCCACGCCAAGCCACGCTTCCTTCGCCGCTGCCTTATTGTGGAAACACTACACCTCCGCATCGCCCGCCAGCCTCTCAGTAATCGAATCTTCCCGCTGCCTTCTAGGCGGCGGCAGCGCAATAAAAATAGAAAGCCGCTAACGCCGAGTGAGAACTGTTCCCCAGTCTCCCGCGAAGGAATGTCGAAGCTTTCAAAGTGCCAAGTGATTTCCTCCTAAAGACTCAACTTGTGGCTTTCGCGACTGGGTGGTTTTTTGTTCCAAATGTGTTCAGTAACTGCAGATATTATTCGTCTGCACAAACACTTGCCTGTCTTACAGCGCGTTATTATTCTACTGTTAGTAGCTGCATGGCTGGCAACTAAAAGGTCTGCCTGTACAGCAACTGTCCCAAGCCACCAGTGTTAAGTGTGTCAAACACTATCGCTTCACGGCGCTTGTGCGGCCACCTATATGCACTGGTCTTTAAGCTCATCAGCAGAGTGAATTTAGAACAGTCTTAAGATTATGGACTCTGCACTGCCATTATCAGCATAAAAAGGACTGAAGCGATGGAGATTGGTCCCTAGCCGAGCTGCTCACTGTTGTTTCAGAATTTACATTTCTTGAAGCTCGGGCACCTTATCAATTTTTTATATTTAGCTGCCCCTATTATGCCCTCGTTATATCACTACATTCAAACGTAGGAACGTAGTGGGCTTAAGAACGATTATTTCAGTCTGCGATGAAGTATGGAGCGGTCTGAAACTGTCTTGCCAGTTTCGGGAAATGCTGTAACCGACCGAGCAATCCTGTCACGACGCTCGACCCGTCTTCGCAGCTTCATCCCTGTTAGCTCTTTTACTTTCCCAAATTTATGGAACCACTCCTGCGTGTATTGGAAGATAACCTGTCTTGTCCCTGAGCTATGGCTAAGCATTTTCTCAGCGATATGCTTTCTTCCAAAAACGGCTAATCGGGCAAGGTGTCTAGCCGAGCTTCTATGAAGTTTGGAAATTATGATACAGGCACTAGCAGAATTGAGAGTAGTGCTTGTTGGATCGCTCAGTCAGTAAGGATCCCAGGTTCGCAACACAGTTGGAATGTTGTACGGAGTTTGACAATGACTCTGTGTATTTCTGTGCTTAATTAATTCGATGTGAAATAATAAATGTTCTGGGTGTAGCTGAAAGTCAAAACTTTGTCCTGAAAGTCATGACTAAGCCACATCTCCGCAGTATCTTCCCTTCCAGGGGCTATAGTCCGGTAAGTTTCGCAGGAAGATTGTTAGGTAGGACGTAAGGCACAGCTGTGAGGACGGCTGCTGAGTCCTGCTTGATTAACTCAGGTTGTACAGCGCTTGGTGGCTAAAGGCCAAGATCCCAGGTTCCAATCCCATTCCGGCACACATTTTTAATCTACTTGGTCGTTTCATTTTAAAATATCTTTATTTTTATAATTATTAAGGAAAATAAAAACGTTGACAGTATGAAAAAATATTTAAAGTAATCTAGAAATCAGAAATTTCGCCACCTTACTCACAAAGTAAGTTATTGAAGTTCTAACTTTTTTAGGACTCCATACGTCAGTCGGTGAAAACTGAATGGTTATAGGATCACTTTGTTGTCTGTCTGTCTGTGTATCTGTGCATACCCCTTTTTCTCAGGGACGGATAGAGGTATCAAGTTGAAATTTGTATTATATAGTAAGGTCTATGGACCCTTTTCGGTGTAAAAAATTGAAGCTTCTAAGTCGAGGTAGTCAAAAGATGCGGTAACTTATGTTACATGTTTTGAAACTCACTTGTCCTCTTTTTTTTTTTTAACTTTGTTACTGCAATATTCTGAAGTACCTTGGTTCACAGGGCCCACGTTATCTCAAGCCCTGAAAGTCTGGCAGCTGACCTATCAGATCTCGAAGTCATCTTGCGTCTGAATGGTTATAGTGAGAGGCAGATCAAACGTGCGTTGCGCTATCAGCGTTCTGTGCAAAGAGTGAGTGACGATAGCAACGAAGTGGCACCGAAGTCTACGGCCTTTTTGCCTTACGCAGGAAGCATTTCCAACAGGATTGGCCCTATTTTGCAGAAATATGATGTGAAATAAGTTTTTCGATCACCTTCTAAGATTTAGGCTCCGTTTGCGTCCGTGAAAGATTATCTTGGTTTGCGTAAGACTGGTGTCTATCGTATTCCTTGCAGTTCTGGCATGTCATATATTGGTCAATCAGGACTGTGGAAGACCGGTGTATTGAACATAAGCGTCACACACGCTTACAACAGCCGAGCAAATCCGTTATTAACACCGGTCATCCTATGGAATTCAACAACACGGAGATTCTGGCTTGCACGTCCAGCTATTGGGATAGTGTTATTAAGGAAGCTGTTGAAATTAAACTATCAAGCAACATTATAAACTGAGATGCTGGATTTTGTTTAAATGCTGCTTGAAATCCGGCTCTGTCTCTCATCAAAAAACAAAAAATGGTTCAAATGGCTCTGAGCACTATGGGACTCAACTGCTGAGGTCATTAGTCCCCTAGAACTTAGAACTAGTTAAACCGAACTAGCCTAAGGACATCACAAACATCCATGCCCGAGGCAGGATTCGAACCTGCGACCGTAGCGGTCTTGCGGTTCCAGACTGCAGCGCCTTTAACCGCACGGCCACTTCGGCCGGCCATCAAAAAACAGAGGGACAGAATTAGTGCTACCTCCCCTGTTGATTAATAGTCATTATCGATATTTCTAGTGTTGGTTTCTTTGTTTGTGTTGACACTTGTTCTGTGTGTGGTATCTTCCTTGTTTCTCCTCTGTGAACCAAGATATTAAATTTCCTTGCACATCGCTTCCTCCTTGCATTTGTCCCTTAAGAATGGCATGGTGTGCTCCTTTTGAAATATCAGCAGTGGTCCACGACGTCACCCGGCAGCAAACCCGTAAGTTATTTGAACATTCAGTTAGCCGGGAAAAATTAAGGTCTCAAAACGACGATTGTTTTAGAGTACCAGTTGGGAAAATTATGAGAAATTTTAGTTTACTCTGGAGATTTTTCTTGGCTTCTAGCCGAGTGAGCTGTGTGATAAAACCAGCGAGCACGAGCGTAGTTCAGAACGTTCCTAGGGCCCACCAGAAATATGGGCCCTGCAACGAACTTGTGACGTCACACTAACCGGCTTGTCCACCATACTTCGCGAACGCTCGGATTCACTCAGGGCCCACAGGAAATCAATATGTCAATGTAAAGGTACCCACTAAAGGTCTTAACTTTTTCGTGTGCTATCGAGAGCTTGCGTACATTTAAACGCACACTTAAGAATTATTACACTCATGTGGAAAAGACACTCGCTCCGAAGACGGCTGTTGGCACTCGTAAGACCAGTTGTGTCACGTGTTGTGACGTAAGCGCCGCGGCCTGTCTTTCTCGTGGGCCTCGAACATACCTGGACAGCGCAGAATTATTAAAAGAACAGTGAATGAGCCATACACAGGTCACCGTGTTTTAAACGGGGCGAGTGCCATCTGATGCAGGTACCGTTAGAGAGTCTGACGTTCACTGTGTGAATTAGTGGCAGCAGTCTCGGATGCCTGCGCTAGCAGGCTGAGTTGATTCAGGACTGGGATAATATTATTGTTCATTTATGGTCTTTGTTATTCACTTTTCGTATAATGACCAAACAAGACTTGAATGACTGTGTTTAAATGCCTCTGAGATTTCGATTTTTTGCATGAATTTTCTGTGTGCCGCCTGTATGGAGTACCGACGATTGGAACGCTACTGGAACTTTCCACTTAAGGATGAGCAAAAAAAGAATCCAAACTGGAGGCCGATAGTTAATGAGATTCTTAGTGATGAACTGTAGTGCTGGGTTAGACTTTAAAAATCAAGATGAGCCCGGAGCTGTGAGAAACAAATGTAAAATGGTTTGTTTTGAGGGTGGAAATATTATTTGTTAATATAAATAAATTATAGCAGAACAATCGTCAAATTGTTTATTAGGATAAGACAAATTTTTACACAAAACCACAGTGCACTGCCTTATTGTTGGAAACAGGAAAGTATCTAGCAGAGTATCTTTCAGCAGAAGGGGCTGAAATGTGAACAGACGGACTATAAGATCATAGGCTTCTACGGTAGGTATCAATTTGGATAAAATACTTTTGGATATTGGGCCGCATTATTGTAAACTACTAAAGCAACTAAATTACCGACATACCAACCGACTTGCTGCGGTCCTCTTCAGGGAGGTTCACAGTTTTATACTGACGAATAATTTCCTTTATATACTGTCATTTTCGGTTTTCTGGTGGCTACCGGCGTCACGTATGGTAGATGTCACTGGACTATTTGAGGAGATTATTACGCGGGGGGGGGGGGGAGGAGGAGGGGCTGTACGGTACGCTACTGCCTGTGCTATCCTGGTGGCTAATTGGAAGACAAGTCTACTAGATGAATGGCAGAAGGTAGTGTATCGGCTGGGTGTAGCCTGCGCCACTCTGGTAAGAGATTGGTAGGCAGCCTCTCGTTGGTTACTAGAAGGGGGTAGTGTTTTCCCGTAAAGAGGCGTTAGGGTGGCACGGCAGTTCTCTCGCAGCCACTGTTTATACTGATAAACCCGGGTCAAGTGGTGCCGCTGAGAGAGCGATTAAACTCACGTTATCTACGATTGTGACAGAACAAGAAGTCATCAGTTACAGAAAACCACCAGGAAGGTGGCCGCCCTATCAAATTTCAAGAACCTCTCGTGCTTGTGTGGCAGCTGTGGCTGCAGGAACGGAAAATAAAGGCTATTGAAATAATTCAATGCCCTAACAACATGAACAGTGAGGATGGCTAGAAGTTACCCATGGCCTGGTTGCCAGAGATTCCATCCCTGCGAACCGCGTGTGTTTTGCAGTCAGCAGCACTGCTGGACCCGGGTTTAACAGTATAAGCAGTGGCGGCGAGAGACCTGCTGTGCGCCCTTAACGCCTCGCTGCAGGAAAGCACTACCCCCGGACACCAGCTGCCAGTTTTCTATTCCCTTCCAGTCACCAACGAGAGCTTGCTGGCCAGTCACTTACCAGAGGGGCACAGGCAACAGGCCGATATGCTACCTTCTACTAATCACCTAAGAGTTGCCTTCCAATCAGTAATCAGTGTAGCGTAGGCGATAGCGTACCGTGCAGCCACCCCGCCGCTTCCCCCCCTCCCCGCGCCACCCCACAATAACAACCTCTTCAAATTATGCAGTGACATCTCAGATACGCGTCAACCCGTCAGGTTAGCCGAGAGCGCTAATGCGCTGCTTCCTGGACTCGGGTAGGCGCGCTGGCCCCGGATCGAATCCACCCACTGGATTAACGACGAGGGCCGGTGTGCAGACCAGCCTGGATGTGGTTTTTCGGCGGTTTTCCACATCCCTCTGGGTGAATACCGGGCTGGTCCCCACTTCCCGCCTCAGTTACACGACCCACAGACATTTGAAACACATCTGCTCTTTTTCATGATCTACACTAGACATAGACTGATGAGGTACTCTGATTCCATCCCGGGGGGTACGGGGTGGCGGCAGGAAGGGCATCGGGCCACCCCTTCAAGTTAACGTGCCAAATCCGATTTAACCACGCCAACCTCGCGCACAATGTGGGACAAATGCGCAAGTGATAGAATCTCAGATACGCGTCATCGGTAGCCACCAGGAAACCGAAAATGACAGTATATAAAGGAAGACGTTCATCAGCATACAACTGTGGACGGCCCTGAAGAGGACTGCAGCAGGTCATTCGAAACGTCGGGAATTTTGTTGTTTACAATGACGCGGCCCAATACCACAAATTATTTCATCTAAGGCGGAGTGAAGATTACAGGTAACGCTTTAAGACTATTTTCAGCCTAGGCCACCTATATACGTGATGTTTATTCACTTATTGCCTTGGTTGAAATGAGAACTTAGCGATTATAACTCACGTGAATGAACAGTGAGCATAAAGGTAGCACCACAGAAATAGAAAATCGACGTCGTCGTCCCGAAACGACAAGGTCACTACAAGCTGCGCCACATATTGTTGTATAATGTAAAAGCGATACGTGTGAGCCGTGAATAACTAGCCACGGTGTGGCGCTAGCTGGACGGGACGGGCAGCAGGCGCCGGGCACGTCACGCCGTGCTGCGCTGTGCTGTGCTGTGCTGTGTGGGAGCGGCGAGGCGACAGGCGGGGTGGGGCGCTGCACTCTGCTCGCTTCCTGAAACACGACGCCGCGCCGCGCCGCGCCTCACAGGGCACAGTGGGGCAGGGAGGGAGGGGTACGTGTGTTCGCGGCTCTGTTTCCCCGCTGCCAGGCCGACGCCGTGTCGGAGCCGCTGTCACCGCCGCTCGCATGTGTGCGGCCGTGTTCCGCATTTGCGGCCTGCCCACGGCGAGGTCGTGCAGCTCCAGTGACAGCACATCTCAGATTAAACTACACAGTCTGGAAAGGAGCCACCACATCGGGTTACGAAACACGCAAGCACGTAAATAACAAGTGGTTTTTCCACCGGACGAGTAATGCCCATGTATGTTTTACTGCTAAGTGTCCACACTCCTGGCCATTAAAAAATCCAGTACCAGGAAGAACATGAAATAACGAAATTTTCTTACTGTGTGTAAACAGCAGTAAGAACACACGATTAGATTTGTAGGTGGTTTTGGGCTACACACAGTGTGCGAAATTTAGAACAGAAAGCTGTCATGTACGGCAGCAACAGCGGCTCTAAACCAGATGGACATCGAATCGAACTGAGCTCGCATGACACATGCAGGTACGCTTTTGGTTCAAATGGCTCTGAGCACTATGGGACTCAACTGCTGAGGTCATTAGTCCCCTAGAACTTAGAACTAGTTAAACCTAACTAACCTAAGGACATCACAAACATCCATGCCCGAGGCAGGATTCGAACCTGCGACCGTAGCGGTCTCGCGGTTCCAGACTGCAGCGCCTTTAACCGCACGGCCACTTCGGCCGGCGGGACGCTTTTCCATGCTGCTTTACCTGTATGCCAGAGTTCACGAATCGCAGCGGCTAATGTGTGGTGGCGTCAGCGTCTCTCGGCATCCCATGATCAGATATTTTTCGCTGGTCAGTTATCTAGAGAACGTGATGGTCGGGGGAACAGCCGAACACTCTATCTTCCAATGTAGGTCAGGACAGCATAAGCAACACGTTATCTTACGTTATCTTGCTAAAAAATAACGTTACAGATATCTCGAAGGCAGGGCTCGGTCACTGGCCTTAACACGAGAGAAATGCAATGGCTGCTGTCCGGACTACCGGCTGTGCAATCCAGAGGTGGTCGTGTTGTCTACCCAATAGTACACTGTACCATCTCGCCAGGTGCTGGCCCCTCATGACAATGACGAATGCAATGTGGGAGCGTTCGTTGTCCTCACAGTCTCCACATACGTTCAAATGGCTCTAAGCACTATGGGACTTTATAAAATTTTCTCGGGCTTCCTGCCGCGTCAGTTGGTTAAAATCTCACGAGCTTTGGACCTAGCACTCCTCAGTCATTGTCAAGTAGTAAGACTGACTGCTGTGTCGCCGTGGCCGCGTCATTATATAGCGGCACTGCTGGCTGTGATGTCACTAGTGCTATCTTAATAGCCAGATATGGCAATGTTTTCATCCTGCGTCAGTCGTGACCGCTTTAACCTCTCTCTGGTCGGACCGCACGCAGTGCTGAGCTGTAAACCGCCGTCCTTGTTGATGGTGTTTTCAGAGGTTTTTATTTCAATAGCTTCTTTTTTGACGCTATGCCAAAATCCCTTCGTCGAATAGAATTCGGTGTCCATTTTCTAAGGCGTGTTCTGCCACTGCTGATTTTTCTGGATAGCGTAGGCGCAAGCACCTCTCGTGTTCCGTCCCGCGTTGCCCCACAGTGCGTACTGTTTAGCCGACGTAATAACAGCCACACTGACATGGTATCTTGTACACTCCAGGCGTTCTAAGCCCTAGACTTAACTATGGGACTTAACATCTGAGGTCATTTGTCCCCTAGACTTCGAACTACTTAAACCTAACTAACCTAAGGACATCACACACACCCAAGAAATGATAATTAAATCGACACCCTAGCTGCAAACAGGAGTTGATATACATCATTGGGGACATATTGAAAATGTGTGTCCCGACCGGGACTCGAACCCGGGATCTCCTGCTTACAAGGCAGACGCCCTGCCCATCTGAGCCATTGAAGGCACAGAGGATTGTGCGCCTGCAGGGACTTATCCCTCGCACGCTCCCTGTGTGACCCACATTCCCAACATGTCCACGCTACACTGATTACTGATTGGAAGGCAACTGTTAGGTGATTATTAGAAGGTAGCATATCGGCCTGTTGCCTGTGCCCCTCTGGTAAGTGACTGGTAAGCAAGCTCTCGTTGGTGACTGGAAGGGAATAGAAAACTGGTAGCTGGTGTCCGGGGGTAGTGCTTTCCTGCGGCGAGGCGTTAACGGCGCACAGCAGTTCTCTCACCGCCACTGTTTATACTGTTAAACCCGGGTCCAGCGGTGCTGCGCCTAATAAATATTTGCCCATCACACTCATTACTCGTGACAGATTAATCTACGAAGTCCCGTACGACTTGGGGCATAGCGTGTGCGTTCGCACAAGAAGGTCAAAGGCCGGTTAGCGTATTTTAACTATATATGAAGGTAATATTTGTTCCCGAAAGAACAGATACCATTGATGACCGTTCAGCTTCTCTAGAATAAAATGATAATTAAATCGACACCCTAGCACGGAGAGCGTGCAAGGGATAAGACTCTGCCGCGAGGGATTAGCCGAGCGGTCTAAGGCGCTGCAGTCATGGTCTGTGCGGCTGGTCCCGGCGGAGGTTCGAGTCCTCCCTCGGGCATGGGTGTGTGTGTTTGTCCTTAGGATAATTTAGGTTAAGTAGTGTGTAAACTTAGGGACTGATGACCTTAGCAGTTAGGTCCCATAAGGTTTCACACACATTTGAACACTTGATAAGACTCTGCAGGCGCACTATCCTCTGTGCCCTCGGTGGCTCAGATGGATAGAACGTCTGCCCTGTAAGCAGGAGATCCCTGGTTCGAGTCCCGGTGGGGGCACACATTTTCAACATTGCCCCAATGATGTATATCAACGCCTGTTTGCAGAAATCCATGCCCGAGGCAGAATTCGAACCTGCGACCAGCCGGCCGCGGTGGTCTCGCGGTTCTAGGCGCTCAGTCCGGAACCGCGCGACTGCTGCGGTCGCAGGTTCGAATCCTGCCTCGGGCATGGATGTGTGTGGTGCCCTTAGGTTAGTTAGGTTTAAGTAGTTCTAAGTTCTAGGGGACTGATGACCACAGATGTTAAGTCCCATAGTGCTCAGAGCCATTTGAACCATTTTTGAACCTGCGACCGTAGAAGCAGCGCGGTACTGAAGTGAAGCGCCTAGTGCCGCTCGGTCACAGCGGCCGGCTCTACACACGTATATGCTCATCGTGATGCTATATGTGGACAGGGAACTACTCTGAAAGATGACGTTGTCCAATTTCGATGTCCAGTGTTAACTGTTGGCAGCATCTCTTTTGGCACGCCACTCACTACTGCCTCGTCAAGTCAAGATGCAAGAATGACCAACGCGCTGACAATCTTTGGTGAGCCAGAAGTCCTCACATTCTCCCTGAGGATATTTGGCTGGGTGCCGACAAACACGGATACAAGGAATGCAACGTGGATGTACCATAGTGCACGACATTACATACGTACTTTACGCGATCAAGCCCAATGGATCGCTGCTTTGAGAGATTACCTCCACTTCAGCTTCTCTTCGGCTCCTTTCCGTCATCAAAAAAATGTTCAAATGTGTGTGAAATCTTATGGCACCTAACTGCTAAGGTCATCAGTCCCTAAGCTTACACACTACTTAAACTAAATTATCCTAAGGACAGACACACACACCCATGCCCGAGGAAGGACTCGAACCTCCGCCGGGACCAGCCGCACGTTCTGCCATCCTTCCAGCAGTTCCGCTCTCTGAAGGCCTTTGGATACGCAGTCACTCCATCGAGTTCTAGGTCGTCCTAAGGGCCTCCTTCCAGTTGGCTTGGTGTTGAGTACAGTTTTCGGCCATCGGTTGTCCTGCATTCGAGCTACATGCCCTGCCCACTGGATCCGTCGTGTCTTCATTATAACCACGATGTTCGGCTCTTTGTAAATATCATACAGCTCTGTATTGTGACGAATCCTCCAATTTTTCACTCTCATTATCGTAAACTGGTCCAAAAATTTTCCAAAGGACTTTCCTTTCAAATATCATCAGTCTGTTCAGATCTTGCTTGGTTGTACTCCAGGCGGCACTTCCATATACTACTACTGGCTGTAGGAGTGTTTTGTAGAAGTTTATTTTGAAATTTCTTGACAAACTTCTGGTTTTGAGGAGAGCACTAAGGCCGTGGTAACAGTGCACGACACAACGAACAACATTTATGCCCCTCAGTGTTGGCGGTAGTCTTTCTGTACTTATTCACCCTCCGATGTGACAAATTTTTTCCCATGATGGATGACTTGACAGGGACACTAGTTGCAGAATTCTGCACTTTCGCTGGTTATGAAACTCCACACCCCGAAAATCACCTCATCGCCCTTCTGGAAACGTTTTCCACACAATGGTTTCTTCATTCGTCTGCTCTGCCATAACTCGGCCAGTCGTCGCCCATAAACAAAGCTTTCGCCAATTAAAGCCTCACAACAAATTCATCTAGACTCCCACTGACGCACTCCGTCATCATAGGCGACAATACCATTCCTTACCGCCCATTGTCGACAGTGACTGCAAACGTGTGCTGACTTAAAAGTCGAGCAGCCTGTTGCAGCCTCCACCAGGACTCTGCACCAGAACTTTTCTGGCGACCGGTGACAATCTAATATGATAGGTGGAGTGCTACATGCAGCGCCGTACTGTCGGCTATCCCATGGAGGTCGGTGATCATTTCTCCGAAACGTCCCAAACAGTAGCGCAAATGTGGCACTGAACTGGCGCTTTTCTGCACAAAACATGATAAAACTAACCCAGTAATCGTAAAAATAGCGAGCGTCCGTTGCTCTGGTCCCTAAGACGCGACATGAAAAGTGAGAGCCGCCAGCCACGGACGGGTTGCGACTCCGTCAGAAATTCCCAGTTACCGGATGTTCCACCAGCGTTCTGACCGTTCGCTGCTATTGTGAGTGGTTGGCCTCCTCCCATCCCAGAAGGATGGGAGGAGGCCAAAGAAGGAGGCCAAAGAAGGATCCTTTATTGTATGATTATATGATAGCGGAACAAACACTGGTAGCAGTTACTTCTGTAAAATATCTGGGAGTATGCGTACGGAACGATTTGAAGTGGAATGATCATATAAAATTAATTGTTGGTAAGGCGGGTACCAGGTTGAGATTCATTGGGAGAGTGCTTAGAAAATGTAGTCCATCAACAAAGGAGGTGGCTTACAAAACACTCGTTCGACCTATACTTGAGTATTGCTCATCAGTGTGGGATCCGTACCAGGTCGGGTTGACGGAGGAGATAGAGAAGATCCAAAGAAGAGCGGCGCGTTTCGTCACCGGGTTATTTGGTAACCGTGATAGCGTTACGGAGATGTTTAATAAACTCAAGTGGCAGACTCTGCAAGAGAGGCGCTCTGCATCGCGGTGTAGCTTGCTCGCCAGGTTTCGAGAGGGTGCGTTTCTGGATGAAGTATCGAATATATTGCTTCCCCCTACTTATACCTCCCGAGGAGATCACGAATGTAAAATTAGAGAGATTAGAGCGCGCACGGAGGCTTTCAGACAGTCGTTCTTCCCGCGAACCATACGCGACTGGAACAGGAAAGGGAGGTAATGACAGTGGCACGTAAAGTGGCTTCCGCCACACACCGTTGGGTGGCTTGCGGAGTATCAATGTAGATGTAGATGTAGATGTAGAAGTTCCCACCTGTCTCCAACGTGAAATGAAGAGAATTATAATATGCGTGGATCCTGCTGCCAATCATGCACTTACCGGTACACAGCATCGATTTCCTACTTTGTATGACAGTGTAATATGAAAGTGAAATGTCGGAATGCAGGACAGGCTGGTTTGATGACTGTTAATAAGTGCGTAAAGAGGCCAGATAGGCTGCCGTCTTGCATTTCCCTGCCGCTCACTATAAATTTTTATGCAGCGTGCGTAACTCGCTTCAGAGATGGGGAAGTGTGACTCAACAGCAGCAAATAATCATACCTAACTCAAAAATTTCACATCATGCCCGAAGGAACCAAACGGTCTCATAAAGAAACAGAGGTTAAGATCTGCCAGCCCTTTATTCATCACCATTAAGACAGTAAATGCGGAGACATCCTCTGGGACACCATGCTTATTAACTCAGTTTAACACACGCATTCAGAGAACTGGGCTTCAAGCTGCTGCACAAGATCTCTGAAATGAGTGTGCTAGATTGTAAGGATGTCCTTACAGTTAATGCACACAAATGACAAATTACAACAATCAAAATTTCTGTTTGTGCCAGTAAGGAAACATCACAGACGTTCACAAAGAGAGAAAAATAGAGACCAACGCACAGTATGGTTGGTTGCATTTATGGCTAATGAAAGTACTACGCACAAACATGTGTCCAAGAACAACAAATGTTTAGTGCATGAGCATTTAAAGTTGATCTTATGTCCAGTCGTGTTCACTCATTCGAAAAACATGTGTACAGCAACAATCATACCCCAGATGATAAAAGTACAACAGTGCAACATGCATAATGGTGGAAAGCAACCTACTTCAAAATGAATAGAGGATGATGCTCATAGACATGTAAATTATCACAAAAATGAGTGCCTAATACGATAGAATTGACATCTATAAGACCATATAGTAATAAGAGCGAAGGTGATCATATTGATAAAAACATTGGTATTTCATGGAGAACGCGCACAAACAAAAGACATTTAAACATTACACGAATAAAACAATGTAGAGGTTACAAGGTGAAAAAGAGCAAAATTTAGTGTTTATTAAACAATGTGTAAACTTTCTAATTGAGAACAAATTACTAGTATGAATACCAGATGTTGTCTTGTATTTACCTATCAAAAAATCAAAGTGTTTATGAGCTTTATAAACGTATTAATGTCATACAAACAGAAGAGCTAAAATTAAGGTGAAGAGTGCCTTGATGCAATGAGAAAGTGCTGAGTTTTAGTGAAAGACATACAAGAAAACATAATACAATTAAAATGTGGCATTAGAGTTTGTACAAACGCGCATAAACAAATATGAGTTGAAACTGGGTTGTGTTTCAGACTTCGCACCAATCAAATGCCTATCATAATGACTGTAACGTAAAGACAGTTCCACTCACTATATGTATACAGGGTGTTACAAAAAGGTACGGCCAAACTTTCAGGAAACATTCCTCACACACAAATAAAGAAAAGATGTTATGTTGACATGTGTCCGGAAACGCTTAATTTCCATGTTAGAGCTCATTTTAGTTTCGTCCACCTACGCTCAATGGAGCACGTTATGCTGATTTCATACGGGATACTCTACCTGTGCTGCTAGAACATGTGCCTTTACAAGTACGACACAACATGTGGTTCATGCACGATGGAGCTCCTGCACAGTTCAGTCGAAGTGTTCGTACGCTTCTCAACAGATTCGATGACCGATGGATTGGTAGAGGCGGACCAATTCCATGGCCTCCACGCTCTCCTGACCTCAACCCGGGTACCAAATGTGCTCGTATTGTGGACGGCTGTGATACAATACGCCATTCTCCAGGGCTGCATCAGCGCATCAGGGATTCCATGCGACGGAGGGTGGATGCATGTATCCTCGCTAACGGAGGACCTTTTGAACATTTCCTGTAACAAAGTGTTTGAAGTCACGCTGGTACGTTCTGTTGCTGTGTGTTTCCATTCCATGATTAATGTGATTTGAAGAGAAGTAATAAAATGAGCTCTAACATGGAAAGTAAGCGTTTCCGGACACATGTCCAGATAACATATTTTCTTTCTTTGTGTGTGAGGAATGTTTCCTGAAAGTTTGATTGTACCTTTTTGTAGCATATATATATATATATATATATATATGTGTGTGTGTGTGTGTGTGTGTGTGTGCGCGCGCGCGCGTTTTTGTGTATGTGTGTTCCCACAGATTTATATCACAGACGTATGTAGTATAGTAACAAGTCAACATTATTACGAAAGCGAGATGTAAAGTATTGCGTAAATGTTGATTACTGCTGCAATGCATACCTGTTATGAACGATTACCAGACCAGAAATAAGCTGCAGGAGGAGGAAAAGATTAGTGTTTAACGTCCCGTCGACAGTGAGGTCATTAAAGAAGGAGCACGAGCTCGGATGAGGGAAGGATCGGAAAGAAAATTGGCCGTGCCCTGTCAGAGGAACCGTCACAGTTTTTCCCTGAGGCGATTTAGGGAAATCACGGAAAACCTAAATCTGGATGGCGGGAGGCAGTTTTGAACCGTCGTCCTCCCGATTGCGAGTCCTTGGCAACTCTTAGCAACATACCAGTGAGTTATGGGAAAACAATGAGCACAGATGCGAACGTGAAAGAGCTACCACTGAATCGAAGCCCAAGGCCACTAAAGAGTTCACTAAGACTGGAGTGTGATAGGCAGAAAGCCCCTTCTGTTCTCCCACGTTGCACAACCAAGTTTGGCACACGCCTCAGTATTGTGTAGCGCGAGGCGGGCGTTCGTCCTGATTAACGCCGGCCCGAGAAACAGCAGTCAGTTTACATTATTCTGTTTAGCCTACAGTTTCGTTTACTTTTCCTTCTCTTACGGCTTGGCATTCATCTTCTGCCACCGCTTGCAACTGGCGCCCAACAACACAAAGAAGAAACGTTGAACAAATTAATTAGGATTGTCACCGCACTGTGATTCATCCCACTTAGTAAACAATGAGCTGCTCACTGCTACCTTGTTGCCATAGGAGGAATACTGAGGGGGCAGCGAACAAGCTGAGTGTTCTTTTATGTTTCAGGCCAGATCGATCTTTAACCTAAGCTCTCAGTACTTTCAAGTAGGCTCAGCGTCTTTAATGTTGCTTACCCGCCCATTTCCAGTTGCTAAGATAGAGTACTGGCGATATGGTGATTCCTGCTGTGTACATTTGAATAATTCAGTACATTCCTACGTTTATCCTCCGTTTATTATGAAGTGTCTTGAGTAGATTGAAATATATTTGCATTTACATCCAGTTTCCAGAATTATTTACTGGTTATGATCCGGCAGTAATCAATACGTAGGTGTGCCATCGAAGACAGGACAAACTTATGGCATACAGAACGAGTTAAAATACACAAATGTAGTTTTCGCTAAGTTACAGCGAACAATGGTGTGAATTTTATGACGAATACAACTAATTTGACCGAGCGAGGTGGCGCAGTGGTTAGACACTGGACTCGCATTCGGAAGGACGACGGTTCAATCCCGCGTCCGGCCATCCTGATTTAGGTTTTCCGTGATTTCCCTAAATCAATCCAGGCAAATGCCGGGATGGTTCCTCTGAAAGGGCACGGCCGACTTCCTTCCCCATCCTTCCCTAATCCGATGAGACCGATGACCACGCTGTCTGGTCTCCTTCCCCAAACCAACCAACCAACCAACTAATTTGAATCAGTTATAGCTGTTGAATTATGACACAGACTTTGTTATCTCTAAATGGAACTACGTAATTCTTTCTGCAGGACTGAAATAGCATTCATAGAGCCACAAAATCCTGCCCAGCCGACAGATATAGAGGTTCCACCAATGCCTGCCTTACTACACACAATGTAAGCAATCAGATAAATCCGATACGGTTTGTGTGTTTAACAGTACGCTTGAAGTCCATCAGCATGCGATCTCCTGTTACAGCAATCAGACAACTGCCTCGTGAAGTTTCAGACTTTCGTAATGCGTATGCAGTCGAAAAACTGTATGTCGTTTGCCGCCGAACTATTGCAGTGGTGGTGCTGAAAGCTATCCTGATCGCACCAAGCGCCCATGGTCTGTTTTTGCAAACATGATACAAAAATTTCAAGAGACTTCAAATATGAAGAATAAAATATAAAAAAAGAACAGCAAATGATGAGAGGAATGTAGCTACTGTTTTAACAGCGGTAACACTCAATACCCATTATGCAACTTGAACGTGGAAACTGGTCAGCCAGAGGAGTGTCCTGCGCATACGACATTCCAACGCATTTCACTCTTCCCACATTCTGCTCTATCAACAGTTCGTTCTCCGAATGGTAGCTACGAAAACTGCAAAGTGATAATGCGTTTCTATGTACGATTTTATTCACAAATGAAACCACGCTTACAAGCCACAGTCAAATCAATATGTTCACAATATACAGGGTGAGCTACTAACTATTGCCACTAAGAATAACTCCGAAAGTATGATAGGAGCTGAAACGTTTGTGGAACAAAAGTTGCATGGGACAGCGGGGCCATAATATGACTTTTTTTTTCCTAGGTGGGGTCGCTTCAGAGATATGGTCAATATTGTTTTTTTAGATGAGATGATGTAGTTTGGTACTTATTTTCTGATAGCGGCTATCGAGATGATTCCAATGATGTGTGACAGTAAGGTCTTTGAAGGTCAACGAAGGTCACAAAGGTGGCATGAACATCCATTTACAGAAGGTGTTCGAAGTGATGACCATTGGTATCAATGCAGTGCTGCAATCTTCTTGTCATAGCTTGAGTGGTATTCCTTATCACATCTGATCTTATTCAAGCACATGCTCTGACAATTCTCTCTCATATATCGTGCAAATAGTTTAATATTCGCCGAAAACGGCGAATCCATCTAACGCGCCATTGACATTAAACACCATTCGACGGTTTCGCAGTACAACACTAACAGGAACGGTAAGACTAGTATTGTCGAATCAAGCGAATGTGAATGGTGTACTCCCTCGAAGAACAAGTCGGTATGCTTCTCATTTACGGAGAATGCCAACGATACTCAGCGAGAGCTAGAGACTTATACGCTGAAAGATATATACAGAGTGAAGTCACGTTCCGTTGCAATGGTCAGTACACCGTAAGAGTATCAGCCATTGTTCCGTACTTACCAGACTGAAGCACCGGCGATTGCACGTGTGACAGTAAGCCGGAAGACGTGTGTGGGAACCCTACGATCATCCTACCAGAAGGCCGCCTTGTATCTCGTGAGTGTGGGGAGATGCTTGCGACAGTCACAGACGATAACTTCTTGTAGCTGTTGTGAGTTTCTGCGCCATTGGTGCAGTCTCTAACTACTTCCCGTATTTTATTTCATTGCTCTATTATTAACGACGTCTATAGCCACTATGTTAACTCTCGTTCGCTTACCGTTTGCTGCATGCCTTTATTGCCCTAATTGTTCCTTATTCCTCTGTTGTGAAGCTGCCTCCTAAACACTGCATCCTCGTGGTTAGGACTGGCTATTATCTTTGTTTCCTAAACTAACTTCAAAGCAACGTTACCAAAAGACTAAGAGTAGGTTCACGGACTGAACACGGTTTAACGATAACGACATAATATATATTTTTCACTATATCCATTGTAGATGACGCACTGCAACTGTGTCTTAATTGTTGGTTTATGTGGATATAATGTGCAGCTAGCCGCTTTTTTGTATTCTCATACGATTTATTGCACCATTAACTATCTTTTAGGTCGACGCAGACTTGTCATCAGGCGGAGATGTCGCAGGAACATTATCTGGACCTTGTGAAGCTAAACGCCGGGATCTTGCTATACGTGGTCCAGATAATGTTTCCAGAATGAGATTTTCACTCTGCAGTGGAGTGTGCGCTGATATGAAACTTCCTGGCAGATTAAAACTGTGTGCCGGACCGAGACTCGAACTCGGGACCTTGCGATCCCGGGCAAGTGCTCTACCAACTTAGCTACCCAAACACGACTCACGCCCCGTCCTCACAGCTTCACTTCTGCCAGTACGTCGTCTTCTACCTTCCAAACTTTACAGAAGCTCTCCTGCGAACCATGCAGGACTAACACTCCTGAAAGAAAGGATATTGCGGAGACATGGCTTAGCAATGTTCCTGTAACACTCTATTCTAGAGCTCTTCAACGTAGTCTTTCCATATATCCCTTCCCTCCTCTGCGCTTTTAATTTCGCCGAAGATTGCTTTGAGTTTTCTATATGCTGAATAAGTCCTTCCTTTTCGATGCTCCTCACATTAAAACTGCAGCCATTTCGCCTTAGCTTCCGTGCACTTCCTTTTCATCTCATTTCTAAGTGACGTACATTTCTTCATTTCTGTCGTCCCCTAGAACATTTTTGTTGTTGCCTCTTTCGTCATTCAGCTGAAGTATATCTTTTGTTACTCAAGGTTTACCTTCCTTGTACCTATGTTTGTCCGTCCAACCTCTGTGATTGCCCATTTTCGAGATTACCATTCTTCTTCAACTGAAATGCGTACTATGGCATTCATTACAGCAGTATCTACAACGTTAGAGAATTTCAAACGCGTTATATCATACCTCAGTACTTTAGTATCCCACGTCTTTCCACACTGATTTTTTCGGACGAGTCTTTATACCTCAGTCTACTCTTCATCATTACCGAACTATCACTTTAATAAGTCGCGGCTGCCAAATACTAACGCGAATTCTTTACAGACGAATGGAAAAACTATTAGAAGCCGACCTTGGGAAAGATCAGTTTGGATTCCGTGGAAATATTGGAACACGCGAGGCAATACTGACCCTACGACTCATCTTATAAGCTAGATTAAGGAAAGGCAAACCTACGTTTCTAGCATTTGTAGACTTACAGAAAGCTTTTGACAATGTTGACTGAAATACTCTCTTTCGGATTCTGAAGGTGGCAGGGGTAAAATACAGGGAACGAAAGGTTATTTACAACTTGTACAGAAACCAAATGGCAGTTATAAGAGTTGAGGGGCATGAAAGGGAAGCAGTGGTTGGGAAGGGAGTGAGACAGGGTTGTAGCCTCTCCCCAATGTTATTCAATCTGTATATTTAGCAAGCAGTGAAGGTAACAAAAGAAAAATTCGGAGTAGGTATTAAAATCCATGGAGAAAAAATAAGAACTTTTTGGTTCACCGATGACATTGTAATTCTGTCAGAGACAGCAAAAGACTTGGAAGAGCAGTTGAACGGATTGGATAGTGTATTGAAAGGAGAATACAAGATGAACATCAACAAAAGCAAAACGAGGATAATGGAACGTAGTCGAATTAAGTCGAGTGATGCTGAGGGAATTAGATTAGGAAATGAGATACTTAAAGTAGTAAAGGAGTTTTGCTATTTGGGGGGGAAAATAACTGATGATGGTCGAAGTAGAGAGAATATAAAATGTAGACTGGCAATGGCAAGGAAAGCGTTTCTGAATAAGAGAAATTTGTTAACATAAGTATAGATTTAAGTGTCAGGAAGTCGTTTCTGAAAGTATTTGTATGGAGTGTAGCCATGTATGGAAGTGAAACATGGACGACAAATAGTTTGGACAAGAAGAGAATAGAAGCTTTCGAAATATGGTGCTACAGAAGAATGCTGAAGATTAGATGGGTAGATCACATAACTGATGAGGAGGTATTGAATAGGATTGGGGAAAAGAGAAGTTTGTGGCACAACTTGACAAGACGAAGGGATCAGTTGGTCGGGCATGTTCTGAGGCGTCAAGGAATCACCAATATAGTATTGGAGGGCAGCGTGGAGGGTAAAAATCGTAGAGGGAGACCAAGAGATGAATACACTAAGCAGATTCAAAAGGATGTAGGTTGCAGTAGGTACTGGGAGATGAAGAAATTTGCACAGGATAGAGTAGCATGGAAAGCTGCATCAAACCAGTCTCAGGACTGAAGACCACAACAACAACAACAACTCTTCATCATTACTAAATTGTGGACCGAGTTTATATCTGCTCCTGGGTAGTCCTTACAATCCAATATCTGATTTAGAAATCTCTGTTTCACTGTGATATAATACAACTATTTGTGATTTTCGAACAATATATTCGCTGTCACTAGCCGCAATTTATTGCAGAACTCAGTATTTCTCCTCTTGTATTCCTACTCCCAAGTCCATATTCTCCTGTAACTTTTTCTTGTGTTCCTTCCACTACTAATGCGTTTCGGTCCCCTATGATCATTAGTTTATCGTCTCCCTTTACATAGTGGATTGCGCGTCCAATATCCACATATACTTCGTTTGTCTCTTCATCTTTTGCTTATGTCGTCAGCATATACAACAGAACTACTGGTGATGGCGTTGGTTTACCGTCGATTCTGATGAAAACACTGAACTCAACTGTTCACAATACCTGATCTTCTGCCTCATCTTCCTGTTCAAAACGAGTCTTAGTGTAGCTATACTACTTGTTGCTTTTGTTGATATTAGTCTATATTCATCCAATCAGAAATACTTATATTGTTTCAGATTCATTTCACTGGCCCTCACTGAATCTAGACTGAGCCTTTCCATTTCCCTTTTCAGATTTTCTAGTTGCCTCGTCAAATTCAAGCTTCTGATATTCCACGCTCCGACTCGTAGAATGTTATTCTTTCGCTGATTATTTATTTCTATCATTATGATCTCCCCATTTTCAGTCCCCTTCCAGAGATTCGAATGGGAAATTAATCCAGAATCTTTTGCCAATGGAGAGAGCATCATGACCTTTTTTTCTATTAAGGCCCTATGTTCTGTGGATAAACATAATCTGTCTTTAATGTTGTGGTTTCCATTGCCGTTTGCATCATCTTCTACCTTTTATGAACAGTTTTCACCTCAAGGGTTAGAGGATGTCCTGAACCTGTGTCCACTCTTACGCTCTCTTAAACGAGGCCGTTGCAAGGGGATGACTCTTTATTTCAGATGTTTTCGGTCGTCATTGCTGATGATTTTTACTCAAAATTTAAACTGTGACTCGGGTCAAATTCGGGACTCATTACGTTTTGATTACTAGTCAAAAAGATGCTACCCCTAGTTAAGGAAAGCTTAAATGAACACTATCGAATGGCGGATTGATCTTTACCTTCTCGAAGACGGGAACAGTATTAAGCGACAGCCCCAACTTTAGGTCATAGTCTCCATAAGGCACATGTTCGCGGTCCCACACCAGTTTCCTTTCTCTAGGGCAGGTGCAATGTTGATCTAGTGTGCTGCTGTAATATTCTGAATATGTACTGTATCGATTAGGATAGAAGGATATGTCTCAGCTTTAACAACGCATTTCAAGGCACATGGTAAATATCGAACCAAAATTAATTACGTCAGTGAAAACAGTGACAGGAAGACAGAAATAATAAAAAGAGTTGAAACAGAAACGAAAGCTTATGGTCTAAAGGAAAGTAGTTTATATATTACTATAGTAACACGGAACTTGTGTTGCTTACATCTACATGTCATTAATAATATGGAGGACGGTGGAGCGAACTTGAACCGTAAATCCTAACGATGTCGACGTGGGAGCGATAGAACAAGGAAAACCAGAAGTGACAAAGCGCTTAAGCGATCGAATATACAACGACAAATTTTGACGCCGCGCCCCGGGGAGCCAAGCACAAATGAGACACATGAGCCCGCTGACAGGTCGTGGGCGGCGGCGAGTAATGTCGCCCCCACACGCCGCGCCCACCGCGGCGCACCGCACCGGGTGACGTCACTGGTCCTCCTGCGGCGCGACAAGTACCATCCATTCTGCACGTTCAATGCGTGATGTGGTTTCCTCTCCTATTTTTCATGAAATAGCTCTGAACTGTGTGCTATCACTTCGTGCGTTAGAAGATGTGGAGCGATGCTCGCCGAACATTTCCAGGGGGACGATTATATGTTAGCGTCCTATCGACCTCCGTACCTGGATGAAGGTTCCATATTTCTAGTCACAAACCAGCCATGTGTAATTAATTGCCATTGGAAAGTGGTAATCTACAACTGTAATGTGCTGCATAACTGACATTGCGACTAAAATCTTCAGTCGCTGAGATAAATAATTCTCTTAGACGAAACTTCCTGGCAGATTAAAACTGTGTGCCGGGTCGAGACTCGAACTCGGGACCTTTGCCTTTCGCGGGCAAGTGCTTTACAACTGCGCTACCCAAGGACGACTCACGCACCGAACTCACAGCTTTAGTTCTTCCAGTACGTCGTCTCCTACCTTCCAAACTTTACAGAAGCTTTCTGCAAGGTTCGCAGGAGAGCGTCTGTAAAGTTTGCAAGGTAGCAGACGATGTACTGGCAGAAGTAAAGCTGTGCGGACGGGACGTGAGTCGTGCTTGGGTAGCGCAGTTGGTAGAGCACTTGCCCGCGAAAGGCGAAGGTCCCGAGTTCGAGTCTCAGCCCGGCACACAGTTTCAATCTGCCAGGAAGTTTCATATCAGCGAGCACTCCGCTGCAGAGTGAAAATCTCATTCTGGAATTCACTTAGACACTCGTTCCAGTCTACACGACCATCTTCAGATAAAAAAACTTGAAATGCATTTCTTTGTGTCAGTAGTATATCACTGTCAATGACTGGTTGCAGTACGTTAGAAAGCTTTCATACATTCAACACTAATAACTGTACTGCGCACATCCATATGCACTCCCTGACAAGAAAAGTAAAGCAACTAGACAACTAGAAGACATGGCGGAATGGCAATATAACTTCGTGCACGTACACGCCCTCGGCGGTTATGTAAATTATTAGAGTTGCAATTCTTTGTAAAAGTAAGAACAACCACCAGAGTGCATTAGTGTTGTTTGCGTTAAAGATTGTTACCAGGCCTGGGAGGATATACACTGAAGCGCCAAAAAAAATGGTATAGGCATGCGTATTCAAATACAGATGTATATGCGATTGCAGTCTTTCTCGGCGTATTCCAGTGACGAATTCTTCTCGGGTTATCAGCCGAGTGGTGGCGTAGTCTTGTCGCAACATTTGGTGAGTTTCGTACCCATCATCTTCTGGCGATGGCCTACACCAGAAGATGAGGATACGAAACTCATCTAAACGTTGCGACAAGACAACGCCACCACTCGGATAATGTGGTTCCAATGGCTCTGAGCACTATGGGACTTAACTTCTGAGGTCATCAGTACTCTAGAATTTAGAATTACTTAAACCTAACTAACCTAAGGACATCACACACATCCATGACCGAGGCAGGATTCGAACTTGTGACCGGGGCGGTCGCGGTGATCCAGATTGTAGCGCCTAGAACCGCTCGGCCACGTCGGACGGCTACTCGGATAATAACCCGAGAATAATTCATTAATACAGAGGTATGTGAATAGGCAGAATACGGCGCTGCGGTCGGCAAAGCCTATATAAGACAAGTGTCTGGCGCAGTTGTTAGATCGGTTACTGCTGCTACAATGGGAATTTATCAAGATTTAAGTGAGTTTGAACGTGGTTTCATAGTCGGCGCACGAGCGATTTGACACAGGATCTCGGACGTAGCGATGAAGTGGGGATTTTCCCGTACGACAATTTCACGGGTGTATCGTGAATATCAGGAATCCCGTAAAACATGAAATCTCCGACATCGTTGCGGCTGGAAAGAGACATCCTGCAACAACGGGACCAACGACGACTGAAAGGAGCGCTCAACGTGACAGAATCGCAACCCTTCAGCAAATGGCTGCAGATTTCAGTGTTGAGCTATCAACAAGAGTCAACGTGCTAACCATCCAACGAAACATCATCTACACCGGCTTTCGGAGCCGGAGGCCCACTCTGTACCCTTGATGACTGCACGACACAAAGCTCTACTCCTCGCCTGGTCCCGTCAACACCGACTTTGGACTGTTGGTTCAATGGTTCCAATGGCTCTGAGCACTATGGGACTTAACATCGGAGGTCATCAGTGCCCTAGAACTTAGAACTACTTAAACCTAACTAACCTAAGGGCATCACACAACACCCAGTCATCACGAGGCAGAGAAAATCCCTGACCCTGCAGGGAATCGAACCCGGGAACGCGGGCGTGGGAAGCGATTACGCTACCGCACGACCACGAGGTGCGGACATTGGACTGTTGATGACTGGAAACAAATTGACTGGTCGGACGACTCTCGTTTCAAATTGTATCTTGCGGATGGACGTGTACGGGTATGGAAACAACCTCAAGAGCCCGTACACCCAGCATGTCAGCAGGGGACTGTTCAAACTGGTGGAGGCTGTGTAATGGTGTGGGGCGTGTGCAGTTGGAGTGATATCGGATTCCTGATACTTCTGCACTGATCAAACGAATTAGAATACTTATATCACCGTCCAATATGTATCGGATTCCTGATGGTTCTACACTGATCAAACGAACTGGAATACTTATATCACCGTCCAATGTGTTAGATCTGTTTTCATACAGAAGGTACCTGTGGTGTTATTGTGTGGCTTGAGATCTTCGGTTTCAGTGTAGACAACAATTAAAACCATTCGACATTTATTGTCTGTGTTGCGCATTGCAGTGCCAGGTGGCCCCTCAGAAAGAAGTGAATACCGGATTCCCAGTATTTTCTATTGAGGTACACATATGGCCGTCGTCATTTGTGAACGTTGTAATCAACAAAGCGCATGCACCGCGACATCTTAATGCAGTGCAAGATGCAACGGGGTATATTTGATCCAAAAAGGGTGGGCTTCCCGTCGTGTTGCTGCAGATGCCAATGCCTCTCGACGTGCCATACGTAGGTTGTGGTCACGTTATAGGGAGACAGGTACACAAGGTGAGTTGGACAAGGTCGCCGACGTATTACAATCCCACTTGAAGTCCGATATTGGCTATCTCTGCGCTGTGCGGTCGAACGGATACCGCTAGAGCACTGCGATATGTTCTCAGCTGGGCCATTGGAGTTGCTGCAAAACGATTTCAAAAGGACCACTGGAGCCGCTGTGTCCGTTCAGACTGTAATGAACAGGTTGCGAGAATGAATATTACAACCCAGACATCCTGTTGGAGTACCCAGCTTAACACAAAAACGTCTTGTAGCTCGGCTTTAGCCCCACCGTTCCGAAGTCAACTGGCAGCCTCGCCAGTGGCGGAGCGTATTGTTCACAGACGAGGAAAGATATTCTCTGACGCCAGGTTATGGCCATATTCGTGGGCCGAGGTTCATGGTGAGCGGTACCTGCCGCTCCAAACCTCTACGTGTCACGCAGTCATAGTCCAAATGCTCACAAATTCGTGAAATTCAACATGAAAAGACAAATGTTATTTTGTATCGTCATGTCAGCCCCGCCAGACGTGATTATATCATTAATGGCGACGATATCTGAAGGACATGTTCAGTATCGCCTACCGTAACACTATAGGTGACGCGCGATGAACAACATGCGGGTTTGAAAGTTCGCTTTCGTGTCAACAAATCTTCAGCTGAGAGCAGTACAATGTTACAGGAGGCATACGGAGAGCCTGTTCTTCTCCACAGTACAATTCGAAGATGGTTTTAAATTATTTAAAGAGGGGAGACAATCAGCTTCAAACGAAGGTAACCTGACGCTCCAGTTATTGTGCATCTCGTTTTCTTTTCGTATTGATGGAATCGTTTATCAGCATGTTACACAGTATCTACAACTGGAGAGTAATATAGGAATGTTCTGAAATTTTTGCTGGTCCATATCAGTAGCAAAAGCCACATACCCGTGAAAGAGACTGAATGCTTCGCCCTGATAATGTACTGCAGGATACTGCAAATGTTGTCACTCAGTATCTTGTAAAAATCAATGTAAAGTTCGGACCCCACCCTCCTTATACGCCTGATTTAGCCCATGTGACCTTTTGTATTTTCTAACCTTCGTCGGTTGCATTTTCCATCATCAGAAGCAGTAGTGAAGTCTGTGGAAGCAATTCTGTAGGACGTTTCAAAAAATTGGTTTCCATCATGTCTTTGCAGACTGGCGGAAACGCTGGGATTAGTGCAAGCCGACCGCGGTGGCTACGCGGTTCTAGGCGCTGCAGTCCGGAACCACGCTGCTGCTACGGTCGCAGGTTCGAATCCTGCCTCGGGCATGGATGTGTGTGATGTCCTTAGGTTAGTTAGGTTTAAGTAGTTCTAAGTTCTAGGGGACTTATGACCTCAGATGTTGAGTCCCATAGTGCTCAGAGCCATTTGAGCCATTTTGATTAGTGCAACGCATCCAAAACAGAGCTTTTTGAGAAATGTCATAAAAATTATGAGGGTGTTAAACATCTGGTGTGAAAAAATTAATACAATGCTCCATTAAACAGCACTCGTGAAAATGTTGATAACTTGATTAATTTTTGGAGGTGGTAGTTAACGCTATATGGCCATCCCTCGCATATAAAACTGTTATTTCCAGCGTTAAACTATCTTCAGTTTATGGAACAAGCTTGAAGTGGACGACTAATACACTGTTGTTGTTGTGGTCTTCAGTCCTGAGACTGGTTTGATGCAGCTCTCCATGCTACCCTATCTTGTGCAAGTTTCTTCATCTCCCAGTACCTACTGCAACCTACATCCTTCTGAATCTGCTTAGTGTATTCATCTCTTCGTCTCCCTCTACGATTTTTACCCTCCACGCTGCCCTCCAATGCTAAATTTGTGATCCGTTGTTGCCTCAGAACATGTCCTACCAACCGGTCCCTTCTTCTCGTCAAGTTGTGCCACAAACTCCACTTCTCCCCAATTCTGTTCAATACCTCCTCATTAGTTATCTGATCTACCCATCTAATCTTCAGCATTCTTCTGTAGCAACACATTTCGAAAGCTTCTATTCTCTTCCTGTCCAAACTATTTATCGTCCATGTTTCACTTCCATACATGGCTACACTCCATACAAATACTTTCAGAAACAACTTCCTGATACTTAAATCTATACTCGATGTTAACAAATTTCTCTTATTCATAAACGCTGTCCTTGCCATTGCCAGTCTACATTTTACATCTTCTCTACTTCGACCATCATCAGTTATTTTGCCTCCCAAATAACAAAACTCCTTTACTACTTTAAGTGTCTCATGTCCTAATCTAATACCCTCAGCATCACCCGACTTAATTCGACTACATTCCATTATCCTCGTTTTGCTTTTGTTGACGTTCATCTTATATCCTCCTTTCAAGACAATTTCCATTCCGTTCAACTGCTCTTCCAAGTCCTTTCTGTCTCTGACAGAATTACAATGTCATCGGCGAACCTCAAAGTTTTTATTTCTTCTCCATGGATTTTAATACGTACTCCGAATTTTTGTTTTGTTTCCTTTACTGCTTGCTCAATACACAGATTGAATAACATTGGGGAGAGGCTACAACCCTTCCCAACCACTGCTTCCGTTTCATGTCCCTCGACTCTTATAACTGCCATCTGGTTTCTGTACAAATTGTAAATAGCCTTTCGCTCCCTGTATTTTACCCCTGCCACCTTTAGAATTTGGACGAGAGTATTCCAGTCAACATTGTCAAAAGCTTTCTCTATGTCTATAAATGATAGAAACGTAGGTTTGCCTTTCCTTAATCTTTCTTCTATGGTAAATCGTAAGGTCAGTATTGCCTCACGTGTTCCAATATTTCTACGGAATCCAAACTGTTCTTCCCCGATGTCGGCTTCTACCAGTTTTTTCCATTCGTCTGTAAAGAATTCGTGTTAGTATTTTGCAGCTGTGACTTATTAAACTGATAGTTGGGTAATTTTCATAGCTGTCAACACCTGCTTTCTCTGGGATTGGAATTATTATATTCTTCTTGAAGTCTGAGGGTACTTCGCCTGTCTCATACATCTTCCTCACCGGATGGTAGAGTTTTGTCAGGACTGGCTCTCCCAAGGCCGTCAGTAGTTCTAATGGAGTGTTGTCTACTCCCGGGGCCTTGTTTCGGCTCAGGTCTTTCAGTGCTCTGTCAAACTCTTCACGCATTATCGTATCTCCTATTTCATCTTCATCTACATTCTCTTCCATTTCTATAATATTGTCTTCAAGTACACCGCCCTTGTATAGACCCTCTATATACTCCTTCCATCTTTCTGCTTTCCCTTCTTTGGTTAGAACTGGGTTTCCATCTGAGCTCTTGATATTCATACAAGTGGTTCCCTTTCCTCCAAAGGTCTCTTTAATTTTCCTGTAGCCAGTATCTATCTTACCCCTAGTCAGATAAGCCTCTACATACTTACATTTGTCCTCTAGCCATCCCTGCTTAGCCATTTTGCACTTCCTGTCGATCTCATTTTTGAGACGTTTGTATTCCTTTTTGCCTACTTCATTTACTGCATTTTTATATTTTATCCTTTCATCAATTAAATTCAGTATTTCTTCTGTTACCCAAGGATTTCTACTAGCCCTCGTCTTTTTACCTACTGCGACAAGCAGTGTTGCAATGTTGCAATGAAAGCAATTAACGGCGATTTCTATTCTCGAAAAGAGTTTCGGTTGCGCTGCTTTTCTTCAGTAGCTTACACTGTTTTAGCCTCTTTGAAACGTGCTGAAATTTTAAACTTCTGAAGAACTGCTTTCTATGATAACTAGTTTTCATAGCGTACCTTTTCAGAAGTGTGCGTAAAAGAGTGCGTAACGTTATTTAAATTACTAGGGAAACGTGTTGGTCACAGTATCATTCCTGCAATATCAATTTCAAATGAAGATGAAAGACTTTCCTGAGCGGTAAAATAGAAGCCGTTCCGAGAGACCGGTGGGGCGCCAGCTGAGAGATCTCCGAGGCTCGTTATACCTCCAAGGATCCTCCACTGAACAGCCCGCCTTCCTTGTTTCCAGGTCCTGGTAAGAAGTAAGTTACTACACATCCCGCGCAGTCTTGAAAAGCAGTAATCCTCCCATGTTGTTGTAAATCACGGGGAATCTCTAACTTAAGCTCTAGCGCAAGAACTTCACAAGTGTTAGCCTTTAAAGTAACTCGACGGCCCCGTAGGGCGTAATCTGAAACTGGTGGTGCATTTGCAGCTGTGAGAGTTTCTAGCTTCTCTGAAGTAGAGGATAACATGGCAGCTTTGGTAATTATTTATTTCGCTTCTTTTCTTCTTGTAGGATAATGAAAGCAATGACAGAAAACGGACGTCATTCCACTACTTTTTTTTCTCGGTTTACCTTTAATTTTTATGTTACTAGCTACTGAAATTAGAGAGCATTGTGTCACTTTGTGTGAGTTTGTAAGTTATTGGCCGAAGTAATTTCTGTCAACAGCAAACAGGTATAACTTATTTTGTCCATAATGGATAGTTAAAGCTCTTTTACTTCTTTTTTACTGCGACAAGCAGTGTTGCAATGAAAGCAATTAACGGCGATTTATGTTCTCGATGCAGGTTTCGGTTGCGCTGCTTTTCTTCAGTAGCTTACGCTGTTTTTAGCCTCTTTGAAACGTGCTGAAACGGTCTGGTGTGTGATTATTGCGATATGCCACGATAAATCAGAGAACTGTTTCCGTCAAGAAAGGCAATGCCGGAGAAACAGCTATATGGGGAGTAGATGCAGGTGCATTCTTAATATCAGACATGACCTCGATCCGTTGCTTCTGTGTTAATATTTAAACGTGATGCAGCGGCCTGACTGCATGCCTGACAAATGAAAGTCTAGCGAGAATAAGACCCTGCAGAAAGGCGGTGCACTTGAATTCGACTTTATAAAATAAAAGAATCAGTAATTAGTGATCTGTTGTTGTCTTTACTACATTAGCTGAAAGAGACAAAATCTTCTATTGTCTGTGACCATACTAATCCCCAATATCATGATCATGCAGCGGCCGCTGTCCCAGTTTGGCACCATTAAAGGATGTGACGCAATTTAATACCACCTTCACTGCCGGCCAGTGTGGCCGAACGGTTCTACGTGCTTCAGTCTGGAACCGCGCGATCGCTACGGTCGCAGGTTCGAATCCTGCCTCGGGCATGGATGTGTGTGGTGTCCTTAGGTTAGTTAGGTTTATGTAGTTCTAAGTCGAGGGGCTGATGACCTCAGATGTTGAGTCCCATAGTGCTCAGAGCCATTTGAACCACCTTACCTGGCAGACACTTCACTGAAAAAAATCGAGAGAAATTCAGACCTTTGCACAGTGTTTCTGTAGAGCCGGAGAAGGTCTCTGAACGTTATTCACAACCATTAGCACGCGCTTTGGAATCACAGTTTATCTGCGAATCCCATTACCTCGGTCATAATGCTGATTTCGTCTCGCGTTCGCCGCGCCCGTCATAACTGTGTCTCATCTTCGTCTCAAACACAGCTCAGGTGCGCGCAGATATTACACGGTGTCATTTACACAACCTTGGAGCCACGGCTACACCTCGCGATGGAGACGGTTATTTCTCATTTAACAGTGACAGGAACAAATTCAGCGGAAACTTGTGTGTTTTAAACACTCTGACTCATCAGAATGAGATTTTCACTCTGCAGCGGAGTGTGCGCTGATATGAAACTTACTGGCAGAATAAATCTGTGTGCAGGACCGAGAGCACTTGCCCGCGAAAGGCAAAGGTCCCGAGTTCGAGTCTCGGTCCGCCACACAGCTTTAATCTGACAGGAAGTTCCACTCTGACTCATATTTTGGTGCGAAAAGTAAGGTCTCCAATGCTTCTTCACGTAGTAAACGTCATTTTATTGCAAAACCAATAACAGATTCTGGAAGCTTGAACTTTTAGCAATTTTTCAACGTAGTCTCCAACACGACTGGAGATGCTCCGTAAGCTTTTCCATACCCTCATCGTACTTCTCTCCCGCCGACTCGTGCAGGAAGGAATGGACAGCTGCCTCCAGCTCTTTGTCCCTTGAGAATTTCATTCCCCCCCAAGAGCTGTATCAAGTTGGGGAACAGACAGTAATCACTGGGAGCCAAATCATGGCTATATGGAGGATGGTCAATGATTTCCCACTGGAATTGGCGGTGAGATCTGTCGTGGTACTGGCTACGTGGCGGCGAGCGTTGTCATGGTGCAAACGAACTCTCTTTGTTAGCCGACCACTCCTTTTGTTAGTGCCTCGCAGTACCTTTCCCCGTTGATTCTTGTATCTCTTTCCAGCAGAACGCCTTTCCTATCCCAGAATACAGAAGCCACCACCCACCCCGCTGACGCTTTTGCTTGAACTTGACATTTGGAGAACCGGAATGCCGCCATTGTTTTGATTGTTCCTTAGTGTCCGACGTGACGTAGTGGATCCAAGTCTCGTCTCCAGTTACCATTGAATCCATCCATTCTTCAACCTCTTCCCGGTAATGGCGCAGAAACTTGCGGGCACTTTCGATGCTCTTTTTTTTGTGTTCACCAGTGAGCATCCGCGGCACCCACATGGTACAAACCTTGTGATACTTCAAAATGTCCGTCAAAATTGTGTTCACGGTAGTCTGAGACGTCCACTATAAGTTCGGCAATCTCTCGCGCAGTCAAAAGCTGATCTGCAAGCAAAATTTCTTCGAATTTCGTCAATGTATCGTCCGAAACTGATGGACGCCTGCTACCGGCTTCGTTGTGCATGCTTATACGGCCGTCTGCGTACTCCCTACACCACTTTTTCCGTCTATATAATTTTCTCCGTACACATCGGTAAACGGGTGACGGATTTCAATAGGGGTTGTCCCCTTAAACCACAGAAATCTAATCACAGAACGCAATTCACACTTGGCTGGAGCGTCGACTTTCCCTTCCATCATTAACGGCTGCTACGCCAAGAATTAGCGTCACAGAGAGACTGGCAAGAATAGTGGTGTGGAAAGCGAGGAACACGGCCCTGTTGTCTAACTTGCTCCGTCCCGACGTGAGCTCGTTGGAGACGTTACTTTATGGGCAACCTGATATACACTTGCCATAACATCTAGCAGACCAAATTGGAAATCGTTATCATTATTGTTTAGTATAGCACTCCGTCCCCCCCCCCCCCCCCCCACCACCACCACCCGGTTCCCGCCCTTAACTCTCTTATTACACTGAGGTGACAAGTCATGGGATAGCTATAATATAACGCGACGTTATTACGGCCACTCAGAGGCAATTGACAGACTTTAAACGAGGAGTGGTAGTTTGAACTAGATGCATGGGGCACTCTGTTTCGGAAATCATTGGGGAATTCAATAATCCGAGATCCACAGTGTCGAGAGGATGTCGAAAACAGCAGATTTCAGACATTACTTCACTCCATTCACTCCATCGACAAGGCAGTGGCCGACGGCCTTCTCTTAACAACCGAGAGCAGCGACATTAGCGTAGAGTTGTCAGTGCTAACAGACAAACAACACTGCATGAAATAACTGCAGAAATTAATGTGGAACGTACGACGAATGTATCCGTTAGGGAAATACGTTGAAATTTGGCGTTAAAGGGCTATGGCAGCAGAGGTCGACGACATCGCCCGCAGTGCCTCTCCTGGGGCCCTATTCTGTATTGTTCCTAAAGATCGGTGCAGTAGGTTACCCTCGGCAGTGACGTCATTTTCGATTCTTTATCCGAAGTTTCTATTCAGTAAGCTTCTGAGAGCTGTTACCGATCGGTCCTCCTGCCGATTTTTCGACAACTGCACGAGATGTTTTGGATTTCGGTATGGCCCTCTCGTTCGGTTCAGTGTGGTTTATTTACACATAGAATTTGTTCTTTTAAAGATATTGAGCGGTTTTAGCTTCGGATTTAGCGATTGTGTTACTGATGAATCACCAGGATGCATCCAGGTGAAAAGTGGGTTCATAATAGACTATATTCCTTTGTTAGAAATGTGGTTTGTATTGTTGTTACTGTGAATCATTACAACATAAAAAAAGTTTTGGTCAATATTCTCACAAAATACCTGTTATTTTTACGTAATTAAGAGTTTAGAAAATCATTCAGTTTCAAAAGGTCAGCTCTGCTAATGTATATCACATGAGTGTTAGCTGAAATTACCAGTGACTTCGAGTACTTTTTCCGCAAATGGTTTACATATTAACTATTGAAACGCCTTTAAAACTACTAAGTAACAATGCGAGTTATAGTAACACAGGCAATGAACTGGTATGTCTAAGGTCGTAGGTTTGGATACCAAAATAATTTTTCTCCTCTTTGTGTTTGTAACCCATTCTGAGACTTCGTTTATCAGCAAAGTTAAGCATTTTTCTGATATTTGTTTATTTAGTGTATGGCTAATACAGACATATCATAAAATTAAATTATATATACATATGTACATATTTACACACAAGAAACTTAAGTTTGGCTTTACAACTGAGTATCCAGTCCTTCAATCGAGCGCACTGCATCTGGAGTTACAAGCAGGAAGTCTTCTTCAGCAACGTGATAGGCTCGAATCCTGCATTCACTGACAATGAACAGTCTGGTATGATATATTCGTTGTTATTTACACGTAAGAGCGAGCTTTCTCAGTAATGAGTATCTTCGATTTCGTGACTTCCATATGTTTAAGAAATGAAAGACGAAATTGCTGTGCGTGAAACAACTGACAGTGACATTTATACTTCTTCTCGTCACAAATAATTCACCATTTTTTCTGAATACGTTGCGGTTTCCAAGAGTGTGGTCAGACAGGTATCTAAGAGCACAACTTAAATTATTGCGAATGAAACTAGCAGCAATCGTCTTTATACTTTAACTTGTCACATGTATTTGTCTGCGATCGAATCCTTAACAATAGTACACAGAGATGAAAGATTCCCACCACAATATTTTTAGACTTTACCACCGTATATGAAACATTTTGATTCATCAGATGCATGTTATAAACTACAACGAACTTCTATAGCTGCACTCGCTACACGCTCTCGAAAAGGCGTTTCTTTTTTTAATTTTGTTTTTATGAACCAAATCGTTGGTGTATCATATAGGGAAGTAGGCTACTTCATCATCTGGATCTCTAGGAGTGAGATACAACCACATTCTATGCATGTTGTTATTCTTTGACACTTTCTTAAACAATTTTTCGGGTTCTTGGATATGTGTTACGTCCATGCAACTAATCGAAGACAGTTTGTTTATTGCCATACGCGTTTCGCTTCTTTTATTTGTGAAGCATCTTCACGAATAAAAGAAGCTAAACGCATATGGCAATACACAAACTGCCTCCAAATTAGTTGCATAGCCGGAACGTACCTCCATGAATTTTGGAACAACTAAGGAACGACGGAAAACAGAAAAATGACGAATTTTTCGGGTATTTCTATACTTGTATTTGTACAGTGTGGTACTACACTCCATTTCTAACTCACATTCCGAAACGTAAAATCCAAAACAAGACGTCGATTTGAATGTGAATAAAATGACATAATGTGACATTTATTACAGTTCCCAGTACACAGCCAATATTCTATCGTTATTACATTTATTACAGTTCCCAGTACACAGCCAATATTCTATCGTTATTGTGCATTTATGAAAGCACGTGGTCAGCAAAATTTTGAACAGTATCACGTACTCTAACACACTTTTCGTTTTATCTGAGGCAGACTGCTTTTGATTGGTTGGCGCGAGGAGAACTGACAACAGCGTTTCGGTTCGCTAGGACCGTTTGGCATTGCTTCCGAAAAGCTTACAGAATAATGTTGGGGGCTCTCTTTGGAAAACAAGACCGTTCGGCGCGTTCACGTACCGAACCGATCGGTAAAATGGCGGAAAGATACAGAATAGGGCCCCTGGGCTCGTGATCTTATCGGTTGGACCCTGGATGTGTGGAAAACTGTGTTCTGGCCAGACGAGTCGTGATTCGTAAGACCTGATGGTAGGGCTAGAGAGTGTCGCAGACCCCACGAAACCATGGGCTAAGTTATCAATAAGACACTGTGCTGTGTGGTGGCTCCATAATCAGGTGGGCTGTGCGTTTACTGATTTGCAGCTTGATAACGTCTTCTTGCCATAAATATTGTTAGAGCCTAAAAGTGTATCATAGTCTGTTTTCTAATATGCACATGAAAGCAGTACATCCTTGCGACAATATTGTGGTGTACTGGACTACCACTGCATTGAATATGCGTGGCTTATGTATTTGCCTGTGAAGTCTGCAAATATGGTCGATTCCTAACATTGCACTATGTGTAAATTATATAGTTCCTGGACTCTAAACAAGCGTGGCCACTTGATGGCTTGTGCATATGTTATTATTTGGAAACGTCTACACAGACGAAGCTTTTGGTAATCTGAAGACAAATGAAAATGAAATTGTACTCCACTGAAAGCGAAGCCCTTAGGATTCAATGTAACACATTAACTGCTAGTTTCGAAGATGAAAGGGAGCAGAATGACACTGGAAAGCAACTGTTACAATTGCGTAAATGCGTTTCAAAGAACGGTAAATATTCAGTGGAAGTGGAAGTCAATAGAATTTTACATTTCTGCAGTCTGTTGAGGACGACACACATCCCTGAAATCACATTAACCAGTTCGCCAGAGACGTCCACGGTAGACCTGTTCTTAGGCCATCGGTGCGCTACATTGCAGCAAGGGCGCTGAGTCCGGTGGGAGTGGAAGAGAACACGAAGCGAGTTTCGACAGCCGTGGGCGGGTCTCGAGCGCGGACAACTGGGTCGCCGGCTCAAGGGCGCCTGCGGGGGCGATACAGGCCCGCCGAGGACCGCGTCTCTCTCTCTGTACTGCCCCCGTTCGCATCGCCGAGATCACGCTCGTAGCATCACCACAGTCACGGCAGAAACATAACCGGCGATGGTGGAAGGCACGAGCTCGATATTTCCCACCGATTCAGTGTTCGTATACTACAAGCAATGCTTCTGCCCGGTGCCTTGACCCTGCAGGGGAAAAATGCGATACATTATACTGAGTAAAATGAAAACGAAATCTGCTGGCATAATACGATATTTGTATATAACTTAGTGGAGATATTTCGAAGGACCCGGGTTCAGTTCCCGGAAATGCCAGAGATTTTTCATGGTAGTCGGGGTCCGCTCAGCCTCGTCATGCTAAGGGCAATTGTAAGCTACTCCCCTTTTTTTTTGAGGAGCTACTTGGATGAGAATCAGCGGTTTCAAGGTTTGGAAAGCCGAAAATGGTCGAGGGAGCGGTGTGCTGATCCCATGCCCCTCTGTACCGCATCCTAGTAATACCATATGCTAGAGGATGACACGGCGGCCGGTCGACATCGCGCAGTCCTGACAGCAGAGTACCTTTTTATATTTTAAGGAACCATAATTTCAGAGAGTGTGAGTACATTTCATTTCTTCCAATTTAAGTCATCGGTTAGTTTATAATTTCTTGACTCCCTCCACTGTTCGCTCTTCAGTCCCTGTTCTGTCACTGTTGCACGAAGTTTTTATAATAAGCATTCGTAGTTTTCGTCACTTAATACCTGGAAATCACTGTAACTGCATTATTCCCTTAGTTTCTTCGTTGGTGACTTGGTGACTCTTCTCTATTTTTTGAAAATAATCTTGTTCTGTTTGGAAACGTTGTCATTCTGTTTCGTGTTGTCTTTGGCACACTCTCTTGCTTCGTTCTATGGCATATTGGTTTTGGTTTTGTTGCTTTCTTGACCTATTTTTATGTTCATACATCGCAACAACTTAACAATTTTCGGCTTAAGTCATAGTCAAAAACCTGTCTTTAAAACGATTAAGAGAGAATCATTTGTAATGAGGCGACTCTTTCCTGTATTTTAGGTTAACACATGGATCAGGAATTAGACTGTGCTGGGAGACGCAATTATATTTAGCTGAGGTAGATTATGGATCGAAGGCCGGGATTCGATCTCTGGTCAGTCATTGGATTTTAACTATCACTCATCGCTTCTTTACACCTACGTTAAAGTACCGGGTTACACTGCGGTTCGGAGTCTACTTAGATCGCTCATTTACTAACTGGGTGAGTCATTTCAAAGGTCGGAGGAAGGCAAGGACAAACCATCCTCAGTAGGCACTGTCATGTTAAAACCAACCTTTGGGTTGACGACTGCTTTGTTTCTTAATGTAAATGTAGAGGAAGCAGGTGCGACATGTAACCTGGCGAAAAGCTGGTAAATTTAAATTAAGTGTATAAAAGTAGAAGAACTCAGGAAACATGAATTAACAGCATGAATAGAAGTTGATCGTAGAGAAGCTGTTTGTAAATCAGTTGAATTTTCAGATACCTAGCACAGAGTCGGATTCTGATCACCAAGTGTTCTGAAGCAATTGAAAATGAGAACAAAGACCCTCTATTCTGCACGTGAAACCTGTGTGTAACGAAAAAGCGAAAAATATACGATTTTTACCGTTCTTGAACGTTGTCATTGGATCGTAGTCATATGGATGCATCTGAAGTGCTCGCTGCTGGCTGCGGTGTCACGATTACAGCGAAGGTTGTTCATCGAATCCATCTGTATCAAACACGAAACAGTTGTCTGAAATACAGCTTGCCACTGCGTGCTGGCCATGCAGAAGGTTAAAGTGAGAGTTTGCCTTTATGTTTCAAATCATGACGTAACTGAAACGGATATTGTTTCTCAGTATGCTCAGTGGCCTGCTACGGTAAAAGTTTTTGCCCCGTGGTAAGATAAACTAGCAGTTCCTTGTTTTGCCAAAGATGAGTAACTCTCGATGACAAATGAGTTGCTTGACTGTCTTTGGATGTAGAAGTGACATACGCGAAGCGCAGTGCAGTTCGGCGATGCGTGAAAGGAGGTCTTAGGAAACAGCCGCTTCCAAACGATTAGGTAAACGTACATTCTCTGTATTTCCCTGAAGATATTTCAGGGATGTTCGACCGTGGAATAGGTCATCTTGTGAGAAAACATAAGTCACACGTATGATAGAGTATTATAAACGAAAATATTACTTCTAATAGTGACAAAATACTTCAGACTTATTTTTGTGTTATGTTTTACAGAAATATCTGGGCTCCTTTTCAGGTAGGACTGATAGACGAAATAGAGGAGATCTAACGAAGAGCGGCGCGTTTCATCACTGTATCGTTTAGTCGGCACGAGTGTTACAGAGACTCTCAATAAACTGCGCTACAGACGTTACAAGAGAGGCATTGTGCATCGCGATGAGATTTACTATTGAAATTCCGAGAGAGCACCTTACGGGAAGAGTCAGACAACATATTACTGCCTGCAACGTACTTGTGCATCTCGCAAAATGACCACCTTGGGAAATTCGAGACATTAGAGCTAATATAGAGGTTTACCGAAAATTACTCTTCCCACCTGCTATTCGCTAGTGGAATAGGAAAGGGGGATCAGTTAGTGGTACCAGAAGTACCCTCCGCCAAACACCGTTAGGTGGTTCACGGAATATGACGCACATGCAGATGGATCGTCGAACAATGCACGAAAATCCTTGTGCATGTATGTGTGTGTGTGCCAGACGACATGAAGCGAGATGAGATTAAAGACTTTTCCAGAGCGATCCGCGCGTCCTCGGTGAGGCCAAGCTGGCCCTTACATACAGCCCATACAAAGAAAGAGCTTGCTAATAACAATCAATTTCTCTAAATTCTGATCACAGGCTCTAAAAGCTAATGAAGTTACGAACTGAATGACGGTAACCGTAGGTGGATTAGATGCATAGTAAGCGAATTCATAAACTTATTAATTTATTTTTATTTATTTATTTATTTATTGTTCCGTAGGACCAAATTAAGGAGAAGTCTCCATGGTCATGGAACGAGTCAATACATGAAATTATAACACGATAGTAGAAACAGGTAAAATGAAATACAATAAACGTATTCAGGCGACAATTCGCAAGTTTAAATAAAGAAAATCAACAATGTAACACTGGAATTTACTTAATTTTTCAGCTCTTCCAGGAGCTCCTCGACAGAATAGAAGGAGTGAGCCATGAGGAAACTCTTCAGTTTAGACTTAAAAGCGTTTGGGCTACTGCTAAGATTTTTGAGTTCTTGTGGTAGCTTATTGAAAATGGATGCAGCAGAATATTGCACTCCTTTCTGCACAAGAGTCAAGGAAATGCATTCTACATGCAGATTTGATTTCTGCCTAGTACTAACTGAGTGAAAGCTGCTAACTCTTGGGAATAAGCTAATATTGCTAACAACAAACGACATTAAAGAAAATATATACTGTGAGGGCAATGTCAGAATTCCCACACTGTTGAATAGGGGTCGACAAGAGGTTCTCGAACTTACACCACATATAGTTCGAACGGCCCGTTTTTGAGCCAAAAATACCCTTTCTGAATCAGAAGAATTACCCCAAAAAATAATACCATATGACATAAGCGTATGAAAATATGCGAAGTAGACTACTTTTCGTGTTGAACTGTCACTTATTTCAGATACTGTTCTATTGGTAAATAAAGCAGCATTTAGTTTCTGAACAAGATCCTGAACATGGGCTTTCCACAACAGTTTACTATCTATCCGAACGCCTAGGAAATTGAACTGTTCCATGTCGCTTATAATATGCCCCTTCTGTCTGATCAAAATATCAGCTCTTGTTGAATTGTGAGTTAGAAATTGTAAAAACTAAGTCTCATTGTGATTTAGCATCAAATTATTTTCCACAAGCCACAAACTTATTTCATGAACTACATTATTTGATAATGTTTCAATATTACACACAAGATCCTTCACTACCAAGCTGGTGTCATCAGCAAACAGAAATATTTTTGAATCACCTGTAATACTAGAAGGCATATCATTTATATAAATAAGAAACGGCAGCGGCCCCAGCACCGACCCTTGGGGTACGCCCCACTTAACAGTGCCCCATTGGGACTGAACATCACTACCACTCTCAATATTGCGGAGAATTACCTTCTGCTTTCTGTTCTTAAAGTAAGAGGCGAAGCAATTGTAAGCTACTCCCCTTACTCCATAATGGTCCAACTTCTGCAGTAATATTTTGTGGTCAACACAGTCAAAAGCCTTCGTTAAATCAAAGAAAACACCTAGCGTTCGGAACCTTTTATTTAATCCGTCCAAAACCTCACAGAGAATAGAGAATATAGCATTTTCAGTTGTTAAACCATTTCTAAAACCAAACTGTACATTTGACAGCAAATTACGTGAACTTAAATGCTCCAGTAACCTTGTATATACAACCTTCTCGATAACTTTAGCAAACACCGATGGCATAGAAATAGGTCTATAATTGTCAACATTATCCCTGTCTCCCTTTTTATATAGTGGCTTCACTACCGAGTACTTTAATCGGTCAGGAAGCCGACCACTCCTGAAGGAAAAGTTACAGATATGGCTAAGTATTCTAATATGCAAGTATCTCGCAATAAATTAATTATGCTCGAAATTCTGAAACGACCAATGTATTGTGGATTGGCAGGACTATGAGACAGCAATGACAAAATAATTTTGTGGATACCATAAGTGACTTTTATTAAAAATTCCAGTGTGACGTTGGCCTTTAGGAAAAGCTGTTTCCGTTCGTATTTTGTTTGTGGCCCACTCGGCCGTGGAGGGGCACGTTTGTCTGCTCGTCCTCGTGCTGACACCACGGGAGAGGGACAACCTAACTCTCGAAAAGTCCTCTCACCCACCATCAAGATATATAAAAAGCAGGTCGGTGTAGCCTCCCTGGAAACGTAGGCTGTGTATTTGGACTTGGCAGCATGCTGACCAGGTTGTAAACCAGCCGGAGACACGGCTCATTCATTGCTCGACCGTGCCTCCCCCCTTTGCAGTTGCTAATTCGTTCTATGTTAATACGAACATCGGCGCAGCAGTCTCCCGCCGTGCTAGATAACGGCATGCCCTGACCTCCACTGCCTTGGAGCCAGACTTGCAGAGCCCACTCTTGCGTTGCGGTTCTGTGGTGTCGGCGGACACGGACACCTGCGGTCATCTGTACGGCCTATGCCGTCCCTTACAACAAATATCTAGGCCTCTCGTAGTTACTTAACAACTTCCATTCTCTCTCCGTGTAGTTTTCCCCCGAATGTATTGGAAATTCGAATCATTTTATTTGTGTCCTACGCAAGCATGGTAATTACTTTGTCTGTGTCATCTTGTACTTACTTTGTATCTGGTATCCTGCCGTTTCGTTTTAACGCGTGGAAGTTTGTTCATTCGGTTCTTTCACTTCTTCCGATTACACAGAGTGATTCACTACGAATGGGACAAAAATAAGGTATTCCTGTGATTACAGTTACGACTTTATTTCAGAAATACACGTCTAGACTGAAAGATTAGCTCTCACAGTTCCTGTCTACATTCACAAATGCTCGATGCGGGCTCCACTCGCATGAGAGCAGATGTCTATCCGGTACTGCATTTCCGGCCAGACCCGGCCAATCACTGTAGTTAGCCGCACCAACTGTCTGTTGCCCTTGCTGCTGCAAGTTCTGCGGAAATGGGGGAACGTAAACCATGTCCTTCACACATCCCCAAAAGGAATAACCCACTGGTTTTGAGGTCAGACTACCTGGCGCGCCATAACGTGAACGCAACATTCTTCGACCCAGCACGACCAATTCGGCGCTGTGGAAGATGTTTGCTGAGGTGAGTACTTACGAAGTTATGCCAGTGTGGCGCGCTGCGTCCTCCTGAAAAATGAAGTCGTTTACTTCTTCTGTCAACTGAAGCAGCAACCAGAGACAAAGCACATCCGACATAGAGCATGCCTGTAACAGTAAAACCTTTGAACGAAGGACCAAAGACTCTGCGGTTGGTTATGGCGCGGAAAACATTATGTTTCTGAGAACCACGTTATGTTCCAGAGAGGAATGTGGGTTTTTTGTATCCCATATTCTCGAATTACGTCTCTTCACTTTCCTACTTAAGTATAATGTGACTTCGCCAGAGAGCACAAGTCTATCTGCGAAACCATTCACCTCCACCCGTGCTCGAAAATCAATACAGAATTTTCGCCGTTTTGGTTCAAAATTGTTCTAATGGCTCTGAGCACTATGGGACTTAACTTCTGAGGTCATCAGTCCCCTACAACTTAGAACTACTTAAACCTAACTAACCTAAGGACATCACACACATCCATTCCGGAGGCAGGATTTGAACCTGCGACCGTAGCGGTCGCGCGGTTCCAGACTGAAGCGCCTAGAACCACTCGGCCATTCCGGCCGGCCGTCGTTTTGGTTTATCTGTTGCATTTAGTTCCTGAAACATTTCAATTCCGTAAGCCTTGAACTGAAGACATTGTGCTGCGTACACCGCACTGTTGATTGCGACACATTCACTAATCTGCTGAAACGACGCGTGGGTTTCCTGTGGCTGCTTTCGTAGATCGTAAGAATGTTGTCTACTGCTTCGTTTTCGACGGACGGCTATCCTGTGGTTTTCTTCTAGTATATGCACCCTTCTCCTCGAATTGCTTTGCCCATCTAGCAATGTTGTGACGGTGTGATGCTACCTTACCAAACTCTGGCCCGAAAACGATTTTAAACGACAATTGATATTTTTGCGTATTGTATGACACAATACGCCTTTTCTATCGTGGATAGCACCATTTTGAGTACTGACGACAGCGATGAACAATAACGGAGACTCTCCAATGATTCACTGTGGCCAACCTAAACTGCGACAGTTAACCTTTCTTTTCGTCCCATTCATTCTGAATCACCCTGTATTTTTCTTCTAGTAATACTTTAATCTTGTCTGTTATACTAAGCGTCGATAAGTCGATATGAGCTCTGTAGACAACCTCTTTGCACGGTCGCTGAGGTGATTTTGCAGCCTTGTGGAGTCAGTTTGTTTTTTGACCAATGGGTGGCTTTTGTGCGTTGCGATCCCTGATGCTATATTTGTTTGAAACATTACTCACCATTCTGTCTCTTCTTTGCTCTTTGTTCTGATGTCGAGTAGTGCTGTTCCGTACTTCCAACTTGAAAGGGAGACTGCATTTATCAGGGCCTATTCATGCTGGCATGGAGATTCTACAGCGGTGAAAGAACAGAGTGAGATATTTCAGTTACTTGTGGTGGTGAAAATTATGGTTAGTTGGTTTCAGTATTGGTTGTTCACAATTACTTCCCTATTAGGAAGGCGCTGGCATTCTTGCGCGAGGTAAAATAGAAACTTGTAGGTTGTTGATACTTGATTCAATGAAACCTGATTATAGCGACGTATATTGTCTTTTCGATTCGTTGTGCTCTTAAATAATGAAAGAGTTATGGCTTTACTTAAAGTTATTTGCTGTGAATGTGATACTAAATGCAGTATTCCAATTTTACATCTGCTGCTTTGACGACCCAAGTGGACTTGTAAAGAAATTACATGTGTTTGGCAATAATATATCTACTTATTAGTCAATATCTTCCGGACCTGTTTCGATCCAAAACCAAATCATTCTTTGTTACTCATGCATAATGCTACGGTGCATATCCGTCATCTAGTTGTATATCGCAGATTCGTCTCACAGTCCATGACTATTCGAGCATATCGAAAACCAGATATTGAGTTGCGAACGTTAGTACTGAGTAGCTTCATTGTACATGCTGTCAGATTACAGGTGCACAAAGCGCGGTCAACAGCCACTGTTTCGACGGTCGCAGCTTGCTTAAATTTCTACGCATTGATCTTGCACATTACTGCGATGTTAGACAGAAATGATACAAACTGTATGTTGATTTTAGTGGTTTCGTTATTCTTTGTATTTAAAGTGAGTCATTACAAAACTGAGGAAACATCCTCAATTGCATAGCACGACGCTATAAGTAGAAAGCAAATGCTTGTTCAGCTTTACATCACGATCTTGAAGAATCATTACTTGTTGCTTAATAATCAAATCATAGCCATGCGAATGTCATTTCCAGATGCGCTAGATTATGTAAGTGTGTGTGTGTGTGTGTGTGTGTGTGTGTGTGTGTGTGTGTGTGTAACTATTTCTAATGTATATACGGATCCGATTGTGTTTTCAGATTATTGTCTGACTGCGTAGTTTGTAGGTTGAGGGCTTAACTGTCCTTACTTACGGGAGTTTTTTCTAACACACGCGCACTTTACATATACGACGTGGTCGAACAAAGAAGTGTCTACGTTTTTAACTAGTTATTCAGTTTAAATATTTTCCTTTGCATTACAGAGCTATTTCCACTGTCAGCCAAGTACTGTGGATTAGTGCCTCCCGTAAGGGAAAGGTTGCCCGAAATTTTATTTGTGTTTGAAGAACCTGAATTACGTCAAAATTCGTCCTAACGATTTCTTGTCTGTAGCCGTGCTGCCTGTCCTAATATAATATATACAGCAAGATTCGGCAGAGAGACCTGCAGTATGGCGAGAAGTCTGACGCTTAACGATTATGGTGACAGCAAAATTCTTCTTGAATTAAGGGATAGCTTATCAGAGAGCAGGGAAGGAAGTGGCAGTTGGGGGATCTGCAAACAGAGATATGACTAGATATCTTCGACATTTCGTCAATAGCATTTGGAAAATTGTTCCATCTGATAGATTATATAAAATTCTACTGCATTAACCTAACTCACACATGTCTGTCTAAAACAAAGGACTCGATAAAAATAGCAGTAAACAAAGAAATAAATACACTTATTATTATTATTATTATTGCTAAAATACTAGCTTATCAAGTAAGGACCAGGTTTGTGACTGGATTCTTAACGAAACAAAATCGACAGATGTATAGGTAATTTCCGGAGTTCCCCAAGGAAGTTGTATATAAACGATGAAATAGAAAGCGTCGGGCGCTTTTTAAGCCTGTTCGCAGACGATGCGGTTGTCTATAAGAAAGTAGCGAGTCAGAACACAGTATCGATTTGTAGAATGACCTGCAGAGTATTGGTGAATGACGCAGGCTCTGGTAGCTGATCCTGATTAAAATGGCTACAAGCACTATGGGACTTAACATCTGAGATCATCAGTCCCCTAGACTTAGAACTACTTAAGCCTAACTAACCTAAGGACGTGACACACATCTATGTCCGAGGCAGGATTCGAACCCGCGACCGTAGCGGTTGGGCGGTTCCAGACTGTTTCGCCTAGAACCGCTCTGCCACCCCGGCCGGCCCACTGTAAGTGCAAAACAGTTACTTACATGTTACACTTTCCTGTGTTACAATATTCTTATTTGTATTAGTCTCCGTAGAAACCATACTGTACACTAACAGTATTCCTGTGGCTGAAGAAAACAACAAGAGCTATCAAAGGATTACTGAATACTTGACTGAGTCATAGCGACCACCCTTCTCGGTGATTTTCAACATATATAAGAAACTATCAGCCTCGCTTGCGGTTATGAAACCAACCTTTACCTAGGTTTCATTACCGCAATCGAGGCTGATAGTTTCTTATATATTAGACTATCACGATTGCTGACTGTGCTGCAATGTTGAAAGTACAAAAATTTGCAACATTAATTGTGTTACCATTGTACGCTAAAAAAATGCCCTATTCTAAAAGCAAACGAAGGAATGACTCAATATTACAAAGACGTGATGTACACAGACGTGACTTTACATATGTTAGTAATATATATTTGGCTTTTAGATAGAATAAATCCAAATAGTTTTAACTTCGATGAGATGGAGATGTCAATGAACTACCTTTATCAGAGATACAGACGCCTAGGAAAAAAACAGCAGTTTCTTGTCATACACTAAGCGCTAATAGAGGAGTTTTTATGACATTTGAAGATTGTTTACTTGGTATAGACAAACAATTCTACAACAATAAAATAATTTACGTGCACAGAGTAATAATTATTGAACATTCAAAATATCGATGTAAATTTATGTGTATTTACAGCAATCCCCAATGTGCCAGAAGCGTACGATATGGTCTTGTTGCATTTATTTTGCGAGGAAAGCTTCAAAACCTTAAGATATTTCTCAATACTTAATGCACCGTCATAATTAACTTGACCACATACGTTACAATAAATGTTGACTACTGTTTGATCTTGAGTCTACTTCTACAATGGGGTCACACACATGTGTTACAAAAACAGCAGCCGGCCGCTGTGGCCGAGCGGTTCTAGGTGCTTCAGTCCGGAACCGCGCGACCACTACGGCCGCAGGTTCGAATCCTGCCTTGGGCATGGATATGTGTGATGTCCTTAGGTTAATTAGGTTTAAGTAGTTCTAGGGGACTGATGACCTCAGATGTTAAGTCCCATAGCGCTCAGAGCCATTTGAACAATTTTGAACCAAAAACAGCAATCGCACATTTCTTTCTGTAAGGTGAAAGTTCTCTTGCACAACTGAAATGTAATTAGCACCATATTTTTCCCTTTAATAGTAGTCAGCAGTAGTATAATCGCTGCTTTGTTTAGTGCATATGAGTAACTGAGGACTCAAAATGAGGAAACGTTCACGAACTTTATAATTCCGGGAGAGTTAGACCACTTGGTGGGACGAACCTGTGGCGTGTTTCACAAATGTGCCGCTGGAGAGCAGCTCTCGCTGCTTGTAAGGAAGCTCTTTTGCGAACAAACATGGTGCAGAAGTGTTGCTGTCATTTTCGTGTTAGTTCTGGAGAAAAATCGCGTTCTCTGTTCTGGTAAGCCGAAAAGCTATATCGAATGGTTCCATAATTTTGTATTAATGCTTGTTGTTGTTGTCTTCAGTCCTGAGACTGGTTTGATGCAGCTCTCCATGCTACTCTATCCTGTGCAAGCTTCTTCATCTCCCAGTACTTACTGCAACCTACATCCTTCTGAATCTGCTTAGTGTATTCATCTCTTGATCTCCCTCTACGATTTTTACCCTCCACGCTGCCCTCCTGTACTAAATTGATGATCCCTTGATGCCTCAGAACATGTCCTACCTACCGGTCCCTTCTTCTCGTCAAGTTGTGCCACAAACTCCTCTTCTCCCCAATTCTATTCAATACCTCCTCATTAGTTATGTGATCTACCCATCTAATCTTCAGCATTCTTCTGTAGCACCACATTTCGAAAGCTTCTATTCTCTTCTTGTCCAGAGTATTTATCGTCCATGTTTCACTTCCATACATGGCTACACTCCATACAAATACTTTCAGAAACGACTTCCTGACACTTAAATCTATACTTGATGTTAACAAATTTCTCTTTTTCAGAAACGCTTTCCTTGCCATTGCCAGTCTACATTTTGTATCCTCTCTACTTCGACCATCATCAGTTATTTTGCTCCCCAAATAGCAAAACTCCTTTACTACTTTAAGTGTCTCATTTCCTAATCTAATTCCCTCAGCATCACCCGACTGAATTCGACTACATTCCATTATCCTCGTTTTGCTTTTGTTGATGTTCGTCTTATATCCTCCTTTCAAGACACTATTGATGCTTAGGTTGCACAATACTGATGCAATTTTCACTGCGTGCTAGAGAAATGTGCAGGCATGAAACTAACGTGAAATAGTCACCGTGTTCGCTGCCTACAGAAAGAAGTTCGGGTGGTCCTTCTGTCTCAGACAATCGGAAGAGGTGGACTGGTGCTATTTGGGGCAGATGGACCACATGTCTTAATGTGAGAGAGATGGAGCACAAAAATTAATCTTCGTGGCATGTGCACTAACCCCACTGAAGATGGCCACAGTCTCAGACTACACTTATTTGACGGAAGATGTATATGTCCCAACAAACGGGACAAAAGAATCTTGTACACAGGCCAACCAACCACTTCAAAGCTCGTCAAAACCACAGCAAAAGAGCAGAGTTATCATCACAAGTCAAATTCCATCACTGACATAACTTCGGACACCACTTCTACTAAACCTAAAACTTTCAAGATTATCGCCTCAAAAGGGACTACTCCTAAGCCAGAACAGACAAAACTTTTGGTTGAAATGTCACCTGTTGCTTCTATTGATAAAACCATGAATTGTAAGAGGAAGGCAGCAACTGTATTCAAACGGCTAAACTCAGCTGAGAATATTGAAACAGTAAAGAAAAGAGAGGGATAAGAAAAGAAAGGAAATAGAGAAAAGCACAAAAAGACCACCAAATTGAAGAAGCTGTAAAAGAGAAACACTACAAAGAGCTTACAATGTTTATCAGGGAAAACATTGTAGAGGACTACGAAAATAACTTTGATGCAAGAGCTGTGGATGAATGTGTTGGCTGTGGTGAAACCTATTACGAAACTAATAAACATTAGGATTGAATCGAGTATGTTGCCGGTTCACGATCGTCAACATTTGGTAATAAGTGTAATTGCCGTCATGAGAGAGAGAATCCCGCATCTCGTGGTCGTGCGGTAGCGTTCTCGCTTCCCACGCCCGGGTTCCCGGGTTCGATTCCCGGCGGGGTCAGGGATTTTCTCTGCCTCGTGATGGCTGGGTGTTGTGTGCTGTCCTTAGGTTAGTTAGGTTTAAGTAGTTCTAAGTTCTAGGGGACTTATGACCACAGCAGTTGAGTCCCATAGTGCTCAGAGCCAGCCATGAGAGAGAGACAGGCTAATGCTCGAACAAAGCCAACAACTCATTACAGAAGCCAACGTTCTATCAACATGTATAATAAAGTGATAAAAGTGTTTTGGACAAAAATAACTAATAGTATAATTCTTTATTCATTCAACATATTCCAAACAATAATATGAAATTTTACTTGACTCTTTCCTTCACGTATAATCATTTTTATATGATCTATCTCTCCCAGTACAATGGTCCATCTCACGCTTACATCCATAAATGAGATGGATCAGTCATGCATATTTTCATTTTATCATATCTCGTATATCCTAGTGACAGTGCTTCAATAACATATTCTACTTAAGTTTATTCGACACACTATGCGAATACACTGCCAGGGGACAAAAAGTTGAAAAACACACAAATTTTACGCTGAAGAAAAAGAGTGATCCAACTATGTCGGACTTAGGGCAAATGTACTAAAGAGTGCGCAGTCCCAAAGAGAGCGCAGCTTGTTTTCCTGACAGTTGACTAAACTGATCAGCTCGCGACCAACGTAGTTGTTTTCAGAGTGGTATCAGAAACACCTCATAGAAGTGGTTTGAAAAAAACCTTGTGTTTCCGAAGTGAAACAGATAAGAAGTTCTGATACTCTGCTGCATACTACGTTCATTTCTGACATTTGTTAAATGCGTACTCTTTTCGCATATTTTGCGTACTCATCAGCGCTGGTGAACGAAAGAGTGCTCGTTTCCAACACAAGTATTGCCTCTCTGCCTCTGTAGTTTTCTGAACATGTAAATTTTGTTTTAATGAATAGCTCAAGAGTCAAAGAAACTGGTATAGGCATGCGTTTTCAAGTACAGAGATATGTAAACAGGCAGAACACGGCGCTAAGGCCGGCAAGCCTGTGTCTGGTGCAGTTGTTAGATCGGTTACTGCTGCTACAATGGCAGTTTATCAAGATTTAAGTGAGTTTGAACGTGGTGTTATAGTCGACGCACGAGCGATGAGGTACAGCATCTCCGAGATAGTGATGAAGTGGGGATTTTCCCGTACGAGCATTTCACGGGTGTACCGTGACTATCGGAATCAGGTAAAATATCAAATCCCGACATCGCTGCGGTAGGAAAACGATCCCGCAAAAACGGGACCAAAGGTGCCGTTCAACGTGGCTGAAGTGCAACCGTTCCGCAGACTGCTGCAGATTTCAGTGCTGGGCTATCAACAAGTGTCAGCGTGCGAACCATTCAACGAAACATCGTCGATATGGGCTTTTGGAGCCGAAGGCCAACTCGTGTACGCTTGATGACTGCATGCCTGCCCTGGGCCCGTTAACACCGGGATTTGACTGTTGATGACTGGAAGTATGTTACCTGGTCGGACGAGTCTCGTTTCAAATTGTGTATAGCGGACGGACGTGTATATGGAGACAACTTCATGAATCCATGACGCTGCATGTCATCAAGTGAGTGTTCAAGTTGTTGGAGGCTCTATAATAGTGTGGGGTGCGTCTAGTTGGAGTGATCTAGGATCCGTGATACGTCTACAAACGACTCTGATAGGTAACACGTACGCGATGCGTTCTGTCTGATCACCAACATACATTCATGTCCATTGTGCATTCCGACGGACTTGGGCAATTACAGCAGGACAATCCGACACCGAACACGTCCAGACTTGCTACAGAGTGGCTCCAGGAACACTCTTCCGACTTTCAATACTTCCGCTGGCCATCAAACTCCCCAGACATGAACGTTATTGAGCATATCTGGGATGCCTTGCAACGTGCTGTTCAGTAGAAATCTCCACTCACTCTTACTCTTACGGATTTATGGACAGCCCTATAGGATTCATGGTGTCAATTCCTTCCAGAACTACTTCAGATGTTAGTGAAGTCCATGCTACGAAGTGTTGCGACACTCTGCGTGCACCCGGGGGACCTACGCGATATTAGGCAGGTGTACCAGTTTCTTTGGCTCTTCAGTGTATACACCTAAAGTGATTTTGTTTTCCTGTTGATTATTAACTCAGACATTTAAGATTACTCCTTAACTGCGCATTCTTAGATATGGTTCCCCTATTGCAGCCCAGTATAGAGTTCCGTTGCAGCCAGGTGCGCACGGCAGCTAGTCGCGTGATTCCGGTTTCCTATCCGAAATATCAATGCAGCCAGGCGGTTTACTGGCGCGAGACACTCCCTGTGGCCGTGGCAGGGCTGACCCAGAGGGCCGTGGGCCGTGGACCGGCCGCCCCGCTTCCCACACGGCCGGCCGCAGGGTTCACGACCCGAGCCTGCGCGCTCGCCGTTACCACCGACTCCGGCACCGGCACTAGACATGGCTGCCCTACTTCTCTCCTCCATGATATCCTCCTTCTCATCCTCCAACCCCCATTTCACTGCCTCTGTTGCTGTGATCGTGCGTTGGCGTCTGCACCTTGTGCATCACTCGCTGTCTCGCCACGCCGTTCACACTGTGGTTTTCGTTACGTCTTGTTACAGTAACTGCCTTCTCTTATATACTCCACTCACACCACATGCAGTCTACATTTTAAATCGGCATTGTGCTATCAATCCTGCAACCAAGTCACGAAGACACTTTGCGAACGGATACATGCTGGCCTTCGCAACGCACAGCAAGTTTACTATTCGAAATTAGTGTAAAATAACCTGTGGAATACGGACGAAACGCGAATGAGCTGGCAGCAAAGTCTTCTCAATGAGCGTTATAATAACAGCAGGCAAATGAAACGTTCTCAACAACAACTGCAATCACACCGCGCTGCATGTAACCTCCAGCCCTAACTGGTCTCTCGAACACAATCAAAATGGTTCAAATGGCTCTAAGCACTATGGGACTTAATATCTGAGGTCATCAGTCCCGTAGACTTAGAACTACCTAAACCTAACTAACCTAAGGACATCACACACATCCATGCCCGAGGTAGGATTCGAACCTGCGACCGTAGCAGTCGCGCGGTTTCGGAATGAAGCGCCTAGAACCGCTCGGTCACAGCGGCCGTCTTCGAACACAATCGATTGTTTCACAGCAAACTGCAAGCCAAGGATGTACTTGCATCCACCAATACGCTGAATGGCTAGAAGAGCCCGGAGTCGTCAGAGGGGACTACGCTTTTTCCAGAACGTCTCAGAGAGACAAATTTAAAGAATCGCTTCTGTATATATCGACACTGGTTACAAGAATAGCTTTGCCAGATATCATCAAAGATAAGCTTTCGAGTTACTGAATGAAAATTATTTAAAAAGGATATTGGTCGCTAACAGGGAACTTTCACCTTCTTTCCTCGCCACCCAACAGTCGTAGCGATTCTCTCGAATTTTGTAGATGAAGTTTCATTTCCAGCGCAATACGTCTGTCGCAAAAATGCACTGTTAATTTACGGCAGAATTTTAAGTCCAGTGTCGAATAACAGTAACATTATGAGAAGGGTAGATTGCTACTCACCACGCACAAGGTGTATCAAATATGTACGGCAAAAACTGCAGGACACGTTCCTCATGCGCGGACGGAGAAACCATGTTAAATGAACATCGGTCTGGAAACGCTTTTGTTTCCATTTTACAGCTCACTTTCTCCAACTCACTGACCATAGGAAACTCACACGAACAGAACGCACCAGTACATGACAGCAAATCTGTCTCACAGTAACGTTCAATATGCCCTCCGTGGGCGTTGGTTCATGCATCAACCCGTCGTAGTAGTGAATCTAGGATGTGCTGATGTATCCCTATAGTATTGTGTATGGTTTCGCAGCCTTCCATAGTAAGGGCACTGAGACTGAACATCTTGTTACTGGTGTTCCATACACAAGAGCTTTCAAATGGCCCCACAAATAAGTCCAGAGTGAGATTTTCACTCTGCAGCGGAGTGTGCGCTGATATGAAACTTCCTGGCAGATTAAAACTGTGTGCCCGACCGAGACTCGAACTCGGGACCTTTGCCTTTCGCGGGCAAGTGCTCTACCAACTGAGCTACCGAAGCACGACTCACTCCCGGTACTCACAGCTTTACTTCTGCCAGTATCTCGTCTCCCACCTTCCAAACTTTACATCTGTGGCTAAGCCATGTCTCCGCAATATCCTTTCTTTCAGGACTGCTAGTTCTACAAGGTTCGCAGGAGAGCTTCTGTAAAGTTTGGAAGGTGGGAGACGAGATGCTGGCAGAAGTACAGCTGTGACCACCGGGCGTGAGTCGTGCTTCGGTAGCTCAGTTGGTAGAGCACTTGCCCGCGAAAGACAAAGGTCCCGAGTACGAGTCTCGGTCGGACACACAGTTTTAATCTGCCAGGAAGTTTCAAGTCCAGAGTGTTTAGGTCCAGAGAACATGGAGGCCAGGTAATATGCCCATCTCTACCTATCCATCTGTCAGCGAACCTGTTATTTGGAAGACGACGGACAGTAACACTGAAATGAGGAGCTGCTCCATCATGCATGAAGTACATGTTTTGTCGCACAGCTTAACACACATCTGCTAACAGATCAGCTGGAACAATCTCTACGAAATTACGATAACTTTGTCTGCTGAGCCTGGTTGGAAGAAACTGAGATCCTGCCAACAGCCACAAACAATGCTGGCCCAAACATTGACAGAAAATCTTTGTTGATGACTTGCTTCAATAGTTGTGTGAGGACTGACGTCAGCGCATATTTGCCGATTGTGAAAATTTATGATTTGATTTATTTGAAATTCCTTGGAGAAAACGAGTCGTTACATGTTGGTATCGCTCATTTTTGTTACATCCTATAGATAAGAGTTAAGTCGCAGACCGGCACAACAAAAAGACCATTACAGAATTTAGCTTTCGGACGAAAGGCCTTCTTCTGGGTAGAACAAACACACATAGCACAACACACACATGACCACTGTCTCTGGCTGCTGCGCCCAGAGTCAGTTGTCATATGTTTGTGAGCTGTGCTAGTGACTGTAGCGGTCTTTTTGTCGTGCTTGTCTGCGACTCAGCGTCAAATCTATATGGTGGGTAACAAAGTATCCTTTTCATAACATCGCTGTCAATAAACAGCATTACCTTTAAGCTAATGCTTGTTTCTTTTTGTTTCAGGTGAGTGCAGCTTGTGACAACTAGCAAACAAATGCTAAGGTAAGTGATGACGGTAACTTGACCACAAAATTAACAATAACTGTGGCTGTTGTGATGCCTAATGTTCGACTCCATATTGCCTGTTGTGACTGATTTTGATTGGACAGAGAGATCCATCACGTTTCTACAAGAGAGTAATGGGATTATTGTTAGTGCAGCACAATCCACCTAACTTCCTCGAAAGGAAAATTTAATAAAGCTGCTTTTGCAAACCATACAAGTGGAGAAAGGAAAGAGCGGATAATTCACTTTGTCGGGTGTCGGACACTACTCATAGTTCTGTCGCCCTAATTTGTTTTAACCCTGCACTTCGATGCCTTTACTTGCAGATAATGTGTTTTATCTTAATTGTACGCTGGTTTTGATAGTTATGAATCTATGTACAGTTTAATGTAAGAGTCTTTCACAAGTGGCTGGCACAGAATGAGACTGGGCCCTGTACCATATACTTTTACGTCACGGGATGTTTATCGACGGTCTCTTATGTCCATACTCCATAAGTAATCCACTGAGGTTTACAGTTACCACATGAGACTAATGCACTTCAGGCGATCAGGATCCATCTGTATGTTCCCATTCATATTCCAATTACCTAGATTCTAATGAGATTGGAATCCACGTGATCACCGTTGTGTATAGCTATCGTTGGATGTAGACAATGAAGAAAAGGACTGTAGTCATCATACAACCTTTTGATACAGCAGATCTAGATTTCAGCTATTACATTGTTATTTTCAGTGCGTATAACAACAGGTGACATTAGTCCGTCGCCCGGAGTGGCCGCACGGTTTGCGGTGCCATGTCAGGGATTGCGCGGCCCCTCCCGCCGGAGGGGTGTATGTGTGTTGTTCTTACCACAAGTTAGTTGAAGTTTAAGTAGTGTGTAAGTTAGGTACCGACGACCTCAGCAGTTTCGTCCCTTAGGAAATCACACACATTTGAACATTTGACATTAGACCATAGTGTCACGTAGTAAACAATACGTGTGGTATAGCGCTTACAGTTGTCTAAAATGAACTCAACATGTCACCTGTTGTTACAAGCGCTAAAGATGACTATGTAATACACTACTGGCCATTAAAATTGCTACACCAAGAAGAAATGAAGATGATAAACGGGTATTCATTGGACTAATATATTATAGTAGAAATGACATGTGATTACATTTTCACGCAATTTGGGTGCATAGATCCTGAGAAATTAGAACCCAGAACAACCATCTCTGGCTGTAATAACGGCCTTGATACGTCTGGGAATTGAGTCAAACACAGCTTGGATGGCGTGTATAGGTACAGCTGCCCATGCAGCTTCAACACGACACCACAGTTCATCAAGAGTAGTGACTGGCGTATTGTGACGAGCCAGTTGCTCGGCCATCATTGACCAGCTGTTTTCAGTTGATGAGAGATGTAGAAAATGTGCTGGCCAGGGCAGCAGTCGAACATTTTCTGTATCCAGGGCCCGTACAGGACCTGATACATGCGGTCGTGCATTATCCTGTTGAAATGTAGGGTTTCGCAGAGATCGAATGAAGGGTAGAGCCACGGGTCGTAACACATCTGAAATGTAACGTCCACTGTTCAAAGTGCCGTCAATGCGAACTAGAGGTGACCCAGACGTGTAACCAATGGCACCCCATCCCATCACGCCAGGTAATACGCCTGTATGGCGATGACGAATACACGCTTCCAATGTGCGTTTACCACGATGTCGCCAAACACGGATGCGATCATCATGATGCTGTAAACGGATCCTGGATTAACCCGAAAATATGACGTTTTCCCATACGTGCACCCAGGTTCGTCGTTGAGTACACCATCGCAGGCGCTCCTGTCTGTGATGCAGCGTCAAGGGTAACCGCAGCCATGGTCTCCGAGCTGGTAGTCCATGCTGCTGCAAACGTCGTCGAACTGTTCGTGCAGATGGTTGTTGTCTTGCAAACGTCCCCATCTGTTGACTCCGGGATAGAGACGTGGCTGCACGATCCGTTACAGCTATGCGGATAAGATGCCTGTCATCTCGACTGCTAGTGATACGAGGCCGTTGGGATCCAGCACGGCGTTCCGTATTACCCTCCTGAACCCACTGATTCCATATTCTGCTAACAGTCATTGGATCTCTACCAACGCGAACAGAAATGTCGCGATACGATAAACCGCAATCGCGATAGGCTACAATCCGGCCTTTATCAAAGTCGGAAACGTGATGGTAGGCATTTCTCCTCCTTACACGGGGCATCACAATAACGTTTCACCAGGCAACGGCGGTCAACTGCTGTTTGTGTATAAGAAATCGGTCGGAAACTTTCCTCATGTCAGCACGTTATAGGTGTCGCCACCGGTGCCAACCTTGTGTGAATGCTCTGAAAGGCTGATCATTTGCATATCACTGCATCTTCTTCCTGTCGGTTAAATTTCGCGTTTGTAGCATGTCATCTTCGTGGTGTAGGAATTTTAATGGCCAGTAGTGTAGCTGAAATCTAGATCTGCTGTAATTAAACGACCAATTTCGCGATAGACTGCTGTTCTTTTCTCCAACACAGATATTCGAATTGGCTACAAGCTGATTGAGCGTGCCACAGCGCCGTAGTATTGCGTTATAACGGTTGCTTTTTCATTATGAATGGACTTCCATATTTCTCAAGGAGAAGAACATTTTTTACCGCTAGCAACTGCAAGCTGCTGCAAAAAAACTAGTACTCGTCATTTGAAGGAATGACAATAGTTCCACATCACCGATATCGAGGAGAGAATACAGAGCCGTTCTTACACATTCTAATTTTAACGGCTTTCTTGATGACATTAATCTCGTAAGGAAAAACATCGAAAAAATATGTTTTCAATTTTTTGAATATTTTTTTATCTGTTAAGCCAGTGGACTTGTGTCCAGATTTCGTAATAGCAAAGAGCTTGTAGTAGAAGAGCTGTGTTTCAGAGTAGCGGAGATAAGCAATTGCTCATAGTTCTTAATCTATGCACTGCAGCGCCAACGTTTACTGGAGTTTTTCCTTTGTTTTCGTCCATACCATCAGCACCTCTCAAAATATGGAATACTCTTTTTAAAACAATCTTTATACCCTACAAATTATTTGTACTCGTAGTAAGACAATCAACGCTTTCGCGACATAGAATAATAAGTAGTTGATTTTTTTTTTCAGTGAATAGGCACAATGCACCCTACTGTAAGTTTCCGTAATAAATTCAAAACACCACTTTGGAGAAATTGGCTCAGAGGACTTCAAGCTGAGATGGCCAATACTTAAAGGCGCTCACCCGCCGCTTCGTGCCGTTTCTCCTTTCTGGACCTCTAGTCCCGGTCTCGATTATTACGGCTCATTAAGAGCAGGAATAACTGCGCCGCTTCCTTTTTTACGGCCGTTCGCAACTGGAGGGGGCCCTCACAAGCGTCGGCTGCCTATTTACACGGGCCGAGGAGCATTACTAGGGACGGAGAGGGAACCATTATGGAGGACGCTTTCTTCGCTTCTCAGCTATCGGCCCTGGGAGAGCCTCGCGTACGATTAGTGGCGACGTTCCAATAGCCGTAACTCAGCGGCGCTCCGCCGAGGGCTGCGGGGGTGAAAGTGCGTCAGTGCGTCGCTCGTTATTCCTGCCGCTGGCGCGCCGCTACCGCTGGCGTGCCACTGCCGCTCTGGCGACAGCAATTATTGCGGGCACGCGCTGTTTCCGCCGGCGGTGACACATCGCGTCCTGCTTATGCCGCGGCTTGCCTCCGCTAATAAATACCGGCACACTTCTTTACCTGCCGTCTTCGCTTTCTTTGCACGGCGCGCTTTCTGAACAGGCGCAGCTCTTGTAGACCGTTCACTTAAGTCCGGATTATATGAAGGAAAAGCTACATATTGCCTTGCGACAGAGGCGCAGTCAAGGGCGTTCATATAAATCGATTCCTGGGGGAAGTAGTATCAGCCTTCCCATTTTTTATTATAACGGAATCAATAAATTTGAATTCTAAATGTATTGTACCCCAAGTTCCTGATCTATATTAACGACATAGGAGACAATCTGAGTAGCCGTCTTAGTTTGTTTGCAGATGATGCTGTCATTTTCCGTCTTGTAAAGTCATCACATGATCTAAACGACTTGCAAAATGATTTAGATAAGATATCTGTATGGTGCGGGAAGTGGCAATTGACGATGAATAAAGAAAAGTGTGAAGTTGTTGACATGAGTGCTAAAAGAAATGAGGTAAATTTCGATTACGCGATAAGTCACACAAATCTGAGTGCTGTGAATTCAACTAAATACTCAGGGATTACAATTACAAATAACCTAAGTGGGAACGATCACACAGATAATATTGTGGGTAGAGCAAACCAAAGACTGCGATTCATTGGCAGGACACTTAGAAGGTGCAACAGGTCTACTCAAGAGACTTCTTACACTACGCTTGTCCGCACTATTCTGGAGTATTGCTGAGCGGTGTGGGATCCGCATCAGGTGGGCCTGACGGATGACATCGAAAAAGTACAAAGAAGGGCAGCTCGTTTTGTATTATCGCGAAATAGGGCGGACAGATAACTGATGATGGTCGAAGTAGAGAGAATATAACACGTAGACTGGCAATGGCAAGGAAAGCGTTTCTGAAGAAGAGAAATTTGGTAACATCGAGTATTGATTTAAGTGTCAGGAAGTCGTTTCTGAAAGGATTTGTATGGAGTGTAGCCATGTGTGGAAGTGAAACATGGACGATAAATAGTTTGGACAGAAGAATGCCGAAGATTAGATTGATAGATCACATAACTAATGAGGAGGTATTGAATTGAATTGGGGAGAAGAGGAGTTTGTGGCACAACTTGACTAGAAGAAGGGATCGGTTGGTAGGACATGTTCTGAGGCATCAAGGGATCGCCAATTTAGTACTGGAGGGCAGCGTGGAGGGAAAAAATCGTAGAGGGAGACCAAGAGATGAATACACTAAGCAGATTCAGAAGGATGCAGGCTGAAGTAGGTACTGGGAGATGAAGAAGCTTGCACAGGATAGAGTAGCATGGAGAGCTGCATCAAACCAGTCTCAGGACTGAAGACCACAACAACAGCAAGGGGAGACAGTGTCACAGACATGATACGTGAATCGGAGTGTCAATCATAAAAACAAAGGCGTTTTTCGTTGCGACGGGATCTTCTCATGAAATTTCGATCACCAGTTTTCTCCTCCGATTGCGAAAACAGTCTGTTGGCACCCACCAACATAGGGAAAAATGATCATCACGATAAAATAAGAGAAATCAGGGCTCGCACAGAAATATGTAAGTGCTTTTTAATATAATCCATTATGGAGTCGAGGTAGCAGTTGTCGTTATACTGGTTATCACTGTTAGCATTCAACCGCGATTCTTATACATATATTTTAACAACGCGTTTCAAGAGACAATGCTCTCATCATCAGGTTGTAAAGTCTATGTCATAAAATTTGTCTTTTTAGTCCGTTTAATTTTATGAAATAGACTTTACAACCTGATGATGAGAGTATTGTCTCTTGAGACGCGTTGTTAAAATATATGTATAAGAATCGCGGTTGAACGCTAACAGAGATAACCATGTAAGTGCTCGTTTTTCCCGCGTGCCGTTCGAGAGTGGAACGGTAGAGAGACAGCATGAAGGTGGTTCATTGAACCCTCTGCCAGGCACTTTATTGTGAGTAGCAGAGTAATCACGTAGATGTAGATGTAGAAGTGATTAATAATGGGTGGTTATAACTAACGCACAGCTACTCACAGATCCAGTGTCGGCTGTAATTACCGCATGGCAGGGAAACATGCTAGATATGCTAATGCATTAATGCGGAACAGATTTAGGTGGCAAAAATTTGGTTCCAATTTCTGCCACCAGTTGCAAATATGGCGCTGTGACTGCAAGAAAGACACTCATATAAAGGAGTATTTCTGTATGTAACAGATTAGGAGTGAAACGTGTGCTGAAAAGTCAGACAAGTGAGAAACGCTTAGCTTTGATTTATTACTAGCCGCAGCTTACACAATTTGTTCATTATGAGCACTGGAGACGTCGATGAGATGCTGCATCCATAAGACGACGTGATGAAGAGTTGCTCACGGTAGTTCCAGTGGAATCTGAGCAACGTGCTCGTGTATACTAGCCTCCGGATCAGGTAGAGACCAAACGTGTCCCAGGTAAACGTGTTCTTTTAGATATCTCCAGAGCCAATGAGACGTTCGTGAAAGGTTGCATTAAGCATATCTTTCACTGGGCGAGTGATATGAATTGTTGTTCCACATCTTGCATGAAAACAGTGGTTTTCACACAGTTGCGCTCTTCCAAATCAGGAATCCCATGCTGTACAAGGAGAACTCGATAAAGTGCAGACGACACGGCATACCTAATAGGCTCTCTGGGTGTATGTTCTTCAAAGAAGGAGAGACTGAGAATAAAGGTGGTTGAGAATACACGCCTCCCCCCCCCCCCTCACACACACACACACACACACACACACACACACACATACACACACACACACACACACGTACGGCGAGTGCAATGGCCCTTCGTGCACAAGGCGCTGCTTAATAGTGTCCCAAATTCGGCACTTCTGTTTCTTCATTGCATCATGTAGTGTAAAATGTGTCTCGTCACTCCATATAATATTGTACAACCACACATCATCAACGGAGATTCGTGCCAGAAACCGAAGCGCAAATTCAGAAAATTGCTGCAGATCATGAGGTTTCAGTTGCTGCACCGTCTGGACCTTGTACGGGTACTAGTGTAAAATAGCCCGCAAAACTTTACCGTACTGTTGACCACGGGATGGACAATTTTTGCGACGCTGCAAGAGCACTAGCAATACTCGGGGCACGTACTGCATGGTCAGTTACAGCAGCAGCAACCCCGTCAGTAATTTTCTCCATGATAAGAGTCCTTCCTCTTCCAGATGCTACACCAAGCTCAATCGCGGCTTAGAATTTCGTTATCATCTTCTTCAAGCCATCTAATGACACCCGGCATCTCCTCAGACTTTTCAGTCGGCGATACTCACTGAATGCAGCACCGTAATTGCTGCTGTTCACATAAAGCAGTTTCACTAACAGTGCACGGTCTCTCTTCTCGATAGCCGTACTGTTCAGTAACCTTATGGGTTGTCAAATGTCAGTTGGATGTCATACCGTTATACAAACAGTGTACTGCGCCGGATTTGCACCTGGTGGCCATAATCGGAACTAATTTTTTTCCAGCGTGATTCGGATCCCCATTATCGCATTAGCACATCTACCAAGTTTCGCTGCCATGCTATAACTGCTGTCCACACTGTACCTCTGTGAGTAGCTTCACTTTAATTACAACGACCCGATAGTTATGTACTCAATATTTATTGTAGGCAGATCAGTATGATACCGAAAAGGTATATCCTTTTATAGTATTAATGTCATTATTGCTCTAGAATGTTGCATAATTATTGATGCCACCTTTTTTAATTTAACGATTAGCACGTTTCATAGGGGCTGTCTTCAAAGCCTCTAGAGAGTGATCTTCCACCTTTCTTACAGAATTGACCCCTAAAAAAACAGAAAGCAAGTCGTTTATGTATTATGCGGCAATAACATAATTCATGGACGCTGTAGGAGACAGATTGGCTAATGTCTATGATGATAGATCCATAGACAGGGGAGGACCAGTTCATCTAAGCCTGCATAATTAATCTGTAGTTAACACTTAAGTGATTGGCAAAGACTGCATAGAACCATTTTCAGACTATTTCTCTGTCGTCCCGTAGTTAAATACCACTTGGGAAAGAATGAACATCTAAATCTTCTCGTGCCAGCTCAGAGTTATTTCATTCTGATGGTCATTCCTCTCTATGTAGGTGGAAGTCAACAAACGGATTTGGCATTCGGAGGAGTAATTTGGTGATTGTAACTTTGTAAAAAAATCTCGCTGTATCGAAAACACCTTTGTTTAACTGATTGCCAACCCAAATCGTTCACCACATCTGTGACACACTCTCCCGTATTTTGCGATAATGCAAAACGAGCTCCGGCCGCTGTGACCGAGCGGTTCTAGGCCCCTTCAGTACGGAACCGCGCAGCTATTGCGGTCGCAGGTTCGAATCCTGCATCGGGCATGGATGTGTGTGATGTCCTTAGGTTAGTTAGGTTTAATTAGTTCTAAGTCAAGGGGACTGATGACCTCAGATGTTAAGTCCCATAGTGCTTAGAACCATTTGAACCATTTTTTGAAGAAAATGAGCTGTCGTTCTTCGAACTTTTTCAGTACCCGTACCGCACTGCAATACTCCAGAAAAGGGCGAATAAGCGTAGTCAAGGCAGTCTATGTACTATATTCTTAGAATTTTCTAAGTGTTCTGCCGGTAATACGTGCCTTCTCCGCAACATATTCTATGCGATCGTTCCATTTTCAGTTGTTCGTAATTGTAATCCTTACGTATTTTGTTGATTTACAGCCTTTAAGTTTGTGTAATTTATCGTGTAACCGAAATTTGACGGATTTTTTTAGTACTCGTGTGAAGCACGTCATTCCTTAATTTGTTTAATGTTGACCGTCACTTTTCGCAGCATGCACATATCTTGTCTTAAACACTTTGTTATTCATTTTGATCTTCTGATGACTTCAGTACACTGTAAACGGCGGCATTATCTCCAATCTAAGAGAGATGCCCAGATTGTGTCATAAGTCGTATAATGAGAATGTACCACGTCATCTGTGTAATAGGCAATCACACAAAATTCAAAAGAAGAAAGAAAAATAATGTGCTCAGACGGAACATACTTCGACAAATTACCTACTATTAACAGTTCACCACATTTCACGAAAGGAGTCAGCCACATCTTGAGACTATTATTAGGCCACAACGGAAAAGACTGCGGATTTGAAATTCTTATGTACCTGAAAACTAATTCACCCGCCGATCACTATCGAAGAAACTGTCCCTCCATTACAATACACCCAGTCAACGTTGCTGTTTCCGTCTAATGCAGCTTCAAGGATATCTGTTTGTCTGCCGGCAGTTTATCCACTCACCTTTACCTTGAGTGTTTAATTCGCTACAAGACAAATTACAGAGCGGACCATTAAATACTTAAGAGTCGACATCCGTCACGCCTACCTGACTCCGAGATTACAGAACACTCTTGGCAGACCAGAACGACTGTGCTTGTACCAGACACTGGCGACAGTTCGCTACAATCAGCGTTCTTTGTTTCAGTGTGACACATTTTTAAACTTACCATCCGACATTCTGCACCTCATCCCAGGCTGAAGATTGATGCTCGAGATAACAGCAAAGATTCTCTTCAGTTACAGATTGCCGTTCGATAAGATTTCAGGGCAACTGTTGCCGAGCAATATGGCGCAAAAGTGAAGTCGAATTATTGCGATACTGTGCTTTCGACAAGGTCATGGTTGATTCTTTCCTTGCTTCTTGTCCATCTGACCTAAGATCCATCTACATTTATTTCTGTACTCCACAATCCATAGTGCAGTGTGTGGTAAATGAGACATACAAGTACTACAACAAAATTCCCTTTCTCCCCTTCGTATTGCGTTCTCGGACTGTCTAAAGAAGGAATAAAGTCGATATATCTCTGTGTAACCCGCGCTTTTCGCCCTGCTGTTTTTAAGCGGGATGTAGTTTTGGAGGAATTCCTATATTTTTCGGCTCGTTTGGAAACATAGTCTTCCATTTTATGTACATTCTCCAAAATGCACGACACCTTTCTTGTAGCTTCCTATCCCATTGCAACTTTTGAATATTCTCGTGACACTTTCAGACTGTCTAAACGAACCTGTGCCGAAGGACAGTTTCTTTAGATCTTCTGTCAACCCAACTCAGTAAGGATTTGAGACCATAGAAGAGTACTTGAAAACTGGTTGAGCGAGGATTTTTTTTTATTGGTGTCTTTCGCACGCCAGTTTACTTCTTAAGTATTCTCGATATTAATCTGTTTGGTATCTGACTTTCTGCGGCTGGATTTGGGTGTTCTTTGCACCTCAAATTGCTCCGGAGAGATAATTAAAAGATACTTGACGAATGTGATGGACAAGAGTGATCGATTGCCGAATCTTTTCGTTTATTTTCGCTCAGTATGTGATGCTAATTTATACTGAGAGTCAAGTACTTATTTGCAATTATCTACATTAAGTAAAAGCATTCGATTGTGTAAATAGGCAAAAAGTATAGAGCATACTGGAGAAACGAGGTTAACCCAAATAGATTGTAGAGGTTCTAAAAGAAGTGTAAACAGACACTAAAACAGTTAAACAATTTCACATGTGACAGCCATGAACCAGGCTGAGAGACAAGGGTGCAATTTACTACCGACATTATTTAATTCATACATCGAATGTAGCTTGAGAAGATGTAACAAAGAAGAACAAAGAACTTCCTAGGTTGCAGACGTCACCGTATGGAACCTTAAACACCTGCCTTTTTTGGAACGAACAGTTAATTGTATTTGACGATGAAAAGAAACTGATGTGTGCTATACATAAGTTGTTGGGCGACGAATATACTACGGAAATTTCAGTTAACAAAATGAGGAAATGGCATTTGAACGAGCAGAGACAATCAGATCAGAAAATGTTATCGATAACAAAACAAAACAAAAATGGCTCTGAGCACTATGGGACTTAACTGCTGAGGTCATCAGTCCCCTAGAACTTAGAACTACTTAAATCTAACTAACCTAAAGACATCACACACATCTATGCCCGAGGCAGGATTCGAACCTGCGACCGTAGCGGTCGTGCGGTTCCAGACTGTAGCGCCTAGAACCGCTCGGCCACTCAGGGCGGCTATGATAACAGAATAACTGATCAAGTTAACAGTATCAATTATGTAGGAATCCAAATAAGTTAACAGCAAGGTAGAGATATAAACAAGAAGCTTCATCAGTTTCAGTATTCATATGGCACTATAATAGAATCTTAAAGAACCGAGTTATAAAGGAAACAAAAATAAACTTTTTTAAACCTATGGTTGTGACGTGCTCTGCTGTCAAGGAGTGAAATTTGGATTCTCACAAACAAGGATAAGAGCAAAATACAGCCAGCGGAAATGGGCTTCCTTGGAACAGTGAAAGGCTGTAATGAACAAATCAGAAACGAAGTGAAAGTTAAAGGAGTAAATAATACAATAGAGCTATGTATACACACGGGCGAAAAGCAGAATGCCAGAAGAAATACTGACGAAACAATTGTTGAGACACAGGACGAGAAAAAGAAGATTCCGCGGTACGTCCAAAATGAGATGGGCTTAACAGAAACCATTGAAAAGCGTGGAAGCAGTATGCTTCGTCTCTTTTCATTCCGCAGCAGGTTACTGTGCATATTAATTACGTTTCAATTAAATCCAGTCGAAACAGGGGAGACTGCGGAAACGTATGTTTATTTCCAATTACAATACACCAATAGTGATTGTGCAGGAGATTTCTTCCTATTCTTTCGTCTCGGCACTTGATGATATTCCTTTCATGTGCACTGGGTATGGACTGAGACGATTTCTGTAAGCTGTGTCAGCTGCAGAGCAAGCGCTACAGTTCAACAGAAGAATCGTCCCAACCTCCCGAGGCAGTGAAAGAGCTGGGCTCAGGTGCTGGACTCAGCTTAGCGCCACGAACTATGGGCCTCGGGCTGGCCATTGTCCGCCACCCGTTTCCTAGAGAGACATTGTCGACCATTCGCCTCTACTTGCACTGCTTTGAACATCCGCGAAACGTTTCTCTGATGGTACGGAGCTTCTTAAACAACACAGCTCAATTTTTTGAGCCAACCCTAAGAAAAAACTTTGTAGGTGAAGTACCTATCTCGAAAGCTTTCTAAAAAACACGGACAGTCCCTGTAAATGACAGTCCCACATTTTAGCTGTCTGTTCGGCGTTCATGTTTTTCTTCTCCGTTTTCTCTTTTTATGCTCCACCCTAGAACACAGCGCGCCAAAGGCGCCAAAAAGAAGACATCTGGATTGGATGGAGTACCGCAGTGTAAACTTTATATACGCATGTTACTGGAAGTGAGGCTTCACTACACTTGATTGGGAGAGTCACATTATCCTTAAGTTGGCGAGAGTACAGCGGCGTCTGCTTAATTTTTTCATTTCCGGGACAAAAATATTACTTTTCTGATTGGCAAATACCTCTTGATGCGCGGGAAACGTCCACTAAGAGATTCACTCTGCGCTTTTTCGATACTTCGGATCCTCCTCTGAGTAGAGGGACATCAGGCTCTGCTTGCAGAGAGGACACTTTAGCCTCTGTTTTGCAGCAGAGTCACTTCGCATTTCACACTCGGCAGAGACACTTTGAGTTCCGCACGCAGCTGGGACACTCTTCGGTCAGTATGCTCCAGGCGGAGACTTCGTCCAGCAGTCTCCAGGTCCACGCCCTGTCCGAGGACGATGCAAGAGCGGTGCTCACAGAGGCGCGCGTAGCGAATCATCGGCGCCTCCTACAGTCAGCGCTTTCACGCTCCAGCGATGGTGAAATTGAACGGGAGCACTGAGGTCACGATGGATGTAGTAACCCTCAATACTTCACGGGTAAGTTCTGCCTGAACACTGGGGCTCCCACAGTTGCACAACTACTTCACTTATGTTCCAAGCGTGATAAGCAATCACTGTCGTTGAGTCGCGGAACTGCATCAGTTACAATTTTGTATGTTAGACAGGTGAACTTCCATCACGTGTTTCCCTTCCTGAACCTTGTCAGCGATAAGTAATTTCAGTTTTAATTTTTGTTTTGTTTGTTATTACTGCTGTTACATCTGGAATATGATGGGTGTTTGAAAAGTCCGTGCAAAATCCAAAGATGGCACCACCGGCGCATATCGAGGTCATGTTTAGTTAGTAGCACCTTTGGAAAGAACGCACACCAAGTTTCAGCCATATTAGTCTATTTCTTTGTGTTTGGCATTCGTGTGAATCAAGGAAGTCGAGTGCATGTCAATAATGGACGCAAAAGGATTTCGTGTGGTGATTAAACATTACTTTATGAAAGGCAAAACGCCTCAGGGGACTAAAGAGAAGCTTGATAAACATTACGGTGACTTTTCACCTTCGATTAGAACAGTTTATAAGTGTTTTCAAAATTTTCGGAGTGGCCATATGGGCACAAGTGATGCTGAACGTCTGGACGCCCTGTGGAGGTTAAGACTCCAGAAATCACTGATTGATGACAGTAGAGTTAACTTGCGTGAGATTGCTAGTGCTCTGGGCATCTCGAATGACGAGGTGCGTAATATTTTGCATTAACATTTGGACATGAGAAAGCTATCCGCAAGATGGGTTCCGCGATTGCTCACGCTTGACCAAAAACGGAATCGTGTGATGTGTTGCAAGGATGATTTGCAGCTGTTCAGGAAGAATCCGCAGGACTTTAAGCGTCACTGTGGATGAAACATGGATGCATTACTATACTTCTGAGACGAAAGAACGATCTAAACAATGGGCTACCAAGGGAGAATCTGCACCGAAAAAGGCTAAGACCATTCCTTGGCCTGAAAGGTTATGGCGACTGTCTTTTGGGATTCGCAAGGGATAATCCTCATTGACTATCTGCAAAAGGGTAAAACTATTGCAGGTGCATATTATTCACCGTTATTGGACCGCGTGAAAACCGAGCTGCAAGAAAAACGCCGGCAATTGGACCACAAAAAAGTCCTTATCCATCACGACAATGCACCAGCACACACCTCAGTAACTGTGGTCCCAAAATTAATGGAAATAGAATTCCAACTCTTTTTCACATTCTCCCTATTCTCCAGAATTGGCTCCCTCGTACTACCATCTGTTCCCTAATTTGAAGAAATGGCTGGCAGGACAAAGATTTTATTCAAACGAGGAAGTGATTGCACCAACTAACAGCTATTTTGTAGACTTGGGTGATTCCTATTATTCGGAAGGGGACAAAAATAAGAACAGCGTTGCACGAAGTGTGTAAGTCTAAAAGGAGACTGTCGAAAAATAAAGGTTTAGCCCAAACACGTAAGTAGTTTTTATTTTTGCACCGACTTTTCAAACGCCCCTCGTAAGCTGTACTGAATTACTTGATAAGGTTTAAAGGAAATCTGTTTGTGCTATTAAACTCAAGGCTTTGTCATATTTGTGGATTTAATTCCATAGTTAGTCAAATGGCTCTAATGGCTCTGAGTACTATGGGACTTAGCATCTGAGGTCATCAGTCCCCTAGAACTTAGAACTACTTAAACCTAACTAACCTAAGGACATCACACACATCCATGCCCAAGGCAGGATTCGAACCAGCGACCGTAGCGGTTGCGCGGTTCCAAACTGAAGCGCCTAGAACGGCTCGGCCACTCTGGCCGGGCATAGTTAGTCATCCCTGTGCATAATTAATGAAAATTTTTGATTAACCCCATCTGTTGATCCATTGCTGGGCCGAAAATTAGTGTTCATTAAATCCGTTGCGCACAGCTTAATTATCATGATTCGTTGGACATAATTACTCACTCTCTATAATGGCGGTGAGGGTTTCCCATCTTTGAATACGAAACAAACAGTTAGCCTAATCCCTGGAACTGAAGATGACGGTGATCCTAACGATGTCACAGCGCTGCATACAACTGTATTGTCTGTGAACAGCCTCATTAAGTTACATACGTTATCTGCGAGGTCATTATATTCAGCGTCGTGAACAATAGTGGCCCGGACTCACAACCTTGAGGCACACCAGATGGTGCTTTCAATTGTGACGCCAGCTCCTCATTAAGATCGCTGTACTAAATTGAGTTTTCTGCCGATTGAGGTGGCACAGCGAAAAGACACTGCACTCCCTTTCGAGAGGATGGTGGTTCAAAGGTTCAGATCTCTGTTCGACCATAAGGACTCCTATTTCGAGAACTTCCCCTTAATCACGTAACGCAAATGCTATGTGTTTATGCGCTAGTTCATTTTTCTCTGTTCTTTTGGCCGTTTGTCGCAACCTCGCATCCAAACCTATAGATCGTTGAGTAAATTTTCTTTCAAATTTCTCCGTTGCATATCCTCGTCCACTTGATTTTACCCTTCTGTACACGGCCATCCTCATTTTCTCTTGCGAGGAAGTTGCTAGCATAGGACTTTTTTGGTCATCGTTCATCCCCTAATGTCATCGCATTCCCGTACCATTTTAACGCCGTTTTTCCACCTCTTCGCCGGCCGGAGTGCCCGTGCGGTTCTAGACGCTACACTCTGGAGCCGAGCGACCGCTACGGTCGCAGGTTCGAATCCTGCCTCGGGCATGGATGTGTGTGATGTCCTTAATTTAGTTAGGTTTAATTAGTTCTAAGTTCTAGGGGACTGATGACCTGAGAAATTAAGTCGCATAGTGCTCAGAGCCATTTTTTTCCACCTTTTCCGTGATGTACGTGGGGGTTTGCATGCGTTTCTTTATTTTTTTTATTTGCAATCTTCTGTGGCCTTGAAACTGTATAACTTCTCAAAAAATCGATTTGCATTGCTTCTTCTATCTTCGTTTAACATTTTTCAGAATTCCGCCCCGTATAAACAAATGCTTTGTATTATTGAGTCATATAACTTTCTCTTATCTTTTTCGTAATTCTATCTGACCAGGAAATTGACATCAGTGAGTTAGTCTGTCCTGCGAACATTGTCATAGACGACTGACCTATGCTGTTCGCCAATTACCTGGCGCTCTTCAGCGTTCTATCGACCTACTATTAAGCATTGTTAAAAGTGCAGACAGTTCTTCCTCATATTCGATACTAAATCTATTGAGCAACCCACCGGTTTCGGTGGCCTTTCACCTATTGAATAATTTGGATGATTTTTCAGTTCTGCGCTATTTCCATATTTGTCACTGTAGTACACCAGTGAGCTGCCTCTTTGGCTATTGAGTACGATGGAGCCGGTACCTAAGTGAGAAGGAGTTTTGTCCCTCCTGGAGATCATAGACCGATCGTTCAGTAATCCTTGTAAATCGTTTGTAGCCTGTGTCCGTCATACTGATATTAACAAAAAGACGAGTGATATTCCCAGAACAACCAACTCTGTTTACCATCAACTATTGAAATAAACTTTTAAAAGTTCGTGCAAGAAGCGTCTCTTTACTGAAGACGTGCAAGAAGCGTCTCTTTACTGAAGAGTGCTTTTGTGGGAACAGAAAATGACCTACGGGAATGTCCAAAGTCTATTCTTGAGGTTGGCTCACTGGAAGGGCTAAACGTAAAAAATAATTTTGTGGAGCTGCTTGAAAATCGTGACACCGAAAGCGAGTCGGCTGACTGCTCTCAGTGGGTGTTAGAGGAGACCTGTGGCAGCTGGGGTGCAGCTGGAATTTCAAAGTGTAGTTCTGAGGTCGGCAGTTTGTGATGAACCGAGTTATTTTTCAAATACGGAAAAGCTGCAAGAAAGCGATAGTGGTCGTACCTCTGTGGGTGCGAAGTTCTGACTGAGGAAGTTCCAGTTTTCTGGTCAGGTGGTACGATTCACGGGCCATATACGTGCTCGGTACACCGAGGCATCGTTTCAGATCGTGAATCAAGTAGCTTAGTCCGTCAATAAATTTGGTTTGAAACCAATAAATTCCATTCGTTTCTGTGGGTATCTGAAGCGTGGTACTTTTATGTGTCTTTTGAACAACTAACTTTGACCTTATTCGGTTTTTGATGTTGTCTGCTGAAGTTGCTAGGAGGCAGCCGGAAGCTGTATGTGAACTGTTAGCGGTATGCATTTTTCAGTCTCTTGAACGGATCTCGAAAGCTTTTTAAAACTAAATTGGTTGCTGCGGGGCATTTATTAGTATAATAGGCGTAGTGAATATTGTAACGCTATCTCATTAGGCAAAGCGACGCCGGCGACCCTTATTTAGACCAGTTTAACTTTGTAACAGTGCATACAGTCCGTCAATAAACGAATCTCTATCTACTTACATACGCGGAAAGCCACCATACGGTGCGTGGCGGAGGGTACCTTGTAACAGTACTAGTCATTTCCTTTCCTGTTCCACTCACAAACAATGCGAGCGAATTACGAGTATATACGGTATATGCCCCCGTACGAGCCCTCACTTGTCTTACCTTCGTGGTCCTTAGGCGAAATGTACGTTGGCGGCAGTAAGATCAATATCGTTTTATTGTCAACTTCAAATGCCGCTTCTCTTAATTTTCTCAATAACGTTCCTCGAAAAGAACATCGATTTCCCTTCAGGGATTGCCATTTGAGTTCCCGAAGCATCCCCGTAATACTCTCGTGTTGGCCATATCTCAGTTGTTTCGATGTCTTCCTGTAATCCGACCAGTAGTCAGAATCGGTCGCACTAATGTCCTACATGCAGTCTTTACATATCAACCACACATTCCTAAAATTCTTCCAATAAACCGAAACCTACCATTCGCTTTCCCTGCTACAGCCCTTACCCGCGTTCCATTTCGAATCGATTTGCAACGTTACCCCTAAATGTTTAACCTACGTGGCTGTGACGAGGAGCACACTGCTAATGCTGAATTCGAACATTACGGGTTGGTTTTTGCTACTCATCTGCATTAATTTACATTTTTCCTACATTTGGAGCTACTGCCAAACTAGAAATTCTGTGTAAGTCATCTTGTATGCTCCTACAGTCACTTAACAATGACTCTTTCCCGTCCCGTACACCACAGCATCATCATCAAATAGCCGCAGATTGCTGCCCACCCCATCCACCAGATCATTTATGTGTACAGAAAAAAACAGTGGTCCTACCACACTTACCTCGGCTGTGATAAACGCTGGCCGTCGAGGACAACCTACTGGATCCTATTACTTAAGAAGTCTTCGAGTCACTCACACGTCTGTGAACCTATTCCATACCCTCGTACCTTCGTTAGCAGTCTGCTGTGGAACACCGTGTCAAATGCTTCTCAGAAATCTAGGAATAAGGAATCTGCCTGTTGCCCGTCCGAAAGAACAGACACCATAAGGCTCACCGGCCATTTGACCATCTTATTCTGAGAGGTTGCACAAACAGTGCCCGAACTCTTACGGGAATCGGCAGTAAAGCCGCGAGTAATGGCTATGATAGGCAGCGGCATTATGAATATAGAGGGGGACAATAAATTGCGAAGGTGGGTTCACGGCAGGCGCGCCAGAGATAAGTCCCTGCAGTCGCACTATCCTCTGTGTCCTCGGTGGCTCAGATGGATTCTGTAATAAAAAAATTGAGTAAGGGAATCAACGATCAATTTGAACGGATGTCTTGTGACGTCCGCCCAGACCAAAACGCAACGAACAATACCGAACAAAATGAAAAAAATATATACATATAGAGCGTCTGCCATGTAAGCAGGAGATCCCGGGTTCGAGTCCCGATCGGGGCACACATTTTGAACTGTCCCCGTTGACTTATATCAACGCCTGTATGCAGCTTAGGGTATTCATTTAATTGTAATTTAATTCTAGGGGAAGCTGAGCTTCGCACGAGCCGTACTTGTTAGTGGACAGAAGCATTTTCGTCTCAAGGAAATTTATTACATTCGGACTGAAATTGTGTTCTTAACGTCGGTTTGCTACAGAATTCTAGAACACATTATTATTTATTATTTATTTAATAATGTGTTCTAGAATTCTGTAGCAAACCGACGTTAAGAATATTGATCTCTAATTTTGTGGGACCGTGCTTTTACCCTTCATATATACAGGAGTCACCAGCGCTTTTACCACTCACGTGGGACTTTGCGCTGGCCGAAAGATTCGCGATGAATGTGAGCTAAGTAAATCTGCGGATCGATACATGGCGTAGTTTGCCTCTCGCCACGTATTATACGCGGATCCTGGCCGCGGCCGGTAGTGGGACTAGGAGTGACGTCACGGGAGTTCCGAGGAGGGACGAAACAAACGTTTCAGCAACTGTTATCTTCTACAGTGGAGCTGCTTCGGAACACATAATTATGTAAATTTGAGTTTTCCGCTTACGCTCGACTTCCTATTGGCTCGATGTAAAAGGAATGTGAATTACTAACCTTGTTACTTAATTCAAAGTTCAGAGTGACTCACCACGCCCGTATGACGTAATAAATAAATCAGAAAAAAGCAGTGACTGTGACGATGGTGCGTGAAGATAATGAGCCAGCCCCCTGCTGGTGTACTGTCTGATTAGGGGGAGTCGAGCTTTGCCTGTGGCCCGTGCCGAACCGCCTCCCTGCCATTGCACCCCATTAACAACACGTTGACAAACACACTGCCTGCGGTCGCTGCCTCGGCCCGTATTTACGTTCCCAGCGAGCTCCGAGCCAAAGCGATCAGCCTTCGGTGACAGGTTCTTTGCGTACAAGACGGGAGTAAGCTATACTTAAACACTGACGCTGAACGTGTTTTCATTTCAGAATTCAAAATAACTGATACGCGGTGTTTCAATAAGCTGTTTACAATTCTTCAAAAAGTTTTTAAACGTATTGTAATTTCAAATCACTTAGAATAATGCCCCGTAAAACACGTAATTTAGTTTAGTGAATGGTCACTTTGCTTCAAAATTCCTTCTGTAGGTCACACAATGAGCCACCAACGTCTGTCCTCAGGAAATAAGACTGTCTGGTTATTATTTGTGTTACACGTGTAAGCGTACTGTCATATCGCTGGCTTGGTTGCGGAGTATCTTTGCGGGCGACGCTTACGCGCACGGCCGTACAACTGAGAACTGTGAACTATAAACTTAACTTTGTGAACATTCATTACAAGTGTTAAGGAGGAGGACTGGTACCAAATATCTGTATATGCGTGAGAGCGTAAGAACTTTCGTGCGATCATTCGGCTTCCGCATCATCAACAATCACCCGCGTCGTGTCTGTTATGCGTACGCTCGTCCGAATGATATTGTGGACTGTTAATCATCCATTGACTGGGATAACACTTCTGAATTAAAATGTAAACAGTGCAACCTGCGACTTCCTTTTATCGTCTCAGAATATAGTTGTTCGTACCAGACGTAGAACAGTGCTGTGTTTTGAAGTTGAGTGGCTCCCCTAAACCAGGTCGCATTTTTCGGTAGATAATTTCAGACAAGCCAACGGCAGTGTGCAGCAGGACAATACGATCACCGCGGGATTATCAGGTACGTGTTGTGGACAGGGCGCACGGTCTAGAAAGGCAGAAGCGACAACCACTTTAGGGTCCCCCACCCCCATTTGTATCCCCGGGCGCGCTACACATGGAACAACAAAAGAATGGAAGGAAGGAACCTTAGTGTTTGTCTTCCCATGGATTATGAGTGATTAGACAAAGAACACAGAATCTGAGGCGGGAAGAAAAAGGAACCATACTAAGTGATTTAGGGACGCCACAGAATACCTAACTGTGGATGGCCGAACTAGGATTTGAACCGCCGTACTCTCCCGGATGCGGGTTCAGTGTCTAAACCACTGCGCGACCTCTCACTCCTCGGGCCGCATACGGAGTGGTGTAGGGGGCGGGGGCGGCGAGGAGAGGGGGGAGGGGGGGGGGAGAAACTAACGTTTTCGAACTACATGCATTTTGTGCAGGCTTTCATAGTGACCAATTTTCAACACATTTAAAGAGGTACTGTGGCCAGTGCCATCCCAACAGGTTCCATGTTTGTTTTTTCTGAATCAGGACATATTTACTAAGCATCTGGATGCCCTAACATCTGAAACAGTACCAAATGGCTGCAACAGACCGGTTTCAATTGTATTTTTTTTATTACGGCAAATATAACAGAGCAAAATTATTTTATATAATATAACTTAATTAGTTCAAAATTGTCACAAAGGGATAGAATAGCGGATATAGAAGTGTATAAAAGGGTTCAGATGCCACTTTTATCTGCTCTATTGTATTTTTTCTCTCTTTTTTGAGTAACAAACTTTGAATGAGATGAATCCATATTACCTCCGTTTGGTATTTATACCATAGCGTCTGATTGGTGCTATTTGCGCATACTCGTGAGTTGTCAAGATTGGAAGACAAACAATAAAATACTCCTTTCTCACTCCACTTCTATTGCCCCTGTAGTCGCCGCGCTACGTACACTCTGCCCCTGACATAATCCGCATACTTTACTTAACAAAATATTGGTGGCTCTGTAAGTATTTGTGTTTATTACTGAGCAAGAAAAATACAACGTTCAAAAGTTCTTAACTTTAGCTGTCGTCTTTCGATTTAGCTATCAGTTGCTAGAATCGTTTTGTTATAAAATAAGGCTGAGAACCGGAGCCGCACTAATACATGATTCGGGCCGCATTCGCGGTTTGACGACCACTGGTATAGAGCAATAGACCCCCATCAGAAATTTGGTCTACTTTGAAGACGCATTCCATGCTGGATATGAAGTTTCCACACCAGCAGATTTTTGGTTAAGAAAACATGCGACGAGGTCAATCCATCGCGGTAAAAGCAAGCATTTGTGATAGCAACGACTGTGCTGCTTCACTATCCCAATATATCTGTACTCACATTGCAGATTATCACTCCAAATTCGTAGCCTGACTGTGCGTAAACATGACCACGTTTTCAGTACAGTGAATCCTTATTGAAACAGAGTGCACACTAGATGCTGCAGCTTTACTTTCTTGATATGGAGGACAGTATATAGCTGTCCATAAACTACATATTGGCTTCTCTCTCTGGTTTTTCGGCTGACGTTTTTTTGATGATTTTTCTGGCAAAGCTTTACCCCCTATTGCTGGTAGTGGACTGGAGGGTCAAGCTTTGACAATGCCAGCCACTCATACTGGAACCCGAGAGAGAAGCCAACAGGTATTTTGTTAACAAGTGGCGACGAAAGCCTTAACATTTTTGTTTCAGAAACTAACTTGATAAGGAAGCCATTAACTTCTTTTCGATAGCCTTTACAGGCTAGCACATAAAAAATATTAGGACTGGCTCTTAAGTCACCTGAAACGATAATAGTTTACTTTTCATGTTACTGCTAGTATTTAATCGGCACACTTTTTAGTGATGTGCTCAGAAAGTTGCTTATATCAGAAAATTTAAATATTATCTATATTATTTATAATTTCTTGAAACCAAAGCGACGATGAGGTAAGACACTGGATTGCCACGCTCGGGATTCAATTCCTCGTCCGAACACTCCTATTTACAGTTTCTGAGATTTCTCTAAATTTCTTATTGGAAAACTGGGGTGGTTTCATTTGAAAGGGACAACCAAATTTCCTCCAAAACCCAAGCTATGCTGCGTCTCTGATGATTTTGTCGTCGACGGATCAGTAAAACCCGATTTCCTAACTTCTTCAAACATTTCTTTAAACAAATGTTACGACAAACTGTAATACGAAGGAAGGAAGTATCTCATAAATACGGGGTGTCCCAGCTATCGTGTCCACCCAAAATATCTCTGGAACAATAACAGCTATTGGAAAACGACTTTCACCGGTATCAATGTAGGGTTGGGGCCGATGAATGTATTTATTTGGAAACATTCTAAAACGAAAGCTTTAACACAAACTTATATTTTTTTAAATGGACCTCCTATATTTTTTCTTCAGCAATCCATAGCATGACAAAGCACATACACAATGGCGTTAAAGGTTAAAAAACACGGATACTTTCGATTTAGAAAGTTTCCAAATATGTACATTCATGGGCCCCAGCCCTACATTGATACCGGTGAAAGTCGTTTTCCAATAGCTGTTATTGTTCCAGAGATTTTTTGGGTGGACAAGATAGCTGGGACACCCTATATATATATATATATATATATATATATATATATATATATATATATATATATATAAGCTTATGTAATAGTGATATAATAGTGAAAACAAGTTGTGAGCTGTGAACAACGACATGTATTGGTTTACAGCCTGCGAGCACATTAATATTCCATAAACTACGTAGCATTTAAAGTTTCTATATTAACTTTATTGAGTATATAGCGTGAAGCTAAAACCACGAAACTCGAGGAATAGTGTCAAAGCAACTGTGCTCTGTACGACTAAGTTAAGACATTTAGCAAACAATGGATTGTGTTGGGTAACTGTTCTGTTGCCCAAACGGTGAACACTTAAAGCGCCTCAAAAATCAAAACTCGCTTCTCGTCAGCTTGTAGTTGCTGTTTAGTTGGTGCAGAACACAGCGTTCGCATGACGTCACTGGTGACGTAAGGACGGCTTACGAGCGATGAAGGGACTTCGCAGTGCTTTAAAGACGTCGTCATGCTATTTGTTCGCTGTCACATTCAATAGACCCTGGTGTCCTGGACTAAAGAAACTTTAGACATCCGTTTTAATGTTAGCAGAAATGCTTTTGGAACACTAATAAAGGAAATGTCGTTTTTTTTTCAGTCAAACGTGGGTTATTATTCTCAAGGGATTAATGGCAAGTCATTGTCAACTGCAGTTCAAATCTCTCCGTTTTCACTTCAGGAGACATAGTACTCTTGCAGCCGTTTCTGTGGAAAGTAAAGATTTGGACGTTTGTGTGGTTCTTGTCTCGAGTGCTGGGAGGGCAGAGAAATCTTCATTTCAAGATGACAACAGTTCATTTATAAAAAAAGAATAAGAAAACATTATATTTCAACATAATAATGGATAAACAGGTTAGATGCCATCCTACAACACAAGCGCTAAATGTTAAAAGTGCAAAAGCTTGTCAACGAGATGGCTAGCGTCAGTATGTTTCTCTTTCTTATCACTCTGCTTGTTCGAAGAGCTCCGTTTCATTCTTGAGCGTCTAATAATAACAGTGTTAACTGAGATGGGGTTCATTTGATGTAATTATGAGCAACATGTTACTGCACTTAATGTTAGCATAAAATAAACTCTTCGCTTGCTCTCACCTTTTTAACACCGCTGTACTGCATCTTCTGTTATTTGCTCTCTGCAGTGTATCACGGGACGTTCAAATTTTTGTCCGTATACGACGGGTTTACACTCGGTGACTTTTCTGTATTCGCTGACCTAACTGGCGTGCAAATAGAGAGTAGATTTTTTAGTTCTTCACACCGTTTGCTGCAGAACGAAACGTACGGCACAAGGAAATTTGTAAATCATACAGTCAAAGTGCACATGTCATTTAGGCTCCTCTATAATTAGGTATACTATTTTCAGAGCGTGCAAGACAAACAGCACAATCTCTGAGTTTTCTCTACTGAAGATGTACTGAGTTATCGAGACGTTGAAATTGACACGTAATACAAAGAATGTTCTGTTGTTTAGTGTGAAAGAGAAATGGATACTGAAAAATTATTCTCAATTGCCAAAATGCAAAAAATGGTTCAAATGGCTCTGAGCACTATGGAACTAAACTTCTGAGGTCATAAGTCCCCTAGAACTTAGAACTACTGAAACCTAACTAACCTAAGGACATCACACACATCCATGCCCGAGGAAGGATTCGAGCCTGCGACCGTAGCGGTCGCGAGGTTCCGGACTGAAGCGCCTAGAACCACACGGCCACAGCGTCCGGCGCCAAAATGCACGGAATATTTTAATTAAATAATATAACTGAACGATAAGAGGAGACAAAATATCTTGAGATGTGTTATACATAAGCGACTCTGTTCTACGTTGAACTGTGTGCGTAGAATAATTCACGGAGTGATTATTTGAGTGAGTGGGTGCATGTCGGACTCATTTTGACTCCCCTCAGTGAAATAAGGCCGGTCTAAAACTCTGAATAGCTTGGATACACAGAATAGGTGGCTTAGACGTAAGTTGGGTTTGTTTTCCACATCTGCCTCAGATACAGTTTAAAGATGAAAAAAGAAGGTTCAAATTGCTCTGAGCACTATGGGACTTAACAGCTGAGGTCATCAGTCCCCTAGAACTTAGAACTACTTATACCTAACTAACATAAGGACATCACACACATCCATGTCCGAGGCAGGACTCGAACCTGCGACCGTATTAAAGATGAAAAAATGTTCAACTGGGGGAAGACGAGTCACGGGCAGTTGGTGCAAACGAAATTTTTTCCCGCTCTAAGTTAAGTTGGTGTTTTGGGGGTAGCACGGACATCCTTAGACAGGAGTGTAGCCGGCCGGAGTGGCCGAGCGGTACTAGGCGCTACAGTCTGGAACCGCTACGATCGCAGGTTCGAATCCTGCCTCGGGCGTGGATGTGTGTGATGTCCTTAAGTTAGTTAGGTTTAAGTAGTTCTAAGTTCTAGGGGACTGATGACCTCAGAAGTGAAGTCCCATAGTGCTCAGAGCCATTTTTTAACAGGAGTGTATGTTGTGATACCCTCGCCGTTGACCACTATCACCGATTCACAGCGTCAGCAGCCCAGTACGAGGCTAATATCTGACGTCATAGAGCTAGCGCCCGAGTCGTACGAGAAAGACAGGCCGCGGCGCGTACGTCACGAAGGTAGCCCTGCGCTCGCTCAAATCAGCAGACAAACTACGTTTCTACACCTGTTAACTCGTAACTAGGCGTGTCCGTACAAACGAAAACTGAATCTTCTACTGGAATGTGCTATTATGGAATCTTACTGTTATTAGTCCTATAATGATGGGTGGTCCATGGCCTACTTATAATTTGTTACGGCTGCACTGGCGTACAATAAAATAAACTCATGCTAAAATGATCATCAGTTGCATAAGGCACCACTTCCAGCATATAATGGGTACTGTTAAGCAATGTTGTAAAGAAGACGTTATACCATTTATATCGAGTATTGATCTTAAATTAAATTTTTCTGTAGTACTCTTAATCAGTAAGACTTCGTAATAGCAAATTCCAGTAGAAGATGCAGTTCTCGTTAGTACTTACACACCCAGCTGCGAGTTAACAGGTTTAGAAACACATTTTCTCTGCTGAGCTGAGCGAGTGAACGAGTTCGGGACTACCTTCGTGACGTAGGCGCCGCGGCCTGTCTTTCTCGTGGGCCTCAGCTAGCGCCAGAGACGCATTCTGCAAACACGTAGGGGGTAGGCTAGAGGACGCCCTCGCCTCGCTTAAGAATGGACACCTTGTGAACAGCCTGGCAGACAGTGCGAAATGTGTAGATAACTGAAGGTCCCCCTGTAGACCCTGGGATGGGGCTTAGGCGCAAAGCACCAGGAATTCGCACGGCGGGTCGTGTGGAAGAAGTCAACGTGCTTAAAAAAATGTTTGCTGGACAGTAAGGAGACTGTTTATAAATTACGAATGCCCAGTGATTCTGTAACGAAACACAAACGTAAGACTCTCCAGGCCTCAAGAATAGATAGCCGTTACGAAGAAGTATTGTGTCGCCGCTTTCACAGCGACTTAGGTATGCAGAAAAGCATCGGGACATTGTGCGACCAACACTGGGAACAGCCTTGACAGTGAAAACGTGAGAAAGACGCCGATTCTCGACTCTCACCAAGCCCACGCAACACAAAAAAATTCCACCAACGACCAGTCGTTGGGTGGCAGTGCAAATTTAACCCGCCAATGACAACTCCTAGAGAAGCATAAAGTCGAGAAGGCGTGTAGCTTAGGAGAATGAGGAGAAGTGAAGGTACAGTCGGTGAGACAGCGCAGAAGCAAGAGGACATGTGAGCTCTTCCATCCATCGCCTACTTCCACCTCCCGACGCCGCGATATCGCTGCTTCGGCAGGGCAACAGACCTGGAGCGGTTAATCCGGAGACCGCACCTGGGCCTCGCCGCAAGGCCGCGGGTCTCCGATGAGAGCTGCCGATTCGCCGCCGTGACCGGCCCACCGTCTGATGTCGACATCGCACGCGACGAATGACCACAGAGAGCGGTGAGGTGATTCATTCCCCCTCCTTCCCCTTAATAGCTGAGTTCTGTCCATACCCAGTCGAATCAGCCTTGAGATAAATGTTTCTTTGTGTAAGAAGGTACTGAAATAAATTCAATCATTTCATGTTTTATTCATCTAAACAATCTGTTCCATTCGCCTATCCATCCATTAATCTCGTAACCTCTTCCGCTTTGATTCCAAACAATCCAGTCGGAGGAACATCCACAACTGAGCTTATACCAGAGGTTGAAAATACCGCTACAGCTGTAAGGCTCTTTTATTTAGCACACTACCGTTTCTGACTCTTATGCGCCCATCTTCAGGTGACGTAACTTGGTGCTGTGACCCCCAGAACCCACAGTGGACAGGTACAGGAAGCGGTCTGCTGCCGGCGAACCCTCTGCACACAGCGTCTTGTACTCGTACACCGCGGCGCTCTGGGGGTCACAGCACCAAGTTACGACACCTGAAGATGGTCGTTTAACTGGTAGTATTCTAAATAAAAGAGCCTTACAGCTGTACCGGTATTTTCAACGTCTGGCTCTTTGGTTCCACTTAACTGTTCATGTCACATAATTATTTTCTCCTAACGTGGAACAATATAATTAGTGATCTGCATGCCAATTTGTACAAGACATTACAGAATTCTTGATTCACTTTATTTTTCGCTCTCAACATGAGGCGATCTCTCTAGAAATCTGGGTATTATGTCATATCACAGAATTTCAAGGATACACTACACTGTCAGTTTCAGTATGAAGAAAAATCTCTATATGTATATAGTGTGAAAAATATGAAGGAACACGTGGTTCATTTTGTGCACATCATCCTACTATGGTGTGAAAACAGCAACTCACTAAATAAATACCGAAAATCGTTCACTTAATGAAGCAACAAATACCCACTTAGTACCAGATATTTTTCTGTGGGATTAAGACTGTGCCGAGTGGCCGAGCGGTTCTAGGCGCTACAGTCTGGAACCGCGCGACCGCTACGGTCGCAGGTTCGAATCCTGCCTCGGACATGGATGTGTGTGATGTCCTTAGGTTAGTTAGGTTTAAGTAGCTCTAAGTTCTAGGGGGCTGATGACCTCAGCAGTTAAGTCTCATAATGCTCAGAGCCATTTGAACCATTTTGATTAAGACTGTGTAATTTAGCGTTCCAGTCGACATGCGACAACGTGCCTCAGTGTTCGTCAAACCAGGAACGTATATGTGCAGCCCCATGGACACAGCTGCGCCATCTTAATCGACGCAAATACCCGCAGCAAACTCATCATGAAGTTGTAGAAGAAAGGGCAACACTTGGTCATCGACAAATGTGAAATAAAGATCCTGGTTCACATTAATGGTAACCTGAACGAGTGGGCTCAAGTCATTGTACGAAAAACAGCCCGAAATCATCACGGAACAATCTTTTTCTTCAACTATACCCTCCAATTATTGCTCATTGGGCTGTCGATGCAAGCGACACGTTGAATAATTCGAAAAGAGGCAACATCTCAGCTGGTCAAACCACGCTACACGAATTAAATTAGCTTCTCCCCAATATCTACACTGTTTGGTTCACTGGGGTCGCACAGTTTTATACGACGCTGCGAGCAATAGGTCTTTGCGAGGTACTTGAGTCCAAATGTCCATTGCTTGTAGCTCCTTTCGCAATTTTCACTCGTAAACTGGATGAGATGGACCAGCATTCAATGGCAGCAGCGAAACAAGTCGGTCTGAAACCGGTTACCGATTATACAGTGAAGCGCCAAAGAAACTGATATAGCCATGCGTATTCAAATACAGTGATATCTAAACAGGCAGATTTCGTTGCTGCGGTCGGCAACGCCTATGTAAGACAACAAGTTTCTGGCGCAGTTGTTAGATAGGTTACTGCTGCTACAATGGCAGGTTACCAATGATTCAATGAGTTTGAACGTGGTGTTACAGTCAGTCGGCGCTCGAGCGATGGGTCATAGCATCTCCGAGGTAGAGATGAAGTGGGGATTTCCCCGTACGACCATTTCACGAGCGTATCGTGAATATCAAGAATCCGGTAAAACATGAAGTCTCCGACATCGCTGCGGCCGGAAAAAAAGATCCTGCAACAACGGGACGAACGACGACTGAAGGGATTCGTTCAACGTGACAGAAGTGCAACTCTTCCGCAAATCTCTGCAGGTTTCAAAGCTGGGCCATCAAAAATTGTCAGCGAGCGAACCATTCAACGAAACATCGTCGATATGGGCTTTTGGAGCCGAAGGCCCACTCGTGTACCCTTGATGACTGCACCGGCCTGCACCCGTCAACACAGACATTGAACTGTTGATGACTGGAAACACGTTGCCTCGTCGGACGAATCTCGTTTCAAATTGTATCGAGCGGATGGACATGTATTGATATGGAGGCAACCCCATTAATCCAAGGACCACATTCAAGCTGATGGAGACTCTGTAATGGTGTGAGGCATGTGTAGTTGGAGTGATATGGGACCCCAGGTTCGCTGGCCACAAAACGACATGAACTTTATTGAGCATATCACAGCAAATTATTTCGTGTGTTTCACCTTGCATTGAAGTAAGAGGTCTTGTGTTATGCTTTGCATCTGGAAGGAGAGCAACTGTTTTTGCTCTCATCTCAGGACAGCTGTCGTTAGCGTATCGCGTGCGTTCGATTTCGTTATGCATACTCCTATGAATCAAAAGAAATAGTATTGTATTTTATTCAATCTTTTTCATATTCCATACAGATTTGTACTGGTAACACAACTATACAGTAAAAATCTCAGTTCAGTATCTTTAATACTTTTCGAAATGTAAACTTTTACCTGAAACTCATAATAACTTTTCTGGTACCACAAAACAGGGTTAAAGCCTATGAAGTATTTATTTATAATGATGGCTGAGATTATAACCAAGAAGATTCAGTTCACAGAAATTGTTTACCCAATATTATCCTTGCTTTCATTTCATAACGGCTGATATAGTAACAAGCACTTTAAAAATTGCTGTTTACCTATATTTTGTTGTGTGAGTATTGTGGGGACACAGAGAGTATATGGTTGACAAACGTAAAATCTAGTTGTTTTATTTAATTAAAACTCTGGAAACGTATGCGTGGAAAAATTCTTGTACACTCCTGAATCATGTGACGTACGTCCAAGTGTGCATGCTTTTGTATAGAAACAGACAGAATCAATTTTTGTTGTTGTTGTGGTCGTCAGTCCTGAGACTGGTTTGATGCAGCTCTCCATACTTCTCTATCCTGTGCAAGCTTCTTCAACTCCCAGTACCTACTGCAACCTACATCCTTCTGAATCTGCTTAGTGTATTCATCTCTTGGTCTCCCTCTACGATTTTTACCCTCCACGCTGCCATCCAATGCTAAATTTGTGATCCCTTGATGCCTCAAAACATGTCCTACCAACCAATCCCTTCTTCTAGTCAAGTTGTGCCACAAACTTCCCTTCTCCCAAATCCTATTCAATACCTCCTCATTAGTTACGTGATCTACCCACCTTATCTTCAGCATTCTTCTGTAGCACCACACTTCGAAAGCTTCTATTCTCTTCTTGTCCAAACTGGTTATCGTCCATGTTTCACTTCCATACATGGCTACACTCCATACAAATACTTTCAGAAACGACTTCCTGACACTTAAATCTATACTCGATGTTAACAAATTTCTCTTCTTCAGAAACGATTTCCTTGCCATTGCCAGTCTACATTTTATATCCTCTCTACTTCGACCATCATCAGTTATTTTATTCCCTAAATAGCAAAACTCCTTTACTACTTTAAGTGTCTCATTTCCTAATCTAATCCCCTCAGCATCACCCGATTTAATTTGACTACATTCCATTATCCTCGTTTTGCTTTTGTTGATGTTCATCTTATATCCTCCTTTCAAGACACTGTCCATTCCGTTCAACTGCTCTTCCGAGTCCTTTGCTGTCTCTGACAGAATTACAATGTCATCGGCGAACCTCAAAGTTTTTACTTCTTCTCAATGAATTTTAATACCTACTCCGAATTTTTCATTTGTTTCCTTTACTTCTTGCTCAATATACAGAATGAATAACATCGGGGAGAGGCTACAACCCTGTCTCACTCCTTTCCCAACCACTGCTTCCCTTTCATGCCCTTGACTCTTATAACTACCATCTGGTTTCTGTACAAATTGTAAATAGCCTTTCGCTCCCTGTATTTTACCCCTGCCACCTTCAGAGTTTGAAAGAGAGTATTCCAGTTAACGTTGTCAAAAGCTTTCTCTAAGTCTACAAATGCTAGAAATGTAGGTTTGCCTTTTCTTAATCTTTCTTCTAAGATAAGTCGTAAGGTTAGTATTGCCTCACGTGTTCCAACATTTCTACGGAATCCAAACTGATCTTCCCCGAGGTCCGCTTCTACCAGTTTTTCCATTCGTCTGTAAATAATTCGCGTTAGTATTTTGCAGCTGTGACTTATTAAACTGATAGTTCGGTAATTTTCACATCTGTCAACACCTGCTTTCTTTGGGATTGGAATTATTATATTCTTCTTGAAGTCTGTGGGTATTTCGCCGTCTCATACATCTTGCTCACCAGATGGTAGAGTTTTGTCATGACTGGCTCTCCCAAGGCCATCAGTAGTTCTAATGGAATGTTGTCTACTCCCGGGGCCTTGTTTCGACTCAGGTCTTTCAGTGCTCTGTCAAACTCTTCACGCAGTATCTTATCTCCCATTTCATCTTCATCTACATCCTCTTCCATTTCCATAATATTGTCCTCAAGTACATCGCCCTTATAAAGACCCTCTATATACTCCTTCCACCTTTCTGCCTACCCTTCTTTGCTTAGAACTGGGTTGCCATCTGAGCTCTTGATATTCATACAAGTGGTTCTCTTCTCTCCAAAGGTCTCTTTAATTTTCCTGTAGGCAGTATCTATCTTACCCCTAGTGAGACAAGCCTCTACATCCTTACATTTGTCCTCTAGCCATCCCTGCTTAGCCATTTTGCACTTCCTGTCGATCTCATTTTTGAGACGTTTGTATTCCTTTTTGCCTGCTTCATTTACTGCATTTTTATATTTTCTCCTTCCATCAATTAAATTGAATATTTCTACTGTTACCCAAGGATTTCTATTAGCCCTCGTCTTTTTACCTACTTGATCCTCTGCTGCCTTCACTACTTCATCCCTCAGAGCTACCCATTCTTCTTCTACTGTATTTCTTTCCCCCATTCCTGTCAATTGTTCCCTTATGCTCTCCCTGAAACTCTCTACAACCTCTGGTTCTTTCAGTTTATCCAGGTCCCATCTCCTTAAATTCCCACCTTTTTGCAGTTTCTTCAGTTTCAATCTGCAGTTCATAACCAATAGGTTGTGGTCAGAATCCACATCTGCCCCTGGAAATGTCTTGCAATTTAAAACCTGGTTCCTAAATTTCTGTCTTACCATTATATAATCTATCTGATACCTTTTAGTATCTCCAGGATTCTTCCAGGTATACAACCTTCTTTTATGATTCTTGAACCAAATGTTAGCTATGATTAAGTTATGCTCTGTGCAAAATTCTACAAGGCGGCTTCCTCTTTCATTTCTTCCCCCCAATCCATATTCACCTACTATGTTTCCTTCTCTCCCTTTTCCTACTCTTGAATTCCAGTCACCCATGACTATTAAATTTTCGTCTCCCTTCACTACCTGAATAATTTCTTTTATCTTGTCATATATTTCATCAATTTCTTCATCATCTGCAGAGCTAGTTGGCATATAAACTTGTACTACTGTAGTAGGCATGGGCTTTGTGTCTATCTTGGCCACAATAATGCGTTCACTATGCTGTTTGTAGTAGCTAACTCGCATTCCTATTTTTTTATTCATTATTAAACCTACTCCTGCATTACCCCTATTTGATTTTGTATTTATAACCCTGTAATCACCTGACCAAAAGTCTTGTTCCTCCTGCCACCGAACTTCACTAATTCCCACTATATCTAACTTTAACCTATCCATTTCCCTTTTTAAATTTTCTAACCTACCTGCCCGATTAAGGGATCTGACATTCCACGCTCCGATCCGTAGAACGCCAGTTTTCTTTCTCCTGATAACGACGTCCTCTTGAGTAGTCCCCGCCCGGAGATCCGAATTAGTAATTAGTAATTCATTTCTGAGGATAGCCCTTATTTTTCATTTAAATTGAATTTGGGTTTATAAATATATCTGTTACAAATTGCTGCGTACAATCTTATTGGGTGACTTAGGAATTACTGTGAGAAGAGGAGAGCTCGAGCGTGTCTGATTGGCTGCCAGCTAATAGGGATGAAGTACGGTAGTTCCCGCGCTTTGTATGGTGCTACAGTTCTGCGTCTCTAGGAGTCGTTCGGAAAACGTCTTACTGTGCAGACCAATGTGGATTCTCACCACACATATTTTTGCTAAGGTGAAGAACATCTTGCACTCTGTCGGTTCTTTGATCATATTTATAAAGCGACTGTAGTATTAAAAGTGTTAGTGAGAGTTTGTGCATTTTAAGTAGTTATTTGCGTGTGAACTTTCTTATCATCCTTAAACCCCGCGTGGCGTTTTTCGAGAACGTCTCTGAACATTTGGGCGACCGTTCCTTCTAAGAAGTCCACTGAATAACTTGATTGAGAATTCGCGAGTAGCTGTGGGTCAATGACTTTACGGAACGCTAAAATTATGCAGACCGCACTGAAAAATTTCTGGCTGCTTTTGTGTGGAGAACATGTAGTAATGATAGCCATCAACTTACATCAGTATAGACTTTTACAATAAATACTGACTTAACAGCCATTTACAAAATTTTTGGAGGTAATAAAGCCTACACAATCGAACTTTAAAAAGTCTCAAGTTACTTAGAAATCCAAACGCTCGGTTATTTTACAAACTTTCTGACGCTGCATCCAAGCTTGAGTTACGTGGCCTTGTTTGGTAGATATTCAGTCGATTTTTCTTGAACGCTGCTTTTGTCAACTGGACCAGTAGCTATCAACGCAGAGTGAAGGGGCAGACAATAAACCTGCTGAGGTAGGTGGACTAAATGTTAAAGATGAGAACTTACAACCCACCCCGCTGCACACTATCGGCAATTTTCAGATCTTCAGTCTTACAGCAATGTGTCTGAGTAGAAGTTTATTTTCCTTACCGTGTGTGAGAATGTGACACGTTGACCAACTGTAATACTGGGGATGGCTCAAAGCGACTGAAGCCAGCAATTTGTTACTGATTGTCTAACATTATGTTTGTGCCAATAATTCTCCGTAGCTATATCTCTGAATCGTGTGATCTTCATTATGAAGAGAACCCTGAGTCCTTCTTTCATGTAACCTCCCGCTACGGTACTGTAGCTCTATAAGCTACTGCTCGGGAAACATTGTAATGCCTACTGTGATAGCAAAAAATGAAATGTTTGTGGAATTTAAGAAAACGAAGATGGCGGAACTCGAACCAGAACCTTGCGACACAAGAGCTCTCCAGAGGGGACGCGAAGAGGTAGGAGGAGGGACTGCGCCAGTAACCGTTTACGAGAAGAACACGGCAAGTGCCATCACCCGATTTCTCAGCAACTTCGCTTAGTGAAAGCCTGGTCAAAAAAGCGAACACGTTTGTCGCCTTATCTGTAGATACTCGATCGTTCTTGAGATAACTACGATCAGAGGTTTCGAGTTAGTTTATGTGCCTTTTAGCCTGCAATCAGCTCAGCCAGGGCGGTGACACGGTGGCTAGCGTCGTGGCATCACACTTTTGCGACCGTTTTTCGAAATCCGATTATTGTTTTTACTTTTGATTTTTTTTTTCATTTGTCTATCCGTGTCTGTAGAAGATTAATGCACAAATGTTTTCTAATGTATGCTGAAATGACGTTGTCGTTATTTGTCTACTAGATGTCTGTCTACTGAATGAATTTAAAAAACGTAAGTAAATGAGGAAATTATTTGAAATTGTTTACTGTGAAATTTCAGTAGTCTTTCTTGATTCATAATCAACTGCAAGCACCAGACTTTGGAAAAATGATTCGATGTGCGTGGTTTGAAGGGAAAATACTGCCAAAGCGTGAAATCTTCAGCACTGTCAACGACGTTTCGTTCCCGAGTAAGATCTATACGAGGAACTATCACTGTGACAAAGCTGGCTTCGGGCAGTGCTTTTAGTGCTCGGAATTTCTACGTTTGGAACGTTTCAACGATTGGTATCATCCAGAGAATGCACCAAATCTTCCTGAATAACAAACGTAGGAATAAAACATAGAGATTACTACAAGAATTGACTCAAGAATGAAATGTAAGAATCTGAGGATTTGAAAAGACTTTAACCCCTGAAAATGCCACACGCACACATATTATTTAATAAATATAAGCTAGTTACTGTGAAACGCCGACGTAATTTACAATTAATATGATGTTGTAGTATAGCTTAACTTAATCAGAAATATTTATCTGGTTACTCTCTATGGACGTGGGTAGGTAAAAGGTTCAAAAAATAAAAATTAAATCAGTTATCGGGTTTAGATCACGGGGCGTAAAAGTATGATATGTGCCACCACTTTCCATGAATTTATCGTGCGCTAAAAGGCATCTACGGTACGTCAAAAACTTTGACCCTCACTTTCTCAGAAACAGTCGAATATCTACGGATCAGCGAAGACACTTGTTCGCTTGCTTTGACTCCTCTTACACCGAGCGAAGTTTCTGGGAAATTGGATCATGACACCCATCCTGTTCTCCTCGTCAGATACGGACTGTAGGCATGCACCTGAAGCAGACTCCATCCTCTACTAGTGGTTACACCAATTAAGGGGGTGACCAGTCAGCGTTTCCCGACTGAGTTTTCAAAATTCCTCCATACCAGACAAAAAAATCCCAAAATGATACCATTTCGGGAACTTTTTTCTAAATATCTTAAGCTCACCTGTTCCTTTGAACTATTATCTGTTATCTGTGTTCACAGCTTGAAGGGGTGGAATTATGTGTCCAGGGTCGTAAAATAATCGTACATATCAAAAAATTATAGTATGTAAACTAAAATTTTTAATTTGTAAATAAAAACTCACAGCCTGAACAGAAAAATAAAAAAGCGTCCTCTGGGAGTACCACATTTGCTTTCTTCATGCTATTTTCATCGTTCTTTTGATTTACCATTAGTGCATCACCTGCATCCCACATCATAACTCAAAGAGCTCCATTTCATGGACAGGCATCACAGCGGTGGGCCTAACGTATGTAAATTGAAGGGACAGCACTGCTGTCAGCTGCAGCGGGACATTAAGCGGAATCAGCGGCGACGAGCGTAAATGTGTACCGGACCGGGATTCGAACCCGGAGTCTCCTGTTAATTAGGCAGTTGCGGTAACCACTGCTCCAACCGAGACACAGTGTTACCGCACCTGCACGGACCATCTCGGTACGCCTAGCAGTCGATCCACACTCCTACCGAGCGCCACTTACCCTCAGTCGCTGCCCATTTATACTCCCGTTCGCTACTTCAAGATTCGCATAGGAGATCGGACGTATTTATGCATTCGCAGTGAAGGCATTAACGTCTCCCCACAAAGGGCAAAGTGAATCGATTGATTTGAACTGAGAGTGACAGCCAGCTAATATCTAGAAAACTAAGGACATATTTGTCTTGTAAATATAAACCGCCTATGCTTGCTGCATTGTATTTTATTTCTCCCAGACTCCTTTTGCCATTTTTTACTTTAAGGTATCTTCAGTGCGATGTATAACGATGCAATTTTTTATATTTGTTATTTTTATTCGTGGAGGTATGTACCGTCCACGCAACTAAATGAAGGCAGTTTTGTTTATTCCCATATGCGTTTCGCTTCTTATATTTGGGAAGCATCATCATCACTCCCCTGAAATATGTGCTTCCTTTTATACTTACAATAAACGTATTATGTGGTAGATATAATATGCCGCTATATTACATTTTGTCATCCTGAATGAGATTTTCACTCTGCAGCGGAGTGTGCGCTGATATGAAACTTCCTGGCAGATTAAAACTGTGTTCCGGACCGAGACTCGAACTCGGGACCTTTGCCTTTCGCGGGGAAGTGTTCTACCATCTGAGCTACCCAAGCACGACTGACGACCTGTCCTTACAGCTTCAATTCTACCAGTATCTCGTCTCCTACTTTCCAAACTTCACAGAAGCTCTTCTGCGAATCTTGCAGAACTAGCACTCCTGGAAGAAAGGATACTGCGGAGACTTGGATTAGCCACAGCCTGGGGGATGTTTCTGGAATGAGATTTTCCACTCTGCAGCGGAGTGTGCGCTGATATCCCCCATGCTGTGGCTAAGCCAGGTCACCGCAATATCCTTTCTTCCAGGAGTGCTAGTTCTGCAAGGTTCGCAGAAGAGCTTCTGAGAAGTTTGGAAAGTAGGAGACGAGGTACTGGTAGAATTGAAGCAGAGAGGACGGGTCGTGAGCCGTGCTTGGGGAGTTCAGATGGTGCCGGCACGGTAGCTCAGCGTGTTCGGTCAGAGTGCTGCGTGCTCTCTATAATAAAATAACTGAGTCAAAGAATCAACGATCAACTTGAACGGATGTCTTGTGACGTCCGCCCAGACCAAACGCAACGAACAATATAAGCCGGTTCGGTAGTTCAGCGTGTTCAGTCAGAGAGCTGGTTGGCTTCCGTAATAAAAAAACTGAGTGGAAGGATCCATAACGAACTTTAACGGGTGTCATGCGACGTCCGCAACGACCAAACACAACGGTCAACAACGAACAAAATGAAAAAAAAAAGATGGTAGAGCACTTGCCCGCGAAAGGCAAAGGTCCCGAGTTCGAGACTCGGTCCGGCACACAGTTTTAATCTGCCAGGAAGTTTCACATTTTGTCATGTTATTCTCTTGTTTATTATGTTAGAAGCAACATTTGTAGCACAAGTTCCGTAATGTGAACTTATCGTTCGGTGTTACTTATATTTTACAGCGCTGTTAACTCATGTGTGCGGTCTTGGACATCTATTTGTTAGTTTCCGTACTCCAGGCGACCAAATTCGCCCAATCTAAATCCTGTGGAACGGAAGGAGTGACTATCGGGCTCCACCACCGCGTACGCAAATCAGTGGCCAGTTTCCAGAATGAGATTTTCACTTTGCAGCGGAGTGTGCGCTGATATGAAACTTCCTGGTAGAGCACTTGCCCGCGAAAGGCAAGGGTCCCGAGTTCGAGTCTCGGTCCGGCACACAGTTTTAATCTGCCAGGAAATTTCAGTGGCCCGTTATTTACGCGAATTACATGACCCGTGCGCAGACATCTAACGCCACATACCTCCACAAAGCTACCAACAAACTGTCCGATCGCTGAAAAGCAGAATCAGTGATGTATTTCGTCCCAAAGACGAACAAACAAGCTATTAAGATGTGGTCATAATGTTATGGCTCATACGTGAGCTCGGCCTAATCCTTACGAAACGATAACGTGTTATGAGAAGACGTTGCGTAAGAAGAGAGCACGGCAGGTGGGCCGCGCCTCTCCGTGGTGTATCTGGCAGGCCGTGTTCTGGGAAGCGTGCCCGCTGCCGAGGCTGCCCACGCAGCAACGCAAACCGTGCCTACCTGCCGGCTCCCCGGCGCCGACAGTCTGCCTCGCCGCGGCCGCAGATAACGCACAGCGCTATCTCTCTCGCACACGGCAAGCTGAGCGAACTTCCTGCCGAGATAGCACGCCGCGCCATTATTGTTTCAGGAGCGGTTCCTTCCTTTGTGCTTGCATTGCGTACGCCAGTTCTGTTTCCATGGCAGTGTTTGGTTCACTCTCGGCAAGAATAAACTTGCCGGAGGTCACGGCGCTACCCGTAAAGTATACGCTCACGTCGACGACTACATCCTCCTGTGAAATGCTTGGCAGAGGGTACTGTTTGCTGTACCATATACACGGACCAGTCACATTAATGTAACCACCGCCTATATTCGACGTCAACTTACAATAACCACTTGCAGACGACAGGTGGCAGCACTAGCAGTGGAGGGTATATGAAACGTGTTGCGGGATGGGGCTGGGGAGAAGGGGCAGGAAGAGGGGTAACGCGAGAAACTATGCAATTGTTGTCGTAATGGGGAAACGGAGCGATTTTCCTGACGTCCAAACGGCCCTGATCATTGAGTTCTCGGCCAAGGGTGGAAGCATTTCCGAAACAGCTAAGTTTGTAAACTGGTCGCGTACCGCGGTGGTTAAAATATACCGTGGATTGCAAAATGGCGTTATCCAGGACCAGCACCGAGGCAATGTCGATGCACCATGCCGGCCGTTGTGGCCAAGCGGTTCTAGGCGCTTCAGTCCAGAACCGCGATGCTGCTGCTGTTGCAGGTTCGAATCCTCCCTCGGCCATGGATGTGTGTGATGTCCTTATTTTAGTTAGGTTTAAATAGTTCTAAGTCTAGGGGACTGATGACCTCAGATGTTGAGTCCCATAGTGCTCAGAGCCATATTTGATGCACCACGGTCCATAGATGACAGAGGTGAACGTCGACTTCCGAAATAGCCCACTCAAATGGTAGTTCTCCCGTCACAAAATTGCGGAAGTTTTCTTCTCAGCGGTTCTACGGGCGTTTTGCGTGTTGAATACGAATTTCATGTTTGCTGTCTTGTGAAAATAAATGGAAATGTCGTGTGGCTAGGGCCTCCCGTCGGGTAGACCGTTCGCCTGGTGCAGGTCTTTCGATTTGACGCCACTTCGGCGACCTGCGCGTCGACGCTGTCTTGTAACAGACGGTCTTCACAACGACTAAACAATAAAAATTCAATATTTTCGCACTTTGTTTCATTTTTTCGCTTATATATCGAAAACTATGCGTTTATCGAAGAAGATCACCCTATGAAAAATTCACTAATCGGTTTTGATTTTCTGACAAGCTGCATCGGCGTTAGAGCGTGCTGAAAAGTGCCGATGCTTTGGCAGTTCTGTGAAAATGTAAAAAATACAATTTCAAAAATGTACATGCTATCAAGAAACACCTATACATAAAGTGATGTACATAACATTTGCTACAGGAGACTTTGGTGACATTAATTTTTTTTTTTTTTTTTTTTTTTTTTTTTTTTTTTTTTTTTTTTTTTTTTTTTTTGGTAAGGGGAACAGATCGTCGCCGACGCTGGACCACGACCCTTCACTTTATTGGCACAGTTTCGTGCAGAACACTCCTGCTCGCCTACACTCATACTGACGCAGGCAGTCTGTCTGGCATTTGCAAGATATAACCTGAAGAATCTTCTCCGGAATAGGGGGTTCCAGAGTGAAATGGGAGTCAACCTATTTTTTGTCAGCTTCCACCCGAACAGCTCTGGGTCCTCGTAGATTTCGACTTACTGCTGCACCTGACGGGAAACTCTGAGGGTGTGTTATTGAGCTGCAGCATCAGTTGAAGGTTCTGCGGTCGTGTTTCTTGATGTCTTGTTGGCTAATGTCACGTATAGTTAATACATCGGGTTGAGTCTTGTGTTGTGTGGTTACCACCATAAATGCTGTTATTTACTTTGAATGGCCTGAAGCATCGATGACTATATTAACATATTATTCGAGATCCGGGATTTTTGGGAGGCTCTTGTGAAATTTCACCTAGCCTTGGCTGAATAACGCGGACGTAGATTCGCAGCCACTCATTGCATGGTGCAAGAGAATGTGGTTGGCAACACTCCTATTCATTACTCTCCCTGGGTGCTAGACGAGCTGAGGGGATGTACACCTCCCTGGCTTGAGGAAAGATACGTTGGGGGCAGTTCGGAGATCCATCATTACGACCACAATGTCAATATCTTCCCCCATAATTGCGAAGCTCTTGTGGACCGAAGCCAGGAATCCTGCGGTGGGTGTACGTGTCCTGCACGAAACTGTGATAGTAAAGTCAAGGATCATACTTCAACGTCGGCAACAATATTTATATAGAAAAAGAAAACGATCTGGACGAGCCCCTCGCATTACCACTGCCTGAAGAAGCTGAGAAAACATTACTCATTCAATTCCAGTTTTTTCACTGGAAGAACTGCAACAGTTTACTGTTCAGCCTGGACCTGTCACCGTCCCTACCTCTTTGCCTGCGGCTTCCATTGCCAAAGTGCTAACATTTTGAGGTTTTTTGCGTTTTTAGTTGTGAAGTCGACCTCCTACAAGGCAGAAAATGTGAAACTCGGATTCCGTATCTCCCCGCCTATCAGGAAATTTTCGATCCAGTGGCAACAGTGATAAGATACCCGTCAGGAGCGTAATTTCCATATAACGCGTCGGTGTGATAGTTAGTCGAACGTCTAGAAAGATCTGCTTATTTTATTCCACAGCGGCCATGCTTTGCATATCAGTGACATTCCCACTAACTGAGACGTAACATCTTTGCTTTGACTGCAAACGAAATCGGAGTAAGTAACTAAATGGTCTTATAAATTAAGCTGAAATCCAAACGAATGTGATTGTTGGTAATTCTCGCACATACAAAGCATTGTCAAAGGAAAAAATCATACTAAATTCCAGATATAAATATTTACACTTATGGGGGAATCGAATCAGAACCTTTGGATTTATGCCACACTCAGTCATCAGTTATGTGGCGTGAAATAAAACGAAAATAGAAGTTGTTGCCGCCAATATCCAGCGCATATTGTCTTAAATGTACTAGTACTCATGTACTATACAAATCTGGGTTGTTTAGCTCACTGAGGAAGCCCTATCAGGCCTAAGAAAGGGCCAGAAGGCACTTATCTTCCCAGGTGAAATAAATGTAGAAATAAATATTCATGGAGTTTCACAACAGCAAAATAGGGGTATGTTATTGATGGGAGAGTGCCACGATGACTGCCAATAGAACTTATACTGAAGTAAGCAATATTTGAGAGTGAACCCAAAAAGTGAAATCGTGCTGAAGGCAATCTTTTTTCTCAGAGCAATATCGCCACTCACGCTCAACAATGGCCTGGGTGTCTAAAAGTTGACAAAGCACCGACTCCACTTATAACAAACAGCTCAGGTGCCCTACATATCGATTCGTCTGCAGAAATCACCAGTTGACAGTGATTCCTACGTTTCAGTGAGTTTGCTAAATGGAGTGGACAACCACGAGAAAAACAGTTTATTTCCGTCGAGTCTATTTCTGTATCACAGAAGGTGGGAAAGGAGTTCTTGGGAGAGCAAACAATACCTCGTCGCGCTTTAATTAGCTTTTATTCTTCAGTCACGATTGCTTACAGTAGGAAACTGCTTCGTCACGACGAGGAGGTCATCTGCTATCTCGAGTCGGCAGCCGAGAGTCGTTTCATTTCTTACCATTAAGTTTGTCATCTGTAGGCACGTAAACAAGCTACTTGTCTCGCGACGCAATAGTCTTCCAAATAGACCACAACTTTTAATTGTTTACAAACGTATACTTCGTTACAATTGGTATGTATACTGCAAGTTGGGAGTTTACACCTGCTTTCTCTAAAGAAAATACGAAAGTGACGGTTCCACAGTAACCAAGGCGGCATAGTGAAAGATTATTATTGAAAACAGAATTACTAAATGTTCAGTATTTTTACTGTCAACTATCGCTCCAGACGGAACATTTCTTAGTCAAAGAAGTGCAAAGTCCGGTTTCTACTTGCGTTGAAAAGTTTTCACTGTGTTTATTTATGCGCCATTTTTCTCTTAAGGCTCTTGAAATCAACCAGTACTAAAACGAGTGCAGCTTCTTCCTAATATTTGGAACGAACATCGAATTCAAAATCGGCTGTGTACGTTATATTCGGAATGGAAGAAGCGACCCATTGTTTGTCCTATCAAAATACATGATCTGCTGCAGTGTCTTCGCAACTGTTTCTATCGGTAATTGCATCGAAGCTCAAGTTACAGTCACTTCCAGAAGAAAGTGTACGCCACAATGTTAAATGTAACGTTCTCCAGTGACATTTCTGGTAGTGGTCTCGAATCTGTACTCAAGGCGTTTTTGCACATTGCGTAGATAAACAGTGTGAGGGTTGAATGTTTTGTTGTATTGGTTGCAGTTTTGGCTATTTGCACTTATTTACGGCCAGTTTAAACGCTGAAAAAATGCGCAGTATTTATCAAAAATCCCGTATGAGGTCTGTTAAGAAGCTGTTTGGTTCAACCGAGCCAAACTGGGCGCTTCAAGAGGATAATGATCCGAAACATACCAGCCGTGCCGGCCGCGGTTGGCCGAGCGGTTATAGGCGCTACAGTCTGGAACCGCGCGACCGCTACGGTCGCAGGTTCGAATGCTGCCTCGGGCATGGGTGTGTGTGATGTCCTTAGGTTAGTTAGGTTTAAGTAGTTCTAAGTTCAAGGGGACTGATGACCTCAGAAGTGAAGTCCCATAGTGCTCAGAGCCATTTGAACCATAGCAGCCGTCTCTGTACAGCGTGGAAACAAGACAATGGAGTGTGTACGTTGGATTGGCATGCAGTGTCTCCGGATGCAAATCCGATCGCAAATGTTTGGTCGTATGATAAGATGATACTTAAAGGAAAGTCAGTATATGCTTTGAAGCAACTGTTACGTAAAATCAGGACGATATGGAGATCTTTACCGAGAGAATATGCAAAAAGTCTCATGAAAATCATGCCAAAAAGGTGCCAACCTATAACCGATAATGGCGGCGATTGGATTCACTTTAGGTAGTTGTGCAATTAGTAATAACATGTATTTTCATGTAAAGATATATTTATAACAGTGTCTTTTATTTCATATAGGTAACAGTATACACTTTCTTCTGCAACTAGCTGTATATGCTAGAGGACTGCTTCGAGACAAACGAGAGTTCGAGACTGGAACGCGTGTATAGGATTACTTTTACTGAGCCTGGAGCTCTTGTGTAAGATGCAGATTTAAACGGGTACGCACATGCCAAGAACCCTTGCAGTTTAGCAAGTAGTCTCCGACACGTCTTCAGATGGCGGGTGAATGGATGGATGTAAGTGCACGTCATTTGGCTCCGTTTCGACTGCAACGATTTCGTATTCGCTGCCACCCATACAGATTTTGATTCCAAGGATCTCTCAAAGGAACCGCTGCGATGATTTCCTATAAGAGGAATGGCCTTTGATGTTGTCTTGTCCGTCTTCATTAGCGAATATTTTACAAATTGCAAGAGACATTTAGCTGGCTTTATGTCGTTTCCAAGGAAAACCACGAGGGGATAGTGTTATTTCGTCCTCCATTAAACTTATTTGCAACATGTACAAGATTAACAATGAGTATGGCGCGCAATAAACCACTTTCTAATATTTACTTAATGGCTATCTTTGTGACGTTTCCTTCTGCACTGTAACTTTTGTGCGTAGGCCACTCAAGTCAGTAAATTTGGAGCCTTTGTAAAGCCTTTTTAGTAGTCTCATCAGTCTTAGTTGCTGACATCTTTCTTCTTTCCCCCTCGAAATTTGAAATTAATCGTCAAGCCAGTGGCAGCAGTACTCTGCGCCTTCTCAAAGGCTTTTTTCACTAACGAGTAAACATTTGGATGAACATGTGATATTAATGTGCTTACCTTTCTTTCCATCCTTCAGAGGCGATGCTAGTGCTATGGTGCCTTCTCCTGCAACTCCACATGTCTCTTGGCGGATGCTCGTTATCGAGCCACTGGTTCACAGATTGTCCCATAATTACTGAAACTTCTAATTTTCAGATACGTTCTCCTGAACAGGCAGTCAACCGTCATCCATCATTTTGAGGGGAAGATCTGGCAGAGCTAAGCACATTCTTATACTACAGTATATTTCTTCGTTTTCCTTATATGCAGGAAAAAGGTCACAACCCTGACGCTTATTTCCACGAACACTGATAAAAATAAAAATTAAAATTGACAATCTGTGTTTCAGGAAACAAACTTCTAGCTGACTGGATAATAGCAGTTTCGAAGTCGATCATGAGAGAATCAGAACTCCATCTAAGAACTTTGATTTTAATAGGTAAAGAAATGATATGGTTCTCGTTTCTTGTTCAGTAGCAAAACGGAGACAAATGCAATAACGTTGTTTCCTCGTAAGAACTCGTAAGGTTGGCGTGAAGTACACACATCAAAAGCAGTTTTGCATCACCCCAGTTCCCAGAACTCCTGGACATAGACGTTCACTGTGGATACTGTATCACAGACACAGTCCCTTTGACTGTCCAGGGATATCACTAAACACGCCCAAATTGTAAACAACCATGCATGAGCGGCGCCTATTAGACGGAGGGGGTCCGACAGCCGATCAGTTCGTCATTTCACCGGGAAGGAGGTACACGGCTCCTGTTGTCTGTAGTTCAACCATGCCTAGAAGGCGCGGTTCAATCGCGTCCGCATTGTTAGATTGTGCCGGGAAGGGCTCTCACAAGGAGTGTGTCCAGGCGTCTCGGAGTGAACCAAGGCGATGTTGTTCGGACATGGAGGAGATACAGAGAGACAGAAACTGTCGATGACATGCCTCGCTCAGGCCGCCCAAGGGCTACTACCGCAGTGGATGACCGCTACCTACGGATTATGGCTCGGATGAAACCTGACATCAACGCCACCATGTTGAATAATGTTTTTCGTGCAGCCACAGGACGTCGTGTTACGACTCAAAGTGTGCGCAATAAGCCGCATGATGCGCAACTTCACACCCGACGTCCATGGCGAGGTCCATCTTTGCAACCACGACACCATGCAGCGCGGTACAGATGGGCCCAAAACATGCCGAATGGACCGGTCAGGATAGGCAACACGTTCTCTTCACTGATGAGTGTCTCAGATGCCTTCAACCAGACAATCGTCGGAGACGTGTTTGGAGGTAACGCCTTAGACACACTGTCCAGCGAGTGCAGCAAGGTGGACGTACCCTGTTGTTTTGGGGTGCCATTATCTGGGGCCGACGTTCGTGGAAGGCACCGTAACGGCTGTACGATACGTAAATTGCATCCTCCGACCGATAGTGCAACCATGTCGGCAGCATATTGGCGAGGCTTTCGTCTTCATGGACGACAATTCGCGCCCCCATCGTGCACATCTTGTGAATGACTTCCTTCAGGATAACGACATCGCTCGACTAGAGAGGCCAGCATGTTCTCCAGACATGAACCCTTTAGAACATGCCTGGGATAGACTGAAAAGGGCTGTTTATGGACGAAGCTGAGGGATCTACACCGAATCGCCGATGACGAGTAGGACAATTTGGACCAACAGTGCCTTGATGAACTTGTGGATAGTTTGCCACGACGAGAAAAGGCATGCATCAATGCAAGAGGACGTGCTACTGGGTATTACAGGTACCAGTGTGTACAGCAATCTGGACCACCACCTCTGAAGGTGTCGCTGGATGGCGGTACAACATGCAATGTGTGGTTTTCATGAGCAATAAAAATGGCGGAAATGATGTATACGTTGACCTCTATTCCAATTTTCTGTGCAGGTTCCGGAACTCTCGGACCCGAGGTGATGCAAATGTGTTTTTGAGGGAGGAGTAGGAGATTAGTGTTTTAACGTCCCGTCGACAACGAGGTCATTAGAGACGGAGCGCAAGCTCGGGTGAGGGAAGGATGGGGAAGGAAATCGGCCGTGCCCTTTCAAAGGAACCATCCCGGCATTTGCCTGAAGCGATTTAGGGAAATCACGGAAAACCTAAATCAGGATGGCCGGAGACGGGATTGAACCGTCGTCCTCCCGAATGCGAGTCCAGTGTGCTAACCACTGCGCCACCTCGCTCGGTGTGTTTTTGATGTGTGTATATTAACAGGTACAGTAAAACGCAAAGAATAACCAGTAACCCAGCAGCTACCGAGTACAGCTGCTACACGGCTGTAACAGGCAGCACGCGGCAAAGCGGCACACGAGACAGAGCAAGCTGGGCAAGGAAGACGTGACAAACGTATGTTTATCGATATGATGAGTGCTACAAGACATTACAGATGGCAGTGGACGCATTCTTTTTCCGCCACATCGTACTGCAGAATGCAACATACATACGCCTTCAGAACTAATAGAAGCGATTTTGATAATGGGTAAGTGGTTTTAAGGTTTTATTGTACAATGATCGTGTTTAGTTGTTGTTGCTGTAGTGGATCTCTCTGACAAGATTCCGTACTACGAATTTTAGATATTTAGACATGTGTAATGAGGTTGCCAGAGAGGCAGCTCTGGTGTACCGTGAAAAGTATCCGGAACGAAAAGAGAGATATTCCCCTGCGGACACGTTTCTTACTGTAGTATAACGAACTCGAGAAGCTGGGGATTTGCAGCCGGTGGGCTTGTGTGAAATCGAAACAGTGCCACTGTGTAGCATCCACACAGCAGTTCAACGACGCTAACCACGGACTTACAAATCTCGAGCTGCATAGGTACATCGCATTTTTAAAGACTCAAACATGAAAACATACCGCGCGCACGTGTACCAAAGACTTTCGGCGGAGGATAAGGCCAATCGACTAATATTTTGTGTGTGGGCATTATACTAATATTTGCAGTTTTTTAAAAAGGCTGTTCACAGACGAGTCAACGTTTTGCAGCGCAGGTGTGCCAAATCGTAATGCCAAACACTATTGAGCCTCCGTGAACCCCTACGGGTTGCGTTAGGCAGATCATAAAAAAAATCAAATGGCTCTGAGCACTATGGGACTTAACTTCTGAGGTCATCAGTCTCCTAGAACTTAGAACTTCTTAAACCTAACTAACCTAAGAACATTACACACATCCATGCCCTAGGCAGGATTCGAACCTGCGGCCGTAGCGGTCGCGCAGTTCCAGACTGTAGCGCCGAGGGCAGATCATCAATTCCGACGGATCGTCAGTTGCTGCTGCGGTATTATCGGTAGCAGTGTCGTTGTTCCCCACTTGTTTGAAAAAAGCTTGAGCGAGAGAACGTTCATCAGTTTCCTTCGGAACGAACCGTCTGCTGTGCTCGTCAACATTGATTTAAAGAACGTGGCAAGTGATGTGGATACAACAGAATGGTCCGCCGAGCCGCTGCACTGCTTCTGCGCAGGAAGCAATGTGAAAACAGCGACGAAATGAAAAATCGCACCAGGCAGCCCTTCTTGCACTTGATAGTCATATAATGTACTGCGTGTTACAGCTAGCATCCGTTGTGAACTGGAACGGTGTCGAGAACAAAACGGCGCTTTATTTAAACACCTACAGTAAGGGACTGACCCAATGAAATAGTGATTAAATTTGGTTTCCTCTTTCTCTGTTCCCCTGTGTTTTGCTCCAATTTTTTGTCGACAACTTTACTTTGAGAAGGCTTTAGAACTATTTTTTGTAATGCGCACTGTTGATGGGTGTCCATTACAACGAATCAATGATAAAGTAACACAATAAGCTCATTGTTGATCATGGGAATGTAAATCAGTTACAGAATTGCTTTGGTAGCAACTAATAATTTATTGACGGTTAAGTTGGCCACGATTTGCTTTGTAAATATGTAGTCTTGCCACACATTAAGTGCAGTAGCTAAGGTAAATTTAAGGTGTTTCGTCTACTTTCTAGTATGTTTTATTAATCTTAGAACTTCGTAAAATTCAGAAGGTATTATCGTGTTAGGTATATGGAAACTGTAACACCTGGCCGTTCCGTGAAATCGTCTTGAACATGATAATGCAGTGGGCTTTATTACTACTGTGGCCGCTCTCCCCGTCGGAGGTTCGAGTCTTCCTTCGGACAGCGTTAAGTTAGTTTAAGTTAGATTAAGTAGTGTGTAGGCTTAGGGACTGATGAACTCAACAGTTTGGTCCCATAAGACCTTACTACAAATTTCCAAATTACTACTGTGGCTACACGGACTTCTGTCGTCCGTTTATAATGCAGTTGTTGCCCGCAACAGACACCGAAAGATGGGTCAACACCGAAAGATGGGTCAACATCTGTTCGCCAGATCTTCCTGCGCCCTACATGTTCCGGCGCTACTCAGCCGCTGCTAGAGTACTGGCTTTCTTCGTTTCACTCTCCGTATTAATGCAATCGGTAAACTGAATCTAACACTAGATTAGAAATAATTTTGTTTGTAACGGGAAACAAACAGACGTTTTCGTTGACACTAGACGTCTCGGGAACGTGGTGATGATGAATATCCCCAGCTACACATTGCAAAGTGAAACCGCAAATATCTGCTGAAGCACCACAAAAAATGCGCCTGACAACCCATAGCACAGGAGACCTGTATACTGATGCCCATTGTCAATCAATAAAGGATTCTCTTTCGGGGGGGGGGGGGAGGGGGGGATATCGGTGAACTCCATCTTCACAACACTTAGAAAACGGTTCACTACTCGCTTAGTAAATTATCAGCTGTATTACTGGATCTGAGAGAAAGCACGCAACTCATCCGCCTGTCAACGACTTGGTGTGCAGCCAGGGTTTTTAGTCTAGGAAGTGATCTTTTCTAGTAGTACGGCGGAGTTAGTTAGGCCCGTGTATCCTACTTCTGTTCCGAGGTCCACTACAAGACTTATGCTGTGCTCTTCTGCGCAACATTAATCCGGACAAGTGTCACAGACTGCGACGTTTGTGAGGTAGCGGACAGTGGCAGTTTGCAACAGCGTAAATCTACGATGGTAGTTTATGTTTTACTAAAATTATACTAGGCCCGGCTTTCGTGTGCTATGCGGTCTTGAATGCAGCCAGGATCATTACTGTCACCACAGAGTCGCGAGATGCATCTGTGGCCGTCGCAATAGCCCAGGTTTCCAGTGGTAGCGAACTGCATCTGCTGTCATCGCCGTACGCCGTGTTTCCAGCGGCTCTCGTCTGGAAACAAGACTCGATCCCATTCCGCATTCAACACCTACATTCTACCCATCCACGCTACCTTGAGTCACTGGATATTAACTGGCCCACGAATATGAGCGTTTCACTATTTACCTCCGTTATACAGCCTGCACAACGAAGCGAATTAGACTATGCAGGCTGAACGAAAATACCGATAATAATTTAGAGATGTTTCAGGGATATTATGGTATTTTGGTTCAAGGGAGTTGTGGTCTGCGTCGACTGACTATGGAGTCATTGCTCTGCGTTTCATTTCTTACACCCATTTATGTTTGTATCTTTAAACTGAAGATATCTGTACAATAGTGCAAATGTGTACACTATGCGCCGTGTGTCTTGTTTGCATACAATTTTTTTCTATCCACTCTCGGTACTCGCAGCAGCAATGCTTACTTTTGTCTTCGCCTTCAAGCTTGTACTGAGTACTGCTCTGTTCTGTCTAGGCAGCTGTGTTAGTTGTATGTTAACAATGAAACATAGCAGTATCGATAGGTTAAATGATGAAAGTTGGTCGATACGCACCTCATGTACGATTTGTGCACTGTACTGTACTGTACTGTTTTACTGACTGAAGAGCATGCTCTGCTACAGCTGATTTCTCTACTTTGCTAGTCGGTAAAGACTTTTTTGCTCTTTTAACAGTGCATCTACGCTGCTGTTCGAAGTTCCAATATAAACTTTACTACATGTACACGGAATTTTGTAAACACCACATGTCGACAGAAGAGGGCGTTTATCTTCCACAGATCGGAGTAACCAGCTCCGGTATTCCGAACAGATTTGACGGGTGCGACCAAGAGCGATGCGGTGTGCCGCAAACGGTGATTTAAACTTTCCACGTCTCGAATTCGATACCAGTGATTTAATTCACAAGTAGGAATCATGCACGTATTTTTCTGTGCAGTGTACATTACCTAATTTCGGATGTATGGATTCTGTATCCAAAAAGAAGCGCCAGTGATGCGAACAGCAAGAGGAAACAGAAGATTCGTCGCAGGCGGGCAGGTGAAATGTCCGTTATCCTGTGAGGTCGTCACTTTCGCGTTTCACAACCGGAATTTTGGCTCTTCCAGTTATCTGCGAGCCATAGCAAACAATGCCGTCTGCCGACCGCAGAATTACTTCCTGTAAGCGGAAAAGTGTTGCAATCTCCCTTCACTGCAGCCAGACTAATTCTCTCAGCGTAGTTAGCAATTTTTGACATTGTCCAGACAACGTGACAGGAGACAATGTGTCTGCAAGTTGCCGATAGTAGTGACCTCTTCTCCCGGTCTTCAACGAGTCTGTCTCGATGTGAAACCGAAAGTACGCCTTTGTGGCAAATTCGCTTTCCGTTGTCTCTGTGCTGTGTTTCCTTGTTGGAAGGATTAGAGCGTAATCCACTAAGCCTTGTGAAGGTAAAGAGTAATATAAGTTATTGTATCGTGAGCTAATAATAATGGTCGGAATACGTCCATTAGTGCTGTACTATCAAGCCTTAGGCACATTGCCGGCCGCGGTGGTCTAGCGGTTCTAGGCGCTCAGTCCGGAACCGCGCGACTGCTACGGTCGCAGGTTCGAATCCTGCCTCGGGCATGGATGTGTGTGATGTCCTTAGGTTAGTTAGGTTTAAGTAGTTCTAAGTTCTAGGGGACTGATGACCACAGATGTTAAGTCCCATAGTGCTCCGAGCCATTTGAATCATTTGAACCTTAGGCAGTTTCAGTGGCCGGTCATGTTTTTAGGCCTTTCACAAAGGTTCAGAAAGTGAAAACCTGTTTAACTTTGGGTTATTGTTATTTGTATTCTATCATACTTCGTATATTACGAAATTTTTGTTTTGCCGTCGTGAATTATTCATGTCAAAGCGATGGCGCAAACTTCGTCGTCCTTAAGGCGAATAGTTTTGTTTTCAGAATGCCTGTTTTGAAACATGTAATTTGGATAGAAATATATTTTCAGTACTTGTTCTGCATGTTTTTCTGTTTTCATTTAATACATAAACTACAGTTCCGTTAGATCAGACTGAGCGAGCGTGTAAACTACGCCAGACTACGCTTTGCGATACTGACACCTGAAACTAGGAGCTGTTAAAGAGCTGTGCAGACAGCTACGATCGTTTTTGATGGATCGGAAACTCGAAATCAGTGCAAGTATCCGTAAGTACGCTGTTCGTATTTCTGGCTCCGCGTGGAGGCATACTTTTCAGTTATATCATTTTGATCACTTTTCATCATTTGTTTGCTTCTATTTTCTTTCGTGTAGTAGCCTTCGAAATTTAGCAGTTACCCATTTACTTCCCCCTTGGGATTATTCATCAACGCTACGGTTGGCTTATGTTAAGTGTAATGACCTAAATACTCGTTTCGATTCGAAGAGCGATGTCGTCGACAGCCGCGGGTGGCGGACACGTGTTCAGAGATGCTATCATCAAACGGGAGCAAAAATCAATGAGGTGCTTAGCAGACAGAAGCTCTATCTGAAAAGCTCGAGTGTCGCTAGATTAACTGTCACTGCTGGGAAAAATCTTAACGATGCATTAAGAAGATCATGCTCCGCATAGTGCCACGATTCTTTGATGCGTCAGAACCGTCATGCGCAATTAGTTCCCAGTGCCGTGGAAGGCGAAACACGGCGTCTGAAAAGACAGAAAAGGTTTTGAGGACAGGAATGTAAAATATAAAGATATTTTCAATTACAAATACACTAGCCTCTGACAGCAAGGTGATTTTTAATTTGCTTATTGCATAATCCATTACAGGAATACCAGACTCACCTTGAGATGAACCTTGCATGTACACATGTAGTTGTTATTTTTTCGGGCTAAATGCTGTCATCACTTATCAGCAATGCATGCAAGACCTATGTCCACAGAAAATGGCAGCTCAGCAGTTGACAGCATGCTACGTACCCCCGAAAAAATAGTATCTAACATCGATCTGATGTACATCAAGAATAGCAGAGCAGTCAACTGTGTAGTTTTGCAAGCTAATCGGTCGTTCAGAACGAGCTACTGCCTTTCGATAAGCTTTAGTTTAGAACGATGAGTTCACAGCCTGTATCAATGCTATTCAAGTAGGGAGATGCATTTTTATCACTTCATTGACCACTTGCTTGTTCCACGGTATACGGCGAACTGCCGACTTTTCTGTCAAGGAGTGCGTTCCGGACGCTGGACATAGCTTAGTCTTTTCAAGTTGATATTTAAGAACACTGTGGACTTCCAGAGACCCCTAAGTTATTGTACAACGCTTACTGGTCTCACTATTGCAGCAACATACAATCTACCTCAGTAGCCAATGGAGCAGGTCGATCTACAGTGAGAGCATCTTATAAGCTTCCACCTTCCTGGAACTCCCGATACCGACTTAATTTGTCAGTTTGAAGAAATCAGTTAAGGTTAAGATTTCAGTGCTCCGTCGGCAAAAATGTAATTAAAAATGTAGAGCCAACTTAGTCGCACTAATGTTAAGTAAATCAATCGGCCGTGGTATTGCCTGGGTAATTCTAAGTCGTCGCTGTGGCATTCGCCTGGACGCCTGGAATGATTCAGAAAGCAGTGGAAAACCTAAATCAGGACGACCAGATGGGGATTTTATAACCATCCCTGCTGAATACTGTCTCAGCCTACTAGCCACCTTTCTCGGCCCGGAGACATTTCCTCGAAGGACGTTGCGACGGTATTGCTCTTTCTGTTCTGCGTATAACACTATGCAGCACTGAAATGAACAAAAGGTGAACTTAAAGATGCTGCTAATGCACACCGATCAGCCAAAACATTATGACCACTTACCTAATAGGCTGTATGTTCACCTTTTGCATGGATAAAGCAGCGAAGCGTCGTGGCATGGAAGAAATGAGGCTTTCGTATTCGCTGGAGAGAGTTGGCACCACATTTGTATACATAAATTACCTAATTCCCGTAAATTCCGGGGAGTAGGGCGACGAGTTCTCATGTCACGTTCAGTCACATCCCAGATATGTTGGATGGGGTTCTGCTCTAACAAGTTGGGAAGCCAGCACATCAATTGGAACTCCCCACTGTGTTCTTAGAACCACTCCATCACACTTCTCGACTTATGACATGGCTCATTATCTTGCTGAAAAATGCCACTGCCGTCAGGAAACATGATCGTCATGAAGGGGTGTACGGGGTGTGAAACCGGTCTATGATGCTCCTTGGCCGTTAAGCTGCCTCGCTCGAGCTCCACTGGATCCATGGATGACCACGTATGGTTCAAATGGCTCTAAGCACTATGGGACTTAACATCTGAGGTCAGGAGTTCCCTAGACTTAGAACTACTTAAACCTAACTAACCTAAGGATATCACACACATCCATGTCCTAGGCAGGATTCGAACCTGCGACCGTAGCAGCAGCGCGGTTTCGAACTGAAGCGCCTATAAGTGCTCGGCCACAGCGGCCGGCGGGATGACCACGTAAATGTTCCCCAGAGACTAATGGAGCCTTCGCTAGCTTATCTCCGCCCCACACTACAGCTGTCAAGCTGTTCCCCCTGGAAGATGACGGATTCGCGCCCTCCCTTGAAGAAGGTATCGGGATTCATCAGACCACGCAATATTCTGCCACTGTGTCAACGTCCAGTGCCGACGGCTACGTGCCCATTTCAGTCGTAGTTGCCGATTTCATGGTATTAACATTGACACATGCATGGGTCGTCGGGTGCGGAGGCCCATCGTTACGAGTATCTGGTGCACTGTGTGTTCAGACACACTTGTACTCTGCTCGTCTACATCTACATCTACATAGATACTCCGCAAGCCACCGTACGATGCGTGGCCCAGGGTAGTCTGTCGCAACACTTGTCATTTCCCTTCCTGTTCCACTCGCGAATAGAGCGAGGGAAAAACGACTGTCTGTATGCCTCTGCATGAGCCCTAATTTCTCGTATCTCATCTTCGTGGTCCTCGCGCGCGCGCAGTGTATGTTGGCGGCAGTAGAATTGTTTGGCACTCAGCTTCAAATGGCGGTTCTTAAAAGTCTGATGTTAGTTCCGTCACAGTTCGCCGCCTGTCCTGTTTTACCAGTCTGCTCAGCCTAAGACGTTCGACATCTGTAATTGAGGTCGGCCGCCCAATCACACGACGTCTGGACGTGGTTTCGCCACGCGTTGCGGCACTCACCACAGCGCTCTTCGAGTACCCGACAAGTCGTGCAGCTTCCGAAATTCTCGTGCCGAGCCTAGGGGGCATCACAATCTGCCCTCTGTCAAACTCAGGTAGATCCCGCACCTCCCCCATTCTACAAACGGACAGCACGCTCACTGATACTAAATGCACCGTGCAGTCATTCCCCGCCAGGTGACGCTGCTATCGTCTGCTATCGATAGCAGGTCGGTGGTCATAATGTTCTGGCTGATGAGTGCATATTTGTAAAAAGAAAATAACCATTATACATTTATAATATCTGTAGACGTAGTCAAATAGTATAGTTGATTTAAATGTGTTATTGATAACTGTCTGATCTATAAACTGTCCGCGTTGCTGGAAGAAACCGTATAAAAATTACTCTATGTTTACTGAGATAAAGGCACCGTTATAGCTCATCATCACTTGTGTCTCTTAATAAAATTTTCTTTTATCTGTAGAGCAAAGGCACACGTCTTCGTTAACCGATAATTCTGGAGGTACCAGGGATAAAATACATGGAGCCAAAGGTTATTTACCATTTGTGCAAGCCGGCTGCGGTGGTCTAGCGGTTCTAGGCGCGCAGTCCGGAACCGCGCGACTGCTACGGTCGCAGGTTCGAATCCTGCCTCGGGCATGGATGTGTGTGATGTCCTTAGGTTAGTTAGGTTTAAGTAGTTCTAAGTTCTAGGGGACTGATGACCACAGTAGTTAAGTCCCATAGTGCTCAGAGCCATTTGAACCATTGCCACCATTTGTGCAGATATCAGACTGCAATTACAAATAGTCGAAGGACCTGAAAAGGAAGCAGTGATTGAGAATAGAATGAAACAGAGTTGTAGACTATCACCGATGTTATTCAGTCTGTACTTAGAACATGCAGTAAAGAAAACCGAGGAGTAACTTAGAGAGGCAGCTGTAGATCACGGAGAAGAATCTAAAACTTTGAGATTTGCATATGACGTAATTCTCTCACTTGACGATGAGCGAACCGGAGTGTACTGAAGTTATAAGATGAGCATCAAACAAACATGAGTGATGGAATGTAATCAAACCGAATTAGGTTATGCTGAAGGAATTAGATTAGGAAATGAAGTGCTAATGGTGCTAGATCAGTTCTGCTATTTTGGTAGCAAACTAAACTATGATGGCCGAAATAGAGAGGATACAAAACAGAGACAGTCTATAGCACGAAAGATATTTCTGAAACACGGAAATTTGTTTACATGTACCACAAATCATAGTTTTACGAAGTGTTTTCTGAAAATACTTTTCAGCAAAGTAGTCTTGTAAGGGTGTGGACGATAAGGAATTCAGACAAGGAGAGAATAGAAGCTTTTGAAATGTGGCGCTACAGAAGAATTCTGAAGATTAGATGAGTAGATCACATAACTAATGAGCAGGTACTGAATAGAACTGGGAGAAAAGAAATGTGTGGCATAGCACAACAAAAAGAAGGGAATAACAATAACGATATTCAACACTCAATAATCATTCAGTCAACATAAAATTACAACAACTAAAGCCGCGTAATTGTATGAAGGTGCTTTATTCGCAACTACCGGTTTCACGACAATACAGACATATCCACAGGTTTATAACAGTTGTATTTCCGTATCGTAGATGGACGATTGCGGAGTCCCAGCTGTCGGGAAGCTATCCAAGTTAAGAATGAAAGCACAGTGGTGGTCTGTCGTAATAAAATTGAGTACGCCCAAAAGACGATTTTCAAAGTATACAAAGCATGACTGCTGAATGAACCAGGCTGGATAACATCCCCTGGGATATATTATAAGATCCGGTAGACACCAGCTATGTAAAACCAATGAAGTGAAACTTAAAATCCCTTGTAATGTGCGTACTTTCGCCGCATTACTAACAAGCCGATGTGGTACATCAATACAGTATGTACTGCTAGACTCCCTGGATACGCGGGCGCTGTGGTTGCGCATCCCGTTCTCCCACGCGTTTTTCAGTCATCAGTCTTTTGACTGGTTTAATGCAACCCGCCAAGAATTCTTTTCCTGTGCCAACCTCAACATCTCAAAGTAGCATTTGCAACCTACGTCCTGAATTATTTGCTGGATGTATTCCAGTCTCTGTCTTCCTCTACAGTTTTGGCCCTCTACAGGTTCCTCTACTACCATGGAAGTCATTCCCTAATGTCATAATAGGTGTCCTATCATCCTGTCCCTTCTTCTTATCGGTGTTTTCCAAATTTTTCTTTCCTCTCCGATTCTGCGCAGAACCTCCTCATTCCTTACCTTATCAGTCGCCGGCCGAAGTGGCCGTGCGGTTCTAGGCGCTACAGTCTGGAACCGAGCGACCGCTACGGTCGCAGGTTCGAATCCTGCCTCGGACGTGGATGTGTGTGATGTCCTTAGCTTAGCTAGGTTTAATTAGTTCTAAGTTCTAGGCGACTGATGACCTCAGAAGTTAAGTCGCATAGTGCTCAGAGCCATTTGAACCATTTGAACCCTATCAGTCCACCTAATTTTCAACATTCATCTGTAGCACAACATCTCAAACGCTTGGATTCTCTTCTGTTCCGGTTTTCCCATAGTCCATGTTTCACTACCACACACTTCTGTAATACAAACGTACATTCCCAGAATATTCTTCCTCAAATTAAGGCCTATGTTTGATTCTAGCAGACTGCTCTTGGCCAGGTATGCCCTTCTGGCCAGTGCTTGTCTGCTTTTGATGTCCTTGTTCTGTCCGTCATTCGTCATTTTGCTGTCTAGGTAGCAGAATTCCTGAACTTCATCTACTTCGTGTCCATCAATCCTGATGTAAAGTTTCTCGCTGTTCTCATTTCTGCTACTTCTCATTACTTCCGTCTTTCTTCCATTTACTCTGAATCCGTATTCTGCACCCATTAGACTGTTCATTCCATTCAACAGATTCTGTAATTCTTCTTCACTTTCACTCAGCATAGAAATGTCATTAGCAAATCGTATCATTGATATTTTTTCACCTTGAATTTCAATCCTACTCCAGAACCTTTCTTTTATTTCCATCATTGCTTCTTCGATATATAGGCTGAACAGCAGGTGTGAAAGACTGCATCCCTATCTTACACCCTTTTCAATCGGAGCATTTCGTTCTTGGTCGTCCAGTCTTATTATTACCTCTTGTCTCTTGTACATACTGTATATTATCCGTCTCTTCCTATAGTTTACCCCTATTTTTCTCAGAATTTCGAACATCTTGCACCATTTTTCAGGTCGACAGATCTTATGGACGTGTCTTGATTTTTCTTTAGTCTTGCCTCCATTATCAACCGCGACGTTAGAACCGCATCTCTGGTGCCTTTATCTTTCCTAAAGCCAAACTGATCGTCATCTAACACATCCCCAATTTTATTTTCCATTCTTCTGTATGTTATCCTTGTCAGCAACTTGGATAAATGAGCTTTTAAGCTGAGTGTGCGATAATTCTCGCAGTCGTCAGATCTTGCAGTCTTCGAAATTGTGTGGATGACATTTTTCAGAAAATCAGATGGAGTATTGCCAGACTCATACATTCTACACACCAACGTGAATAGTCGTTTTGTTGCCACTTCCCCCAATGATTTTAGAAATTCTCATGGAATGTTGTCCATGCCTTCTGAGTCGTTTTCTTGCCACTTCCCCAATAATTTTAGAAATTCTGATGCAATGTTGTCTATCGCTTCTGCCTTATTTGCTCTTAAGTCCTCCAAAGCTATTTTAAATTCTGATTCTAATACTGGATCCCCCATCTCTCCTATATCGACTCCTGTTTCTTCTATCACCTCAGACATATCTTCTCCCCTCATTTAACGGTGGAATTCCCGTTCCACTCTTGATGTTAACACACTTACTTTTAATTTCAGCGAAGGTTGTTTTGACTTCCCTGTATGTTGAGTCAGTCCTTCCAACAATAATTTTTTTTTCGATGTCTTAACATTTTTCATGCAGCCATTCGTCGAATCTTCCCTACATTTCCTGTTTATTTAATTCCTCAGTGACTTGTGTTTCTGTATCCGGAATTACCCCTGAAGACTTTTGTACTTCATTCTTTCATCGGTCAACTGAAATATTTCTTCTGTTACCCATGGTTTCTTAACAGTTACCTTCTTCGTACCTATGTTTTTCTCTCCAACTTTTCTGATTGCCCTTTTTAGAGATGTCCGTTTCTCTTCAGTGTACTGCCTACAGAGTATTCCTTACTGCTGTATCTGTAGCCTTAGAGAACTTCAATCGTATTTCGTCATTCCTTAGTACTTCTGTATCCCACTTCCTTTGCTCCTTCCTATACAACTGCTTTCCAGCTCCCCATGACCGTTAGACTTTCATTTCCCTTTATGTACTGTATTACTCTTACAATAACCTCATATACTTTCTCTATCTCTTCATCTTCAGCTTGCGACGTCGGCATGTATACCTGAACTATAGTTGTCGGTGTTGGTTTGCTGTCGATTCTGATAAGAACAACGGTATCGCCGAACTATTCACAGTAACACACTCTCTGCCCTACTTTCCTATTCATAACGAATCCTACTCCCGTTACACCATTTTCTGCTGTTGTTGATATTACCATATGCTCAACTGAACAGAGATCTTTGTCTTCTTTCCATTTCACTTCACTGACCGCAACTGTATGAGATTGAGCCTTTGCATTTCCCTTTTCAGATCTTCTAGCTTCCCTACCACGTTCATGCTTCTGACATTCCACGCACCGACTCGTAGAACGTTATTCTTTCGTTGGTTATTCAGTCTTTTTCTCATGGTCACCTTCCCCTTGGCAGTCCCCTCCCTGAGATCCGAATGGGGGGCTATTTCGAATCGTTTGCCAATGAAGAGATCATCATGTCACTTTTTCAATTACAGGTGCTATATCCTGTGGAGACACGATATGTGTCTTTAATGCAGTGGTTTCCATTGCCTTCTGCACCCTCATGCCGTTGATCATCGCTGATTTTTCCGCCTTTAGGGGCAGTTTCCCACACTAAGGACGAGAGTGTCCACTAAACCTTTGTCCGCTCCTCCGACCTCTTTGACGAGTCCGTTGGCAGAATGAGCTTGACTTCTTATGCTGAAAGCTTTCGGCCGCCAATGGTGATTATTACTGAAAATGTAAGCTGTGGCGAATTTCAAAGCCGGGGCCGAGAACGTTTTGATTACCAAGCAAAGAGCTACTCCTAGACCACGGGAGCAGGACACATTCAGGTTCCCAAAATTATTTGATGACACCTGAAGATTAAACTCTATGCTTCGTAACCGATCGTGCAGTAAATTAAGAAAATTTCTGGCAACTGAAGTTGATTTTTTATTGTTTTCGATGTTCACCTGATCAAATATTTTGAAACCTATACATCTTGTTTGTTTCCGTGTAAATCTGGGTGTTGTGTTTTCGTGTGATCTTTTCCCGACTCAGTTGGAGCTGTACTTCTGTTTCCGTTGTAGTAGTTATCGACGGAAGTTGCTAGGAGTCAGTGCATCAGTGCTGTGTATATTCCAGTCCAGTGGTCGGCCCTCGGAATCTTTCGGACAGTAGTTAGGATTGCTACAGGGCTTTTAATTACTGACTGGAGTAGTGAATAGTTTAACCCCGTCTTGCGGCTCGAAGCGAAGGTGGCGTCTCTCATTTAATGTGGCTTGACGGTGTAGCCGAGTAAACAGTTAATCCGTGTCTGCCAATAAACATTTCCCATTAAATCTATGGAAGAATGCTTCTCGTTATTTGTATCTGGATCACTGCACATCGCTAAGACTTCGTGGATTCTCACCGCAGCCGCGACTGTTTTAGCGTGTGACGTCACAGAAGCTCCGAGACGTGGACGGAAGGAGCGTTTCAACATTCAAGATGAGAAACTAACCGCTATCCTGGACGCAGATCGACATCGTCTTACTGCCGAAACATTGCAGTGATGAAGTCGCAGTCGACGCTCTCAGTCACGGAATTATGGGCGTACCTGCGCTAATACACGTCATCGTCTCCATGCGTTTGGATCTCTTCCTCATAGCAATCAGCTATTCTATGTCAGACCATTCAGCTATTCAGGATACCCATAGCAGCATATTATGCAAACTAAGAGAACTGTAGGCACTCTGACGCTGGTTTTCAACCACGAGTATCTAGTTTCGACTCGAACTTGAACGAGGTTTACTGACAATGATTATTTTAAATCGACAATATTTCTTGGTCATTCCAGCAGATATGAAAAATTTACACTGGGTTTGCCTTTCACAACTCTGCATTAGCAAAACGATTCTGAAAAATGTTAGTAGTCCATCTTCTGCAAAAACCTTCTTAATAATAACCCAAACAGTGTTATGTGGAAATAGGGAAGTCTAAGTAATACCAAGAACATATTATGTATGAGAAATTTAGAACAGTTTACTCAGTACGAGAGGGTGCTGGAAAGTAATGCCTTCGAATTTTTTACGTGAAAATTCTTAAAGCTATGTAAATAAAACAAACGTTATCAGAATTGTACATCTTCACCCTTCATGTATACATATTTATTTCTCGACGTAGTCAGCTTGGCGAGAAACACATTTCTCCCAACGAGTGACTATTTTGCTGATACCGTCACTGCGGAATGTTTGAGTTTGTTGACAGAGCCACAACCTCATCTCTAATCCCACCGCTTGGTCACAATGAAAATGAAATCCTCGTTCTTTAAGTTTTGGAAGCAGGTGAAAATCGTATGTAGCCAAGTCGGGACTATACGAAGAATTATTCACGACAGTGAACTCAAGGTGTGGGATTGTTAAAGATGTCGCGGCGCTCATGTGTGGTCTGGCAGTGTTATGTTGCGTGGACGAACTCTTAGAACTCGAAACTCGATAACAGCACGCTGTTTCGCACGCACCGACATACAATGAGTCGTGTGATACCTGCTAATATCATGTCTGACCACCTTTTGCCTGGTGTAGTGCAGCAATCAACGTGGCCTGGACTCAACAAGTCGTTGGCAGTCCCCAGCAGAAATACCGAGCCATGCTGCCTCTATACCCGTCCAAAATTGCGAGTGTTTTGCAGGTGCAGGATGTTGTGTGCGAACTGAACCCTCGGTTACGCTCCACAAATTTTCGATGGAATTCATGTCGAGCGGTATGAGTGGCCAGATCATTCGCTCGATTTGTCCATAATTTGCAAACCAGTCATGAATAATTTTGGCCCGGTGACATGGCGTCGTTGTTTGGGAACATGAAGTTCATGAATCGATGCAAGTGGTCTCCAAGTAGCCGAAAATATTCATCTCCAGTCAATGATCCGTTCAGTTGGGCCAGAGGACCCAGTCCAGTCCATGTAAACACAGCCGATTATGGAGTCACCTCCAGGTTGCACAATGCCTTGTGGACAACTTGGGTCCATCGCGTCATGGGGTCTGCGCCACACTCGAAACCTACCATCTGAAATCGTGACTCATGTGACAAGGCCACGTTTTCCAGGCGCCTATGGTCCAACTGGTATGGTCACGAGCCCAGGAGAGGCGCTCCGGGCAATGTCGTGCTGTAAGCGAAGGCACTCGCGTCAGTCGTCTGCTGCCATAGCACATTAACACCAAATTTCGCCGTACTGTCCTAACGGATACGTTCGTCGTGCGCCCCTCATTGATTTCTGCGGTTATTTCACGCAGTGTTGCTTGTCTGTTAGCACTGACAACCCTACGCAAACACCGCTGCTCTCTGTCGTTAAATGATGGCTGTCGGTCACTGCGTTGTCCATGGTGAGACGTAATGCCTGAAATTTGGCATTTTCAGCACATTCTTGACACTGTGAATCTCTCAGTAATGAATTACCTAATGATTTCCGAAATGGAATGTCCCATGAGCCTAGCTCCAACTACCATTCCGGTTTCAAAGTCTTTTAATTCCCGCTGTTCGGCCATAATGAACTCGGAAACCTTTTCACTCGAACCACCTGAGTACAAATGATTTTTACTTTTATAAGGTGCGTTCGTGTACAGTCCAGCCTCGACAAAGATAAAAATAAGTTTATTTCAGTAGCTGGCATATTGCAGAGTGATCCCGTGTTAGATCATTAGATAAAAAATAGGGAACGGGGCGCTGTTTGATCATCCTCTCCCTTTCGATGCGACATTTCTGAATGTTAAGTGATCAACAGCAAAGTGCCGAGTTCTGGCTTCAAAATGGTTCAAATGGCTCTGAGCACTATGGGACTTAACATCTGAAGCCATCAGTCCCCTAGAGCTTAGAAATACTTAAATCTTACTAACTTAAGGACATCACACACATCCATGCCCGAGGCAACACACATCCATGCCCGAGGCAGGATTCGAACATGCGACCTTGGCGGTCGCGCGGTTCCAGACTGAAGAGCCTAGAATCGCTCGGCCACAACGGCCAGCGTTCTGGCTTTAGTGAATGAGTGAGCATCCCTTATGGTGATTTGTCCAGATATTCTCTTACATTTAGAAATTTTTCTACTATCCTTTGTATTTGCCAGAGTCCGCAGCTCGTGTTCTCGTGGTAGCGTTCTCGCTTCCCGAGCACGGGATCCCGGGTTCGATTCCCGGCGGGGTCAGAGATTTTCACCTGCCTGGAGATGACTGGGTGTAGTTGTGTCGTCTTCAACATCATCATCATCATCATCATTCATCCCCATTACTGTCGGAGGAAGGCAACGGCAAAGCACCTCCTCTAGGACCTTGCCTAGTACAGCAGTGCGGGTCTCCCGCATCGTCTCCTCCGCTCTGTCAAGGAGTATGGGGCTTCATCATCATTGTATTTGCCAGAGCTCGCTCTTGTTTCTTCTGATAAATACTACTTCAGGCGCAGTGCAGAATCCAGCACTATCGCTGGAAAGCGCCGCAGAAGTGCGCAAATTAGGTACTTAAACAATATCAGCCTTTCATATTCAAATGCAGCTGTGATTTGCAATCTGAAGAGACGGTGCCAGATTGCAACGCTCGCGAGATAAAAGCAGATGAAGAAGCTGCCCGTGGGCTCAGGAGTAAATAGCGGAGATGCAGTGCTCCAAAGTCCACCGTTTTTAATCACCTAAAGTGATAGCGGAAACCGATAAGCGTAACCGTACAGCTGTTGCGAAACCGAGACAGCGTGGCAGTCAGTTCTGCGAAGACAACACACGTGGCGGCGCTGGCGGTGCCCAGCAGGCAGAGGCGTGCGCTGTGAGAGGACTGCCTGCCGCTTCGTGGCCGTTCTGCGGCCCGGCGTGCCTCCAGCAGCCGGAACTAATGCCGTTTCGGAATGGAGATCAAGAAAGCAGAGGCCGTGTCTCCTGAGGAGGAAGGTACGTTGACTCAAAAAAAGCCTGCGAGGTTCTGTGCCGCCGCCGTCGGCTGCAGTAGCCGAGATCCGAGCCACGTGACATCCGTCAACAAACAAACTACAGGCTACTGGGGTAACATCTGGCATCAAGCGGTCTAAGGCCGCCGTCACACTGGCACTGACATCGGGGGTTCCACCGACGACCGATATCGGCCGAAGACCGTCGACCCTCTGAAAGCCGTATGCCAGTATGTGTTCTTCTGTGACAAGGGGAGAACACGGCAAGGTGGTTGAGGGGTCCAAATAGGCAAACACATATATCGGCTTACGTAGATACTCGATAGTTTCTGAGAAACCGATGGACAAAGCTTTCGAGATACTTAATGTGCCTTTTAACGGGTAAATAGTCCAGCAGAAACGGTGGCAAGTTGGCTAGCGTCGCGGCTTCTCGCTTTAGCGGCTTCACGCTTTAGCGCCCTGTGTTCGAAACCCAATTATTATCTTTATTTTTTATTTATCTATCCATGTCCGTAGAAGGTTACTTCACTAATGTTTTCCAATGTATACTGAAATAATTTCAATGTATTCTGAAATAATTTTGTCCTTTTTCCTCTACTAATTACACATCTGGTGCATGAGCTTAAAAAATAAACTATTTGAAATTCTTTACGTCGAAATTCCCGTAGAGTATCTCGATTCATAATCTAATAGAAACACCAGTTTTCAGAAATGTAATCCGCTACGCCTGGCTTGTCGCGAAATTATTGCCAACGCTAGAAATCTTCAGCAGTGTTAACGACGTTTCTTTCCCGAGTGAAATTCAAACGAAGAAACTTCGATGTGCAAAACCTGCCTTCGCACGATGTTCGTGGTGTTCAGAATTTCTGTTTCTAATATTTCTGTGATCGGTATCATCCAGGGGAATACTCGAAATAGTGCTGAAGGATAAAGAGAAGAATAAAATATAAGAATCAAGAATGGATGTAAGTGTGAAGTAGAAGAATATGAGAATTTTTTTTTTTTTAAATTGTAATCCCTGAAAATGCCATACGCGTATAGTATATAATAAATGTATGAAACTCAGTTGTAATTTTACAACTAGTACGCCACTTGTACCCCTTAACCCGATAAGAAACATTCGGGTAGTAACCTTCTACGGACGTGTAGATAAATGAAAAAATTAAATAAATAAAAACAGCAATCGAGTTTCGAACAGGAACGCAAAATTTTGAAACCACGACGCTATCCATTAAGCCACCATTTGGGCTGAGCTTGTTGTTGTGGTCTTCAGTCCTGAGACTGGTTTGATGCAGCTCTCCATGCTACTCTATCCTGTGCAAGCTTCTTCATCTCCCAGTACCTACTGCAACCTACATCCTTCTGAATATGTTTAGTGTGTTCATCTCTTGGTCTCCGTCTACAATTTTTATCCCTTGATGCCTCAGAATATGTCCTACCAAGCGATCCCTTCTTCTAGTCAAGTTGTGCCACAAATTTCTCTTCTCCCCAATTCTATTCAATACCTCCTCATTAGTTATGCGATCTACCCATCTAATCTTCAGCATTCTTCTGTAGCACCCCATTTCGAAAGCTTCTATTCTCTTCTTGTCTAAACTATTTATCGTCCATGTTTCACTTCCATACATGGCTACACTCCACACGAATACTTTCAGAAATGACTTCCTGACACTTAAATCAATATAGGATGTTAACAAATTTCTCTTCTTCAGAAACGCTTTCCTTGCCATTGCCAGCCTACATTTTATATCCTCTCTACTTCGACCATCATCAGTTATTTTGCTCCCCAAATAGCAAAACTCCTTTACTACTTTAAGTGCCTCATTTCCTAATCTAATTCCCTCAGCATCACCCGACTTAATTAGACTACATTCCATTATCCTTGTTTTGCTTTTGTTGATGTTCATCTTATATCCTCCTTTCAAGACACTGTCCATTCCGTTCAGCTGCTCTTCCAGGTCCTTTGCTGTCTCTGACAGAATTACAATGTCATCGGTGAACCTCAAAGTTTTTATTTCTTCCTATGGCTCGCTAAGAGGCATCTAAATCACGTCGAAAAATTTGACGGTCGTTTTCTCAGAAACGATCGAGTATCTACGGATAAGCTGAGACACGTGTTCGCATAATTTGGTTCCACTTCCACTATTAGAAGTTTCTGGGAAATGGCGTTAAGGCACTCAATACCCAAACGTGCAGACTTCGGTCGACGATCGGCGGATTCCAAATAAGTTTGTTTATATCGGTCGAATCAGGTGACGTTCCCACACGCAGAACATGGATTGTAGAACTTGTAAGCTTAGTACAAGAAACAAGGTGTATGTGGCATCCGGAGGATGATAAATGTCATAACAGGCATATACCTCGGAATCTAGGGTCCCAGGTCGCTACGTTATGAGAAACCACAGGTTTCAACATGCTGGCAATTTAATAATAATTAATTGAACGTTACTTTGTTATATGTTATGCATGTTCTGTTTTTGTCTAGCTATTTCAGCCTCTTGTCTATATTTAATACAGCACGTCATCTGCAATACAGAAAAATCTATGTCGCAAAATTTAGACCTAAATTATAATCTCAAAAATTGCATATTCAAATTAGAAACGTGCCATATGTCAATTTTGATTCTTAAAGATACAGTAGTGGCTCTTTTGGCACTATGTTAGATGGCATTAACTATCTATGAAGTGTTATTACTGTTTATTGGTGTCTCTATAAGGTATCCCAGAAATATAGTGACAAACTTCTAGGAGAGATGGGACACTTCATGAGGACTGAGCATAGGACTTAGCGTAGTAGATATCGAAGACAGGAAAAGAAGCAAGAGAGTGTTTAATTTGAAACGTTTATTGGACTTATGACTGGTGTACGACACCAAATACTGCTCTAATGTTACAACAGATTCTCGAAGTCTGTACTATCAGACGCAACACATGCCTGACACGGCAGAACACTGACTGCCGGACACTCAGGAACGCACTGGGAGTTTCCTTGACACAAGCAGGTGGACAAACGGTACTTGCGATGAGATCAATTTCAGGCTGCACAGGATCACGATACAAGATAGATTTCATAGCTGTCCACAGAAAGAAAACAACCAAGGCTCGATAAATCCTGTGGGCGAGGTGGGCCAGGGAACTGGTCCACCACGCCCAATCCATCAATAACTAGAGGCGTATGACGACGTTTGAGGCCATGAGTTGCTATGCAATTCTCGATCCTTATAAGGTGTCCCATTTCCCCTAGAAATTAGTCGCAACATTTTTGGAACAGTAGCGTCGCGATTATTTTGTGTGGGGTGGTTTGTAAATGTGAAGAACGTGTTTCCATTTTTCAATCCTTTAGGTGTTCACAGCATTTTATTGTAAATTTTATGTTTCTCTTTCACACATAGCCATAACGCTTTACGGTAACTGACGTGTGCCTGTTTTGTTGAATTTATCTGAAGCTGTTTTAATGCCAATATCTTCAATGCAGTTGTTGCTGTTATCCTGCCAGAAACTGGCGCAGGAGATCGGACGCGCTTTGACCAGCCAGTCGGCCGATGTTATGAGTGACCTATGACGCCGGCGTCCGGCAACCGTTGTCAGTGCCACTGCAATCGCAGCCTTAGGGCAGCGACGAAACCTCGTAGTGGACAGGCCTCGGGTTCGAGTTCAAATGGCTCTGAGCACTATGGGACTTAACTTCTGAGGTCATCAGTCCCCCAGAACTTAGAACTACTTAAACCTAACTACCCTAAGAACATCAAACACATCCATGCCCGAGGCAGGATTCGAACCTGCGACCGCAGCGGTCGCGCGGTTCCAGACTGTAGCGCCTAGAACCTCTCGGCCACCCCGGCCAACCCGGGTTCGAGTGTCACCATGGGAATGGGCGTATGTTTAAAATGGACCATTACTCAGTGTATCTTGCGTAGCAGTACAAATGTAAATGCATCGGCTGTATCGTGAGAACCGCGAGTATAACTGTGCTGGCCGTGTAGTTCTGGAAAATATTGTTTGTGTGAGTTAAAATATATGAAAGTTGGACTCAAACCTCAGGTATGTTATGAATGTGAATGTGTGGTGTCCGAAGGGTAATAAAATTAAGACATAAAATAAAAAATACTTTAATATTTTATTGTATTAAAAATGTGGGTTGCTCCGTATGTGCATCGTAAATTTCCATTTGCCTGTCTAAAAAACAGAGCCTTCGTGCCTCACAAGTGCGATATTTTGAGCTCATTGGGAAGATAAGATGCCACTACGCACGGCTGAGCTTTGGTGTAAGATTTTCCTTAAAAAATTAAATAAATAAAAAACATCATTACAGTGCAAAACTGAGTTGTGCAGTGTCAGAGGCGTTTTGGTATTGTTTATTTCTATTATCAAAGTAATTGTTCACTGTACAGAATGTATTGCATAACACGTACTTTCTAACTGCCTTTTTAAAGTCAGTTTGTTGTGGTAATTTCTTTGTTATTGTTGTGGAAGAGTATGGCGTTGTTTTCGGCTACTCGTAGTCAGTATGCGCTTGACGTAAGCGGAAAAGGCAAATAAGAGGGAAAGACTGGTGTCGGCGTCTCGTCCACAGTGATACCATTACAGGTGGAGCTCGAAACATCGGACAAAGTGTGAAAACGCATTCGGTTGCCCGTTTTTCCAAAGGTATCATCCGGAATTTGCTTGTATGACAGCCGTATTCTTCATCATAAGCCTGCTAAGTCTTAACCAAATCTTCCTGTGGTCGAAAAAGTTGGAAACATATTTTCTCCAGTCTTATAAGTGTCTACGCACTGCTGCCCAAGGCGTATTTTCTTTTAGAATCAAGTTCTTTGGCTTGTCATGCACTTTAGAAACATAACGAGATCCTCATCAGCCCGTATTACTGAATCTTATCTGCAGCAATACAACTTCTGTTTGCAGAGTCATCTGCTGAGCTCAGTTTGTGACAAGCGATATCATTTCCAATGAGGTCATCAATTAGTTGAGACGGTTAAGTGCCAAACAGATATGAATGTTGCAAATAAATACAAGCAATTTATATAGCTTATATAGCGACTGGGTATAATTAAAGTGCAGATACTCACGGGAGCTCCAGTGTGAGCTGTGATTATCGTATGGCAGTGAAACTTGGTAGACATGATAATGCGTTAATGCGGAACCGATTTACGCTGGAAAAACAATCAGTTCCAATTGTGGCCAACAGTTGCAAATCTGGCGTTGTAGACATGGCGATACGACATAAACTCAGATATTTAACAAGCCATAACGTGAGTGAACAGTATGACTGTCGAGAAGAGACACCGTGCGCCGTTATTGAAACACTTTTACGTGAACGGTGGCAGTTTCAGTACTACATTGAGAGAGTATTGTCCACTGCAAGATCCGAGGAGAGGACCGAGTGGGCATGGTGTGGCACCTGGAAGAGGAAAGCTTCCTATCACGGCAAAGGAAATACAGAAATTGAAACCTCATGATCCGCAACAAAGTTCTGAAATTGCTGGTTTCTGGCAAGGACCGAAGTTGATGACATGTGGCCGGGCAACAATCTGTGGAGTAACGAGGCACATTTTATGCTATCTGGCGCAGTGAATACGCAGAACTACCGAATTGGAGGTACTGTTAAACTACACGAAGAGCCACTGCACACTTGTCCCGTTCCTAATCCACTGCATATGGAAACATTTCTATACGTCTTACATTGCATTTACAACGTTAGATTTGCGCTAAATTTCGCTGCCAATACGATGATCACCAACGTTTCTAGCATTTGTAGACTTAGAGAAAGCTATCGACAATGTTGACTGGAATACACTCTTTCAAATTCTCAAAATGGCAGGGATAAAATACAGGGAGTGAAAGGCTACTTGCAATTTGTACAGAAACCAGATTGCAGTTATAAGAGTCGAGGGGCATGAAAGGGAAGCAGTGGTTGGGAAGGGAGTGGGACAGGGTTGTGGCCCATCCCCGATGTTCATTCTGTATATTGAGCAAGCAGTAAAGGAAACAAAAGAAAAATTCGGAGTAGGAATTAAAATTTATGGAGAAGAAATAAAAACTTTGAGGTTCGCCGATGACCTTGTAATTCTGTCTGAGACAACAAAGGACTTGGAAGAGAAGTTGAGCGGAATGGGCAGTGTCTTGAAAGGCGGATATAAGATGAACATCAACAAAACCAAAACAAGGATAATGGAATGTAGTCGAATTAAGTCTGATGATGCTGAGGGAATTAGATTACGAAATGAGACACTTAAAGAAGTAGATGAGTTTTGCTGTTTGGGGAGCAAAATAACTGATAATAGTCGAAGTAGAAAGGATATAAAATGTAGACTGGCAATGGCAAGGGAAGCGTTTCTGAAGAAAAGAAATTTGTTAACATCGAGTATAGATTTAAGTGTCAGCAAGTCGTTTCTCAAAGTATTTGTATGGAATGTTGCCATGTATGGAAGTAAAATATGGACGATAAATAGTTTGGACAAGAAGAGAATAGAAGCTTTCGAAATTTGGTGCTACAGAAGAATGCTGAAGATTAGATGGGTAGATCACATAAATAATGAGGAGGTATTGAATAGAATTTGGGAGATGAAAAATTTGTGGCACAACTAGAGAGAATAGAAGCTTTCGAAATTTGGTGCTACAGAAGAATGCTGAAGATTAGATGGGTAGATCACATAAATAATGAGGAGGTATTGAATAGCATTTGGGAGATGAAAAATTTGTGGCACAACTAGACTAGAAGAAGGGATCGGTTGGTAGGACATATTCTGAGGCATCAAGGCATCACCAATTTAGTATTGGAGGGCAGCGTGGAGGGTAAAAATCGTAGAGGGAGACCAAGAGATGAATACACTAAGCAGATTCACAAGGATGTAGGTTGCAGTAGGTACTGGGAAATGAAGAAGCTTGCACAGGATAGAGTAGCATGGAGAGCGGCATCAAACCAGTCTCTGGACTGAAGACCACAACAACAACAACGATAATTACAGACCACAATGGGCTTCTGTGGTTAACTGTCTCTCTCCGCTCGAGCAGGCCATGAAAGGCCGCCGCGTCGTCCTCAGCCCACAGGCGTCACTGGATGCAGATATGGAGGGGCATGTGGTCAGCACACCGCTCTCCCGGCCGTATGTCAGTTTACGAGACCAGAGTCGCTACTTCTCCATCAAGTAGCTGCTCAGTTTGCCTCACAAGGGCTGAGTGCAGCCGGCTTGCCAACAACGCCCGACAGACCGAATGGTCACCCAAGTGCTAGCCCAACCCGACAGCGCTTAACTTCGGTGATCTGACGGGAACCGGTGTTACCACTGCGGCAAGGCCGTTGACACTTCTGTGGGTGGCTGGACTTTAATTATAGCTATCCGGTATATAAGTTATTTAAACGGAAGTTCCAATTATATGATTTTCTACATGCCTTAGATGCGCCTCCTTTGTGGAATAAGGTTATTTTTACCCTTGTTTTGTTTCTGAATGCTGAGATGACCTTCAGTGTTCAGCAAGACTAGGTTCGATAAATAAAAACGTTCCTCATCATTAGAAACGATCGACGACTATCAGAGGAGACTGGATATTATCTCCCCTCTTAATTTATTTATATAGTCTCCCTTTTTAAAAGCGTATTTCTTTATCTGTATTCGCTACATTTTGGTGCAAAGTACTCAGTCGTACACACATTCGTCGTGCGTAGCAAATCTGAAGTTATGGAGCGCAACAACAGGCGTCAAACTACGAATAGTATAGTTCTGGATTATTTGAAACTTTATCCTTTGTAAGAAAATTTGCATTTCTTTCCGTTTATCAGGGAATTTTTCAGCTGCAGCGTATGTATTATCGACAGTAGGTTCTGTATAATTCTGAAACGTGATTATCAGATCAAGTATTCTACAAGAAAGCGTTTTTGGAAATTTGTGGTATGGCCTTATGCGACCAAACTGCTGAGATCATCGGCCCCTAAGCTTGCACATTACTTAATCTGACTTAAACGAACTTACGCTAAGGACGATACACACACCCATGCCTGAGGGAAGACGCGAATCTCCCAAGGGGGGAGCCACTAGGACCGTGACAAGACGCCCCGCGGGGCAAGAAAGTTTTTCTCACAGAATAAAATGAAGATGTAAGATATTTTATTTCCGCAGAAATCCTGGTTTTATATAGAGTTGCACTGATTTATATACAAATTTAGATATGTCCTCCGTCCACCATTTTGAGAAAGAGCTCTACCAGTCCGTAATAGTGATTTGTCCTCCGTCTATTATTTTGAGAAAGTTCTCTATCAGTCCGTAGTAGTTCACAGAGTCGAGGAACTCTTGTCAACATCCCCGCTCATAACAACAGTGGCTGACGACTCTAAGATGTTCACCAGTCAGAATCACCACTTCGCTCGTATAGAGTGTCAACTGCGTTACCCAAATTACATTTGTTAGTGCTTGTGGCGAAACGTGCTTAAGAAGCTAAAAATAATCAAAGCCCATGCTTTACCTGAAAATCTGACAGTTATTCGATTTCTGAATGCACAAAACGTGACAGCAACTGTCATTAAGCATTTTTGATCTCTGCTTAGGGGACTGGCGATATTTTTAAATTCAGGACTTGATGCCGATTACGATGATCAGGGTCGCTGTCTGTCAAACGACAGTGAGAAAATAGAAGAAAGAATTGATGCAGTTGTTACAAAAAACATTAGTTTCGAGTCACAACCCTGTTTCTCGAAAAACAGCAAACAGTTCCGCAGGAAACAGATCTAGAAGCCACACTTGCCTATGGAACGGGCAGCACGTCACGGGTTGAGGGCACTGCCAGTGCTTGCTCATTGACGGAGAGGAAGGTAAGTCTGCTGCGAGAAGCCACGTGGCGCATAGGCTCAGCCACTGTCACCGACGTTAGCCTGCCGTTACCATCTCGAACTTCGCCACAAGTGTCCAACTTCATCATAATTTCGCGAAGACTTCACATACGGTACACTGTTCCTGCGTAACCATCTTCGTCAGCACGGTATCGTACTTTAACTTCCACCAAGCCATTTCGCTGTGTTTCGTATTTATCCACTTCAAAATTCTCGTTATTGTGCCTTAGATTTAGAAAAAGCTTTTGATAATGTTGACTGGAATACTCTGTTTCAAATTCTGAAGGTGGCAGGGGTAAAATACAGAGAGCGAAAGGCTACTTACAATTTGTACAGAAACCAGATGGCACTTATAAGAGACGAGGGGCATGAAAGGGAAGCATTGATTGGGAAAGGAGTGAGACAGGGTTGTAGCCTATCCCCGATGTTATTCAAACTGTATATTGAGCAAACAGTGAAGGAAACAAAAGAAAAATTCGGAGTAGGTATTAAAATCCATGGAGAAGAAATAAAAACTTTGAGGTTCGCCGATGACATTGTCATTCTGTCAGAGACAGCAAAGGACTTGGAAGAGCAGTTGAATGGAATCTACAGTGTCATGAAAGGAGGGTACAAGATGAACATCAACAAAAGCAAAACGAGGATAATGGAATGTAGTCGAATTAAGTCGGGTGATGCTGAGGGTATTAGATTAGGAAATGAGACACTTAAAGTAGTAAAGGAGTTTTGTTATTTGGGAGGCAAAATAACTGATGATGGTCGAAGTAGAGAGAATATAAAATGTAGACTGGCAATGGCAAGGACAGCGTTTATGAATAAGAGAAATTTGTTAACATCGAGTATAGATTTAAGTATCAGGAAGTCGTTTCTGAAAGTATTTGTATGGAGTGTAGCCATGTATGGAAGTGAAACATGGGCGATAAATAGTTTGGACAGGAAGAGAATAGAAGCTTTCGAAATGTGTTGCTACAGAAGAATGCTGAAGATTAGATGGGTAGATCACATAACTAATGAGGAGGTATTGAATAGGATTGGGGAGAAGGGAAGTTTGTGGCACAACTAGACTAGAAGAAGGGATCGGTTGGTAGGACATATTCTGAGGCATCGAGGCATCACCAATTTAGTATTGGAGGGCAGCGTGGAGGGTAAAAATCGTAGAGGAAGACCAAGAGATGAATACACTAAACAGATTCACAAGGATGTAGGTTGCAGTAGGTACTGGGAGATGAAGAAGCTTGCACAGGATAGAGTAGCATTGAGAGCTGCATCAAACCAGTCTCAGGACTGAAGACCACAACAACAACGAGCCTTACCCCGTTTCGTCAGACAGAAACTTCTTTAAAAATCTTATCTCTTGTTCTCGCAGCCTTTATTCCGCTCGGCGTCTTTGATATTTATAAGAACAGTAAGATACGATCTTCGTTTTGAAAAAGAGGTCTATTAGTTTCGAGATTTCACATGAGTAGTTGTCACAGGTGATAAATTTTTGTAACTGTTTTAAACACGGCGCAACAGGTATCCCGAAGTGGCCGTGCGGTTAAAGGCGCTGCAGTCTGGAACCGCAAGACCGCTACGGTCGCAGGTTCGAATCCTGCCTCGGGCATGGATGTTTGTGATGTCCTTAGGTTAGTTAGGTTTAACTAGTTCTAAGTTCAAGGGGACTAATGACCTCAGCTGTTGAGTCCCATAGTGCTCAGAGCCCAACAGGTATCTTTCTAGGTTGATCCGATTGTTTAGAAAAGTAAAGAATGATATTTACCTGCATGTACTGGAAGGTTATTGCTTCTGGTGTTTCTATCTACATTCTTTCCATGCATAGCATCTGCACGTGCTTGCGTATGGTGCTCGCAGTATGTGCGCTGCATGCCTTCGTGTTGTGCACACAGGTTATACCTGCGTGACTACGGACTGACGTCATGTCAACCTGCCCTGTCTAATGGCGGCGCCTACTCAGACATTACAGGTCGTGGGCACTTGGGGCAGGCTGCAGCGCCGTTGTAGTCGTTGTTGCTGCTGCTGCTAATAACGACGAACTACTGCCTGTTTTGTCTGAAAGAAGATTCGGTGCGAAAGTGCTATATCAACGATTTATAAATAGATTTTGTACAGGCTGCTACCAGTCACAGTTCTTTGCTACATTGCTTAAATAATTTTAATATTGCAGCGTGTTTCAAGGCTGACCTCACCATCACACAAAAATGAATATGGATATGTCTATATACGTCACTGAAAAACATTCATTATGTTTTCCAGGCTACTGTGTATGCCAACATCCAACCAATGGAGATTAATCCCTGTGAGTAAAACAACAAAATCTATCTCACGCTGTCAATAATTCTCGCCGCACTCAAAGCTTATATGTTTCGTTTATACATCTTGCCACAGCTACATGACTCCCACGCTGCTACTGACAATTAATATGTGTACCATCTAATGATGAATCGCTAGGTGGTTCGAAAACATTGAAGAACAAAACAAAAAGCGACTGGTCGTAGTAATTTCAAGAAACTTTTTCATTACAGTCGCAGTGTTCCTCATCCATAATGGATATATATATAGGTGATTCAGCTGCCCCTACTGCTGGGTTTTACGCAACCCACAATGCCTTCAAAATTTTTTTGCAAAATTTTCGTATTATCTTGCTCGCTAGACGCAAACTACGAGGGCTATCCACAAAGTACATTGCGTTTTCGTTTGCGTCCGTTAGGGGCGGGGCTAGCGGGCATCTTGGTGTCATGGCATTCCGCCGCTCAGTCGGCATCGTGCCGTGCTAATGAGAGGTTCGTGCTGTACTCCGTTGAATTACTGTGACAGTTTGAAATGTCAGCGTTAATTGAAAATGCCGCGAAGTGTGAAGTGCGTGCTGTAATAAGGTTTCTGACTGCAAAAAACTGTACACCAATAGAAATCTATCGGCAGCTTTGTGAAGTATATGGGGACAACATAATCACTGAAGGTGGAGTGCGTCAATGGGTCATAAAATTTAAAAATGGCCAAACTAACGTTCACGACGAAGAGCAAAGTGGAAGACCCAGCATAGTGACTGCCGAACTTGTCGAAAAAGTCGCTGCCGCGGTCCGTGAAAACCGTAATTTCACAATAACGGAACTCTCTATGAGTTTTCCACAAATTTCACGAAGTTTGTTGCACGAAATCATTACCGAAAAGCTTGGTTACCACAAGTTTTGTGCGAGATGGATACCAAAAATCTTGACAGAGATTCACAAAAATCAGCGAATGGCTGCAGCGTTAAGTTTTTGGACGCTTACGAGAAAGATGGTGACTCATTACTCGATCTCATCGTTACTGGTGACGAAACATGGGTTAAGCATGTGAACTGCGAGACAAAATAGCAGTCACTGCAGTGGGGGCACACAAATTCCCCCCAAAAACCCAAGAAATGCATGCAGACAATGTCGGCAAGGAAGGTGATGGCGACTGTCTTTTGGGACAGAAAAGGTGTGATTTTTGTGGATTTCCTGGAAAGAGGCGCTACAATGAACTCTCAAAGGTATTGCCAAACTCTTCATAACCTCAGAAGAGCAATACAAAACAAGCGCAGGGGAAAGTTGGGCTCAAAGATCTTGCTGATTCACGACAACGCCCGGGCCCACACGGCAAATGCCACTCGTTCTCGAATCTTTTAAGTGGGCGTTGTTTCCTCATCCGCCGTACAGTCCCGACCTGGCACCGAGCGACTTCCATTTATTCCCAGCAATGAAGAAGTGGTTGGCTATGCAGCGTTTTGATGACGGCGCACAGCTTCAAGTAGAGGTAACCACGTGGTTGAAGGCGCAGGCGGCCGAATTTTACGACGAAGGAATTTCCAAGCTCGTCCATCGCTACGATAAGTCCCTTAATTTAAATGGCAAGTATGTAGAAAAGTAGTATTTAAGTGTGGCTTTCATCTGTGTATAACAAAAAAAATTTCCAATACTTTATTTATTTTTAATTCCAAAACGTAATGTACTTTGTGGATAGTCCTCAAATTAATCCTACAGAAGAAAATGGGACAAGACATTTTTGTAGGAAATTTAATGTAGTTCGTAGGTCGCCTTTTCGCTAGAGGCTATAGTTTTCGCATTATTCAAGAAAAACGTACAAAAGTGACCCTCAAACTTTTTTTAACAGCTCGAAAACCGTGGCCTCCAGTGACAATGGATTAAATGGTTCAAATGGCTCTGAGCACTATGCGACTTAATTTCTGAGGTCATCAGTCACCTAGAACTTAGAAATAATTAAACCTAACTAACCTAAGGACATCACACACATCCATGCCCGAGGCAGGATTCGAACCTGCGACCGTAGCGGTCGCTCGGTTCCAGACTGTAGCGCCTAGACAACAGATCCCAGTATAAAATTTAACTAATAGATTTCCTACAAAAACGTTCTGTTCATTGTTTCCGTAGGACTAAGAACTAGAAAACAAAGAATTGTGACTAATAGCAGTCTGTATGAAACCAGTTTCTATACTTTAAGAAACAGTCACGGGGGAATAACAGCCAATATGGGCGGAATTTGTTATTAACGATATGTTTTTATCAGTCCTTTAAATCAGATAGTGATGTGTGTAAAGCTGCTCGATGTGCAGTTAATAGAGCAATAAGCAATATATGTATCCACAGAAATGTTCTGGCGTCTATCATTGACTTTACGGTGCGCAAAACAGATTCCTGCAATGCTGCGTCACAGCTGGACATTTGTATCTTTAACAGCCTGCGGGAGAGCGCTCCAAGCTATTATCGTGTGAGTGCAGGTTTTTATTTTTCCACATGTGTTTGCCCCCCCACGTACACCGTTTTAACCGATGTTTCATTCTGATGAACAGTGTTTCCCCCACGCAGATTGTTTTCAGCTGATAAAAAGCGTCCGCAAATGCGTCATAACTCTTGAACGAACCAAGATAACGGAACGCTGTATGGCAAGCACGCCTACTCGCCCTGGTACCATGATTTAGCGTCTATAACATTCTTTAATGTGTTCTAAGCTGGCTGACAGTTTGAGTTTCTTCTTTAAATTTTCGCAGTTCGTGACAATAGAGATGTATGAGAGGATAAGACTTCTCGAAGGCCGTGAACGTATGTTTCATACGCTGATTAGCGCAAGATTATGAGCACTCGGATGACCTAGCTTGTTAACGAGTTTTTGCTCCTACCGTACTACGAGCTTTTCATTGCCACGACGAGGGGGCGGTCAACAAGTAATGCAACACTTTATTTTCTGAAAGCAGGTTGGTGTTAGTCAGGATTCCAATACACAGTATTAGTCTCCGTTCAGTGAGGCGGCCTTATGCCACTTTACTGGAGGGGGGAGGGGGAGGGGGGTGGCTGTATGCCCGAATTGTACCACTCTACTGGTCGACGTCGGAGCCAACATCTTACTGCATCAGTAACTTCCTCATCGTCCACGTACTGCTTCCCGCAGAGTGAATTCTTCATTGGGCTAAACAGATGATAGTCCAAAAATGGTCCAAATGGCTCTGAGCACTATGGGAGTTAACTTCTGAAGTCATCAGTCCCCTAGAACTTAGAACTACTTAAACCTAACTAACCTAAAGACATCACACACATCCATGCCCGAAGCAGGATTCGAACCTGCGACCGTAGCGGTAGCGCGGTTCCAAACTGAAGCGCCTAGAACCGCTAGGCCACTCCGGCCGGCCAGATGGAAGTCAACTTGCGAGATCCAGGATGTAGGGTGAGTGAGGAAGAACAATCCAGTGACGTTTGGAAGCTCCTCTCGGCAGACTTGTAGGAGGCCTTACGTTGTCATGGAGAAGGAGAAGTTTGTACACATTTTTTGTGGTGACGAACGCTCTGAAGTAGCTTCTTCAATTTCTCGAGAATGGTATAATATATTTCGTGGTTTACCGTTGCATCATGAAGGAGAACATTAAACAGAATGACTCCTTCAGACCCCCAGAAGACCGTCTCTCTGACTTTGCGAGCTGAGGGAACGGCTTTGAACTTTTTCTTCGAAAGAGATGTGGTGTGGCGCCACTCCATAGATTTCAAAGTGATGAACCCATCTTTTATAGCCTGTTACGATTTTTGACAAAATATTGTCACTTCAGCCTCAAAATGCACAAGAAATTCAACACACATGGCCCTTCGTTGCTCTTTATGGCCTTCTGTGAAGCGGCGAGGAAAGCAGCGGGCACACACCTTTGAGTACGCAAACAGGTGGACGAGTGTTTCAGCACTACCAACAGAGACGTCCAGCTGTGCAGCGAGGTCTTCGATTGTGATCAGTCTATCACCACGAACGAGTGTGTCTGCACTCTCCAATATTGCGGAAGTCACAACTGTGTGCCGCCGGTCGACACGCGAGAGATCGGACACGTTTGCGCGACCTTGTTGCGATGATGAAAGACACCTCGCCCAAGGACTTATCGTGGTTTTGTTGACTGCCGATCTCCGCATGACTGTCAACGATACTCTGGTTTTCCAACAAAAGAAACTCACTGGCAGCTCTTTACTTGGAACGGTCCTCCGTTACAGACGCCATTTTGAAGGCTACGTATAGCACCAACACCTATCAGAACTTCATCAAACTCTAGGGGCTGAAGCGGGTACATTTCACGATGTCCCAGAACAAATCCCGCATGTTTTTCAATCGAAATCGGCCGAGAAAGAAAAATGTGTTTCATTACTTATTGAACACTCCCCATTTTATGCAAATCACATCGTAAACTGAGGTAATGAGAAAGATCCGTGGCTGCACAGTACGTTATACATGGCAGGTACCGAAAGGCAACGGAGGATATCACAAATACAACAGACGTGCACATTAAAATAACACTGACGCCTTTGGCGAGCGAAATGTATTTATGAGCGTCCCTGTTACTGAGGAAATCGTAATAACATAGATAAATGTTTTGAATAATTCACTAAAGAATAAAAATAATTCCTATTTCTCAAAATCCAAGAACTTAAGGAACGGGAATGTGACTAAAATGTGCACTGACTGGCATAAAAAATTATCCACGGGGAAGGAGAGGAGGAAATGAAGTGAAACTTGGCGTGTTGAGAGGTAATGTGGTATTATTTCTGTGATTTAAAGAAAAGTCAAATGTAAGGTAATGCAGAGTTGTAAATACGAAGACACGGCTGGTCAACTGGCAATGGGATGTTACTCCCTCTCATGCGTGTATGCATTCGTTGATTGGTTTGAGAATAGTATCATGCAGCCGTTGTATTCTATCCTGAGGCCAGATGGCCGAAAATTGTGGTTTTTCGCTGTTGGTTGGACACAGAACATCGTTGTTGCAGGTATAGTGCACAAACTGGTTCATAGTTGTTGGCCACTGATGGAGTCGTGTATACGATTCGAGTTAACCCCCTCAACGTCAGTTAAACGCTGAAGCACCGAAACAGGTAGCCATATAACAAATAACATCGTAAGGACGACAGTAGTTGTTCCATTTTATTACATGGGAAATTGTAACTTTCCCTTGATACCCAGGATTTTAGCAACAACACAGTGTTGACGTCAAAGCTTGGTCACGTATGTTTATTGGGAACATTCTGGCGGATGTTGCTGACCAAAGAAGTAGCCCAACATTATGAAAGCAGTTCACAGAGACATCAACTGTTTGCGAATCATTGTTGGACTGTTAAAAGGTGGTACCAAGATACTGTCTTATGAGAGGTAACACTTGATAACTCAGATGTCTCCGTCCGCAGCTCGTGGTCTCGCGGTCGCGTTCTCGCTTCCCGAGCACGGGGTTCCGGGTTCGATTCCCGGCACGGTCAGGGATTTTCACATGCCTCGAGATGGCTGGGTTTTTCTGTTGTCCTCATCATTTCATCATCATTCATGAATGTCGCGAGTTTGGACTGAGCAAAGGTTGAGAATTTGTAAGGGCGCTGATAACCGCGCAGTTGAACGCCCTACAAACCAAACATCATCATCATCATCATCATATGTCTCCGACGTACTGTTGCGCCGTCAGAGTTCCCTGAGCCAATACCAAAGGTAACTTGAAGCCATACTCGATGGCTTCCTACATGATAACATCAGTAGTGAAATTCTGTGGTGTTCGGAACATGCAAGAAAGCACCGTCTCACCACGGCGTCACTATCCTCTCAGTCTGAGAATTGAGATCAACCGCAGAAAATAATGTAACGCCACTTGCAGCAGTCTGTGCATCCGGCTACGGCAGGCACCACTCCAAAAGCATCCATTTTTGTCTTGGTGTGACCAGCAGACTACGCATGGCGCGGTGTTTCATTAGTCTAGCTGTTGTTCATCTCTGACGAATGATGGTGACTTAGGATGTTGAAGTCACTCCATTACCTGTGCCCACGTGGCAGGCAGAAAAGTATTCAGGTAAGCCATCCTTGAAATTCAGTACATCGATTCTTCCTTGGTTTTATCAGACTTCTCTGTCACAACCTCGACAACGAGTGCGGTTTCCAAGTTCCCGTCCAGACCAGCGTTCAGCCACTGCAGCTGAATGGTTGACAAGCGTGCATGTTGCACGATCGACCAGCTGGTCAATGTTCCTCTCAGAATCGATTTCGTACAAGTAACGTAGCCTCGTACTACATTATGTCATTCTCTGCGGTTTTTCGCAGTTCTTAGAAAACATCTGACACTGCACACGACCCTTTTATATACTGCAATAGCTGATAACATGATGACAACACTAATCTATCGTGTGAGACCCAACTCGCTTTATTTGATCATGAGACCCAGAAAATATTAGATACAGGCTCCCAGGTAGATGCTATTTTCCTTGACTTTCGGAAGGCGTTCGATACAGTTCCGTACTGGCGCCTGATAAACAAAGTAAGAGCCTACGGAATATCAGACCAGCTGTGTGGCAGGATTGAAGAGTTTTTAGCAAACAGAACACAGCATGTTGTTATCAATGGAGAGACGTCTACAGGCGTTAAAGTAGCCTCTGGCGTGCCACAGGGGAGTGTTATGGGACCATTGATTTTCACAATATATACATATAAATGACCTAGTAGATAGTGTCGGAAGTTCCATGCGGCTTTTCGCGGATGATGCTGTAGTATACAGAGAAGTTGCAGCATTAGAAAATTGTAGCGAAATGCAGGAAGATCTGCAGCGGATAGGCACTTGGTGCAGGGAGTGGCAACTTACCCTTAACGTAGACAAATGTAATGTAGTGCGAATACATAGAAAGAAGGATCCTTTATTGTATGATTATATGATAGCGGAACAAACACTGGTAGCTGTTACTTCTGTAAAATATCTGGGAGTATGCGTGCGGAACGATTTGAAGTGGAATGATCATATAAGATTAATTGTTGGTAAGGCGGGTACCTGGTTGAGATTCATTCCGAAAGTCCTTAGAAAATGTAGTCCATCAACAAAGGAGGTGGCTTACAAAACCCTCGTTCGACCTATACTTGAGTATTGCTCATCAGTGTGGGATCCGTACCAGGTCGGGTTGACAGAGGAGATACAGAAGATAGAGAAGATCCAAAGAAGAGCGGCGCGTTTCGTCACAGGGTTATTTGGTATGCGTGACAGCGTTACGGAGATGTTTAGCAAACTCAAGTGGCAGACTCTGTAGGAGAAGCGCTCTGCATCGCGATGTAGCATGCTGTCCAGGTTTCGAGAGGGTGCGTTTCTGGATGAGGTATCGAATATATTGCTTCCCCCTACTTATACCTCCCGAGGAGATCACGAATGTAAAATTAGAGAGATTCGAGCGCGCACGGACGCTTTCCGGCAGTCGTTCTTCCCGCGAACCATACGCGATTGGAATAGAAGAGGGAGGTAATGACAGTGGCGCGTAAAGTGCCCTCCGCCACACACCGTTGGGTGGCTTGCGGAGTATAAATGTAGATGTAGATTTAGATCCACTCTAGATGACTTTGTAGATATCATAGATAAATGCAACTAATCATTGACGTGCACTTCGATGGGATGAAGTGGTACGAAATTACAAATAACTTAAATATGAGCCTATCCGTCTCAGGTGCTTAACATTTTTTTGATAAACGATGGACGTACACATAGGTAGTAATTCATTATTTTTATAGGGAAAGGGAGTCTATTGACATGGATTAGCAGTTACAAAGATTGTCGATGTCTGCCACCGAATAATACGGCACACCAGGTCGGACAAGAATTCAAATTTTGGCCGACCATCCTGGGTTAGTTTTCCCGTAGACTTCCTCACACAGTTGTGGTAAATGTCGATATGATTCTTTTACTTAGGCTACAGCCCTTTTTTTTCAATATCTTTGTAGAAATATATCGCTTCGCTTATGATGAACCTTCCTTCGGTTTTCGGGGAAACCCGGACCCAGTTTACCTGCCTTAAAAGAAACTCATTGGTGCTGTTCCGTCGCCATTTCATGGCAGTCTGTATTAGGCACAACCTCCTCTCCAAACTCCGCAGAAGTTCTTCTGCTATCTGCAGTATTTCAGAGTCTAGGGAGAAATGGTTTGGTCGAGTACTCAATTCCCTTCAGCTTATATTCAATAACAGAGCGAAATTAATTTTGGAATAATCAGCAGGCTGTAGCCAGGGCGTGTTCCAGCATATACTTCTGCTACTGTGTTTTTATCCAGCAAGGTAAACCATAATGGAGTTCGAAAAGCAGAAAAAAGACTGGATTAGAACACGTCCTCAGACAGCTCAGTTGGTGAAACAGTCGTCTGTGGAAGCTAAGTACTTTTGTCAGGCCTGGTATGGTATATGAGTGGCGTGAACAGCGCCAGGTGTTGAGTGGTCACTGTGAAGGGCACGGAGATGCCGCTTGCTCGTGTGAGACAGCGTTATCAGCACGTCAGACCATCATAACGGAGGGTCACCATATTGCTCACCAAGCATACCGTAACACTTTGCACCTGCGTGTGCCATCTGAGAACAAGTAATTGAGTCGCTACAACATTCCATGTCATCTCGCACCGTTCGTTGGAGACTAGTAGCAGCAGGACTAGAAAATTACCGTTCCATGTGTAGGCTGCCGTTAACACCACAACACAAACGGCATTGTTTTCAGTGGTGCCTCGACCGGGAAGCATTGACTGCTGATTAATGGCGTCGCATTGCATTCATACACTACCGTGTATGGCAATCGTCGGCGACCTTAGCGGCGACCAGGGAGAAGCGCCATTATTCCATTGCGTTTGACATGCGTACCCCTGGCGTCATGAAGCGGGACGCCGTCCTTTATGGCTTCAGGTCTTGGCTGGTAGTGACTAAGAGAACTCTGACAAGGCAATGATAAGCCACGGGCGTCCCGCTTTCTCAGTGTTACCTCTTATGCGACAGTGCGTGAAGTAGCTTTAAAATACCATAATGCTCTTCCACACATGGTACATGTCTCTGTGAACTATCTGCGAGGTGAGGTGCTCCTGTGGACAGCAAGATCTCCAGCTCTCTCCATGATAAACGCGCGTGATTAGCAGAGCGGTCTCAGGCGCTGCAGTCATGGACTGTGCGGCTGGTCCCGGCGGAGGTTCGAGTCCTCCATCGGGCATGGGTGTGCGTGTTTGTCCTTAGGATAATTTAGATTACGTAGTTCAAAAATGGTTCAAATGGCTCTGAGCACTATGGGACTCAACTGCTGAGGTCATTAGTCCCCTAGAACTTAGAACTAGTTAAACCTAACTAACCTAAGGACATCACAAACATCCATGCCCGAGGCAGGATTCGAACCTGCAACCGTAGCAGCAGCTCGGTTCCGGACCACAACCATCCAGGCCACAGGGATTGCCATGTCACGTTGGTAAGTGGACCCACGTGCCAAGTTTTTTGTGAATCTGACTCCATTTTGTAATCCTTGAAATTCAATCGCATACCACCTCAACCCATCTGAGAGCGGTAAGTTTCATTTCGTTTCCTCCCCTCCTTCTGGTTGCTTTACTTTTTTCTTCAGTCAGTAAACATACATTCTGCTTCTGACGTTGTTTGGCTGAAGGCCAAGGATGTTAAATTTTTGGTGGGTAGCCACTCAGGGGACGGGGGAGGGGAGGGGTAGGAAAGGAGTCATAGACCGCGTGGGGATGAGGTGAGTTTTCAAGATTGTTGAGTAGGTCAGATCGGTAGTCAGTGATCAATAAAGGTGGCAGAAAGCTTTGAGAGAGCTCGTAAATGCGTTCTCGTGCGCATCCGTGGATTTCGACTTATCCAGTTGGCGTGTATTACAGCTTACTGACAGCGCACACGCTAGATAGGAGGAGCCAGCATAGCAGAAGGTGGAGGCTTTACCTAGACGGAGGTAGCCTGCTACAGGGTATTTATTAGTGCCTTGCACGTCAAAGCGTGCCTGCCGATCCCTCCATACTCTGGTCTAATATTTTAGTAGTGGGGAGGATTAATTTAGCTCCGTCAGCAAACATTTCCTGGTACATCTGATGAGCAATACGTCACGTAATGTGTATCGCACGCCGGACGACGCTAAGAGTGAATGGTTCAGTCCGCGATCGCGAGTGAATTTAAGCAACGCTCCGAGCACGGACAAAATGAACGTCTCGTGATGAGTAAGCAACGAACTGTGTCTCGATTTTGTTTTGAAGGCATGTTTATGGATTCGTGCTGTTCGTTGCCATGCAGTCTGTCAACATTGAAAGTAGTCGCGGCTTGTGTAGTGAGCCGCTGATTGGATGAGTATTGCAAGGTGTAGGCGCTCGATAAAAATATGGAAACACCGCGTGAAGTGCGTACTTGATCACAAATGCATATGACAGCCAAGCCTTCAGGTTGCGCTGTTGTATCTCACCACGAATGGCGCCTGTGCAATGTCCTAAATATGCTGCTAGTGTCACTTGTTGTCAGAGCAGTGCTCTGTGTAGTTACGTACAAGTGCGTTATGCCGGAGCTAAGCAGATTCGAATGTGGGAAAATTGTTGGTGCTCGTACAGTGGGAGTTTCAGTAATCAAGCAACCTGTAGTGTTTGGTGTTACAAGAGGCCCCGTATCGTAGATTAATGCCGCATACAAGGAAAGCGGAGAAACATCGTCCGTTGCGTCACAATGCGGATGAAAATATGTGCTGAACAGTCGTGATAGACGATAATTGAAGAGGATTGTGAAGAAAATTCGGAGTACAACATATACAAAGGTCACTGCAGAAGTGAATGTTTCTTTCACTAGCGAACCCTGTTTAGACAAAAACAACAGGAAGGGAGCAGCATAAGCAGGCAATTTCAGGGCGAGCTGAAATTCCAAAAGCACTCAATAGCGATTCAAATGCCTGTATCAGGAAAACGCGGTGCTGAAGTTGTAAAATCTGTGGTGTGGAGCAATGGGAGAACGTCCTCTGGTCGTGCGACTCTTTTTACACATTGTTCCCAACTTTTGCCCAAGTCTACGTCCCAAGTGTGTTACTTGGTGGAGGTTCGATGACGATTTGGATAGCTATGTCGTGGTATTCCGTGGGCCCAACAGTTACTCTGCAAGGTTGCAGTATGCATACGATTATGTGGCCGTTTTTGATGATCAACTTCATCCCATGGTTGAATATATGTTTCCCAGTGATGATGCTGTGTACCAAGACAATTCAGACCCTGTTAACACCGCTTGCGTCGTCCAGAACTGGTTTTGCGAGCACGAGAACGGATTTTCGCATTTCCTCTGGCCTCCACAATCACCAGAACTCAATATTATTGAGCCTTTATAGTCTACTTTTAAGAGAAGAGTGCGTGACCTCTATCCATCTCCATCGTATTAACCTGAACTTGCCACTATTTTGAAAAAAGAACGGTATGAGAGTCCCTTGAAAACCATACAAGACCTATATTTATCCATTACAAGACAAATGGATGCTGTTTTAAATGCCAGCTGATTTCCTACGCTGAATTAGGCATGGTAGTGTATAGTGGTTTTGGTTCAAATGGTTTAAATGGCTCTGAGCACTATGCGACTCAACTTCTGAGGTCATCAGTCGCCTAGAACTTAGAACTAAATAAACCTAACTAACCTAAGGACATCACACACATCCATGCCCGAGGCAGGATTCGAACCTGCGACCGTAGCGGTCACGCGGTTCCAGACTGAAGCGCCTTTAACCGCACGGCCACACCGCCCGGCGGTGGTTTTGGTGTTTCCATATTTTTGTAAGCCTCATATATCCTCAGCCCCTGTCGCATTCTCTGTGGTGGTGTGTGGCGGTCTGTACGACCCTGGGCCGCAGGTGCGCGTGCGGGCGGTCTGCACACAGCGCCCCCCCCCCCCCCCCCCGCCCATGCTTCCGGAGGAGCTGCTCTGTAAACACACGGCTCCTGTCTACAGAGCTGCTCGCCTTGCCAGTTGCTGCCCGGCAATTCCTCGTACTGCCTCAGTAGCGTCCCGATTTCTCCAGGGCCTAAAACATATTGCCAAACGCACAAGAGAAAGAAAGGAACGAGACTCATGACGTCACTAAGAAGGGAAACTCCCTATCGTACCCCCCTCAGATTCAGTGGTCAGCTGGCCCATTGGACATCCCGTCAAAAAGTGAACACGAATCAATCATGAAAACAGGAAGAAGGTGCACTGAACTATGGAAAAAAATCAAAATAGAAACATTGAACGATCCAAGTTTAACAAGTAAAACATCGAGGAACACGGAAGAGCCACAGCGTCGTGATTACGTGATCACTGGGCTAGACTGCAAAGTGGACGAGCTGGGCTCAAACCTACGTTGTGTATTTCTATTTTCACAACATTATGAAGTACCCGTTTGGTCATTGACAAGTTTACTCTCTTCCAGTAATGCTGGCTGTTGTCATACTATACATAGTTTAGAGGATACGATGATGATGATGATGATGATGTTTGGGTTGTGGGGCGCTCAACTGCGTGGTTATCAGCGCCCGTACAATTATCCAATCTTTGCTCAGTCCAATTTCGACACTTTCCTGGATGATGATGAAATGATGAGGACAACACAAACACCCAGTCATCTCGAGGCAGGTGAAAATCCCTGACCCCGCCGGGAATCGAACCCGGGCCCCCGTGCTCGGGAAGCGAGAACGCTACCGCGAGACCACGAGCGGCGGACTAGAGGATACGAATCATGTGGTAAGAATACATTACCGTCGCAAGTAAATGTGATGATTAGTGAGGGTAAGCGAGATACCACATAGGTGTCTCACTGAAAGGAAATCAACAAATAAATGGGTGTGAACTATATTACAATGAAGGATATCAAGAGTCAAAACTTCCAAACGCAATGCAACTTTACAAACGCTAAAAACATGTGTTTTGACACAGCACGCAGAAACTGTGTGATTGTGAAACTGCTTCACTCATTTGTTGCAGTTGATGTGACAAACTACTATGTTTTCATCATTTCCTTAGGAGTGATCACATTCACATTCATACGAACACCTAAATCGGGCAAGGAGGCATATCTCACTCACCCAACCCGGCGTACAAATTAGGCGCTTCGGTAGAAGATTCATATCATAAGACACACGTACTGTCACTGATGCCATATATGACTCACCTGGCGTGTTTTCCGAATGGGGATTCGGTTGACTTGTCGCCTTGTTATCAAACGTTTGCAGTTCTTGTTCAAAAGCCACTCCACAACATCTGCTACTTGTGTAGAACAAATACGAGGTACGTACAGGGTGACAATTATTGGACTTTATGAAACAAAATCGTCATAACATCTGAACGGTTTGCGTTAGCACGTTCAAACTGCACGTTTGGTCGCGGAGCATGATGGGGATTAGTATGTGCATGCATGGTTTGATTTACCGACGAAGCCTGCTTTCATTTGGATGGGTTGGTTAACGAGCAAAATTCTACATTCTCAGCTGCCTTTTTCAACCACTCAACCAATTTTAAATCAAAGCACTTCACTTCCTCTATTTTCGTTTGCTGCACATCAGCTAAACTAGTCTCTACCTCTGCGTAACTGCATCCCTGCGCAAATTGCTATCTATAACACTGTCGTCGGTGTTTACTGTTTGTAGCAAATCAATATAGCTAATGTGTTCCTTGACCTCATTATTAATGTTAGCCCCCTTCATCCATCATCTCCTCCTCTTCAAAACTTTGCAAAATTGAATCTATCTCTTCTACCGGAACTTTAGCTCTCAGATTGCCTTTATTTCATCTTCGTCCCTATCAGATTCAAACCCGTTAATTTCTTCCTCTCTATTACCTATCATCATCATCATCATCATCATCATCATTTAAGACTGATTATGCTTTTCAGCGTTCAGTCTGGAGCATAGCCCCCCTTATAAAATTCCTCCATGATACCCTATTCAGTGCTAACATTGGTGCCTCTTCTGATGTTAAACCTATTACTTCAAAATCATTCTTAACCGAATCCAGGTACCTTCTCCTTGGTATGCCCCGACTCCTCCTACCCTCTAATGCTGAACCCATGAGTCTCTTGGGTAACCTTGCTTCTCCCATGGGTGTAACATGACCCCACCACCTAAGCCTGTTCGCCCTGACTGCTACATCTATAGAGTTCATTCCCAGTTTTTCTTTGATTTCCTCATTGTGGACACCCTCCTGCCATTGTTCCCATCTACTAGTACCTGCAATCATCCTAGCTACTTTCATATCCGTAACCTCGACCTTGTTGATAAGGTAACCTGAGTCCACCCAGCTTTCGCTCCCATACAACAAAGTTGGTCGAAAGATTGACCGGTGCACAGATAACTTAGTTTTGGTACAGACTTCCTTCTTGCAGAAGAGAGTAGATCGTGGCTGAGCGCTCACTGCATTAGCTTTGCTACACCTCGCTTCCAGTTCTTTCACTATGTTGCCATCCTGTGAGAATATGCATCCTAAGTACTTGAAACCGTCACCTGTTCTAACTTTGTTCCTCCTATTTGGCACTCAATCCGTTTATATTTCTTTCCCACTGACATTACCTACAACGTTGTGTTTTTCTCACCCTTGACCTACTTTTCTAAACTGTCCAAAATGCTGTCAGCTATACAATGAGAGTGGTTTAGCACATCACTGATACTGCCTGTTCCCATTTCATCATCCCTGTTATCGGTTTGCTTTTGTTATTGGCTGTGTTACTGTTTCCGCCTTGTGAATTCCAGTATTTTCGTAGAGGGAAGTTATTTTGCCACGGTCTGTCGTGTTCATTTGATACAGAATCAGATAGAGTAGCATTTGGGTCTCCATCTTGTCTCAACGGCACAGTATTTACATTTCTGCTTTCGGGGTAATAATTGTTGCGAAGGAGTGATGCTTGTCTACCCTCTATTCCTCTACCATGGATTTGATTACGATAATTAATCCTTGTATTCTAAACCTCCGTACTTCTAACATTGGGGGCTGAGAATCCGCATTTCGCGATCGAGAAGTCTCTTCACTGTCAACGGGCGACTGTGTGGCGCTCAGTGCTCAGTCATGGAATAATCGGTGCGATATTCCTTGATGGCACGGTGACTGCCGAACGGTATGTGAAGGTTTTGGAAGATGATTTCATCCCCATTATCCAAAGTGACCCTGATTTCGACAAGATGTGGTTCATGCAAGACGGAGCTCGATCCCATCGAAGCGGGAGAGCGTTTGATGTCCTGGAGGAGCACTTTGGGGACCGCATTCTGGTTCTGGAGTACCCAGAGGCCACTGGCATGGCCCTCGATTGGCCGCCATGTTCTCCAGATCCGAACCCATGTGACTCCTTTTTGTGGGACTATATTAAAGACAAGGTGTACAGCAATAACCCCAAAACCATTTTTGAGCTGAAAACAGCCATTCAGGAGGTAATCGACAGCATCGATGTTCCGACACTTCAGCGGGTCATGCAGAATTTTGCTATTCGTCTGCGCTACATCATCGCCAGTGATGGCAGACGTATCGAACATGTCATAACGTAAATTCGGATATCTGTAGTGACGTTTACATGTTGAATAAAATGTGTGCACGCTTGTACGTCTAGAGGTCCTTTCCTCACACCTCGCTGTTGCAAACGGAAGTTACACCACAACACAGACACAAATTTGAACATAGCAAGACCAAAAAAAAAAAAAGAAAAAAAAATGGGAGACGGGAGACTTAAACACAACTCGCCCCCTTTGCAGTCCAACACCGTGACCGCTTTAACCACGATGCCGTGTTTTTTCTAACTCGCTCTGTGTTGTACTTGTGCTTTGACAGTTCCCTGTTTCTATATCGCTTTTTTTACAGTCCAGTACACCTTTTTCCTGTTTTCATGCTTGATCTGTGTTCAGTTTTTGAAGGGCTCTCCACTGGGCCATCTTACCACTAAATCTGAGGGGGGGGGGGGGGCTGCAATGGGGAGTTTCCCTTGTAAGAAACTATTCGTTGTGGCGAATTAGTTAGATTCTGTTATTCAACCTTCAGGTGAGTCCGTGCATTGTTCAAATGGTTCAAATGGCTCTGAGCACTATGGGACTTAACTTCTGAGGTCATCAGTCCCCTAAAACTTAGAACTACTTAAACCTAACTAACCTAAGGACATCACACACATCCATGCCCGAGGCAGGATTCGAACCTGCGACCGCAGCAGTCGCGCGGTTCCAGACTGTAGCGCCTAGAACAGCTCGGCCACCACGGCCGGCCCACGCATTGTGAATGTAGTCACATAAAATGATGTACTTCATTACTGCCAGCAGTAAAAAGGATGTCCAAAGAAGTCATTACCGGCGTTGTGACTATTAATGAATTACACGCCTCTTCTATTGCAGAACGACGTGTGTCAACAATGAACGGAGGATGGGCACAGCTGCCACTATAGACTAGAGTCACACTTTACATGCAGTAGATGAAGAATCAGTAAAGGAAGCCCATGGCTTTAATACAAATAGAAAAATTTTGTAGAGACAATTTTAAAACTAAGAATGTAACGTTCAGTCTAATAAACTAAAATTGGAAACAGAAAAGCTCTTACAGAACCGTGCACAGTAGACGTAGGGGGACATTTATGGAATAATCAGTCGGTACGTGGAATAACATAGACATATTAAAAACTTCAGTACACAGTACTGACGTTCCACAATAATATTTATTTAATAGTTCGTTATGAACCGGCTTTGGGAAACCGAATGCCTGATCAAAACGAACTGGTACATACATATTACTGTCGAACATTATACTGTGTATTCAAGTTGTTAATAGGAAGCAGTGTGACTGTATAAACAACGAAACCTAAACCTACCGAAAAATTATAGAAGAAACAGTACTGTAAACACAGCGCTTAAACTACAGAGATAAAACATCAACAATTACTAATACATTTCTCTTACAAGGCCTAAACGGTTTTGAAACAGGCTGCTCGTGTAATGGCATCACTACACAGGGTGAACATTAATAAAATCGACAAACTGCAGGGATGGATTGCAGACTGGAAACGGAGGAAAAAAGGTCCTATGAACATGTGTCCGGAAATGCATCGTTGCCACGGTAGGTGGCGCTGAGGAATGACAGTTCCTCGGACCACGTGCTGTGTGTTCCTTGTGTGCTGCAGGCCATACAATTGACGCAGTGTATTGTAAGCAGCAGAATAGTCCGGTATTCATGTTGGGAACAAGCCGAGATAGCGTTTGTATACGGTCAAGTAGATGGAAGCGGTCGAGAGGCAGCACAGATATGCCAAAACAAGTACCCTTACAGACACCAACCGCATCACATGACATTTCAAGCCCTTTCTGGGCGTTTGTCTGGTCATGTATCCTTTCAGACAGACGAACGTGCAGGGAGCCGGCGGACTTCTGCCAACACCAGATTTGGAGGACCGGGTTCTACAGGATATTGAGACGAACCCTAGCACAAGCTCCAGAGACATTTGTCCCGCCAACATGGTGTAAGCAAAAGTACGATTATGCGTATTCTGCATGACAACCGCTGCTATACCCATCACCTGCAATCCCATGGAGACCACTCTGAACATCTCTTGTAACGTGAATGCGATGTAGCTCTGTACTCTGTTCCGGGACAATTTGTTATGGTCACACGCACACCGTCCTTTTCTGGACACAAATTCATACGATCTTCTTTCCTCCATTTCTAGTCAGTAATCCGTCCCTGCAGTTTATCGATTCTATTAATGTTCGTGCTGTATATTATGACTACAGCTCTAACGATGTGATGTCGTTACTGCAATTCTTGTATAACTAATTCATTTCACCATTATTTAATGTTTGTTCTGAGGCGTAGGGATTGCCTATTAATGTTTGTGACCATGTAAATGTAATTTTTTTCCCTTTTTATTTTTGCAGCGGTTTCATTTTTGTGTATTTTAATCTGACTGCAAGGGAAGTGATAGAGAAAGAATCTGCAAAATGTATCTTGTCTTGAGCACTGGCTTCCATACTCGTTACGTTAAAATGTGTCTCGATCTTTCTTCTAAGCTTGAAATGATGGTTTCTGGAGTGTGCTAATAATGTGCTCTGCTGTACCTGCATCATGGCTGGTTTGGTGCGTCGCTCCTTTCATGATGACGTAATTGCAATTTTCGTTGCAGTAATTTTTGTGAGAAGGTGGTTCACTCAAAGAAGAAACACACATAAGTCCTTTCTTTTCAGTTGTAAATTATTATTGTTCAGGTTGCTTCCCGTCGCCGACTGCTAACACACAAAACTAGTACCGATAGCACAGCCTTGATCAATCATGCTAGACACTTTTTTGAACATTGTTATAACTATTGAACTTGTTTCGTTATTTTACTTGTAATCATCTCGTCTTTCTTGCGCCCTCGACATCCTATCCCAAATGTTAACTTTATCAGTTCCTCGGACATACTCCCACGAATTCCATATCCATCTTTGTCCTACGACTGCTGTGTTCTGACTCCACTGACCAGGTATTCCTACAGTCCGGTGCCTCTACTATACCTGTGCTGCACGTTACACGTTGTCATCACGTGAACAACACCGTGTGAGCAGCGCAAAACACGGTGTACAATTACCTCTCTTCTTTTTTTGGTTTTCGCAATCCAACATTACATCAAACGAGCATTGAGTACTGAGGCGAACTCAAATATTCATTTACGTGTAAAGAATTTGAAATTTCTACGCACTAATAAAAATCTAAGCTGAGTTCTGAGGTGTTGGCTGAATACCTGTCATATAGATATTTATTACACAAGGGCCATAGATCACTTACCTTCATAGGAAATTATTAGAACATCATAAGCATAGAATAGAGGTCATTAAACTGAACTAAACTAAACTAAGCTCTGTCCGAACAAGCCATTAAGGCCCAACGGTACCGACCGGCCGCCGTGTCATCCTCAGCCCACAGGCATCACTGGATGCGGATATGGAGGGGCATGTGGTCAGCACACCGCACTGCCGGCCGTTGTCAGTTTTCGTGACCGGAGCCGCTACTTCTCTATCAAGTAGCTCCTCAATTTGCCTCACAAGGGCTGAGTGCACCCCGCTTGCCAACAGCGCTGGACAGACCGGATGGTCACCCATCCAAGTGCTAGCCCTGCGTCCGCAGCTCGTGGTCGTGCGGTAGCGTTCTCGCTTCCCACGCCCGGGTTCCCGGGTTCGATTCCCGGCGGGGTCAGGATTTTCTCTGCCTCGTGATGACTAGGTGTTGTGTGCTGTCCATAGGTTAGTTAGGTTTAAGTAGTTCTAAGTTCTAGGGGACTGATGACCATAGATGTTAAGTCCCATAGTGCTCAGAGCCGAGAGCTAGCCCTGCCCGACAGCGCTTAACTTCAGTGATCTGACGGGAAACGGTGTTATCACTTCGGCAAGGCCGTTGGCAACAGAGACCATTACAAGGTTATAATGAGAATAGAAAATTATTATAACAGACCAGTACCATTTAAGAAATAATACAAGAGTTAAGTCATTAACACATGACTACTTTGAACATTAATGGAAACAAATAACTACTCATTTATATTATCTCCAGCAAATACTTATACAAATAAAATGCTGGTAGCTTGCAGGTGAATAAATAATACTATAAATGGCGAATGTTGAACTACTCGTACATAGTCTATACATTTTCTTAGAAGAGTAAAGGGAAGCTGCGGCATCTATTATGCGACACTATAAGAGGAATACTGATAAACAAACCAATATGACGGATAAAAACAAAATTCTGTAAAGAACTACTACTTCAGTACCGACATACAGAAGCGCGTCAAGAACAACGAGTAAGCAATACAGATAAGGAATAAAGCCAGCACAATTAAATTTTTAAGAATAACTAAAGATCGTAATTTGAAAGATCAAATAACGGATGGGTCGCATTAGAGTTTTATGTTGGTTCCTTGACGATGCACAACACTGTCCCAGAATTTTCCCAAAGAAACCACAGTCTCTCGTTCACCTTGCCTATTGCTTGTTTTATGCGTCCGCTCCATTTGCTGTGGTCTCGTAGTATTATCATTAGTTTCCTTTCCAAGTTTGAGACACACTCTAGTAGTTCATCACTAATGCATGAGTATTGTTGTATTGGATTCTTTCTCCTCACTAATCCATTACGCCAGTGAAACCGAAGTTTTACGCGAGTAAGATAGTACATTACATCAAATCTCTATTGAAATAAGAGAGAAATACTCAGTGTTGGCTAACACACAAATGGGTACTCATAAACAGGACACAGATATTTGGATAGCTTTCCATACTGACTGGTACTTGAATGATACTACGTCCAATAATCTTTGGTACTTTTATTTGAATTCACGTGAAAGTCATTGTTGTGTTGCCGGAAAGCGCAAAAGTGCAGTGTACGGATGAAAAGACTAAATGAGCGGAACCAAGCTACTGCATTTAAAATTCTAAAGTTCACTGTTGAGAACTTTATTCAGCATTAGCACTGCCGAGGAATCAGATGGTTCTTATCTCCAAATGCGTGAAAGCGAATGTAATTAAATCTTACTGAGCTGAGACTTTAAAGCTAGGCAAGATTTATCGCAGTTTGCTTCTGTCGACCAGATGCCTCATGTAGGTCAATTCTCTTCTCAGGTGCTTTGTACCGCTGTAATTTTTCAGACGAAGTTAACAACTGCTTCCCGCAACAGTTATTTCCACATTATGCATTAATGATACTGCTGGTTCTCTAATTAATCACTATTAAATGTGATCACCGACCGCATTTTGTAATTGGACGTTCCCAGCGGTGATTTCCCTGATTGGTAAATTGTTTTGTGATTAAAACGGCAGCGGGGTCAATTGATTTCACCAAGTGTTGCGTCCAACGCTCCGCTGAGTTCATGAGAGGCAACGCACGTGTGGCCTAGGCTGTCCGGTACCAACGCAATCCACTGCAAATCGGAATGCTTTTATTTCTTTAGCTGTACGATTGTGTGACGCAGCCTGAGTTTTCATTTTGTATTCGACAGCTGTCTGCTGCAAAGCTGATAAAATCTGAAACCAGCACTCATTCGGGATGCAGTGGACGTGGTAAAATTGCACCATTATCACGCTCTCTAAATTCCTATGCTGTAAATGTTGATTCTCAGTTACAAAGTAAAATAAGAAATTACTTTTAAAGATTAATTTCACCTCATTATAAAAGCACGTTCGTTCCGGTTAACTACGAATTGTGACGTTGATTACGTTTCTTCCACTACTGTGTTGACGCAGTCGGGTAATCTGAGTAAAATTTTCCATAGCAGTTTTCCATAAATGCAAATCTGCTTCAAAAGTGAGATACTCGGCCATACACCAATTTTTGGCAAATAGGATAAAGCAAAGATAGGTGGCAATAATCTTTTCAAATCCTAATACATGAAAATTTACAGATATTATTTACATGCTCATAAAAAACAAAATAAGACTTCGTTCACAACGTTACACCAAATTTCAAACTAACTACCATTTTTTTAAAATTATGTGACACTTCGCCATTTCACGTGCACAACTGGGTCAGATGGCCAGACATGCAAAGAGTGGATGGCCAGCTGACAAATTGAAAACAACGAAGAAATCGCATTAAAAAACGGTATCCAATTATGTTAACAGGTTTTTTTGGACTATTTGGTTTATGAGGCAAAAATTGATCCTCTAGCCATTGGAAAAAGATCTCATCAATTACGCAGACAGATTTTCTTGAAATTCCTGTTTTACTACACGGCGACATGCTGTCCACCCACTCTTCTTCTTCATGACAACATAAGGACGAGGAACATCCCTTCATCATTGCAGCATGCCAGAACGGTAATAGTTTCTCCCTTTTCTGGCGGTGTAACTACAGGAACTACCTTCGATCCTTTCTTGGCCGTGTAAGGCACCTGCTCGGATGTGTAATAGAAAAAGATATTCCTTGATCTCATTACAGCTCATTCCCTGTACTCTCGCATGATATACACCTTCAGATTTCCGCACATATAAATCGGGATGTCTATGCAAGGAAAGCTGTAAGCACTTATTACCTGCTTTTTATTTTTCAACTTTCAATTTATGTTTTAGGTGAAGCTGCACTGCAAAATCATAAGCTAAACTCTGTAGGCTGTCTCTTGTGAAATGAAACCCGTGGGATTACACTTATTTAATGACAAACAAGTCGTTCCTCATTCGCTAAACGCCAACGGGAGTCTGGATTCATTGTAGTCTTTTGAATCACAACTGGCTTTATAATTTTTCACTTTAGAGTTTTCCTTGCAATATTGAACTCTGTAGAAGCTTTTTTGAGTGAATAACTATCATTTTTTACTTTATTAGTAGCAATATCAATGTTTTCTTCTCTCCATATGCCTCTAGTACAGCCAATCTTGTTGAACGTACATAGTTGGCATCTGTAAAAAGAAATGGATTCCCGTCGAAATTAAAAAAATAAACAAAGTTTTACTGAATGGGTAACTATCTCAAGGATGTACGGCCATCTCTCCCAACCAGCAGGGAGAGATGGCCATCGCGCGTCATCAAACATGGTGAACGAGAACGCAGGGACACACAACATGCAGCTAGACCGACACAGCTCTGAAATGTAAGTTTCCGCAATTACTCACAGACTAACATACGTAAAAATGGAAAAGTACTGATACGTTATATAATATGATGGCATAATAAAAATTAAAAACGTGAAAAATACTTAGTTTTTGTTGAAATAAAGAGTCATGGATGCATCATCTCGCCGCTCTTAACAAAGACTCGCTATCAATTGGCTGACAGCGCTATTTAAAGAGAGCAGTTGGAGAACTACAGCCGTTGCCATGTCTCCTATATGACCATCTGTCCCTGTTTTACCCTGTATGTGACTTCTTATAAAGAAAAATCAACCGCTTGGTATCATATTTAGAGATTTTTGTACCTAATCTAATAGTAGAGAGCCAGGTAGCAAATCTCCCTCGTAGCAAACACATGATTTCTGTCAGTCTGTGACAAATAATGTAAATGGTCACGAGCATGTTTGAGTGGCGAGAGAGTGCTACACAAATGTTAAGAAATACGTCAAGTATTTGGAAAGCTCTGAGATTCGTCTATCGGCGTAGAAACCACCAATGTTCTTTTGTCCCCTACGTGTCTACCCGTGGAGAAGGTGCGGATGAAAGTGTGGAAATAACAATTCGCACAGAGGCACCGAAGCTTTCACTCATCCCACGCTCCATCCGCGAATGGAAGAGCATTAATGTATGGCTCAGTAAAAGTATCTTCTCCCCGCACTTTACAGCATACTTTTCTACTGTTGATAGCATTTCCAAATCGGATATCATTCCTGACTCATTGTAGTACGTAACTGTTTCTGTTAAATACTTTTAGTGTGGAAAGGAACGCTTAGATTTTGCAACAACTGAGAGTTTTCTTAGATACGGCAGGAAGACATTAATTGAAGTTATTTCTAGTGGTTTATACTCAAAATGGAGAGGATAAGATTATGTATTTAAGATCTATTGCTACAGTTTCTACGTTGTGTTACTTACTCTTAAGAATAATATTTCTCAGAACCTTATCAACGTCAATGAATCTTTAAGTTTGTACTTGGTTTCTATCGTGCTAATGCAACGAATTGGATTTGGTTTCTTTAGCGTCACCTTGGATGTATTGACGTACCAAGTTTTTAAATCCTACCTTCGTAGCATCCTCTCTGCTGTTTGAAGTACAGGGCTCTTTCTTAATTAACCTCTTAGCGTCTACAGCGTTTTTAAGGGCTAATTTAAATTTTGACGTGCTTCTTTTGTACGCACCACTGCATACGCCACTTACAACTAAGCCCCCGTCATAGCCTTGGTCGACACACTCGCTCGCATCTAGTGCCTTTCGTTCTATTTATTCAATGAACTGACGTTCGTATCACAGAGCAGATTGATCTTTGACCTAGGTAAAAGAGATAAGTGAGTCGCATATCTTTACATCAGAATGATTTCTAAAACAATCTTTTGTGATTTTAACATAGCGAAAAACTTGTCTTGACTAAATGATTTTATAAAATTTTCCACTTTTCCTTCCCATTTTAATTTTTATTAATTTTTTCAATTTTTCTTCTTTCGCCTCAGCCTAATTACGCTCTTACTAATGTCGCTGGATAGTTTTGCTAATTCTGCGGTGATTATTTTCGGCATACAGCAAGCATGTCGCGACGCGACTCAGTTCTCAACAATACAGGTATCTCTGCAGAGGCCCACGCCGTTGCTTAGCAACAGTTTGAGACGAGGCGACAGGCGAGTAACATGAATTTTTGCGACCACACTCAGTAAAATCCCAAGGAAACCGTGAAATGCAGGAAGATCACGAAGCACGACAGCAGTGAGAGGTAAGCCATTAACATACATCTGATTTCCGCCAATCCGTGGCAACCAAAGCATAGTCCTCAAAACAATTCTGTGAACGAAAAACACGGATTGTCAGGGTCAATTGTAGTGTCCGACTCCATTCGTCAGCTTTGACCAATGACGTTATGTGTGATGTTATTTTGTTTGTGCCGCAGATTGGTATCAATGAACGGTAAATGATTTCTCTGGATCTCCTCGTCACTCACGTATATTAAAAATTCAATGTAGATTGTTTTGTTTTCATATCGTAATTTGTTTTCGGCATCTTTTGTTAATGGAAGTAGTCCTGATTTATAAGATCTTGATTTCTCACGTAATTGTTTTTCGTTATGGATGAGTCAGTTGTGTTTACAGCGAAAATTCTCCTTTAGGAAATGACTGACCGTAGAGCAACTATAAGATTTTTGCAATCATTGGGCTTTATTGCAGAATTTTTCAAGTGCAGTGTTTGTGGCAATTATATGGTTTTGACAAAGGCTCCATTATCACGAACTTCCGACTAATACATGTGGTGATGTAGAGAAAATAATATATGGAGATCCATACGCAGGGGGACTGGCTCGAAAGATCGAGGCTGAATTTAGAAGTAATAGTCATGTTAACCTACTATTTTTGCTGTCAATATTCCTGCAAATCTGTCATGCACTATGCAGGGGTTTCGTGTGCCACTGTAGCTGACTGGTTTTCACTTTGTAGAGAAGTCTACGCGGAATTTATAAAGTATATGGGATCATTGGTGGGTGGGGGCGGTGGGGGGCGGGGGTGTCGGGGGTTACAGTTGACGTAGATGAGTCACATTTTGGAAAGAGAAAGTACGAAACGGGGCATGAAGGTGTTGGGCTTTGGGTTTTGGGTTTTTGGAGTAGTAGTTTCTGGAGAGGATTGTGCTGATGTTGTATTTAGGGTCGTAACAAGTCGTGCACGGGAAGTGGCATCTTTAATAGAAGAATATGTTGAAGAAGGTTCCTTAGTCATGTCGGATGGGTTTTCTTCGTACAAGGGATTGGGTGAAAGGGGTTATCATCATTTGATCGAGTATCACAATATTCAGTTTAAAGATTACAAGACGGGGACATGTACCAATACTATCGGGGGGTATTGGGGAGCTGTAAAAGAGAAGGATTTCTGTGCTGCAAGGCCATTAAGATGAATACTGTTGGAGGAAGAGTAATCCTAAAGGTTATTGTATATTTCTTGCATTTATGAAAATAGTCAGCAAAATGTACAAGCCTCGTTTTGTTAGTTAGGTGTTGGAGGGTCTGATACTTTTTTCTAGTTTTACTTTGCGTTTTTTTTTTTTTTTACGTTACTGTACTGTGCGATTGCGACTTCTTTGGTTTGTCTGGGGGAAAGTTTTTCTGTCGTTTTAATATTTTTCGGTCACAATGGTGGGCCGAGGAGGGTTGCTGTGTCTTTGCCGGGGGGTTTATGTGATTGACACGTGGTATCATATTTTTTATTATTTTATAATTTTGCGTCTGGTAGAGGGCGGGAGGTAGGGAAGAACTGATTTTGGTGGTACCTCTTTCCTGCCTGGCAGTATGTGTTTCTTATTAATTTTTTCATTTGTTTTTCTGGCTTTTGTGTATTTTGTGTTATGTCCTTACTTTGTTCTTCGTGTCAGGCTCGAGCTTTCACTCCCTTGGAAGTTCATATGTGGTAAGTTCCTTTTCATGTAGCCACTGTTATGTTTTCCTTTTCGATGTTTTTGCTGTACTTCTGTTAATTTTACTTTCATTCCTGGTGTATCAATTTACTGAGTGTTATTGCCGGCTGGAGTGGCTGAGCGGTTCTAAGCGCTTCAGTCTGGAACCGCGCGATCGCTACGGTCGCAGGTTCGAATCCTGCCTCAGGCATGGATGTGTGTGATGTCCCTAGGTTAGTTAGGTTTAAGTAGTTCTAAGTTCTAGGGGACTGATGACCTCAGTAGTTAAGTCCCATAGTGCTCAGAGCCATTTGAACCATTTTTGAGTGTTATTTTGGAGCTACTGTAGCTGGTGCCACTTTCGTGTAGTGTAGTTACCGGTTCCAAGGTTTGATCATTTTTACGTTTTATTTTCTTGAGGGTACAGTAATGTGTATAAAGATTTTCAATTTTTGAAAGTCTAGTCGTATTCTATAGTTCACTAACAAGATCGTTTTTTAAACACGTTTCTTATATGTTATAAGGATTTTGCACTTGTAATTGCTCTTTGCACTACCCCGAAACAACAATATTGCAATCGGCAACTAGAAATGACCTCCGATTATATTGTATTGTATTGTATGGAACTGGGGACCTAGAAACGACGGAGAGGCTTTGTTCCCGCCGTAGCCCTCAGTGGTTCACAACCCCACAACAGGCCACAGCAGTCCACTCACCCCACCGCCGCCCCACACCGAACCCAGGGTTATTGTGCGGTTCGGCCGGATCCCCCCGGGAACGTCTCACTCCAGACGAGTGTAACCGCATTGTTTGCGTGGTAGAGGAATTATGGTGGACGCGTACGTGGAGACAGTGTTTGCGCAGCAATCGCCGACATAGTGTAACCGGAGGTGTCGGTGTAACTGAGGCAGAATAAGGGGAACCAGCCCGCATTCGCCAAGGCAGATGGAAAACCGCCTTAAAAACCATCCACAGACTGGCCGGCATTAATCCGCCTCCTGGAATCAGTGCGTTAGACTGCACGGCTAATCGGGCGGGCTCCTATATAGGTTACTTCTTGTTACCGATTCCAAATATTCGGGGGTTCATTACTTACATCGCTTTTTCAGTACATGTGGAAAATATCTGCACTCGTAATTCCTCTCAGAAGTTTTGCGAAAACGTTAGTAATATTGGAACTGGTAACTAGAATTGACCCATATATAAGGTCAATCCAAGTTACCGATTCCATCTATTCGAAAGTTCATTACTTGGATCTTTATTTTACAATAGTTATCTCAAACATTTTTCCGCTCGTAATTGCTCTCTGAATTACCGCGAAACAGCTACAAGCATTGGAATCGGTAACTAGAATTGACCTCTTATATTGGTCAATTCTAGTTACCGATTCCAATATTTGTTAATTTTTAATGGATTTCCGTTACCTGAGTTCCTGCGTAGATTAGGATTTATTGTGTTTGTTTATCCATATTTTATGTTAGTAACTCTTATTCCTTATAATTCGCTTTATTTTTCCGTTGTCCTGTTTTAACTTAATTTCTCCCCGAACAAAACTCCAAATATCCTGCGCTTCTCCCGTTTAAATGAACTCGTTTACATGTAATACGTGCGTAAATAGTACTCGCGTTAAATGTATTATTTTATCGCATGCTATATTCGTTTATTTACGAATATGATTCGTTCCCTTCGTAGATTGCTGATATTACGTATGACGTCATTGGTCAAAGGCGACGGGTGAAATCAGACACTATAATTTATCCAACTGCCAACGACGTTTGTATTTAAGGAATAGGGAGATCTTCGACATAGCAGTTATACTAAGGCTAAACTGATATTGCAAACCAGTTTTTCAGACTGTTTGTTAATGTTTGTCTAAGGTAGTTTGTGTTGGAGGAGGACGAGCCTTGTAAATCATGCAATTGCAGGAAATTTGGAATACTACGAGTTTCTGCGCCAAGTGATCACTAAATTCCCTCATACAATCATTATTCGACAAGTCGAATGTGTCACCATGTTATCTTGAACCACACGTTTACCATGCATACATCGTAAGAAATTACACGTTTTTGAAAGAATTTCTAACGATTATAGATTAATTTCGATCATTGAGCTGTATTTTTGTCATAAATCGTAAGTCCCTTAAAACCGAAATGGAATGCGACTTGAAGTCGTTGTTTCTGCCTAAGGCTGTCGGGAGCAGCTGTTTTGACAGCTGTAGGAAGACTGTATATGACTTAGAACTGTTATTCACTTGTTTATGTACGCTACCAATCTAAGGTGTCAATATTGTGTGTAAAGAGTATCGTCACTGAACTTATCAATAAATTTAAACTATTTATAATTCAATAAAATATAATATTCCTATGATCTTTAGTTCCGCGTTTTACGTACGCTTTCGTTCACGAGTAGATGGCGACCTCTGCTGCCTCCTCTTGACTAAATATATCATACATCTTTATGTCGGAATGATTTTTAAATCATCTCTGATTATTTTAGTATAGGGAGAGACTTCACTTGACTGGGCGGTTTCACTAATTTATCCATTTTAATGTTTTCTTTTTTTCGGACGCCAGATGCTCCTCATCCTCTTGGGCCCAAAGGCAATAGTTGGGTGGTCAATACTTAGCTTACCAAAACATAGCACTACATAGCTACTGTTTGAACACTGGATGCATATACTGTTGTTGTATTGAAACACGTATGTTGTGTGGCGGCGATGGCGAGGCATTGCAGAGTCTCTGACCAGAGAGCCATTTATCGTGGGTAGTCTGCGTTTGACCGCGCGAGAGTTGCGAGCGGTACTCTGTCAGTAGTAGTCGTGCAGTACAGTTGCGAGCAGTAGTCAGTGGGCAGTCTGTGAGCAGTGCAGTCTGTCAGTAGCAGTAGGGCAGGGCGGTATGTCGGTAGTAGCAGCCCAGTGCAGTTGTGTGTGAGGAGTCGGCGGGCGTCGACATGGCACTTTGGTCAAGATTTAGACGAGGTACATTATTTTTAAATGCGCTCAGCTAATAATGTAAATTAACTGTAACTAATTTGTGCAACAATCGCCCCAATAATAATTTTGATTTCAAAGCAATATTTTTAACAAGAACTATTTAATTGAACGAACGATTTCCTTCCATTTCCTTTAAAGAAAAGTTTCAGTGAAATTAAAAAAAAAAAAAAAAAATTACTTGCGATGCAGTTCCTCCAAGCCGTGGCCAACAATAAGAGCAGAAATTTGACATGCAGTTTCAATGAGGTAAGAAATTAATTATGATTTTTTTGCACAGGGCCAAAGACCGATATTTTGGTTTAATTGAGTTTACATTGTCAATGAAGTCTCATTAGCATTGAATTGTTTTTCATCATTTTCGTGACAGCTTACAACTTGGGTCAGATTGTTAATTTTTGTTTAATTGTCATTGTGATTGAATTTATTTGCTGGGAGGTTACGTTAGGTAGTATTCTTGTTAACATTCAACTATTGTGTTTCAAAATTTCTCTGGGTAGCTTACACTTAGCTCAATGTCCATTAGCACTTAAAATAATATCTTTTAAATTTCGGTGGGGAGGTTACAGTATACGCAGAATATATACCATAATATAAATGAGATTACATAAAAAGAAATTTGTAATTTGACATGTAACTTGAACCAAAATTGTGTGTACAAAATGTGTTAGTTACATTTTTGTACATGCTGCATGTATCTTGGGACCTCCAGCCAACCGGTTTTGCACCGAGGGCTTTTCCAAACACAAGAGCCTCTCCCCCCCCCCCCCCCCCCTCCCAATGCCAGTCTTTCACAAGCAGTGAATCTGTTGTTGTCCCCGACAGTCAGGCAGTGTCCTCGTCTACAACCTTCGTTTAGATAGTTTCGTAGGCCTACACTACTTGGTTCTACACAATGTGACTGCGACCAAGAGGCACCGTCCACCCAATCCCAAGAAAATTCAGAAGCATTAGACGCCATCATTAAATGAAGCTGAAATAATTCCTTAGAAACAAAATCTAATTGCTGGCGAGTATAGTGGATCCTTTCACGAACAAGAGCCAAACCAGCACGTTGTTTGATGCGATTGGCGGCAGGAGAATTAATATGATGCACAACCTTAGCAAACGTTGGAACCACACTATGATTTCGACACTTCAATAAAAACGATAATGCACATTCCAACCTTACTCTACTGCTGCGAAGTTTATCCAACCTCCGCAGGCAACGATACATTTCCTCCCCGTAGAGGTAAGCAATGTGAGACCTTAACTTTTCCCGGCGAATCGAATGTTCAAATAACTTACGGGTTTGCTGCCGGGTGACGTCGTCGAACACCGCCGATATTTCGACAGGAGCACACCCTGCCATTCTCAAGGCACAAATGCAAGGAAGAAAAAATGTGCAAGCAAATTTAATACCTCGGTTCGTGTTTTTTCAGATATGTAGACGATACTTTTGTTGTGTGGCCTCATGGTAGTGAGAATTTAAACCGGTTTTTGGAACATCTGAATTCAATCTACCCGAATATTCAGTTCACTAAGGAGGTGGAAAAGAATGGATGCCTTCCCTTCCTTGATGTGTTGGTCAAAAGGAAGACTGACGGTACGTTGGGACATTCTGCTTATAGGAAGCCCACCCACACTGCTTGTATCTGCGAGCTGATAGTTGTCACCATCCAGCTCAGCGTGAAGGAGTACTTCGCACCTTGGTTCACAGGACCCACCTTATCTCAGACCCTGAAAGTTTGGCAGCTGAGCCAGCACATCTCGAAGTCACCTTTCGTCAGAATGGTTATAGTGAGAGGCAGATCAAACGTGCGTTGCGCCATCAGCCTTCTGTGCAACGAGTGAGTGACGATAGCAACGAAGTGGCACCTAAGTCTACGGCCTTTTTGCCTTACGCGGGAAGCATTTCCAACAGGATTGGCCGTATTTTGCAGAAATATAATGTGAAATGTGTTTTTCGACCACCTTCTAAGATTAAGGTCCTACTGGCGTCCGTAAAAGATGATCTTGGCTTGCGTAAGGCTGGGGTCTATCGTATTCCTCCCAGCTGTGGCATGTCATATATTGGTCAGACAATCAGGACTGTGGAAGACCGGTGTATTGAACATAAGCGTCACACACGCTTACAACAGCCGAGCAAATCCGCTATTGCAGAACATTGCCTTGACATCGGTCATCCTATGGAATACAACATCACGGAGATTCTGGCTTGCACGTCCAGCTATTGGGATAGTGTTATTAAGGAAGCTGTTGAAATTAGACTATCAAGCAACCTTATTAACAGAGATGGTGGATTTTGTTTAAATGCTACTTGGAATCCGGCTCTGTCTCTCATCAAAAAACAGAGGGACAGAATTAGTGCTACCTCACCTGTCGATTAATAGTAACTATCGATATTTCTGATGTTTTTTATCTTTGGTTCTGTTGACACTTGTTCTGTGTCTGGTGTCTTCCTTGTTTCTCCTCTGTGAACCGAGGTATTAAATTTGCTTGCACATTTTTTCTTCCTTGCATTTGTGCCTTGAGAATGGCAGGGTGAGCTCCTGTCGAAATATCGGCGGTGTTCCACGACGTCAGCCGGCAGCAAACCCGTAAGTTATTTGAACTTTCGATTCGCCGGGAAAAGTTAAGGTCTAACGATGATGGGTCTGTTTCTGACAAAATAATCCTGGTGTTCCGTTGTGAAGAAATAGAGAAAATCATATGTGAAAATGGAACTGTGTCGATGGACGGGAAATTTGGCAGTTGTTCGAAACAATTCAAACAACTGTATACCAAACACGTTGACAACGGAGGCGCAGAAGAAGAGACGATGGGATTTCCTAATTCACTTGCTGTGCTCTCAGATAAGAGTCAAAATAAATGTGGGTTGAAAAATAAGATGCCTGGGTGGTCACCGAAAATAATAGTGCTGCATTTTGACACGGTTGCAATTAAAGATATGAAAGCAGTAGCCTCCAAGACATCTCTTTCCGGTTACACTTTTCACTTCAATTGACTGTAGAAGAAAATTCAAGAGTTGGGATTAACACAGGAATGGAGAAGAATTTCGAATTTTTTGCCCCGTGTGTGCTGCAGTGGCACATCTTCCACCAAACAGTGTTGATGAAGCGTGGTTTGCCGGCTGGAGTGGCCGAGCGGTTCTAGGCGCTACAGTCTGGAACCGCGCGCTCGCTACGGTCACAGGTTCGAATCCTGCCTCGGGCATGGATGTGTGTGATGTCCTTAGGTAAGTTACGTTTAAGTAGTTCTAAGTTCTAGGGGACTGATGACCTCAGAAGTTAAGTCCCATAGTGCTCAGAGCCATTTGAACCATTTTTGAAGCGTGGTTTGTAGTGATGGAGGAAATGTCCAATGGAGAAAGGATCATGATATTTTCAGACTATATGGTCGATCAGTTGTTCGAGTACCCTAGTATACCAGTTACACGTGGAATGTTTTTAACCAGCGGCAGAGGGTTCACGAATGCTGTCGAAGGCTGCCATAGGAAACTAAACTCCTCAGAAAAATCGGAAACACCCGAATGTATGTTTTCTGGCAAATAAGCAGATGGAGGAAGCAGCAAATGCTGTATTTGAAATTAAAAAAAAAAAAAAAAAAAAAAAAAAACGTTTCATTGGCCTGCCCCTTCGAGAAAGAGGTAAATGGTACACAGATCTTGGCAAAAGGTTAAAGGCCATTATAAGAATGTATAATGACTCTGGGGATTTAAGATGTTTTTTGAAATCTTTGGCTTTCTTGAAAAAAGAAAAACTGAGTGGGAAATTGAAATTCGTAGATTAAGACATGAAGCTTAATCATTTGCTGTAGTAATGATGTAGAAAGAACAGAAATTAAAAACAGGAACTGAAATATAAAAATGAAAGATAAAAAATGTTTAAAAATGGGTATACATCTTGTGCACAGCCAATGAATCCTACGCCTGGATAAAATGAGAAGGGATGTTCTTATTAGAAAACGGTCGGCAGAGCCTTTCCCACTGCTGTGGCTTCCTTTGCCGGTCGGAAAACCTACGGCTAAAATATTTGTTCTCTGAAACACGACGTTGACGTCACGAGGAGCAAAGCCCATGGTCGGAAAGCCCACGACACCTGGACACTGGCCCCAGCTGACCCAGCCAGGTTACGACCCTGCGAGTTTAGCCTGTACTGATTGTTTCTGAATCATCTCGTTTTTCGAAACTTGTAGACCTTTGCCTTTAGGCGATATGTAGCGATCGTCGGCGTAGCTTTTGCCTTGCACAGTCAGCCGCGACAGTGATGTTTTCGCAATGCCGACGATCACGAGGACAGCCGAAAGGAGGCATAAAAGAAAAAATGTTCTTGACTGAACGATGAGTGGATTCGTACGAACGAATCTGTGGCCACTATAGCAAGAGCAGGCAGTTAATATTCTATGTGTGGTACGAACAGTGTGATGAAGTTAGGCGTTTTTTCTGCCGCGTGGAGTGGCCGCGCGGTTTGATTCAAAAAATGGCTCTGAGTACTATGCGACTTAACTTCTGAGGTCATCAGTCGCCTAGAACTTAGAACTAATTAAACCTAACCAACCTAAGGACATCATACACATCAATGCCCGAGGCAGGATTCGAACCTGCAACCGTAGCGGTCGCTCGGCTCCTGACTGTGGCGCCTAGAACCGCACGGCCACTCCGGCCGGCGCGCGGTTTGAGGCGCCATTTCACGGATTGCGCGGCCTCTCCCGCCGGAGGTTCAAATGGCTCTGACAAGGGGAAGGCCTCAGACACGGCCAACCGATTCGTCTCAGATTCGGTAGGTCGCTTGTGTACAACCTAAAACGAAGGAATCTAAGATATTTTGGGTCAACACCCCCGCGTTTTTGAGTAAATCAACCCCAAAAGGTTATGACGAGCGATCGACTCAAAGTTGGCGGGATCGATAGATAATTGTAAATAGAGCATTTTTCATCACCAGGTATGGGGTCCGAAGACGCATACTTTTCCAGAAATCGAGGTAAGAAACTTCTACAACTGCCGCTTCTGTACCCACATGGTCATCGCTTTTCGCCGACAGCACCGATAGCACAACGGCCAAGGTAACTGACTTCGAATCTCGAAGAAACGTAGTGGATGTTATTCTTTTGGTTTGTATTTTTCCATATCTCAATTAATAGGGATAGGGGGGTTAATAAGGTAAGTAAATCAGCAATGAATGATAATAAGGTAGGCAAATAAATTACTCAAACCTCTTGGAATAGTAAAGGCCGGCCGCGGTGGTCTAGCGGTTCTAGGCGAGCAGTCCGGAACCGCGCGACTGCTACGGTCGCAGGTTCGAATCCTGCCTCGGGCATGGATGTGTGTGATGTCCTTAGGTTAGTTAGGTTTAAGTAGTTCTAAGTTCTAGGGGACTGATGACCACAGTAGTTAAGTCCCATAGTGCTCAGAGCCATTTGAACCATTTCTTGGAATAGTAAACAACTAAAATGTTACTCCACTTTACAATGGCTCTTCCAGTCACTGTTACGTGTCCTCACTTTTCTTCGAACAACTAGATGGATGGTACTTGTCATATAAACATTCGAAGCAAATATACTTGCGGCACCAAGAGCATCTAATGAATGCAACCTTTCGACAGCTGCACTGTTCCTTCCCTATGATATGACGAAGAGGCAACCGGGACAACATAACTCTCCCCGCGTGCATCCTATCCCGCGCCTCGCTGTAAACAAGCGTCGCACGGTTGGCTATCTGTGATCCCTCGAGAGGAAGTCGCAGCACTTTTACTCGGAGTTGTTTTCATGTGACAAGGCTTAAAAGTTTAATACTTTACTAACTCACGGCGTTTGGGAAATTAGTTTGCCTACCTTATTATTATCATTCCTTATTCATTTACTTACCTTGTTAACCCTCCTATCCCTATCAATTGAGATATGGAAAAATACAAACGAAAAGAATAACCCGCTAGGTTTCTTCGAGATTCGAAACCCGGTTTTCCGATTCGCAGCCGGTTACCTTGGCCTTTGCGTATCGGCGCTGTCGGCGACAGGCGTTAACCATGTGGGTACAGACGCGGCAGTTGTAAAAGTTTCTTACCTCGATTTCTGGAAAAGTATGCGTTTTCGGACCCCATACCTGGTGATGAAAAATGCTCTATTTACAATTATCTATCGATCCCGCCAATTTTGAGTCGAACGCTCGTCATAACATTTAGGGGCGATTTTCTCAAAAACGCGGGGATGTTGACCCAAAATATCTTAGATTCCTTCGTTTTAGGTTGTACACAAGCGACTTGCCAAATCTGAGCCGAACCGGTCGGCCGTCTCTGAGGCCTTCCCCTTGTGATCACTATGGGACTTAACATCTGAAGTCATCACTCCCCTAGAACTTAGAACTACTTAAACCTAACCAACCTAAGGACATCACACACATCCATGCCCGAGGTAGGATTCGAACCTGCGACCGTAGCAGTCGCGCGGTTCCAGACTGAAGTGCCTAGAACCGCTCGGCCACACCGGCCGGCCCCGCCAGAGGTTCGAGTCCTTCCTTGGGCATGGGTTAAGTTAGTTTAAGTAGTGTGTAAGTCTAGGGACCGATGACCGCAGCAGTTTGGTCCCTTAGAAATTCACACGCATTTGAACATCTTTTCTAGTATGGCATTTCGCTGTCAGAAAAAAGAATAATATTCTTCCGTGAGGAAGCCAAAATTAGAGCTTTAGCTCTCAATAATAAAGAAAATTTCAGTGTCAATAAAAGAAATTCAGTGCACGCCAATTGAGTCCGCGCCATAGAGTTTTCGTGAAAGCTTTGGGTAAAATCACAAGTGTTTCGTATTAATATGTAATGTAACTACCATTCTATTTAATACGGTGGCTACTGGAGTAATATAATGGATACGGGAGAGATGAAACATGAGTTTATCGTATGTACCAAGGATGTGTAGGCTCCTGAAGTCGAACAAGTGTATCAAAGAATGTTTAACGGTGCACATAGCATCTTCATCGATTAGGTCAGCACGATCAGCAGTGGCTTCTTTCATAAAACAGCCAGAACAGGAGCAGATCACAAGCGGACATGGCATGAGGCTCAGTGGGCTCGATATAATACCGTTCGAGCCAGCTACGTAATTGCTTTTCTTGACGTGGTCGCTGGTCGATCGAACGTTTTTCTCTGCTGTGACGTCATCGTTCCATTGTAGGCGCATGTTCATGATAGCTGTGGATTAGTTTTCTGTAAAGTTATAAATTGATATAGCTGGAAACGCGTTTAGCTGGGACATTGGTGCTGTAGGGATTTCGGAGCATTACTAGGGCCAAAGCGAGACAACAAAAATATTCGCCGTAATACACGGTCCAGTTGCGGCTGCGCGGTTCTTTCCGTCCCTTTACGACGAACCTGCACCTACCTGTGAACATTGTCTCAACAGATCATCAGTAGGAAAGCCGAGCGAAACCTACTGTACTTCGACGTGAACTAGGCTGCAATTGAAGTCACTAATCTACGTTTCGGGAGAAAGTTTTCACACGAAGTGAAAGGTTGGAAATTTTGCCCTCAATTAAAATATTCCCGTTTCCTCACGTTAGCAAGATTATGGTGTTGCATTTCCCGAAAACGTAATAGCTACAAAAATACTAATTGCTTTTGATTTATATTGCGCGCCAGATATTAAGTCTGTCGTTACCAAATGCAGTCACAGTTTTTAGCCACCGACCTGCTCAATACGCCACGCGGAATATATGTCTTTTCTCGTCACAAAATTCACTTAAAAATTCCGAAATTTCTACACGCCCATCGGAATAATTATGCCGTCACTTTACCACACTTTTGATGTATGTAACACTGCTAGATCCGGAAACTTATCATTTCCATCGGAACTACTACTACACACGTCCGAACTGTTTCATGGCTAGGCTCCGACTCCGACTCTAGAACACTCTAAGTCTTTTCCAGCACAGAAAGGCGCGCGAAGAATATTGCTTTACCATTGGTCAGTTTCCTCAACAGCCAATAGCAAAACAACACTTTCCCGCGTGAGTCCGCGCTTTTCATCAATAACCAATCGCAATTTAGTAAACCTCACAACTGCACTTTTTACCGACGTAATTATCTAATATGTTGAAGTTTTGCTTATGTATAAAGTTATTTACTATCGTTATTTGTACCTGAATTAGCTATCCCTCTACCATAAACTTACTTTACAAATCTGTTCTACAAAAATCCCCTTTGTCCACATCCACACTTCTTCGAAATGTTCCCACACTAAATCCCACTACATAACTCGTTATCTTCATATTAACCTTAAACCACACTCACGCATCATTCATACTGCTAAAACACATTTATAACATTTTACATACACAAAAAGACATAATCACACTTTATGAAAATACTACAATAGTTTATGAAAAACATTTTATTACTTTAGTGCACTCTAGTGCGCACAATCGAAGCTAAAATCACAGTCCCCCTATCCAATATTGTCCTCTATCGGCTGATACATAAACTACGTGGGCGTCCAGTCTCGCGTCACCATCTGTCACTATCCAGCTCTGAAACACATCTCCCACTTAATCGCCTCCAAGGCAGGATCGTTATACGGCGCTACGCCTCAGTCACATCAATGCGACCACCGCCTATGTTCGAGTCAATGTGCAATAACCACTCACAGGCAGTAGATGGCAGCACTAGCAGTGGATGGTGTACACTGCGTGTTGGTGAGGGCGCGAGAAACAGTGCCTCGACGTAATGCGGAAATGGCGCGAGTCATCTGACGTCCACAAGGAGATGACCTTTCGCCTTCGGGCCAAGGGTGGAAACATTTCCGAAACGACTAAGTTTTGCAAACTGTTAGCGTGCCGCCGTGTCAAAACATACTGTGCGTGGCAAAATGGCGCTATCCAGAACTGGCGCTGAGGCAACAGTGGTGGCCCACAGGCCATAGATGACAGTGATGAGCGACGGCTGCGGCAGTGTGTGCGGGCAAATAGACGCGCAACTGTCGAAGAACGGATCAACCAAGGAATACCAACATTGTCTCTTCAACGACCGTACAGCGAAAATTGCTGCGCGTGGGCCTCCGCAGAATGACCTGGTTCATGCACCCATGCCGACTGCTGTTCACCGGCGACGAGGGCTGGAATTTGCACGGCAGTACCGCAGCTGCTCATCAAGTGAGTGGTAAAAAGTGTCCTTTTCAGATGAATCACGCTTTATGCTCCATTGGAGAGATTCGGCCCTGCAGCAATTGCCAGATGGATACAGGCTGGAGGAGGGAGCGTTCGTGTGGCATTCGCTGTGTAATCTCGTCATTGTGGGATGCACAATGGACCAACACAAGCATGCATCTATCCCTAAGAACCGTGTTCACCTCTACTTTGCAGTTTGTTTTCCATCGGGACGATGTCAGCCACCAGCAAGAGAATGCAACGTGTCACAGAGCGCTCAGTGTACGTGCTTGTTTCGCAGAGCACCAGGATGAGTTTATCGTGCTCCCATGGCCACCAAACTTCCCGGAATCTGTGAGACCATCTCGATCTGGCTGTACTCGCCTCGGGCCCTCAGTCGAGAAACCTAGCGTAGCATGTCACGACAGTGGAGTCGGCGTGGCTCCACATCCCTGTCGGTACCTTCCAGAAGCCCGCCCGGTGAGCCGAGCGGTCTAACGCACGGCTTTCCGGGGTGGGAAGGACCGCCTGGTCCCCGGCACGAATCTGCCCGGCGGAATTGTGTCGAGGTCTGGTGAGCCGGCCAGTCTGTGGATGGTTTTAGGCGGTTTTCCATCTGCCTCGTCGAATGCGGGCTGGTTCCCCTTATTCCGCCTCAGCTACACTATGTCGGCAATTGCTGCACAAACAAGTTCTCCACGTATGCGTACACCACCATTACTCTACCACGGGGGACGGAGCCTCTCCGTCGTTTCTAGGTCCCCGGTTAACATACAATACAATACCTTCCAGAACCTTATTCGACTCACTTCAGCACGTCCACTCTGCAAGAGGTGGTTATTCAGGCTCCTGACAGGTGCTTACATTAATGTGCGCGGACCATGTATAAGTGAAAATCGATATTAAAGTGAAATTTATAAGATAATGAAAGATATCGTCTCATGTGATCGTAAAAATGATCGGAATTATAAGAAAAGTAAGTGAGAGAAAAGGTCGCGTCGAAAGGAATCGTGAAAAAGCCTTAAAAACCCAGTGCCGAGCGAATGTGAGAACTGTGGCAGCGTCGAAAGGAAAATGACTTGCTCTGTGCGTTTGTGGAAAGTACCAAGTCGGAAGTGTCTACTCAGTGTCAGATCGAAAAGGTCGACGATAAACACGCAATAGTACTGAACCCACAGCGTATTTAAGTATTCGCACGTCTTTCGCAACTTTATCTACGATAATCTCCTATCCAGTACTAGGGGTTTCACTTGTTAAGATAGCCATCCAGGATAAAATAGCCTCATTGATCACCAGCCGCGCGGGATTAGCCGAGCGGTCTCAGGCGCAGCAGTCCTGGAGTGTGCGGCTTGTCCCGGCGGTGGTTCGAGTCCTCCCTCGGGCATGGGTGTGTGTGTTTCTCCTTAGGATAATTTAGGCTAAGTAGTGTGTGAGCTTAGGGACTGATGACCGTAGCAGTAAAGTCCCATAAGATTTCACACACATTTGAACATTTTTGATCACCAGGACAGAGGAAACAGCTTCTGGATTTTTCCCAGCCTCTTGAAGTAATCTTTCACAAGATAGTAGAGTATTCTCTTTGTTGCTTTCGCTTTGGGTTATTTTAATTTTTGCAGGAGGTGCCGGCCGGTGTGGCCGTGCGGTTCTAGGCGCTTCAGTCTGGAACCGCGTGACCGCTACGGTCGCAGGTTCGAATCCTGCCTCGGGCATGGATGTATGTGATGTCCTTAGGTTAGTTAGGTTTAAGTAGTTCTAAGTTCTAGGGGACTGATGACCACAGACGTTAAGTCTCATAGTGCTCAGAGCCATTTGAACCATTTGCAGGAGGTATTGTTATGTCGTAATGAGAAAGTGTCGTGAGACTTTAGCAAGATATTCCGAACGCCAAGATACGACGTGCAGAGAAAGCCGGACTCTGGTACATATTTTCGACATTGTCAAGTGTTTCCTGAGTTCAGCTTCTCCATTTAGTTTGTTCCTCTCAGATAAACTAACTCGCCAATGTTTTACCCATCGTACTACCGCTTAGTGAGGAGCGGTCCGTACTTGCTCATCGCCATAGCTTTTTACTTACACTTGCTAGACACCCAATAGGACCAAAATCAGTAAACTACCTAAGCACAAGTCGCGCGTCTCCATTAGTAACAAATGACACATGAGTTTCTTTTATTTGCCGTGAATATGTTTGTAAGTGCTATGTGAAGTTTTGACAAACTCGTGGCTATCTGTTAGAAAAGTTGTTCCATTTAGCTTTGTTGATAACAGTACGATTCTATCTTTATCCATTGTGTATAGTTTAATTAAAAACAACTTAAATAACGCTTGCCGGCCGACGTGGCCGTGCGGTTAAAGGCGCTGCAGTCTGGAACCGCAAGACCGCTACGGTCGCAGGTTCGAATCCTGCCTCGGGCATGGATGTTCGTGATGTCCTTAGGTTAGTTAGGTTTAACTAGTTCTAAGTTCTAGGGGACTAATGACCTCAGCAGTTGAGTCCCATAGTGCTCAGAGCCATTTGAACCATTTTTTTTAAATAACGCTTTAGGTGAGTTGTAAAACAGAGGACTCACAAGCTAAAAATGTTATTAATGTTTATCAATAACACTTATTGATGGTTACAAACTTTAAAGACATCTGTCTAGACGGCCGTAGTGGCCGAGCGGTTCTAGGCGCGTCAGTATGGAACCCCGCGACAGCTACGGTCGCATGTTCGAATCCTGCCTTGGGCTTGGATGTGTGTGATGTCCTTAGGTTAGTTAGGTTTAAGTAGTTCTAAGTTCTCTGGGACTGATGACCTCAGATGTTAAGTCTCATAGTGCTCAGAGCCATTTGAACCATTTTTGAACATCTGTCTAAACTAACAAGGCGTTGATTCAGTGAGACAAAAAGAGCTAAAATGTTTAATACTGTGCATAGAACAACGCTCGACCAGTCTCTAATGATCTCCCTAGGTAATCCTTGTTTTTATGCACGGATAGTTGGGAGTCGAGAGAGCACTCACAGCACTGAGCACCCGTATATTCGCATGAGTTTAAATAAATAAAATCGTATTACCTTATTGTCTGGAGATTCTGAGGAGTGGGTTCAACTATCTAATTGGAAAGTTGTTCTTTCAATGGTTCCTTTCCTATGCGAAATGTGAGTGTTGCTTGCACATGTAGTGTAAGAGGCCGCAGTGAGCGTGTGTGGAGTTTCGGTGTAGTGTTTGTGTTGCTGATGACGTCGAGAGAGATGAGAGAGCGTGAGATATAGAACGGTATATAGTACACTTCTCGCGAATGACTCAATGGGGATCGCTGAGGTTAAGGTTCCTATCAGACGGCGGATCTCATCATCAGTGTTACAGACCGTCATTCCATGAGACGCTGCGAAATGCTTGGGGGATCGAGAGCTCCGCCGAATGTGGTGACATGCAGGTAAAACACTGCACCCACATTCGAGACTACGTCGGTGCAAGTACTCTCTCGTTTTCCCTGTTTCCGCTCTTCAAAAGATCCGTACCTAGAGACTGAAAAGCTGCACAAGTGACACCAATACCCAAGACAGGAGATGGAGTAATCTGCTGAATTACAGACTCATATCACTCGATTTGCATGAAGATTTTGGAACATATACTGCATTAGAATACTTGAATTACTTCGAAGCCGGCCGCGGTGGCAGTGCGCTTCTAGGCGCTGCAGTCCGGAACCGCGGGACTGCTACGGCCGCAGGTTCGAATACTGCCTCGGGCATGGATGTGTGTGATGTCCTTACGTTAGTTAGGTTTAAGTAGTTCTAAGTTCTAGAGGACTGATGACCTAAGATGTTAAGTCCCATAGTGTTCCGAGCCATTTGTTTAATTACTTCGAAGAGAACGATTTCAGGACGAATTCACAAAATATCGTACTTGTGAAACACAACTAGGTCCCTTTTCTCACGAAATAAGACATTAAATTGATTCTATAGTTTTAGACTTCCGTAAGGCTTTCGACAACGCTTCTCACAAGCGTCTTTCAGTCAAATCCCGTGTCTATGAAGTATCGCCTCAGTTGTGTGATTAGAGTTGTGATTTCCTGCAGAAAGATCAGAGTTCGTAGTAACTGACGGAAAGTCATCGAGTAAATTAGAATTAATATCTGGCGTTCCCCAAGGAAGTGTTGTAGGCTCTGTTCTGTTCCTGATCTACATGAACGACATAGGAGACAATTCCAGTTGCCCTCTTGGATCGTTTGTAGATCATGCAGTCATTTACCGTATTGTACAGTCATCAAATAATCAAAACCAATTACAAAATGATTTAGAGAAGATGTGAAAAGTGGCAATTGACACTAAAGAATGAGAAGTGTGACGTTATCCACATGGGTACTAGAAGAAATCCACTAAATTTCAGTTACACGATAAATCACACAAATCTAAAGGCTGTAATTTCAACTACGTACTTAGGGATTACAATTATGAACGACTTATATCTTACGTTGGAACCATCGCATGGATATGTTGTGGTTAAAACAAACCAAAGACTGCGATTTATTGGGAGAACACTAAGAAAGTGCAACAGTTCCACTAGAGACTGCCTACGTTGCGCTTGTTCGTGCTCTTCTACAACAATGCTGTGCTGTATGGGATCCATATCAGGTGGGACTGATGGAGGACATCGAAGAAGTTCAAAGAAGGACATATCGTTTTGTATAAACGTGGAATAGGGGAGAAAATGTCAGGATATGATAAGTGTGAGCGCAATGAGATTTTCACTCTGCAGCGGAGTGTGCGCTGATGTGAACCTTCCTGGCAGATTAAAACTGTGTGCCGGACCGAGACTCGAACTCGGGGCCTTTGCCTTTCGCGGGCAACTGCTCTACCAACTGAGCTACCCAGGCACGACTCACGATCCGTCCTCACAGCTTTACTTCTACCAGTACCTCGTCTCCTACCTTCCAAACTTTACAGAAGCTCTTGAAAATGGCTCTGAGCACTATGGGACTCAACTGCTGAGGTCATTAGTCCCCTAGAACTTAGAACTAGTTAAACCTAACTAACCTAAGGACATCACAAACATCCATGCCCGAGGCAGGATTCGAACCTGCCACCGCAGCGGTCTTGCGGTTCCAGACTGCAGCGCCTTTAACCGCACGGCCACTTCGGCCAGCCAGAAGCTCTTCTGCGAACCTTCGCACGTAGGAGACGAGATACTGGCAGAAGTAAAACTGTGAGGACGGGGCGTGAGTCGTGCTTGGGTATCTCAGTTGGTGATGGGGCTGCCCTCTGTAATAAAATAAAGTGAGTGAATGCATCAATAACGAACTTCAACGGGCGGCAGGGGACGTCCGCCACGAACAGTTGCAACGAACTATAACGAACAAAATGAGATTAAAAAAAAAAAATAAAGTTGGTAGAGCACTTGCCCGCGAAAGGGCAAAGTCCCGAGTTCGAGTCTCGGTCCGGCACACAGTTTTAATCTGCCAGGAAGTTTCATGTCAGAGCAATCATTAAAATAACGGCATTTTTCGTTGGTGTGAGATCTTTTCACGAAACTTCAATCACCAACTTTCTCCTTCGATTGCGTAAGTATTGTGTTTGTGCCTACCTACATAAGCGCGCCGTTCACCAGTGAAACGGTAGAGAAATAACTTGAAGGTGGCTCGGTAAACCCTCCGCCAGGCACTTAATCGTGCAATGCAGAGTAATCATATAGATGTAGATGCAGAGAAGGACACAGCCGATGTCGTTCCCCAGTCTGTGCTCTGCCTGTAATTACTTCTTCGTCGACGGAACGCTAAATTCTTCCTTTATTTTTACTACTCTCCACCTTGCCAGTCGGATGTTGACAATGACAAATTTTTCACAACCAGCAGTCCAATCGGCTAGCCCAGAGAAGAGCGTCAACCCAGAAACGTGCGTTTACCTCAGCTACAGAGGCTTGTGTTCAGTAGAATTGCCTGCTGAATGTGTCAGCCCGTTCGCCAACACAAGGGTTAATTCAAGGACACGAAACTTCGAGGACGCTCTGCGCATGCTGCAGATGAGCTCGTAATATTGATAACGGAGTTAACGGGGCGGTGATGTGCGGTGGGGAGCCGGCAGGTAGAGGAACAGAGGCGCGCGAGCACGACCTGGCGGAAGTAGCGGCGCTGGACCAGAAGAGCGGCTGCAGGGTCTGAAGCTGAGTCTGCTCTGGCGGCGTGCCGGGCCGGGACAGGACTGGCCGTGGAGTGGGGCGGCTTTGGGGCGGCGGGGGGGGGGGGGGGGCACCGCGTGGCGGGAGAAGGGCCGCTGTCTGGCTGCTGCACTCGGCCGTGGCTGGACGCCGCGCGGCTCCGTGCCACTTCAGTCGGCCGCCGGCCGCGCCACCCGTAGTGTGCGTGTGTTCCGTGAAACCGTCTGTGCGAGTGCCGCTCCAGTGTTCCGCAGCGAGCGAGCTGACGCCTCGCGTGTGTTTGCGTGTGCTGCTTGCCGAGGAGTCGCGGCCATGCTGGTGCAGTCGCCGCGGTGGACCGACCACAGCCTGGGGCCTAAGGCACCGCCCGCGCACGCCAACGGTACGTTCTGCATCAGCGCCGGGGGACGCCGACAACAGGTGCCGGCAGCCAGTGCGACTGCCGGAGCGATGTGCTCGCCAAATGACGGTGTGCCCAACAGGTGTCGTGTTGAGACGCGTTCAGTTGATGATAAATTCTAGGGCTGACAGCAGACTGCGTCTTCGTGTTGAAGTAGCGATTCAACGATTTTGTAGTCCGTTATCTTCGCCTGAAGATGACTGGTAGGAAATTCGTTGAAATGTTGATCAACCGAGAAGTTTCATAGGCGTCGTGTTTTCACGTCACTTACAGTCCATTATTACATATCTTAGGAATTATTTTCTGGGTCTTTTTTTTTTATCGATATATTAGCATTACTTAAGTCCATCAGTCGAGCGACACGGTATGGTGTAAAATGGCCTTATCGTTATTATTACACGAAACTCACAAAAAACCTTGCACTCCCTTGCGTCTCTTACATATATTAAGAACTGTAGTATGCAATGCACAGCTGTAACGTTGTAGCCGGCCGAAGTGGCCGTGCGGTTAAAGGCGCTGCAGTCTGGAAACGCAAGACCGCTACGGTCGCAGGTTCGAATCCTGCCTCGGGCATGGATGTTTGTGTTGTCCTTAGGTTAGTTAGGTTTAAGTAGTTCTAAGTTCTAGGGGACTAATGACCTCAGCAGTTGGGTCCCATAGTCCTCAGAGCCATCTGAACCATCTGTAACGTTGTATTTGTGAGGTTAAATGGAAAGAATGGTACGTATCTTCAGCTAATATCAACGATGCAACAATGTTCAACTGGTAACTGTTGTGCCAATTACGCAAATGCACAGCTGAGATGGTTTTCAGACCCCGATGATAGTCTGATTCTGCCGGCCGGAGTGGCTGAGAGGTTCTAGGCGCTTCAGTCTGGAACCGCGCGACCGCTACGGTCGCAGAATCGAATCCTGCCTCGGGCATGGATGTGTGTGATGTCCTTAGGTTAGTTAGGTTTAAGTAGTTGTAAGTTCTAGGGCACTGATGACCTCAGCAGTTAAGTCCCATAGTGCTCAGAGCCATTTGAACCATTTTTTATAGTATGATTCTAGATCGAAATCGATCGTATGTCGCATAACGCAGTTCTTGACATTCATTGAAGCTGTACAACACCACTTCCATAAAACATCACTTGCCCAGTTTATAAACAATCTAGAACTTCGCGTTCTGTCGCCAAAAGTGATTCCATTTCGCTCCGAACAGTGAAAACTTGAGTAAAGGAAACGTCGTGGGCTGTTTTGTCAGTTACGCAGGCATTGTAACATGTCTCAGTCTTTGGCCGTAATAGGTTACCAATGTGATTAAACGAACTCATATATATTTTATAATATAAAAAGGCGTAACAATACCTAACCCATATTTGGTTATTGCTATTGTCACCATATTTCGATGTGCGGCAGTCTAGGATTTAGTTCAAAAATGGCTCTGAGCACTATGGGACTTAACTTCTAAGGTCATCAGTCCCCTAGAACTTAGAACTACTTAAACCTAACTAACCTAAGGACACCACACACATCCATGCCCGAGGCAGGATTCGAACCTGCGACCGTAGCGGCCACGCGGTTCCAGACTGTAGCGCCTTTAACCGCTTGGCCACACCGCCCGGCGGATTTAGTTGCCATCACCGTTATTTGTAACATTGTTTACTTAGTTGACAAAAAATGTACTGCGTCAACAGCACATATTTTCATTTTCGTTTCATAGACAGTGCTAGAGACCAGAACAGTATTTTGAATTTGAACTATTTATTTTCCTAGGCAAGCAACAAAGACTTTTCATAACAACTCATTAATACTTACGACTAACAACGCATCTCATCAGCTAAGACCTATTTTCAGGTGACAGTCTCGCTTTGTAGCTCATCAACACACTTCTCAGGAACACAAACGTGTTACACGCTCAAAAATGTATAGCGACGTTGGGTTCATGAGGACGAACTGAAACAACATTGTCACCTAAAGATGGAGCAAAGCCGCCAACCTTTCCTAACCATCAAATATACATTTAGCGACTGGTTGCAAGGCATTTTTCTTTCTTACGCAGTTTGGCGTATAGTCAGCAAAACAGCCTGCTTAGATCGAAACTTCATTTCCCGTAAGAAATGTGGCTCCAAGCAGTTGCTACACACTTGTTCCTTACGGGAAAGGTAAAATGGAAGACAGGGGAAGAAGAGTATAGGAAACACTAATACACAATATCAGTCATTTATCAGGAAAATTCATACTTGTAGAACTCTGAATCTCCATTTTCTCTTTCTCGTTGTAACATTTTGTTCGATACTTTAAATTGCTGAATACGTAGCTGTAAATTATGAAAGTTCAGGAACACCTAAACACAAACATCTGTTCTTTTTTAATGTTCAAAAACGTTTCAACGCCTTTACGCTATCATATGTGGGTACTTTTAATTAGTTCTTATTTTCTGGAATGTTAGGTTCTGCAGAGCTTTCTTTATATTATGCAATTTTTCGTTACTTTCGTTGAATCGGACATCAGCTACATGCTCCTCTGTTATAGAAATACAGAAAAAGAGTACATCATTTTGGCGAATCACACTCGCTACTTAAAATATATAACGTTAAAAAAAGACGATGTTTATGTAGCCTTACTCTCCTGCTGTTGTTTAGACTTCTACATATCAAATACCTCAGATCTATTGAGAAAAAAAATATTTATATTGTACTAAATTTTCTTCTGCCGGTCCCAAGCAATTTCATAAATCAAACAACAGTTTCTAAACATCTACGAATGTCATCTACTGTAATACATAATAAACACAGAATGTGATTCTGAAAAGGTATTTCATGATTTCAGGGACCTGCATTAACTGTCGACGTTGAGCGACCATTAGTGTTAGACTCTGAGGCGACTGAGAGCTTAAGCTTTCGTCGAATCTGGAGAGGTCAGGGCAAGGTAGCGGCAGTGTCTTGTTTAACGAACCGTCCCACCGTTCGGTTGACAACCAAAATGACGACGGGGTCGGACAGAGGTTTAAGTCCCGCTCCCTTTGCGCTCGAATCGTCAGTCGTAAAAGTGCCTCCGCTAGGACGCCGAAATTGCACTTGAAAGCACGTCTTTAGGTCTTTCGCTGCATTGCGGCAGGAGGTGAGGTGGTGCTCAAAATATTTCACCACTGACAGATTCTGGACTGCCATGAAGTTGTCTTACACGCTTATCTAAACAAACATTTGAGTAATTCAGACTTTCCACGGCGAAATCCACATTTCACAAATATCCTAACGCTTATCTGCTCGCCGACATGTCGTTATGTAACCTAGCCTAATGGTGGAACGAAGGCGCCCTGATACGCTATCATTGGTGTCCAAGAGCACAATTGAAATAATGATACGGAGCCTGTCTTCATTCAAAAAGTCTATTGTTCGAATGAAACTGAAGAGTGTTTATGTAGTTTTTTGTCATCATGGATGAGTCTGAGAACGAAAGAGAAACCTGGTGTCAGGACTGGCCTACTAAACTTTAATGGCTACGAGAACGACTCTTATCTTATTGCCTGTTCACCAAGAGTTACGGCGCAAATCGGTGACGGGATTAGCTGTTTAGATAGGTGCATGAAAAAAAAAATGGGTCTGAGCACTATGGGACTTAACATCTGAGGTCATCAGTCCCATAGAATTTAGAACTACTTAAACCTAACTAACCTAAGGACATCACACACATCCATGCCCGAGGCAGGATTCGAACCTACGACCGTAGCGGTCGCACGGTTCCAGACTGAAGCGTCTAGAACCGCTCGGCCACACCGGCCGGCTAGGTGTATGACTTAGATCGATATGCACTTGTTTGTGGTCGCTACCAACCTTAGGCTTCAGTACTAAGTGCAAAGAGAATCTTCACTGAACATACCGACATTTTTAAACGTCAATCAGACACGGTACTACGTTTCTGTAATGCTTAACTCCATATGTTACGTTTGTTTTGTTTACGATTATGTAGACGTTTTGGACACATTGTCAGCTGCCAACCGCTGTTGAGTAAGTTGGCTGTGCGAAAAAAGCTGTCAGCGCCGGCCGAGACCACCCGAAACAGATACCCCGCCCACTACAGCTAAGTCTTTCTTTGAGTAAACATAAGTGCCTCCATCCTACGAACGGATCAGCGATGTTGAAGCGCCGTCGCTCCGTGAGCCACTGCGGTAAGATATCGTATTTGATCCACAATATTGGCACACGGGTGTGAAGAACATTTCACTGTAAATGGCCTGGTGTGTCTTAGTTAATGTAACGTTCATTATCACGTCAATGTGCTAGGTTCTTTTTTCTTTGCAATTCAGAAATTGATGTCGCTGTCCCATTCGTATATTTTGCCCAAAAAAATCTGCGGAATTATTCTTTCCACAAGCATAGTTTCTGAGTAAATGTCAGTTCACAAGGGACATCATGGAAACGCTGGCAAAATCAAAGTATTCGACAAGGCTTTTTAGACGGTGCCAGTCACACAGATCGCCAATGGAACTGAACGGAACGGACCCTTCCCCATTAAGAGTTCTCGGAAATAAAGTTTTGAGGTTGGTGTTGACGGTTGCACCGTCTGCCACAGTTGCAAGGTAGGCAGTTTTCGTCGCGTTCACCCATGTGATACAGTATATGAAATGACCCAGTTTCTGAGACTTTACTGGTCTCGTACTGATATGATTTTATGTATATACACTAAAGCGACGAGTTAACATTTGTGGCAGCATAATGCGCGCACTTGTGTGAATCGCTGTGCCAAAGTGGCTTAGCGGTTAACGCACCAGCCTTCGAAGCAAGAATCCGGAGTTAGATTCCTGACCTTAGTACAAATTTTCACTCGCCGCTCCAGTTTATATACATAAAATTTTATTTTTATGAGACCAGTAAATTCTTTAAAATTGTCATTTCATTTGTATAAGTACCTTCGCCTGGGTTTCAGGTTGGATCCCCCTACGATCGATGCTGAGATGCTATTCCAAAACATGGAGAGTCTCGGCAATTCTGTTCGTATTCAAGGGGGAATTTAAAGTAGACTGGGACGGAGTGAGAATTTGGATCGAGGAGGGAGTCGTGCCAAGGTAATCCGTGCAGTTGCGTGGATCAATGGACCAAGGTGGCTTAGTGGCTAACGGATTTTCCTAGTAAGCAAGAGACGCGAGTTCAATTCCCGACCTTTGCGTAAATTTTCACTCGCCGCTTCAGTGTGTATACATAAAAAGTGAATTTTATACTTTGGTGGCATTTTTATTTTTTTATTTTATTTTTTTTATTTTTATCCTTTTTATTTATTTATTTTCTACCTTTATGTTTCCGCGATTCATTGCGCAGGTTGCCGAGCTTTCCTACCAGTTTCTCCCTTAAAAAAGTTGAAGTATATGAAAGCAGAAAAACGATTTCACAATACATGGTCAAAGAAAAGTCCGTAGTCTGTATCAATAACAACATAATTTACTGAATGAGCAAGTTAGGCAGTGTAATGTGAAGTATCCCAGAACATAGCTATTTTTCGTTTCATAAACAGTTCTATATATTATGCCTGCGTTTCATAAACTGTTCTATATTTATGCCTGCGTTTCCGATCTTCCGCCAGCATGACGACTCTGTCGTCAGCGAGCGAGGTGGCGTAATCGTCAGCGCACTGACCTCGCTTTCGGAGGACGGCGGTTCAAATCCGCTTCCGACGATCGTGATTTAGCTTTCTGTGATTCCCCTAAATCTTTTACAGGCATGTGCCGGGATGGTTCCTTTTAAAGGGCGCGGAAGATTTCCTTCCCCATCCTGGACACAATCCGAGCTTTTGCTCCGTCTCTACTGATCCTCATCGTCCGTCCGTCCTTCCTTCATTCTGTCCTTCCTTACTTCCTTCCTTTCTTCCAACTCTAGCGTCTAGCTGCACATGATCCATAAAATAATACAGGGTGATTCAAAAAGAATACCACAACTGTAGGAATTTAAAACTCTGCAACGACAAAAGGCAGAGCTAAGCACTAGCTGTCGGCGAATTAAGGGAGCTATAAAGTTTCATTTAGTTGTACATTTGTTCGCTTGAGGCGCTGTTGACTAGGCGTCAGCGTCAGTTGATGCAAAGATGGCGACCGCTCAACAGAAAGCTTTTTGTGTTATTGAATACGGCAGAAGTGAATCGACGACAGTTGTTCAGCGTGCATTTCGAACGAAGTATGGTGTTAAACCTCCCGATAGGTGGTGTATTAAACGTTGGTATAAACAGTTTACAGAGAATGGGTATTTGTGCAAAGGGAAAAGTTCTGGACGGCCGAGAACGAGTGATGAAAATGTAGCACGCATCCAGCAAGCATTTGTTCGCAGCCCAGGAAAATCGACTCGCAGAGCTAGCAGAGAGCTGCAAATTCCACAATCAACTGTATGGAGAGTCCTACGAAAAAGGTTAGTTATGAAACCTTATCGTCTGAAATTGGTTCAAGCACTGTCTGCAGCTGATAAGATTAAAAGAATCGATTTCTGTGATTTTATCCTTGCTCAAATGGAAACAGATGAATCTTTCGTTTCAAAGATTGTGTTTAGTGATGAAGCAACTTTCCACACTAACGGGAAAGTCAACCGTCACAATGTCTGTATATGGGGCACTGAGAATGGATCGGCCGCCAGGCAGCCAGTGACAGAGCACTTCATCACTGGCCTCCAAGAAGCCCTGATCTTACCCCCTGCGATTTTTTCTTATGGAGGTATGTTAAGGATATGGTGTTTCGGCCACCTCTCCCAGCCACCATTGATGATTTGAAACGAGAAATAACAGCAGCTATCCAAACTGTTACGCCTGATATGCTACAGAGAGTGTGGAACGAGTTGGAGTATCGGGTTGATATTGCTCGAGTGTCTGGAGCGGGCCATATTGAACATCTCTGAACTTGTTTTTGAGTGAAAAAAACCTTTTTAAATACTCTTTGTAATGATGTATAACAGAAGGTTATATTATGTTTCTTTCATTAAATACACATTTTTAAAGTTGTGGTATTCTTTTTGAATCACCCTGTATTATTATAAAACCTTCACCGAATGATGTGCCTGCAGTGGCTCGAAAACTAGTTAATGGTACAGTACATCGTGCCAAATTCAAAAAGCCACTAGATGGATATTATAGCTACATAAACCGCCAAGATCACAGATGAAACTGGCTTTTTTTAATAAAAGTTTTTTTCAGAAATGAAGAGTTAACTCTATCAAAGCAGAAAAGTAATTTTCTTTAAGCTATTTCACAATTTGAAATAAAACAAGACGTAGAAACAAATTATAAAGGCTCTTCGTGCTGTCATCTTAGTAATGCTTTGTGTGTTTGTATGTATACATTTTCCATTGCAAATAGATATTGTTTTGAAGAGTTTGGACGACGCTTTCCCTATTTCATTGCCTAGCAGTGCCGTAAATTTACCGTACGATCTTTCTCAATATATACGTTTTGAATTGGGCATCGGCCGTGGATAAACTTTACTGTCATTACGGGTCTCTTGCTATATTCAGACTTCCGTAAGACAAACGGTCTGACATAACCTCACTACCGTTTCGGTACCGGGGTGAGCAACGAGATGCTACGTCAGAGTTCCGTCTAGTGTAGATGTGGGAAAACCGACTGGTTAAAGCCGAGATCGATATTTTAATTCAGAATAAGCGGTGTTTTACGATATTTATTTGGTCTCTGTTATAAGGGGTTGTTTTATTTTTTACTGACAACTGTATAAAAAAAGCGACATATCAATTACCCATAGCAGCAGCGCTGAAACTTTTTGGGTTGTGAATAGACCTTTTTTAAAATACGAGTAATTTTTATTAGTAAAATTTTCTTTGCTTTGAAATACTGCGTTATTATTGAAAATGGGGGGGGGGGGGGGGAAGAGATCAGTGCTTTTTGAGTAACGCCGACAGAAACGAGCAACAAACACTTGGCACAGGAATTGATACAGCATTGCTGAGACAATAATAAATATGTTAGCATGTGGCATCGTCTGTTGGATGGTATGCATGTACAGGCAGTGTGTGTGACTTGTGTCCATCTGCTCTATGCGGTGGTTTCATGCCGTCGTCGCCCGACGTTAGCTGTATTCCGGAAAGGTACCATCCATAGTCTGGAAGTATTTTACGAAATGCGCTACCAGTCAAGTACAACGCTCCGTTTACTTTAAAAGATTGAGAACAGGAGGAGCAACAACAATCCTGCGACATCATATGAGGAGAAAGCTTAGAACATAACAGTTCATTCATAGTTAGAATAAAAATTGAAATTAGCTGATCTGTTGCCTGTGTGTACGTAATATATCTTAAACTTCTTGTAGCCCTTGAAAACGGACAAATTGACGCAAAAATAGATTTTCATCCACAGTTCTGTCCTTTAGCATTTATTGTTCCTAATGGCAAATGATGGCATGAACCTCGATTACAGGATGATTTTTTAGCAGAGTTTCAAAAAATTAGAATCCATAGGACAACACTCATGATTTTTTGCAGTATTCAACCACTTATCACTTTTAGTGAAAAGCAGCGAACGGTGGATGAACTAGGTCTTCTTTTATTTGCCGATTTAACTGAGTATTTTGAGTTTATGTATACTGAAACTGAAGGAGTCTAAATTTTCCAATCTTCGTTTGATTTCTACGTGTATTACACGATATAATAGGAATGAAAAACCGAAATTCGGTTATTTCAGAAACTGGCATTTTGAGCGGTTTTAACATTCATCTTAAACTGGCGTTATAATACATATAATAATTTTTCAACGACAGTTTCACCTGAGCGTTGATACACACACGCGCGCGCGCACACACACACACACACACACACACACACACACACACACACTGAAGAGCCAAAGAAAATGGTACACCTGCCTAATATCATGTAGGGTCCATACGAGCACCCAGAAGTGCCGCAACACGATGTGGCATACACTGAAGTAGTGCTGGTGGGAACTGACACCATGAATTCTGCAAGGCTGTCCATAAATCCGTAAGAATACGACAGGTGGAGATCTCTTCTGAGCAGCACATTGCAAGGCATCCCATATATGCACAATAATGTTCATGTCTGGGGAGTATGGTGGGAGGCGGAAGTGTTTAAACTCAGAAGACTGTTCCTCGAGTCACTCTAGAAATTCTGGACGTGTGGGGTGTCGCACTGTCCTGCTGGAATTGTCCAAGTCCGTCGGAATGCACAATGGACATTAATGGATGCAGGTGGTCAGACAGGATGCTTACGAACGTGTCACCTATCAGCGTCTTATCTAGCCGTATCATTCCAACTGCACACGCCCTACACTATTAGAGAGCCTCCACCAGCTCGAACAGTCCCCTGCTGGCATGCAAAGTCCATGGATTAATGAGGTTGTCTCCATACCCGTACACGTCCATCTGCTCGATAGAATTAGAAACAAGTCTAGTCCGATCAGGCAACATGTTTCCAGTCACCAACAGTCCAATGTCGGTGTTGACGGGCCCAGGGGAGGCATAAAGCTTTTGTCTCATGGAGTCATCCAGGGTACACTAGTGGGCTTTGGTCTCCGAAAGCCCATATCGACGATAATTCGTTGAATCGTTCGCGCGCTGACACTGCTCGGTCAAAAAAATGGTTCAAATGGCTCTGAGCACTATGGGACTTAACATCTATGGTCATCAGTCCCCTAGAACTTAGAACTACTTAAACCTAACTAACCTAAGGACAGCACACAACACCCAGTCATCACGAGGCAGAGGAAATCCCTGACCCCGCCGGGAATCGAACCAGGGAACCAGGGCGTGGGAAGCGAGAACGCTACCGCACGACCACGAGCTGCGGACACTTCTTGATCATTGTGCATTGAAATGTGCAGCAATTTGCGGAAGGGCTGCACTTCCGTCACTTTAAACGATTCACTCGAGTCGTCGTTGATCTAGTTCTTGCAGGATCTTTTTCCGGCCGCAGTGATGTCGGAGATTTGATTTTTTTCCGAATTCCTGATGTTCACGGAACACTCGTGAAATGGTCTCACGGGAAAATCCCCTCTTCATTGCTACCTCGGAGATGTGGTGACCCATCGCTCTTGCGCCGACTACAACATCACGTTCAGACTCATTTAAATCTTGATAAACTGCCATTGTAGCAGCTGTAACCGATCTAACAACTGCCCCAGACACTTGTTACCTTGTATAGGCGTTGCCGACCGTAGCGCCGTATTCTGCCTGCTTACACATGTCTGTATTTGAATACGCATACCCTACACCAGTTTCTTTGGCGCTTCAGCGTATATTCGAAAACCGGCTGTTTCAGCGATAACCGCCATCGCTAGCCTAGTGTGGCCACACCACCGTTCGACAGTGCCGCTCCGCTCCGCTGCGCTGCGCTTTCCGTCGGTCCATTGAGGTGCAGTGTGAATGGTGCTCAATTGCTGTCGCGCGTCGAGTGCTGTTTGGGCAGCCGGCGAGTGGCTGATGCGCGGCGCGGGCCCGTCTATTCGGGGAACAGGAAGTCCCGGCTTCGGCGCACAGGGGAGCCGCGTCCTCACTCAACGAGTGGGGCCGCTTCCTCCCGCACCTGCGCTGTCGCATTGCCGTCTGAACGAACCAGCCCTCACGTCAACACGTAACCTTCCGCAAAAGGGCTCAGTAACGGCACACCAATACCCCGTTTCGTGTTTCCCAAAATAGTTCTTTGCATCCTCCGTAGATCATTTGAACGGTACCTTCTATCGCGATGGATGTGGAATGAGTCAGTTTACAGGATGTATGTATCTACATCTACTTGCATACTCCGCAATCCACCATACGGTGCGTGGTGGAGGGTACCTCGTACCACAACTAGCATCATCTCTCCCCGTTCCTCTCCCAAACAGAACGAAGGAAAAATGACTGCCAATACGCCTCTGTACGAGCCCTAATCTCTCATATCTTTGTGGTCTTTCCGCGAAATATAAGTTGGCGGCAGTAAAATTGTACTGCAGTCAGCCTCAAATGCTGGTTCTCTAAATTTCCTCAGTAGCGATTCACGAAAAGAACACCTCCTTTCCTACACAGATACCCACCCGAGTTCCTGAAGCTTTTCCGTGACACTCGCATGATGATCAAACCTACCAGGAACAAATCTAGCAGCCCGCCTCTGAATTGCTTCTATGTCCTCCCTCAATCCGACCTGATAGGGATCCCAAACGCTAGAGCAGTACTCAAGAATAGGTCGTATTAGTGTTTTATAAGCGGTCTCCGTTACAGACGAACCACACCTTCCCAAAATTCTACCGATGAACCGAAGACGACTATCCGCCTTCCCCACAACTGCCGTTACATGCTTGTCCCACTTCATATCGCTCTGCAATGTTACGACCAAATATTTAATCGACGTGACTGTGTAAAGCGCTACACTACTAATGGGGTATTCAAACATTACGGGATTCTTTTTCATATTCATCTGCATTAATTTACATTTATCTATATTTAGAGTTAGCTGCCATTCTTTACACCAATCACAAATCCTGTCCAAGTCATCTTGTATCCTCCTACAGTCACTCAACGACGACACCTTCCTGTACACCACAGCATCATCAGCAAACAGCCGCACATTGCTATCCACACTATCCAAAAGATCATTTATGTAGATAGAGAACAACAGCGGATCTACCACACTTCCCTGGGGCACTCCAGATGATACCCTCACTTGATAAGCGTGAACGTTAATGAAAGTTTTACTTTTTAGTCTTGTTACACTTCAAAACTATTGTTTTACGGGCTGTCAATTTTTAAGTAAAAGCTTGCACATGGAACAGAGGGATATGTCCAAGAGAAATGATTTGGGGTTGGATCTGTAATTTGTTTTGGTATCAGTCAAACGTTTTATATTATTGGGCAAACTGTGAAAAAAAGTTGTTGCCACATATTGAACTCCTTTCTAAGCCACTGAAAGTTTTAGTGATGGAAAATAAAGATCATTTTTAGGGTGCTGTACGTCACTCGCTAAAAATATAACTCTTAAACGGTCACACTGTCTGTCTGTCTGTCTGACTGACTAACTGTTCAAAACGCTTTTTCTCAGGAACGGGTGGACGTATCAAGTTGAAGTTAGTCACATATTGAGGTCTACGATTACTTGGCCATGTAAAGAAGTGAAGCATCTAAGTCAGTGCTATCAAAGGACACGGCCATTTATCTCTCATAATTTGATACTCCCAAACTCTCATCAAAACCTAGAGGGTACTTCCTCTGGACGTAGAAGCATGCAATTTGGCAAGAAGAAAGGTTTCGCAGTATAAATAAAGGAAGAAAATCAGAAAATGTTAATTTATATCACACAAAAAATTTAACATTTGTTATCCAACTTCAGACTTGAAATTGAAACATTCGTGAATGCATTGGAATTCGTGGGACCGATATCTTGCCAGTATCAATGTTGATGACAGGCAAAAGTCGTAGAGATCCTAGATTCCTGAAGTCGACAAACTGTCAATATACATAATTAAGCTTGTACGGGACCTTCATTGCGTGAGTTCTAATCGAAACTAGCCGATTTTTTCGTCTAATTTTGTAGGTATGGATATTATTATTATTATTATTATTATTATTATTATTATTCTCAAATTGTGGTGGGTTATTTATTACGAATTTCGTTTGCGATTGTAAGTATTGTGATGGTGCAGATTTATCTAGTACCTCTCCCTGGGAGAATACCATATTATTATTCTTACTGTTCTGTGCGCTCAATTGGGTCACACCTCCCCACCCCCCACCCCCCGCACCCCCAGAAAATTATTTCATAACATACTATTGAGTGGAAATGCCATGACATTGATTCGTTTGTTTCAAAGACTAGCAGTCATACGAACAGCAAAAGTAGGAGACATTAATTGATTGAGCAGCCCATTAATATGCTTCTTCCAGTTAAAGTTTTCTTCAATTCGTACACCCAAAATAACCTGTCGGCCTCCTCCGAATAGTTCAGTACTGACACACAAACATTTTGTTTTGCATTTTTGTTGCCATGGACAGACCTTCAGGTTGTCTACTGTATAGCAGCTAGTTTTAATTTTCAAATCTGCAAGTACAAGGGTCACCCAGACTGTAGCCTTCATATTCTTCAGTGGTTAACGGACGATAAATACTTTTTAATGTTGTTGACCAATTTGTCTGAAATCGGCCATCATGATGTAACATAAAGATCAGACATGCTTAGCTGACCTCTACATGTTCAGTGGTACTTTAGTATGAATCGAAATGTTCAAATAGTTGACCACGTATTTGAGTAGCATTTAACAACGTAATTAACAAAATGTTGCTTTTTGTTCGAATCTCTCTCTTCCCTCACTGGTGTCCTCTACGGTCTTCAGGCAGCGGAAGCTCTGAGCAGCTAATTGTACAGAACCATCGTTACACCTCTCCGAAGTGTTGTTTGCAAGCTACAACTGCGCTGCGTGAGAAACGGCAGGCGAAAACACGTAACTGACCGATTCGACGTGACTTCTGGAGCTGAGATTTTCTACACGACTGCAGTACGTCTTGTGAAGATATGCGGGCGGTAATCCTAACAACTAGCCAGTGACGTTGCAAGAAATAAACCGAGCTTACAGTCACGCTGGCAAGACCTGTCATTTCGCCTGAGAGATTCCGAGTCTTACTACAGCTCGTGTGCCGGGCTCTTTCCCCTGATGTAGGTCTGCCATCCAAAGGGATTGTAGCAGCTGAGCGCAACTGACCGCGCAAGTCGGCGCTAAGCCAGCAGACGCACTACGCGATGTTGCAAAAAGATTCGCCCGATTTCACAAGACTAGTATCTTTCTTCTGCTTTAACGAAGATAAAAACTTAGGATGCATTTTAATTTTCGCATCGACACTGTAAGTTTACCTCGACGCCGTTTGTAAGTAAACGGTAGGGCTATCTCTAGTGTAACTCGCCCGCTAGCTCATTCATTAACCAGCGTACGCTGAATCGAGAACATGTCAAAAATTTCATTTTTCTAGTGGACGCAGCAGCAGAGGCAGTAATCCAGTGTAGGCTGCATATAACAGATTTCCTTAGTAATGAATTGCATCAAAGATGGATTTACCATAAGGGGAGCACGGATCTCGCATTGTACCATTGAGCTCCAATGTCACCTGATCTGAATAGAAAAGCAACTGGAATCACTCAATAGAGGAAAGTCCACTGGACCTGACGGGATACCAATTCGATTCTACACAGAGTACGCGAAAGAACTTGCCCCCCTTCTAACAGCCGTGTACCGCAAGTCTCTAGAGGAACGGAGGGTTCCAAATGATTGGAAAAGAGCACAGATAGTCCCAGTCTTCAAGAAGGGCCGTCGAGCAGATGCGCAAAACTATAGACCTATATCTCTGACGTCGATCTCTTGTAGAATTTTAGAACATGTTTTTTGCTCGCGTATCATGTCATTTCTGGAAACCCAGAATCTACTATGTAGGAATCAACATGGATTCCGGAAACAGCGATCGTGTGAGACCCAACTCGCTTTATTTGTTCATGAGACCCAGAAAATATTAGATACAGGCTCCCAGGTAGATGCTATTTTTCTTGACTTCCGGAAGGCGTTCGATACAGTTCCGCACTGTCGCCTGATAAACAAAGTAAGAGCCTACGGAATATCAAACAAAGTAAGAGCCTACGGAATATCAGACCAGCTGTGTAGCTGGATTGAAGAGTTTTTAGCAAACAGAACACAGCATGTTGTTATCAATGGAGAGACGTCTACAGACGTTAAAGTAACCTCTGGTGTGCCACAGGGGAGTGTTATGGGACCATTGCTTTTCACAATATATATAAATGACCTAGTAGATAGTGTCGGAAGTTCCATGCGGCTTTTCGCGGATGATGCTGTAGTATACAGAGAACTTGCAGCATTAAAAAATTGTAGCGAAATGCAGGAAGATCTGCAGCGGATAGGCACTTGGTGCAGGGAGTGGCAACTGACCCGTAACATAGACAAATGTAATGTATTGCGAATACATAGAAAGAAGGATCCTTTATTGTATGATTATATGGTAGTGGAACAAACACTGGTAGCAGTTACTTCTGTAAAATATCTGGGAGTATGCGTGCGGAACGATTTGAAGTGGAATGATCATATAAAATTAATTGTTGGTAAAGCGGGTACCAGGTTGAGATTCATTGGGAGAGTGCTTAGAAAATGTAGTCCATCAACAAAGGAGGTGGCTTACAAAACACTCGTTCGACCTATACTTGAGTATTGCTCATCAGTGTGGGATCCGTACCAGATCGGTCTGACGGAGGAGATAGAGAAGATCCAAAGAAGAGCGGCGCGTTTCGTCACAGGGTTATTTGGTAACCGTGATAGCGTTACGGAGATGTTTAATAAACTCAAGTGGCAGACTCTGCAAGAGAGGCGCTCTGCATCGCGGTGTAGCTTGCTCGCCAGGTTTCGAGAGGGTGCGTTTCTGGATGAGGTATCGAATATATTGCTTCCCCCTACTTATACCTCCCGAGGAGATCACGAATGTAAAATTAGAGAGATTAGAGCGCGCACGGAGGCTTTCAGACAGTCGTTCTTCCCGCGAACCATACGCGACTGGAACAGGAAAGGGAGGTAATGACAGTGGCACGTAAAGTGCCCTCCGCCACACACCGTTGGGTGGCTTGCGGAGTATCAATGTAGATGAATGTAGATGTAGATCTGGCGGTTTGCATCTGTTTTTGAAGTATACGTGAAAAACGCCTCCTAAGTGGCTGCCCTTCCTACAGTTTTGGGTGAAGTGGACTCCCCATAGCAAAAGTAGTATACAGGGTGTTTATAAATGAATATCGGGGTTTAATGCTTTATAATATTTATTATATTAAACTTTCAGTTATAAATGATATGTGAAATGAAAGAGCAACTGCCGGCCGAAGTGGTCGTGCGGTTCTAGGCGCTTCAGTCTGGAACCGCGAGACCGCTACGGTCGCAGGTTCGAATCCTGCCTCGGGCATGGATGTGTGTGATGTCCTTAGGTTGGTTAAGTTTAACTAGTTCTAAGTCCTAGGGGACTAATGACCTCAGAAGTCGAGTCCCATAGTGCTCAGAGCCATTTTTTTTTCTTTTGAAAGAGCAACTCAAACAGTCTTACTAAGAATCTCGTAAATGTTCAATGTGAGCACCATTTGTCACACGGCACACATCAAGTCTATAGCTGAGTTCTTCCAAAACGTTGATAAGTGTGTCTTCAGTGATTGTAGCAACAGCTGCTTCAATGCGGTTTCTTAATTCAGGGAGGTCTACTGGTAGCGGAGGCACGAGCCTTGATGAAGCTCCCAAAGGAAAAAATCACATGGCGTTAGGTCGGGTGGGGGCTATGCAAAGCAAGCCGTGTCATTGGGCTCCTTGCGGCCTATCCGGCTCTTGGGTACGGTGAAGTTCAACCAGTTGCGTACTTCACTATGCCAGTAAGGTGGTGCACCATCTTGCTGGAAAATGAAGTTCTCTGGCTCATTTTTTTCCAACTGAGGGAAGAGCCATTGCCTTAGTGTATCAAGGTAAGAAGTGCTAGTTACAGTACGTTCACCAAAAATGAAAGGCCCATAAACTTTCCACCGGGATTCGGCACAAATGGTACTCACATTGAACATTTATAAGGTTCTTGGCAAAACTGTTGCTCTTTCATTTGACGTATCATTTCTAAGTTTAATTTAATAAATATTATAAAGCGCTAAAACCCCGATATTCATTTATAAACATTATATTATACAGTAGTTCCAGACATTCTCGAAAAGTATCGATCGAGTTTCATTATCCCCTGCACATGTATTGCTCGTCTGGATATTCGCGAAAAATAAATGAAAATTTGGTCCCAAAAGTAAGTGAAAAAGTGCCACTAGCCTGTAATGCACGCGTTTACAAGATACAGCGCAGTAAAATCGGATAGTTCTTTCGAAAATAAAATCTCTGTAATCCTAATTCATCCACAGCTTTTTTTCTTTTTTCGTTTATGTAGATAATATCGTCTAGTGAAATATGATGGATGTTCCTGAACCACTTTACATTTTGCGGGGCTCGATGAATACTTCTGGTGGTCTGGACTTTGAGGATGAAGCATTCGTGCATACTATTGAAATGTGAAGCGCAGAACAGTTCCAGTTCTTTTACAGCTCTGCTGTTATAACTTCTGGTAGCCTTGAAGTAGCCAAATATATGTTCCCGGCGGTGCTTTCTTCTTTCTTCTACGTATTTACGCACTTCATGCTGTCCGAGAACCACAGGCTAAGATAATCGAGTGTATTCAGTGTTTCTATAATTGCGAAAAGATGTCTGATATTGAAAGTATATTAATAAAATTTGTATCTACGGTCTAAAACGAATTTTTCTTCTTTCTAGTTGTAGTTTCGTCTCAGTACAAAAACAGTATTTTGCGATTTTCCCTTGAGAAGTAAGACAATACCGGTGATGTGATAATTGTTTATACAACGATGTCAGTTATTTAGGAAATAATCTCAAGGTAGTCGTAAATGAAATTTCACGTGAAAGCAGTCAGCAGTGCCCAGTCGGTTATTGACAAGATTGCCACACTATTCAAAGATCGGAAGGAAGGAGATAGAGAAGATCCAAAGAAGAGCGGTGCGTTTCGTCACAGGGTTATTTGGTAAACGTGATAGCGTTACGGAGATGTTTAGCAGACTCAAGGGGCAGACGCTGCAAGAGAGGCGCTCTGCATCGCGGTGTAGCTTGCTGTCCAGGTTTCGAGAGGGTGCGTTTCTGCATGAGGTATCGAATATATTGCTTCCCCATACTTATACCTCCCGAGGAGATCACGAATGTAAAATTAGAGAGATTCAAGCGCGCACGGAGGCTTTCCGGCAGTCGTTCTTCCCGCGAACCATACGCGACTGGAACAGGAAAGGGAGGTAATGCAGTGGCACGTAAAGTGCCCTCCGCCACACACCGTTGGGTGGCTTGCGGAGAATAAATGTAGATGTAGATGTGGAAGGAAGGAAGGAAGTTTACGGTGTAACATGCCGTCGACGAAGGGAACATTAGATACGGGGCCCAATCGCCGACTGGGGAAAGTTGGGGAAGGAAATGGGCCGCATCCTTTCGGAGGAATAAGCGCGGGAAAACTAAATCCGGACAGCTGCCCGAGGATTTTGAACTGCCGTTCTCAAGACGACGGGTACGGTGTGTCACCACAGCGACACTCCCTTCGGTCGACATAAACAAGACTGTTCACACAACACAATTAAAAAAGTTGAGAGAGCTGATAAATGAAGGATTAATAATAACTTCCGACGACAGATATCTGCGTCGTTTAAACATTTGTAAGCAGTAATCCGTAGGAATAAACATGGAACATTCTGCAGAGGCGTTTGTACCTAAAGTAAGCAAGATGGTTTTCTTCACTGTCAAAATGTAGAGAAACTAGTTTGTAACCGAAAGAAATCTGTTATTTAAACTGTAATACGATCCGTATTGTACCATTGATAGCATCTGTTTGCAGTACACGTGCAACTACACTGGCAGGAGTCGTGGAAAAGACACACAGCAGCCCTGCTGGGATATCCAGCGCGAATGTGCAGTGTTAGATTCACGGGAAATTGCCACAGACATGTTGACATATTTGCACTGGCAGAAACTAGAAGGAAGGAGTCTCTTGTCTAAAGGAAAAGAGCTTACAAAATTGCATAAACCAGATTTCAAGAAGTAATTTAAGAATGCTCTTCAGTCCATTAGATAAATTTCTTGTAGGATCTGAAAATTCTACTGCGCTAGTAGCTACCTGCTCTGCTCCGTATTACCTATCATGCTTCACATGTGTAACAGAGTGAAGAGCACCCACTGCTAAGCGCCTGCAGTGATTTACAGCATACAGAATAGAAGATAGTCCCATCCGGACGGTCCTGCACTTTTAGTGTAGTTCAGTGGTGCCGCTTGGCACGGACGCTGCGGATATGGTTGGAAAGTGTGCCGTTGTTCCAGCGGTCAGTGTCCGTTACAGAGACGACTATTTCAGTTACGGACACACTGCTGCCTCCGTAGGCTCAAGTGTGGCAACCTTGTAACGAGAAACCCCTCACTGTTCTGCAAAACTATCGCACATACGGAGGAATACTCACATTGACGTCAGCTCTTGCAGTTACTGCAGGAAGATGAACTTTCAACAAGCATTTAGTGGGAAGCAAAAGTCCCACATACAAGAGGATATGAGAATGTGCATTGACTTTGGAACACTGTGTGTAGTTTGAGGGACGTTCACATCTACTAGTGTAGACACCTCCAAGGCCATAGAAATCTTACTAGGCGAGCTGGGCAGTGGGTATGACACTGAGGACCAGATTTAAATTACCTATTTTTCAAGGGGCCGCTAAATCGTTGTAGGTCAATACATGAAGACTTCGTCCATGATGCCCTTGTCAGTTGTCCATACGAGCTAGTGCTGTTCCAGGAATCTTTCTAGCTCTCCGTTTCATTTTAAGCTCTAAAATTGAAATGAACATCAGTTGAGGTGTCGAGGTACATTTTGTTCTACACCGCGCTGAAAAGATGGCTGCTTCAGGAGCAGGAGCTGCCCAGACGCTACCGTTTACTCCATTGATTCCGATCTCATCTGAGAAACCTGACCGCCATCAGATACTGACTCCACGGACAAAGTTTAGTCCAAATTTCAGAACGTGTTCTTTTTCTTTCTTCGAACACTGATTTTTAAAATGAGGAAAGTTAGGCTGTATTTAGCTAATGTTCAAACAAGAGTCAAATTTTTCGTTGTTTTATTAAACCAAGAATTGAGTCAGTTAGACAACATGCTCTGTTCATTTGAAATAACGTTTTGTTACATTCACTTTGGCCAATAGCCACCGTAAGTCGTGCTCTACGTTCATTCCCTCGTTTCTGTTCCCGTTCCTATCGCAGTTAAAAAAATATATTTTCAAGCCACCAGTCTTGGACGTCGTATTTCTTTCACAGTGGTGAGGTCGAGCTGTATATTTACGTAGTAGTGATATAGTAGTTCTGGGCCCATGGCCTCCAATGAAAGTTTACTGTCCACAATGAAGGTAGACGATTATCACGAAACCTCCTTCCTCTGTTCCAATCCTTTAACTTACAACTTCTTCTTCTCCTTCTTCCCGCAACACCCTCAAAAATCTTTTAAGTTAGGTCCGCACACTGGACTTTTTGTAATAGCATCATTACTAGACTGGACTGTCTTCTTCTGAACGCGTAGAAGCCGGAATACTTCAGTCCGCCACTCTTTTGTGTCCAGCCACTGCCAATCCATAATAGTATATAAAAAGCCCCTTGTTGGAAACACCTCCAGTTGTCAATTTCGCTCAAAACTGAACATAACTTTCACCTTATCATTCGTAAGCGTAAACAACAATGTGCTTGAATTTATCGTATAAGGAGAGCTACAACCAAACGAGATGGCGCAGTGGTAAAATATTGGGCTCGCATTCGGAAGAACAGCGGTTCAAATCCCTGTCCAACCATCCAGATACAGACTGTTGAGGCAAGACATAATGACCTCCTCCTTACTAGCGTTTTTGTGGACTACTGAAACGCAGTACAGAAGCGATTCTGCGTGGCTTTGGTTCGACAAGTCCATGGTAGGTTTTATAGAGCTATGTCGAAGCATGTGTCTACACACCGGTCAAACAGTTCCCGTAAATTACGGGCCGTTGGTTAATGAGCACGGGGCTTGTTCCCTCCAGCGTTCGGGATGTGTTCCATCAGGTTCAGATCAGGCTGTTTCAGTTGCCAAGAAACCAACGTGAGTTTACTATCAAGTTTCCAGAACCATTGACGGAAGATAACTCACTCACCGTTTGTAATGGCCATACGAGTTATCCGTTTCGACCAGTGAGTCAGCAGCGAAACCAGATAAGTAGCTGCTCCTTATGAGTCCTGTGGAGATAGCTTCAGAATGTCAAACTGTGCAAACAGACGTGAGATAACGGCCGGCTAAATCAGCCGACTGCCTTACGAAGGCTTTCAAAACGCGAAACGCAAGTGCTCACTTTCCCTGTGTTACTCGTGAAACCCTAATGTGAGTGAGACTCTCATCCTCGTTGTCAGTAATTGCTAGTGCTCTGGAGGAAGTAGTTAAGAAGGAAACAACGTCTTTCGCACGTCATTGGGCGAGCAATGCTGTGGATGCGGAGTTCTGGGAACCGAAATGAGAGGAGCTACCGTAGATCTCAGCGGCTTCTCCATTGACGTGTGACTCGTATCCCGTGGGAAGACGCGCCAGATTACTTGCCCATCTGCTCGTGGGAATCCGGCAACTGAGAAACTGAAAGTGGGTCGCGGATGTTCGCAGGATAAGTGGATTTCTGCCCCGTGTACTGCTGTTTCTACTTGTTAGTATGTAGGTTGTATGGTTGCCAAGCATCCGTCAGACCCTCCAAGTGCTGCGCCTGCAGAGCATGTACGACTCTGGCAACCGTTCATTCATAATATTTATTTATCGATATCATTAGCAAAGAAACTTGGCAGATAGTGCTCGAATCGACTAGTCCATTGCAATGATGAGCTTTGAACGCGGTGTGTCATATTGTCAATCTTTGCGTGCTAGTGTACCAATTGATAATCAAACGCTCTCGGAGTATAAGATTTATACACTCTTCCCCTCATTCTCAATGTTGTCGTCCCACTGTTTCGTTTTGGATATTTTTCAGCAGTTTACAGTAGAAGAAAATGAAATTTTTCATGCGTGGAGCAATAAGAATTCATACACACCTAATTACTTTCCTGGATGAAAACAGGCAAAAGGACAAAATACACAACAATCAGTAAACCCGCGATTCTGTACGGAATCGAACTCCCTCGTATGAAACATCTTCAAACTTCTGATTACTTTACGAATGAGTAAATGTGTTAAATATTTGTCGTTAAGCATGTGAGCGAGAAAAGGGTTAGAAAGGATTTGAAAATATGTTTGAAGGTTGTTGGAAGTCGCTGATTGCTCTCATAATCAAACACTGGATGAGTATAGTACAATTCTGCAGGTACATTCAGTGGTACGTTCAAATGGCTCTGAGCACTATGGGACTTAACAGCTGTGGTCATCAGTCCCCTAGAACTTAGAACTACTTAAACCTAACTAACCTAAGGACATCACACACATCCATGCCCGAGGCAGGATTCGAACCTACGACCGTAGCAGTCGCGCGGTTCCGAACTGAACGCCTATAACCGCTCGGTTACCGCGGCCGGCATTCAGTGGTATATGTCGACGCTGTGTGCACAATGTTTTACGAATCTAGTTAGTAGTAAAGGAGTGAGAAATTATAAAGTCATTCTTGATGAAGCAGTTTTACTGCGTGAATAGCAGAATGTAATGAGATATACTTTTTTCCTTTCGTAATTTTGTGGTGGGTATCGGTGAGAAGAACTTTCATAAGGATTTGAAACTGTGCGTAAAGTTTTTTGCAAGTCACTAAGTCCTCTAATTCGTAGATGATGGGTGAATGCAGTCGTGGTATTTCCGTTTCGTGCCTTGAGGTACATACAGTATTTCTGTCTATAATATTCTTTTACCGCTTAAAACCTTGAATATAAGATTGTACCTCCTAAAGAGTAGATTATTTCAAGATTTCAAATTTTTAAATGTGGTCTGCAACTACGCAGAACATAGAAAACAAAATGTTGTTGCCCATGAAAATTGTTAGATAGGCAGCCTGCAAATGGGGCAGTGCACTGTGAACGTTGAAAGGGATTAGCGATTTAGTAATATACACTGAAGAGCCAAAGAAACTAGTACACCTGCCTAATATCATGTAGGGCCCCCGCCAGCACGCAGAAGTGCCGCAACACGACGTTGCATGCACTCGACTAATGTCTGAAGTAGTGCTGGAGAGAACTGACACCATGAATCCTACAAGGCTGTCCGTAAATCCGTAAGAGTACGAGGGAGTGGAAATCTCTTCTAAACAGCATGTTGCAAGGCATTCCAGGTATGCACACTAATTTTCATGTCTGGGCAGTTTGGCGGCCAGCGGAAGTGTTTAAACTCAGAAGAGTGCCCCTGGAGTCGCTCTGTGGCAATTCTGAACGTCTAGGGTGTCCTGGAATTACCCAAGTCCGTCGGAATGCACAATCAACATTAATGGCTGAAAGTGATCAGACAGGATCCCTAAGTACGTGCCACCTGTCAAGAGCCGTATCTAGACGTATCAGGGGTCTCATATCACTCCAATTGCACACGCCCCACACCATCACAGAGCCTCCACCAGCTTGAACAGTCCCCTGCTGACACGTAGGGTCCATGGATTCATGAGGCTGTCTCCATACCCGTACACGTCCATCCCCTCGATAAATTCGAAACGAGGCTCGTCTGTCGGTGTTGACGGGCCCAGGCGAGGCGTAAAGCTTCGTGTCCTACCGTCATCAAGGGTACACGAGTGGGCCGTCGGCTCCGAAATCCCATATCGATGACTTTTGCTGACGGTCCAGCATTGAAATCTGCAGCAGTTTGCGGAAGGTTGCACTTCTGTCAAGTTGGATGATTCTCTTCAGTCGTCTTTGATCTCGTTCTTGCAGGATCTTTTTCCGGTCGCAACGATGTCGGAGATGCCTGATATTCACGATACACTCGTGAAATGCTCGTACGGTAAAATCCCCGCTTCATCGCTACCTCAGAGATGCTGTGTCCCATCGCCCGTGCGCCGACTGTAAAATCACGTTCAAACTCACTTATATCTTGATAACCTCCCACTGTAGCAGCAGTAACCGATCTAAATGCGCCAGACACTTGTCTTATTTGGGCGTTGTCGACCGCAGCGCCGTATTCTGCCTGTTTGTATATCTCTGTATTTGAATACGCACACCTATACCAGTTTCTTTGTCTCTTCAATGTACAGGGTGGCCCAAAAAGGATGGTCACATTTTAAATAACTATAACTCCATCAGTTTTACAAATTAATTTTATTCAATTACGTAACTAAATGCTCCCAGGCACCCAATTACAAGAACTAACCACAAAAAATCATGTACGGAAAATGACTTCCGGAAGATGGTGTCCTTCCTCGGTGATGCATTCCACAAGTCTTTCCTCGAAATTTTCCATCACTTTCACTACTGTTTCTTCTTGAATTGCCATAATTTCCGCACTGATTGCCTCCTTCAGATCAATTAAGTTTCGGGGCTTCTTTACGTAGACTTTTGACTTTAGGTATCCCCAAAGAAAAAAATCACAGGCTGAGAGGTCAGGTGATCTCGCGGGCCAGTGGACATCTCCAAAACGCGAGATGATGTGGTGGGGGAACATTCGCCTTAAAACACACATGGAGTCATTGGCTGTGTGGGCCGTGGCCCCGTCCTGTTGAAACCAAATTCGATCTCGATTTACATGTAACTCTCGCAGTTTCGGCACCAAAAAGCTACGTAGCATGTTAACGTAACGTTTCGAGTTCACTGTGACTGTAGCGTTGTTCTCCTCAAAAAAATAAGGACCAACAATCCCCAATCTTGAAATTCCACACCAGACTGTTACCTTAGCACTATGAAGAGGCTTTTGGTGCAATTCTCTGGGACTATCTGCTGCCCAATACCTGCAGTTTTGTTTATTGACATAGCCGTCTAAATGGAAATGGGCTTCATCTGACATAAGAAGCACAACATCATTATTAGAGTACAAAATGTCAAGCATTGATTCACAAAATCGTCTTCGCTGCTCAAAATCACGATCATACAGCTTTTGCGTGATCATAATTTTGTATGGGTGAAACTGTAACTCACGGCTTAAAATACGCTGCAACGAACTACGGCTGAGGCCTAAAGTTTGAGCACGACGCCTAGTGGAACGACGCGAGCTTTGCAGCACTGACGCTCTAACATCATCATTGTTCTGTGGAGTAACTGCCGTACGTGTACGCCCTGTAGATTTACCACTTTTGACAGACCCTGTTGTCCGGAATGCAGTCACCCAACGTGATATGGATCTGCGATCTGGAATGGGTCCATCACGCGCTACACCAAAACGTTGTCGAAACAATCGTTGCACAGTAATAAACGATTCATCATTTCTGAAAAACTGTTCCACAGCAAAAACACGATGCTCGACCGTCCACTGCGCCATCTCGTGGCAAACTGGGTGTAATGGCCGACTTGCAGACAGCCGGCAGTGGTCCCCCCTCCTCACCTTTCAATGGTACTACGCAGTTCAAATCCGACCATCCTTTTTGGGCCACCCAGTATATGTGCGAGCGCCGCGAAAATAAGTTTACTTTCGGCGTTAGCAGACGACGACGACGCCCCACCATCAACGTCAACGTTCCAGCTTCTTCACGAAACACTGACTCAAACGTCCGGTTGACGGCCTGTGCAAATGCTATCATTTCGATTGCATCGGGGAATGTTTTGACATTTCGTTCCATCCTGTTACGTTCGATCAAGAGCGAACAGCCCTATAAACGAGTCACATAACGGTAAGAAATATAGGAGGTTAGCCAGATATTACAATTAAGATGGACTTTTGGCAATATTTACCCTGTAGTTGCCACAGCAGCGAAACATCTTTTTATAGCGTTATCTAACGATACGGTTGCTCTATCTGCGACGCACGGACTAGACCAATACGATGAAAGTATTCGGCCGTTACCATGTGAAAGGAACCATCCTGACTTTCGCTTCTAGTGATCTAGGGACAACATTACAAGCCAAAATCTAAATCGATGGATGGGTATCAGAAATTATCTTCTCACGAGTATCGTGCTTAGAAAAGGCGAGACGGAAATTAGGCCGGCCGTAGTGGCCGTGCGGTTCTAGGCGCTACAGTCTGGAGCCGAGCGACCGCTACGGTCGCAGGTTCGAATCCTGCCTCGGGCATGGATGTGTGTGATTTCCTTAGGTTAGTTAGGTTTAATTAGTTCTAAGTTCTAGGCGACTGATGACCACAGCAGTTAAGTCGCATAGTGCTCAGAGCCATTTACAGAAATTTGCGTTCGGTTACCTTGATTTGGGGTTTCTCGTCAACCTGCGCGGCTATGTAAATGCGGTACGGCTATGCTTCCCTCTCCACCTTCGTTTTTGGTATGTACGTGACTGTGCTGGATATTAGAAGATGACCAAAAGCAAGTAGTGATTTTTATGTAAAGATTTACTTCTTTATTCAAACAATAATTAGTTTAACTTATTTGTGCTACATATATCATGCAACGTGACGCGGATTTCCGAATTAAAAACCTGAAGTAAATTATCATGGCTGCTAGGACAAACAGTAAGAAGTGGACCATGCATTTGGTCTCTCTGACTAATTAATTCGATTGCACAAACAAGCGTAGCTTCAACGTCAAGTAACTGTTCCACACGCAGTGCAAAAGCAGACGACACCGTCCCAGAAACATGCTGTGGTGTCACCGCCAGACAGCACACTTGCTAGGTGGTAGCTTTAAATCGGCCGCGGTCCATTAGTACATGTCGGACCCGCGTGTCGCCACTGTGTGATCGCAGACCGAGCGCCACCACAAGGCAGGTCTCGAGATACGGAATAGCACTCGCCCCAGTTGTACAGACTACATTGCTAGCGACTACACTGACGAAGCATCGCTCATTAGCCGAGCAGATACACTCCTGGAAATGGAAAAAAGAACACATTGACACCGGTGTGTCAGACCCACCATACTTGCTCCGGACACTGCGAGAGGGCTGTACAAGCAATGATCACACGCACGGCACAGCGGACACACCAGGAACCGCGGTGTTGGCCGTCGAATGGCGCTAGCTGCGCAGCATTTGTGCACCGCCGCCGTAAGTGTCAGCCAGTTTGCCGTGGCATACGGAGCTCCATCGCAGTCTTTAACACTGGTAGCATGCCGCGACAGCGTGGACGTGAACCGTATGTGCAGTTGACGGACTTTGAGCGAGGGCGTATAGTGGGCATGCGGGAGGCCGGGTGGACGTACGGCCGAATTGCTCAACACGTGGGGCGTGAGGTCTCCACAGTACATCGATGTTGTCGCCAGTGGTCGGCGGAAGGTGCACGTGCCCGTCGACCTGGGACCGGACCGCAGCGACGCACGGATGCACGCCAAGACCGTAGGATCCTACGCAGTGCCGTAGGGGACCGCACCGCCACTTCCCAGCAAATTAGGGACACTGTTGCTCCTGGGGTATCGGCGAGGACCATTCGCAACCGTCTCCATGAAGCTGGGCTACGGTCCCGCACACCGTTAGGCCGTCTTCCGCTCACGCCCCAACATCGTGCAGCCCGCCTCTAGTGGTGTCGCGACAGGCGTGAATGGAGGGACAAATGGAGACGTGTCGTCTTCAGCGATGAGAGTCGCTTCTGCCTTGGTGCCAATGATGGTCGTATGCGTGTTTGGCGCCGTGCAGGTGAGCACCACAATCAGGACTGCATACGACCGAGGCACACAGGGCCAACACCCGGCATCATGGTGTGGGGAGCGATCTCCTACACTGGCCGTACACCACTGGTGATCGTCGAGGGGACACTGAATAGTGCACGGTACATCCAAACCGTCATCGAACCCATCGTTCTACCATTCCTACACCGGCAAGGGAACTTGCTGTTCCAACAGGACAATGCACGTCCGCATGTATCCCGTGCCACCCAACGTGCTCTAGAAGGTGTAAGTCAACTACCCTGGCCAGCAAGATCTCCGGATCTGTCCCCCATTGAGCATGTTTGGGACTGGATGAAGCGTCGTCTCACGCGGTCTGCACGTCCAGCACGAACGCTGGTCCAACTGAGGCGCCAGGTGGAAATGGCATGGCAAGCCGTTCCACAGGACTACATCCAGCATCTCTACGATCGTTTCCATGGGAGAATAGCAGCCTGCATTGCTGCGAAAGGTGGATATACACTGTACTAGTGCCGACATTGTGCATGCTCTGTTGCCTGTGTCTATGTGCCTGTGGTTCTGTCAGTGTGATCATGTGATGTCTCTGACCCCAGGAATGTGTCAATAAAGTTTCCCCTTCCTGGGACAATGAATTCACGGTGTTCTTATTTCAATTTCCAGAAGTGTAGTTAGAATAGCCTTCAGCTAAGTCCATGGCTACGACCTAGCAAGGCGCCATTAGCCTTACATAGTTTGATAGTTATCGTATGAAATGTCTCATCAAGAACGCTGTATACAAATGGTGGATTAAAGTTAAGTATTCCAGCAGCTACGTACTTTTCTTTATAGCATTTATTGAGCGTCCTGTTTCAGACCATCAAGTCTGCCTGCTTGCTTAATGGCCGCCTCCCTTAAATAATGTGCGTAGTGTTGGCAATCTGTCAACACTACACATGCAGTATGTGAATTCAACCGTCAGAAGAGGGTTGCATTTGCCTGAATCCCATTACAACTTTCATGAAGAACCAAACATTTGTAAAATAATGACCGCAAAATTTTAATTTTCTGTCGTTGCAGGGTTTAACATGATGATACATTACCCAACTGTGGTATATTACAGCACTTTCCATGTCCAGGTACACTTCTTCCCTCTTGACTTGGTGCCCTTACACTCCTCTTCCTTCCAGATCCAGTTTCATTTGAGTGATCCACCGTTTCCTGTGCCGGCCTTCAGGTGCTTGTCTTCAAGTTCGTTTTCAAGCCATTTTTCGCTGTTCTTTGATTCGCCCGTTTTACATGTCGAAAAGCATTTCAGCCATGATAGTCGTATGGTTGGTTCGTTTGTATTTCTTTACAGATCTTCATTTCGTATTTTTTATTTTCTTAATTTTTGGAGCATTGACTTCAGGAAGTTCATTTCTGAAGTCAGGAGACTACTGCTGTTGATGGAACAGGTTTCAAGCCAATACACGGTGCAGATATTTCTGTTGGTGACTGAGGACGGTATACTGAATAACATTACAGCAACATTTACCTCACTTGCAGATAAATAATTATAGTCATCACAAGTCAAATATTTTTAGGTTGGTCAGTACCTACAAAAATATTTGGCGAGAACAAGCCTGTAATGTTTATTATCCCCTGGGGAGCATATCAGGTGCTGATGTGTGGACTCGTGGACACAAAACAGGCGGTCTATACTGGCAGGCGTAATACAATTAGTGGTGCATTACTACCGTGTAGAAAATATCAGGTCGTAAAGTTTGTGACGTGTTTGTGGGAAGACTGTTCGATGCAGAGAAGAAACAACCAACACACTAATGTTTGTATATATTAAGGCAGCAAATAAAAAAACATCGCTTATACCTGTTACACCCTGAACAGTAAAATACTGGGTGATCAAAAAGTCAGCATAAATTTGAAAACTGAATAAATCACGGAATAATGTAGATAAAGAGGTACAAATTGACACACATGCTTGGAATGACTTGGAGTTTTATTAGAACCAAAACAATACAAAAGTTCAAAAAGTGTCCGACAGGTGGCGCTTCTTCTGATCAGAATAGCAATAATTAGCATAACAAAGTAAGACAAAGCAAAGATGATGTTCTTTACAGGAAATGCTCAATATATGCACCATCATTCCTCAACAATAGCTGTAGTCGAGGAATAATGTTGTGAACAGCACTGTAAAGCATGTCCGGAGTTATGGTGATGCATTGGCGTCGGATGGTGTCTTTCAGCATCCCTAGAGATGTCGGTCGGTCACGATACACTTGCGACTTCAGGTAACCCCAAAGCCAATAATCGCACGGACTGAGGTCTGGGTACCAAGGAGGCCAAGCATGACGAAAGTGGCGGCTGAGCACACGATCACCACCAAACGACACGCGCAAGAGATCTTTCACGCGTCTAGCACTATGGAGTGGTTCTAATAAAACCCCATGTCATTGCAAGCATGTGTGTCAATTTTTACCTCTCTATCTACATTATTCCGTGGTTTATTAAGTTTTCAAATTTATACTGACTTTTTGATCACCCGGTATATTAGTTCTTAAAGGACGAACCAGAGGATCAGTTGAGGAAGGATAGAGAAATGAAATGACTGTTTTTCTTTTTTTCTTTCTTTCTTTTTAGTAACCCCTGGGCATTTGCCGTAACGCAACCACAGAAATCATAGATGGAAATTGCAGGACTGAGATCTCAATATTTGCCCCCCCCCCCCCCCCCGAATAATAAACTAGATACGCCTCTCGTGTTTTGTGTGTGTGTGTGTGTGTGTGTGTGTGTGTGTGTGTGTGTGAGAGAGAGAGAGAGAGAGAGAGAGAGAGAGACGTTCTCTGGCCCGCATCTCGTGGTCGTGCGGTAGCGTTCTCGCTTCCCACGCCCGGGTTCCCGGGTTCGATTCCCGGCGGGGTCAGGGATTTTCTCTGCCTCGTGATGGCTGGGTGTTGTGTGCTGTCCTTAGGTTAGTTAGGTTTAAGTAGTTCTAAGTTCTAGGGGACTGATGACCGTAGCAGTTAAGTCCCATAGTGCTCAGAGCCATTTGAACCATTTTTAGAGACGTTCTGGATATTTGGAGGAATATTTACAAGATCTTTGGCTGTGACTTGGCACAGCCATCGGTTCGTACTACTTCCACAGCGCACCTGTGATTCACTCCTGACCACAGACAAAGATATGTTACACTGTGCCTTGACACATCTGGCCGCCACGGCGGTACAGGGGATACCGGAAGGCGTGGGCGGCGGCCATCCATCAGTAGCCTCCCTTCTTCCCCCCTCCCCACCCCCATTTCGGTGTGGGCGGGGTCGTAACAACTTCCGACGCTGCGACGGAGCTGTCGGCTGGCTTTGGCCGCCCGCGCCCTGTGCAGCCAGAGGCGGCTCACTTGCTGGCTGATGGGCTGGCGACGGACGCGCCGCAAAGCAGCGCCACGCCCCTCTTCCGCCCGCTGTCTGTCATTAGCCTTGTGATGGCACTGCTGCCTGTGGCACGCTTTCCAAAGGAAGCGCTGATAACAGGCCGGCTCGCGGATGAATCACTGTGCGCTAGCGTCGTCGTTAATGTAATAGAAAATGTGCCGTAATCTCTCCATCTACCAGATGACAGTGCTTAAGGAAACTCGTACGTCGGAAAGTTCGTTAAACTGCTTTTCATTGCTTGCGAATATTAACTCTTTATTTGATACTTTTTTAAAGTTGGAGAAAATAAATTATTATTTTTACCCATCATAACGCTTCTTGGATGAAAATAAGTATTCACATCAATTTATTTTAATATATCATATCTCTCGTAAGCAATTAAGTCCAACCGCTGTACAAAAAATCCCTTATTTTTTACATAAAAAATGAAATGAAATGAGCGTTTGGCATCATTGGCCGGGAGGCCCCTTACGGGGCAGGTCCGGCCGCCTAGGTGCAGGTCTTATTACATTCGACGCCACATTGGGCGACCTGGGCGCCGGATGGGGATGGAATGATGATGAAGACAACACAACACCCAGTCCCTGAGCGGAGAAAATCTCCGACCCAGCCGAAAATCGAACTCGGGCCTCTTAAGATGGCAGTCCGTCACGCTGACCATTCAGTTATGTAAATCACTGTAAACGCACCTGTTTTATGTTTTGTAAAAGAAAGTTTCTTCAGGCGTTTGGATTGGTCCGGCGCAACTGCACTATTTCTGCATCTGATGAAAACAAATTGACGACACTCCCTTTTATCAGTGGGCTGTGCCATTTTCTTTTAGCTCTTCTATCCACTTTCTACTGTAAACAAGATGAAAAATCAGTAACTTTCTTTTTTCGAGGCGCTAGTCAAAACTCCGCAACTACCACTCCGAAATACAAAGTATGTTTGATGACACGCGAAGGCCATCTCTCCCTGCTGGCTGGGAGAGATGGCCGTACATCCTTGAGATAAATGGTTCAAATGGCTCTGAGCACTATGGGACTTAATATCGGAGGTCATCAGTCCCTTACAACTTAGAACTACTTAAACCTAACTAACCTAAGGACATCACACACATCCATGCCCGAGGCAGTATTCAAACCTGCGACCGTAGCGGTCGTGCGGTTCCAGACGGAAGGGCCTAGATCCTCTCGGCCACACCGGCCGGCTTCTGCTAAGCAGCGACGGAAGAGGCAATTGAAATTTTCAATGATTATTGCGATTATTAACATACCGTTTTCTCGAGTTAGATTATCATCATAGATCATACCAACCTTTCGTGACCTTCAAAAGTCTAGTATTTGATGACTGAGAACATGCCGTTTTCCTTGTAAAATAGGGTCCCCCCCATTACAAGAGGAAAGCACCCCTGGCATATCATTTTCGGTCAGATCATTGTAAAGGCTCCATCCATTTGACACTATCTCTCTGTTCTTGAGTGCAGATGTTTAGTGTCGAGTGGATATCTGCGCTTGAGGTCTCAAGCAGTTTCCAGTGATACGGAATTTTCTGTGCTTCCGGGAATATGGGCTTCTCGTTATTTGAATTACAGTGTGCATCACAAGGGATTCATGAAATATGAAAATTCTCAAATTTCACTATAAACACTGGAATGCCTTATGCACATTGTAGAATCAAGAATGAAACAGAGGAAAGCTAGAATTGCACATCATTCGGTGTTAATGCTGGATAATTGAAACAGTGTTGGAAGGGAAGAAAATTTTAGCGACTGAATAGAATTACAAAGGGACTCCCGCAGGGTTTAATTTTGGGTCCACTCCTATTTCTTATAGGTGTGAATAATCTTCCTTTTAACGTTACTTACTTACTTACTGGGTTGGCCACACAAACCGCAGGCCTCACCAATCAGCCTCTGCCAGCGTCCTCAGTCCATGTATTCTTCTTCAGACAGCCCCAGCGTACTCATATTCTCTTTGAACTGGTCAATCCATCGGAGATGTGGTCTTTCCCGTGGTCTTTTGTCTCCAATATCTTCCTCCACTACCTAGCTGATGATCTGACCTTCTCGACGCATTACATGCCCGTAATTTCAGTCTTCTTTCTTTCATCACTGCCACAATGTCCACCGACTTGTATAGCTCCTACAATTCACAGTTCTTTCTTTTCCTCCATTTATCTCTGACCCAAAAATCTGTCTGAGGATGGCATTCTCAAATGTCAGGAGTTTTATTTCCACCTTTTGGGTGATGGTCCAGGTCTCTGCTCCATATAAGACTACAGGTTGTATTATTGTCTTGTAGATCTTGGTCTTTGAGGATCTCTATAGAAGCAGGACTTTAACAGTTTTCCAAGAGCAAACCTTGACCTGCTTCTACTTGTATTCGTGCAGTAATTTCCTGGTCTATCTCGTTCCTTTCATTGAGTATGGTCCCAAGATATTTAAAGTCTTTTACCCTTTCCAAGACCTTGACCTCCACCTTCAGGGGTCTGTCATCACTTTCTCTGCTAACTACGAGGTATTTTGTCTTATCCATATTCAACTTCAGGCCTACCCTCATTGCCTCTTCCATTAATGTTCTTGTCATCTGAACCAGCTCTTACTTTTTCTCTGCTATTAAAACTACATCATCCGCATAGGCCAGAGTGTTGATCCTTCTTCCCAGCTGTATTCCTGTCTCTAGGCTTTCTATCCTTCTCAGGGCTCTGTCCAGTACCAGGTTAAACAGGAGAGAGGAGAGGTAGTATCCTTGTCGCTAGCTTTAACTTCTTTGATATGTTCCCATTTACTTTTACCATGGATGTTGTTTCGTGGGTGCATATCTGTGTCCACTATCATATGCTTTTTAGAAGTCCACAAAAAGGCAGTGAACATTTTTGCGGAATTCTCAGCTCTCAAGACTTTTTGCCGTATTGTATGTAACTGGTCTACAGTTGACTTTCCCTTTCTGAAACTTGCTTGTTGGAATCCCAGTACTTTCTTGACATGTGGTGTTAGTCACTTCAGTAACAATATGCTCAGGATCTTATATGCTGTACATAATAGTGTGATTCCTCTATAGTTGGTACTTCTAACTGGGTCTCCTTTCTTTAGTATAGGGCAGGTGACACACCTTCCATTCTTCTGGGATCCTTTCCTTCTTCCAAATTAAGCAGATTAAGTGGTATAGTCTCGCTTCTAGAGTAGCTCTTTCCTCCTTCAGCATCTCTGCAGGTATGCCATCTATTCCTGGTGCCTTCCCCCTCTCCAACAGTTTTATGGTCGCTCTTACCTCTTCCATGCTTGGTAGTTCATACTCCCCCAATAGTACAGTATCTCTGTTTTATCTGTATGATTCTTCTTCTTCATTTTCTGTTGTAGCACTCATGGTGTTTACATCCACATTCAGGAGGTTTTTGAAGTATTTTTTCCATTCCTCCGTAGCTTTTTCATTTCATCTGTGATTATCTGTCCTCCTTGACCTCTGATCACGTTAATCCTTGTCAATTCAATATCTTGTATTTTCTACCGTCCGGTCATCTTCTGCCTGTTATATTTTACTGTTTATGAATTCTCGCTTTTCTGTTCGAAGGACTTGTGCTGCTTCTCTAGCTGCTACCATGTAGCCCAACCTTGTTCTTTCATCCTGTTCGTTTGTCAACCGTAAGTTTCGGGGTTTTCTCTTGGTGACAGCGTCTCTACATCTATCATTAATCCATTCTCTGCTCTTCCTCCTTTTCTCCATTGGTTTCAGCGCCTCACTTGCAGCATATTTTAAACCTGTCTTGATTTTCGACCAAAACTTTTCAATATCATCTTCGCCTCCCTCTATGGAAGCAAACATGTTTATAGTTTCAAGTGCATATCTTTCGTTAATGTGGTCCTCTTTCAGTAGGTCTGCATTTTTTTCTAGTCTGCTTCTCTTCTCCTGCTATCCCCTCCTGTATGGTTGTCACCACAAGGTAATGGTCTGATCCTATTTCTACACGTCTCTGAGATTTCTCATTCCATCGTTGTTAGATGAATCATGCAGAATGTTAAGGCCAGCGTAATGTCTCAAAATATCTTCTCTTCCTACTTTAGCATTGGCATCACCAAGGAAAACTTTCATATCGTATGTTGGTGCATCTTCATACACTGATTCTAGGTCTTCCTAGAAACTGTCTTTTTCACTGTCATCTTTATCTTCTGTAGGTGCATGGAATGAAACCAGAGTTATGTTGTAGAATTTTTGTTTTATTCTTATCCAGCATCTTCTTTCATTAACAGCATTGAAGTCCATGATATTTCCCCTTACTCTATTGGCTACTGCAAAGCCTACTCCAAACTGATGTTTACCTTCTTTATTTCTACTATAGAAGTAGCTTTACCAATTTTCTATATGCATTCCTTCTCCAGGCCATCTCATTTCTTGCAGTGCCACTATGTCTAGCACGAACCTATTCAATTCAACAAAGATGTTATTTTTTTGCAGACGATACTAATAGTGTAATACATATCTTTAGAGAGATTCAACAGAACGGATCGTTAATGGTGTTTTTTAACAGAATTATTAAGTGTTTCTCGGAAAATACTCCCTGAATTTTGAAAAAAAAACACATACTATACTTAGCTCTCTGCAACAAATAGTCATACCAGCAACTGATGTATCACATGAACAGGAGGCAATAAATAGGGTAGAGTGCTCCAGATTTTTCGGACTACATATTGATGATCACTTGGAGTGGAAGATGATGTTACTGAGCTTCTCAGTCAGTTGAATTCAGCTACTTTTGATCTTCGATGATTGTTGTCTTGGAAACAAACGAATTAACCTCTTAACGTATTTTGCATTTTACCACCAAGTAATGTCTTGTGGAATAATTTTCTGGGGTGAGTCACCACTTATAAAGAAAGTGCTAACTGCACAAAAGTGAGCAGTAAGAATAATTTATGGTGTTCACCCACGAACGTCATGTAGGTACTTCAAGGAACTAGGCTTTTTTAACTGCGCCGCCATAAAACTTATTCACTAATGAAATTCGTCATAAATAGTCTATCGCAATTTGAGAATGCCAGTGATGTACATACCTACGACATTAGAGGGAGAAATGACCTTTATTACCCATTATGTAGTTCAGTAAGTAGTGAGTGATGCAGCAACCCAATAACATAAGTTGTGTGACGGGTAGCAAAGCAAGTTTTAAATTTAATCCAAAACAAATTCTCTTGGTCACTTCCTTCTGCGCCATGGACTTTCTTCTATTTAAACACTAGTAGCCTATAAGAAGAACGCTTCTTTTTAAGTGTAGTTGTTTGAGTAGAACTAAAAAAGAATGTGTCATCCTGCATCATGTATACATATCCTGTATCATTTCGATAAAACAATCGTGGTCTATGGAACAGGTAACTAAGTAACGTCTTAGACATTAGGGATGGAGTGCTGACTCAGTAGAAGGAAAAATCAGTCGTTACAGAAACCATCACTGCCTTCTTCTCGAGCGATTTATGGAGGACACTGTAACACTGTGGTTGAATGGTGATTTGAACTTTGCTCTTCCTTTATATGAGTGCAGAGTCTCGCTCTCCACACCGTTAGCTCTGTTATATCTGTGACCGTCTGAATACTTTCATGTATCAACTGAAATACGTAACCCAAGTAGGTTTCACACACAATATAAGATTAAAAATTGATTGTTGAAACCAATCGTACATCCTGTGTGTGCATTAGTTAACAGTGTCAATACATACCAAAAGGTTGTGCTTAGAAACCACAGAGTATAACCATACGTTTAAAGTAGGCTGATAATGTTGTTAAGATGTGAAACGAACGAAATTTGAAACTGTGTAGTGTATGTTCAATTCTACTATCTCAGTAATCTGAATATCGACATTGATTGTTACCTAATTTGAGAAGATAGTTTACTTCAGAAAAGGGCCGAATTATTGACTGTTGAGATCCACTGAAAGAGGACTTTCTTGAAAAATAGAAAGGCGAATAAGATCTTCAGCCGAGTATAGAAGTAAGAATAAAGCGTGTCACGGTGATTTGGCTGTTTCTCAAGAGCGAGCAAGTGAAAATGTTGACGCAATCACCGCTAGCTGAAGCAGCCTGACATAAGATTTCACTATCCACATGCGTCATCTTCTTCATTCTTTATGCAACACACTGTGCACTAAATTCGCAGTCGTGACCCCTCAGTAAGAGAACTTTTTCTGCTGTGGCTGTGCAAAAGGCTGGCTGCATCAACGTTGGTTAGGTGGCGTGGGCTAACCCAGAAAACACTTAACTAGGTGACTGTGGTCTGGGCATCAGGTCCAACGACCAGTTTTTTTGTGATCATGTTTCGCTTCAGTTGATCAGGTAGCCGGCAGACTGGCCACAAGAGGAGGGGTGAGGGTCAGAAACATTAAAGCGGTGGCTCAAAAACTTTCTTAGAGGGGAACCTTTGTTAACCGCGCCTCACTTACAAACCCGCATTTATTTATTGAAATTAAACGTAGATGAAGTAATTCGTTTGTTTACACCTTCAGTTCTCTCTCTCTCTCTCTCTCTCTCTCTCTCTCTCTCTCTCTCTCTCTCTCTCTCTCTCTCTCTGAAACTAGAGGGGACATTAGAATGTAAACAATAAAACTCGCTGGAAAACTGGTTCGTAGATTGATAGATATATTGCGAAAAGGCTACAGGTTATCAATAATCTCAATAGAACTCATTCAGTGTACTTACTTCTACAACAAAGAATACACGAACATGTTTTGACGCATCAGCTGACTCAAGTGTCAGCTTAGGACATTTGCAATCGGACATTTCATCAGGAACGAAGTAATTTTTGTTTTCAAATCTACGAGAATACTTGGAAGTCAGTTCAGCAAATGTAGTTTACGCACTGCGCAATAGTTGTACAAACCCATAACGACACACGACAGTGGCGGAGCAATGTCCGGTAAGCACAAACGTGCGACGAGGGCGTGAGTCTGGTGTAAACTACGAGCAACACGCGAGCTGTTAGTAAACAGGTGACAGATCGCGGCGAGGCGGATGGTTGTGTGTTTCTGCTCGTGGGCATTGTCCTGCAGGCAGACACGAAGCTATAATGTTTACCAACGCCACCACTCACAGTGCACACCCTACGAAACTCCGTAGGGGGACGCCTCTTTGTTCCACTCGTCTGATATAATAAATTCAGACGAGAGTCCCCAACAGATCACTAATTATACGAAATGTATATGCATAACTTGAGCACATACCTTACATACATTGCACGTCATTGTCGAAAAGTGTATGTAAGATACAATAGGAATATAAAAGCTAAAGAATAATCTCCACACAGACATTCCAGTTTCGCTACCCTTTTTAAATACTTTCTTTTTCACTTTCTAGTGGTGCGCTTCTTATAGAAATTTTCAGATATGAAATATGCGTTTTCTATTTGTTGATTCGCTGGAGATTTTTATAAAACGTCACGCTAAGACGTTCCCACTTCATGTACAGAGTGGTCAGAAACAGCCTGGAAAGCTTGTAACGCTGTTGCAGGGTAGGCTTCAAAAAATGGCTCTGAGCACTATGGCACTCAACACCTGAGTTCATCTGTCCCCTAGAACTTAGAACTACCTAAACCTAACTAACCTAAGGACATCACGCACATCCATGCCCGAGGTAGGATTCGAACCTGCGACCGTAGCGCAGGGTAGGCTATGCTGAGAAATAATTATTAAGAGAAAGAATTCGATACGTTGCGTCGTTTCAGAATTAATTTGCATTGAAGTTAGCCGATCAGGCCGTACGCACGCACAAAATCCAAGCGGCCTGCCAGAGACGGTGTCACCAAAAGTGTTCTTCGTTTGGATTCCTAAACCTGAACAACAGAGCGGTACAATAACTGGGGAAGGGACGGTAGTAAGGATCGAACCCGAGCCAAAGGGTGAGCAGTCTCGTGTGCTATCATCTGTGCAACTGACACTATTTGCATCTGACGGGCCACTTGAATATGCGCGAACAACCACCTGTTCGGCTAACTTCGATGCTAATTAACCCCGAAACGGTGTAACGTACCAATTTTCTTCCAAACTTTTATTTTATTGGGCAATCTACTCTGCCACACCCTTGCAAGTTAGACTGTTTCTAACGCCGATACATATACGTAAATTAATAACTTTTGAATTATTTATGCCTATGGTGTGTGTAACCATTGCGTGTGCTAATTCCACCGCATTGCAGCTAACGAGGATAAAAGTTATGGAACTACTGGATGAATCATGTAAGCTCTGGGGACAAACTGATGGAAAACACTTGAAAATTAGCTGTCCGCAAATTGCATCGCATGCCTCCAATATATGCACAATTTTGTCCGAACACGAATTTCTCTCTGGGTTTTTGTGCAGACTTGATTAACACTGTACAACTATACCAAAATCATCTCCCACCGCCAACTTATTTTATTTTTTTCTATGCTCACAATCGGTCTATCATTAATCTAATATATCGCTTGTTTTAAAAAAGCCAAATATAATGTGTTGTGCACAAATAGGCAGAAAGACCCATTCTTGCATGATTACACTATTACACTATTGCAGAACACTCACTGGTAACAGTCACATCCGTAAAATATCTTGGGGGGGGGGGGGTATGGAACAGTGTGAAGTGGAACGACCACATCAAACTAATCATAGGTGAGTTGCCAGACACAGATTCATTGGAGGAATGTTGAGAAAATGTACTCTACCCACAAAGGAGACAGCCTACATAACCCTCGTGCGACCGATAGTTGAATATTGCTCGTCAGTCTTGGATTCCGTACCAGACAGGTCTGATGGAGAAGATCCAAAGAAGAGCAGCGCGTTTCGTTACAGGTTCACTTGCTGTTGTTGTTGTTGTGTTGGTGGTCGACTTCAGTTCGAAGACTGGTTTGATGCACTTCTCCATGCTACTCTATACTGTTCAAGCCTTTTTATCTCCGAGCCGGCCGAAGTGGCCGTGCGGTTAAAGTCGCTGCAGTCTGGAACCGCGAGACCGCTACGGTCGCAGGTTCGAATCCTGCCTCGGGCATGGATGTTTGTGATGTCCTTAGGTTAGTTAGGTTTAACTAGTTCTAAGTTCTAGGGGACTAATGACCTCAGCAGTTGAGTCCCATAGTGCTCAGAGCCATTTGAACCATTTTATTTTTTTTTATCTCCGAGTAACTATTGCAACCTACATCCTGTATTCATCTCTTGGTTTTCCTCTAATGTTTTTACCCCCCTCCCCTCCCCGCTATTCTCGCCAGAACTAAATTGTGTGATCCCTTGATGTCACAGAATGTGACCTACCAACCGATCCCTTCTTCTAGTTACGTTGTGCCACAAATTTCTTTACTCCCCAATTCTATTCACTATCTACTCATTAGTCACGTGACCTACATCTACATCTACATCTACATCTATACTCCGCGAGCCACTTTACGGTGTGTGGCGGAGGGTACTTATTGTACCACTATCTGATCCCCCCTTCCCTGTTCCATTCACGAATTGTGCGTGGGAAGAACGACTGCTTGTAAGTCTCCGTATTTGCTCTAATTTCTCGGATCTTTTCGTTGTGATCATTACGCGAGATATATGTGGGCGGTAGTAATATGTTGCCCATCTCTTCCCGGAATGTGCTCTCTCGTAATTTCGATAATAAACCTCTCCGTATTGCGTAACGCCTTTCTTGAAGTGTCCGCCACTGGAGCTTGTTCAGCATCTCCGTAACGCTCTCGCGCTGACTAAATGTCCCCATGACGAATCGCGCTGCTTTTCGCTGGATCATGTCTATCTCTTCTATTAATCCAACCTGGTAAGGGTCCCATACTGATGAGCAATACTCAAGAATCGGACGAACAAGCGTTTTGTAAGCTACTTCTTTCGTCGATGAATCACATTTTCTTAGAATTCTTCCTATGAATTGTTCTGTAGCACCACATTTCAAAAGCTGCTATTCTCTTCTTGTGCAAACTCTTTATCGTCCATATTTCACATCAATACATGGCTACACTCCATACAAATACTGTCAGAAAATATCTTCGGACACTTAAATCTACATTCGATGTTAACAAATTTCTCTTCTTCGGAAACTTTTTTCTTGCCATTGCCAGTCTACATTTTATATCCTCTCTACTTCGGCCATCATCAGTTATTTTGCTGCCCAAAAAGCAAAAACTAATCTACGACTTTTACCATTTCCTAGTCTGATCCCCTCAGCATCACGTGATTTAATTCAGCTACATTCCATTATCCTTCTTTTTCTTTTCTTACTGTTCATCTTATATCCACCTTTCAAGACACTATCCATGACGCTGAACTGCTCTTAGGAGATCTGTGCTGTTTCTGAGAGAATTACAATGCCATCGACAAGTCTCAAAGATTTTATTTCATTTGCTTGAATTTTGTAATTCCTTCTCCAAATTTTTCTTTGGTTTACTTTACGGCATGCTTAATGTACAGACTGAATAACACAAGGGATAAGCTACAACCCTGTCTCACTCCCTTCTCAATCGTTGGTTCCTTTTCATTACCCTCGACTCTTATAGCCGCAGCCTGGTTTCAGTACAAACTGTAAATAGTCTTACGCTCCCTTTATTTTACCCCTACCATCTCCTTAATTTCAAAGAGAGTATTCCACTCAAAATTGTGAAAAGCTTTCTCTAAGTCTACAGATGCTATAACCTATCTTCTATGAGAATGCGTTGGTCAGCATTGCTTCGCGAGTTCCTATATTTCTCCGAAAACCAAACTGATCCTCCCCGAGGTCGGCTTTTACCAGTTGTTTTTTCATTTTTCTGGAAAGAATTCGTGTTAGTATTTTGCAACGGCGGCTTATTAATCAGATGTTTCGGTAATTTTCGCACCTGTCAGGACCTACTTTCTTTTTGGAATTGGAATTGTTATATTCTTCTTGAAGTCTGAGGGTATTTCATCTGCCTCGTACATCTTGCTCACCAGGTGGAAGAATTCTGTCACGGCTGGCTCACCCACGGTTATCAGTAGCTCTAACGGAATGTTGTCTGTTCCTGGGGGTCTTGTTTCGACGTAGATCTTTCAGTGCTCTGTCAAATACTTCACTCAGTATCATATCTTCCATCTCATCTTCATCTGCGTCCTCATCCATTTCCATAATAATGCCCTCAAGTACGTCTCCCTTGTGTGGAACCTGTGTATACTCATTTCACCTTTCTGCTTTCACTTCTTCGCTTAGGACTGGTTTTCCTTCTCAGCTCTTGATATTCATACAGGCGATTCAGTTTTCTCCAAAGGTCTCTTTGATTTTCCTGTAGGCGGCATCTATCTTTCCCCTATTGATATACGCTTCTAAAACCTTACACTTGTCCTATAGCCATTCCTTTCTGGCCATTTTGCACTTCCTGTCAGTCTCATTTTTAGGCGTTTGTACTCCCTTTCGCCTGCTTCGTTCAGTTCACTTAGTAAGCGTAAAAGCGTCACAGAGATGCTTAGCCAGCTCCGATGGCAGACGCTGCTAGACACAGCCCGCATCTCGTGGTCGTGCGGTAGCGTTCTCGCTTCCCACGCCCGGGTTCCCGGGTTCGATTCCCGGCGGGGTCAGGGATTTTCTCTGCCTCGTGATGGCTGGGTGTTGTGTGCTGTCCTTAGGTTAGTTAGGTTTAAGTAGTTCTAAGTTCTAGGGGACTTATGACCACAGCAGTTGAGTCCCATAGTGCTCAGAGCCATTTGAACGCTGCTAGACAGGCATTCTGCAGCAAAGTGTGATATATTATTAAAATACCGAGAGCGAATGTTCTTAGAATATTCAACCGATAGACTGTTTCCTCCTATGTATATATGAAGAAAAGTTCGTGAAGGTGAAATTAGAGAGATTCAAGCTGACACGCAAGCTTACTATTAAGTTATTCCTGCGAACCATTCGCGACTGTTACCAGGCTAGGGGGGAAGCGACAGTGGTACACAACCCAAGGTGGCTTGCGGAGTATAGTTGTCCGTACGCGTAGGTGTATGGTTCTTAGACACAAGCATTATATATATATTACAATTAAACTGGGTGGGTGAGCACCTGTTTTGCATGGCTGGTGTCTATAGTAGGATCACTGCAGTCGATACACCAGTGCGAGGCAGCATTGTATGTTTTACAGGAACTCTAATTACTATCTATTTATCTCTCACTGTAGCTGTCGAGAGATAACGTGTGGAGTTAGTAGGATGAGTTTGGGCCAAAGCGAATCCCAACTGGTAATATGGTTCAAATGGCTCTGAGCACTATGGGACTTAACATCTTAGGTCATCAGTCCCCTAGAACTTAGAACTACTTAAACCTAACTAACCTAAGAACATCACACACATCCAACCCGAGGCAGGATTCGGACCTGCGACCGTAGCAGTCACGCGGTTCTGAACTGAAGTGCCTAGAACCGCACGGCCACCGCGGCCGGCCAACTGGTAATATATGGAAGAGTTGTCACATACGGCTTTCTGCTGATAACCAAAGCAAACCTTCCGAAGACTTTTGTTGGAAGATTCGGACTATTTTGTTGGTCATTGTTCAAATGAATGTTAAAAACATATGGATGTGAAGAATTTTAGTATTTGCATGCAAATATCGCTTCGCAAGCTGCGCGGAGTTGCCAAGTGGTTTGAGGCCCCATGTAACAGATTGCGAGGCCCCTCCCGCTGGAGGTTGGAGTCCTCCCTCAGGCATGGGTGTGTGTGTTGTTCTTAGCATAAGTTAGTTTAAGTAGTGTGTAAGTCTATGGACCGATGACCAAAGCAGTTTGGTGCCTTAGGAATTCACGCGCATTTTCGCTTCGGAAAATAAACAAGGGCAACTTATCTAAAAATACGTGTGGAAACTGGACAGTAGAAACTATTTAAACTTATTCTAGGACAATGATTCCAAATCAGAGTTTTTTTTCTATTTTACATCTTTCATTCCGTACTTGTGAAAGTTGGCAAGGCTATTCTTTGAGCAATCTACCATAGTTTTATTTGCACTTCTACCGTTAACACCACCTCGCCCTTCACTATCGCCAGCACTAATCCGGCTAGATAACGCAGGCGTGTAAAGCAAATACTTACTCTAAGATTTTTATTGTAACGAAGATATAGTTTTTTGTATCTGCTTAAGAAGCAAAAGCGAAGCACATAATCATATTTATATATTTAAAAGGAAATTTCCTGTCTAATTGAGTCATCACCGCCCAGTCCAGATCGGTAAAAGGGTGGTGGTGGGGGTGACGACATTCGGTTTGTGGGCCGCTCTACTGCGCAGATATTAGCGCCCGTAAACGTTCCCAATCTTTTCACTGTCCAGTCTCTCCACTTTCCCGAATGATGATTAAATGATAACACAAATACCCAGTCCCTGGGCAGAGAAAATCCCCGACCCGGCCAGGAATCGAACCCGGGATCCACAAGCAGCAAGGCGAGCCACTAGAGCGCGAGCTGTTGACTCAAAGGGAGTGAAATAGGAATGAAAAGTTTTGTGAAACTGTATCGCTATTAAGGCAGTTTTTATGCTACTACTACGGAAAGCGGTATTTGATTTCATGGTCAGAAATAAAGAAACACATGTGGCAGGATTCCTGGAAATTTAACCGCTATGAGAGTCAAATAGCGCGTGAAAGTTTTTGAAAATAAATCATTATTAAAGAACTACTAAAGCATTTCTAAAACTACGTCTTTGAAAATAAACTAGAAATAAAAATATTTGTGTTTTCAACCACTAAGGAGGTGAACTAGGGATGAAAGTTTTTAGGGAAACATTTCGCTGTATTAAAACATTTTTAAATCTGAATTTGTGGAAATTGGTATTTGACTTCTAAAGAAATGTACTTTAGAAGTTGAAAGTTTCTATGGAAATATTACTACAAGAATTCAAAAGGCAGGATAACTAAAGACCTCAGACTCCAGCTACCAGAATCACTTTTGGCCAGAAGTACATTCTGAAAAGATCATCTTTTTTGGCCTTAGTTAGCGTTAAAAGCGTAGTCGATGTTGCATTTTATGGACAACGTAAAAATTCGATGAAAGAAAAAGAAAAAAGTCTGTGCAGACCAGACAGTCTACGAGAGCAAAGCAGCGCACTCTAAGCGAGTTAATAATAAATCTGCTCGAAGACTGTTCAGTCTTACACCATCTGTTCTCTCTTACGGTCCAACTGAGCGAGCTTTACTGAAATGGTCTCCCACTCTTTCGCTGAGCCCTCTGTGGACTAGAGGGTAGAGGTACGTAAAGGTGACCTCCACCGACAAGCACGCAACAAAAGTAGATCCGAGAGATGAGCCAGGGCTCCGCGGTGCGGTGCGGCGCGCAGATGGATTCCTAGGAACGTCAAGAATGCCTCATTGTTAGCCACAGGTCGCGTCTGTCTGCGGCCGAGCCTGCTTGTTTATTCCGGGGCCCGGCGGGACAAACGGTTATTTACACATGAATTTCAGATGAGGGCGAGGCTTATTCATGCCGGATAATAAAGCACTTGCGATGCGGCCGTGGCGGGCGGGGGTGGTCGGCTGGCCGCGCCGCTCTCGGCACGCCGCTCACGTCCAGGAGGGGACAAAAAGGGACGCACAGTGTCCGGGGACCGGCGGGCTGCGGAAGGCCTGTCCAACTGAAGCCGCAGAAATACACTGCTACTGACGTCATACGCACGGTGTAGCGTAATTAACTGCGGAAACTAACACCGGTGAAAGTAGATGGTAGGTCTAATAGGAGCAAAAACCTCCCACCAGAGATAGTGAAACGTCCCCTTTGGAAAATTTATGAATTACTGTGCTGATAAACCTCTTACAATATATGATTTTCAAACAGCTGAGCAAAACTGAACGTACTCAGACATTTCGCTCTTTACCTATTCTGATCAACACTTAACTGACACGCAATATTTTTAGCGCAACGCAATCTGACTTTCAATAATCTCTATAAAAGAATGGCCCTAACTAACAATAACCTATACATTTCATGAATCACTTACCTCACAAAAATCTTCGTTACTCGAACTACTGCAATACAGCGAGCGCCAATACTGCCAGCTAAATAAAAGATTCTACTGAAGGCACTAACTACTGATAGGCATAGTTAGCAAATGAAAGATTTTGATAGAGAACAAACAATGTATTTACCTTAATAATGTTCAAAAGTCATAATATATATATATCAGTTCATGACATCCAGCCTTACAAATTTAATCTTTCTGATGGACACACGTCCAGATCATCCGCTCTCAAAACTCCGCCATCTCTCTCCCCACATCCACCACTGCTGGCGGCTCACCTCCAACTGCGCAACGTTACGCGCCGTTCACATCCAACTGCCCAACACTACAATAGCGAATATTGCAACAATGCCAACCAGCCACAGACTGCACACAGCATAGTCAGTGACTTTCATACAAAGCGCTACGTGGCGTTACCAACATAAAAACCTAAACAGCCTACTTACAATAGGTCCGCAAGCGACTCTTTGCGAGATAAACTCGAATATGTGGTTGCGAACGGCCACTGACTCCAGTATGAAATGTTGCCCTGCAGAATGAATTTTAACTCTGCAGCGGAGTGTGCGCTGATATGGAACTTCCTAGCAGATTAAAACTGTGTGCCGGACGGAGATCCGAACTCGGAACCTTTGCCTTTCGCGAGCAAGTGCTCTACCGACTAAGCTACCCAAGGTCTTAGTCAAAATTCATTCCGAAAGCATCGCCATGTCTCCTCAATATCCTTTCTTCCAGGGGTGCTAGTCCTGCAAGTATCGCAGGAGACTTCTGTGAAGTTTGGAGAGTAGGAGACGAGGTTGTGGCAGTGTGAGGACGGGTCGTGAATCGTGCTAGGGTAGCTCAGTTGGTAGAGCACTTGCGCGCGAAAGGCAAAGATCTCGAGTTCGAGCCTCGGCCCGGCACACAGTCTCAATTTGCTAGGAAATTTAATGTTGTGTCCTGGTTGGTACAAAAATATATGAAATCTCACAATTTTTTCGATCAATCCCCCAATTAAACGAGCTCACATTTCAGCGACGAATATTTCAGCAAAAATACTATCTAGCATGTTACATTTTACTATTTGTTATACAGGGAATTGGATAAAATTACGGAAACCCTGAGAGAAATACATGCTTGAACGTAAATGCAGATGCTAGCCAAGCCTGCAGGCTGCACTGTTCTACGCTACTGGCCATTAAAATTGCTACACCACGAAGATGACGTACTACAGACGCGAAATTTAACCGACAGAAAGAAGATGCTGTGATATGCAAATGATTAGCGTATCAGAGCATTCACACATGGTTGGCGCCGATGGCGACACCTATAAAGTGCTGACATGAGGAAAGTTTCCAACCGATTTCTCATACACAAACAGCAGTTGACCGGCGTTGCCTGGTGAAACATTGTTGTGATGCCTCGTGTAAGGAGGAGAAATGCGTACCATCACGTTTCCAACTTTGATAACGGTCGGATTGTAGGCTATCGCGATTGCAATTTATCGTATCGTGACATTGCTGCTCGCGATGGTCGAGATCCAATGACTGTTAGCAGAATATGGAATCGCTGGATTCAGAAGGGTAATACGGAACGCCGTGCTGGATCCCAACGGCCTCTTATCACTAGCAGGCAATTTATCCCCATGGCTGTGACGGATCGTGCAGCTACGTCTCGATCCCTGAGTCAACAGATGGGGACGTTTGGAAGACAACAACCATCTGCACGAACAGTTCGACGACGTTTGCAGCAGCATGGACTATCAGCTCGGAGACCATGGCTGCGGTTACCCTTCACTCTGCATCACAGACATGAGCGCCTGCGATGGTTTACTCAACGACGAAACTGGGTGCACGAATGGCAAAACGTCATTTTCGCGGATGAATCCAGGTTCTGTTTACAGCATCATGGTGGCCGCATCCGTGTTTGGCGACATGGCGGTGAACGCACATTGGAAGCGTGTATTCGTCATCGCCAAACTGGCGTATCACCCGGCGTGATGGTATAGGGTGCCATTGGTTACACATGTCGGCACCTCTTGCTCGCATTGACAGCGCTTTGAACAGTAGACGTTACATTTCAGATATGTTAAGACCCGTGGTTCTACCCTTCATTCGATCTCTGCGAAACCCTACATTTCAGCAGGATAATGCACGACCACATGTTGCAGATCCTGTACGGGCCTTTCTGGATACAGGAAATGTTCGACTGCTGGCGAAATCGGAAAAACGGCATCCGGCAAGTCACAACGGGGACGAAAGTGTCTACTGAGCGATCGTGTCAGACGGCTGTTGAAGAGAATTGTGACGATAAATAAGAGGATGACAGTTGCGAAAGTCACTGCAGATCTTAATGTCGCACTCGCTCACCGTGTGAGCACCGTAAGAGCAAGAAGGGAGGTTCAGAAGCAGAGAATTGCAGGGCGAGCTGCAATTCCAGAACCACTCATCATACCTGTTACCAGGGAAACGTGATACCGAAGCCATAAAAACTTGACCATGGAGCAGTGGAAGAAACTAGTTTGGCCGGATGACTTTGTTTCACACAGGCTCCAACTTTTCTAGCGAGTTTACGTCCCAAGAGTGAAACATGGCGGGGGTTCGATGGTGATTTGGGCAGATATATCATGGTATTCCAAGGCCCCAATGATTACTCGGCACTTTAGCATTATTGCCATTGATTATGTGACTATTTTGGCTGATCAGTTAGATCCCATGGCACAATCTTTTTTCCCCCATTGGTGACGCTGTATACCAAAAAGACAGGACCCCTGTTCACACAGCCCGCATCGTGCAAGATTTGTTTTGTGAACGCGAGGATGAATTCACCCATCTCCTGTGGCCATCACAGTCCAGATCTCAATATCATTGATCCTTTGTCGTCCGCTGTGAAGAGAAGGGCACATGATCTCTATTCACCTGCATCATTGTTACCTGAGCTTGACACTTTTTTTGCGAAAAGAATAGTGTAACATTTCCATTAAAACCATACAGGACCTGTATTCATCCATTCCGAGGCGACTATTTTGAATACCAAAGGCTTTCATGCTCCCATTAGGCATGATAATGTGTTCGTTTTTGGTGTTCCCATATTTTTGTCCAAACTCTGTACACTCATACCATAAGAAGGAGATTTACCACGTGTCGTTCTTTCATTTGGATACAATGCCGCACTCATCTCGCCACGAATTCTTTTAGGCACTCCCATACCAACTTTTAAATGTTGACGGGACTGTGCACTTTGATCCTCCACTTTTTCAAACTTATGAGTGGGAGTACTATACACACCACAACTGAGATGCCCCCAGACAGAAAAACCAGAGGATTGAGATCATGTCAGCCTGGAGGCCAAGGTATGTCCCTTGCTCAAGCTAACTTATCCATGATGCATCACATTGGCCCGTTGCAAGTTTTACACCAGCAACAAAATATACCGCTGTCCCATCATGCATGTTACACGTTCCCCGAGTCATGGGCGAAATTTATCCTAGTTAGATGGGAACCTGACCCCAAATATTACATTTCAAATACGTCATTACTACCTAGGATGATAATTCATACTGAAGTCAGTGGCAGCCCATAACCACATGTTCGTATTGTTTTGCTTCATTGTCGCGTACTGACACCCTCGTCAATTTTCATTATTACGTATGATACACCTAGTATATTACCAAGGTCAGCTAAGAGTGACGAATTTAATGGAGGCGGGGGTGGGGAAATGGGGGGGGGGGCGTCGTTAGAATCCTCCACGACTATCAAGACCGATACCTATCATCTACCATTCTAGGTCATGAACCTCGTGAATGTTCTTGACTGGAAAACATCTTTCGCTGACAACAGTTTAAGTACCATCTGTGTTATACATTCACCACCAGCAATATTTCGAATAATTATTCCCTTTCAGCTTGTGCAACTGCTACCTCTATTGCAGTCTCCGTTTCATGCTCGAAGCTGGTCTACAAGCTGGTCTACAAGCAGTACAGAAACAACACCGCGTTTATGTCACTTATAGGTAATGAAAAGGTAGTTGAGAAGGGAATGAGGCAATGCTGCAGCCGATATTTGTACATAGAACAAGCAGTAAAGGACACCGAAAACAAAATTAGAAAGGGAAATAAATAAAAACAGCAAGTTTTGTCGATGACTTTGCAATTCTGTAAGGGACGACAAAGGGAGAGCAGTTGAACGGAATGGATTGTGTCTTGATAAGTGGTTATTAGCTGAACATCAACAAAATTAAAACAACGGTAATGTAATGCAGCCGTATTAAATCAGGTGATGCAGAGGGAATTAGATTAGGAAATGAGAGACTAATAGTAATGGAAGAGGTCTGCTATTTTGGCAAAAATATAATGGGCCATGACAGTAATAAACGGGACATAAAATGCAGACTGGCAGTAGCAAGAAAAGCTTTTCTTAAAAAGAGAAATTCGTTAACATCGAATATAAATCTGTTAGGAAGCCGGTTTTGAAAATAGATGAGCAGTTCAAATAACTAATGAGAAGGTACTGAATCGCATTGAGGAGAAAAAACTTTGATACCACTTCAAACAGAAAGGAGCTAGGTTGGTAGGGTACATCTTCAGACATCAAGGAAAATTTAACTTCTTATTGGAGTTAAGTATGGAGAAAAAAAAACTGTAGATGGAGATCAAGGTTTGGCTACAGTAAACAGATTCACACAGATGTAGGTTTGAGGCGTTATGCAGCTACAAAGACGGTTGCACAGGCTAGACTAGCGTGGAGAGCTGCATCAAGCCGCTGTTCGGACTGATAATCACAATAACATCATTCCAGTCATTGTCCTCTAGAATTCTTCTCATTTATAGTTTTCTTCATTACATCATTAACAAGTCCTCCGTACGTTAGCATCACAGTTCATGATCAAACAACCGTTGCACTCATTACATCATTAGCAAGTCCTCCGTACGTTAGCGTCACAGTTCATGATCAAACAACCGTTGCACTCGTGTTATATTGAGCCATGCACTCAAAATACATAGCGCTCGCTTTGCACATTACGTCTGTAAGGATGATTTCGACTGCGAGTCATGCTGTCGTACCAAAGAACTTGGATATGTAGTAGAGGCTGCATGAAGGGATAAAGCGAGGATAATAAAGCGCGCCTGGTAACCTCATTCTGTGACGACACAGCTTCAGAAATATGAGGAACAAATTTAACCTTTCGGACTATTTTCCTTGGAGTATCTGGCGATTATAATTACGAAACCCAAGAGGGGTCGTACAAAGACTTCTTCGGTAGGTATACGCAGCGTGTGAAGTAGTTCACAGTGCATTACTTTCAACAAGTACCTAACTAGGTGGTACAAAGATACTGGAGACAAGCGCTGCGAAAATTGCCGGTGCTTTTGTTAGTCCCTAAATGACAGTGCCTATTTCTTCAAAAGTTTCTTTCTTGCTGCTGAAAGTAACTCGTTTCCTTTCATTTTAGTTTCGTGTTTACGATTGCGATTCTTTGCGTTAAAGGAAACTATGAGTTCACACTTTGAATATCGTAGGTGTCAATCAGTACGTATGTCGTGGCCAGTCTTAACACACACAGATTTTTGAGAAGTAAAAGCAGTGATTACGAAAAGTGATAATACACAAAGCTGCAAGTATTTTGTTGGCATACATAATACTCTTAATTTTATCGCCCATTGAGATAGTGAAACCATTTGTGTACTTAATGGGTCAGTTGCCTTCTTGACGACATTCGAGATCTTACGAAGAGTGATGTAACTGCCGTTAATGTTTCCACTAAAACATTTCGAAAGAACTCCTGAGAAAACTGCTAGACTTGACGACCAAAGCTAGCGCAGTTTTACGTCCTCTGACACACGAACATACTGCAACGGGGCTCAAACGTCACTATCCTCATGTGTAGCGCGCTTTCCGGCTATTTTCACTGGATGTTGCAGCAAATATAACGGTAGTTTCATCATTGTTCATCTACTCAATACAGCTCCCCCATGAACATATTTGCCTTAGTATATCCGTAAAAAAAAGTTTTTTTTGGGGGGGGGGGGGCTAAAACACACAGCAGCGTTCTCGCCCCACACATTACCGTTACTTGTCAAAAACCATGCTAAAATGCCTCGAGCCGCTTGTCAAGTATTTCAGTCTTTGACGTCTCCCACAAAGTTTCCTTGCTGTTGTTGCCTCCCCTGCAAAATTAACGATTCCTAAAAGCTTTCACGGTGTGTCCTGAGTACGATTATGTTACTTAATATGTGTATCGGACTTTGATTTCATTCATACCAAAAGCGTTTCTTTTGCACCTAAAGGCTAAGTTTAATTTTTTTATAGTCTGTTACTGAACAGTGGGAAAAAAAATCTTTCTTCTTCTAGAGTCGCGAGATACAGCAGTTTTACGCACTGTACTCACATCCGAAGGATGAAGGTGCAAACCTCCGATCGACTATCCTGATTTACGCTTTCCACTGGGAAATCATATAAAGTGATGATCGATAGTACCAAAAATCTGGTCATTCTGCTTATAATAAAAACAGAAGATGGCTCGATGACGAGTAAATTGAGAAGGGCAGCAGAAAATCTGCTCGGCTAAGGCCTCCGGACAATAGTTTGGATTCCAATCGAAATCACTAGGAGCTACGATACGCACAACACAGTGAATACGTAAATAATTCATAATAATAAAAGCATACTTATATATTCTGTGTATATTGATTATCAAATACTTATTTTTATCGTAGTATGATGACAAAACTTACATGATTGTGAGGCGATACGTGGGTGAATAATAGATAAATAAAGAATACCTTTTGCAGAAATGGTTCAAATGGATCTAAGCACTGTGGGACTTAACATCTGAGGTCATCAGTCCCCTAGACTTAGAACTACTGAAATCTAATTAACCTAAGGTCATCACACACATCTATGCCCTAGGCATGATTCGAATCTGCGACTGTAGCGATCGCACGGTTCCAGACTGAAGGGCCCAGCGGCCGGCACCTTTTGCAGAAGAGGTTGTGGCCTTAGGCATAAAACAATTACGAAATGGTAAATCCTTAGGACTGGATAACATACACTGAGGTGACAAGAGTCACGAGATAGCGATATGGACGTATACAGTTGGCGGTAGTATCTTGTACACAAGGTATAAAAGGGCAGTTCATTGGTGGAGCTCTCAATTGTACTCAGGTGGTTCATTTGAAAAGGTGTCCCTATGTGATTATGGCCGCGCGACGGGAATTAACAGATTTAGAACGCGGAATGGCAGTTGGAGATACACATGGGACATTCCATTTCGGAAACAGTTAGGGGATTCAGTATTCCGAGATCCACAGTGTCAATAGTAAGCCAAGAATACCAAATTTCATGGGTTACCTCTCACCACGGTAAACGCAGTGGCAGACTGCCTTCACCGACAGCAGCGGCGTTTGCGTACAATTGTCAGTACTAACAGACAAACAACACTGCATGAAATAACCGCAGAAATCAATGTGGGACGTATGACGAACGTACGAGTATCAGCTAATACAGTACGGCGAAATTTGGCGTTAATGTGCTATGGCAGCAGACGATCGACGCGAGTGCCTATGATAACACTACGACATCGTCTGCAGCGCCTCTCTTGGGCTCGTGACGATATCGGTTGGACCCTAGACGACTGGAAAACCTCAGCTTGATTAGATGAGTCTTGATTTCTGTTGGTAAAAATTAATGGTAGGGTTCGAGTGTGGCGCAGGCACCACGAAGCCATGGACCCAAATTCTCAGCTGGGCACCATGCAATCTGGTGGTGGCTCCGTATTGGTGTGGGTTGTGTTATATGGAATGGAGTGGGTCCTCTGGTCCAACTGAACCGAACATTGACTGACAGTGGTTATGTTAAGACTACTTCGAGACCATTTGCAGCCATCCATGAACTTCATGTTCCCAAACAACGATGGAATTTTTATAGACAACAATGCGCCATAGTACCGGGCCACGATAGTCCGTGATTAGCTTGAAGAACATTTTGCACAATTAGGGGAAATTATTTGGCCACCCAGATCGCCCGACATGAACCCTATCGAACGATTATGGGGCATAATCGAGAGGTCACTTCGCGAGCTATATCATGCATCGGCAACACTTTCGCAGTTATGGACGGCTCTAGAGGCAGGGGCTTCCAACGACCTCTTACGTCCATGTCACGTCGAGCTGCTGCACTACGCTGGGCAAATGGAGATCCGACACGATATTACGAGGTACACAAAAATCCGATTCCTCCTAAATGCAAAGGAAATTGGGCTGGAGGTGAACGAGAACAAAACTAAATATCTTGCATTATCACATCGTCGAGTTCTCCCTCTCTCCATTGTTGTAGACGGGCATACCTTCGAACGAGTTGAAGAGTTCAAGTACTTGGGCTCAATATTAACCAACAAAAGTGACGAAAGAAATACATCAACGCATAACAAGTGCTAATCGCATGTTCTTTAGTCTGAACAATCTTTTTAAATTTCGTTTGATATCTCGGAAGAACAAAGTCCATCTGTACACGACACTGGTGAGGCCAGTACTTTTATACCGCTGCGAAACTTGGGCGACATCAGAAGATTCAATACGTGCGTTTGAAAGAAAGGTACTTCGGAAGATCTATGCACCCGTCTACAATAACATGGAAGGTAAATGGAAAAGAATAGAGAGAGAAGACCTGTACCAGAGGTTTGGAAAGCCGCACATTGGACGAATATTGGGACACAGGCGACCACAATGGGTTGGCCACATCTTACTAGTGGACGGATCCCTTCCTGAGAGAGTCCTCCACTCTCAACCCACCGGAAAACACCCGAGAGGAGGCCCAAGAACGCGATGGAAGGATCGAGTGGTGACGATCCTTCAAGAAGTGAAACCTGTGGTCGTGGAAGATGACGCTAGACGCCGAAAAAGATGGAGTGCCATCTGCAGGAAATATTTCCTCTCTTGTGATTGACAGACATTCCGTTTATTCGGGTTTTTATGTTTGTGGTTTTTTTTTCCCTACAGTTCTCCTGCTGTAGGCCTCAAAGGCCCGTTAACGCAATGAAAGATGATGATACAAATTTTTTTGTCACCTCTATGTGTGTGTCAAAGTCATCAAACAAACAAAGCAGAAAATTTTACAAGTATTAAGGGAATTGCTCTCAATAGTTCACTAATGCAGGGGAGGGTGGTCTATGGTTTCGGAAATGAGTAAAAGCAGTGATACTAACCAAATCTGTATACAAAATCTAAGTCAGTCTAGAAACCCTAGACCAAGGTGTCTGTTAAATACACTGCTCGAGGTTTAATAGTAACTCTCCTGCGGCAGACAGCTGTCGCCGGAGTTGTTTCACATCCTAAATCAGTGTCACTTTGACCTCATCAAAGGCAAATTCACTGAAATGCGATCAGCAGCGCAACAAAAGAGATACAGAAAATTAAAAAAGCATACGGTGTAATCGCAATAGTGTTTTGCGCGGATGGAAGAAATACAGATGTTCCAAAGTCTCTATGTGAGATACCCGTACGTTCCACGATTGTGGAATGTACTGCTAGAAAACTAAAAGTAGTCAAAGACACACATGTCCAAAAGGCATCGTTTTCGGGCCTGTATTCTGAATCTTAGTGGTTGAGAACCTATCCTACGTCAGGTGGAAGAGGACGGTCATTTTGACGGGGTAGTACCATACGCTGACTTTATAGTGGCAGTAGGGTCTGGAAAATCGAGAGCTAATCCGGAATTACTGGCAAATGGGTTCCTCCCCTGGAAGCAGCGACTGCGCGTGAACGATAGACTAACCATAGCCGAATGGATAACTGTATACATACTCTTAAAAGAACAACTCTTATTACGCAGTAATCCCCAGTTAAACTAGAAAATTTTTCTGTCATTAGACAGACCCCGACACATTGCCTCCGAGACCACCTGGCCGTTAACGCAATGTCACGTAACACATTAACACAGGCGCACACAACGCGTGTAACATCATGCACATATTCATCCGCGATTGCACTGGCAACTTGGCTGCTGTATGCCGTGAGGGTATGACCTGATCGGCTTCCCAACAAGTATCTGGCGCACACTCGCGGCCGCGTGGTCCGGGGCACCTTGGCACGGTTCGTGCGGCTTCCCCTGTCGGAGGTTCGAGTCCTCCCTCGGGCATGGGTGTGTGTGTTTGTCCTTAGGATAATTTAGGTTAAGTAGTGTGTAAACTTAGGGACAGATGACATTAGCAGTTAAGTCCCATAAGATTTCACACACACAAATGAACAAGCATATGCAAGTAACGTTATCGATGGGGAGGATGTGAATGCGAATGTTCTGTACGAAACTCTTCACGTGCAACCAGCGTCACATTATCGCAGGCATAACATATAGTTCGTTAGTAGCCGCAGCAGCAGTGAGAGGTAGATTTGATACGACAGAACACTTAATGTCTCCACCATGCTGCATCGACTGGGGGGGCTCAAATATCAGCACACGTGCTAGGCATTTAACTCGAGACACCCCAGGCAAATACACAGTATTTACGTGAAATGTGCTACCCGTAATACAAAACTCTGTAACAACAAATGCAATTAAACTGGGTAGCGGTAAACACGTCGCATTCCCCTGCTAGCAGATGCCGTCATGCCAATGGAAAACAAACTGCATGTAACAGTGGGCATTCTTCTCACGGATACACGGATAGTTTTGTTGACCCATTGTGCCTTCCAAAATGACGTGATCACCTAGGGAATGCCACGAAAACGTTCCTCAATCCATAACGCTCCCTCCTCCGCCCTGGACTCTTCCGACGATTGTTGCAGGGTGTTTGCTTTCAGACTTTCACGCCGAACATACCAACAGCCGTCTGTCATTTGAAAATGCCACCTGTAGCCACTCAGTGGACGTTCATTTGCGCTATTGGCGTGCAGATTTCAGCCTTTGTCGCCGACGAACAGCACCATGGCGGCACGAGGACAGTTTACAAACTTAGCCGTTTCGGAAATGGTTCCACCTTTGGCCCCAAGCCCAATGATCATGCGCTTCTGGACGTCAAATAAACCATTCCGTTTCTGCATTACGACGACGACTGCAATGTTTCCCCCTCCTCTCTCCCCGCCCCAACCACTCCCGCCAACGGCACGTTGTATATCCTCTCCACCGCTAGTGTTGCCACCTGTCATTTGTGAGTGGTTATTGCACTTCGACGCCGAACAGAGACGGTGGTCACGTTAATGTGACTGGGCCGTGTATAACGCTAAGAGGTATATATCAATAGACTGTGTTGATTATCGATTATGATGGAAACAGACAAATCAAGCACCTCCCAACCTAAATTCATTTGAGGTGAAATTAAATAAATTAAGAGGATCTGCAAGGTTTCGTACCCTGTGACCACTTACACCCAGACATAGACAGCAATACATAGATTTCAGTGGTTTCCTTGTATCTCTCACGGGAGAAACTGAATGTTTCCTGCAGCTGACCACGGCTGCTTCCTTTCCTATCCGTCACCAAATGAGGTGGTGTCCCATCTTTATCTGCTGCCAAGGACACATTATAGCTCTAACTTTCCTTGCAATGTTTTCTGCTGTAGCAGACGAAAAACTAATGACAAATTACGCTTTGTTGATCAGTGGTTATGAGTTTGAGTACCTGCGTTTTTGTCGCAATTTGTGGCACTTAGCAGCGATGCCATGTTGGGTATTGAAATGGTAGCTTCAAATTATACACAAAATACACTGATGAGCCAAAACATTATGACCGCTTGTTTGTCCATCTTTGGAACGAAATAGATCACTGACTCTGTGTATCAGAGATCCGACAGTTTTTTGGTAGCGTTGTGGAGGTATGTGGCAGTAGATGTACACTCACAGATCACGTAGTTCGCGTAAACAACGCACCACTGATTTTCGTACGAGGTGATGATACCCGATAGCGACCCTGAAGGGTTCAAAATGGTTCAAATGGCTCTGAGCACTATGGGACGTATCATCTGAGTCCCCTAGAGCTTAGAACTACTTAAACCTAACTAACCTAAGGACATCACACACACCCATGCCCGAGGCAGGATTCGGACCTGCGACCGTAGCGGTCTCGCGGTTCCAGACTAAAGCACCTAGACCCGCTCGGTCACACCGGGGGCCTGAAGGGTTCCATGGGATATATATCAGGCGAATTTGGTCGCCGGGATTTAAACGTGAGTTCATTATAATTCTCCTCAAGATCACTGTAGGTTCAAAATGGCTCTGAGCACTATGGGACTTAACTTCTAAGGTCATCAGTCCCCTAGAACTTAGAACTACTTAAACCTAACTAACCTAAGGACATCACACACATCCATACCCGAGGCAGGATTCGAACCTGCGACCGTAGCGGTCGCGCGGTTCCAGACTGTAGCGCTTTTAACCGCACGGCCACCCCAGCCGGCGATCACTGTAGGCACGGGCAATTATACTGCTGAAAGATGTCATCGCCGTTAGGGAAAACATCAAGCGTGAAGGGATGTGCTTGGTTAGTAACTGTCAGCATGTCTTCGATAACAACCATAGGTCCCATGCAAGTAAAGGAGAATGTCTCCCATTGTATAATACTGCTCCCAACATCCTGCATCCGTGGCTCGCTGCACGTTTCGAGCTGCCGTTGGCCTCGATGATGACGCTTGTGGAGACGACTATCGACTTAGTGTAGCAAAAATGTGATTCACCAGAAGAGCCGACGCGTTTACATTGATCGGCGGTCGAATCCCGATGGTCCTGTGTCCTTTGCAATCGTAACTGATGATTTCGTTGGTTAACAAGTAAAAACGTAAGGGTGTTCTGCTGCGGAACTCCATGTTCAACAATGAACGGTGGGCTCCGAAACACATTTGTACACCAGGATTGTGCTCTTTTGGCAGAGATACCACATATCAACACCTATCCTACTTTACAGAGCAGACAAGCCTCCAAAGCCTATCCTCTATGAAGAGTCGTGGATGTCCAACCATTTAGCTCCTAGTGGTAGTTTCACTTTCCTTCGACCTCTTTCACTAGATGCTCACGACAGTAGCACGTAAACATTCGATTAGCCTCGCGGTTTTCAGTACACTCGTTCACCGGCTCCGTGTAATAATAATCTGTCCTTTGTCAAAGTCGCCTATCTCAATGAATTTCCCCATTTGCAGCTCATACCTTCGCTAGGGTGATTGATTCCCCATCCGTGTTTGCTCCGCTTACATACTTTTGTTACCCCTTGAGCCACGGATGCAGGATGTTGGGAGCAGTATTATACAATGGGAGACATTCTCCTTTACTTGCATGGGACCTATGGTTGTTATCGAAGACATGCTGACAGTGAGCATCGCGGTGGGTAGTGGTCATAATGTTCTGGCTGATCAGTGTATTATTGACGACACATTTCGAATCTTGTACTGGAAAGATGAAGGCAGCGTGATCGATCACCGGTAATGGCCACACCTCCCACCTCACCGTTCATCCCTACTCACACCTCGCCGCTTCATCGACCACCTCTCTCTCTCTCTCTCTCTCTCTCTCCTCTGTCTCCTGCTGCAGCGCGGGTGGTGATGAATGAAGATTTGCCGTCTGTCAGGGCAGGCGCCGTATGGAGGGAAAGTCCCCGTGATGAATCTGACAGGATGAAACGCGGCCCTTGTTGGCTGCTGAGCTTGAAAAATGATCCGCTTGCTGTGATACCAACAGCAGCGTCATATTACAACCCAGTTGTACACTTCAGTCCATCTTCTTTTAAAGCGTCCACGCTCTTCGGTCCAGATGACATCCCTCGGGTCGAATGACGATATTATTTGTAAGCGCAAGCAAATACATTACAACGTGAAAATAGGTAATAATTTTAAAGTTCCAGCATTCTGTTGATAATGCTTCATTGAGCAACTTGCACATATTTGTTACATAGACCTTTTATTCATTTCATTGCGTGAAATTCCGATGATACAAATGACATAGATCCCAAACGATTCATTTTTCAAAGTATCGTTTGTCGCCTTCTTTTACAAACATCCACGTAGTACATTGAAGTGCATTGAATACCACTGATTCTAATGTTCTTGAATTTTGAATGTAGTCTGCATATTCATATGTTATTTAAAATATTTACTACTGGCTTAGATATCTGTTCTATCACGGAACGTCTATAGCGACAGATTGTGTCTTTTTTCGCTCTTTCGCGAAAAGAAGGGAAAAAGTTTCTTACATATTTAAGGCATGCGAAGTTCCTTCGAAGACCAAGTGCGAAGCTACGTTTCATCAGATGCAGATAGGCATAATAAATAGATGATGTTAGCTTTGAAAAGAAAGTATTTTCATTGTTAAAGCAATAAACTGACATGTCAGTGAAATTCGGTTAGCTGCTATTAATATAAATTTATTTTTCAAGATTACTCACACAGTGATTTAAAAATTGAACAGTCCGACATCGTTTCTGGTATCCTTAGATTGACACCCTGTAGCTGTTAATTAGTTCGCAAACTGATATCAATCATACAAGTTTCATTCGTAGTTCTCATTAAATTGATATGCAAAAATTTAAAAAAATTCATTACGAATGGTGATAATTCTTCTAGCTGCTATATTGCATTAGGAATTGACTCTGTGACGAAATAAATTCGAATAAAAGTTTATTTGTTCAGCGTACAAAGCTACAGTAACTGACGACTTGTCTGTGAGAATGTTATTCTATATTTTGTCGCTCTGCTATGCAGTAGTTCCACTGTTTCTCATTTAACAATTTCCTTAGCTCTTATAAATCTTTTAAACAATTCCGACTTTTGTAAGATAGGCATATCAAGCAGTGTTGCTATCGTGAAAATACAGCTATGTGGCTTTGAAAGATTTGGTGTTCTTGGGTAAGGATATGCACTGTTTATTTTGACAAACACGAACGCTACTTGCATTTCACAGTGACAAAAACCACATTATGAGTAGCACAGATTAACATAAAGTTCAAAAGGCAAAATGAAGACAATCACTTTCGAATAAAAAGTGGAGAAAGAAATGCCTCTGCTCCATGCCAAAATAAAGGTAGATAAATTCAGAAAAACAGAAGTATACCAATTCAGACCCTCGTAGAAAAATTGGTAGTAGTCACATCCGAATCTATAAACAATAATGAACTATTCAACGTTCAGTAAGCAGCTAAATCATTAAGAGATATATGAGAAACTAATCGTTACTGTACCTTTATTCTCAGCATACTAGCACGCATTGTAAAAATAAAAACGAGACGCGTGATCCGATAAAAAGATCCGCTGTTTACATTATCACTCCACGAGATGACAAAAAAATCTAAGATATTAGTTTGTTTCACAAGAGTGTATACAGCTATTTTCCTTACCCTGTTTAATATGCAGCAACAATTACTGCGGTAATGCTGTAAGACGCTTATCGGAGAATTCGCTAGGATCTGTCATTGACTGTCACTTTTTCATATGCGACCTCTCTCCTAGAGTTACAATAATTCCGCTGTAGATTATCTGTTTATAGAAAGTACTACGAGTAATCCATGCAGGCCTCGTACCTCATCTGAAATCCATTTGCCGTTTACAATTACAATGTAGACACGCCATCTGTACAATTATCTCAATGAAGTCTGCACTTACCACCTTCACCCCAAGATTTTCATCTCTGACTACTCAGGTTTAACGTTTCTTGCTATTACTCAATGCTAAAAAACTATTTATTTGGAAGCCAGAAATGAAGAAACAGACGTCTTTTGCGGCACTGTCTATTTCGAGAATACCCCTTACTATCGATGGCGCAAAATAGAAAGATTACCCTGATATTTCATGATTTGCCACGTGTTCCCAGATACACAAACGCTGGTTGGGTTTTCTTGAATATACAGAAATGTTGCACGCAACGACGATAAGTTTATACTAGGACGGCAAAATATTGCTCGCTTGTGTGTAGTGGACACCATTTTTCTGTTCATAAACAACTGTCACTGCAGTTTCTAAAAATTATTGACGTAGTACATGCATTACGTTTTCAATCTGTAACTATGTATAAGTTTCAAACATGTTGAAATATTAAAACTGTAACCAGGCCAGAGTTCGAACGCCGACTACTGGAGAAGGTTCACTGACATGACCATACAACGTTTCTTGTCTGTTTAGGCACGTTTAGGCACTGCAAGCACTTCACCAAATGTATCCAGTAGACCAGCTGATTCAGCGCATCCATGGCTCCTTACAGCAGCTCCAGCACAGTGGGAAGGAGCCTGGCCACATCAGGATACAAGGAAACGACATGGCCGACAAAGCAGCCAAAGAAGCATGTCGGGATGGTTCTGTCCATCAAGTCCTACCCCGTTGTACGCCATCATCTTATTTTCTGACAGACACATCATGCGTCAGTGGGAGACTGAATGGTTGCAGGTAACCGAAAACAAACTGCAGTCGCTCAAATCGACCACAAAGGCATGGCGGACTTCATGGCAGCCTCACGGCCGGAAGGAGGTTCTGCTTACCAGACTGCACATCGGACATAGCCCTTTGACACATGGCTTCCTCCTCCGGCGGCCGGATCCACCACTCTGTGCAGTTTGTGGCGTGCCACTTTCAGTTCAGCACTTTGTGGCAACGTGTGTCCTATATATTGTCCTCAGTCTCGCTGGAGATCTGCCCACCATCCTCGCTGATACTGATTCAAGTGTGGTGAAATTTTGTGAACTGTCAGGCCTCATCCCTCAATTGGTAGGGAAGGGAGGCGGACCGTAACACATTATAAACTGCTCCGCATGTAGGGACAGCCTTAGTCCCTACCCATGAGATCAGCAAGCTGGCTTTTCGTCAGGGCGCTGATGACCATGATATCGAGCGCCCCTCACCTCAAATCATCATAATCATCATCATCATCGACTACGCTGCAGAAGTTTCGTTGAGAAGCTCTTACACGTCCTTTACACAGTTTTGACTTCTCCCCATGCGATTTTCGTTTTTTGGAGCCTCGAAGATGGAGAGTTGTGGCCGTCGATCTACTTGGACGGAGAAGTCCACACCTTGGGTACAATCTTGACTGACTTGGCCTACGACCATTCACCGTCCAAATGGGAACGATTAAATGATGGCTCTTTGAATGCTTCGAAATCAATGGTGCTGGGAAAGCTGAAATTATTTATCATGAAATATATGTCATTAAACGGGCTGCATAGAGGCTAACGTGCCTAACTAGCGACCATATCTATGAAGATAGTTTTGTAGGAATAAAAAACATCCATCGCTAGGTATTTCCCATCACCATCAACCATCTGGAATCCTCCCCTGGACTTGCCCACATGTCACAGTATTCAGCGACAAGCATCCTTGCTGCTCCTGCATGTCATTTACCCATTTACTATAAGGCTGTCATCGCAGTCTTTTCTTATTTTGCTGGAATCCAAGAAAGAAATTCCTTCGTCCGTCTGCTATCCATTCGACTGTTTGTACGTCCTGCCCATATCCCTTTTGTGACAGTCGTAACTGCATCTTCCACTCAGTTTGTTCTCTGATCCATTGGTTTGTTTTCTTGTGTGTCCCACTGTTTTCCCAACATTTATATCTACGTTGCTCGCTGCGAAACTATCAGTTTTTAAATGTTTTTTTCATAAAATGTCCATGTGCCACAGCCATAATTAATAAGCGGTCAGCCGGCCAGAGTGGCCGTGCGGTTCTGGGCGCTACAGTCTTGAACCGAGCGACCGCTGCGGTCGCAGATTCGAATCCTGCCTCGGGCATGGATGTGTGTGATGTCCTTAGGTTAGTTAGGTTTAATTAGTTCTAAGTTCTAGGCGACTGATGACCTCAGAAGTTAAATCGCATAGTGCTCAGAGCCATTTGAACCATATTTTACTGTAGGTTTGCTGGGACAAGCTTTAGTGATATGGGAACTCCTCACCTGTCTCCTCTCTCACTTTTAAATTTTCCACAATCCTGATGAAGTCTAAAGGGAGTTGTACGTTTGACGTATATATTCAACGAATGAGGTATGTACAGAAAGTAAGTTACACGTGTCATCCCCACGCTAAGACCATTGCGCAACAAGAGTGGCACATTGTCACGAAAGAGTACACGTTCCCGGTGTCCTGCAGCTCCAGTACTATTGAAGTAGGGATAACAGATGCACCACAGTGCGCGAGTGAGAGGGTCTGGCAACTGGATACGCACTCCAGAATTGAAGTACGCGAGACAGTACGATTCTTGTGGGTAACACGTCTAAATTACACACAGGATCACCGCTAAATTCTAGCAGTGTATGGACCAATGCAGTGTCGCGTCCAGCCTTAGTAAAATGGTACCAACAATTCGGCCAAGGCCTCACAGACGTAGCTCATGCTGGTGGGGAAGGCACGCTATCAAATGGTTCAAACGGCTCTGAGCACTATGGGACTTAACATCTATGGTCATCAGTCCCCTAGAACTTAGAACTACTTAAACCTAACTAACCTAAGGACAGCACACAACACCCAGCCATCACGAGGCAGAGAAAATCCCTGACCCCGCCGGGAATCGAACCCGGGAACCCGGGCGTGGGAAGCGAGAACGCTACCGCACGACCGCGAGATGCGGGCGGCACGCTATCCACGTCGACTACAGACGATAGCGTCCAGCCATTAGGGGAACTAATTCGACGCAATCGCAGATTTTCCGACGATGAGTCTGTAGACACAGTCGTTCTCGAATGCTTCGTGACCAAGGAGCGGATTTATATCGGTGAGGAACTGAACGATTAGTAGACCGTTTAGATCGTTGTTTAGACTTGGTGGCTATGTTGAAAAACAGTGTAATGTATCAGTGTCAGTTTGAAGTGCAGTGCCGCATTCAATAAAAGTACTTGGCCTGCTATAATGCTGTGTAACTTACTTTTTAATGTTCCCTCGTACTAAATAACCTAAGTTGAATCAGTTCCTTGCTTTTTCAAGGGCCGTTTCTACATACTGTATTGAAACAGAGGTGAAAGTCGTCACAGAATCAATGGGTCACGGGAAAAATCGTAATCCTTGCTAACGACGAAATAGCAGTGGCAGTGTTATTCAGTATTTATGCACAAGAACTAGGCTCTCGACTCTCAATAAATATGTCCTTCCTGGGCGGGAATATACGTAAACGTACGAGTGCAGGTTGTGACACATGGACGACAACATATGCAAGTTTGTCTGGCCGTGATTCGTGCACGGATAGCCGAAGCGGTTAAGGCGACCGCTCACGTAAATTGGAAAATCTGGGGTATAGTCCCGATCCGGCACAAATTTTCACTGTCGTGATTCCAAGATACAGCAGACGGCAGCTCATCTTCGCAACTGCGAATACATTTCCTGTAATTCATGTTCATTACTCCTTTCTACAATTTCCTTCGCGACCTGCAGGTACTCTGTTGCGCAGCATCCGCTTCTAAAGCCAGCTTGTTCCTTTGTTTCATAAAAAATCCAGTATTTTCGATTGAGCATAACAAACGAGGTGTGATATTTCTTGTCATCGAAATTGAATCTCCACCATGAGGCAATATTCCAATTACGATCTCGTTCCTATTTATCTCACCACGTTACCAGTGAACATCAACGCAATGAGCCGGAAGCACTGGAGGTAGTGATCTGGGCAAGAGCTCGAGATGGCGATAGTCGGCTTATGTATGACGCGGCTCCTTTAATTAATCATGCCGAGCAGCTAATGAAGTACGGCGCAACAAATCACGAACGGGGGGCGGAATTTTCTGAGGCCCCCGGCTCCGTGGCGCCTCGCCAGGAAACAAGGGCGGCCGGAAGTCGATCGTAATCTCTCGGCGGAGGCGGGCTACCTGCCGGAGCGGAGAAAGTGCGGGCGAACGGGCCGGTAGCGGCAGGCTGCACTGCGCATGCGTAGTAGTGCGAGCGCGCGCTCCTCTGGGAAACTGGGAAAGGTCGAGCCTCGACTGTGCGCTTGTTTGCGGGTCCAGCAGCAGGTCCGTGACCGGCTTCCCACACAGGCCGGGAAGTGGGAGCGCCTACTGTGCACTGGGGCCTGTTTTCCTAATGACTGCCACCACATTCACTCCCTTCATTTACTCGCCTTACACTACGTATTATTTTTTTTTTCTTGTCACGGACAGTAATTATTCTGACGTGAAAAAGTCATGGGATACCTCCTACATATCGTGTTGGACCTGCTTTTGCCCGGCTTGTGGGGCAACTCGACGTGGCATGGACTCCACAAGTCGGTGGAATTCCCGTGCAGAAATATTGAGCTGTACTGCCTCTATAGCTGTCCGTAATTGCGAAAGTGTTGCCGGTGCTGCATCTCTTGATCTCTTGATTATGCTCCACGTAGGGCGATCTAGGTGGTCAAATCATTTGCTCCAATTATCCAGAATGTTCTCCAAATCAATAGCGAACAGTTATGGCCCAGTGACATGGCGCATCGTCACCACAATAATGTCATCATTGTTCGTTCAAAAATTTGTGTGTAATCTTATGGGACTTAACTGGGTTGGGTTGTTTTGGGGAAGGAGACCAGACAGCGAGGTCATCGGTCTCATCGGCTTAGGGAAGGATGGGGAAGGACGTCGGCCGTGCCCTTTGAAAGGAACCGTCCCGGCATTTGCCTGGATCGATTTAGGGAAATCACGGAAAACCTAAATCAGGATGGCCGGACGCGGGATTGAACCGTCGTGCTCCCGAATGCGAGTCCAGGGGACTTAACTGCTAAGGTCATCAGTCCCTAAGCTTACACACTACTTAACCTAAATCATCCTAAGGACAGACACACACACCCATGCCCGAGGGAGGACTCGAACCTCCGCCGGCACCAGCCACACAGTCCATGATTGCAGCGCCTGAGACCGCTCGGCTAATCCCGCGCGGCCATCATTGTTTGGGAACATGAAGTCCATGAATGGCTGCGAATGGTCTCAAAGCAGCTGAACATCCAGAGCAACGAGTCTATTCCATGTAAACATAGCCGACACCATTATGGAGTCACCACCATCTTGCAAAGTGCCTTATTGATAACTTTGGTATTTGGCTTCACGGGGTCTGCGCCACGCTCGAACCGTACCATCAGCTCTTACCAACTGAAGTCGGGACTCATCTGACCAGGCCACGGTTTTCCAGTGTCTAGGGTCCATCCGATACGGTCACGAGCCGAGGAGAGGCGCTGCAGGCGATGTCGTACTGTTAGCAAATGCACTCGCGTCGATCGTCTGCTGGCATAGCCCATTAACACAAAATTTCTTCCAATAAGACTGCATTCTCTGAGGTGACATACGTAATACGTGTTCCTTCAAGTCCTACTTTCGTGGGATTTCTCTTTCATTTAATGAGAATACCTTCCGGTTTTTTGCTTATTTCGGATTTGTGCAGGCTTTCAGAGATCTAAGAAACTTCATTGCTGATATTTCAAGGTATGTTAGGGGACATCCGTTAATTACATTAACTCAAACTGTGAGAGGTGTGGTGGGGAGGTAAGGGGAGGGGGGCGGAGGGATGTAGAAAATCTCACCATATCATCTCATTTAAAGTGGGCTGACAGCAGTGGAAACCACGCGTCAACTCTTCAGTCAGAGAAGTACTTTATTATAAAGGATAATATGTTACTTTACGCGATTAATCCCGTGCATAGATAATATTTAAGTGCCCACCATTCTTCTTGGCCTCTCTAAACTGAACTGAAAGCTTTAAAAGTGTGCATATCTGGGATTCCCCGATTTGAAACAAGTGCTGCACAAGTGTTCTCTATGCACTGGTCGTAGTTACTGGAACGGGTATAAAGCCGTTGTTGTTGCGTTGAACATGAATTTGTATAAAAACTTTTACAATGTGTGTGTCAAGTGGCATGCGGACAAGTCGACACACACGTGGCTAATACTGCTTTCGTGGAATCTCTCTCTCTTTCTCTCTCTCTCTCTCTCTGTGTGTGTGTGTGTGTGTGTGTGTGTGTGTGTGTGTGTGTGTAACTACTCAGTGTTGGCGAGTTTAAAATAAAGTACTTTTAACCACGCTTTAAAAACACTGTATAAAAAGCTTTGTAAATAAAACTTCGTTTTCTTAAAAGCATTCTAATCAATGTTTGAAGCAAATATGAAAATTTTCATTTTTGTGCGACTATAGATTACACCTCACGTGAGGGAGGACGGCAGGTGACCATATTGTAAACAAAAGCTCTCATGTATTTGATGAAGATCTTTTGATCGCAATGACTAACTTTATGCTGTGTACAGTGCCATGGCTTTACAAAATTTAAATTAACCCTGTAATATTCTTACCTTGACATATATATTGATATGGGTTAATAGTCTTATTTATATCTATCTCTTCTTGAAAATTAATGTCACATCCTACATATTGGAAATGGAACACCTGTTATTACCTTACTGATGATTATCTTAGTTCTTGTGGGGTATTTTAATAGAGAGGCGACTGTTTCCTGTTGTTGATATCTTCAGTCTATAATTTAGGAGAAGTAAAACTTCACAGAATGATTATTATCAACATGGAGCATCACCAAAAACATTTAATCATTCCTCCAATTCAGCTATCATAAGTGGTGCCACCACGCTACTAGACAACTACTTGCCGCTCCGACTATTCTGTTTATCGTTTCCATTCTCTGCCTATAGCGGTCCGCCTTCAGCCGAGGCAAACTTTGTAATGGTATCTAGTGTTGTCACTGTTACGGTGTCAGCTGAGACATACGCAGTAATTACAAAGTTTATTGTATTTCAAATTATCTTCTATACAGTGTGGGCAAATTTCATGCAAGATTCAGTGCATTCAAATTAATACCGATCCTAACAGATCGTCCTTTCTGTTCTGTGCAAATCACATGCATAGTATATTGGCTGAGCTGGGTAGAAGGACTGAAATATGCGAAAACAAAGTCACGGCGAAAGATAAAAGACGAATAGAATGTTTCTTTTCGTACAAAATGAGAGCTCTTGATTAGAAGAGTGCAAATCTGATATCGGCTTTTGTCAAGGCAAACTACACCGAAGAGCCACAGAAACTGGTACCCTGCCTAATATCGTTTAGGGCCCCCGCGAGAACGCAGAACTCCCGCAACACGGCGTGGCATGGATCGAGTAATGTCCGAAGTAGTGCTGGAGGGAACTGACTCCATGAATCCTGCAGAGCTGTCCATAAATCGGTAAGAGTACGAGGGAGTGGAGATCTCTTCTGAACAGCACGTTGCAAGGCATCCCACATATGCTCAACAGTGTTCACGTCTGGGGAGTTTGGTGGCCAGCGGAAGTGTTTAAACTCAGAAGAATGTTCCTAGAGCCACTCTGTAGCAATTCTGGACGTGTGGGGTGTCTCATTGTCCTGCTGCAATTATCCTAGTCCGTCTGAATGCACAATAGACATGAATGGATGCAGGTGATCAGACAGGATGCTTAAGTACGTGTCACATGTTAGAGACGTATCCAGACGTATAACAGGTCCCATATCACTCCAACTGCACGTGTCCTACACCACTACAGAGCCTCCGTCTTCTTGAACAGTCGATGGATTCATGAGGTTGTCTCCATACCCGTAAGCGTCCATCGGCTCGATACAATTTGAAACGAGACTCGTCCGACCAGCGACATGTTTCGAGTCATCAACAGTCTAATGTCGGTGTTGACGGGCCCAGACGAGGCGTAAAGCTTTGTGTCGTGCAGTTATCAAGGGTAGACGAGTGGGCCTTCTGCTCTGAAAGCCCATATCGATGATGTTTCGTTGAATGGTTCGCACGCTGACATTTGTTGACGGCCCAGCATTGAAATCTGCAACTGTTTGCGGAAGGGTTGCACTTCTGTCACGTTGAACGGTTGTTTTCATTCGTCGTTCGTCCCGTTCTTGCAGGATCTCTTTCCGGCCCCAGCTATGTTGGAGATCTGATGTTTTACTAGATTCCTGATATTCACGGTACACTCGTGAAATCGTCGTGCGGGAAAATCCCCACTTCACTGCTACCTCGGAAATGCTGTGTGCCATTGCTCGTGCGCCGACTGTAACACCACATTCGAACTCACTTGAATCTTGATAACGTGCCATTGTAGCAGCAGTAACCGATCTAACAACTGCGTCAGACGTTTGTTATCTAGGCGTTGCCGACCACAGCGCCGAATTCTGCATGTTCACATCTCTCTGTACTTGAATACGCATGCCTGTATCAGTTTCTTTGCCGTTTCAGGGTATTTCGAATGTGTAGTGCATCTTTATCATTGTTTTAACAAATTAATATTGTTTAAAGCGTCGCATTTTGGGTACAGCTAATTATCTAAGAGGACTTATTTACACTTACGGCTTTGGCTGAAATACCTTAATTGCTTAAAAATGCTCTTTGAAGCACGTATTGAGAAGAAAGTTGAATAGCGCTGTCGTGTCAGGCTTGGTGGGATTGGTTCATGGAAACCGTCTCCAACAAATCATATCACTGCCAATATGAAGTCGTTCTGGCATTCAATAAATCCTTATAGTGTTGTGTATAACTTATAAAAAGGAAATCAATAGCGAAAACTTGAATCACGCGATGAGAAATGATGAAGTAAATGTAGCTAAAATGACTAATAGGAAAAGATTCGAACCGTTTCAAGCAGTTAAAGCTAGAAATGTCTATTATGCGGCACCAGAACCATCTTTTATGAGGTCATGATGAACAAAGGTTCCCCCGTCTCAAGCGCCCCACTAGCTGTAATTCGAGTTCTAGAAGTCGATACCGGTGCAGATGGCTCTGATCACTATGGGACTTAACTTCTGAGGTCATCAGTCCCCTAGAACTTAGAACTACTTAAACCTAACTAACCTAAGGACATCACACACATCGATGCCCGAGGCAGGATTCGAACCTGCGGCCATAGCGGTCACGCGGTTCCAGACTGTAGTGCCTAGAACCGCTCGGCCACCTCGGCCGGCTAGTCGATACTGGATTGACAAAAGAAATCTGTAAATTCAACAGAATTATGCACCGTCGAGTCACATTAATGTTACCAACTGTAAAATGCCTGAATTACCAACTTCTGCAGTGTGCAGACCGCTGCGAGGCGGGCAGGAAGATGTTCGATAAGGTTTCGGAAGTTATCGACGGGGATGTGGGGGCCGTGCCGCTCCAGTGCCGTGGTCAGCTGTGCTAGGTTTTTTTTTTTTTTTCGGATGAAGATTCATGGCGCGAAAATCCCGTACAGGCGAGCCCACAGATTCTTGATTGTATTTAAATATGGGTAGTTTGGTGGGCAAGGAAGTGTGGCAAACTCACTCTGGTACTAGCTGCGTGACACGTTGCAGTGTCCTGCTGCCTTGACGCACTGTGCCTCACAAAATGACGAGATCACCCAGTGAATGCTACGTAAACATTCCCCAGATCATAACGCTCCCTCCTCGGGCTGCACCCTTCGGACGGTTGTTGCGGGGTGTTTGCTTTCAGACGTTTCACGCCGTACACGCCACCGCCCAGCTGTCGTGTGAAAAGACCACCTGTCGCCACTCAGTGAACGTCCAGCTGCAATACTCGCATGAAAATACCTGCATTCGTCGCCGATGAACAACAGTGAGCAAAGGTACGTGAACCAGGCACCTGCGGAGGTCCATGCGCAGCAACCTTGGCTGAACGGTCGTTGAGGGGACACAGTTGGTGGCCCGTTGGTTCATCTGGGCGATCAGATGCTGAACAGTTGCGTGCCTATTCGCTCATACACATCTCTGCAGCCGTCGTTCACCCTGTCACCTATGGCCCGTGACGTAACACAGTCGTCCCGGTGACGATTTTTAAATTGCGCTATTTTGCCATGCACAGTATACTTTAACCACGGTGGCATGCGGACAGTTCAGAAAGATGGCCGTTTCGAAACTTCTTTCATCCTTGGCTCGAAAACCAATGATCATACCCGTTTGGAGTCATAAAAATAGCGTCGTTTCCGCATTATGAGAACGACTGTCTCCCGACTCCTCCCAGTTAGCACTGCTAGTGCTGCCATCTACATTTACATCTACATGATTACTCTGAAATTCACACTCAAGTGCCTGGCAGAGGGATCATCGAATCATTTTCATACTACTTCTCTACCATTCCACTCTCGAATGGCGAGTGGGAAAAAGGAACACCTAAATCTTTCCGTTCGAGCTCTGATTTCCCTTATTTTATTATGATGATCATTTCTCCCTACGTAGGTGGGTGTCAACATAATATTTTCGCATTCGGAAGAGAAAGTTGATGATTGAAATTTCGTAAATAGATCTGGCCGCAAAGAAAACTGCCTTTGTTTCAGTGACTGCCACCCCTAATGCGCGATATCACGAAACAAACTGCCCTTATTTGCACTTTTTCGATGTCCTCCGTCAATCTTACCTGGTAAGGATCCCACACCGTGCAGCAACATTCCAGCAGAGGACGGACAAGTGTAATGTAGGCTGTCTCTTTAGTGGGTTTGTCGCATCTTCTAAGTGTTCTGCCAACAAAGCGCAGTCTTTGTTTCGCCTTCCACACAATATTATCTATGTGGTCTTCCCAATTTAACTTGCTCGTAATTGTAGTTCCTAGGTATTTATTCAAATGGACAACCCTTAGATTTGTGCGATTTATCGCATACCCAAAATTTATCGGATTTCTTTTAGTACTCGTGTGGATGACCTCTCACTTTTCTTTGTTTAGTGCCAATTGCCACATTTCGCACCATACAGAAATTCTCTCAAGATCATTTTGTAGTTGGAATTGATCATCTGATGATTTTACTAGACGGTAAATTACAGCGTCATCTGAAAACAATCTAAGGGGGCTGCTCAGATTATCGCGTAGATCATTTATGTAAATCAGGAACAGCAGAGGGCCTATGATACTACCGTCCGGAACGCCAGATATCACTTCTGTTCTACTCGATGATTTACCGTCTATCACTACGAATTGTGATCTCTTTGAGAGGAAATCACGAATCCAGTCACACAATTGAGACTATACTCCATATGCACGCAATTTGATTAATAGTCGCTTGTGAGGAACGGTATCAAAAGCCTTCTGGAAATCTAGGAAGTGGTTATTGCACGTTGACGTCAAACAAAGATCGTGGTTACATTAATGTGGCTGGACCGTGTGTCATAGTTTGAGACAGACAAGAAATTAATTTAGGCTTTAAGAAAATCGCACTCACTTAATTCTTTTCTTTCCGAACCACTTTATTCTAAATAAGCAGTTTCGAGTAAATGGATACTGACCTTTATGCGTACTAACCTTCCGATACCAGATTCGACATAATATATGATACCAATAGCAATGAATAAAACTATTTCGATACCTCGATACTAACAGACAAAAGTATCGATGCCGACGGAACCTCAAGATATTGCTTTATGTATTTGTAAGCTTTTCTTTACCACAAAAGTAATCATTTAAAATTACGAACAAAAAATTATGGAAAACTCATGCTATACACACATGCCATTGTTACCAGCAAAATAATCGTCGTAGTGAAAAGTCATGAGGCTCATAGGAGACCTCAACTCTTCTAATGCAGTTGAGGAAGAACAGGCCGGCCGAAGTGGCCGTGCGGTTAAAGGCGCTGCAGTCTGGAACCGCAAGACCGCTACGGTCGCAGGTTCGAATCCTGCCTCGGGCATGGATGTTTGTGATGTCCTTAGGTTAGTTAGGTTTAACTAGTTCTAAGTTCTAGGGGACTAATGACCTCAGCAGTTGAGTCCCATAGTGCTCAGAGCCATTTTTTTTTGAGGAAGAACAGTGTTGTATATACAAGAAAGTAATTCGATAAAGCTAGTGATATCAAGTGACTCATGAGACTGACATTTGGGACTATCGTATTTTTAGTTGGCTGTCAGCCGTTACCTTTATTCTAGAATTTACCTCCTCGGATCATTTCATCTACGAACCGTTTCAAACCTTGTACCGGCTATCAATCGTCCGCACAGCTCGTGGAAATTTGTTCGGCGAAGAAAATCGGTGGGAGGGAAATGGGAATCGAGGACCGTGCTTCAGCAGAATGCGGGCTCCTCGTTCCACGTCACACAGCGAGATCAAGCCGATCCATCTGCTGGCCGACAGCCGCCAAATAGTGTCTGCACGATCACCCAGCCGTTCCTCGGGACCCAGTTTACTCGCCTCTCCACCATTTTCGGCGAAAGGTTACTGGACGGACGGGACTACGTTTTGAGCATTATTCTGTAATACGCTTCGTATTATCAGGTGGCACCCTTCATTAGGCCTGTTCTCACATTTTTCCCCTTTTTTGCATATGTGAATAATTAATTTAAAATACTTCTTTATCTATCTTACATATCAAATCGATCATCCACAACTTATTCTATCACGTGATTTGCGAATCTACCACGCGAGTGATTGGATCACAGAGCCAGCGCAAGGGATAGTCAATCGGTATCTTATAAACTATAAAGCATACGTCATATGGTATTATACGGGGTGTTTCAAAAGTGATGGTCAGTATTCAGGGATATGACAGGAACCACCATTCGAAAAAAATATGTCAGGTAAACATGGGCTAAAAAACGCCTACCTTAAGAGCTAGGAGCAATTCTCGATCTTCGATACTGTGACACATATCTCTTCTCCTGTAAGCTCTTTGCTTTCCATATTTTGGGAAGAGGTAGTATGAACCAAAACAAGGAAAAAAGTCAAGTAAACATGTGTTCCAAAATGCATACCTTAAACGTTATGATCACTTGTTCGTTAAAAGAGTTGTATTTCAAAAGTAGCGAAGATGAACAAGTGCTCATATCTATGAAGGTATGCATTTTAAATTACATGTTTACTTGACATTTTTTCTTGTTTTGGTCCATACCACCTCTACCCAAAATATGGAAAGCAAAGAGCTTACGGTAGAAGAGATTTGTTTCACAGTATCGAAGATCAAGAACTGCTCATAGCTCTTAAGGTATGCGATTTAGAGCCCATGTTTAATTGACATTTTTGTTTCGAATGATTATTCCTATCTCATCCCTGAATATTGACCATCACTTCTGAAACACCCTGTATTTTTCTGGGTGCATGTTAGTGAAGACGGAAAAGTTCGTCTGCACACTACTGGAGCCATCCCGAGAACGGGACCGGCAAGTAGGTAACTGCCGACAGCCACGAAGCTACACAGTAAATCACGGTCGGCGACCCATCGGCCTCTTTCACTTCGTATACCAAACAGTATCACAGAGAGGGTCTGGGCGAGAGAGGGTCTGGGCGAGCCCTGGAATCGATAACATCTCGTCGACGACCGACTGTGGTCGTTTCCAGTCGGGCGGTCCGCTTTGTCCGTCTCTTGCTATTCTCGATATTTTGCTGCTTATGGACTCTGGGACTCTCCCAGACAGTGTGTGGAGACAATGTAAGAAACCATTACAAAGATTCTTGGAAAATTTTTTTGCACTGTTTGGAAGCGAGCCGAATGGAAAGGACGTGGGAGGTTGTTCAACAGCTTTCATTGGCAGTAACATGAAACTCGAGGTGGCGGGACCCTTGGAACAAATTTCCATGTTTACGATTGGCTGACCAGTTAAATCCGGACTGTTTTCTGATAGCTGTAGAGTAAAGGAGAAGGAATTTTTGTGGTAGTCGTGGGAATATTTTTTCTCACGTTAGACTTTTAGTTTTTGGACTTCAGCCATGTGCCTACTCACAGACAGTGTTGGATTTATTTTTGTTGCGACTATGACTTCTCATCCGTGTCTGTTCTCGTGAAGATAATGAGTAATAGTCCATAGAGCCAGCGCACTCCAGCCAATAGCATCTGCAGATCACCACCTTTCTGGCTCAGCGATCGGCGCCACTCTCTCTGGCTTCGATCACTCCAGATACGGTAGGTTGGCACTTGCAATGTATTTCTGCCCTTTCAGGACCTGCGCCAAGCAACAAGAGGCATGGTTCAACGTCTGACCGTAACTTCAGACAGCTTTCTGATGCCCAACTCTTATATTCGAGATGTCACACAGCTCCTTCTCGCTAAACCAGTTAAACATTGTTCATACTGTTCCCACCCGCGGCTTCACCTGTCACGTCTTAGTTGTCGCATTACGCCATCAGCTATAAGTTTACGGCACGTCTGTTAAGTTCGTGTACTCTTTATATTTCATATTCGTTCCTTTTTATGTGCTCTACTGGAATTCATGCAGTCCCTACGCTATTTTACATCAAGGTTGAGATCAAGGATTATATGCCCAGAAATTATTTACAGTCAGTTTCTTAATGAAATTTTCCCGTACGACACTGGTGGCGGCCGTTGCACTGTAATTACTCAAACATAAGTCTGTCTAAGCAAAACAAATCTGTAATCATTAAAATTCAATGGGATTCATGAGTTTTCTTCCTGTTCTAAATTTTTGAATAAAATTCATCTATTTTCCAAATCAAACGGAATGAATTTCGTAATAAATAAGATCCTCTATTATTAAACGCCCTAATTCTCCTTCCATAAATGCGTTGACTAACGTATCACCCTCCTGACATATTCTGCATGTTTCTATTCGATAATATCGTACGGAATACCTTCCTGGGTAACTCAAAACTTGAAAAGTAAGTACTGATCGCATAAAAGTGAGCAGTAAGAATAAAATGTGTTCACCCACGGACGTCGTGTAGGCACCTCTTAAAGGAGCCAGGCATTTTAACTGTGCCGTTACAATACATATTTTCGCTAATGGAATTCGTCATAAATAATCTATCACAATTTTAAAAGAACAATGACGTACATACCTACAACACTAGAAGGAAAAATAACGTTTATTACCCACTGTTAAAGCTGTCAGTGGCTCAGAGAGGAGTTCAACACGCAGCAATAAAAAGTTTTGATCATTTTCCCAATAAGATAAAAATCTATGACAAGTAGCGAAGCAAACTTTAAATCTAATTGAATATCAGATCTCCTGGACAACTCCTTCTATTACATTAACGAGTTTCTACTTAAAAACTGATAGCCAGTAAAAAACTTGTTTTTAAGTGTAGTTGCATGAGCAGGAGTAAAATGATGTGTTAGTTAATGTTAACACTAATCATGTATGCATATTCTGTAAACTGAGTCTTTCCCGGTCATTTCGATAAAAGAATCGTTCAAACTGTATTATGGAACATGTAAATATCTAATGGTGCAAATTACAAGATACTTAATTAGTTTTCCCCATGCGCTACAGTTGAAACTTTTCGTATGTCCTCTTGTTCCGTGGGGTAATTTTGTCATTATTCATGATCTGGGGGAGCAGATCTGCAAGTCTTGACCATTTGCATACCGTTCGAGAATTCGTTGAAGCGATGCTTGGACTTTACCTCCACCGACTTCTGGTATTATTCGGACGTTTAACAATACAGTGAACAATAATTCTGATTTCACCAATTTGGAAGTCACTGTAATCCGGACGCTAATAAGTGTACCTTTGTACTGTACAGGACATCGTTTGCTCGAGGCTCATTTATTGTAAAATGTTGAATACATCCCCTCTCATCCCATTCACTTTACCCATTGTAGGCAATAATGTATGTATCATTAGTGATCGTTAGCACACAACCAAGTCAACGGCTGCTCAGTTAGATTGCTGAGTACCACACGATGAGTTGTGTTAAGCTATATCTCTATGACTGCTTAAAATTGTGTTAATGTGTCGTGCAGTGCAATACACTGACGGAAAGTGAATGATAAGATTCAGGCTGGTGCCTCTGCTCAGTTTTATGACACACTACGTGGACGTTTTACGAGAGTGAATAAATTCGCAGTAAAATTTCTGACATTGTGTTAAACCATGTCGATCTAAACGGAAAATGGAGCGGAGAACTAGACCAAAACCGTCGAAAACTGAAGATGCTGTGTACACTTCCTGCAAACAGCTCTTTGTCGGTGTTCCTGTAAGAGGAGTTGAACTGCTGTCTGCAGCGGAATGATTTGCAGATAAATTGCGCCAAACAGCTTTCAAGACTAGTACTGGATGTCTATTGATAATCTCTCAGAAGAGTTTGGAGAGTATTTCAGATGAACCGCTTCATAAAGAATTAGGGACTGCACTAGAAGAGCGAAATTTGTCTGTGGCGCAATTCTACAACACAGACGAAAGGGGCTTGTTTAAAAATCCGCCCGACAATACACAGACCAGCAGGAAAGCCATTTTAAAACGTGCATGTAAAGCGAGCAAGGGACTAATCACCGGTCGGTGTGCTAATGCTGTTGGCCACACCGTTTCAGATCATTCGTTATGGGGAAATACCTAAACCTAGAGCAATCAAAAATAGATGCAGCACCTCCTAGTCACCAATAAAGCTTAGGAAAAAGCTTGGATTACCACTCACTTATTCTATGACTGTTAAAGTGCAACTTCGTCTCTGAAGTTCGGGAATACCAAATTAAAAGGTAGACACTCAAACCTGAAGACAGGAAAGCGTTATTGACTGTAGACGCTGCTTCTGTTTATCCCTGTGATCTGTCTAGTGATGATGGACTGATTGTGTCTTTCTTCCTCACACTATTTCGGTGACCCAGCTGTAACAGTACCACCGACCACCTTACACGGCAATCGATGCTAACCTTATACCTCTGGGACTAATTTTTAAGTTGTGACTGTGAGATAACCTAATGGAAGCAGAACAATAAAGCTGGGATTCGTTTTCGAAACACTCCAGCAAAGTAGGACCAACGCTAAACGGTGGGGCAAGAACATACGTTCTTCCAGCACAAAATGATTCAAATGGCTCTGAGCACTATGGGACTTAACATCGGAGGTCATCAGTCCCCTAGAACTCAGAACTACTTAAACCTAACTAACCTAAGGACATCACACACATCCATGCCCGAGGTAGGATTCGAACCTGCGAAGGTAGCGGTCGCGCAGTTCCGGACTGAAGCGCCTAGAACCGCTCGGCCACCGCGTCCGGCCCAGCACAAAAGTAAGTTGTAACATAACACATTAAAACAGATTGTCAGCGTAATTAGGCATTCGTGTGTCAAGCAGAATGATAAAGCAGAAGGCAGTGCTAAGGCTAACCTAACCGTCCTTGACACACTCACTAAAATCTTTCCTTATATCTGTTCACACTACAAAACAGTAATCTAACCTTGCAGCTGAATGCGCAATTGACAAACAAATGGCCAATGAGATGGTCAACAGTAACATACGCCTCTCAACATCACGTACCTTAAATGAACTAGGTGTAACAATTTATAACACCAATTGCCGATACACATGAAACTAGTAGCACTACTGAACAGGGAAAAACTTGAAATGATTCAGAATTTAAATCAGGGGGTCTGTTACTGATCATAATCTGTAACTTCATTGCTTAGTGCAGGGTATCTACGCCTGTGTATCAACCAACTTGTATTAGAACAGATAACACAGTAAATAGTTCTTTCATAAACTTGTTTTGAAGCAACTAAGCAGAATGAAAATCTAACTCTACGTAAGTAATTTGCTTTATTCAATTTTCCACCAGACAGTTGATTCCAAGACCCGCTAAGGGTATTGTTGTTCCAAAACTATTCTATCTCTCCCCCCTCCCCCGCCATTCCCAGGGCAACCGTTCTCCTAGAGTACACCAAACTGCTACAATATAAAGCCAACACTTCTCCCCCTCCCCCTTCGTCCTACCGTTCTGAATAGTATGGTGAAAACAACCACACAAGGCATCAATCATGCAAAAATTTGACATCCTGCAGCGAAAATAACGTTTATACACACACACACACACACACACACACACACACACACACACACGAGAGAGAGAGAGAGAGAGAGAGAGAGAGGGGCGGGGGGGGGGGGGGGTAGAACGAGAGTGGGTCACTCCACAATAGAATTTATTAGCAGTTAAACATCACTAGTGAGCGAACTGCCAACATCCGACGCCGCCTAATTTTTCTAAAGCGCTTGAGGCAAATGGCAGGTGTTTTCTTTGAAATGGACATGGCCAATTTCCATTCCGATTTTTCCATCATCCGACCTCTGTCTCTGATGATTTCGTGGACGATGGGGCGTTTATCCCTACTATTCCACATTACCAAGAAGAGAATGTCACGCACTGACTGTCGATGCACAGTTTGGCTCTTATGCCATATTTCATGGTTGGCCTTTCTTCCAGTCGCCATGCTGCGTTTTTCAAAGCGTAGAGAAACTGTCATCTACAGTGAAATTGCATTGATTTAGGCTAATTTGCAAGAGTCTCTGTTTGAGCTATAGGAATGGTTTCTAAAATAATTATCTGACATTTTCACTAGGAATACAGCCCTTCTGTTAATGTAATAGTTAAATAAAAACTAGATAACCTTTTTGTGTGTGCACAGCATATTTAATTTAAAAGCAAATAATGCAGTGATATCACAATAATGAACAATAGGATCAAACCAATTAAAGTTACAATGTATACAGTCAATGTCTTGGAATCAACTATTTGGTGGAAAATTGAACAAAGGATATTACTTACGTAGAGATAGAAATTATTCATAAAAAATTTCAGAATGAAGTGTTTAGCCTTAGTTTCATAAACAAGTAGACTGTATTGTGTGCAAATCAGAACTTGTCATCTGCAAAATATTTATGTTTGCAATTACTGTTTAAAAGTGGCCGGGTTCATTTATATTTTCTAGCTACAAGCATCTCACGAAAATAATACTAGTCCACGAAAAAAAATTAACAAATCGAAAGTTATCGAAATAATGCCAAATTTACTTTCGAAAGAATCATCCGGACGTTCCCCCTAAGCGAATTAGGGAAATCACGAGATACCAAAATTTGTATGACCGGACGAGTAAATGACTCACAGCCCTCTCCGCTATCAGTCTAGTGTCTTGTCGCTGTTTCTCCTCTCCCATATTGAAACGTCTGTTCAAGCATATGAGCCCCATCAGCTATTCATAAATAGGCTATTTTATACGGTGCTGCTGTCCACTCCAGTTTGCGATGGAAATGAGGAAAGAAACTGGAATAAAATCGACAGATGTAAAGTTAATTTCAGGAGTATCCCAAGAAAGTGTAATGGAAAATCTAGTGGAAAACGCCGGAAGCTCCATTACACGGTTCGCCGGAAGCTCCATTACACGGTTCGCAGGTGATCCGGTCTTCACTAAGAAGGTAGCAACTCAGAAGACTTTAACGATTTCAAAATCTTAAACATGACTGCGATCCAGCAACTGTACAAATTTGAAGAGGTTGCAAAAATCTGTAGGTTTGGTCAGGAGCTAAATAAATCTTTGGTTTGCTACTGGTTGGCTGGTTTTTGCAACCTCTTCACGTTAACGATTTGCAGCTGGACGTCCAGAAGACTAATGAATGTTGGAGGGATTGGCAGTTGACCCTGTATTGAGCATACATTGGAAAAGAAAATCACTACTGCGCAACAACTCTGCTAATGACAAATTGCTGGAAACATTGTCTGCCGTAACATCTAGGAACAACCATCCGGAGCGATCTAAGAGGAATGATGACATAAAACAAATAGTAAGAAAAGCAGATGCCAGCCTGAGATGTACAGGAAGAATCTAAAGGAACTGTATCTCATACGCTAAAGAAATGGCTCACAAAACACATGTCCCACCAATTCCTGAACGCTGATCATCAGAGGCATTTATCAGGTATGATTAATAGAAGAGACGGATAAGATCAGATGGAGAGCGGCAAGATTCCTCAAGGGATCGTGAAGTCGGTGTTTGGGCGTTAGAGAGATACTTAACAAACTGCAGTTGCACGCACTACAAGGCAGGCGTTGTGCTGCTTGGAACGGTTTACTTTTGAAATTCCGAGAGAGTAAGTTACAGGAAAGGTCGAACAACATGTTACATCCTCCCACATACGTCTCGCAAAATGACCACAACGAGAAAATTTGAGAAATTATAGCTAATGCGGAGGTTCACGACACCTTCGCGAATGGATCAGTCGGTGGTATAAGACGTACTCTCTGCCACACACAGTAAGATAGATTGCGGAGAATTGATGTAGATGCGGTAAATCCATTAGTCAGAGTCCTACAGCTGTTTCCATCTCTCTAATGAATATCACATCAGTGTTACTGTGATCTACAGCCGCAGCACGGGAATACTGTACGTTTAGTTACAATGTTGTGATCTACATCCGCAGCACGGGAATACTGTACGTTTAGTTACAATGTTGTGATCTGTACCACACGAAATTATTGTGCTGGAGTTTCCAGAAATCTGTATATTGGTTCGTGGAAGGTAGATGAACATATTACCTTTTTTTTTTAACAAACATGCTGCTTAAAATAACTTTCTGCAGCCGAGTCCGCTGCTAATTCATTCCATTGTGGTAAACAGTCTGTAAGTGCATTCGACTGTTTCTTTGTTCCGTGCAAAAGCCTCGTGCAGATACAGCCCTTGTGTTGTTCTGGAATTTCTACCTGCCTCACTTCCGCTGTGTTTGTGTTCCTCAGGTATTTCTACCTGTCTCACTTCCGCGGTGGGTCGGAACCCCTCAGCTTTGCAACCTTCACGGACATTTGGCCAAGAGTCGTTGGCACTTGAGGAATTCGAGCAGTACCGTTGAGGTCTGCAGAGTGCAGCTGATTGTCGGGCACATTCGTGAATGCGTTGTATCCATCACATAAAATAGCAGTCTGTGTCTGCGACAATTTCCACTTCAAATGGCAAAAAGTGAAGGACCGTGATAACCGCTTAATTTTTAAAAATATTCGGCATCCTCTAAATGTACAGTCTCAGAAGAAGAGCGCTAATACGTCAACAGGCGCTCGAAGTGACAAAGTGAGCACATATATGTAACCTTAACGACAAAGTAACTACAGACTGTATTAGCTCTGCCATCTATATAGACGTGGCTCATACGATAGAAAAATCAGCGTTAAAAACACAATTAAGGTGCCCAGTAAGTCCTTTGCTTGAACGATGGCTTGAAAAACTCTTTTGGAAAGAGGTTTTTAGGCACTTCTTACAAGGACACGAATGCCCTGCACACGAGTATGCACACATCGTATGTATAACGTAACACACAGTGGACGTAAACAACGTTTTCATACGTGTTGCCTCTAGTAGGTTGATTTTATTTTCTGCTTCACGGTCGACATCATACGATCCTCGTCGAAGGTGTTACTAATAATTAGCGAAGACTACTTATGAGTAAAGCCGTGTGGCGTCCGTGAGCCGCACATGTTGCTTGTTGAACTACGTGTCTCCACCCTACACTCAATCCTATGCTAAACGTGTAGTCGTATAATACCTCTGCATACTTTTCCAGTGGGACCCTACGTCCTGTTAATACCTATACACTTAATTTCAGTGAAGACTTCTACCATTCTATCTTGTCACTTTCATCATTAAAACTTAGTGACAGTGTAAAATAAGTGATCTGTATTAGCTGCTACTTTTGCTAAATGTATTCTCGAGTAAATGTCTAAGCATATTCATCTCTCTACAAATCTAAACTGAGAACAGTGTTTCTGTTTTTATGTGTTCTCCCGGCGTCGTCTTTTCTAGAACTTGATGCGTGCAGTGAGAACACACGTTTTTTATTTATATGTTGTATTTTAATATGTGCGGCCATTCACTGATGTTAGCGGAGGAAAATAAAAAAGCGAGAGACGCAAATGATGCTGTGATAGTCGCTTACGCGACTTCTGTACATAAAACCAATGTCCTGCCTTCCAAAAGGAGACCTGATTCATTCACAGCAGTCTACACAGTATCGCCGCACATTTGTCGCGCGTCTGGCTCTGATGACGTTGATCGTCTTGGGAACAACGTAGTTTTCCTTAACGAGCAGCGGCAGAGAGGAGGCGGTGAGCACAGTCTCGCGTTTCGCCACAGGTCGCCGTTATACCCTGACGCACCTGTTGGCGGTGCATTCTGGAAGCAGGTAGAGAGAGAGTGGCTAACGGGAATGCGCGGGCGTTCCTTTAGTGAATCACCGCACTGCCTTTCAGGGGCGTTACAGAAGGGACGGGCGTTTGAGGCGTGGGGAGACTTGCTATTGTCCAGCCAGCAGGTATCCCTAACGTGACTATTTGCCTTTAGGCATAGAGTAATATATCTTTGTGCTTTGGATGCAACATTTTGGATGCTCAAGTTTCCCGTAGTCCGACAAGAGTCAGGAACCATATCCACTTCCTCCCATATACATATCAAGAGTGACCACAGCGAGAAAATCAGTAAAATTAGAAATCGTACGAAGTCTTACCGACTGCCATTCTTGACTATCCACGAATTTATCAGGAAACGTGGGTGCGGGAGGGGGGGGGGAGGGAGTTTTGTGTTGCCCCAAATACCTCCGACGAACACCGTACTGGGATGACTTGCAGAGTATACAGATGTGGATGTAGCTTACCAGTTTTACTTTCTTTGCAGAAGTACTTGCAGTTACATGAGAAAGTATCAATAACTTTCTATAGAAATTCTTCCAATCCATATGTGGCATACAGCAAACCAGTGCTTAACAGTACTGGTTAAAAACAGTCTTGGTTGCAATTTTTTTTTTTTTTTTCAACTACGCGTTTCGCCTTATTTAGGCATTTGCAGGTTATCTTAATTTGGTATTTCTTAGAAGGATCCTTTAGTCAGTGTAGCCAAAGGGCATCGTCGAATATATCAGGCCAACATCGCCTTCATTAAACTTAGTAAAAACTTTTCTAGATGGACGCGAGTGAAACCAAGACCTGTGAACGGGAACGCGTTATGCAGGTCTCTGTGTCACTCGCGTCCATCTAGAAAAGTTTTTACTGAGTTTAATGAAGGCGATGTTGGCCTGATATATTCAAATATGCCCTTTGGCTACACTGACTAAAGGATCCTTCTAAGAAATACCAAATTAAGATAACCTGAAGATGCCTAAATAAGGCGAAACGCGTAGTTGAAAAATAAAAAACTAAAATTGCAACGAAGACTGTTTTTAACCAATACTAATAACTTTCTAGAACTGGATCAGCTAATTGGATTCCGAAGAGGCTCTGCCATGCCCACAAAAGATGTCTCTTCTTGAACCTGGAAGGTATACATCACCTGGTTAATATTAATATCTGTAGTTAGCGACCACGCGCTGTTAACAGAAAGTGGGTACATTCCACTTTATGCACTGCCCACACAAATGTAATATTTCCGAATAAGCAAGTCTACATGACTATGAGAGAGTGGCATATCCACCCTACTTCTAGACGTTCATGAAAAAAAAGGGTTGGTCAGATTGCTGTATTTCGATAGAGGAGATTGTTTTACGTTGTCACTGTGCCACAGTTATCAGCAGCTGTAGTTCAGCTGGACGAGTACAGGGAGAATATACGCCAATGCTTATTTCATGATGCAATCGTACTCCAAGAGGAGCGTGTTTGATAAGCAGTGAAAACGTCTGGTTCCCGGATGAGAACCCAGTCATTGCCTAAATTTTGGATAAAGCATTGTCACCCACATTCTGCCAACGGCTTTGTCAAAGGAGATCGGAGAAGCGGACAGAGTTTGAGGGCTACCTGTTGCCCTTAGGGTGGGGAAACTCCCTCTAGAAGGCGGAAGAACCAGCAATGATCAGTAGCTTGAGGATGCTGGAGCCAATGAAACCACTGTTTTAAAGACACACAATGTTTATCCACAGGAGTTGTGGCCTGAAATTGAAGGAAAAAAAATCATGGTTCTTCATTGGAAAAAGGTTCCGGATTAGTCCCACATTCGGATCTCCTGGAGGGTACTGCCAATAGGGAGGTGACTTAGAGAAAAAGATTAAATAACCGACGAAAGAATAACGTTCTACGAGTCGCGAGCTGGAGCGTGGAATGTCTGCACTTTGAACGTCATAGGGAAGCTAGAAATTATAAAGCCGAAAAAGCAAAGCTCAAGCTAGAGATAGTAGGTGTCATTGAAATTAAGCCGAAAGGATTAAGATTCATTGTCAGGTGAACACAGATATTACTCGTACAAACAGCAGGAGAAAATTGTTCATAGGGAGTACGTTTTGTTACAAACAGGAAGATATGTTGAAGAATAAGTTGCTGTGAACAGTTGAGTGATATTATTGTTATCAGAATCGAAAGCAACCCAATGCCAACGAAGATATTTGAGGTATACATGCCGACATCACAAGCAGAAGATGGAAGAGATAGAAGAACCACATGAGGACTGAATGGGTCATTCAGAATGTACAGGGATGATAATCTAATAATCATGGAGGACTGGAGATTGGTAGTATGGGAGATATACAACCAATAGGTGTGGTAGAATATGGACTTTGTTGTAGGAATGAGAAAGGAGAAGGACTAATTGAATTCAGTCTTAAATTTCAGTTAGTAAGGACACTGCTCAAAAATTGTAAGAGTAGGAACTGTACTTAGAAAGTGCCAAACACATAGGAAGATACCAGCTGGATGACAACATGCTCAGAATGAGATTCCGAAATTAGATATTGTATAATAAGATGTACCGAGGCTCAGTTATAGACTCAGATCACAATTAAGTAACGATGTAGTATAGATTGAAGTTTGTGGAAAGAAGCACTGAGGAATTCCATGATGCGTTTGAAGTTTCTAAGGTTGCAGATCCTGCGGTAATGAATATGACAGACAGTAGGCAGCTCAGTTTAAGAGGAAGGAACGTACCTGAAAAGGACAATCACAGTAGTTGGAATGGCAAACATAGGCATAAGGGTGGTAACTGCGAAGAATCCGTGTGCAACATAAGAAATACATCAGCTGATCGACGAAAAAATAAGCAGAAAAATGTTCAGGGAAAGACAGGAGTGTGTAAGTCGCTTACGAGTGACATAAATAAGATGCGCAGGGAGTTCAATGCAAAATAACTGCAGGAAAATGTGAAGAAATAAAAAGAGAAAATTTCTTCAGAAGAAGTGTTTCAGCATATAGAGAAGTGAATACGACCTTCGCTGGTATAAAAAAGACAGGAGGCAACATTGAATGCAATGGGAATTCCACTTATCAAAGCAGAGGAGAGAGTGAATGGAGGAAAAGAGTACATTGAAGGCATCTACGAGGGGTGGACTTGCCTGATGACATGACAGAAGAACAAGCAACAACTGGGAGTCGATATGGAAGACACAAGCGATGCAGTATTTAAGTCTTACCTTAACACAGCTTTGGAAGACAAGCGATCGAATAAGGGGAAGCGACAACCGACGTGTGTTCAAGTTATTTAGTGGAGTTTATGAGACTGCAGATTTACCACAACACTTCGAAAACATGTCGTCTACACAATGATGATGATAGCAAGGGCAGATAAGCGGGAGAACTATCACACAATCAGCTTAATATCTCTTGGATCCAAGTTTCTGACAATAATATATATTGAGGATATGTTTGACGTCGATCAGTTTGGCTTTAGGAAAGAGGCACTTCTGCTATGCACTTGGTGCTGGAAGCAAAACTTAAGAAAAACCAAGCCGCGTCTATAGGGTCGGCCGACCTAGAAAAAGCGTTCACCATTGTGAAATAGTGAAATATGTTCGAAATTGTGCGAAAGATAGGCGTAAGGTGGACGTGAAGAGGGGCAATGACAATATTTTCAAGAACGAAGAGAGAAAGTAAGACTGGTAGACGAAGAACGAAGAGTTCGCATTAAAAAGCAGCGTTGAAGACTTTTGCCCCGACCGTTCAGTCTATACATGTAAGAAACGTGATCGAAATAAAAGGAAGTTTTAAGACTGACATTAAAATTCAGATCTTAAGGATATAAATGACAAGATTTGGCAATGATATTGGCATCCTCGGTGAAAGTGAGGAATAAGTTCAGGCCCTGTTGAATGGAACAGAGGGAGTTGTAGAGCTTGAAAACTGTAGAGGGAGACAAAGATGGAATACATCCAACAGCGTACCCTACGAGAACACCAGTGCAATTAATTGCTACTTTAAGGTGAAAAGATTGGCCCTAGAGTGGAATTTGTGGCGGGCCACATCAAACCAGTCAGACGACTAGTGACTCAAAAACAGTTTAAATGTAACATTCCGGTATTACCTGTTCCCGGTATCTGATTGCGGGAAAAGGCAGTCCGAATGGCCGGACGGAGATCTGAACCATCGATCCTCTCTAATGGAAATCTAGTGTTTTAAGCACTGCGCGAGACAGTCGGAGACGGAATGCTGCTGATCCTCCGTTAACAGTGTGTGTTTTGCTGGACTGTGAATAGGTTAAACGAAGTAAATAGGCCCGCTGATCTACAAATTATACTCAAAAACATCTGACGACCTGTAAGGACGAACGAAGGAATTAAACACCCCTTCATTTAATTACCTGAAGAATTATAACAAGCAGCCACTTCTTTAAAGCTTTACCCGTTAAGGGCTTTCGTCCATCTTCAACAGACCTTGTATGTGTATATCTCCGTTAGCATAATGTTTCTATCGCCTGCATTTTGAACGGAACGGCTGTATTTGTTTTGTAATTTGCGGCTCATTTTTCTTACTTTGTCCGTATAGTACAATCATTTTCAGGTTGAATGATGCAGCACATCGTGCAGCATGTAGCCAAATAACGTTTTTGTCTATTAACATGCATATATTAAACTCGACATTTGGGATTTGAGAAATAATTAACATGCGCCGGACAAACATTGCTGTTCGAGAAGAGAATAAATGGGAAAAAAGATGGACTCTGGCATGCTACATGCAGTAAGATTTGCTTCTTTGTCTGAAGTGAGAATTCTTTTATTAAATTTTTCAACCTCAGGTCAAACAAACAGTACTGAAAAGTACAATAAAAGAATTCCATCACAAGACAGTTAGTGGATTCCTTTAAGCAGTGTGCGTATAGTCCGATTAAAATTACTCGATTGTTGACACTTTATACTTTGTACCTGGTTCCCTCCAATCAGAGCGCTCAATGTCACGCCCAAACCGTTCGCCGTTGCCAAACTGCCACAGCAATTAGATCACTTTCAATTCCTTTTCCGGCTTTCTTTCATGTGTTTGGATGCCGAATTTGGGTCTGGCCCTTGTGTATCACACACACACACACACACACACACACACACACACACACTCACTCTCTCTCTCTCTCTCTCTCTCTCTCTCTCTCTCTCTCTATATATATATATATATATATATATATATATATATATATATATATATATATATATTACAAAAAGGTACGGCCAAACTTTCAGGAAACATTCCTCACACACAAATAAAGAAAAGATGTTATATGGACTTGTGTCCGGAAGTATGTACTGTACTTCCTCGATTCACCGCCAGTTGGCCCAATTGTAGGAAGGTAATGTTGACTTTGGTGCTTGTGTTGACATGCGACTCATTGCTCTACAGTACTAGCATCAAGCACATCAGTACGTAGCATCAACAGGTTAGTGTTCATCACGAACGTGGTTTTGCAGTCAGTGCAATGTTCACAAATGCGGAGTTGGCAGATGCCCGTTTGATGTATGGATTAGCACGGGGCAATAGCCGTGGCGCGGTACGTTTGTATCGAGGCAGATTTCCAGAACGAAGGTGTCCCGACAGGAAGACGTTCGAAGCAATTGATCGGCGTCTTAGGGAGCACGGAACATTCCAGTCTATGACTCGCGACTGGGGAAGACCTAGAACGACGACGACACCTGCAATGGACGAGGCAATTCTTCGTGCAGTTGACGATAACCCTAATGTCAGCGTCAGAGAAGTAGCTGCTGTACAAGGTAACGTTGACCACGTCACTGTATGGAGAGTGCTACGGTAGAACCAGTTGTTTCCGTACCATGTACAGCTTGTGCAGGCACTATCAGCAGCTGATTGGCCTCCACGGGTACACTTCTGTGAATGGTTCATCCAACAATGTGTCAGTCCTCATTTCAGTGCAAATGTTCTCTTTACGGATGAGGCTTCATTTATGGGGGCATTTGAAAACTCTTGTCTACGCAACTCCGGTACCAAATGTAGAGACTCTTCGTGCTCGTATTGTGGGCGGCTGTGATACGATACGCCATTCTCCAGGGCTGCATCAGCGCATCAGGGATTCCATGCGACGGAGGGTGGATGCATGTATCCTCGCTAACGGAGGACATTTTGAACATTTCCTGTAACAAAGTGTTTGAAGTCACGCTGGTACGTTCTGTTGCTGAGTGTTTCCATTCCATGATTAATGTGATTTGAAGAGAAGTAATAAAATGAGCTCTAACATGGAAAGTAAGCGTTTCCGGACACATGTCCAGATAACATATTTTCTTTCTTTGTGTGTGAGGAATGTTTCCTGAAAGTTTGGCCGTACCTTTTTGTAACACCCTATATATGTATAATCTCCCCATTACTACTCAATACGGGAAAGTGGCACAAGTTGCCCACTTCAGATATGTGGGAGAGAGAGAATCCAACCGTCAGGACTGAACTCAATAGCCAATAAAGATTGTATCTCCAGATTACAAAAAGCATATAAGCTCACTTGGAATCACTATAAGAAGAAATCTATTTCTGTCAATGCAAAACTAAGGCATTACAAAACAGTAGTCCTACCAGAAGCACTTTATGCTGCAGAAACTACAGTGATTCATGGAAATACGAAGATCAGTGACACTGAAAACCAGGAAAGAGAAATTCTGAGGAAAATTTATGGACCAGTGTTTCAGGAAGGAATTTGGATGAAGAGGCCAACTACAGAGACATAGAAACATTAACAGACACCATTAGAAAGAGAAAGATGAAATTTTATGGACATATCAGCAGGATGAACAAAAGCTGGCTTACAAGACAAATCTTTCAGATAGTAAACAAGAGCAAAAACAAGACAAAGTGGATCACTGAAGCAGAAGAAGTCATTAAAGAACTGGGGATCACACAAAACAACATGAACAATAGAGAACAGTTTAGAAACACCATAAAGAAACACACACTTAAACAAGAACATACGGAGAACAGAACGGGAAAAAGACGGTCGGAAGAACGCAACAGAGAACACAGTGAACGTATGAAGAGAATTTGGGAGGAACGAAGAAAGAAGAAGAAATCATGACTGCTCAGGTTCAATCGCTCTCTCAAAAGGGAATAATCGAATATATATAAACCCATGCTAACGAAATACATTTCATACACAGCGCTAACCAAACACTACTTGATCCTTCCGCACATGACGCAATTCAGCGTCATGTACACAGTTATTACAATCACAGAGATCGGATTAGTTTAGATAAGGTGCGCATGGAGTCGAATTTTTGAAGGCCGTCAATTAATTTTTGCGGCTGGAACCCCAGTGTATTTTGCAGAATAATGGATTAACGTATAAACGTGACAATTAGAAAATCGAAGGTTCGACTTTTGTCAAAAGCAGCGAATTTTTTTTATATTTCTTTTAAAGCTAATTAAGACTATGATAATCAGTTTTATTCAGTTAGTTGGTTTAAATGTTTTTTTTTATTTCTAATATTTTGCCGCGTTATTTTCATCATCGCATTTACTTTTTTATTTGCTCTTATTTTTCTTCCTATCATTTTTCTTTCGTGTGGAATCTGCCAGTGTCACTACAAACTGCACCAAAGTGCCAACCAGGACTGGATCGGTTGATAATGCGGCATTCCATGTAGCCAATGTGAGGATAGTTTCAGTAGCCAATGACAGTGAGAAATTACAGTGTGCTTCTACTGCTGAACGTGAATTTTTTCTGCGGAAGATGGCTATACAAGCAAGCATATTACGAAATTTTTCAGTCTTGAGTGTGCTCGTAGAGGTAGGCCCCAAACGCCGTGAACAAAACGATCGTAATTTCAGTTCTGCCGCAGACTATTGATCGCCGTTTTCTCGGATAGTGCTCATCACGAGGTTGTGGTTAGGTCAGGACATGAGCTTAAATTCAGGGCTACAAAACCGGTCGTCTGCCGCAGTTCGGTCACTGGTCGTTTAATTAGCTGTCGACAGGACATCTCCCTCTTCCGACATACTTCACGATGGTCACTTCCAACATTGCTTCGCGTTACACATTAACAGAATTCGTGAAGTGATCCGCCGTGTTTGTGTCGCCAGTAACCGAGCGGCAGCCGGCAATGGATGTGGCAACACAGTAGCGGCAAGTGACAGACGTTAACTATCAAACAACTTTAATCGGACTCTAGTCTTCATAAAGCAATAGCATTTAATTCCTGCAACAATATTGCCTTTACATACCGTGGCTTTAATATAAAGGTAGTACAGATAATTCTTTCCGTTTATATTCACCGTCTACGAGATTGATTTGCCGTGCGTAGCATACAATTAACTTAATAACAGTACCAAGTTACGTACGGGAAGATAGAAGAAAATTTTAGAAAGATTTATCGTAATTATCTGCTTAACCGGTTCACATGTCGAATAACGTGTAGACAGCCGCGAGCTTTGACTGGAAGCGTCGTCGCGCTAATTGTGTGTACGCGTTAAATCACACAGTGGGAGCGCGGCTCGAGAAAAGCAGCGGCCGCTTGCCTACGTGTTGGCTACAACCCAAAGGCGTGCCTTCTAAACGAGGCATTGAGGAATGTCAGGCTGGAAGACCACTCGCTATGTGTCTAAATGTGATGCTTAATGCCCACTATAAATAATGTAATGCTATTCTTCCCCACCTTACACGTGCCCATATAATGTTGTAAACAGCGTTTTCTCAAGAAATCATTCACACCTCACTTCACTCAAACTGCATTCCACAGATTTAATTATCATTCCGAACAAAGAAAGAACTTTCTACTATTACTTAAGTATCGCCAGAAGTGCGAAGGATGTATATTCTCAAAGTATCATAAAAGCTAACGTTTCTTACTTCAGTTAGATTGGAGATTTTTAAAATATTTTTACAGAAGTTTTATTGGTAGTGCAAAATCCAGCCAGATAGCCGATGTTACTTTTCTTTTCAAGATGTGTCGCCAGTGGCGTACTTCTTGAGTAAGTCTGTACTTTTCATTTATTGTTTTCAAGCACCTTAATAGGCTAGCTAATAACAGTAAGTAAGCATGTGATAATTACTACGATATTACCCTCACCGCTGATGAGGGAAATGAACGGATGGAAAGTGCTAGAACACATACAGTAAACCATAAATGTAAAGAAGAAAATAGACAGGGAATATCCAGCACAAATTATTCATATTTACCTATACCATTTCGAGCGAATACCAAACTGATCGTTTTGATAACACAACGGCTGACCCCTCGCGCTGTAACTTACACTTTGTGATCAAAATTGTCCGGGACATCCCAAAAAACATTAAGTTTTCCATATTAGGTGCATTGTGCTGCCACCTACTGCAACATACTCCATATCAGCGACCTCAGTAGTCATTAGACATCGTGAGAGAGCAGAATGGGGCGCTCCGCGGAACTCACGGACTTCGAACGTGGTCAGGTAATCGGGTGTCACTCGTGTCATACGACTGTACGCGGGATTTCCACACTCCTAAACGTCCATAGGTCCACCGTTCCGAATGTGATAGTGACGTGGAAACGTGAAGGAACACGTACAGCACAAAAACGCACAGGCCGACCTCGTCTGTTGACTGACAGAGACACCCGACAGTTGGAGAGGATCATAATGTGTAATAGGCAGACATCTATCCAGACTACCACAGAGGAACTGCAAACAGCATCAGGATCCACTGCAAATGCTATGACAGGTAGGCGGGAGGCGAGAAAACTTGGATTACATGGTCGAGCAGCTGCTCAGAAGCCACACATCACGCCGGTAAATGCCAAACGACGCCTCGCGTGGTATAAGGAGCGTAAACATTGGATGACTGAACAGTGGACAAAGGTGTGGGTATGGCGAATGCCCGGTGAGCGTCATCTGCTAGCGTGTGTAGTGACAACAGTAAAATTCGGAGGCGGTGTTATGATGTGGTGGTGTTTTTCCTGGAGGGGGCTCGCACCTCTCGTTGTTCTGCGTGGCACTATCACAGCACCGACCTACATTGATGTTTTTAAATTCCTTCTTGCTTCCCACTGTTGAAGAGCAATTCGGGGATGGCGATTGCATCTTTGAACACGATCGGGCACCTGCTCATAATGCACGGCCTGTGGCGGAGTGGTTACACGACAACAACATCCCTGTAATGGACTGGCCTGCACAGAGTCCTGACCTGAATCCTATAGACCACCTTTGGGATGTTTTGGAACGCCGACTTCGTGCCAGGCCTCACCGACCGACATCGATACCTCTCCTCAGTGCAGCTCTCCGTGAAGAATGAGTTGCCATTCCCCAAGAAACATTCCAGCACCTGATTGAAAGTATGCCTGCGAGAGTGAAAGCTGTTATCAAGGATAAGGGTGGGCAAACACCATATTGAATTGCAGCGTTACCGATGGAGGGCGCCACGAACTTGTAAGTCATTTGCAGCCAGCTGCCCGGATACTTTTGATCACATGGTGTAAGTGCTGCTTGATAAAACCTTTCCTCCCGCCCTTCCTTACTCGCTGGGCTACAAACGAACTGAACGAGGTAGTGTACATATTAAGATATTAAGAAAAGCTCAAGGACTTTCAGAACGTTAACAATCTGCTTTTCGGATCAATTCCATTTGTTGTTGTTTGCAATGCGCCTCTCGAAAAATAAATTTATGGCAAGTAATTTGTTATACAGAACTAATTATTTTTTTCTTTCTTTTTAGGTGAGTGGAGCTTGTGATAACTGCAACAAAAGTAACAGGGTGAGTGAGAACTGTAAACAGACCTAATGGAAGAGCAGTATTGACGATCTGAAACCTGAATGCCATAATTCGTACTGACTCATGTTCGTATTGAAATGTTAGAGAATATCTTCTCTGTATTCGTCATAAGTGTATCGAATGTATAGCTTTTACTTGTGTATGACTGTGATGAGTTTAGTTTTTGCGGTGTTGTAGGTGATGATGAACATGAAAGGACGAGGTAGGATGAAACCTGCTGGTGGTGCTTACACTTAGCATATTCTTACCGAATACCAACAAGTGGCCGCCTAACTTAACTCAAAGACCACCTTTTGTCTTCACATTCACAGTAGACTACAGACACGTTGGTGATGGAACCGAGGGCCATAACGCGTAGTCCGGTGACCAGAAATCGTATTCTGCCTTCTACCATTTACTACCTAATGCTTATGAAATTTCTTCCATCACCAATATTGCAAGTGACTACCTCCAAGACAAGATGATCAGGATTTAACGTCGCATCGATGACGAAGTCACTAGAGACGGAACACAACGTCAGCTAGGGGAATAATGTCGAAATGTATAAATCTAAATGGCATCAGCATGTTGTTAGAATACCAGAAGAATGTTGTGACACAAGTTGCCCCAACGTCAACTTTTAGGAAGTCTAAACCGTAAATGTAATGAAGTCGTTGTATGGGAACATACCCAATACTCCCAATATTTCTTATGGATCATTATAATGACCTATCCGTGTTGTCCTGCCTGCATAATACAGAAATTATTCTTACAGTGTAGGTTCAAAAAATGGTTCAAATGGCTCTGACAAGGGAACCTCCCCATCGCACCCCCCTCAGATTTAGTTATAAGTTGGCACAGTGGATAGACCTTGAAAAACTGAACACAGATCAATCGAGAAAACAGGAAGAAGTTGTATGAAACTACGAAAATATAAGCAAAATATACAAACTGAGTAGTCTATGCGAATGATATGCAACATCAAGGTTATTTTGAACTCAGGAGCGCCGTGGTCCCGTGGTTAGCGTGAGCAGCTGCGGAACGAGACGTCTTTGGTTCAAGTCTCCCCTCGAGTGAAAAGTTTAATTTTTTATTTTCAGACAATTATCAAAGTTCAGGCACTCACACATAATCAACTTCGCTCTCCAAAATTCCAGGACATGTTCAGATTTGCTTGGACATATGCAGGATTTGACGGGCTACACACGGAAAAATTTGAAAACGTTAAAAACATATGTTATGACAGAGCACAGGGAAAACTGTGCGACTGTGAAACTGTAGCATTCATTTGTTTCAGTTTATGTGACAAACGCTTGTGTTTTCATCACTTTTTTGGGAGTGATTATCACATCCACAAGAAAACCTAAGTCGGGCAAGGTAGAAGAATCTTTTTACCCATTCGCCAAGTGTACAAATTAGGTGGGTCGACAACATAGTCCTGTCATGTGACGCACATGCCGTCACCAGTGTCGTATAGAATATATCAGACGTGTCTTCCTGTGGAGGAATCGCTTGACCTATGCCGTTGCGATCAAATCGCACGGTTTTGCGGTGCGGTCGCAAAACACAGACACTAAACTTATTACAGTGAACAGAGACGCAATGAACGAACGGACAGATCATAACTTTGCGAAAATAAAGAAAATAAACTTTTCACTCGAGGGAAGACTTGAACCCTGGACCTCGTGTTCCAAATGGTTCAAATGGCTCTGAGCACTATGGGACTTAACTTCTAAGGTCATCAGTCCCCTAGAACTTAGAACTACTTAAACCTAACTAACCTAAGGACATCACACACATCCATGCCCGAGGCAGGATTCGAACCTGCGACCGTAGCAGTCGCACGGTTCCGAACTGCGAGCCTAGAACCGCGAGACCACCGCGGCCGGCGACCTCGTGTTCCGCAGCTGCTCACGCTAACCACGGGACCACGGCGCTCCTGAGCTCAGACTATCATTCATGTTGCCTATCTTGCGCATGGACTGCTCAGTTCATATATTTAGCTTATTTTTTTCATAGTTCCACACAACATCTTCCTGTTTTCTCGATTGATCTGTGTTCAGTTTTTCAAGGCCTATCCCCTGTGCCAACTTATAACTAAATCTGAGGGAGGTGCGGTGGTGAGGTTCCCTTGTGAGCACTATGGGACTTAACTTCTAAGGTCATCAGTCCCCCAGAACTTAGAACTACTTAAACCTAACTAACCTAAGGACAGCACACAACACCCAGCCATCACGAGGCAGAGAAAATCCCTGACCCCGCCGGGAATCGAACCCGGGAACCAGGGCGTGGGAAGCGAGAACGCTACCGCACGACCACGAGATGCGGGCTCGGTGTAGGTGCCTATAGTTTCTCACTGTTAAGCGAGTGTGTATTAATTTCGCTCTCTCATCCTCAGCAAAAGAAATAGATGCGACGCGTCATGCCCAGATTTAATTTTTACACAGAAGTTCGAACTCTTAACATTGCTATTTATAACATAATGATGCACGAATCACATGCAATTTATTCGTAGAGTGTAAAATACAACTCTTCCCTATGGTGGTATTTCCACGGCCAAATATATGATCTTTTTTTCCCTCCATACGGAATGTCTCATTTGCTTTTACATTTCAGTGGAAGTATATCCCATCCCCGAAGACACACTTTTTCAAAACCATATCACTGTAGCACAAGAGTACTCGTGGTCAATATGTTATAGTGAAGGACCTAAAAGGACACGAGAATAGATGAAAAGGGGAGTTAAAGGTCTTCCCGGTGCAGACGTAATTTGGTTGATCGCGATTTACGTAACATTATGTCGACCAAGTAGCTTGTATTAACTCAACCTTACGCAGCACAAGTGGTTAGACACGTGGAGCAGGAAAATAATCGTCCAACGGAAATTCTGCTAGGAAGGCTCCCAGTCCTGATTTACGAATAGAAGGAAGTAATTACTAATTCCAGTTGCTCTAATGCTCGTTGCTCAGTGAGTTTGTGGCCATATTATAACCCCATAAATTTTAATTTAGAATCTCATTTGTTCCTATGATATTCTGAGTCTTATTCCCACATTAGAGAGCTATGTAATTGTGAAAAGTGAATCGAGTTTCAAATTTCATTGTGAAAAATGTCTTCATCGTAATTGTGAAACGGTTAACAGATGGAACGAGAATTAGTCGCTCGCCGCGTCTTTGTTTCCATCACGTCGTAAAAAGGCCAATTCACACAGGCTTTGCGGCAGCGGCAAGTCAACTCAGAGTTATATGACCTCAACTCGCGTGGCTGTCTGCAACTGCTTGCAGTCAATAACAAAAATTAATAAAGAATGAATACCAAATAAGTAGAATAACAACTGATATCAATAACGAAAATCTCGTCGAAACAAAAGTGACCAAAGCTGTGTATCCGGTGGTCCGGGGGGGAGGGGGGGGGGGGGGGGGGGGAGCGAGCTTGAGGTGGATGATAACTTCAGCCGTCAAAATGTTATATTCCCGAGAAACCTTCACAGTGCAGTGACGTGATGTCATAAAATAGTCGGAGTAAGCCACCATCTGAAATGCATTGTGGAATGTTTTGACATGTCGATACATGATGTGGCGACAAGTGTGAATTGGCCTTAATGTAATACATAATCCTATGCAGTCTCTCGATGTATTGCTAAGTGCCCAACTCTAATAGTCGTTGAGACAAACTCAAATTTCCGCAGTCTCTTCGTTATTTATGTCCCAGTACATTCAAATATGGATTATAATCTATGCCCGCTCAAACAAGATTACGTGCTTATTCATAAGGCTGGGTTCAGCAACACCGAGAACATTTAGTGAACCTAACATTTTCATATATTCGTGATTAGATCGTAATCGTCTTTTCTGGACCAAGTGTTTTTCTACAGCTTTCCCATTTCTGTATTTTGATTTTATTCGGAGACGCCATCATAGATGCGGGTTCAGTTAGTTTTAGTTTGCCTTTTGGCTTAAAGTTGGGCTCTACCAAAACTACGGCTCGGCAGATGTGGTACAGTAGATAAGTGACGTAGTAGCCTGAATACGGAAAGAAACATGTTTTTTGTGTGTGTGTTTGTTTGCTTTGCGCATAATTAGAACTGCAAAAATCGTTTAGTGTTAGTCCACTGAGAAGTTTATGTCCTTGCAAAATAGCAATTGAATGATTCGGGTAGTAAAAATTAGTTCAACGTGTAACGTCTGCGCATTTATGTAACCAAACCAACTACTTTTGCTACAAGCACAATTTACATGCGGAAATATAAAACTATCTATATAATTACTGTTGTTCTGTTGTAAAAAAATGGTTCAAATGGCTCTGAGCACTATGGGACTTAACATCTGAAGACATCAGTCCCCTTGAACTTAGAACTACTTAAACCTAACTAACCTAAGGACGTCACACACATCCATGCCCGAGGCAGGATTCGAACCTGCGACCGTAGCGGTCTCGCGGTTCCAGACTGAAGCGCCTAGAACCGCACGGCCACACCAGCCGGCAGTTCTTTTGTACTCAATGTAACGTTTGTAAGTAGACTGTTTAGGTTTTTATGTTGGTAACGCCATGTAGCGCTCTATATGAAAATCACTGACTGCGCTGTGTGAAGGCTGTGGTTGGTTTGCATTGTTGGAATTTGCTATTGTCGTGTTGGGCAATGTTAACAGCGCGTAGCGTTGCGCAGTTGGAGGTGAGCCGCCAGCAGTGGTGGATGTGTGGAGAGAGATGGCGGAGTTTTGAGAGCGGGATGATCTGGACGTGTGTCCATCAGAAAGAGTAAATTTGTAAAGCTGGATGTCATGAACTGATATATATATTTGAATACTATTAAGGTAAATACATTGTTTGTTCTCTATCAAAATCTTTCATTTGCTAAGTATGCCTATCAGTAGTTAGTGCCTTCAGTAGTAAGAATCTTTTATTTAGCTGGCAGTATTGGCGCTCGCTGTATTGCAGTAGTTCGAGTAATGAAGATTTTTGTGAGGTAAGGATTCATGAAAGGTATAGGTTATTGTTAGTCAGGGCCATTCTTTTGTAGGGATTATTAAAAGGCAGATTGCGTTGCGCTAAAAATATTGTGTGTCAGTTTAGTGATGATCAGAATAAGCAAAGAGAGAAATGTCTGAGTACGTTCAGTTTTGCTCAGCTGTTTGAAAATCAAATAACGTAAGGGGTTTACCAGTACAATAATTCATAAATTTTTCTAAGGGGACGTTTCACGTTCTTTTTCATGATCAAAGGTAAGATTTCCCTGTCGCTGCTGATAAATGCGAAAGTTGTTTACGAATAACAGAAACATATTTTATATAAGCTCGATGAAGCATTGAAGCGATGTTTGATAGGTTTTTCTTTTGTATTTTCCTAATTTTACCATTTATTTATCTGTTTTTGAGGAAATTGCGCTTTCTAGTGCTATGTGATAAATCTGCATTTTTTTGTTCTTTTTTATTTTTACGACAAAATCCCTCTGTTTGAAGTAACAGATTAACAGTTTTTTAATAAAAATAGAATTAAACATCGATAATTCCAGTTTTGCTATAACTATAGTCAATCGTTTTAGTAACAGATAGGAAAACAACTACGTAGAACAATAATGTTCCTGGCCCTTCATATACCGGCATGCAGTTTTTAGAAGGTTCACCGCTTCCAGTTTCGACGGGAGCCTAGTAAGAGATCGAAATGTGGTGACGATGATACGTATGCAACGCACCTAAGATACATGTAGTGCGGTTACGATCTTAACTGATCAAAGCTTTTAGGAAAATTACCGAAGTCTACGCTTACTTACGATAGTCTACGGTAGCCTACAGTAGTTTTACAACTCTAAGTTTGGCGTTACGTACACACGCGTTAGCTATTCTCACAATGATGGCGTCTTTTGCTGATTATGACGCTGTTAAACCAGATATGTGGCAGCGGATTAAGCTGGAGGCTGTCTCGTTTGACTTACGCAGCAGGACTGCTGGTCTGACGAATTCCAGATAAGCACAGGATGCGGCCCCTTGCCGAGATGGGGCCTGGATACGGAAAGACAGCAGGGCTGCCGCATTCCACGCCTGCTGGGCGTGTGTTGTGTGCTCCACATAGGCGCCGCCCGACGGAGCGCGCCTGCACAATGTCACTGGCGGCTGCAACAGCAACCTCTCGCTCTCCTGCCCCTCTAGAGGCTCCCTGCACACAGATGAGGGAGCACCGTGGCAGACACTTGTTGCCAGGCAGCGCCAGGGTGCGACCAAGCCGGCTGAACAACGCACCGTCTGTATAAGACATAAAGGAAATGAATGCTCCAAGACTAGCTGCAATGAGGTAATATATTTTTAACATTTTACACCACAGGCCTGTTTCGGCTAATTGCCATTTACGAGTTACGTCTGGTTGGAGGCGACGGCCATATTGCATCGATAGTAAATTTTTTTCTGTCTTTTCTTGGTAGGTATAACATTTCTTGATGTTACGAAACGTAAAATACGCGCTTTTGTCAGACATTCTGACAGTTAAAGTTTCACACTTACTGCGATAATATACGTCAAATTTGAACGGTCAAACTACGAGGGCAGTTCAATAAGTAATGCAACACATTTTTTTCTGAAACAGGGGTTGTTTTATTCAGCATTGAAATACACCAGGTTATTCCCCAATTTTTTAGCTACACAACACTATTTTTCAACGTAATCTCCATTCAATGCTACAGCCTTACGCCACCTTGAAATGAGGGCCTGTATGCCTGCACGGTACCATTCCACTGGTCGATGTCGGAGCCAACGTCGTACTGCATCAATAACTACTTCATCATCCGCGTAGTGCCTCCCACGGATTGCGTCCTTCATTGGGCCAAACATGTGGAAATCCGACGGTGCGAGATCGGGGCTGTAGGGTGCATGAGGAAGAACAGTCCCCTGAAGTATTGTGAGCTCCTCTCGGGTGCGAAGACTTGTGTGAGGTCTTGCGTTGTCATGAAGAAGGAGAAGTTCGTTCTGATTTTTGTGCCTACGAACACGCTGAAGTCGTTTCTTCAATTTCTGAAGAGTAGCACAATACACTTCAGAGTTGATCGTTTGACCATGGGGAAGGACATCGAACAGTATAACCCCTTCAGCGTCCCAGAAGACTGTAACCATGACTTTACCGGCTGAGGGTATGGCTTTAAACTTTTTCTTGGTAGGGGAGTGGGTGTGGCGCCACTCCATTGATTGCCGTTTTGTTTCAGGTTCGAAGTGATGAACCCACGTTTCATCGCCTGTAACAATCTTTGACAAGAAATTGTCACCCTCAGCCACATGACGAGCAAGCAATTCCGCACAGATGGTTCTCCTTTGCTCTTTATGGTGTTCGGTTAGACAACGAGGGACCCAGCGGGAACAAACCTTTGAATATCCCAACTCGTGGACAATTGTGACAGCACTACCAACAGAGATGTCAAGTTGAGCACTGAGTTGTTTGATGGTGATCCGTCGATCATCTCGAACGAGTGTGTTCGCACGCTCCGCCATTGCAGGAGTCACAGCTGTGCACGGCCGGCCCGCACGCGGGACATCAGACAGTCTTTCTTGACCTTGCGGCGATGATGACACACGCTTTGCCCAACGACTCACCGTGCTTTTGTCCACTGCCAGATCACCGTAGACATTCAGCAAGCGCCTATGAATATCTGAGATGCCCTGGTTTTCCGCCAAAAGAAACTCGATCACTGCCCGTTGTTTGCAACGCACATCCGTTACAGACGCCATTTTAACAGCTCCGTACAGCGCTGCCATCTGTCGGAAGTCAATGAAACTATACGAGACGAAGCGGGAATGTTTGAAAATATTCCACAAGAAATTTCCGGTTTTTTCAACCAAAATTGGCCGAGAAAAACAATGTGTTGCATTACTTATTGAACTGCCCTCGTATTTAACAGAAGCGTATATTTTATGTTACGTAACAACAAAAAGTATTATACTCACCAAGAAATGACAGAAAAAAAATGACTAGAGATGCAAAATGGTCGTCACTTCTAACTAGACGTCACTAGATAATGGCAATAAGCCGAACCAGGCCTGTCGTGTAAAATATTATAAATATTGCAGCTAGTTTTTGGAGTATTCCTTTTCATTATGTATTACACGGACTTATACTACGCTGCCCACCCAGTGGAACCTAACGTGCCGTCTATTGGACTGCTGTATCTGCATTCTTTTTCACACCATACTTAGGATGGCAGCTATCGCTGAAACAACCGGTTTTCGGATACACTGGTTCTTTCAGCGTCCAGTTTAATCTGGCTGTTACAACCAGTCAACCGGTTCTGAAATAACCGATTTCGGATTTTTAATGTTATTACTTACAATAATAAAAGTAGACTTGGAAGAAAGATGGGAAAGGTAAATAAATAAAACTGCAACCAGTCACTTTCACGTTCATCTTCAGATGGAAGCCCGAAGTTGGATATCTGTTTCAAGCATAATGCTGGGTGCTTGCTTGAGACAGTATGGACGGCACCCAACATAATGCTTGAAACAGATATCCAACTTCGGGGCTGCCATCTGAAGATGAGCCTGAAAAGGTTCTAAAATTGGTTCATGGACTAATAAATAACTATCTGACAAAAATTTACTGGTCGCAATTTTATGTATTTACATTGAATAAACAGTCACGTGTTCTAAAACATCCTTAATGGATAAGCTTAAAAAACTGGAAAAACTCTAAAGAAGGCGATTGAGTAGAATATCACGATCGGTATGGGGTTGAAGCTGCAGCAGAAATATGTCTCCAGCAAAGGTTGCAAAGGCGAAGGAAACGGGCGCGGCGTCAGCGGGGGCGAAAGGTCACAAGATTACGACACTCTTGTTTCGTCACTTTTGCATGGCACCGATTTTTCACCTCGAAGCAACCACAAAATTAAAGGCGCAATTGTTATCCTAAGTTTATAGCACGTCAGTTAAATTATAGTTATGCCAGTAACATTTACCTTGTCTTCCAAGGAACTTTGCGGATATTTTCTCCTTATATGATGTCGCAAGTCAGTTGTGACTCCTCCCATTTTCAATCTTTTAACGCAAATGGAGTATTGTACATCACTGCTGTTGCATTTCGAAAATTGCTTCCAAAATAGGGATTGCACCTTTCTGCAGTACAACTGATGTCGAAGGACGACGGCGAGAAACTACAGCACCGATCAAGTGGGGGAAAGCCTTACACGCTGCACGTACTCGCGTGACATCTAACATGCCACGCCACACTGCAACGTGTACATCATTTTCTCTGCAAAGCTTTACTGATTCTTACGTTGTGTGTTTGTTGCTACTTTCTAACTATAGACCTTGTCATTAAAAAGCTGCTTATCACATTTCCAGATTTCTTTAACAGCGCAATAACCCAATGTCACGAATAATTGTACAGGGTGAGTCACCTAACATTACCGCTGGATATATTTCGTAAATCACATCAAATACTGACGAATCGATTCCACAGACCGAACGTGAGGAGAGGGGCTAGTGTAATTGGTTAATACAAACCATAAAAAAATGCACGGAAGTATGTTTTTTAACACAAACCTACGTTTTTTTAAATGGAACTCCGTTAGTTTTGGTAGCACATCTGAACATATAAACAAATACGTAATCAGTTCCGTTTGTTGCATTGTAAAATGTTAATTACATCCGGAGATATTGTAACCTAAAGTAGACGCTTCAGTACAAATGGCTCTGAGCACTATGCGACTTAACTTCTGAGGTCATCAGTCGCCTAGAACTTAGATCTAATTAAACCTAACTAACCTAAGGACATCACACACATCCATGCCCGAGGCAGGATTCGAACCTGCGACCGTAGCGGTCACTCGGCTCCAGACTGTAGCGCCCAGAACCGCACGGCCAATCCGGCCGGCACGCTTGAGTACAAGTCCTCCGCTGTTCGATCGTGTGTATCGGAGAGCACCGAATTACGTAGGGATCCAAAGGGAACGGTGATGGACCTTAGGTACAGAAGAGACTGGAACAGCACATTACGTCCACATGCTAACGCCTTTTTATTGGTCTTTTTCACTGACGCACATGTACATTACCATGAGGAGTGAGGTACACGTACACACGTGGTTTCCGTTTTCAATTACAGAGTGGAATAGAGTGTGTCCCGACATGTCAGGCCAATAGATGTTCAATGTGGTGGCCATCATTTGCTGCACACAACTGCAATCTCTGGCGTAATGAATGTCGTACACGCCGCAGTACATCTAGTGTAATGTCGCCGCAGGGTGCCACAATACGTTGTTTTATATCCTCTGGGGTTGTAGGCACATCACGGTACACATTCTCCTTTAACGTACCCCACAGAAAGAAGTCCAGAGGTAAGAGGTAAGATCAGGAGATCAGGAGAACGGGCTGGCCAATTTATGCGTCCTCCGTCCTCTCAAACGCCCGTCGAACATCCTGTCAAGGGTCAGCCTAGTGTTAATTGCGGAATGTGCAGGTGCACCATCATGCTGATACCACATACGTCGACGCGTTTCCAGTGGGACATTTTCGAGCAACGTTGGCAGATCATTCTGTAGGAACGCGACGTATGTTGCAGATGTTTGGGCCCCTACAATGAAGTGAAGACCAAGAGGTGGCCGCCAATGATTCCGCACCATATATTTACAGTCCACGGTCGCTGTCGCTCTACCTGTCTGAGCCAGCGAGGATTGTCCACGGACCAGTAATGCATGTTCCGTAGATTCACTGCCCCGTGGTTTGTGAAACCCGCTTCATCGGTAAACAGGTAGAACTGCAACGCATTCTCTGTTAATGCCCATTGACAGAACTGCACTCGATGATTAAAGTCATCACCATATAATTGCTGATGTAGCGACACATGAAACGGGTGAAAGCGGTGACGATGCAGTATGCGCATGACACTACTTTGGCTCAGTCCACCGGACCTCGCAATGTCCCGTATACTCATGTGTGGGTTCATGGCAACAGCAGCTAACACACCAATTGCACCCGCTTCTCCTGTGACGGGCCTGTTAGGACCCGTTTGCATGCTACGACCATACCTGTTGCATACAGTTGGCGGTAGATGTTTTGCAATGTGCGGCACGTTGGATGCTCTCTGTCCGGGTACCGTTCTGCATACACGCTGCAGGCTTAAGCTGCATTTCGTCGACACTCGCCGTAGATGAGTATCATCTCCGCCTTTTCAGAGTTCGAATACACCATGGTCACAGTTCCTACAACACTACACTATCACAGACGTCTGGTAACACGGTGTACTCCAGTTGGTCTGCGTGCGGAGACGAATGCAGAATAACAATAGCAGCAAGCGCTACATGCGGACACTGCGACAGTTAGACCAAACCACAACAGTGCACTACAGCCAAACTCGTAAACACGGTCGTCATTGTAAACATGTCCCTGCAGATGCTGTTCGCCGACCGTGGCCCGTGTTTGTTGCAACACGCAACTGAACGTCGGAAGTTTCAAGCGTCAACTTTAGGTTACAATATCTCCGGATGTCATTAACATTTTACAATGCAACAAACGGCACTGATTACGTATTTGTTTATGTGTTCAGATGTGCTAACAAAACTAACGGGGTTCCATTTTAAAAAAACGTAGGTTTGTGTTAAAAAACATACTTCCGTGCATTTTATTATGGTTTGTGTTAAACAATTACACTAGCCCCTCTACTCACGTTCGGTCTGTGGAATCGGTTCGTCAGTATTTGATGTGGTTTACGAAATATATCCAGCGGTAACGTTAGGTGACTCACCCTGTATATTACTTTTTTTAAAAAAAGTTTTCATTAAATGTCAAAAATTTTAGCCCTGCTAATTTGGCAAATTGATCTGCTAGTTTCTGTACCCGTTTATTAATTAAAAAGCGAAAAGAAATTTCTTATAACCGAGACCAAAAAAATACCGAAAAATACCGGCTATTCAGACCCAAAACACATATTTCGGTTTTAACTGGTCGGTTTATCCCATACCTGTACCACACAGTGTAAAGTGGAACTCAAACGACAAAACTTCGGAGAACTCATCCTATATCTACATGGTTACTCTGCAATTCACACTAAAGTGCCTGGCAGAGGGATCATCGAACCATTTTCATACTACTTCTCTACCATTCCACTCTCGAATGACACGTGGGAAAAAAGAACACGTAAATCTTTCCGTTCGAGCTCTGATTTCTCTTATTTTTTTATGATGATCATTTCTCCCTACGTACTTGGGTGTCAACAAAATATTTTCGCATTCGGAAGAGAAAGTTGCTGATTGAAATTTCGTAAATAGATCTCTCCGCAAAGAAAACCGCCGTTGTTTCCATGACTGCCACCCCTACTCGCATATCATATCAGTGACACTCTCATCCCTATTGCGCGATAACACGTAACGAGCTGCCCTTCTTTGCACTTTTTCGATGTACTCCGTCAATGTCCTGATAAGGATCCCATACCGCGCAGCAATAATCCAGCAGAGGATGGACAAATGTAATTGGGCTGTCTCTTTAGTGGGTTCGTAGCATCTTCTAAGTGTTCTGCCAACAAAGCGCAGTCTTTGTTTCGCTTTCCCCACAATATTTTCTATGTGGTCTTTCCAATTTAACTTGCTCGCAATTGTAATTCCTAGGTATTTAGTCAAATTGACAGCCCTTAGATTTGTGCGATTTATCGTATACACAAAATTTATAGTGTTTCTTTTAAGACCCATTTGGATGACCTCACAATTTTCTTTGTTTAGTGCCAACTGCCACTTTTCGCACCATACAGAAATTCTCTCTAGATCATTTTGTAATTGGAATTGAACGTCTGATGATTTTACTAGACGGTAAATTACAGCGTCATCTGCAAACACACTGTGGATGACGGACTGCGATTGTGATTTAAATTGACGGGTTATGTAGGCTATACACAACTTAACTATACGAATGTAATACGATTTATAGTTCCATTAACTAGTTTTCGAGCCACTACACGGCTGCACAAGGATTCTACAGCGTTCCATGGTAATCTATGTCTATTACATACGCCAGTAATTCATTCACTCTAATTATGTAGTAAATATTTCACTATATTTATCTATAACTTGTATCATCCATATTACAAGTATGTTGTAAACGTTTATCGCTTAAATGTGTCCTTTGTGGCCAAGGGGAATCGTATAAGGGATGTACATTAATGAAAGCAACAAACTGCACGAACGGATTCCTGACTGGAAACTGAGCAAAATCGGTGCTACGAACATGTGTCCGGAAATGAACAGTGCGCGTGCAACGACAACAAAGCGCCCCGTATCAGTACAGACTTGCAACGCATCCGACTTACAACGGATGTTCAGACTGGCCTCCGAGAGGCTGCAGGTGATAATGATAGTAACGTTTGTCATGCAGGATAGACATACTCGTACTTTGGCTTACACCATGTTGCCTGGCCACTTGCCTGGAGTTTGTACTAGGGTTCGTCTCAACATCCTATAGAACCCGATCCTCAAAATCTGGTGTACGCACAGTCCGCCGCCTCGCTGCACGTTCGTCTGTCTGATAGGACCCATGATCACACAAACGCCCAAAAAGGACTTGAAATGTTTTGTGTTGTGGCTGGCGTCTGCGACGATACTTGTTTTGGCATTGCCGAGCTGCCTCTCGACCGTTTGCATCTGCTTGGCCGTACACAAACGCCATCTCGGCTTGTTCCCGACATGAATACCGGACCACTGTGCTGCTTTCAGTACGGTGCGTCAATCACAGGGCCTGCAACGCCCAAAGAACATACGGCACGTTGTCAGAGGAGCTTCCATCTTCCGTGGCGGCTATCCATTCCCGGACACAGTTTGTCGGTATTATTAATGTTAACCCTATATGTTGAATGAAAATTGACAGAAATCTTTTATTTAAGTAACAAAATATTTTTCAAATACGTACATGGATGTCTCTAAGGAAACCAACCGCCCAACTAGAACGTACGCCGTAATTTCATCCAACTTCATTTCTTAGAAAATTCTACTAGCGGATATCTTTCTCCTACCGATATTCGAGCTATACATTCACTTTTGCTAATACGCGACTGAAGAATTTTAATTCCTGAACTTTCCTGTGTCTGATAGATACTATGCAGAAAACAGATAGAGCAGTAATAAAGTGGTTTATTGTCAATAGCTTAAGAACAAGATTCCTCTACGAGCAACTAATTCTGTCGTGGTACATTATTGGACAATACATACTGCAGTACCGGCGGTAGAGGTGAATTGATAAAATGTAGCTGCGTGCCTAGGTACTGCGCCAATAGTACCCAACCACGATATCATTGCACATGGCCGTCATCGAAAACACCCAGTGACGTTACAGTAAACAAGTACAGTGGTGACTAAGGAAAAAGCTCCGCAATTTCAACCCTTTCGGGTCAGTGGCGAATCTACTATCAACCCCGATCTCGGGCTGACTCACGACTAGGCGAGCAAAGCGTCCTCACTACTACCTGCAGTAATATTGTGATCGACTAATACAGTTTACGATGTTTCACGTGTTTACGTCATCGTGTCAAAAATAACTTTGTGGACGGACGAGACGTCTTTAAATTTATTGCTGATGAGGAAAGAACATCTCGAGAGCGGAATCAAAAGAGATAAATGAAAGTGATTTTGACATTTTGTAGCCGGTGATTTGCAAATAACGGAAGCAGGGCCATCGCGCCGGAGAGAGACGTGAAAGTATCCAACCTGAAGAAGAAGAAGAAGAAGAAGAAGAAGACGAAGAAGAAACAGTGTGGTCACAGTATTGCTTTGAGAATACGTCTAACTATGGAAATAAGCGATTTCTGAGATACAATGCAGATTAGAAAACGTGTTATAAAACTTTAGGGTCAGAATTGTGCGGGATATAGATATTTTGCCGGCCAGGGTGGCCGAGCGGTTCTAGGCGCTACAGTCTGGAACCGCGTGACTGCTACGGTCGCAGGTTCGAATCCTGCCTCGGGCATGGATGTGTGTGATGTCCTTAGGTTAGTTACGTTTAAGTAGTTCTAAGTTCTAGGGGACTGATGACCACAGAAGTTAAATCCCATAGTGCTCAGAGCCACTTGAACCATAGATATTTTGAAATTAGGAACCAATGATCGAAAATAAATATTTTAGGCGGGTCGAAGTCTTAAGTGAGCAACGAACATGACGGGTATGTTGTCGCGTCTTTAGTTTCCTGCGAGCGGATCAGAATGGGAGCTAGACGCTAAATCCAGTAATAAGGTCGCTCGTGCAACTCGCAGTCCTGGTGCTGCAAAACAAGCTGAAAATTCTTTGCAGATAAGGGAACTCGGTGGCATAAGGGACGTATACTTCTGATGAAATAACTGAGATGAAACATGAGGTAGGATAAGACCACTGTCGAACCGTAAGAGGCACCTGCATGTACCCTGTTCACCTAAGTGCCATGAGAAACTAAGTCCCGTCCCGAGAGCAGAGTGACTCAGGTCCAGCGTCTGTGGCAAATGTCGAAGGAATCTCTGTCTGATGCAACCCCCCGCAATCACGCGCGTCTCCCGTGTCCTGTCGTCCTTCCAGAACATTCTGTTGTAGCTGGCCATGTAGCTCCAGCGTCCCTTGCCACAAAGACATAACCTCTCCTGCTTCCCAGCGCCCTGGCTGACATTAGGCTGCTTTCCTACATGTTCATCTTATGCAATCTCACGCATTTCTACTCACATCCGTGACAGTGTGTTTGTAAAGTATTTCGCGTCATAACTAACAGCTGACTGTCACATCGAGGTTCGTGGAACTACTTACTTGCCCTCTAGCCTGTGCTTTCGTTACTCACGAGTTCTGGTTGGTACGATCTGCTATGTAGCACACGAGCATTTGCTAACATCGCTCGTGCGGAGACTGGTTATTTTCAGACTTGACAGACATAGGTTTGTCAAGAGAAAAGTCAGCCACTATCTAGTACAGAGGGCCTGATGTGGCATATTATATCGCCGAATTCGGTAGCCTATAAAACACACTGGAGATCAGCTGATGCTATTCTATTTTTAGCAAACGAAGAACACGTTTTGCGACATCGCCTCCTGCAGGCTCCTTAAATTTGCACGCGAGACGAGCTAACTGGCTAATTGCGATGCTAAATAACTTGGAAACGGCGGAACATATCAAATTTTTTTCTTAACAATTATTTGGCAGCACAACGTCCCCTGCAACACCTTTAGAAGGTTTTCAAATTGTTACGGACCACCCTGTATTAAGGACTTCTAAATACATAGTTACAAGTCAGGGTTTCTAATAGACAGTTTCGAATATTTACGTAGGATGCGAAAGAGATTTAAATTGGTTTCTGTGTTAGTGCTATAGACACTTTCGAGTAGACGGTAGTGTCTGAGGGCATGTTACTGTTTAAACATAGTGGTGCACATTAATTCTCGTATCTTGCAGACATATTCCGCCTATTTTTTTATACTTTTTATAGGTGTTTTCTGTCGACACCAGGCTGTTTGACTTCATGAGTCTGGTAAGACACCGAAAAGCGAAGAAAACAGCCAGATAATAGCCCTCAGAAATTAAGAACCTTCAACATCGCAGCGCGTCAGCAATCGTTGGTTAATATATTAAAAAACTAAAAACCCGCCTCGACTGCGAAAAAATCATCTAGTGTTAACCTAGGTTTCGGCGTAGATAACTACACCTTCTTCAGTACAACAATAAGACCCACAAGTGCCTGAGAAGACCTTTGTCAATGATTAAAAAAACACCATAGCTACACATTTATAAACGAAAAAAAAAGGAAAACACAAACAGGACATATGTACAAAGTCAAAACCACTACTCTACTTGCTGCATCTGACACCTCGGCTGGTACGAATTTAAGAACCTTAAACATCGCAGCGCGTCAGCAATCGTTGGTTAATATATTAAAAAACTGAAAACCCACCTCGATTGCGAAAAAAGCTGCAATTTATGGCGGGTCATGGCCCATCGAACATAGGCCGGTGTGAGGTGGAGCGTACACCACCAAGTTAAGTAGTGGTTTTGACTTTGTACATATGTACTGTTTGTGTTTTCCTTTTTTTTCGTTTATAAATGTATAGCAGTGGTGTTATTTTAATCATTGACAAAGGTCTTCTTAGGCACTTGTGGGTTTTATTGTTGTTCTGAAGAAGGTGTAGTTGTCTACGCCGAAACCTAGGTTAACACTAGATGCTTTTTTCGCAATCGAGGAGGGTTTTTAGTTTTTTCATATGATCTCAGAAATATTAAAGGATGCTGCATAGAAAGAGAGAAACGTTTTTCAAGAATAAAAAAATGATTCAAATGGCTCTGAGCACTATGGGACTTAACATCTTAGGCCATCAATCCCCTAGACTTAGAACTACTTAAACCTGACTAACCTAAGGACAACACACACATCGATGCCAGAGGCAGGATTCGAACCTGCGACCGTCACAGCAGCGCGGTTCCAGACTGAAGCGCCTATAACCGCTGGGCCATATCGGCCGGTGATTAATTACATTCTTTAATTGATTAAGAGGGAGTGAAGTTGCAGAGTGGTTGCTGAGGCAGTTGTTTGTCGCCGGCGCTGAGCCTGCCCCCCTGCCTCAGTGACCTGGTAGGGGCGGCGCGACCGCTCCGCGCCATGGGACCCGCCCGCTGACTGGTGCAGAGGAAGCACACGCCGCCGCCGTCGGCGCCCAGCCGTATCGTATCGACTTTGAAGTGAATAATGGCGAGCCCGCCGCGGAAGTAAACCGAGCCAGTCGGCGCGCGACGCAATGGGAAATCGATACGTACAGCCGGATCCACTTTTCCGCGAGGCAAGCTTTCCGAGCAGACGTCCACCGACGCCAGCGCCGAGGACGTTGATGGCCGATGCGAAGCTTTTTCTGCTAGTCGTCCGGAGGGCGAAACAACGACTTGCCGGAGAAGCGACTGGGAGTGAGGAGGAACTGTGAAACGGCGTCAGGGAGGTGGGCTGAGGAACTGCGCTCTGTCTCGGCGCTTGTCCTGTTGCATCATCTGGCCCTGGCTCGGGTGGTTTATGGTTGCTAGAACTGGCGTTGGTTCCCATTCATTCGCAGCCAACGAGGAGCGTATATGAATAAATTGAGACCACCACCGAAACCTCAGTACTATACTTCATATGTCAAACAGGCATCATTTACATCCATAAGTCAACCGCCCCCATGAACCATGGATCTTGCCGTCAGTGGGGAAGATTGTGTGCCTCAGCGATACAGGTAGCCGTACCGTAGGCGTAACCACAAGGGAGGAGTATCTATTGAGGCGCCAGACAAACGTGTGGTTTCCGAAGAGAGGCAACAGCCTTTTCAGTAGTTGCAGGGGCAACAGTCTGGATGATTGACTGATCTGGCCTTGTAACAACAAGGAAAAGGGCCTTGCTGTGCTGGTACGCTGGCCGCTGTGGCCGAGCGGTTCTAGGCGCTTCAGTCCGGAACCGCGCTGCTGCTACAGTCGCAGGTTCGAATCCTGCCTCTGGCATGGCTGTGTGTGATGTCCATAGGTTAGTTAGGTTTAAGATGTTCTAAGTCTAGGGGACTCATGACCTCAGATGTTAAGCCCCTTAGTGCTTAGACCCAATTTGTGCTGGTACTATGAACGGCTGAATGTAAGGGGAAACTACAGCCGTAATTTTTCCAGACGACCTGCAAGCTGTACTGTACGGTTAGTTTGCTGATGACATTGTCATTCTGTCAGACACAGCAAAGGACTTGGAAGAGCATTTGAACGGAATCGACTGTGTCTTGAAAAGAGTGTATAAGATGAACACCAACAAAATCAAAACGAGGATAATGGAATGTAGTCGAATTATATCAGGTGATGCTCAGAGAATTAGATTAGGAAACGACACACAGCAGTAGATGAGTTCTGCTGTTTGGGAAGCAAAATAACTGATGTTGCTCGAAGTAGGGAGGATATCAAAATTTAGACTGGCAACGACAAGAAAAGCGTTTCTGAAGAAGAGAAATGTGTTAACTTTCAGTGTAGATTTAAGTGTTAGAAAGTCCTTTCTGAAAATATTTGTAAGGAGTGTAGCCATGTGCGGAAGTGAAACATCGGCAATAAACAGTTCAGACAATAAGAGAATAGAAGCTTTCGAAATGTGGTGGTACAGAAGAATGCTGAAGATTAGACGGATCGATCACTTACTAATGAGGTGGTACTGAATACAACTGGGGAGAAATTTGTGGCACAACCTGACTAGAAGACGAGATCGGTTGGTAGGACACATTCTGAGGCATCAAGGGATCACCAATTTAGTACTGGAGGGCAGCGTGGGAGGCAAAAACCGTAGAGGGAGACCAAGAGATGAATACAATAAGCAGATTTAAAGGGATATAGGTTGCAATAATATCTCGGAGATGAAGAGGCTTGCACAGGATAGAGTAGGGTGGAGAGCTGCATCAAACTAGTCTTTGGACTGAAGATAACAACAACAACAACAACAGCATTTCATTAGTAAGTAAAATCTAGCATGATTATTCTTTCGTGTCCTATTCGTTCTTATGACTGTACAATAAAAGTTTAACATTAGCCTCACGCGTTCCACTTAATTTATGTTCGAATTACCTTCAGTTGTCTGATACACATGATTCGAGTTCTTATAAGTATACGCTAGATACAAGTCGAATCATTTGCCAGGAAGTTTCAGGTCAGAGCACACTCAGCTGCACAGCGAAAATCTCATTCTGGAAGCATCCCCTCAAGCTGTGGCTAAGCCATGTCTCCTCTTCCAAAACTGCTTCTCCCGCAAGTTTTGCAGGAAAACCTCTCTGAAGTTTGGAAGGTAAGAGACGAGGTACTGGCGGAAATACAGCTACGAGGACGGGTCGTGCTTGGGTAGCTAAGCCGGTAGGACGCTTGCCCGCGAAAGGCAAAGGTCCCGAGTTCGAGTCTCGATCCGAAAGACAGTTTTAATCTGCCAGGAAGTTTCAATTGGAAACAATTTTAAAAGAATTTTCTACACATAGAACTGACGACTAGCTTCTGTTTTTAGGTTGCAACCCACTTAAGCCAAAGATCTTTCCGGACTTTAAATCTACTCGTAATAAACTACGCGTCCATTATTATACAAATGAACTAATGATTGATTAGACATTTAATGACACATCTCTTCCGAACTAAATTATTTCGTTTGGCTGTCTAGTGTACGTTTTCTTTATTTTTGTTGTTTTATCCAGTATATTTGGCAGCCTACGTGGATCTTAATCTGTGCCGCCAAACTCACTTCCTGGATTCGGTGTGGGGTGGCGGTGGGATGAGTGGACTGCTGTATCCTGTTGTGGGGTTGTGAACCACTGAGGGCTACGGCGGGGCGAAGCCTCTCCGTCGCTTCTAGGTCCACAGTTCCATACAATACAATGCAAGAATCAATCTGAATCTATAGTCTAACACAACCGAACTCGGCCAATGTCAGTAATGATTACACCTGTGTCAGGTTGTTGTAGCTGATGTATTCGGCGCTATGTTGGCACCTGAGAAACGATTTTGCCACGATCTCTGTCAGTAAGTGACACAGACTACCTCCTTTTAAAGTGCCCGAAAGTGTAGACATTTCGCTCTTAAATATGTCGACAGTAAATGCAGCCTAAAAAAGGTGAATAAATTGTTCAAATGGCTCTGAGCACTAAGGGACTCAACTTCTGAGGTCATCAGTCCCCTAGAACTTAGAACTACTCAAACCTAACTAACCTAGGGACATCACGCACATCCATGCCCGAGGCAGGATTCGAACCTGCGACCGTAGCGACCTCGCGGTTCCAGACTGTAGCGGCTAGAACCGCACGGCCACTCCGCCCGGCAGAGGTGAATAAAAATATTTATTTTACCTCCGTGAATTCTTTCTCTGCAGATGTCCGTACAGATCTGCAAATAAATACACTTTTTCTTTTATTATAAATCCAGTCACGAAACTAAAATGTTTATTAATAATCCGTAATTAACAAAGATTTGTGGTCCCTGACTGTGTTTATAGTAAAATTAGAAAGTCATAGATCGCTGGAAAACCTTACTGCGACTATGACGCAGCTCATGAATCATTTTCCTTGTTGAACGTTCATTCAGATATCGTATACGCACCTGTTATGAAAACAGACTCAATCCCAATAGGAAGAGATTCGTTTGACCATTAGAATTGCTACTGTCGCAAGTTCGAATCCTGCCTCGGGCATGGATGTGTGTGATGTCCTTAGGTTAGTTAGGTTTAGATAGTTCGAAGTCTAGAGGACTGACGACCTCAGATGTGAAGTCCCATAGTGCTCAGAGCCATTTGAACCATCTTAGTTACTGTCACGCTGCTGTGTAAGTGTGTTCCTTTGATTTTGTTGGAGCTGTAGTAAATGTTAAGCTTTTGATAGAGCGGTTATTTGTGTAGCTCTTGAATTATGAAAGTTATGACATAATGACGTTTCGTAACAGCTGTATTGACATCGCTGACTCAACTGTCAGCACAGCTGTCACGAAACGTGATTACGAAATAAATTTTCTTAATTCGACAACTACAAAAATAACTGTTCCAGCAAGAGCTTAATATCTACTACAGCTCCAGCAACACCAGAGGTGCAAACTTAAACGACAGTATGACAGCAACTGAGACACAGATGTCAAACGGATATGAAGACTACCTGATATAACCCGAAATGGCAATCGCGCCGAAATAAGCCTATAACAATAAACATTATAACCAAACACAGCAGCATCTTGGTCTCATGAAATAATGCATCATATCCAAGGATTCCTTGATTAGTTGTCTGTAACTGACACTCCATGCATCTACCATTGCATGACTAAACATTATAGACATAATTCAAAAGCCAAGATCGCTTAAATACTGTTTACTAGATAACCGGTTTCAACATACTAGAAGTTCCATCACCGGATCTGAATGTAGATTAACATTTATAAACCCTCTGGATATAACGATACATGAGGCAGACCATCTCATGTATCGTTATATCCAAATGATTGATAAATGTTAATCTACATTCATATCCGATGATGCCACCTTTAGCGTGTTGAAACCGGTTATCCAGTAAACAGTATTTAAGCGATCTTGGCTTTTGAATTATTTCTACAAGAGAGTGATCGCCCCACTACGCACTGTGTGTTCACTGCAAAACATTATATATAACTGTTATATTTTTGACATTGTGTTTTTTAATTGTAGATGTGTATGTATGTATGTATATAACACTTGCTGTTAATAAAAAGTCTATGCTGAATAATGATCTTCGACCGAAATTGGTTACGTAATAAATGATAAATTGAACAGCAGCTTTACGTGTTACATCATGTCATTTCTACAACTTGCTAATCAGCTCTTGCCTCAAAAGACAGTTCTCTCATGATCTGCTCGGGCGAAATGTGTAACATATTGCATTTACATTTTTTGTCCACGTCCACCGAACACAGAAAAGAACGTTTGGGGCGAATTGTTTGTTACGTATCTTGCAGTTAGACACCAATGCAACAAAATCACTCTCAATGCTCACGTAGCACTAAGATTACAACTGCCAATATCCAGCACGACTGCTTTTGAACGTAATGGTGATCATGCTGAATTAGCCAACATGGAGTAATGTGTAAAATCAGTACCAAATTATGTGGCCTTGTAAATCTATTAGCAGAGAACACAAATTCAACAGAAGTTCAACAAGATAAAGTTTATCAGCGAGTAACCCACTCACGACTATAAGTTCTCGATTACGATAACGGACTGTGCGTTAACGATGTTTGAAGGTAAGAAGTAATATTACTTGTTAACAACCCATCGAGGACGATGTCTTTAGAGGCAGAACACAAGGTCGGATACGACAAGGATGGAGAATGACATGGGACACGTCCTTCTCCAGGAGACATCCTGAACGAGTTTGTTTGTAAAGGTTCTGTTATCCTAAGCATTTTAGTGTTTATGATCTTCGGTACACCTGCTCCTTTGTGTACTCGTCCACTGCACCACAGGTATTTTATTTGTTTGGTGGCACCGTGAATGATTTTGCTTCTCACTCCAGTAAAGCTTTCTTCTTTTATTCTCCCAAAAAAAAAAAAATGGTTCAAATGGCTCTGAGCACTATGGGACTTAACTGCTGAGGTCATCAGTCCCCTAGAACTTAGAACTACTTAAACCTAACTAACCTAAGGACATCACACACATCCATGCCTGAGGCAGGATTCGAACCTGCGACCGTAGCGGTCGCGCAGTTCCAGACTGCAGCGCCTAGAACCGCTCGGCCACTCTGGCCGGCTTTATTCTCCCAGATTTAGTACAAATCGTCTACTTGTATATTACCCAACGTAACTGCTCCCCTGTTTCTTGTTTATGAGCGCGTATATGTCTGGGCATTTTGTAAATCTCTGTGTTATTGTGGCTACGGGGCGTATATTCAGTAGTGAGCGACTCAAACACACCGCCTTTAACGTTCGCCTGTTGGTGGCAGAATCTGGGAACAGCAGCCCGACTTCCCACCTTGATCAAAAGCTGCCACAGAGCCCTCAGTAAAAGGAAACAAAACAGGGGGGGGGGGGGGGGGGCTGTGATTCCGCAACTGCGAGGAGGTACCTGTTGCTTTCGAGGTTCTAAAAGGCCTTTATTCAAGTGCCATACTGCCAGAGAGGATTGAAGTACCATTCATTCGAAAGTAATCTACTTATTCGTGGCTCACTCGCGTGGATCGTATGATGGTGTAACTGCGATTGTGAGATATGCCGGTCCCAGATCAGCACTACGTTATTCTGTTTCTATCAAAGTAATGTTTAGTATATCTTATGCCTAAATATGATTTCCTAGGCGTTCTTAATCATACCGGTCTGGTCACAAATTTGTTGTTGTTGTTGTTGTGGTCTTCAGTCTTGAGACTGGTTTGATGTAGCTCTCCATGCTACTCTAGCCTGTGCAAGCTTCTTCATCTCCCAATACGTAGTGCAGCCTACATCCTTTTGCTGCACAGGGTTTTCATAAAATTAATCGTGCTTTTTTTTTTTTTTTTTTTTTTTTCTTCGCCAGTGGCAAATACATTCTCTAGTCCCTAATGATCTGTATGTGGACGATTAATTTCAAATCAAAAACTCTTTCTAAAATACATCTTTCACGTTTTCTTGACCACAACATTACTCTTTTATGAAGAAATTTGTTGACTACGAGTCATAGCACTTACGAATAAATTTATAATGATTTTGGGCTCATTACATTATTTATTTTCGTATCATGATGATGGTCATATTGATGAGCTAAACTTAAGTTAAATAAAAAGTTCACAAAATACATCAAGACCCTACCGCAAGCAGTACACGACGGCAAAATTAACGGGTGGCAAAGATGGCTCACACGGAATCGTTGTTTATTTGTCAGTTAACCTACTGTACTTTTCATCCTATGCGCTCCGCAAAAAAGAAAAAAAAAACAAGCTATAATACTCCAATAACAGTGGAGCAGCCTTTGCGAAAAATTGATTTTAGAGAAGGATCGTAATGTTGTTCTACTGTTCCACACATACTTTTCTACAGGTGAAGAAGAACAAGGAATAAGTAAGAGTATTACTTATCGAGCGATGCAGTGTACTGACTAAGCCACAGGATCTGCTTTTGGGAAGAGTGAGGTTCAAAATGTAGTTCGTTTCCCCGAATTTCTTAAGGCAAGTGGTGTTATGATTTCTTGGATACAACCGATTGGTTCCCAGTCCATGTCCCGCCGACGAGAAGTTAAATCCTGATATTCCTTAGCATCGCATTACTAGACAGAATAGCAATACACACATTGTTGTTTGCGAAAACTTTAATACCAAGGAAGAGGCAAGTGATTACAATGAAATTTATTCCACAGTTTAAGGACTTGACTATACGCAAGTGCCTGGAATAACAGAACCGTGAAAATACAGTACGGTGTGAAGCTGTGACGTGCTGCAATCAGTGTTTCTGGACGTCGTAGCTTACAATCAAAGAGGGCATGGATACACGAGGTATGTGAGGAAAATAATGAGACTGACAACACTGAGAGCAATCTCACAACGCTGTGTTCTACTTGTGTAGGCCGGTGTGTTCATCCCTTTAAGATGTTGCGTCCCAGTTTCAGCTCCGTACAGCCGTCACGTGATTTTTGACAGCGCCATCAGTGAAGCTGTATTTTTGTTGCGTGTTACAAAGACAGAATAGCGGAATTCAGAGCAACGTTATGAAATGAAGTTTTCTGTTAAACTTGGGGAATCCGCAGATGTGACCTTTGTAAAGTTGAAACAGGCCCATGTGGAACATTCGTTATCAAGAGCACAAGTTTTCCGCTGGCAGATATCATTTTTGGAAGGCCGAGAACGCATTGAAGATGAACCTCGCTCAGAGAGACCTTCAACTTCAAAAACCAACGAAAACGTCGAAAATGGGCGTGCTCGTATGAGATCAGACCGACGTTTAACAATAAGGATGATGGGTACCTGTTAAACGCTTTCAGCATACAAGCTAAGGAAAAGGATAAAAAGAATCAGACCGGACATGGTGCACAAGATGATACTCCATCATGACAACGCCCCCATGTAACACGGCCACTTCCGTTATGGAATTTTTGACTTCAAAAGACATTACTGTTGTTCCACAGCCCCCTATTCATCTGATCTAAGTCGTTGTGACTATTTTCTTTTCCCGAAATTGAAAAATCTCTTAACTTGATGTCATTTTCGGAGTCTGGAGGACGTTCAAAAGAATATTACAGACGTGTTAAAGGTCTGACCAATAGAAGCCTTTCTGCGCTGCTGCCAAGACTGGGAACGATGACTCCACCAGTGTATAGCTGCCGAAGGTAATTAATTTGAAGGGGACAATATAAAATCTTCGATAGATAAACAGTCAGTCTCATTACTTTCCTCGTAAGGCTGGGGAACACACTGCCGCACGGTTTGCACGCGCGTCTACAAAGCAACGGCAGTGGTTGCAGCAGGACCACGACGAACAGGCAGTCGTCCGGCCATACCCCACAAATGTTCGATAGGCGACAGTTCGGGCTGACGTTCATACAAGTGAAGCCGTGTTAGCCGTTGTTCTTCGAACGTGACTTGCACGTTCTTCGCCCTATGTGCTGGGGTGTTGTCCTGCTGAAATACGGCATCTAGAACTGCCTCTAGGAGGAGCCTACGTGATACAGCGGCTGTTGTTAAAGCTTTCCTCGGTAAGTTGGAGACGCATAGTATGTTATAGCTAATAACATCTCCAAACCACCACACTTTTCGTTTGTCGGCTATGCCACTCAGCAGTACAATCCTAGCCGATTACATTCGCCACAGCATCTTGTAATACGTACGCTACCACTGAAGGACAAGTTGAAGTGGGACTCGTTCGAAAACTCTAGATGCAGATTAAGTTGGCAGTCATCTCACGCCATGGTTGCATTGTGTCGTCCAGTATCCACTTGGCGCTTTTTGCGCCCGTCTTCTATCCACTGGTTCCACAAACACAGCACTGTCGTAGCAGTCTATCTTGTACGAACCGTAATGTCTCGAAGACCAATCATTCTTCCCCGTTCGAGCTCACTTGCTGATACTGAGCCTTTTGACGCCTGCAATTTTTGCACATTTCCACTTCGTTTGACAGCTCTGCAGCAACTGGGCATAGCGTAACACCGGCCTGTCCAATCAAAGACTGCGCTGCTGGGGCGAAGTGCATGTCATATCCCTGCAATCTTAATCGAGCATTACGGTACCACTGTTTACCAACATCTTCTGATTCTGAAGTGATTCAGACCATTCATTCTGGGTGTTGCAGTTTCCTTAAACAATAGTGTATGAATAAGACATTTTGTACACAAAATATTTTTTTTAATTTTTATCTTTACACCTCATTCGCTCATTTTCTTATCTAAATTAGGTGACCGAGCGAGGTGGCGCAGTGGTTAGCACACTGGACTCGCATTCGGGAGGACGACGGTTCAATCCCGTCTCCAGCCATTCTGATTCAGGTTTTCCGTGATTTCCCTAAATCGTTTCAGGCAAATGCTGGGATGGTTCCTTTGAAAGGGCACGGCCGATTTCCTTCCCAATCCTTCCCTAGCCCGAGCTTGCGCTCCGTCTCTAATGATCTCGTTGTCGACCGGACGTTAAACACTAACCTCCACCTCCACCACCTCTAAATTAGGTTACGTCAGCAGTGTGAGGGACTTATAATTCACTACAGATCATATACTTGCTTGTTTTTTCGATATCCACAGCAATTGTCAATAGGTGAAATATGTGAGAGTGGCCGTTATGATATCATAGAAACTGATTATTTCCAGCGTTGTCATTTTCCTTTTCCCACTCAAATGTTTAATTATTCGCAGCAGAATATCGAACTGCTGAGCGTCATAGTAATGTCTTACCCAAGCCTTCAAAATCTCTCGCTACGCTCAATAGTCGATCTTTTTAGACCGTTGGCTGATATTTGTATTGAGCATACGGGTATGGGAATAGCTGCTTCCAGCTGCAGCTCCGATTAATCAGCTTATATTTCTTGCGGAATGCCGCAACAAGGTTTCAACAGAGCAGTGCAGTTCCTCTATTCCTTCGTCGCAGACGTTACACTGTAATAAAAAAATAACACAATATGTTGAAAAAACATCCTACTGCTTCATGTTTCCGAGAGATTTAATTAAGTCATGGAAGTCACATGTTCTCTGAACAAACTACCCGTTACGGCACCTGACTTGCTCATAAATGTAGGCATCGTTTTTTTTTCAAGTGCGACACAACGAGCAGCAGCGAATGAGCTGCATACAGCGGCACTCTGCTGATTTCCAACGACACTAAAAGATAAGTCTACAGTAGCAGGAAGAAGGAAGTGAATAAAATCATAGTGTAACAAGAAGTTAGAATATGCTTCTGGGGCTTGCCCAAGCACCTCACACACACAAACATAAGCAAACGCGTGCATATCACTGCCGGATGTTCCGCTGATACGAAAGCAGGCTGACCTTGTGTCTCATACGAGGTAGTTTCGTTTCGCTGCTACAGAAGTAGAAATAAACTTGCAACGAAAAGAACATGTGGCTGGAGCACATGTCATCCGTGTCCACCGGTTCCGTTACTTCAACAGAGAGGGATGTATCACTGAAATGATGAGAAATTGGGAAAGGGGGGGAGGGGTGGGGGGGAAATCGTTAGCGTGAGAACCAAAATTAAGAACATGGCGTCCATGTGCTGAACACAGCTAGCGAACTTCAACAGAAAACTGTGGACACAGAATTTTAATTTTCACTTGGATATGACCTCACTGCACATCTATTTTTCGAAGGAGAGTTTCTCTTGGAGTGTAACGGAGAGCCCAAAAATCTGTGCCAGAACGTACTCTGAATTCAACAGTGATGAACTACGCTAAACAAAATGGTTATGTACATAGCAGCCATCTGTGACAACCTAGGAAAAAAGCGCTGACTGCACAGGAGCAAGCAGTGAGAATTATACTGTAAGTAACCTGTTTGTATGTTTATATGTTAGTAGCGCGACAGACTGCATTAATAACGCCGACAGCACTGTGCGCCCTCTGTAAGAGACTCTGTGGTTGGTCAGACTAGCAGTTGGAGGTGAACAGCCAGCAGTGTTGGAAGTTGGGAGTGAGTAGTCATCAATGACGGAGGTTAGAGGTTAATAATTGGCAGTGTTGGAGGTTTGCAGTATTAGAGCGAGCGGACTATCTGAATGTGTATCCGTCATGGAAATTTATTAGTGATGATTATATAATTTTTTTCAACTGGCTGTCCCTTAAGGTAAAATCTGCTAAATATATTGTTTGCTCTGCAACAAAATCTTTCCTTTGCTAAGCACATGCCTATTAGTAGTTAGACTTCAGTAGTTAGAATCTCTTATTTAGCTGGCAGTATTGGCGCTTCTATCGCTGTAGTTCGTGTCATGAAGATTTTCTGTGAAGTAAGTGGCTTAAGATATGTATGGGTTATTGTTCGGATTTCTTCTAACTCAGGACCATTCTTTTGTACTAATTATTCGAAGTCAGGTTATCATTTTTGAGCAGTCAGATTGCGTTGTGCTAGGATATTGTGGGTCATGAATGAATAGAGTAAGTTTGAGCTGTATTAGTCAGGGCAAATTCTGTAGACCAGAAATGGAACGATAAAGACAAGCAAAGTGACAATTGCATTCAGTTTCACTCAGCGGTTTAAGTAAAAATATAACTAAGAAGTTTCAATATTATGTTTACCCAATCACTGTCTAGGGGGCTCTTTAAGGAGTTACATATTGGCATTGCACCTTCACAATATACACATTTGCTAAAGATATTCTAATTATGTATTGACACTAAAAGCGAAATATTTATTTATTTATCCGTAAAATTTTGGAAGATTAATACTTTGACCTCACAAAAGATAGTTAAAGAAAATAACAAATCAGTGTTGACAGCGTAATATAAGCTAATCATGTTATTATAGTCTATCACTAGCAAAGCGTAGAAATAAACAAGCGATAGTTTCGTTTCAAGCCTAACTTTTCAGAAAATACATGCAACATAATATTAAGAAATCGTGACTGACTGCAGATGGCAAACCGGAGCAAAATATCAGCAGTACTGCGAATGTCAGACAGCCTCGCAAACACTAATATATTACAGTACAGTACCTATTTCGTGTTAATAATGTTAGGAATGTAAATACTGTAATCTCATAACTGTATATATAATCGAGCAAAATTCCTTTGTGTATTGCATCATAAAAGACTGACGATAGTGAAACTGCACCTAAACACACGTGGGTGGTAAACAAGGAGAAACCGCTCTTGCTCAAGGCTGAATCGTATTTACGTAGTTACATACTCCTGAGTATTTGTTTGACGGCGCTGTTTTACCCACAGGTGCATATCTACGACTTACTTCATGTCTAATGTTATTTTAGTGTTACGTTACCAATGGAAAAAAATCTTTACCTAATGTATCTTTGTTTCACGCTTGCATCTCACGGTTAGTAAAAACATGAAAATTATAAGGTGGCTGACGTCAGAGTTACCATTGAAAAAATATTACAAACGAATACACTGATAGAAGATGGGTGGCTCACGCGTTTTGTCAACCTCTCCACGATGCTGATTGCCGCATACTGACGCCGCACTTCTTTACTGAGGGAACTTTTTTTTTACGTGGTAACCTGTGACGTCATAGTTACAGCATCAACCGAGACAAACGTTAATTAGATTTATATTTTACATAGTAATTTTAGTGACCTTGCCAACTGAAGATTTATTCAATGTAGGCAGTACCACAGATCGCCCCGCTGACGATGTCAGAAATATATTATGTTAAATTAAGCAGAATGCTGCATTTTTGTTTTTTACATGGTTCAGTCCATTACAATAAAAACGACATTGCCTCACAGAATGGTAGGACTGGTTCATGAAGCTGTTCCGCTTAACACCGATTGTCTCACTGCCAATGAAAGATAGTACCTACTTTCAGTAAATGTTGGCAATGTTTGCAATAATTTCCAAATAGGAAACCAAATACGAAAAACTTGAATCCTATGATAGCATCACATTTGAGTAATATTTGTAGTCTGCAGACTGGTCAATAGGTCGCTGAGAGACATGTTGCTGACTAAATGTAAAATGACTTCATTAATCCACTATTATGTGTTTCGGCGTTTGCCATTATCATACAAATCGAAAAAAGTTTTGCATCACCCCGGTTCCCAGAACACCTGAAGATAGACCTTGTCTATGGATACTGTATCACAGACACAGTCCTTTTGACTGTTCAGAGATGTCACTAAACCCGCCCAAAGATGTAAACAACCATGCTTGAGCAGTACCTATTAGACGGAGGGAGTCCGACAGCAGATCAGTTCCTATCATTCCACCAGGGAGGAGGTACACGGCTCGTGTTGTCTGTAGTTCAATCATGCCTTGACGGTCAACACCGCGGTTCGAACGCGTCCGCATTGTTACTTTGTGCCAGGAAGGACTCTCGGCAAGGGAAGTGTCCAGGCCCCTCGAAGTGAACCAAAGCGATGTTGTTCGGACATGGAGGAGATACAGAGAGACAGGAACTGTCGAAGACATGCCTCGCTCAGGCCGCCCAAGGGCTACTACAGCAGTGGATGACCGCTACCTACGGATTATGTCTCGGAGGAACCCTGACAGCAACACCACCATGTTGAATAATGTTTTTCGTGCAGCCACAGGACGTCATGTTACGACTCAAACCGTGCGCAATAGGCTGTATCATGCGCAACTTCACACATAACGTCCATGGCGAGGTCCATCTTTGCAACCACGACACCGTGCAGCGCGGTACAGATGGGCTCAGCATCATGCTGAATGGACCGCTCAGGATTGACATCACGTTCTCTTCACCGATGGGTGTCGCATGTGCCTTCAACCAGACAATCGTCGGAGACGTGTTTGAAGGCAACCCGGTCAGGCCGAACGCCTGAGAAACACTGTCCAGTGAGTGCAGCAAGGTGGAGGTTCCCTGCTGTTTTAGGGTGGCATTGTGTAGAGCCGACGTACGACGCTGGCGGTCATGGAAGGCGCCGTAACGGCGGTACGATACTTGAATGCCATCCTTCTACCGATAGTGCAGCCGTATCGGCAGCATATTGTCGAAGCATTCCTCTTCATGGACGACAATTCGCGTCCCCATCGTGTACATCTTGTGAATGACTTCCTTCAGGGCAACGACATCGCTCGACTAGTGTGGTCAGCATGTTCTCCAGATATGAAACCCATCGAACATGCCTGGGATAGATTAAAAAGGGCTGTTTATGGACGACGTGACCCATGAACCACTCTGAGGGATCCACGCCGAGACGCTGTTGAGGAGTGGGACAAGCTGGACGAATAGTACCTTGATGAACTTTTGGATAGCATGCGACGACGAATACACGCATGCATCAATGCAAGAGGACGTGCTACTGGGTATGAGAGGTACCGGTGTGTACAGCAGTCTAGACCATCACCTCTGAAGGTCTCTCTGTATGGTGGTACAATATGCAGTGTGTGGTTTTCATGAGCAATAAAAAGGGCGGAAATGATATTTATGTTGATCTCTATTCCAATTTTCTATACAGGATCCGGAACTCTCGGAACCGAGGTGATGCAAAATCTTTTTTTTTTTTTGTGTGTTTATATTCTGGAACTGCCAGCAATTAGCAAACGCAGGTAGTAGTTACGTGCACCACTAGACAAAGTAGTTACATGTTGTAACGCTAACTCACGTGAGCATATCAACGTGTTATGCGAGACGACATGTTTCAGTAATTTGTAATTTCAGTTTAATACCGATTTTCACTTATATTCCGGCGAGTATTTTTACTGTCACGGTTTGGATCCTAGAAGTACTCTGCAAGCTTTTCAAAATGACAACTGAATTATTACCTACCCAAACGTGTTTCCACGATACACCAGTTTTTAACGTTGCATGAAGCTAATTCGTAACAACCATGCGCTTGCGCTTACCCTGGTACGGTGAAGACCTTGATAAAACAAATATTGCGCGACATACTTAAAGGTCAGATCTGTCTGTTGTGGGCTAAACCATAGTTCACGCGTTGTTAGTGTCGTTGTTATTAGTGATTCAAATCATATAGTATTCTGTCACACGAAAGAGTTCGCCCCACGAACGAAGAGACGTTTTCACGTCAAAATTGAAGCACAGAATTCTGCTTTTCAGACGTACACTGTCCGAGTAGATACTCCAACGTAACTATGAACTTAGATGTTTTGTTTACATAAATGCACTGAAGCGCCAAAAAAAGAAAGAAAACAGAAAGAAAACTGGTACAGACATGCATGTTCAAATACAAAGATGTAAACATGCAGAATACGGCGCTGCGGTCGGCAACGCCTATATAACAAGTGTCTGGTGCAGTTGTTAGATCGGTTACTGCAGCTACAATGGCAAGTTATCAAGATTTAAGTGAGTTTGAAAGTAGTATTATAGTCGGCGTAGAAGCGATGGGACACAGCATCTCTGAGGTAGCGATGAAGCGGGGATTTTCCTGTGCGACCATTTCACGGGTGTACCGTGAATATCACGAGTCCTATGAACATCAAATCTCCGATATCGCTGTGGCGGGCAAAAGATCCCCCAAGAAAGGGACCAACGATGACTGAAGAGAATTGTTCACCGTGACACAAGTGCAACCCTTCCGCGAACTGCTGCAGATATCAACGCTGGGCCATCAACAAGTGTCAGCGTGCGAACCATTCAAAGAAACATCATCGATATGGGCCTTCGGAGCCGAAGGCCAACTCGTGTAGCGATGATGACTGCACGACACGAAGTTTTACGCCTCGCCTGGGCCCATCAACACCGACAGTGGACTGTTGATGAATGGAAACATATTGCCTGGTCGGACGAGTCTCGTTTCAAATTGTATCGAGCGGATGGACGTGTATGGGTAAGAAGACAACCTCATGAATCTATGGATCCTGCATGTCAATGGGGGACAGTTCAAGATAGTGAGGGCTCTGCAATGGCGTGGGGAGTGTGCAGTTGGAGTGATATCTCTGGATACGACGTTGACAGGTGACGCGTTCGTAAGCTTCCAGTCTGACCACTTGCATCGATTCATATCCATTCTTCATTCCGGCAGACTTAGGCAATTCCAGCAGGACAATGCAGCACCCCACGCTTTCAGAATTGCTACAGAGTGTCTGCAGGAACACTCTACTGAGCTTAAACACTTCCGCTGGCCGTCAAACTCCCCAGACATGAACTTTATTGAGCGTATGTGGGATGCCTTTCAACGTGGTGTTCAGAAGAGATCTCCACCCCGTCGTACTCTTACATATTTATGGACAGCCCTGCAGGATTCATAGTGTCAGTTCCCTCCAGCACTACTTCAGACATTAGTAGAGTCCATGCCACGTCGTGTTGCGGCGCTTCTGCGTGCTCGCGGGGACCCTACGCGATATTAGACAGGTCTACCAGTTTCTTTGGCTCTTTAGTGTATTAGCGAAACAAATGACTGATAGTCTTCACAAGGTTGCCATCCAGCACTCACAAAAGTTTTGAGTTCCCTGCATCAGGCGTTGCCTTCAAAATGTGTCTAATTTTCTAAGGACACAAGATTCGTATTATCGTATACTTTGATCTGTGCTGGTTATCACGATTATGATAAACGCTGTATTGGTATTGTCCTGCAGGGTTTGGGAAATTTAGGGATCGCGAGAGAACTCAAGGCTGTCACAGTACGTTGTGGGTGGCTTCCATTCAGCAGAAGGGAGTAGCGGCTGCTGCGGACTGAGGGAAGTGGCGGAGGAGCGAGGCTGGAGGGGCGGTGTTATCGCGACTCGGCTGATAGCGAGCAGACACCTGCCCGCCGTGTTGCGGCGCGCCAGTTCGGTGAACGCCTTCCTCGGCGACAGGCTGCCAGGACAGCAGGCAGAGAGGCGGCGGCCGGGCCGAGATAGCAGCTCGCTGCGACCAGACCGTCCCGTCGTGTCTCGGGCCAGCGCGCCGCTCCCTGGGAACGCGGCCATGCAGCGCCGTGCAGCGCGGTGCTCGGGAAACCGCTGACTGTGTGTGCAGTGGGCAGCTGCACAGATCGCAGACCACTCGCACTGAAACGTCCCTTTGGCCCCCGCGCCGAGTTCCACTTGTAGTCTCGGCCAAGAGTCACACATTCTTTGTAGCTTGCGGCGCGCGCAATGCAAATTACGCGATTTAGTGTATAACACTACTGCTCCGCTTGTTATACCGGCGCGCAAATTAACCTAGTGACGACAAGGTTTATTTCTGTCACAAGGCAGCCACGTATAACACTACTGCGGTAGTAAATTTGCCAAATATGGGCTAAACTTGCAGTAAATGCTAACCTCTGAGAGGAGTTTAGAAAACTGACCGAGTTTACCTAACGGATGGATTGGTATCGAATCTTAATTTCGTAATAATAGGTGTATGTAAACAGCAGAAAGAAATAATTTTGCAAGAAGTAACAGCAACTGATTACTGTTAAATGAAATAGTTACACGGTTGCCAGCCTAATTAGGCATAATAATGCATAATCATTATTTGTGAATAACATATTTTCACTAATTCAAAACGAAATTTCATTAAATACTGTTCTGTGAAGTGCAATGAAAACGGCCGGCGGCTGTGGCAGAGCGGTTCTAGGCGCTTCAGTCTGGAACCACGCGACCGCTACTGTCGCAGGTTCCAATCCTGCCTGAGGCATGGATGTGTGAGATGTCCTTAGGTTAGTTATGTTTAAGTGGTTCTAAGTCTAGGGGACAGATGACCTCAGATGTTAAGTCCCATAGTGCTCAGAGCCATTTGAACCTTTTTTTCCCAAGGAAAACACCCAAATGGACAAATTACACATTGAGTAGCAGCAGTTGTCACTTTACCAGTAAAACAGTCACAAGATTTGCAAATAAGCCGTTTTTATTATTTAATTTAATCATTACTTTTGCCTATCTATTTCAGATAGGTATTTCTATGATTAACATAATACGAAAAACAATCTTTTTGTTCGATAAAATACATCTGAAGAATTCTGAATGAACTATTTTGGCCACATAGAACGAATTCAGCGAACCCGCAGTACACATCCTGGAAAAAGTAATTAGACTGGTGTAACTGCGGTCTTAGTTCGATGGAACACGTTGAGGTAGCAGAAAATAGACTTCAAAAATCTTACTTTAGTTGGCGTTGCAGCATAGGAGATATCTTGAAGTTGTAAGATGCAAAGGATTTAGAGTTTCAGAGAGGGCTCTGCTTACTATAGAAATCATTTTTTAGAGATGAAATAATCGTAGTTCGAATTGAGAGTAGACAAAACTAGTCGAAGGAGGGTGAAGCAGCGGAGAAAACCCTCCATATCGAAATAAATAAGCAAGCCCAAATACACCGAAAAGGAAAAAAGAACAAATGAAATTATCTATTTTCTGGCCTACAGTGAATATATAATACAATGAGGCTCGTCTCGTGATACTCAGCTAAAAAAAGACTTTTTATCAAGTTTCGAACCTTACTCATCACACTATAACGAAAGCGTACAGAACTACTTGCTACGTAGCGTACCACTGCGATTTGATGGGAAGGTAAGCGAGATTCCTTTAGCCTGCTTCTGTTGAGCACAGCTTGGGTTTTATGGGACTAAACCAGCTTGCCCGTTCTACTGATATGTGCGGCACCTTGTCTGTCTGGCTAACAGACAAGCATGGACAGGTTAAAAGCGGAGTGTGTATACCTCTGGTGCAAAGTATCAGCGCAACTAATCCATCGTGCGTGAAAAATTGGGTCATTATTTTGATAGTACGCAGTTATGACCTTCTTAATGTAGGTTTGCATCTTAGTTGGTGAACCGACAAGCGATCGGTACTGAAGGATGAAGACACTGCAACGTTAAAACGCAAAGAACGAGAGCTGTTGAAAGTCGTGACCGGTAAACATCATTACATGTGACTATTCGGCTAACTTTTATACAAGGCGAACGAAAGCTTACAGGGCTTAGTTTGTGCTATTATCCATACATTTCTATTTCATTGCAGAAATAATAGACCACTGCGGAGGAAGAAGTGCTAGATATAGAGCGAAATAGCGGACTGACGTTCCCTGCTCATTTATTAGACGATGGCGATAACAAGACTGCCCTTTCACCACAATCACATTCTTCCAACAGCGTCATTGGTACTACGGGACAGAGATGTAAAAACGATGAAATGAGTGGTGATGATGGCTGCTTTCAAGGTGTAATATCGTTGCGTACCGCTTTCCCCCGTCCGTAACAGAGGAATATACGGAATGAGCTGTTGCCTTTTGGAAAAGAGAAAAGAAGGGAAATCTGTCTTCCAAGCCAGTCAGTAGGTAATTTCAACTATTAAAATGAAAAAGAGAGCTGTACATCTGTAGTAGATACCTTAAAAACCAGGATACGCATAAAAGAAAAAACTTTCCAAGATCAACACATCTGTCTAGATAAACTTAGTAACGCATTCAGGGAAAAGATGCCAATCCACGATGTTGATGTGCAGCAGTAGGGCCTTTAGGCCGCAACGAAGGTGGAACTAAGAAAGTTTAAAGCATCTGCTGGGTGGGTTTTGCTACAACTAATAAGCTGGGTTATGAGACACTAGTAGTTACTGCATGCGAAAAGTTTGCTGCTAACACAAGAGCTATTATGGAAACGGTCGGTAGGCTGAATGTGTATAATAAGAATCAGATCAGTTTCAATTTGGAAATCACGTCCGGTCGATCTCTTGACAAAAAAGGAATGTAAGACGTCGACATAGCGTGCAGTCCATCATTAAGACGACGCACAGCTACACAATAAAGCCAACGGTATCTGCAGATAGATGCTTGCTGTCTGTTCTGTTCGTAGTTTTAAAAGAGCCAATCGGAGCGTTTGGACAGCGAGTGAAACAAAGTTTGTTTCATACGGACAGTATTGTTTCTTAGAACACTTCGAATGTGGCGACAGAAGGTGATTTGTAAAACCGTACAAGGTGAAAGCAGAACTGCTTGAATCGTGAATACATTTTCCGGCCACAAAAGCTTGTCAGTTCATGAAGAGAACAGAGATGACATTTCAGTTCGTGCATTTTTATGCTGCGATTCGCAAGGTGGAGCAAGATACTGTCAACCGCTGGAGGTATCTGACTTACGCATATTTAAGGGTTTCGCCCGCAGGTTTACCAACTCGACACACTTTCTGGGCATCGATGTGAACTCCATGCAGAGTAATAACTTTAAAATGAAACCTCTTCTTCACAGCCTGTTAAGTGCACCAGTATTTCGACCAGTCTTTCAGTATGCTTGATACCGAAACGGCTACACCAGTGACCGCCAGACCACTTCGAAAATCCAGTGAAATACTCTTTTGACATGGTAACGTGTTTTGTTCATTGTGTGAAAGTGGGTGGTTTCTAACATGTTGCTGATGCCAGAGATCTCTATATTTTGAACATTTTTATGCTGCGATTCGCAAATGCAGTGCAGTTGAAAAACATGAATGAGTTTGTCGTTGTTGTTATTGTTGTTGTTGGTGTTGTTGTGGTCTTCAGTCCTGAGACTGATTTGATGCAGGTCTCCATGCTACTCTATCCAGTGCAAGCTTCATCATCTCCCAGTACCTACTGCAACCTGCATCCTTCTGAATCTGCTTAGTGTATTCATCTCTTGGCCTCCCTCTAACATTTTAACCCTCAACGCTGCTCTCCAATACTAACTTGGTGATCCCTTGATGCCTCAGAACATGTCCTACCAACCGATCACTTCTTCTGGTCAAGTTGTGCCACAAACTCCTCTTCTCCCCAATTCTGTCAATGCCTCCTCATTAGTTATGTGACTACCCATCCAATGTTCAGCATTCTTCTGTAGAACCGCATTTCAAAAGCTTATATTCTCTTCTTGTCCAAACTATTTATCGTCCATGTTTCACTTCCATACATGACTGCACTCCATACAAATACTTTCAGAAACGACTTCCTGACACTTAAATCTATACTCGATGTTAACAAATTTCTCTTCTTCGGAAACGCTTTCCTTGCTATTGTCAGTTTACATTTTATATCCTCTCTATTTCGACCATCATCAGTTATTTTGCTCCCCAAATAGCATAACTCATTTATTACTTTAAGTGTCTCATTTCCTAATCTAATTCCCTCAGCATCACCCGACTTAATTCGACTACACTCCATTATCCTCGTCTTGCTTTTGTTGATGTTCATCTTATATCCTCCTTTCAAGACACTGTCCTTTCCGTTCAACTGCTCTTCCAGGTTCTTAGCTGTCTCTGACAGAATTACAATGTCATCGGCGAACCTCAAAGATTTTATTTTTTCTCCATGGATTTTAATTCCTACTCCGAATTTTTCTCTTGTTTCCTTTACTGCTGTTCAATATTCAGATTAAATAACATCGGGGAGAGGCCTCAACCCTGTCTCTCTCCCTTCCCAACCACTGCTTCCCTTTCATGCCCCTCGAATCTTATAACTGCCATCTGGTTTCTGTACAAATTGTAAATAGCCTTTCGCTCCCTGTATTTTACCCCTGCCACCTTCAGAATTTAAAAGAGAGTATACCAGTCAAAAAGCTTTCTCTAAGTCTACAAATCATAGAAAAGTAAGTTTGCCTTTCCTTAATCTCTCTTCTAAGATAAGTCGTAGGGTCAGTATTGCCTCACGTGTTCCAATATTTCTACGGAATCTAAACTGACCTTCCCCGAGGTCGGCTTCTACAATTTTTTCCATTTGTCTGTAAACAATTCGCGTTAGTATTTTGCAGCCATTACTTATTAAACTGATAGTTCGGTAATTTTCACATCTGTCAACACCTGCTTTCTTTGGGATTGGAATTTTTATATTCTTCTTGAACTCTGAGGGTATTTCGCCTGTGTCATATATCTTGCTCACCAGATGGTAGAGTTTTGTCAGGGCTGGCTCTCCCAAGGCTGTCAGTAGTTCTAATGGAATGTTGTCTACTCCCGGGGCCTTGTTTGGACTTAGGTCTTTCAGTGCTCTGTCACACTCTTCACGCAGTATCATATCTCCCATTTCAACTTCATCTACATCCTCTTCTATTTCCATAATATTGTCCTCAAGTACATCGCCCTTGTATAGACCCCTATGTACTCCTTCCACATTTCTGCTTTCCCTTCTTTGTTTAGAACTGGGTTCCCATCTGAGCTGTTGACATTCATACAAGTGGTTCTATTTTCTCCAAAGTTCTCTTTAATTTTCCTGTAGGCAGTATCTATCTTACCCCTAGTGAGATAAGCCTTTACATCCTTATGGCTCAAATGGCTCTGAGCACTATGGGACTTAACTGCTACGGTCATCAGTCCCCTAGAACTTAGAACTACTTAAACCTAACTAACCTAAGGACAACACACAACACCCAGCCATCACGAGGCAGAGAAAATCCCTGACCCCGCCGGGAATCGAACCCGGGAACCCGGGCGTGGGAAGCGAGAACGCTACCGCACGACCACGAGATGCGGGCTTTTCATCGTTACATTTGTCCTCTAGCCATCCCTGCTTAGCCATTTTGCACTTCCTGTCGATCTCATTTTTGAGACGTTTGTATTCCTTTTTGCCTGCTTCATTTACTGCATCTTTATATTTTCTCCACTCGTCAATTAAATTCAATATTTCTTCTATTACCTAAGGACTTCTACTAGCCCTCGTCTTTTTACCTTCTTGATCCTCTGCTGCCTTCACTACTTCATCCCTCAGAGCTACCATTCTTCTTCTACTGTATTTCTTTCTCCCATTCCAATTCATTGTTGCTTTATGCTCTCTCTGAAACCCTGTACAACCTCTGGTTTAGACAGTTTATGCAGGTCCCATCTCCTTAAATTCCCACCTTTTTGCAGTTTCTTCAGTTTTAATCTACAGTTCATAACCAATAGATTGTGGTCAGAGTCCACATCTGCCCTTGGAAATGTCTTACATTTTAAAACCTGGTTGCTAAATCTCTGTCTTACCATTATATAATCTGTCTGGTATCTTCTAGTATCTCCAAGCTTCTTCCATGTATACAAGCTTCTTTCGTGATTCTTGAACCAAGTGTTACCTATGATTAAGTTATGCTCTGTGCAAAATTCTACCAGGCGGCTTCCTCTTTCATTTCTTACCCCCAGTCCATATTCACCTACTATGTTTCCTTCTCTTCCTTTTCATACTATCGAATTCCAGACACCCATGATAATTAAATTTTCGTCTCCCTTCACTATCTGAATAATTTCTTTTATCTCATCATACATTTCTTCAATTTCTTCGTGATCTGCAGAGCTAGTTGGCATATAAACTTGTACTACTGTAGTAGGCGTGGGCATCGTGTCTATCTTGGCCACAATAAGGCGTTCACTATGCTGTTTGTAGTAGCTTACCCGTACTCCTAGTTTTTTATTCATTATTAAACCTACTCCTGCATTACCCCTATTTGATTTTGTATTTATAACCTTGTATTCACCTGACCAGAAGTCTTGTTCCTCCTGCCACTGAACTTCACTAATTCCCACTATATCTAACTTTAACCTGTTCATTTCCTTTTTTAAATTTTCGAACCTACCTGCCCGATTAAGGGATCTGACATTCCACGCTCCGATCCGTAGAACGTCAGTTTTCTTTCTCCTGATAACAACGTCCTCCTAAGTAGTCCCCGCCCGGAGATCCGAATGGGGGACTATTTTACCTCCGGAATATTTTACCCAAGAGGAGGCCATCATCATTATCCATACAGTAAAGCTGCATGCCCTCGGGAAAAATTACGGCTGTAGTTTCCCCTTGTTTTCAACCGTTGGCGGTACCAGCACAGCAAGGCTGTTTTGATTAGTATTACAAGGCCAGATCAGTCAATCTTCCAGACTGTTGCCCCTGCAACTACTGGAAAGGCTGCTGTCCCTCTTCAGGAACCACACGTTTCTCTGGCCTCTCAACAGATACTCTTCCGTTGTGGTTGCACCTACGGTACGGCTATCTGTATCGCTGAGGCACGCAAGCCTCCCCACCAACGGGAAGGTCCATGGTTCATGGTGGGGGTTTGTCATAAAAGAAGTAACGTAGCGCTGTTTAGTTATTAACTGCATTGATGTACATCATTTTCTTTGGACTGTAAAGCTATCACCGTTAAAGTGAAATACATTAACACTGTTAAAGCGAAATACATATGCAGGAGCTGAGCTATTCTTCGTTTACAAGAGAGTTGCCGCTTCTGATGGTACACAACTGAAGCCGCTAACAAGATTTGTCTGTGGTGCTGTTGATATATGCAGGTATATTTGTATCTAGTCTCATGTAATGTCAAATTAAATAAAAAAAGCGTACTGTTGTTAGTATTTTTCTTTCTTTGCATCCTTGTGAAGAAAATGTCGTGTAATATGAATTATCTTGTCTCGCTGTTTAAATAGTTTCAAACATGGCGGTAGTGTATTATTGGTGATGGAGAGTAGTGGTCTTCAGGTTACAGGTGATCTAACCGAATGTTTTCCTAAGGAACGCCAACTAAACATCTCGACCACACAAATTTGATATCAGAAGAAATAAAATCCCTGAAAAATTGGGCTCCTGTCAACATCTCCTGCAACATAAATACCTTCGGATACATACTAATATGAGAACTTCCTAACTTGACAAGGTAACGTGGCCATTGACCTCAAGCCGCCATTATATAACTAAAATACTTTTAAGAGAGAAAATCAATGGTGTGACTTTATCAAGTCATTCTGTACAAATTAAATATTATCTTCGTGTCAGAGTTCCTCATTTTAATAAACAGCATCAATGAACGTTGAATTTAGACAGCGTGAATAAAGATCTCTTGGTACGGTCCCGCTAATGAGACACATACAGGGGCTTGCAAGTTAAATGAGTTACTGAATAACGCAACTATTTCTCAATGTAATCAGATATCTGCTATTCTGCAACGCTGCATTCCTCCGTTGAGAAGATGAAGTGCCACCTGTCTTCCGCTTACGTATTGCTCTTTTCAGAACCCGAGATAGACATTTCTCTTCTTCTTTTATTCATTAAAGGCGTGATAAATGTAGTGCGCATCTATATTACAGTGTTTCCTGTTGCTTTTTTTCCCCATCGTCCGAATACATCTACTGTCCTCCTTTTGTCTGCTTCTTATGCTGTGTACATACGCGCAGTGCAGATAACATCTTGCAGTAGGGGTGTACAGTAAATGCTCATTACTTCCAAGACGAAAAATGAAAAAGGTGATAGAAGCTGAGGAGAATCACTGAACTTCGCATCTTTTTTCAGCGGCTCGTACAAATGAGTAACCAGTGGTAGATTCTTCCCTGCATTCTAGCTCTATGTGAGGAACGAGCTGATGACTAAGGCGCTGGACTCGCATTCTGAAGGAGGGGTGTTTAAATCCTTGCTCAGTCACAGATTTTGATCTTTCATTGCTTCCATAAATCACTAAACGTGAATGCCAGGATGGTTCTTTTGGAAATGCCAGGGCCTGTTTCTGCCTCGTACTTGTTCATTCCAAGCTTGTGTTCTGTCTGTAATAACCTTGTAGGCGACGGACTCTTTCTTGGCCTCTGTGTACGACGTAGCGAATCTGTTATCACGTGATACAAGAGCCCAAAATATCTAAATCGAATCCCAACTTTGTAGCAATCGTCAAACATTACCTAGTGGTTTTGATAGAATTTCCATTCAACTTTCATTGAGGACTATCGATGCTACCACTGCAGTGAGGGGAGGAAAAAAGACGAGAGATGTCTGTATTAAGATCCTAATCGCCACCACATGCCTTTATTGAACTTCAGAACTCCGGAGAGCGTTCTTCCGCACAGGAGAATAACACACTGTTGATTCAGATCGCAACGTTCAGAGACAGCCATCCAAACCAGTGCTTGTCAAATTTATTTGCTCAAGAGCCAATGCTGACATTGTGGGGTGGCATCTCGGGCCGCCTATGTACCGGTCTTATTATTAATGGTAACGTACACAAATCAGTATGTAATCAGCCCCCACTGCACTAGCTATACAAAGAGCGCGACTAGTTTCCCATGGGCCACCAAATGCTCATCGTTAAAAGTCGGTACCATTCGGAACACTTCGCATTGACTGTTCTGTTTCATATTGCAGACACTCTCAGCGACTACAAAGCTGTGACATTGTAATTGTCTGACGAAGAGTTGTTTGATTGTCTGTGTGAGCTGATGATTCATTGGTTAATATCAGCAATTACACTTACATTTAAATGAATAGGGCGATATGAGACACGATCATAAAGGTTTACCAAAGGATCGTAATGTCATTTTTATTCTACTCATCGTCTTGCATTACAACAGCCTTAATTTAATTTGATATTCCTTTTGTAATGTACCGTATTCGAATGTTTTAAGATCATCTATATAATGTGCATTCACAAATCCATGCAACTTCCGTGTGAAATTTGTCAATAGCTACTAATAGGTACGAGTCGCGCATGCCTGTGAGTTGCGTTCTCACTCTCATATCTCCTAACCCTGCAGTGGCCACGTTATTTACTCCTCTACTCCCGTTGTGTGCAACTAGCTTTATTTAGCTAGGGCCGAATTCATCAGTTTCATTTAAAATTAAGCACATTTTTCAGTTGGTTCCCATCCTTATTCACTGGTCATATACGTCGTCTGTGATGAACTCAGTGTTGACGGTATGATAAATTCCGCTGTTTTAGCAACTTACACATGACTATTGCACACCGCTATCGGTGTGGGCAATGTGCGACCTAATTTGTTGGCTTAACCCATCATCATCGTCATACAGAATTAATACTTAACGCTTTTAAGTGAACAGAAAAGTTAGTAAATAATAAGGAACGGTCAGTGCTTTGGCATATGACTGGAACACTCATTTGCCCTAGCGAGTTGGCGGAGTGGTTGGCACACTGGACCCACATTCGGGAACACGATGGTTCAAACCAGCTTACGGCCATCCTGATTTAGGTTTGCCGTGATTTCCCTCAATCGCTTCGAGCACAAGCTCCATTCAAAGGGCATGGCCCATTTCCTTCCCCATCTTTCACTAATTCGAGCTTGTGCTCCGTCTGTAATGACCTTGCTGTCGACGGGACATGAAACACTGATCTCTTCCTACTCCAGGGACGCTCATTTGAAGGCTCCTGACATAAAATGCATTTAATATGCGTTTGTTTCTGGGCTAGTGGTGCGCACGTATGTGTCTCACCCACCCCTCTTTGACGTTTTGTTTTAGCGCAACCAATCTTCTTGCTTCCAGCGTCTTTGCTCTAATGTCTTTCCGCCATGAACCTAGCGCGTTGAATGCCCAGTTGTCGATGGTGTGTTGTGGGGGAAGGAGTGCGAGGGATTGAAAGTTTATCAGAGAGAATCATCGGTCAACTGTGTACACGTCGTAGCTAAAAGTTCACACATCTACAATAATGAAGAATATACAGATATGGTGTAAGTTTACGACTTCTGCGATGGCAGCGCTCCTGCTGCTGTCGAGCCGGCCGCGGTGGCCGAGCGGTTCTAGGCGCTCAGTCCGGTTCGAATCCTGCCTCGGGCATGGATGTGCGTATTGTCCTTGGGTTAGTTAAGTTTAAGTAGTTATATGTTCTAGGGGTCTGATGACCACAGATGTTAAGTCCCATAGTGCTCAGAGCCATTTTTTGTTAACTCAACAATGTATTGAACCACACAGAAAATAAATAAGTATCTACATTAAATGTGTTCTATCTCGGAAACCATTCGGAATAGGGCATATATCCACATAAAGCTTTTGCTTCAAATGATCGTTCCTGTCCTGAATATTTACGATTCCTCCTACGACAGCCTGTATAGAAATAAGTAAAAATCTGAGTAAATCTTCTAGGATTAATGATGCTGAAAAAGCCCGAAGTTTATAATTTAAACGAAGTGAATGATTATTGAATAATATTCATACTTTTGTTTATAGTGACCTCACATAAAATGCTGATACGAATAAAAACAATTAAATAACTGTTAATGTATAAAGTGTGAGTGGAGCATCGAAATAGAGGCAAGTGTGAACAAAATTCATTGAACTGCGCGTTAATTTACGAAAATCAACAGCAGGCACTCAAATGATGAATCACGACATAAGTTCACTATCCTAACTAACCACTGCGACTGCATGCATTAAGTCTGTTATACAAAAGTATTAATATTAACTGCAGCAAACAATTACAGTTCACAGCTGCCTCAAAACTCGTACAGGAAGTTAATGTTTGTGCAGTCACGCAACAATCTGTCACCTAAAACACTGTCAAATACTCTAAGTCTATTCAAAAGTTCATGTACGTAATTCACATTCACAAAACTATTCCAACTCCAATGGAAAGTTGAAATATGTAACTCGCCCTCACAAACTACTCGAAATCCAATGAAAAGTTAAATATTTAATTCACGCTCACAGAATATTAAAGAAGTTAGAGTATGCAACTGACGCGGGTGCATTAGTTAAGGATCTGTGAAAATGATGCTGCCTTCATATTACTTGTAATTCTGGAAGAGTTATAGTATTGACTCATTATCATATAAACTTTGAAATAAACTTCTGTAATTCTTTAAACACAAGCATGATTTGAAAAAGTAGTTTGTTAGGGTGTTTACCGACATTGTTAACTTTTATTTCACTCTTCGTGTGATCAAATTGCTTCAGTATTTCAGTTGTAATTAGTGTTATCTAGTGTAGTTAAAACAGTAGCAACTTTCATGATGGTTTATAATTTATATAAAAAACAGCTACCAGCCACATGTATGGTTTAAAAAGGTTTATTATCTTAAACCATACATGTGGCTGGTAGCTGTTTTTTTATATAAATTATAAACCTTAAGTACAACAGCCACGTTTCTTAACATGTCGACTTTCGACAAAATAACTTTCATGATATTTACGCTAAACTTGTACTTGAAGACCAGTCTCCTAGCTACGATGTTTCTGGTGTAATTGGTTTTTCTGTACCATGTTTGCAGGACGTGTGACGTATTTTTGTTGAAAATATATTCATCTTTCATTTTAACCATCTTAGCCATCACTGAGTCGTCTCCTCCCTTCAGCCAAGCGCGCACGCTCGGGTCTCAGGGAAAACCCACATCCGCCTTTCAGCCCCCAGCTTACCTGCATTCCTTGCTTGGGCAGCAGGCCAGCGCGAGGTGTCGAAACACTCACCACTGTCTCCCGCTTCGCGAGACGGCTTCTTGTAATGTCACAACATCCTGACTTACGTTCTCAGCACACACAAACACTTGAGAATCCTATCTGTTAATTGTGAGTTACATGTCCATATCTTTATTAATTTTCAAACAAGAAAGAAGCGAAGTTAAAATATTATCAGTCACTTGTCGTTACCTGTATTATTTATGAAAATATAATGCAGAGACATCCCTGAAATGGACTGGCCTGCTCAGAGTCCCTATGTGAATCCGTTGACACATCAGTGGCCTGTGTCAGAACGTCGATTTAGCTCCAGACCCCAGCATCCGACATCACTATATTTCCTGGCTTCGGCTCTGGAGGAAGAATTGGCTGCCATTCCTCCACATACATTCAGACCCGTATCGAAAGTGTCGCCAGCAGACTTTAAGCCGTCATAAAGATGAAGGGTGGACACATCCCATATCAGTGCCTACTAATAAGTGCCCAGATACTTTCGATTAGATAGTGCGTTAGTGAAGAACGTTGCTATTATTTTAATGACATTTCCTAATTCTGGTTTGTAATTTCATACTCGTCCGTCTCTTTTTATTAAAAAACACATTCGAGATGTAATGGAAACTGTGTTACTGTTTCAGTGCTATCTGCGCATGATGTCTGACAGATTCCTCGCTCATATTCTTTTCGGCGTCATTACTCGATAACGACGACAGCATTAACACATCCATCCACACTTTCTGCTGTAGTAGTGCGGGATACATTTCCTTTCTTCCAGTGAACTGTAACTGCAGTTGAGATAGTAAGTAGGTTAATGATCAGCTACCTAGCACATGAGGAATATTTGGATAGTGTAGTCTGCAAGCTTTCGTGGACACTGTCATTGATGGCCAGATCGTCTTATGAATAAGTTAAAGAGGATATGAAGCAGGTATTACCATCGGTAACGAAATAATTTCTCTTTTATACGTCAGTATCTTTTTGAAAGCGGTCCAACTGCCTATTAGAGAAATAAGGCTGTAACGCCGATTTTTCTTCCTCAGAATGATATTGCACGGTAAAATAACAAGTATATTACATAGCACCTGATGAATCTCGACAGTGCCCTGCTATCACGTGTAATACTTTCTCAGTAAAACAGCGGGAGTAGTGCACACGAACAAACCTATGGCTAACAAAAATATGTACGCGCGTCATGTCTCTATAGCAACGGTAATACTCTGAGAAGTCAGGGAAATACTGAGTAGGGACATTAGAGCCTGAACTGCCTCATTAATAAATGGTATCCTGAAATTCGCAAAAATCTATTTTCTTGGTGAGAATTTAACATCGATCGGTTATCATCTAGCGGACAAAACCTAAAATAATGACTTGTAACTAAGTAAATGTTTTCATGAAGACACGTCTGCTACTATACAAATACTTACACTGCAGTACGGTGCTCTCGTTGTTTTTACATGACCAGACACGCTGAATCTCTGAGTCCAGTAACGTGATTTTTCTTCTAATCATGACGCAATTGTAGTCATTATTAAGTTTCATGATAGCGACGTTGTTCGTCAGGAACTATGGCATGTGAAGTCAAAAGTGTCTGTGGAATGTCCTTTTCCTTCTCTTGCTGACACAACTTTATTGTTGTTTAGCAGTATTTAAATAATTAAATCAAGATAAGTGAAATTGGTGACGACGTAGAGTATTTAAGAGACCCTGACTGTCCCCTGTCTGTGTCTTTTTTTTTAATTATTTATTTGTAGTTTGCCGGTAACGTAAAATACTGACGTAAAGACATCGGTTAAAGAAGTTTAGTACACCGATGAATTCTGTGTGATGACAGGGAGATTATTTAAAACGGATACGTCCACAGGGGGAAACATAAACAGCGAGCGCCTCCTCACAGTCTTAACTACAGCTTCTCCTTGCTGTTGTAAAATACCATCGCTTACACCAAAAGAAAATACACTAATTAAATATTCATAGCCATTACAGCACAGGTCTTCCAGTCATTATGCTCAACAAAGAATGTATGTGTTAAACCTCAGAACCGGACGACGACTACAACGGTGGCGTAATGATATTCTGGTGTGTGGCGTCACACGTGCGCAAACAGATGTAGAACAGTATTTTGACAATTTTTTTTTCCTTTATGCATTCCTCTCTAGATAAAGTGTGAAGGTATCAAACATAGGTCCTAATTTGAGGAACGTTTGATATTTTTTGTCACAGAAGGAAACAAAATGAAGCGATTCATAGGATGAGTAACTTCTTCTCAAAATCCGAGAGGAAAGGAATATAATGGAAAATACTGGCTGGAAGAAGGGACATCAGGACAAGACAGATGGCGTTAAAAACTTCAGCGAATAAATTCCATGTCACTAGGGGAAGTTGAATTGATATTCTGAGATAAAGTTGACGAAGGAGGGGAAGGAGTCGCGGAACGCATCGAAAAAATGTCTCAAAACAAAAAGACAATGAAGCTGTTTTTAATGTATTGGATTGGTACATAGGTTCGTAATGTTTTTTTCGTAAGTTTAATAATAAACACAACCGATACAGGTGACAAAGACTTAATTCAACAGTAATATATTCTCTTCCACTATTTACAACAGTGTGCCAATGCTGGGGTAAGTTTTCGATTCCGCGACTGTAGAAATCACGTGCTTTTGAGGCGAAGAACTCGCAGAGCCATGTTCGGAGCGCATTTTCACATCCGGAAAGGAAGTTCCTTGAAAACTGTTCGATAGAGAGCGGAAAAGGTGAAAATCTGAGGGCTCAAGATAAGGTAAATAAGGTGGATGTGGGATTACTTCACAACCCTACTCCTGCACAGTGTTTTTTGTGTCTAGCAGAATGCGGGCGGGCGTTACCGTGGAGTAGCATTACCTCACGTCGTTTACCTGGCCGTTATTCATGGATTGCCTGTGGAACATGTCTCAGTTGTTGACAGTAAATGTCAGCAGTGATGGTACACCTAGGAGAAATAATTCGTAATACACTATACCGTCGCTGTTCAACCAGATGCGTAACATTATCTTTTGTGGATGCGCGCAAATATTCGTACAACACCTGCGCCAATCCACAAAAGATAATGTTTGTGCTTTGTTTGGGCTCAACCGTTTATTTCTTTTCCGTATGTTGGCATAAAGACCCCGTTCCTCATCACCAGTTTATTTTTTATTTTATCATTTGGCTAGGACCCCCCGTCGGCCAGACCGTTCGCTGGGTGCCGGTCTTTCAATTTGACGCCACTTCGGCGATCTGCAGTCGATGAGGATGATATAATGAATATGAGGACGGCACAACACCCAGTCCCTGGGCGGAGAAAATTCCTCGACCCAGCCGGGAATCGAACCTTGACCCAGACGATTGACAATGTCACGCTGACCATTCAGCTACCGCGGACGGACCTCATCACCAGTAACAATGGAGACAGGAATGGTCGGTGTTGTTCACGGGCCAATTGATGGAGAGTAAGCATATATGGCCAGCCGCTGATTTATGTGATTTTGGCTCACAGCATGTGGTACCCATACACCCGATTTTTCAACCTTCCCCCATGCCATGCAGATGTCATACAATGATGGAATGATTACAGCGCCTCTCATTTGCCAGTTATTTAGCACACTAACGTGAATCATTGTGGACTAATGCGTTTAAACGATCTTCATCAAACCTCGAAGGTCTGAACGTGCAGAATCACTAATGTCAAAACGATCCTCATTAAAACGAGAAAACCATTCTCTTGGCGTGTTCTGTCCAACGGCTTTACCCCCATACAGGGCGCAAATGTTTCTGGCTGTCGCCTCTGTGGATCTCAAACAGAAGAATGTATCGGAAATGCTCAGATTTTCCCACTTGGCCTTCCAGTTCCTTGCTTCCGCAGCTCCACTCACTCTCTCCAAATGACATCATGACAGTGTGTAAATTCAAACTGCAACAGTGAAGCCGGCCACGGTGGCCAAGCGGTTCTAGGCGCTCATTCCGGAACCGCGCGACTGCTACGGTCGCAGGTTCGGATCCTGCCTCGGGCATGGATGTGTGTGATGTCCTTAGGTTAGTTAGGTTTAAGTAGTTCTAAGTTCTAGGGGACTGATGACCTCAGATTTTAAGTCCCATAGTACTCAGAACCATTTTTTTGCAACAGCGAACTATTAATAAAAATGACAATCGATAAACAAACACACAGTAACCGGAACGCTAACATGCAAAACAAAAACGCCACGAATTTATGCTCCAGCGTAATAATTTGTGGTACAGACTGATCTATAAGCGTAATGAGACATCCAATTGAGATTTAAAGGTGACAGATAGGTCAATTAATTTTTGTTATGACACGTGTCTTAGGTAAGTCGATGAGTCTTTATGTACACCATATTGACGACGTCGTAGGTCATGAAAGATGTGTGGTATCGCCAAGTTCAATATACTCACGATCTTCCGGATTTGCGGCTATTTCTACCTAAATCCCAAATACGAAACAGTCTCGGAGACTAATCGCACGGAATCACGCTGCAGACGTGCGTTTTCTTCATTGTGCTACACACTCTCGGACGCCGTACCCATGACATGATTTGAAAGCGGATGTAACCGACGTACGACGGACGCCCTGTCACCCGTCTGTTCCACTTCCGTACCGCCGGTGCCGCTTCTCGGCTGCGGTTTAGCGGCGACGTGAAGACAGACGCCAAGTCAGACCACTGGACGGGTCTTGCTGCGGCGTCTGAAAGCCGAGACCTGCGCGCGCCAGTGCGGCCAACATTCCGGCGCCCCGTCAGCCCGTGAACTCGCCGCTTATTCGTGAGCCCTCGCCGTAACTAATGCAGCGGTGGCGGCGCTTAATGCACTGCCCTGGAACGGCGCCGCACCCGCGCTAGGCGACGCTCACTCTAGCTGGGAGCTCGTCCCACGTCCCAGCCGTGCCAAACGTACTGTCACGGTCCGTGCAGAATCTCCATAAATTTCTTCTGCCTCTTAAGACTACGTCATGTCTACAACTATACTGATGAGGCAAACATGACGACCACCCGCTTAATAGCCTGGTGGAACGCAGTAAAGTAGCAGTTCTGCTTCTTCAAGTGCTTGATAGGTTTCCGGAAGTATGTGACTTCAGCCATCTACGCACAGGTCACACCTTTTCTGTAAATTACGGGTGGTGATTTGTGAGCGCAGAGCTTGCGGCCGACAGCGTCCCATAGGTGTTCCACAGGTTCACATAAGGCAAATCTGGTGGCCAAAACATCGTGAGTTCACCATCATGTTCCACAAACCACTGTACCACAACTCTGGTCCTTCGGCACGGGCAGTTATCCTGTTGGAAGATGCCATTGCTGTCGGTGATGACAGCAACCATGAAGGGATGCCTGTGGTACCCAGTAGTCTACAGCTATCATGATTATTTAGAATACTACCACAGGTTCCATGGAAACCATGGTGAATGTCCGCTGTAGCATAAATTGCCCCACCGTGGGGCGGAACATGTGTCGGGCAGCCTTTCGCCTGGATTACGGCGTATCTGGTTCAAAATGGTTCAAATGGCTCTGAGCACTATGGGACTTAACTTCCGAGGTCGTCAGGCCCATAGAACTTAGAACTACTTAAACCTAACTAACCTAAGGACATCACACACATCCATGCCCGAGGCAGGATTCGAGCCTGCGACGGCGTATCTGGACATGACCATCCACCTGGTGTAGAAGAAACTTTATTCATCTGACCAGGCGATACGATTTCATTGATCCGCGGTCCAGTCTCGATGATCCTGTGCCAACTGCAGTCGTAACTGACGATGTCGTTGGGTCAACATGGAAACACGTAGGTGACATCCGTTGTGGAGTCGCAGATCAGCAAAATGCGTTAAACGGTGAGCTTCGAAACAGTTGGGGCTGCATCACCAATGTATGTCGTCAGATATTCCACAGATCGTGCCGCCTGTTCTGCAGCACAGAGAGTGTAAGTCTCCGACCTCCATGTTCCATGATGAGGGGTGAACCCTCAAACTTTGTCGCCTATTCGTGGTTTCACTGTTCTTTAACCGCTTTGCCGTAGATGCTCAGGAGAGGACGACGTGAACAGCATGTCAGCTCCGCCATTACCGAAATGCTCGTTTCCAGGCGTCTGGTCATAGCGTTCAGCACGTTGTCCATATCGCTGATTCAGTAGGTCTCTCCACTTGCAGCCGTATCGTCACTCGAGTGATTCCTCATTCCACTCTGTTCTGCTTATATAGTTTCCACACTGCGTCACGAGTCTTCAATGCCATCAGTTTTCAGTCTCATGGTGGACATTGGTCATAATGTTTTGGCTCACTGTATACACCTACAGTCTGCGAGTTACTGCGAAATGTGTGGAAGACAGTACTTTTTATTGTATTGTGTATTAAGCTGTTACTCGGTAGCGGGGTTAAATACCGGGATGCAAATCCAAAGGTATAGAATTTTTATAGATATATATCAAGATGGTATTTGTTCATTCGGACATGTCCGAGAGAACAAATACCATCTTCATATATGTATATAGTTAAGGCTCACCGGCCATTTGAACATCTTCTTTTGTGCGGATGCACAAACACTGCCCGAACTCTTACGGGAATCGGCAAAAAGCCTCGAGTAATGAGTATAATGGGCAGGAGGCACTTTGAATAAAGTGTGGGACAATAAGTTGGGAATGTGTGTCTCACGGAAGGCGTGCCAGAGATAAGTCCCTGCAGTCGCACTATCCTCTGTGTCCTTGGTGGCTCAGATAAATAGAGCGTCTGTCACGTAAGCAGGAGATCCCGGGTTCGAGTCCCGGTCGGGGCATACATTTTCAACTGTCCCCGTTGACTTACGTCAACGCCTATACGGAGCTAGGGGTATTCATTTCATTGTAATTTAATTCTAGGATTTTTATTCGTTGCTTACCAAATCTTTCACTTCTGTATATGTTTCTTAATGTGAAAAATGCCGAACTGGGGCGTGATTAGAACGGAGTTTACATTAAATTGTAGTACCCTCTGTGACTAGCTGAGTCACTCAGTTCGGAGGTTGGATCAAAACTACGATGTACCACCTCCAGTAGCACCACGCCTAGTAACACACTGTGGAGTTCAAACAAAGTATCTAGTTGTTGACAACTTTACCTTGTATTTACGCTTCTTCCCGTTGCACTGATGCATTCACGGACAGTGTGTTGCAAGAACGGCTCACGTACACCTCTGTGCGAAATGTTATTTGCCTAGTTCTATTTGCATGAACTCCACGGTGTGGACGTGAATGAGGCTGAAGAGTATTCGTGCTTTCTGTTCTGAAACACAGTTCTTCAAATTTTCTAAGCAGACTGTCGCGAAATGTATGAATTTTTCGTCGGGTGTGTGCCAGTTAAGATTTTTCAGCAGCCCTGTTTCTCTCGTCAGTAGAACTTGCACTAGCCGTTTCCACTGCTCCTTGAATATTCTGGATGTCAAACGTGACAGAAGTCCATACATATGAGCAGCATTCAGATATAGGACGTAGGAGTGTTCAGTGTACAAACAATTTTGTGGAAAAACTGCAATTTTCAACTGCACCACTCATTAGTCATAGGCTGCCATTCTGTTTGCGTAGAACTGAGCCTATGGTGTCAAAAATGGTTCAAATGGCTCTGAGCACTGTGGGACTTAACTTCTGAGGTCATCAGTCTCCTAGAACTTAGAACTACTTAAACCTAACTAACCTAAGGACATCACACACATCCATGCCCGAGGCAGGATTCGAACCTATGACCGTAGCGGTCGCGCGGTTCCAGACTACCTATGGTGTCATTTCACTTCTTGTCTCTGTAAGCTGTTACTGCCAATGTGTTATGACATGACTGACTAATTGTGACGTACAACTCCTAGAGTCAACTAATATCACAGTTTTACGTCTCGTGAGCTGTACAACTCTGAACTGAGAGCAAGTTGCCAGCTTTTACAACAGATTGGTGTTTTGTCGAGATGTAACGGGATATTTTTGCTTGATATTCTTTCCTCTTACGTAACTATTATCTGCAAAAGTCTTAGTTTGACACTTATAATATCAGCCAAGTCATCAATATACAATATCTATTACTCTCCTCTGCAGCACACAAGACATTACGACAGTGTATTTACGTGACTCGCCGTCAGGACGGCGTGCTCCGCCCTGACCGTCCAGAAGTTGGCAAGCTGGTTGCAAATCACACAGGAAAACATTTTCGTTGGAAGGCATCGATACGGTACCGAATCATAAACTTTGTGGATGTCAAGAAATACTGAATCCACATGATTTGCTCTGGTCGTGGCGTGGAGCATATCGTATGTCATCAGCACTAGGTTTTCTTTTTGTATTCCATGCATGGTTATTGTTTGAACTCAGAATTTATTCTAGGACTCTGCAACAAATATGTGTGTGCGACGTGGGACGACTGTTCTCTCGATCAGTTCTATTTCCGTCTTTGCAGACGATTGTGACCTGTGCTGTTTTCTATTCACATGGACATATTTGTGCTGAAGCGATGTGCGTTAAGTTGTAATCACTAGTGGAGGTTGTTCACTCTCTACAGAACGTGATAGGGATTCCGTCGTCCTGATCTACTTCAGTGTTAACTAAGGCTGCCATTATACAGCTGCTTTCATCGGGAACGATCCAAATCTCAGTTCCTCCGCCGTTTTATTGATTGAATTAAACCACGTTATGAGCTAGCTGATCAGCTAAACCTCGTTAATCTGTTAAACCTCGATGTGGTATTAATGGGCTGACACAATAAAAAGAAAGAAACTAAACTTCGCGATCAAGAGCAGAGGTTTGTGGGATGGAGACCGATCGGTGTGTCATCCTCTGCCAATGGCATCATTCCAATGCGATATGAGGGAGCATGTGGTCAACACACCGCTCTTAAGTCCGTTGTCGGCCCTCCAGACTTTAAAGCCGCTTCTTCTCCTTGAAGCAGTACCTCACCTGGCACCACGAGGCTGATTGCAGCCCTTTCCAGTCCTCTAACCATGCACGACCGGGAACTGAACCAGGTTCCTCCGCACAGCAGTCAGAGGCGCTGACCACGTAGCTACGGAGGTGGACTCGAGCTAGAAAGAACAGTAGTTTAATATTTGAGAAATATATAAAATGTTAAAATACAGGTAAGCCTTGTGTGAAAATTTATCAGTGCTGCACATGCGTCAAATAATGTTTTCAAACAATACAATGATGAAAGACATGCGATAGAGTTATATGAATACACAGATGGCGGCAGTATCGCGTACACAAGGTATAAAAGGGCGGTGCATTGGTGAACTGTAATTTGTACTCCGGTGGTTCTTGTGAAAAGTTTTCCGTCATGATTATGGCCTCACGACGGGAATTAAGAGACTTTGAAAGCGGAATGGTGGTTGGAGCTAGACGCATGGAACAGCCAATTTGGGAAATCGCTATGGAATCCATTATTCCGAGATCCACAGTGTCAAGAGTGTGCCGAAAATACGAAATTTCAGGTATTACCTGCGACCACGGACAACGCAGTGGCCGACGGCCCTTACTTAACGACCGAGAGCACCGGCATTTGCATAGAGTTGTCAGTGCCAGCAGACAAGCAATACCGCGTGAAATAACTGCAGAAATAAATGTGTGACGTACGACGAACTTATCCGTCAGGACAGGGCGGTGAAATTTGGCGTTAACGGGCCATGGCAGCAGACGACTGACGCGAGTGCCTTTGCTGGCAGCACGACATCGCCTTCAGCGTCTCTCCAGGCCTCGCGACTATATCAGTTGGACCCTAGACGACTGTAAAATTGTGGGATGGTGAGATGGCTCCCGGTTTCGATTGATAAGAGCTGATGGTAGGATTAGAGGGTGGCGGAGGTCCGTCGAATCAATGGACCTAAGTTGTCAACAAGGCACTGTGCAAGCTTGATGGTGTCTCCATGATGGTGTGCGCTGAGTTTACATGGAATGAACTGGTCCTTTGGTCCAACTGAACCGATCATGGACTGGAAATGGTTGTGTTCGGCTACTTGGGGACCATTTTCAGCCATTCATGAACTCCTTGTTCCCAAACAACTACGGAATTTTGATGAATGATAGTGCGCATTGTCACCAAGTCACAGTCGTTAGCGATTGGTTTGAAGAACATTCTGGATAATTCTAGCGATTGATAAGCCACCCAGATCGCCCAACATGAATCCCATCGAACATTTACTGGAGATAATGTAGAGGTTAGTTCGTGCCCAAAATCGCGCAACGCCAACACTTTCGCAATTATGGGCGTCCACAGAGGCAGCGGGGCTCAATGTTTTTGCATGGGACTTCCAGTGACATCTTGAGTCCATGCTACATCGAATTGTTGCATTACGCTCGACAAAAGAATGTGCGACGTGATATATGGAGGTATCCCATGAGTTTTGTCACTTCATTGTAGACGATCAGGTGCGACAATAAAGTAATGAGACTGATTTTCTGTGCAAGATGTGGCAACCCTGCAGGCTTGCGTAGGCACAATATCTTTGACCTTAGTCTATAAGCTGCTTCTAGTCCAAGCGGCACATCGATGCAACTGCTCAGTCGTGAGTTGTGCTGTAATAAGTTTACATGTGTTTGTGTCTCTCATCACAGAGGTGGAACCGCATAGTATTGCGCAACGGAATCCCATTTCTTTTTTCGTTAAATTGGATGATATCACTGGTGATGAAAGTTGTTTTTTTTTTCGGTACGATCCAGAAATAAAACCACAAAGTTCGTAATGGTGCTCAAAGGGATCACCCAGACCAAAAAAAGCTCACATGTCAAATTCAAAAGTAAAATGCATGCTTGTGTGCTTCTTTGATTCCAGGGGAATTGATCATAAAGAGTGGGTGCCTCCTGGACAAACAGTTAACAAATATTACTGCAAAGAAATTTTAGAAAGACTTCGTAAAAGAATTCTTCGTGTCTGTGCCAACATTTGCTGATAATTGGATTCTGCATCACGATAATGCACCATCCCATACTGCTCTGTCAGTACAGCAATTTTTAACCTCTAAGCAAATTTCAGTACTACCACAGCCACCTTGTTCACCAGATATCGCTGTGTGCGACTTTTTTCTATTTCCAAGAGTCAAAACGGCGGTCAGGCGACACCATTTTCAAACCACACAATATGTCCAAATAGCTGTGACGAGGGTCTTGGAGGATATTACAGAAGATGAGTTCCAGAAATGTTACCATCAACGACAGAACCACTGGAAAAAGTGTGTGCAATCAAAAGGAGACTACTTTGAAGGAGACAACACTAAACTTGACTAAAACGGTAAGCAACATTTTTTTTTCACATCAATCTCATTATTTTATTGTCGCACCTCGTACATTAACTGCTCTGGCAGAAGTCGCCTCTATAAAATCCTGCCATGGACCGGGAGGTTTCACACACTGTGGATAATACGCCCTTAATTTAATAATTCGGGCGCTTAGTCATTGTAAATTAATACATCAGTTTAAATTAGCATGAAGTTAGTGAGTATCCGAGATTTCTCAGAATATCTTTCATCTTATATTTACCAACCATCAGCAAACTAGACACTGTGATATTCTTTACCTTAAGGACCTCACGTAGTTTAGAGTATCTTTTTTCGCGTCCTTGAAATATGCGAGACACTGCTGACCTTGGCTGCAGAGCGAAGTTGCCCCGCCACGGCTGCGGGCCTGGCCTTGGCTCTGCGCAGACCTGGTCTGTTAGGGATGCATGGACAGGGGTCTGCAATTGCCGGCTCGCCCTTAGGTGTCAGACAGCGGGGGCGGCTGATGATCTTACGCAGCCAATATCGCGCCGGCCGGCCAGCCAGGCACCTCGCCTGATTTCCCCAGGGCGCGCATGCAGCGCGGCTGGGCGGCTGCGCTCTGGCGGTTTTTAAACGCGATCCCGCCAACGAACGCTGCTGCAGATCTGGCATTGTCCGACTCACTCCAGAATCAGGTGGTGAAAAAGTGGGGAGTCAGAAGTTTGTCTTCTAAAAACCTGAAAATCCAATATTATTATTACAACTTGCAACTTCAGTCCTGACAATATACAGGGTGTAACGAAAAGATATACCCAAACTTTCAGGTAACGTTTCTCACATGCAGAGGAAGAAAAATTGCTATATGGACATGTGTCCAGAAACGCTTTATTTCCATGTTCGAGCACATTTTCTACTTTTCTTCAGAATCACATTAATCGTGGGGAACCCAACAGAGTGCAAAAAGTTGTGCTTTCTAATTCAAACAATATTGAGAGGAGAAAACATTTTTGTGGCACAGGGCAAATTGAGTCCCACAGGCTTCAGTTTTGGGTCCACTCCTATGTTTTGTTGTGGGCCTTCGTGAATTCTCACGAAATTTTTCAGTCACGTTATCAACAATGATTTTACGTCAACGTATGAGCCGATATTGTTAGGGTTTCATGTTCTTCCGCACAAGCTCAATTGAGAAACTTATCATGCTTTCTTAAAGAAACATTGTTCTGCAACATGTGTCTTTGAGTGAAAAAAAAAAGTGCGTCATGTTCCTCATTTCAGTGTTTATGTTCGTAGCATGTAAATATCAGATTCCGTGAGACATGCGGGTAGAGATCCACGATCTTCGAACCTAAACCCACTAGAATTTTATTTGCGGGGCCATTGAAAAGTTCTTGTGTACTATGGAACCCAGTATAAATCTACAGTCTCTTCGTGCCCGTAGTGTGGTAGGCTGTGAAACAATACGCAGTTTTTAATGAAATTAAAAAAAATTAAAAAAATAAAGTTACCTTTTTTTAAATTTGTTTTTAGTTAATTTGCTCTTTCTTTCTTTACGTACGAACTTTGTTGTAGAACCTCTTATTTACGTATGGTAATAAAAATCCATTTAGACAGAATTAAGTACATTTAAAATTACGTTAACTTAGTCAACCCTCTCATGCTGATATATTCATATTAACTGATTAAGAATATTTAGTTGAGAATTATATCTTTTACATAATTCGGCCTTGGCACACATTTTCTAACTGCAGTGGTTTTTTTAAAAATATTTACTGAATTCTTTCCCGGCGTTAGCTATGGAACACAAGACTGTATCTATTAGCAGAAAATGGTTAAATATTGCCAAGCCGACGTTTAATCATCATTGATAAAACACACTTCACTATACATTTAAGTTATTTGAAAGAACCAACAAATTGTTAAATTTCAACGTTAACTATCCGCCTATGAATGCACAAATGTGAAACTAGTAATAAATTCCGTCAGTCTCAGGATCGCTGTAAAAGATAAACATTTTCTTAATTCACTGCTAATTTTTATCTGCTCCCGATTTACGGGTTTGGTTAATTTTTCTTAGCGGAACAATTTTTTAAATGTGCCGCCGCTGCAAATCGTTCGGTCGCGGCACAGCCCAGCAACACCGCTAAAAATGCTGAAAATTCTTTAAAGAAATTTTATACATGACATGGGCAAGCTAATTTACATTAGTAATACACACTTTTGATAAATTATAATGTATTTAGACCACAACAATAATTCAACTTACATTAGTTTGTAATTTCTCCTCTAATGGCGGCTAAATCTAGATACAGACAAATGAAATCTACCCATTCATAAAATGCTACGTCACAGGTTCCTCTCTCTCTCAGCTCTCGAGGAAGACGACAAAGAATGCACACTATGTATTTCTATTTATACGACTATCAACCGTTATTGTCTCTTTGCAATCTGCGGCTGTATTTTACATTTTTCCTATCGCAGATATTGACACATTTCGTAATTACATTATGAGTATAGAAATATTACAATCATAAATACATCGAGAATATTACTACAGAAAATATTGCAATAATAACGAATGTCCTTTACACAAAATTAAATAATATTTTTTGTTAAAATATTACAGTATATACAAATTGCTTCATAGCGGCGTATATAGTACAATTAAATTTTAGTTTTTTAATAGTGTGTGTGCTGCCAGGGAACGTTACAAGTTCTCCAGTGATGCATCACCGCATCAGGGATTCAGGCAGGTTGATGGATTTATCCTTGCGAACGGTGGGTACTTTAAGCATCTCATTTAGGAAAGTGTTTCTTACTATTTGTTTCCCACTATTAGTGTCTTGAAGAGTTGCAGAAACTGAGTTCTGACGTGCAAATAAAGCTTTTCCAGGCCCATGTCCATATAACACATTTTCCTCCTCTGTGTGAGGAACATTTCCTGAAAGTTTGGCCATACCTTTTTGTTACTCCCTGTATTTATCAATCTGGAACCTGTGAAAGAATATTTGGCAAATCAGAAATGAGGATAAAACAGGCAGTCATCCCGGAAGAATTCATCCGAATAGAAGGTGAGTAAGAGCATTTACAGATTAGACGCCTGCTGCGAACATGATCCTAGATTTACTTGTGTATGTTACTCATCCGACTTCGTATTGAAAGTACATCTACATACATATTCTGCACTGTGAAGTGCATGACTGAGTTAGTTAGAATTGTAGTATATATTAGAGTTTCTTCGTGTTCCAATCGCTTAAGGACCGTGGAAACATTGACTAAATAGACAATGCATGTGTTCGCTGTAATTAGTATAACTTTGTCTTCCCGGCCATTACGGGAAAGGTACGGATAAAGTATGTTTCTACAATCGTCACTTAATGCTGGTTCTTAAATCGTTTTGTGAATAGGCTTTCGAGGATACTTAGTGTCTGTCGGTTCAGATTCTTCAGCATTTCCGTGAAGCTCTTCCGTTAGTGAAACAAACTTGCGACTATTTCCGCTGTGCTTCTTTGAATAAGTTCAGAAAAACCTATTAGTCCTCGTTGAGCAATATTCTAAGACTAGCACGCCCCAACACCTTTCTCGGCCAGCTCAGCTTGATTTGATCGCTTCAGGCGTCGTTCACAATATTAAGGACAGGAGAGGCAGCTGCAGCAGATGAAGCTGGAACCGAGGAATTTAAAAAGAGGTTTAAAGAAATTGTGAAAGAAAAAGGCTATGCTGCGAAGCAGTTTTTCAACCTTGCTGAAACGGGCTTATTTGGAAACGAATGCGTAGCGGCGCGTTCCTTTCTATTGAAGTAAGAAACAGCACCTAGATTTAAGGCTGCCAAGGACTGATGCATCCTTCTTTTCGGAGGAAATATTGGAGGAAATTGCAAATGAACGCCGTGTACGATCTACCACTCTCAAAATCCTGGGGCACTAAAGGGTTGCGATAATAGGAGTGGAGTGCTGTGCCCAGTGACTACTTTTATAATGAACTGAATAAAGAATTGAAGGCTACTGCAGGAAAGAAAAAAATATAATCTCCTCCTTGATGTTTTCAGCCGCCCACTTCTCATAACTGATTCAAATGAAATTACTGAAGTCCGTTTCTGCCACTGAGCGCTACACCTATCCTGCAACCCACGTAACAGAGAGTTATTCCTACATTCAAGGCATACAATCTGTATAAAACTTTCTCAAATATCATAGAAGAATGTGATCTAAATGACGAACTTACCGTCAGTAATTTCTGACGACAGTTCAGTTTTAAGATGGCGACTGATGTTATTAGAGACGCATGGACTGTTATCACTCTAAAATGTGTGAATGGTGTATGGAGAAAATTGTTACCCGATGCTGTGTCAGGTTTAGAAGGTGGAGTAATCTTACAGCTGCCACGAGAAAAATTGCTGATATGGCGTATCAGATTGGGTTTACTGATACCGACGAAGAGAATGTCTATGACCTCCTAAACTCTCATTACGAGGATATAAGCAGAAATGTTTTGCATGTAAGAAAATCTGTTACGAAAACTAAACTGATACAGCGCCATCAGGGTTTTCTGATGAAGTGATCCAGAGGCCATTTAGATTGTAGATGGACCTAATGAAAATGGATTTAGCATATTACTGTATGTTTCAGCGTTAAATTTTTAAATGTACTAATTTTTCATTAAAATGCCTTTCAGAAAGATGATAATGGCTGTTTTAAACTTAATATGTAACTGAGAACTAACCCTGCATTTTACATATAAAACGGCTCTTGATTAATGCAAATTCGGTATGCGACGCAATTTCACGGAACGTAGCTATCTCGTATAACGAAATTTACTTGTAACTGTAAATTGTTGCACGGAGATATCTGTATGTGCTGACTGATTCCAGTTGTGACTCACTGTATTGTAGTCACGGGATACTATGTTCTTGCTTTTTTGTGAAGTGCAGACAATATGGGGAATTCTCTTCGTCAGAAACTGACATTGGTTTTAAAGGACAGCCCCTGTAAATCTAGATATAACTGAACTGTTACGACGAGACAGACTCGGATTACCGAGAACAAATAACGCTGAAGCCTGGAGGCCTGCGCATACTGAAACATATACAGAGTGGTCAGAAAAAGTCTGTAAAGCTTGTAAGAGCGTTGCATGGTAGGTTGTGCTAAGAAATAACTGTCAAGAAAAGATTCTATACGTTATTAAGTTACCGAGTTAATTAGCACTGACATTGATCAGTCAGGCCGTTGCATGAGGAATTTCAAGCGACCCGCCAGAGAAGGTGCCGCCAAAGGTGTCCTTCATTTTGTTTCCTAATACCGAACAAGACAGCGAGACAAAAATTGGACATGGGACTGTAGTAAGGAACGAATCCGAGCGAAAGGCTAAGCAATCTTGTGCGATGTCGCCTACGCTATGAGAGCAACTGACTAGTCGTATCTGGCGGGCCGCTTGAATTTGCTCGCGAAACGGCCAGATTGGCCATCTTCAATGCAAGTTAACTCGGAAACGGCGCAACGTATCCAATTTTTTCTTAACAATTATTTCTCAGAATAGCCTGCCTTGTTACACCCTTATCTACATCTACATCTACATCATACTTCGCAAGCCACCTAATGGTGATCCCCCTTCTCTCCTCCTACCTCGCTCCACTCGCGAATGGCGTGGGGCAAGAGCGACTGTCGAGAAGCCTCTGTTTTAGCTGTAATTTCTCGAATTTTCTCGTCGTGGTCATTTCGCGAGGTTTATGTGGCACGAAGTAATATGACTCTTCTCGGAAACCGCTCTCTCAATATGTTAGTAGAAAACGTACCTGTGATGCACAACACCTCTCTTGTAACACCTGCCAATGGAGTTTGTTGAGCACGTTGGTAACGCTCTCGCGCTGACTAAACGATCCCGTGACGAAATACACCGCTCTTCGTTGGATCTCCTCTGTCACTTCTATCACTCCTACCTGGTAGGGATACCTTACTGATGAACAGTACTCACTAGTAGGTCGAACAAGCGCCTTATAAGCCACTTCCTTGGTGGGTGAGTTAAACTTACTTAAGATTCTTCCTTATAAATCTCTGTCTGGCATCTACTTTTCCTACTGTGTGTTTTATGCGGTCATTCCTCTTACGCTTGGTTCAAATGGCTCTGAGCACTATGGGACTTAACATCTTAGGTCATCAGTCCCCTAGAACTTAGAACTACTTAAACCTAACTAACCTAAGGACATCACACACACCCATGCCCGAGGCAGGATTCGAACCTGCGCCCGTAGCAGTCCCGCGGTTCCGGACTGCAGCGCCTAGAACCGCAAGACCACCGCGGCCGGCGCTACGCTTGCTCTCGACAGCTACTCCTAGATATTTTACGGTAGACGCTGTTCCCAATAGTTTCTCATCAGTTGTGTAGTTGTACGGTACTGGATTTCTTTTCCTATGTATGCACAATATATCACATTTATTTACGATCAGGGTCAGGGTCAGAGCCTGCAACATTCATAAATTCTCTGCAGGGCATTCTGCAACTCGATACTGTCTTCTGGCGCGGCTACCTTTTTATAAATAACCATGTCATCTGCGAAGAGTCTGAAAGGGCTTCCGACGCTTTCTTCTTGATCATTTATCTATGTTGTACACAATAGCAGCACTATCACACTTCCTGGGGTAATCTGGAAATTGCATTTACATCTGTAAATTTTGTTCCGTTAAGAGCGACGTGTTGAGTTTCCTCTGCTAGGAAGTCTTGAATCCAGTCGCAAATCTGTTCCGATACTAGGTAAGCTCGTACTTTTTTCACAAAAAAAACAGTGCGGGACGGTGTCAAATATCTTTCTCATGTCAAGGAACACGACATCTGACTGAGCGCCGTCGTCTACAGAACCCTGGACCTCGTGGCGTAATAGAGCGATCCTAGTTCCGTAAGATCTCTCTTTGTGGAATTCGTGTTAATTTTTGTAGAGGAGGTTTTCCTTCTCCAGAAACGTCATAATTCTTTAGCACAAAATATGTTTTACGATTCTAAAACTGAACGATATAGGTCTATAAGTGTGTGCATCAATCCTGCGGCCAATTTTGGAAACTGGAATGACGTGCGCTTTTTTTCCATACCCTTCGTTGCTCCAGTGATCTACGATAAACTGCTGCTAGAAAGGGAGCAAGTTCTTTCGTATAATCTTTGTAGAATATTAGAGGTCTCTCATTTGGTCCTGATGCTTTGCCACTGCTAACCGATTGTAGTTGCTTTTCTGTTGCACAATCGGTTATCTCAATATCTGCCATTTTGACGTTCGTACTATGATTGAAAGGAGGGGCTGTGGTACGATCTTCCGAGATGAAACAGTTTCGGAAGACCGAATTCAGTATTTCGGTCTTCTCTCTGTTATCTTCCGTATCCGTGCCAGTATGTCTCTGACTGAAAGAATGGATGCATGATTTCGAACCGCTTACTGATTTTACGTAAGACGAAAACAACGTCGCGTTTTTTGCTCAGATCTGTTGATAAAATTTTACTTTCAAAGTCGTAGAACGCTTCTCTCATTGCTCCCCTTACGCTCATTTTCGCATCGTTCAGCTTTTGTTTATCTGCTAAGTTTCGTTTTTTCTTGCATCTGAAATGAAACTCTCTTTGTTTACAGAGCATTTTTCTAACACGCCTATTAAACCCCGGTGGGTCTTTCCCACCGCTTAAAATCTTGTTCGGAAAATACTAGTCTAAGGCATATTGAACGATGCTTTTAAATTTTTTCTATTTCTGTTCCAACTTTTCGTCCTCATTACTGAGTATTTCACGCTGACTGCTCGGATACTTCGCAATTTGTGTCTCATCATTCTTGTTAAGCGCCGGCCAGAGTGGCCGAGCGGTTCTAGGCGTTTCAGTCTGGAACCGCGCGACCGCTACGATCGCAGGTTCGAATCCTGCCTCGGGCATGGATGTGTGTAATGTCCTTAGGTTAGTTAGGCTTAAATAGTTCTAAGTTCTAGGGGACTGATGAGCTCAGATGTTAAGTCTCATAGTGCTCAGAGCCATTTGAACCATTTTTTTGTTAAGCAAAAATATCTTGCTACCTTTCTTAGCATTCCATGTAAAACCCGTAATCATAGTTCTATCGCAGCCTTATGATCACTAATACCTTGCTCTACGTTAATTGATTCGATAAATTCAGGTCTGTTTGTTGCTAGGAGATCTAAAACTTAACCTTCACGAGCTGGATCTCTAAATATCCGGTCAAAGTAATTTTCAGACAAGACATTCAGAACCCTTAAAAACTTTACAGACTTTTTCTGACTACCCTGTTTAATACATCGGCGAGCAGGAACGTGCTACGGTTATCTATCGTACATTGAAAACAACCAATGAAAAATCGCAACATATGCAAAATATACAGAAACATTTAGCAATATGCTGAAGGTAATGACCACTTCTTGAATACAAGACGAAGGACAAGAAGTAGTGTGTTTAGTGTCGACCATGCGAAGTGGGCATATTTATCTTTGGAGTCTACAACTGCAATAACTAATCAAAATCGTGAAATGCTTAATTTTGGTAAAATTTGTGACATCCATCTCCCGATGAAAACTATCAGCCCTAGGGCTGTTCCAAGCGTGTTTATACTTTACTTTGAAAGACAGAAGCCCATGGTGTGACATCACAAGTTATACTAAAATGAGGCATTTATTGATTAAGTATTTTAATTGTGAAATGAACAGTTAAATAGTTCTTACGAGGGCACTTCAATAAGTAATGCAACACATTTTTTTCTCGGCCAATTTTGGTTGAAAAAACCGGAAATTTCTTGTGGAATATTTTCAAACATTCCCGCTTCGTCTCGTATAGTTTCATTGACTTCCGACAGGTGGCAGCGCTGTACGGAGCTGTTAAAATGACGTCTGTAACGGATGTGCGTTGCAAACAACGGGCAGTGATCGAGTTTCTTTTGGCGGAAAACCAGGGCCTCTCAGATATTCATAGGCGCTTGCAGAATGTCTACGGTGATCTGGCAGTGGACAAAAGCACGGTGAGTCATTGGGCAAAGCGTGTGTCATCATCGCCGCAAGGTCAAGCAAGACTGTCTGATCTCCCGCGTGCGGGCCGGCCTTGCACAGCTGTGACTCCTGCAATGGCGGAGCGTGCGAACACACTCGTTCGAGATGATCGACGGATCACCATCAAACAACCCAGTGCTCAACTTGACCTCTCTGTTGGTAGTGCTGTCACAATTGTTCACCAGTTGGGATATTCAAAGGTTTGTTCCCGCTGGGTCCCTCGTTGTCTAACCGAACACCATAAAGTGCAAAGGAGAACCATCTGTGCGGAATTGCTTGCTCGTCATGTGGCTGAGGGTGACAATTTCTTGTCAAAGATTGTTACAGGCGATGAAACATGGGTTCATCACTTCGAACCTGAAACAAAACGGCAATCAATGGAGCGGCGCCACACCCACTCCCCTACCAAGAAAAAGTTTAAAGCCATACCCTCAGCCGGTAAAGTCATGGTTACAGTCTTCTGGGACGCTGAAGGGGTTATTCTGTTCGATGTCCTTCCCCATGGTCAAACGATCAACTCTGAAGTGTATTGTGCTACTCTTCAGAAATTGAAGAAACGACTTCGGCGTGTTCGTAGGCACAAAAATCTGAACGAACTTCTCCTTCTTCATGACAACGCAAGACCTCACACAAGTCTTCGCACCCGAGAGGAGCTCACAAAACTTCAGTGGACTGTTCTTCCTCATGCACCCTACAGCCCCGATCTCGCACCGTCGGATTTCCATATGTTTGGCCCAATGAAGGACGCAATCCGTGGGAGGCACTACGCGGATGATGAAGAAGTTATTGATGCAGTACGACGTTGGCTCCGACATCGACCAGTGGAATGGTACCGTGCAGGCATACAGGCCCTCATTTCAAGGTGGCGTAAGGCCGTAGCATTGAATGGAGATTACGTTGAAAAATAGTGTTGTGTAGCTAAAAGATTGGGGAATAACCTGGTGTATTTCAATGCTGAATAAAACAACCCCTGTTTCAGAAAAAAAATGTGTTGCATTACTTATTGAACTGCCCTCGTATATGGCGTGAGAATGGCCAGAGTGTGACCGAAATCGACTTATAAAATAAAAATAAATAAAGCTGCGTGTAGTATGACGCAGTTCCTAAACTTTATTACAGATATTAAGTATCGCCTACAGGAAATATTTCGTGTTGACGTAATAGTCCCCTCTTGTGTCATCAGCTATTGTGTATTGATTAAATTAAAATTTCCAAACCGAGAAGTAAACCAGTTGAGAATTAAGATGTAGTTCGTTTATAGTCATCTCAAATTAGTGTTCACACGTAGATCTTGAGCCTATGGGTGTATGTGATTACTGCTTTATCTTCGTGGCACTTCAGAACTTAAAAATAATTGCATACCACTCACTTAAATACCGACTATTTAAAACGCACATGACCGTTAATATAGTCTAGGAGAACGCTACCAAGTGCTCAATAGGTGATAGAATGTCAAAGAAAAGTAGCGCAAGTGCTTCAACATTTATTTCATACCTATCGCAGAAAAGTATACAAGAGTTTTTACCGTACAGAACCAACAGACATTTATCGATGAACTTTGCATTTAACAGCGTTAAGGAGAGACATTTCCCACAGAAAACGGACGCGCAATGAAGTACAGAAGTATCTAATTTTCTGCAAGGATAATAAACAGAAGCGTTGCTGAATTTTCGCCTGATATAATAACATGTTACGAAACAAACGCAATTAAATCTGGTTTCATTCGTATATAACTGCATCTGTCTGTAGACTAGAATGTATATTTCTTTAAAATATGAACGAGATTTGACGCAGAAATGTATTGTATAATTTAGCAGTTACACTAGCTACTTTTCAATAGAACTGTGTAGTGCGGATGTGAAAACAGTGCTGTGTGAGAACTTAAAAGAAAGAAGAGTACCGACAGAGAAAGAAGTAAAAAAAAACCGCAGACGAAATGAACATCAAGTCGTACTCTAGATAAATCACGTTGAAATGACCACGCAGCTCAGAATCATCGACTAGTTGTCTATTACGTGATCGCTCAATACTAGTTTTGTATTGTTGTAATCACCGCCACGGTTCTGGTTGCAGAATGTTACTACAGATGCGCTGGCAGCGTGGGCTGAATTTATGGGTACCCTGCCTATACTGAATCACGTGGCGCCGCCTATACAAGTACACGGATGATTAATTGACCGTCCGCGTGCGTCTGAAGCCACGGTCACTAATCTCCGGCAAACACTGCACGCGTGTTCTGACGGCAAATACGCTGTAATGACTGCATTGTGCACAGTTTAAGGTTGAACACTTGCGCAAAATCCTTTTGTTCATTCTTTTCGCACTACACGAAGTAGTCCACCAGTTAAATGTCGTAACGTCTCCATAACCTCCTGAATTTGTAATTGCTTGGGTGGACTAAATGTTACTATAATTAATTAACTGGCACATTAAATAGTATTTAAGCCGTTTTAAGTTCACTAATGGTAATAGTTGCCACAAGTCGAATAAGTCTTTTGCAACGCAGCTAGTAATTGTAATAGAAAATATAATTCACTGGCGCCTTATACTTCCCCATACCATTTGCAACGCAACCTCGATTGCAAAGATGTCTGAAAATATCCAGTCTTTTGCGGCAACACCGGCAACTCTTTCCCACTCTCGACGAACCGAACAACTACAGGACAGCATGCGCCCCCTTTGCAGGAGCAACGCTATCGGTATTGAAGGTAGACGTCTTATACTGTGCCAACAATCTATACCAGACATGGGTATCCTTCGGTAGTCCGCGGGCACAATTCAACTTTTAAGTATTGATATTCGATGTAATTGAACATCGCCTCACTTACAATATTTTTCAAAGATTTATCGAATAAAAATATCCGCCGGCCGGAGTGGCCGAGCGGTTAAAGGCGCTACAGTCTGGAACCGCACGACCGCTACGTCGCAGGTTCGAATCCTGCCTCGGGCATGGATGTGTGTGATGTCTTTAGGTTAGTTAGGTTTAAGTAGTTCTAAGTTCTAGGGGACTTATGACCACAGCAGTTGAGTCCCATAGTGCTCAGAGCCATTTTTTTAAAAATATCCATATTTCGATACACCGTAGACAAAAATATGGTTTTAGGATTCAGATTATAACTTGTGGTTTAACGTGTTATTTAAAACTGTGTGTAGAGGGTTTTATGGATTAATATAAAAGTTAAGGAAAATCAAATGTAACAATGTATCAATAAACACTTAAAGATGAATGTTTTAACAAATAAAACAAAGTTGTACTACAGCGTATGAAATAATAGAAAAATACTCAAAATACGGATAATATAATTGAAACCAATGGATATTTATCCAACTGATACATCGATAACACCGATATTTTGTGGCAGTATAATCCTGGACAGTTGGGAGATAATACATTCACAATCTGGAGGGAAGTATCTGATCCTAGTTTTAATCTGTACCAGATAGCTTGAAGATAAGATGAAGAAACTTCAGTTCCAGTGGGAGGACTATTTCCAAAAGGTGAGGATTTCTGTTCAGAGAAGTAGATTAAAAGTAGAACATGCCAACAAATTAATTTTTTAGTTTCTGCAGAACATAAGTTTCAATTATATTATCCGTATTGAGTATATTTCTATTATCTCACACGCTGTAGTATAACTTTGTTTATTTTTTCTTAAAACATTTCTCTTTACGCGTTTATTGATACATTGTTAACTCCGCTTTCCCGTAACTTTTATATTAATCCATAACACCCACTATATATTAATCCATAAAACCCACTATACACAGTTTTAAATAACACGTTAAATCATAAGTTATAATCTGAATTCTAAAATCATATATTTGTCTACGATATATCGAAATATCGATATTTCTATTCGATAAATATTTTCAATGATGCGATGTCCAATTACATCGAATATCAATACATATCTTTCGATGTCCTATCCGTAACTTAGTCCCTCCGATCGCGTCGTCACGTGATGCGACGGTACCGCTCCTAGGGAATAAAGTCAAAACCGCAGCGGCCATGAAGTTAATGTTTATGACGAAATGCAACGATATGAATGACATTTTCGCGGCACACCACGTCAACAAATTATGCCTCGAAATGGGTTGTTGAGAGTACATTTCTATTCACCGCATCTTCAGATGATTGCATTTATCGTGGCGTCTTTAGTTAACGCTTTACGAGAGCTGTATTGGAAACTTCTGTTACAAAATACTGCAACGCCATTAGTAGAGAAACAAAGTTAATGACACACAAATAAAAGTAAACATCAGGCACCTTCCAATGAACGGAATCTTGAAAAGAATAGAAAAAATACTACGATCCCAGTGGATAAGCAGTTACGAGTAAATTTGCGAGTTGAGGCCACGAATTTCTTATCCTGGCCGGATTGAAACCAATCAAGGGCCGTATCGGCTGGCCATTCGTGATCTAGACAATTGTCCTCCTGGAACCCCATCACAGCAAGCCACCGAGCGAGTTGGTGCAGTTGCAACATAATGGACCTTGATGTCGATGGGACTTTAAGCTAAGATTCCTTCCTTCAACGACAAGCATTTTGTACTTCATTGCGCTTTCTCCTACCGATAAACTCTAATATCTACTATCTCTTCATCCGTGAGAAAAATTTGTTGTTCAGTTAGCTTGTCTTGAAGTCAACAGCGCATCGAATGTGTCTTACGGGGCGCATTAAGTACGTAATGCACACTCATTTTTTCTCTGCCAATTACGGCTAAAAAATGCGTAATTTGTTGTTGAACATCATGGAATATTCGCACTACAGCCTCTAAGGTTTGATGAAGTTCCGATGCGATTCAAAATGGCGTCTGTAACGGAGGTGCGTTCCAAGCAGAGAGCTGTCGTTAAGTTTCTTTTTGCGGAAAACCAGAGCATCGCAGATATTCATAGGCGCTTGCAGAAAGTGTAGGACAGTGACAAAAAGCACGGTGAGCCGTTGGGCGAGGCGTCTGTCATCATCGCAACAAAGTCGCGCAAACCTATCCTGTCTCCAACATGCCGACCGGCTACACACAGCTGTGACTCCTGCAATGTTGGAACGTGCGGACACACTCATTCGAGTTGATCGACGGATCACAAACACACACCTCGCTGCACAGCTGGACATCTCTCCTGGAACTGCTGACACTTGTCCGCCAGCTGGGACACACAAAGGTGTGACCCGCTGGATTCCTCACCGCCCAACACAAGACCATAAAGAGCAACGAAGAACGATTTGTGCCCAATTACTTGTACGTTACGAAGTTGATCACAACTACTTTTGTCGAACTTCGTCAGAGGCGATGAACCATGGGTTCATCACTTCGAACCGGAAACAAAAGTGGAATCCATTGAGTGGCGCCACGCCAATTCTCCCCCGAAGAAAAATTTCGAAACCGGGACCCTCAGGCGGTAAATTCGTGGCGACGGTCTTCTGGTACTCTGAAGAGGTTATTCTGTTTGAGGTCCTCCTTCGCGGTGCACAATCAACTCTGAAATGTATTGTGCTGCCCTCAGGAAATTGAAGAAACGACTTCAGCGTATTCGTCGCCACAAAAATGAAAACGAACTACTTCTCCATGACGACGCAAGGCCGCCCACAAGTCTGAGCACCTGAATGCAGCTCACAAAACTTCATTCGACTATCCTTCCTCATCCACCCTGCACCATGGATCCCGCACCTGTTGACATTGATCGGTTTGGCCCAGTGAAGGGTGTGCTCTACGGAAACCAGTACGGGGATGATGGGGAAGTCACTGATGCCGCAAACGTTGGCTCCGACGTCTAACAGTAGAGTGGGCTGGCGCGCATACAGCGCCTCCCACTAAGGTGGCGCAAGGCCGTCATGTAGAACCGAGATTATGTTGAAAATTGGGGATTTGTAGCCAAAAGATGGGGAATAATAAGGTGTATTGGAATCCTGAATAAAACCAACTTGCTTTCAGAAAGAAAGAAAAGTGTTGCAGTGCTTATTGCTTATTATTGTAATTACAAATGAACTCTCCTAAAGAGAGGCGCAGCCATGTCCCATTTTGGCTTCGAAAATATAGCATCTGTTTATCATCAGTCTACCTAAGTTATGACACGCTAGATAATCAATTAATTGGCCGCAACTACGCCGATGGCCATTGAACGACGAATGTAGGAGTGCCGTAAATCAGGTTACCTTCCATTCAGAAGGCGGCTGCACTCAGCGACTGTTATATTGACTTGTAAATAATAGATTTCAGCTATCCAGTCGTCCGTTTTCAATGTTATTGTCAGATCTAGATTTCAGCTAGAAACTAGCCATTCTCAATGCACTATCATTTTTGATCAATGCATGTAATGCCTGTTGGTCGGGCTTCATCCACAGTTCATTGAATACTTGACTATTCAACGAACTGTGGATGAAGCCTGACCAACAGGCATCACATGCAGTGATCAAAAATTGAAAATGCATTGAAAACGGTCAGTTTCTAGCTGAAATCTAGATCTGACAATCAAATATAAAAAGGACGACTGATAGCTGGAATGTATTATTTACAAGTGTCGTAAATATTACACAGAAGAGCTTATGTTACGTGAGACGCACGGAGTTGCTCCTGAATTTAGTTCGCTCCTCTGCAGCCATGATTGTGACTAATCGACTTTTTGGTCGATTTGGGGATGATCATGGGTATTTTCCCGGATTAATTTTGTATTAAAAATTATACCAAAAAAGTAATATGGGTGAGTTAGACAGGGAGCAGGTATGATAAGATAATGAACTCCTAACAGGAGTAGTAGGCTTCAAATCGTATTTATGACATTCTGAGTTACGAAAGTCGTATTTCCTATACATCATTCCAAGGAAATTCCAGAATGGGTACAGCAACAATCTCTCTCTCTCTCTCTCTCTCTCTCTCTCTCTGTCTACATCTGCGCCCAAGTAATCTAGCGTTCTGTCACTGAATAGTTTTCTGTCTAAGATCCTGAGAAAGGAAAAACAGAAAAGTGTAAAGAATGTGTGCACAGCGACACTGCCTGTTCCCACCAGGTGAGCCTATGCTGTCTCTGAGTCAGCTCTACAGAAGGGTGTGTCGGAGGCTTTATTGCACTGGACTAGCATTTGGGAGGACTGAAGCTTAATCTCATGTCCGGGCATCATTCTTTAGATCTCTCGCCGTTCCCACTCAATCTGTTGCAACGACAGTGAGATGCATCCATGGATGACGTAATGTGAGATTTTCTCATTTAACCTTGTCTGAGTCAGTCTGCGTCTGTGATGACCTGTTATCGACTAACTGTTCGCTACCAACTTATTTGCTGCGTCTAAAAAAATCTGGCTCAGTCGATGGAGAAAATAAACGTCTGTTTGCATATGTCGGTATATTATGTGCTACATTAGTGCCTGTCCAAATATATTTATTTTCAAGCGCATGCAAAGCATAATTTGTAATAATCATGTTTATTTTCGATCCTACACCTACGTCTATAGTAGTTCTTCACAATACAGCATCGAATGGTAGTGTTACTGGTATACACACCCTACCTGTCCTGCAGTCCATGCATAGAGAGCAGATTACGGACACGTTGGGAAACGTCTTCATACTGGAGTGTCTAATTCTACCACGACTCGTGTAAGTTCGTGGTAGCAGCGCGTTCTGTGAATACTTAACGAAGACCCTCCTCTCATTCTTTTTCTTTACGTGACCCACTGAGTCTTCCCTGATTCGTATCACAGCTGTCCACAACCGTAATATCGACTGACTGTAATTGACACGAATCCCACAAGTCGGCTTCACAGCTTCCAGTTTTTTTCTGCACATCATTCGTTCACGGAGAGTAACACTGCCGAAGAACAGCTCGTATAATAGTTTTATACGCCAGCTACTTTGTTGTTAATTCATACCCGCTACCTTCCTCACACTGAATTGCAGTCTGCTGCATATTAGTCCTGAAACTTGTCTTTCACAGATGTTAACGTGAACGTTTTTTGTAAGCTCGTGCTCAGCACTCATAACCATCAGTTGACTGCGTAGCAGCGAGGAGAGCTCCGCCTACCATCCTAAGGGAGCCATGGGTATAATTAATTTTATTTTATCTTGTTAAATTTTGACATCATTAGACACTTTCATTTTATTTAAAGATTGGTTTCTAGTATTTCCTAAAATTTATCCACAGGTCTGATGATGGTTTTGTAAAAAGAACTGAAACCGGTTACCTATATCATTAAAACATAAATGGTGTGATCAAGACTGAACTTTAGTCAAAATATAATAATTAATTGATCACTGTTTTCCAAAAAAAAAAAAAAAAAAAAAGTTTACCAAAATTGTCTAATCGTAACTTTCGTGAATATAAAATGAAACATAGATATAACTATAAAAAGTCACTTTTGGTTATATTTCCGTTATCTTCTTGCTTTTATCATCAGGCGATTTATTTTAAGTACCGTCTCATAGATGGTTCTTACGTAACTTTCATAGCGCACCATGTGACATCGTCTACCCGTGGCCACAGGATGCTCTCTTGAATTGTGTTTACGCTACTCACTTCAGTTTTCATGAACTGGCATCAGTGGGAAAGCTGTACAATGGTATTTACATTACAGACCACAGATATTTCAGAAGTACTAATCCGATCATAATTGTTTTTGCATTTCAACTGATAGGGTAGGACTGCGTGCTGAACGACGGGAAGGGATTAAGACATGGATATTGTAGTGCGCAGAAGGAGGTGCTAATCCCCGCCAGGCCATCTGATTTACGTTTTCCTAAGTTACTTGAGACGAACTAAGAATGTTAAAGATACAAACGTTTACACAAATAAAAAAATTTGAATTTTGAGAATGAAAAGTTAGTCAGGTAAACTGCATCACCTTGCCTTGCCTTCGTAACGAATTAGATGCTGAGCCGCACAAAGTGAAAAAAGTGGTAGTATTGTCCATCACTGATATCGGACATTTATTTATACCATTTTAATTACGCAGAATTTTACTACAGAGTAGCCGGCCGCTGGTGGCCGAGCGGTTCTGGCGCTACAGTCTGGAACCGCGCGACCGCTACGGTCGCAGGTTCGAATCCTGCCTCGGGCATGGATGTGTGTGTTGTCCTTAGGTTAGTTACGTTTAAGTAGTTCTAAGTTCTAGGGGACTGATGACCTCAGAAGTCCCATAGTGCTCAGAGCCATTTGAACCATTTGAACCAACTATTAAGCCTAGGGTCCTTTTTCGAAACTTCACTGGCATTCTCCAGATTCTGCGTAATCTTCGAACTATCGCATATGTGTGTGGTCGCTGCTAACTGGGAGATGTATTGTGAGTAATTATATCTGTGATAATCAGATACGACTATGTATCTACCGTGTGCTCATCGCGGTGAGTGTTGAAAGTCGGAAAGTTCCTTGTGATGCAGACATACATACTGCGCAAAAAGAGGCTACCAGCTGCCTTTGGACCTAATGCAGACATGTCCCATTTATACACTTACCTTGATACAATACTCGATAATTACAATGTGTCTGTACCGATTAAGACACGTAAGAGCTGTCTGCACACTCGTAGAACGCCTGCAACAGCGCGTCTGCTCACGGTGCTGAAACGCGTAGCGAGTGTTTTTCATTGTGTTAGCGGGCGGACGTTACACCCTTCCGCCTGGGCGCGCCCAACTCATCCAGTCTGTACGGGATGCTCGCCCTCTAGCGGCCGCTCCACAGCACCAAAACAGCAACTGCCGGAGAAGGTTGTTTGCCGTCACAGCAGATGATGGTCGCTATGTTCTACGACAAGTCGAGTCGACACACACACACACACACACACACACACACACACACACACAGAGAGAGAGAGAGAGAGAGAGAGAGAGAGAGAGAGAGAGAGAGAGGGGGGGGGGGCTTTATATTGGCAACGATGTCAGAGCGGATGAATAGTTATATTTCATATGCAGTACAGTGCTGGTATGACGTGTTTCTTTCCAAATCGTAAAGTCAGGGCAAGTAGGTTGCAAGGAGGGTGTATAGCCCTAAAATAAATGAGAGCGGGTCCCAACACAAAGGGTAACAGGAACATCACTTTCTTCCTGCTAGACACAAGAACACTAACAAAAAAATCTCAGCACCAACAAAAAATTATTATAAACTAATTAAATATCGGGAACACATTTGTCTAGCTAATATACGTAACGGATTAACATTGCAAGATCGCAAGTTAATGTGAGCTCGAGATAAACCATTGCAAACATGAAATTCTGGTACGTTAATAACCGGAGTAGCCGTCAGAATGTTGAATGCAAGCATGCAAACGTGCATGCATTGCGTTGTTACAGGTGCCGGATGTCAGTTTATGGGATAGAGTTGCATGGAACTTCCTGGCAGATTAAAAATGCGTGCCGGACCGAGACTCCAACTCGGGACCTTTGCCTTTCGCGGGCAAGTGCTCTACCATCTGAACTACCCAAGCACGACTCAAGCCCCGTCCTCACAGCTTTACTTCTGCCAGTACCTCGTCTCATACCTTCCAAACTTTACAGAAGCTCTCCTGCGAACCTTGCAGGAATGCAAGGTTTTGATATCTGCTTTCTCTTTCTTACCAGTTACTGTTAACTGTGACTTCAGTCATTATCCTCTGCCATCATCCCTCCTATTTCTGAAGGTAGTAAACTCTACGTCAAAGGTGTTTAACTAAGTAATAATAATGTTATACCTAATACCTTCATTGATTTAGATAAAGCTTCTGATAATGTTTTGAGACGCTGTCAGAGAATGCCATAAAGATAAGGACAGAAGAGAAACACAGAGACTGTATAGAAAATAGGTAGTTCTCATAAGATGTGAAGAACGTAAAGAAGCAGCTGTTGTTGAGAATATGTACGACAGGGCTGCTCACTTTCTCCACGCTTTTTCAATGGATACACTCGGAGATCAGTGCGTGAAGTCAGAGAGAAACTAAGAGCTATAGAAGGAATTAAAATCGATTGCAAAAAAATAGACTTGCTGAGATTTGCTAACGAAGCCGCAGTGCTAAGCGAAACAATTGGGAACAATGCTGGTCCAGATGGAAACCACACCCAGAGCTTCCTTTAACACGAAAATTGTTGTTGGTGTTGTGGTCTTCAGTTCTGAGACTGGTTTGATGGAGCTCTCCATGCTACTCTATCCTGTGCAACCTTCTTCACCTACTGCAACCTACATCCTTCTGAATCTGCTTAGTGTATTCATCTCTTGGTCTCCCTCTACGATTTTTACCCTCCACGCAGCCCTCCAATACTAAATTGGTGATTCCTTGATGCCTCAGAACATGTCCTACCAACTGAGCCCTTCTTCTAGTCAAGTTGTGCCACAATCTTCTCTTCTCCCCAATCCTATTCAATACCTCCTCATTAGTTATGTGATCTACCCATTTAATCTTCAGCATTCTTCAGTAACACGCACGAAAATTAATCCACAACCAGCTGATACTTCACACATAGGACTTCATAAAGATATTTGTTTGGAGTGTACTGCTTTAGGGAAGTGAAACACGGACACTCTGAAAAGCAGAAAAACTGGAAATAATAGCCTTAGAGATGCTGAAGTTATCCAGGGTAGAGTTGGTGCCAAATGGACAGGTGCTCCAAAAAGTCGAGGAAGAGAAACAGCGTCTTTGGAATCTCATCCAACAAAGGAGGAAAACATGGGTCGGTCGTCTGAACCCACAGGCGACAATGCCTGCGCTGACTCTGACATCCACTCGATCGTACAGATGGCGAATACTGTCCTGGAATACGTTATTGAAACCCTGCTCGAACAGATCGCGTGGTCCTGTAAGCATTGGTTGCTGGGTCATGCGTTTGATTTCTCGTCCAATCATATTCCACACGTGCTCGATTGGAGACAAGTCCGGAGATCGTGCTGGCCAGGGAAGTTGCTGCACGTCTTCAGAGCACGTTGAGTTTCACAGGCAGTGTGCGGGCGAGCGCCAGCCAAGGTGGCCGAGCAGTTCTAGCCGCTACAGTCTGGAACCGCGGGACCGCTACGGTCGCAGGTTCGAATCCTGCCTCGGGCATGGATGTGTGTGATGTCCTTAGGTTAGTTAGGTTTAAGTATTTCTAAACTCTAGGGGACTGATGACCTCAGGAGTTAACTCCCACAGTGCTCAGAGCCATTTGAACTTTTGTTTGTGTGGGCGAGCATTATCCTGTTGGAACTATCTTCCTGTTGCAAGAACGGCAAAAAGACAGGTCTAACATCATTCTGCACGTACCGAGCGCTCGTTAGCATTCTCTCCAGAACAACCAAACGTGAACGAGAGTTGTACTTCATCGCACCCCAGAAGACCATAACGCCTTGGATGGATGGACTCTGAGACAGCACTCACCAGGTCTATGCAGTACGCGCGAACGGCCGTCACTTGCGTGCAGGCAGAATTGTCTTTGATTGCTGAAGACCGCGGTGTGCCACGCCATTCCATCTTCCGAGTGATCCTCTGACGGCACCAATCGAGCCGTATATGTCGATGCTGCGGCGTGAGTGGAATACAGGCTGGAGTTGTGCGTGCCCATAGTCCCACTGCTAATGACGAGTTCGCAACAGTTCGTGTTGACACGTCTGGGTTCACAAGACCTCTTATCTATGCCGTGGTAACTGTGCTATCTGCCACTGCTACCCTTAAAATACGACGGCCGTGGCGGTCGTCTGTGCTGCGTCGACGTACAGAACCTCATCTATGGGGTGAGCATGGCCGCGCGACCACTGATGCACAACTGCTGCAGCACGTCCAACTTGGGTGCCAATACTCCGAAAGGCCCATCCTACCACCCGAAAGGCCACTATACGTATCACCCCTATCAAACTCGCTCGTTTGGCTGTAGGAAGCACGAGCGCGTCACCGCGGGATGGTTGCGTGCTTGCTTCACACATTGAGGCTTCTGGCTTTGAGCAAATCAGCGTCTTGTTCCCAGGTGTACTAATTTTTTTCCAGCAGCCTACATGAGTGATCCACAAATACGAGCAGAAGTTGAGACACATGGCAAAAATGTTCCGTAGTGTTTTTGATATAAATAATTTCAGGTCGGATGTAAGAGAGAGCATGAAGACCCTAATGTGGTCAGGCTTAATAACAAATAAAAAAGTATTCTGAAGCGTATTTTCATATCTGCCCTTCCCTGCATGATATGACCCCAAATGAAAGTATTCCTACATTTGCGGCTGAAAAAGATATTGTATTATTTTCTGTTGGATTAGTAGTTTCAGCCGCCAGAAGTCGGTCCGTAATGGATAGAATTCCTTGTACTCATTTTCAAATTATTTTCGCTCTCGACTTTCCAAGATAAAGCAATTGGCGAATGGAAATTTTCATAATTTTTGTGCTGCAATGACTCTTCTCTTCCGTTGCCTGTTGCCAGCCAGCATCACTCGGTAGTGCGGTAAGTGAAAACTGATCACACGCTGTACGGAGAGTCGGTAAATTTTTTTCCGCGGCTCCTTCCTCTGAAGTGTGTGCCGGCGATAAGGGAGACTGATGGCTGTACTTTTCCTGGTGGGAGGCTGGCTGCGTTCCGGGAACCAGAGCCGTCCTTGGCTGCAGCGCCATCAGCCGCGCGCGCGGCCGGCGGCGGCCAGGTAAACACGTTGCACAACCGGCGGCCGCAGACAGCACCCCGCTGACGTCACTGTCCTGGGGCGAGGTGCCGGGGGCGCGGCGGGCACAGCTCCGAGGGCGGCTCGAGTGCACTTCACGCTGCTTTTTGCAGTCGTGACGTCACTAGTGGACTTTCGGCTGTCGACTTTTGCGAGCACGTGTGAACAGCCCCTGTGTGAACGGCGTGCTTCGGTTATTCATTTACTTAGTAGCGTGTATGCTGCAGTATGCTGTTTCAGAGAAATGGTGCAATGAAAATGTATCGCAAACACGTCACCCGTATCATCGAATGTCAGTTAATAAAGCTTCAACGATACAAGCCTTCATGAAATATTACGATAAACAAGACCTGAGACAATAGTCGTCTGATGAAACCTTAGCGTAATGCTGCGAGCGGATCTAGGTTTGCAACTCCCTTCGCGCAGTTTCTTTCATCTTAGCGTTAACATTACACATAAATGACCTTGTGGATAACATCGGAAGTTCACTGAGGCTTTTTGTGGATGATGCTGTGGTATATCGAGAGGTTGTAACAATGGAAAACTGTACAGAAATGCAGGAGGATCTGCAACGAATTGACGCATGGTGCAGGGAATGGAATCTCAATGTAAACAAGTGTAATGTGCTGCAAATACATAGAAAGAAAGATCCTTTATCATTTAGCTACAGTATAGCAGGTCAGCAACTGGAAGCAGTTAATTCCATAAATTATCTGGGAGTTGGCATTAGGACTGATTTAAAATGGAATGATCATATAAAGTTGATCGTCGGTAAAGCAGATGCCAGACTCAGATTCATTGGAAGAATCCTAAGGAAATGCAATCCGAACACAAAGGAAGAAGGTTACCGTACACTTGTTCGCCCACTGCCTGAATATTGCTCACTAGTGTGGGATCCGTACCAGATAGGTTTGATAGAAGAGACAGAGAAGATCCAACGGAGAGCAGCGCGCTTCATTACAGGATCATTTAGTAATCGCGAAAGCGTTACGGAGATGATAGATAAACTCCGGTGGAAGACTTTGCAGGAGAGACGCTCAGTAGCTCGGTACGGGCTTTTGCTGAAGTTCCGAGAACATACCTTCACCGAGGAGTCAAGCAGTATATTGCTCCCTCCTACGTATATGTCGCGAAGAGATCATGAGGATAAAATCAGAGAGATTAGAGCCCACACAGAGGCATACCGACAATCTTTCTTTCCACGAACAATACGAGACTGGAGTAGAAGGGAGAACCGATAGAGGTACTCAAAGTACCCTCCGGCACACACCGTCAGGTGGCTTGCGGAGTATGGATGTAGATGTAGAAACGTAGTCTGGGACTTTGTTAGGAATTTATGTTCCGATTTAACATTTCGCCTGATTAGAGAACGAAGAATAAATTATACATCTGGGCGTTTATTTCCGAAAATATAGTGACCTCCAAGTACGTGGTTAGGCAGGAACCTAAGAGGAGAGTTTAAATTGCTGTGAGTGAAGCGATGGGCAATAACATTTATATTCTTTCATGACTCAAATATTTCGCACGTTGCGCAACCACAAACACATTCCTGTAAAGAGTTCTCGCTACAACTGTAGGATTCTCCTCTCACTAACACACCTTAAACATCAACTCGGCGCTATAGCGATCGACTAAACGATAAACTCGTCTCTGGTCGCCTTCACAGCACCACTACGTTACGGTTACGCCAGTTCCTCAAAAAGTAGTTTGAAACGTACTCGACCCTCCGAGAGCGGCGTGCATCTTGCCCTTGGGGCACTCCACGCTGCTGTTGTCCTACACTCGCCAGTCTGTCTTCGATTGCCCTCACGACGTCAAAGCAATTCTCACTGTCAACTATTTCAACATTTGTAATTTAGAAATCTTTTATTGCGATTATGTCAGCTCGTTACCACCTCTGTCCCAATTGCTTTGAGTATAACTAGAAGCGTTGAATGCCTTGTTACAGTTATGTAGTAGAAAAACGAAGAATCTTAATTACACTACCGCCCATCAAAATAGGATCACCATGTAGGTGGCATGCAACAGACGTATAATTAGTATGACATGTAATCCATGCCAGAGTACGCAAATGGTTAGGATATCAGCACAGCCTCGTGAATTAGGTAGGATTAGCACCATCTACTTTGTGTGCAGAAGGAAATGCTGATGTTGATGGCAAAACCCAGAGTTTCCAGACGTGACACAGAGAAATGATACAAAATTTGGATCAAGGGGTTTGTCGTTCACAAATCTCATACGAATTTTGTTTGTTCGTGGGAGGATTGTGTTGTCAGTCTTTCTATAACATATAAAAGGCTGTGTCCCGACAGGACCCACTCTCTGCCTCATGATCGCCCAGCCCAAATCACGTACAATAGAAACTCGAATATTTCAGTGTGTGTTCATCTTATACAGTACATGTGGTTTTAGAAGGGATTTTTTCCAAATCCCCCCCCCCCCAAGGGAGTGAAACAGGGGCTGAAAAGGTTTTCGAAAGTATGTCGATGTTAAGGGAGTACGGAAACTGGTATTTGGTTTATCGATCGGAAATAAATAAATACTTATTTCAACATTTTTGGAAATTTAACCCCTTTGGGTGTGAAATAGTGGGTGGATTTTTTAATAAATCATTATTAACGATATACTGGAGTATTTTTAAAGTTCAATATATGTAAATTAGTATTTAACTTCTCGGTTACGAACAAAAAATACAGATTTAAGTGTTTTCTGAAATTCAACCTCTAAGAGGGTGAAATGGAGCCAGAGTGATTCACTGACTCATCAACGTCCAGCCCAAGCCGCTAAGGATAGAAACTAGAAATTTGGAGAGGCTGTGAATCTTTTACTGTAGGCATCGTTTAAGAAGGAATTGTTCGAAATTCCACTCCTAAGGGGGTGAAATAGTGATGCAAGGCTTTTTGAAAAAACGACACTATTAAGGCAACTGTGAACCTCGGACAACGAAAATTGATATTCGCTTTCTCAGTCAGAAATTAAAAAATACGTGTTTCACATTTTTAGAAATTCAAACCAATAAGGAGGTAAAATAGTGGGTGAAAGTTTGTTGACAGTAAATCATTATTAAAGAACTAATAAAGCGATTTTAAAGTTACATCTACGAAAATTGTTGTTTGACTTCTCGGTTGGACATAAAAAATACTTTCTTCAATGTTTTTGGAAATTCAGCCGCTAACGAGGTGAAATAGCGGATCAAAATTTCAACAAAATATTCCGTTATACTAAAACAATTTTAAAGCCTAATCTATGAAAATTCGTGTTTCACTTCTCGGTTAGATATAATGAATTATATATTAGGGGATGAAAGTTTCTATGTAAATATCACCAGAAAAACGCAAAAGGCATGATTAACAAAAACCTTTGACTCTAGCACCAGAATAGCTGTTTGGTCAGTACATTCGCGAAAGACAATGCTTCTATGGCCTTAATTGACGAAGAAAGTTTAGAAGGTGTTGCAATTTGTGAACTACATGAACTTCGTTATAAGAAAAACAAAAGAAAAAGCAAAAAATCTATCAGACCATACAGTCTATGCGAGCAAAGCAGCAGGCGCTAAACTAATCGTGTAATAAGGAGAAACATCTACTGGCACGTGTCGAAATTTGACAGCGACAGGATCATGACATGGATGTGTTTAATTGTTCCGCGTTTTCGTTGCGTGCTTCGATCGAAATACCACGACTGTCGAGCAAATATGGTATTAGTGGGTTCAAGAGGGCCATTCTGAACTTCAAGCAGGATCTCAAAGTCCCCACACCAATACTGCCCGAGAGGAAAGAGAATAAATAAATAAATAAATAAATATTGTATAATGCAATAACCCAGCGCAATCGTGTGGGTGTCCTTCGGATACGTAACTCGATCACCTCTGTGTCGCACAGCTGGTACTTAGGGCAGTAACAGTTACATTTCTGAAGAGTTGAGACTCCTGTCTGTGCCCTATCTTCGAGTTCTCTGTGACTTTGTCTTTCAACAAGATAACGCAAGACCGGAAGTCGTGTAGCCAAAATGTTTTCCAGATCACCTAGCCACTGAAAACATCTGATTATTAGTTATGAGACTAGCACATCGGCACTCGCCAGCTACTACGACTGATTGCCTGTGGCACAGAGTCGAAGCAACATGGTATAACGTACCCGAATCAGTCATCCAAGCTAAGTTGTGTTAGAGCCATTGTTGCTGCCAGAGGTGGCACAGCGACGCAGTAAATTTCTTACCACGTACACCTTCAAATCACCTACAAATTAATCCATGTATTTTCTACTGCTCGCCATGAGCACAATTATTAAAGTTTCCGTATTGCTGTCTTCCTTGATGTTGTAGTTACGGTGACCTGACCAGTAGTCTGTGTTCAACAATTGCTCAATTATGTGCAATTTCTGTGACATGCAAACGGTGGCAAGCTATAACAACTGATCATAAGATCATGTTTGTCATGTGTATTGGCTGTTCATTGCAAATAAACACAACCTCTCTCAAGCTCCCGTTCCCATTGTTACTATCTCCCTCAGCACGCAATTCCCCTACGGATTACTCATGGACTCGCATAATGCAGCATTTGAGAAGTGACTGAATCACTTTTTGGTTTTCATTACAGTAACTTCATCACAGTAATCACAGCTACACTTCTTACAGTTTAACAGAGAAAGTAAAGATTCAAATTTTATTCTCTCATTAATCTTCACTTCTGATTCTTTTTCGACATCTTTTTGTCCTTCTCTTTCAAAGTGATTCATCCCCTTCTTACAAGCTGTTGCTGTAGTCTCATCGATCATCTGTCTTGCTAGTTTCATTTATTTCCTTCAGGTGCAGTGCTGCTACAGCTAGTAGCGTAAATTCTGTCTTTCCATTATTTTTATTATTATTATTATTGTTGTTGTTGTTGTTGTTGTTGATGTTACTGTTGTTACTTGTTTGTTAGTCACACTGAATTTTTAGTTAGAATTTCATTTTTGTCCAAAACCTCTTTCTTCCGGCCTTCTTACTCTTTCTTAACCAATTTACGTTTTATATTCCTCCGTGAACGTCTTATTCGTAACTAGTGTTCCAAAGATTACTTACATCTTCACTAGTGTTCATTACTTGTCAATTTCTCTCGGTTCATTTTAACAGATTAACCCCCTACTTCAATGAAGTAATAATCGGAACAGTTTTTTGATCAGTTTTTAGTTATCCATCCTACAGTTAAGTCCACAAGGTTTTTAGTATCTCTTGGACAAGGTATCTATGAAATTATCTGTTCGGGCGTAGAGGACTATCATATTCCCTTTCGTCTATTTATTGTTATTAGTATTAGCAGTATCATTTAGTTCCTGTTTCACGCAATTACAACAATTTTAGTTCTGATTCGTGGATCAATACATTCAAGAAATTCAACATACAGATTTATAGAATTACATTCCGTACTTAATGCAGAAAAAAAGAAAAAATTGAAAAATACAATGTAGTGACTCTGTTACATGCAGGACGATAATTAAACTACCAGCAAAAACATTATTAAGTACGCAACTGCTTAACTGTAAAGGTAATTGACGCTAATAAGGGCTAGTGCCGCTATCTCATAAGGAACTGTGGACAGTCTGCCAGATGCTAAAAAGCGCAGACTTGCAGATGAACATTGCAAGGCTTCAACGCTCGTCACAGAGACACAATCTAGAAGCGCTTTACGGTTGAGTATGAACAGTTACTGTTGTTGTCATTATTTTTCGCTAACTTTGGTGCTAACAGTCCGATAAATGCACAGGATGTCCATAAAAGAATGTCCCAGTTTCAAGGGTTATTATAGCCCTTTAAATTAGGCTGTTTACAACAAAACACACATCAAACTGAGGGTAAACTAATTTAGTTTTTTTACATATGTTCAATAAGCGTATCTGTAGTTATACGGCATACATCCAATCTAAAATTCAGATCTTCCCGTAGTTGGTTAGCAAGTCCGCAATAATGGAAGCAATAGTCTCTGTTAAATCATTAGGCACCGGCGGATCGCAGGCACGACCCTTTATAAAACCCCAAATGAAAAAAAAACCGCATGTCGTGGGGCCAGTGGAAGAAAAGCTCTGTCGTCCTGGCCATTACAAGCAGTCCAGCCGTCAAGGACTTCGACGTTCAGACACTCTCGTACATAAACATGCCAATGAGGAAGGATCCCGTCTTGTTGCCAGATACAGTTTTCAGGTTCACCTTCTAATTGAGAAAATAACTATTCTTGCACCACGTACTACAGATAAGCCGTCTCTGTTATGGTAGCAAAAAAAAAAAAAAGAATAAAAATGTCCATACATTTGACGTCGGGACCTTGCGAAGAAAACTTTTAATTTTCAGGAATCTCTTTGATATTGCAGAGGTTCATTAGATTGTACTGACTCCCAAATACGAACATTATTGATATTTACCTTCTCATGTAGATGGAACAGTTGCCTCATCAGTGGACACCACACGATCAAGAAAGTCATCTTTCTGCTGCAACCCTTGACTTGCACCGTGGTCATCTACAGGTAGCTTAAAAGCATATAGCAACAGTAACCGGCACGGATGCATGAGTAAACGTTTTCTTAAAACGTTCCACACTGTCGTCGGTGGCAAGTGAAGTCTGAGGCTTGCCTTCTGACCAGAATTCTGACGACTACGACAGTAAGATGCCCTGGCACGTCCCATGCTTTCCCCTTTAGACACACATCCGGCCGTTTCAAATTGTTCGTATCATCCTCGTCGGATGTTTTTGCCACATGGGGGTCACAATTAAATTTTAAACGACGCGCACGTTGAACTGAAGTTACACATTCACTCTTACCAAGTTGCATAACACAAAACTCTTTACGTTCAGGTGTCGACATTTTTCGTAAGTGGTATATCTGGCGCTGCAAGCGGGAAAACAACAAGCAGTTCTCGTGAATACGCGTATTTATAACTGTTTGAATTACCTTTTAATTTTGCCCTGGAACCAACACGTTACAACTTTTACAGTTGATGCTACAAAAAATTTTTAACTGGAACATTCTTCTATGGGCACCCTGTATTTTAGTTTCGTTGTGGCTTAGCATATCTAGTATTATATTTTTATGTTTGTAGAGTTTGTGGAGGTCTCTAGTTAAATTAAATGTAAGTATATAAGAGCGGACATACTGAAACAGAAAAGCAGTTGCACTATCCTCGGTTGTGTGTCTGTGTAGGATAATTTGTTTCTTTCTTACTTATTGTTTTTCGATTTTGTTTTATTCAATTTAAACATACGCGTGCTGAGTCCAAATGAAAATTTTAAATGCCGTTTAAAATAGAGATAAATGAAAATCACAATGTGACAAGATTCTACATTCTGTTAGTTGAAAACTTGAACACGAGAATATTAGACGTTACAGTAAAAATAAACAATCTTGCAGCGTTTCTTGCATGTCGAAACCATAAGCTACAACATGATTCAAAATTTCACGTCAATCGATGTGTCCTTTATTAATGAAAAATTCTCGGATAGCGAGGTGACAGGGGCGTATCATCAGATGTATGCCAAAAATGAGTTGACGGTATTTCATAACAGATTCACCAACTATAATCTGAACAAAAAAAATGTAGATTCAGCCTTACTTCCACATTCTAAACCGACCGATGTGGCCGAGCGGTTCTATGCGCTTCAGTCTGGAACCGCGCGACCGCTACGGTCGCAGGTTCGAATCCTGCCTCGGGCATGGATGTGTGTGATGCTCTTAGGTTAGTTAGGTTTAAGTAGTTCTAAGTTCTAGGGGACTGATGACCTCAGATGTTAAGTCCCATATTGCTCAGAGCCATTTTTTCCACATTCGATAATGAGTTCTGATAATCGATCTAGGATGATACTGTCAAAAATTATTTTCTTGTGTACCTTTCAAATAAACTTATTTTGACCCATGAATTACTAACAGTTAATTCTGGTTCACATAGGCTAATGACTTTTTTTCTTTTGTTTCTTTTAGGTGAGTGGAACGTGTCGTATGTTGCACACTGATTCTCTGGTAAGTGATCGGACAAATAAGACAAAGAGTAGACGATCGTGGTACTAAACAGTAGTAAATTTACTTTTTTATGTGATAACTTAAAAGCAATGACAGTAGGCAACATTTGTATCAGAACATCAATCTGCGCAGGTGAAAATATTTCACAATTACTTTAATGTATAATCTGGTACAACTGATCCAAATGTCCAAATGAATGTGGCACTTGTCCCAAACAGAAATACCGTTTTTTTGAAAAACTGCATTTTACTCTGTTCACTTGAGCGGAACAATCACCCCCACCCAGTATTCTAGAATAAACCTGGCTTCTAATGAAACACACAACACGCGGCAAATATGTTCTCATTTTCTCAGGCCAACGTCCCTGATACCTCACTTTACACGCTATGAATTATCGAGCTGTCACAGAGCGGAACCAGCTCAGTTATAAATAGCCCGCATAACGAACCAAACGCTCGCACCTGAATAATACTCTGACATTTCCATATATTATTGTCGCTGCAAATGAAAACTTCAGAAACGAAAGGGAAAATCCGAGCTGGGTTGACTGTAGCGAGCTTAGAGTCAGCTATCACTTAATGTACCTCACTGACAACACGACGTGCAACTTCTGTTTTAACATTATCAGTTTTTCGCAAATACTGCGAAGGTCTGAATTATTCTTCCTATAACATACGTTTCGAAGTTCACATGATGTTTAAGCGCGGGCAGTGAAATGGTACCGATTTATGTTACGTAATACGGAAAATATATCCAATAAACATAGTCATTTTATCCTAGTTTTTTCTTGCTAGAGCTTTTGTTGTGAGGTGCAGTTACACACTGACACTTACCGTCGTTGCTGTGACCAAGTGAGAGACCGCAATGATAAGACACTGGATTCGCATTTGGGAGGCCCGTCGTTTAAAACCTCGTACGGCGATCCATTTCTCGTGAATTCCCTAAACCATTAGACGGGACACGGACGATTCTTTCTTTATATTGGTTGGTCATAACTTCACAGCGTTCTTTTCATACATTTAATAAACACAGCAGATAAACATAATAGAGACTTAAGTCATCAATTATACACCCCCTTCCCTATTTACAACAGTCTGCCAACGCTGGGGTAAATTTTTGGTTCCGCGACTGTTGAAGTCACGTGGTTTTCAGGCGAAGAACTTTCGAGCCATGTTCGGAGCGCATTTTCATCCGGAAAGGAAGTTCCTTGAACGTTGTTCGACAGAGAACGGAAAAAATGAAACCCTGAGGGAGCAAGATCAGTTTAATAAGGTGGGTACGCAATGACTTCCCAACCCAGCTACTGTATAGCGTTTATTGTCAGCCTAACAAAATGCGGACGGGTGTTATAGCGGAGTAGCATCAGTTCACGCTGTTTCCCTGGTCGCTGTTCGTGGATAGCTTGTGCAAGACGTCTCAGTTGTTGACAAACGTCAGCAGTCATGGTTACACCTCGGGAAAGCAAATCGTAGTGCACCACACTTTCACTGTTTCACCAGATGGATAACATCAACTTTTGTAGATGCCCACAGATCTTTGAACGGGTAGTTGCTGCCTTGGCTGGGCCCAGCTATTCCTTTCTTCGCCTTATGTTCGCATAAAGACACTATTCATACACTCGATTTTTGAACCTTCACCATTCTATGCAAATGTCGCGCGATGGTGGAATGATACGGTTCACCATATTTGCCAGTTCTCGAGTACATTGACGTGGATTATTGAGGATTAATGCGTTTAAACGGTTTCAGGCAAACTGTGAAGGTCTTCCTGAACGTGGAGATTCCCTAATGTCGAAACAGTCCTCCTTGAAACGGGAAAACCATTTTATTGCCGTGCTCTGTCCAGTGGCATTATTCCCATACAGGGCACAAATGTTTCTGGTTGCATCTGCAGGTGTCACCCCATCAGTTGAAGTCAAAAAGATGAATATGTCGGAGGTGTTCCAATTTCTCCACTTGGTACTCCATTTTCTAGCATCCACAGCTCCACTCACTATCTCCAAATGGAAATGGAAATGGCGTGTGGCTAGAGCCTTTCCAGTTGACGCCACTTCGGCGACTTGCATGTCGATGGGGATGAAATGATAATGATAAGGACACCACAACACTCAGTCTCTGAACGGAAAATCTCCGATCCAACCGTGAATCGAACCCGGACCGTTAGGTATGACATTCCGTCGCGGTGACCACTCAGCTACAGGGGCGGACACTATCTCCAAATGACAAAATACAATACGTAAACTCAGACAGCAACAGTGAGCTACAAATAAAAAATGACAATCGGTAAATAAACCTACAGCAACCAGAGTACCAACATGCAAAACAAAAACGCTACGGGCAGACGCACCAACCTAATACTTCCCCCATCCTAGCTTGTGCTCTGTTACTAACGACCCTATCGCGTTTGGCACTCTAGCCCCTAATATTCCCTCCTACATGACTGTACCGGTGTATTCTTAATCAGTTGTGAACTCTTCCCAATGAACTCTAGGCACTTACATACGTTAATGTTTGTGAATACTGAAACATTATGAAGTTACACACAAATATTTTAAACCTGTAAGGCATTACAAATCAGTGATTTACCAATCATTTGAATTTCAGAGACGTAGCTTGCGTGTGAGGTAGCTGTAACTGTCTGAATGGTCGTGTTTGGTGTTTATATGTACTGTAAATGTACAGAGAAGTGTTAAAGGTCCCATGGCATGTCGTGAAATTTCAGCCCTTACGTGGAAGGTGTCGCCCGAAGAGAACAATGTAAGTTGTCATCAGTAAGGGGTGACAAACACCTCATGCACATGTCACATGGCAGCGATGCACCGTTAACTTCCAATTTGAATGTTAACACATCTTGGACAAGATGCACCATTAACAGCCATTACACTGAGGCGGCAAAATTAATGGGATACCTCCAAATATCGTGTCGGACCTCCTTTCGCCCGGCATTTTGCAGCATCTAGACGTGGCATGAACTCAACAAGTCGTTAGAAGTCCCCTCCATAAACGTTGAACCATGCTGCCTCTCTGATGATGATGGTGATGATGATGATGATGATGATGAGGTCCCATACTCCGAGGAGCGTAGGGGACGATGCGAGAGACCCGCACCGCCGTACTAGGCAAGGTCCTAGTGGAGGTGGTTTGCCACTGCCTTCCTCCGACCGTAATGGGGATGAATGATGATGAGGAAGACGACACAACACCCAGTCATCTCGAGGCAGGAAAAATCCCTGACCCCGCCGGGAATCAAACCCGGGACCCCGTGCAAGGGAAGCGAGAACGCTACCGCAAGACCACGAGCTGCGGACTACCTCTATAGGCGTACGCAATTGCGGGTGTGTTGCCTGTGTATGACTTTGTCTCATTATGATGTCTCATTATGTCCTATAATTGTTATATGGGATCAATGTTGGGCAATCTGGGCGGCCAAATAGTTCGCTCGAATTTCCCAGAACGTTCTTCAAACCACTCGTGAATAATTGTGGCCTGGTGACATGGAACATTTTTGTTTGGGAACATGAAGTCCACGAATGGCTGCAAATGATGTTTCAAAGCAACCGAACGTAAACATTTGCAATGACTGATCGGTTCAGTTAGACCAGAGGACCCAGTCCACTCCACGTAAACACAGCCCACACCATTATGGAGCCACCACCAGCATGCACAGTGCCTTGTTGATAACTTGAGTCTGCGGCTTCATGGGATCTGCGCCACAGTTCCGCCCTAGCATCAGCTCTTAAGCCGGCCGAAGTGGCCGTGCGGTTAAAGGCGCTGCAGTCTGGAACCGCAAGACCGCTACGGTCGCAGGTTCGAATCCTGCCTCGGGCATGGATGTTTGTGATGTCCTTAGGTTAGTTAGGTTTAACTAGTTCTAAGTTCTAGGGGACTAATGACCTCAGCAGTTGAGTCCCATAGTGCTCAGAGCCATTTGAACCAAGCCATCAGCTCTTACCGATTGACATCTGGACTCATCCGACCAGCCCACGGTTTTCCAGTCTTCTAGGGTCCAACTGCTATGATCACGAGCCCAGAAGAGGCGCTGCAGCTGATGTCGTGCTGTTAACAAAGGCAATCGCGTATGTCGTCTGTTGACATAGCCCATTAACGCCAAATTTCGCCACACTATCCTACCACATATGTTCATCGTACGTCCTACATTGATTTCTGAGGTTATTTCAGGCAGTCTTGCTTGTCTGTTAGCACTGACTGACTGTTAGCCCTAAGCCACTGCGTTGACTGTGGTAACGCCGGAAATTTGCTATTCTCGGCACCCTCTTAACGCTGTGGATCTCGGAATACTGCATTCCCTAATGATTCCCGAAATGGAATGTCCCACGTGTCTAGCTTCAACTACCATTCCGCGTTCAAAGTCTGTTAATTTCCGTCGTGAGGCCATAATCACGCCGGAAGTCCTATCCCACGAATTACGTGAGTACAAATGACAGCTCCGCTAATGGACTGCCGCCATGTTATATCTTGTGTACGCAATAGTACCGCCTTCTGAATATGTGCGCATATCCCTATCCCGTGACCTTTGTCACCTTAGTGTATAATTAGCCAACATCTCTGCTGGGCTGATTGCTTACATGTCTTCAGCAGAGTTGTGTTTCGGATTTTAGGTCCTCACATGTGAAGCTGCAAATATTATTTGGTACATTTTTGAAGTAAGTACCGTTTTGAAATATGCTCGTTGCAGCCTTGCGCTCGCCGTAATGCGCATGCTTGCGACGTACCTTCAGCTGTTGACTGTTCGGAAACGGATATTTTTCGCTTGCATAAACGTTTGTTTACACATTTTTAAAATGGCTTATCCGACTCAAAATGCCGCCGATTGTGAAATACGCTCTGTACTTGTATGTTAATTATAGAAGACCTATAAGCTGACGAGGTTCTTCGACAAATTAGAAAAGTGCATGGAGAAAAAGCTTTGAGAATTTGAATGGTTAGAAAATGGTTTAGAGCATTTCAAAACGAACGAACAGATTTGCATGATGAGAAATGAAGTGTGTGAGCGTCCGTGATCCATGATGATCTGGAGCGGAGAGTCGAAGAAGAAGAAAAAAAATAAGAAGAAAAAGGTCGAAAAGGCAGACGCTGAGGTTCAAAGACGCTAGTTGAATGGCATTAAACTCTTCGTTTAGTCAGAGCAATGCATTTCCTCCTGAGCTGCAGTGTCGTAGAGTAGTAGTTTTTAAGCCAAACTTACTCTATTGCTCACGCTACACCAGAATCGAAGTATCAGTCCTTGGATTTGAGACATTTGAGATCCCCTAAGAAACGTAAGTTCCAGCAAACAATTCCAACCCGAAAAATCATGTTCACTGTGTTTCGGGGTAGACAGGGTGTTTTGCTTGCCGACTGTTGGGTCGAGTTAGCACAGTCGACGCAGATAGTTATTGTAATATCTCTTTAAAAAAACTGCTGATAGCACTACTATGTTCAGCAGCAAGACAGTGACTGTCCCCATGTGGTTCAACGCAGTCAAGACCTCGTTGCGCCGTGTGGCTGGGAACAATGCGATCATCCTCCGCATAGCTGTCACCTAGTGCGTAGCGACTGTCGTTTCTTCTTGCTCTTAAAGGAGCACCTTGCCGGTCAGTGCTACAAGGAAGCAAACGATGAGAAAGTACCGGTATAGCGCTGGTTCAAAAATCAGGCTGCAGATTTCTAAGTATGGATTGCAGAACCTGATCATACGATACGATAAGTGCCTTAAGGGAGTTGTCCTCTTTGAAAGCATGAAACGTATGGTTTTGGTGATTTTTTAATGTAAAATAAAAAATAACGCTAAATCTGATGATAGACTTCTGTCCCTTACAGATTTGTCTGTAAGGAATTATTTTTGCTTCCACATCAGGGCACAGTATAATCGCTGCACCAGGTGGAAGGACCCCTGGCGGCCGTAGCATTGGCCGTCGGTGGAGTTTTCGAAGCCCTCCTATTGGATCTGTAAAAAAAAATAATTTCTGTAAGTCATTTTCAATATATGATGTTCTAATAAAATGGTGACGCGTTGAAGAAAATGTCATTTTAATCGTCCAAACTTTCGAGACGGAAGTGACCACCGAAAATAGACTTTTCGAGATACCTCAAAATGCTGACCGAGAATTCATCAGTTCAGAATGGTAGCATCAAACTCCGATCAAAATTGCATGTACCGTTCTGAAGTTATTTTCCCTCCAGTTTTCAAAATACGGTTTCGAGAAAAGCGCGTTTTGGATTACATTTGATGTGCTGAAGCTAAACATAGGATATAAAATGTAGGCTGGCAATGGCAAGGAAAGCGTTTCTGAAGAAGAGAAATTTGTTAACATCCAGTATTGATTTAAGTGTCAGGAAGTCATTTCTGAAAGTATTCGTATGGAGTGTAGCCATGTATGGAAGTGAAACATGGACGATAAATTGTTTGGACAAGAAGAGAATAGAAGCTTTCGAAATGTGGTGCTACAGAAGAATGCTGAAGATTAGATGGGTAGATCACATAACTAATGAAGAAGTATTGAATAGGATTGGGGAGAAGAGAAGTTTGTGGCACAACTTGACCAGAAGAAGGGATCGGTTGGTAGGACATGTTCTGAGGCATCAAGGGATCACCAATTTAGTAATGGAGGGCAGCGTGGAGGGTAAAAATCGTAGAGGGAGACCAAGAGATGAATACACTAAGCAGATTCAGAAGGATGTAGGTTGCAGTAGGTACTGGGAGATGAAAAAGCTTGCACAGGATAGAGTAGCATGGAGAGCTGCATCAAACCAGTCTCAGGACTGAAGACCACAACAACAACAACAACAAGCTAAACATAGCTCAAGTTACCGATCCCTGGACCATACAGCAATCCTTCTAGATCCAATAGAAGGTCATGCTGCATCTTCTTCGTGGTCATGGCAGCCCTTTCCCCATTTTTGTGCAGAAGTTGCGACAGGTTGATCCGGTCTCAAGTACGAGCACTTGCATAATTTTCGAAATATGTTGGACGGTCGTTGAAATTATACGGCGTCACAATGGCCGCGATGTCTATCATTTTTTTGCCGCTGTGAACGGTTTTCAGTCACACTTTTTCACAAATAGCTTTGTAACTCGATAACGAGTTTCTAGCAAAGTTGAAATGAAGACTACAAATAAAGTAGACAGCGAAAATAATCAAATTTATTTTAAATTTTCGAGCAGGTCTACGCTCTTAATGTAGAAAAGAAATTATGCTGAGAAGGAGGTTACGATCCTGGGTTTCGTGGGAAAGTATATAGTGTTCGCTCTGTTTTAAAAAAACAGTAATTAGTTTACAAAATGCGCCTAGAATTTCTGTACCGTCACTTGCTCACTTGCTCACTTTGGCGCGTCGTTCAGCGCGTGTGTAGGTGTATGAAAACATCTGTCAGAAAAATTTATTACACTGTGAGTAATAATGGTGTACGCGTACGTGGAGACAGTGTTTGCGCAGCAATCGCCGACATAGTGTAACTGAGGCAGAATAAGGGGAACCAGCCCGCATTCGCCAAGGCAAATGGAAAACCGCCTGAAAACCATCCACAGACTGGCCGGCACACCGGAGCTCGACACAAATCCGCCGGGCGGTAAAAAAGATTTTCCGCCCGGGAAGCAGCGCGTTAGACCGAGCGGCTAGCTGGGCGGGCTAATGTTACATTACTAATAGTGCGATACAACTTTACAATAGTTCTCGACATGAGGTAAAAATTATTTAATTATTCTCACTTTTTAATGAAACGCTAAGTTCATTCGTACTTGGTCAGTGTTCCTACAACACATGACATACAAAACTAAAAAGAAGAAAGACCGAAATATCTTACTGCAAGTAGTGCAAGCTGTCCTGTCGATTAAACCAATCGAACAAACTCACTCCTCAAAAAGAGCACACTTATATTTACATAGCATCAAACATTATAGTATATACTTAAATTGAATTAATAAGAAAGTATCAGAACCCATTAAAAACGCGAAGGGTAGTAAAAAAGATTTACTTGTAATGGGATGCGGACCACCAAGACGTCACTTTGTCTTGCGAATCTGTGGCGCTATTCACTACGCTAAACCGACCACAAGTTTCTGATGACTATACATGGTCTCTTGGAGCTCCTGAAAGCTTTAGTTGTAGCTATATTAGTAACTAAAATGTAATTATGACAAATTATACCAAGAACAATGCGTTTTTTAATGGATCATCGATCTGCCGTTGCCTTCAAACGGCTTACTCTTATAATACGCAAGTTACAATAATTCTTTAACCACGAACAAGACGTTTCTCGTCATTTTATTACAACGAACTGTACAATAAACGACGGGTTTTCGAGAGACTATCAATGTTTTGGTGCTTAGAGACGGCGTATATACATATGGGCTTCGATAGAAAGCCAATATGGCGCCTCACGAGTTTGTATTGAAGGGAGATAGCGTGCATGTGATGTAGGTGGCGGCGTTCGACCATCTCATCGGTCAACGTTCGAACGCACGTTCAGAATATCTGGCATGCTACATATTGCTTTGCATGTTTAGAAAGACTCCTCAAAAAATGGTTCAAATGGCTCTGAGCACTATGAGACTTAACATCTGAGGTCATCAGTCCCCTAGACTTAGAACTACTTAAACCTAACTAACCTATGCCCGAGGCAGAATTCGAACCTGCGACCGTAGCAGCAGAGCGGTTCCGGACTGATGCGCCTAGAACCGCTCGGCCACAGCGGCCGGCTTTAGAAAGACTCCTCAACGTGCTATTCTACGCTGCGACGTCAGAAACTCGGCACGCTCAACGCTCGACGTTCGATTTCACGGTCCGTGTGCCGACGGCTTAAGGGACGCATTTCTGATCTTTCAGCAAAAAGGATTTTAATGGCCGCGTGGCACCGATAAGTTGGCGAATGCGCCCTTCGTACGCTGCGCTTGGTCGGTATGCAGCTCGGTAGCAGGGTCACCCAGTGAGTGTTGCAGCAGCAGCAGTGACCTCTGCGGCGCGGCGTGACACTGACAGCAGCGGGCGCCGGCGCTGCCTGCCTGCCTGCGGCCCGCGGGAACAGGTTGCAGGCCTGCAGCCGCTGGCGCTGGCGCTGCACCGCTACCCGCCACCCGCTGGCGGAATTTTTAAGCGAAACCTGCTCCGCTGCCCGAGTTTACTGTTACAGAGGCACCGGCCGAGGGCGGAGGCTGCGCGATCAGGCCACGCTAACCGTGTGCTTTCTAATGCTTTTACGTAAGGCACTGTGTGAAGCTACTATGTTGCCTAAATAGAGAATCCGCACTAAAAGTAGCGCCATTACATCTACATCTATTTCTATCCTCCGCAAACCACATTGCGTTTTGTGGCAGTATCACTTCTCCCTTTCCTGTTCCCATCGCAAGTGGTTCATAGACAAAATGCCGAATGTTGGTAAGCCTCCGTGTGAGCTCGAATCTCTCATATTTTATCTCCACGGTCTTTTTGCTAGATACACACATACAGATACAGGAACATACTCTCTCCGAACTTATTTAACAGTAAACCACACCGCGATGCAGAACACCTCTTACAGTGTCTGCCAATGGAGTTGGTTAAGAGCTCGGGATTAACCGAGTCAGCAGCGCCGCGGTCCCGTGGTTAGCGTGAGCAGCTGCTGAACTAGAGGTCCTTGGTTCAAGTCTTCTCTCGAGTGAAAATTTTGCCGCCATGGTAGCTCAGCGTGTTCAGTCAGAGGGTTAGCTGCGCTCTGTACTAAAAAAAACTGAGTTAATCGATCAACCAACGAACTTAAACGGATGTCTTACGACGTCCGCCCCGAGCAGATGCAAAAAAAAAAAAAAAGGCGGTCTAAGGCGCTGCAGCCATGGACTGTGCGGCTGATCCCGGCGGAGGTTCGAGTCCTCCCTCGGGCATGGGTGTGTGTGTTTGTCCTTAGGATAATTTAGGTTAAGTTGTGTGTAAGCTTAGGGACTGATGACCTCAGCAGTTAAGTCCCATAAGATTTCACACACATTTGAACATCTTTGGAGTTTGCTAAGCACCTCCGTGACACTTTCATGCTTACTAAAAGAACCTGTAAAGAAGCGCGCTGCTCTTCTTTGGATCTCCTCTATTTCCTCAGCCAGTCTTATCTGGTACCGCTCCCAGTCTGACAAGCAGTATTTAAGTATTTCTCCAACGGGTGTTTTGTAAGATACCTACATTTCCTGGGCGTCGTTCCAATGAATGGTTCAAAATGGTTCAAATGGCTCTGAGCACTATGGGACTTAACTTCTGAGGTCATCAGTCCCCTAGAACTTAGAACTACTTAAACCTAACTAACCTAAGGACATCGCACACATCCATGCCCGAGGCAGGATTCGAACCTGCGACCGTAGCGGTCGCGCAGTTCCAGACTGTAGCGCCTAGAACTGCTTGGGCACTCCGGCCAGCTCCAATGAATGTCTGACATGTGCTCCACCTACGGTTATGCGGTCGTTCCACTTCAAATGGCTCCGTATGTACACTCATGAATATTTTATCCATGTAACTGGTTCCATTGATTTTCTTCAATCATGTAACTACACAATATGCGTCTTCCTTCCTACTTCGGCGCAAAACGTTACATTCGCTTACGTTGAGGGTTAACTGCCACTCACTGCACCAAGCACCTACTAGTTTTCCTATTCTTTGGAGGTTTTCCTACCTTTCGCTATAATTTTCCAGTGTTGCGACTTTTCTCTATACAACTACACCATCCACGAAAAGCCTCATGGCACTTACGACTTCATCCACTAGGTCAGGTACACATATTTTGAAAAGTAATGGTCTTGCAACACTCGCTTGGGTTACGCCCGAAGTTATTTTACGTCTGAACACTTCTGTCTGTTGATAATGACATACTGTGTTCCGTTTGCTAGAAAATCTTCAATCCAATCACACATATACTTGTATAGTCTAATATTCCTTACGCTCGTATTTTGTTCATTAGGCGAAAGTGTGGAACTGTGTCGAATGCCTTCCAGAGGTCGAGGAACACAGCATCAACCTGGGCGGCGGTATCTCCTGCTTTCTGGGTCTGCTGAACGAACAGAGCGAGCTGAATGGCGCAAGATCGTTGATTTTGGAACCAATGCTAAGTCCTGCAGAGGATACTTTGTCTCTAGAAATGTTGAGCGTTCAACGAATTCGAAAGTTGACAGAAAACCATAAGAACTTTACGTCTTACGTTAAATCAGCAAACGGATCGACACTCTGTGACCACGAAACATAATCCAAAATTCTACAACTGCTCGAGGTCAGAGATATTGGCCTTAGTTTTTTGCGTCTGTTCGATGACCGGTTTTGAAAACAGAATTACTTGCACTTTTCCACAGTCAATAGGAACGCTCGAGCCTCCAGAGACCTACGATACACAGCTTCTAGAAAAGGGCGCAAGTTCTTCTATCTAGAATCTTATTGGCATCTCGTCAGATCCAGTGGCCTTTCTTCTGCTTAGTAATTTCAGTTGCTTTCTGTCTGACCGTCACTTATTTCAATATGTCTTTTTAACATCCCTGCGACCATTTAAAGGAGGAACCACAGTGTTATCTTCCTGAATGAAAAATTTTTGGGAAAAAACGTTTAGCGTGTCGGCGTTCTTTACGACATCCTCCGTTTCGGTGTCTGGGCAGACAACTTCGATCCGTTTACCAAAACTTCTTACGATTTTCTGTCAGGTCGTCAGGTATAATTTTAGTTCACATTTCTTTGTATCTTCAATCCATGGTTTCCCTTACGTTAGTTTTGGCCTCGTTTTTGTTTGCCTGCGTGGCTTTGGCTGCATTTATGTTTGCAGTGAAGCTCTCTTTGCTTTCTTAGCAACTTTCTAACACAGTTGTCGCACGACAGGAGGTCTCTTTCATCCTTCACAACTTTTTTCAGCGCATACCAGTCTAAGACGTACTATACAACACTCTTCAACTTTGTCCACTGATGTTCAATATTGCCGATGCTGGGGATGAAATTTTCATGTCCACTTCTCAGCTAATCCGAAATCTGTTTCTTGTCGGCCCCTTTAAACAGGTGTATCTTCCGATCTTTCTTTATATACTTAACAAGTTTGTTTGCGTGGCCAACATCCGCAGCAAGCATAGAAATATTTCTTTTGTAAATAAAATCTTCCTTTCCTTGCTCCAATGCATTTTATTCCTCCCGGGCGCGGTTAGCCTTTTACTTTAAGGCATCTTCAATAGAATCTAAAATGATCCAGTTTTTTTTTTCTTTTTGATATGTGACAGTTGTAGGTTATAAAACTGTTATGTTTCGTTTCTTATATATAAGTGATTACTTGAGTTTTTCGCGTCTGCTTGTAACCTACAAATATCATGAATCAAAACAAAACTGTGTCATTCTAGATCCCACTGAAGATGCCTTAAAGTAAAAGATGAAACGCATCTGGGAGTTGCAGCAAGCCAAGGCGGTTTTTATTTACAAAACTTCATATTCGTATTTACAACCATATTCAGTGATGCTGTAACGGCCTTACGATAACAGACTTCCTATTATATGTTAATTGAGTCGAAAATTTCGGGACTGTTGGTGACCAGGAGATCTGATGTGCTATTTTCAGCAGTTGGTTCTCTGATTAGCTGCCCAAGGAATGAGGCATTTAGAACAGTTTCACACCTGTCCCTACTACACGCGTTAATAACTTGAGTCTCCCAGTCTACAGCTAGTAAGTTGAAATCTCCACCGAATACTGTTAAAGTTCCCTCTCAAATGTTCTGCCACTGCTGCTTATGCGGCAGGGGATTTATAAAACCATCCGATGACTGTTAGATTCACATTTAACACTTATTTTCACCCAAATTATTTCCCATTTGCAAACTGTGCTAACCTCACCAGATGTTACCGTATTTTTTTTCGGCTATAAACACGTCTCCGACAACGGCGTTCAACGTATCTATGCAATATACATACCATGTAGAATTTCATTGCTATTAAAATCTGGTTTCAGCCACGTTTCTGTCCCTAGTACTATGTGGACGTTGTTAACATTTATAAGCAAGACCTACTCTGGGAGATTACCACAGACGCTCCTGCACTTAACAAGTACAACTAAGCAAAATACCTATGCCGTAACAAATATTCCTAGTTCACGTTTAAATATTATTACCAGTTGCACAGGTTTGCTGAGGAGAGTACATCTGGGATTGATTACACACATCCTTTCATTTGCAAGTTCTCGCGTAAGTTGAAAGTTACAGAATTGTTTATGGGTGCTTTTCAGGCAAAGAGGAGATTAACGGACCCTCTTTATCTTTGTTGGAAGCCGTATATTGGCGATTCGTGGGCCTGAAAAGTAGTTTGTTGGTATATTTGGAGCTACCTTAAGAAGGAGGCAAGGAAAAATGAATTGTATTTGTATGGTGATACGAAGGTTGGTAAATCGTCATTAATACAGTTATTAATTGGCAAAAGTGATGTGTGTTTGCCCATACCTTTCTCGACCTGCCCGCTATTTCCCGAAGACGCTCCATCACTCACCTAATGTTCCAAATTACAAGCAATCTTATCCTCCGCGTTTTTCTGGAATTTTTAGGAAGATCGACCCCTCTCCCAACAAATGAGGAGTCCCGTACTGGCTCAGACGTATTTCAGTTGTGCATAAGATCTCCAACATGTTTTTTGGATATAAGGGTACAGCGTCTTCAATGTCTACACACATAGCCCGCTAACTTCCATACAGTGCCTGGCACAGGGTACCTTCTACCAGTGCTGTTCCCTTCTTCGTACCACTCGCGAACTGAGCAAGGGAGAAACGGCTGTCAATATGGTTCCGCAACAGCCCTAATTTCCTTTATCTTGTCTTCCGATCCTTCGGAAAAATGTTCGTTAATGGCCGTAGAATGGTTTCGCAATATGTCGGTGTTTATGTAAACTTTCTTAATAGTGTTTCGCGAAAAGTACGTCTGAATTCCTCTAGGGATACCCCCTTGAGTTCAAGAAGCATTTCCATGGCAGTTGCGATTCGATCGAACTTACCCGTAAAATATGTAGCAACGTGCCTCTCAACTGCTCTAGGTCTTCCTTTAATCTGATCTGATAAGGGTCCCAAATACTCGAGCAGTACTCGGGGAAGGGTTGCGCAAACGTATTATTCTTTCAGTGAATTCTACCAATAAACCAAAGTCAATCTTCCGCCACCCTGCCACCGACCTTACATGCTGGTTCCGTTCTAGGTCGCCTTGAAGCGTTACGACTAGATATTTAATTAACGTCACTGTGTAAAGAGCATGTCACTAGTATTGTATTCGAACATCACACGATTGTTTTTCCCAATCATCTGCGAATCTCCAGGTTACGAGATACACTGAGGTGAAAACAAAAAATCATGGCATAGCTATATGTACATAGACAGATGGCGATAGTATAGAGTACACACGACATAAAACATCAGTGCATTGGGGAGCTGTCATTTGCATTCAGTTGTTTGAAGTGGGTAGGTTTCAAATGATTTGGCCACAGGACGGGATTTAGCAGACTTTGAACATGGAATAGTAGTTGGAGCTAGACGCATGGGACATTCCATTTCGGAAATCGTTAGGGAATTAAATATACCCACAGTATCAAGAGTGTGCCGAGAATACCAAATTTCAGCCATTGCCTCTCGCCACTGACAACACAGTGGCCGACGGCCTTCAATTAACGATCGAGAGCAGCGCCATTTTCGTAGAGTTGTCAGTGGTAACAGACAAGTACCACTGCGTGAAATAACCGCAGAAATCAATGTGGTACGTACGACGAACGTACACGTTAAGACAGTGCTGCGAAATTTGGCGTTAATGGGCTATGGCCGTAAGCGACCGAAGCACGACATCGCCTGCAGCCCCTCTCCTGTGCTACTGACCATATCGAGTGGACTTTAGAGGCCTGGTTCGATGAGTCCCTCTTTTAGTTGGTAAGAGCTGAGGGTGGGGCTCGAATGTGGTGCAGATCCCACCAATCCATGGACCCAGGTTGTCAACAAGACACTGTGGAAGCAGGTGGTGGCTCCATAACTGTGTGGCCTGTGCTTACATTCAATGGACTGGATTCTCTGGTTCATGTGAACCGATCATTGCCTGGAAATAGTTCTGTTCGGCTACTTGGATACCATTTGCAGCCATTAATGGATGTCACGTTTCCAAACAACGACGGATTTTTTATGGATGACAATGCAGCACCATGTAACAGAACCAGAAATGTTCGCAATTCTTTAGAAGAAAATTCTGAACAATTTGAGCGAATGATTTCGTCACCCGGATCGTCCGACAGGAAACCCATCGAACATCTATGAGAAACAATCCAGAGGACTGTTCGTGCACAAAATTCTGCCCGTCAACACTTTCGCAGTTATGGACGGCTATAGAGGCAACATGACTGAATATTTCTGCAGGGGACTTCAAACGACTTGTTGAGTCCATGCTATGTCGAATTGCTGTATTACGCCATGCGACAGGAAGCCCAATACGGTATTAGGGGGTATCCTATGACTTTTGTCGCCTCAGTGTAGAGCTGCCATCTACCGAAGGCTGCTTCGAACAACACAGTGTTGTACTAGGCTTGCTCCCATGGGAGGTGGTATGCCTTTGCCTTCCTCCAATGGACTCATCCAGTCATAGGGGGACCTACAGGTTAACGTGGACTCCCAATCGTTCTCAAATCTAACACTTTTTGCTTTTAAAAAATTGCCAAACGTGAAATGTGTGATAACACTGACGAGGAATAGCACCCAATTTATTGGAAGGGTGTTCGAGGCTGTGCTACAGTTTCAGATGAATGTAGGCTGTACTGTTTGTGCAGAGATTAAGAGGCTTTACAGGATAGACTAGCGTGGAGAGCTACGTCAAAGCAATCTTCGGACTTAAGACCAAAACAACAACAACCAAACTAAAAGCAACAACAAAAAATGGTTCAAATGGCTCTGAGCACTATGAGACTCAACTGCTGAGGTCATTAGTCCCCTAGAACTTAGAACTAGTTAAACCTAACTAACCTAAGGACATCACAAACATCCATGCCCGAGGCAGGATTCGAACCTGCGACCGTAGCGGTCTTGCGGTTCCAGACTGCAGCGCCTTTAACCGCACGGCCACTTCGGCCGGCAAAAGCAACAACAACAGCAACACTTTTCTGCAAGGTATATGCAAAACACCACGTTAGCTTATGTTAATAAACATTTCCATTTTGCACTACCAGTTACGTTCATTGAACATCATAAAGTGTCCGGTGTCTAGGGCTTTGCAGAGCACCTGGTAAATATGAAAATTTCATGCACTATGTGGTTTTTTGCCAAGCATCATGATAGAGTTCTAACGAGCCGGCCGGAGTGCTGAGCGGTTCTAGGCATTTCAGTCTGGAACCGCGCGACCGCTACGGTCGCAGGTTCGAATCCTGCCTCGGGCATGGATGTGTGTGATGTCCTTAAGTTAGTAAGGTTTAAGTAGTTTTAAGTTCTAGAGGACTGATGACCTCAGATGCTAAGTCCTATAGTGCTCAGAGACATTTGAACCATTCGAGTTCTAACGATTACAAGTAGCACTGCGGCATAATGAGGAAGAACTAAGCCGAATTAATCCGGCTATATATCGTACCTATTCATAAACATGTGTCAAACAACACTGTTAGTGTAATAGTGTTAGATCAAGATTTTTCGTTTCATAGTTTTCTTATGGTTTTTTTTTAAATTAAGGAATTTAATTAATTGAAGTATCCAAAAACTGGGAATTCGGTGTAAGATGTGGACAGAACAAAGAAAACATTAACCTTCATTTACAGTTATGGGCTCTGTTGGTTGAATTTTTTGGGAAATATTCAGTCATGTACAAACAATTTCCACATTGTGGGAGAGTGATCATGAAAGCGTACAAGCAGTGTTACACAAATAAATGATAACGGCTAAAAAAAAATTCAGTAATTTGTAACGCAAGTTGCTATTAGTTGTATGGCAAATAATTTGAAGGACCGAGGCACTAAAGCACGTTTAGTTTTCCTCCTCCTACGGCAGCAACCTGCACTGTCTTCTACGAAAAACGTTTACGTCTGTTGCCAAATGACCGCATGCGGTAGGCCTCTAGTCATCCGTGACTTGATTCATCAATAGAAAAGCGATGAAATTATACTTATTGTGTAGCGAAGAAAATCTTATAAAAAGAGAGCTCCACAGTTTCCCATAACAGAAATTTTTATTGGGAGTACCCACACCTGAGTAGCCAATATCCAAAGAGACACTGTACCACCACATCAGACTTTCGCTTGATACGACGTTCCATCTAGCACGCCCAAGAGCATAGTATTGGCGTGATGTGTGAGTGGCTATCACCATAACCACAGCTATATAACGGCGGGAAATGTCAGTGTCAGCTTCCACTGTCACAGCTGACTGGGTTGGGGCATCTACGATAGGCAGAGGAATCTACGGTTCACGTCGGAGAGTGGGTTTCGGAGCATCATACAGAACAAGAACGAAAATTTATATCAGCCATGCGGCATGGGATTTCATTGAAAACCCCCGTGCAAAGAATCGCGAGTACTCCCAACCGTTGCACAGCAGAATTTCAGAAACCACCACTGTGCCCTTACTTCTTCACAAAACTCGCCATTAATCGTTGTGGCAAGACAGCACAGCCCTCACCGTTCACGGCCTTTTCTCAGTTGAGCGGCGTCTTCCTTGGCCTACATGTTTACCAGCCATGTTGCCCTCTAGTCGAGCATGGCGCGCAGCCACTTGGCAACTGTATCGACTGAGTCTCCTGGCTTCCTGTACCAATAGCATGCGGATTTTTGGCGAAGCGGTTAGGCTCGGAACTCTCTCGGACGCATACTGAGTGCCCCTATGATACGATGTCACCCCTCGAAGAAGAAGAAAAGGCAAAACAGTTGGGGTTTAGAGTCCATCGACGACAGAACGGAACACAATCTCAGTATGGTCAAGCATAGGAAGGAAATCGGCCCTACCCATTCAGAGCCAACATATCGGAATCCGCTTTAAGCGATTGAGGAGCTCACGGAATACCTGAATCTGTATGGTGGAAGGGGATTTGAACCGCTTACTACATGCGGGCACGAGCAATGTTTCACAGACCCTTCAACATATCGAAAATGTAGTTTTCCACAAATAATAGTAGACAGTAAGAGGAGTATTTTTGTATAGTCAATACTCAAATGCGAACAACTGCACTCTTCAGGAAAACAGAAAGATGCAAACTTCGTGGCAGATTAAAAGTGTGTGCCGGATCGAGACTCGAACTCGGGACCTTTGCCTTTCGCGGGCAAGTGCTGTACCACTTTTTCCATCACTGAGCTACCCAAGCACGACTCACGACCCGTCCTCGCAGCTTCAATTCCTCACAGAATCTCTTCTGGTAGAGCACTTGCCCGCGAAAGGCAAAGCTCCCTAGTTCGAGTCTCGGTGCGACACACAGTTTTAATCTGCCAGGAAGTTCCATATCAACGCACACTCCGCTGCAGAGTGAAAATCTCATTCTAGAAAGATGCAGTTTTTTAGAGACAATAGGGTTTTGAAAACAAAATTTCAGAAATACTACGACTATCAATTTCGCGAAAAAGAAATGAGGTATGTGTCTTCTCCGATTAGCGGCGTTGCCGTCATAGCACATTTTCTTCGCAACAGTATCCGTGTAAACATAGCATAATGTTGCGGAAATAATACCGAGACAGGTGCCTCGGCGAGCGAATTTCCGTCACTCTGTTCCTCTATTGATTAAGTCAAGAGTATCTGACACACAGCAAAATACCCCCTCATTTGCGTAATATCACCTCATTTTGATATCGGATATCACTTCCGATATTTCAGAAGTATCAGTGTCACTTGGCAGAAGCTATGTAAATAATGTTGCACTATTTCCAAGAACTTAATTTTTAAGCAAGTCTCACACGCTTGCAACGCTAGCAACTTTTTGACAAGTCTTCCGAGCAGTAAAGATTAATCTCTCATATTACCTTTTCTTTGCAAATGTTTTCACCTTAGCATATCAGTTAAGCACTGCATCTTCGGTATTTCCTTCTTCTGCCTCAACTTTTGATTAAATACGGAAAATCAGATCAAACGGGCTAATTAAAGAAATTATTCTGGTGGTGCCTTTAGTTACGCAGGGACCCACTGAAAATCTTCATATTTGATTCATTTTCAGAAGTATCTGTGGACTGACAATCTTCTTGTGATTCATATACGTTTTTCATCAATTTCCAAAGGATATGAGACAAACGCTGCAATCATTCCTGCAGTAACATAGAGGACAGTTCACCCTCATCCCACTGAGCCGGCAACCCGTCTATACGAATGTATATAAATGTATCCGAACATCACATTCGAGAAGATGGTAAACTGTTTCATTACTTCCCCCTCCTCCTCCAATAATAATAATAATAATAATAATAATAATAACAAAAGTAGGGGAATGAGTGGAGTCTGTTTAAATCATACCAGTGTGTTTCACGGCGTCACTTGCACTTTTTAACACAAATTTCGACGGCATGTGTATTTACGAACAATGAAATACAAAGTAAAATGACATTTTTTTATATATATCGCAATAGTGAGAATTATTCTTAAAACCAGAGCCTTGTGCTGCAGGACATTCGCGTCTCTCCCGGCTGACGCTCTGCACGCACTAAGTCTCCTCGGACAAGCAGCAGACACTTTTAATCCTGAGAATGGCATAGCGTAACATAATATAACATCTAAATCTATTGCTTGAACAGAATATTATTTCGGTCACAAAACTTCAGACGTTTCCTAATGAGTTTGGTCTTCAGCAGACAGCCTGCATCACACAACGCGCTTATTTCGTCTTAACTGCAGTGTAGACACACGCATGTAAAGTAACGTTGCCGTTGACTGGTATGGCCAAATCGCGATTGTCCCGGCAATTACCGAATTAGTGCATGGTATTAACAAACACAAGGAAATATTGATCCAACTACAGTATTCTATTTATTAATCCCCCGACAAATCTGAATAATAGGGTGAACATTAAAATGCAAACAGTGTGTGTTTGTCTTACGACGCAAGTGCTTTGTGCGGCGTTACGAGTGAACTAACACGGGACTCAGGCAGCGTACAGTGGTACCGCTAGGAGCCATTCGTCGGATTCTGGCTTGTGGCGTATCGGTTTTAGCCGAACAACCCTGGAAGGAATCCAAGAAAATGAGGTAATCGTTGTGCTGTTTAGATCTTTTGACTGGTGTTGTGTCAGTAGCATTTGCATTGAACAAACTGAAAACGAAACCTAGTGAACTTAGGTAATGTATCGACTGACCAATTCAGGTACTGTTGCTGCTCGTCAGTATTGTAACTGGCTATTGCAGGCTGCGTATGTTGCTGATCCTGATCTTGCACTTTCTTTATTTTTATGATGAAGCCTGGCTGGCATCACGGAGAGGTTCTCTATTAAATTTCCGAGAGCATACGTTCCAGGAAGGGCGAGTTAACGTATTGCTTCCTCCTGCCTACATCGCGCTAAATGACTCGAACGATATATTCAGAAAAATTTGAGTCCATACGGAGATTTAGCAGCGGACTCTCTTCACTGCGCTTTTCTCAAATGGAACAGGAATGGACCACACAGTAAATTGGCTCGCGGTGTGTAGTTGTACATGTAGGTGTAGCCAAAGCATCGTTCAGTAACGTGTAATTAACTAAAACGCTAGGATTATGAAAACATGTCATCTGATATTACAGAAAGGGACGTACTCTTTCTTTTGTCTTTGCCCATCTATCATGTACGTGAACTTGGAGATAAACCGACACTGAAGTTCTCAAAATCCTTATCAGCTGCATCAAGTGCCTTTACAATTTTCACGACGCGAATACAGGAATGTGGTGCGAGGTTAGGGCAACACGAATTATTCTTCCCATCTTTTCCCACTAAATCATAACATCAATAAATATCTAGTAATTTTTCCCCTCACGTTATGCTACAACACCAAGAATGAAGCCTATGTAAAGAGCAGCAGTAAACATGTCAATAAATAGAGAAAACAGTCATTGAGAGCGGTATTAGAGTGAAGAAAACGTAACTTGGCGGGTAGTCGCATTATTGTTCGGTAATCCGATTAGCATCAGTCTCTGGAATTGTGACAAATGTAAAACATGTAGGAGTTTGTCTCAAGCAACTTGATGTGTAACGGCCAACGGCCCCGTAAAGCCAGATGCCAGGCTGAGATTTTTTGGGAGAATACACTCAAGAAGAAGACAGCTGATAAAAACCTTTCTTCGTCCGAGTCTAAAGTACGTCTGTCAAGGATTCGTTTAGTAATAGTCGAAGAGGTGCACGTTCACTTCCAGGAACAGTGAGGCGTGGCGCATCACGGAGAGGTTCTCTATTAAATTTCCGAGAGCATACGTTCCAGGAAGGGTGAGTTAACGTATTGCTTCCTCCTGCCTACATCGCGCTAAATGACTCGAACGATATATTCAGAAAAATTTGAGTCCATACGGAGATTTAGCAGCGGACTCTCTTCACTGCGCTTTTCTTAAATGGAACAGGAATGGACCACACAGTAAGTTGGCTCGCGGTGTGTAGTTGTATATGTAGGTGTAGCCAAAGCATCGTTCAGTAACGTGTAATTAACTAAAACGCTAGGATTATGAAAACATGTCATCTGATATTACAGAAAGGGACGTACTCTTTCTTTTGTCTTTGCCCATCTATCATGTCACTATTAGGGAGCCAAAGAAAGAAAGAAACAAAGAAAGAAAGAAAGAAAAAAGAAATATTGGTCTGCAAACAGGAACACAGTAAGATATACCTAAGGGTTTCAAACTAACTTAGGTAGGTGACCCCCATAATATGCGTTCCTAAGTAAGTTGTGCGTGTGGTTACCGATGTAACACACAATAATTCTCGCTAAATTATTGAATCTTTACATTGTCAGTTTACCCTTTCTAGCATTTCAAAATTGGCTACAGTAAATGAAGCGAGTCCAGAAAACAACGGAAAGAAGATTTTTTTGTGAAAAATCAGTGATGTGTAGAACTGTAGTTAAAGCCACATCGACAGGGTTTTCCGGGTTTTCCGAGACTTCAGTCTGTTGCGTATTGCTAAACCGTTAATGCGACAGGAAAGGCTTCTGGGAAGTCGTGGAGCAGATAGAATTGAGCAGCTGGTGTCTGCGGCTCGTTGCTTCTGAATTCGTGTCGTGTTGTCTCGCAGCCAATGTGCTCCTCGCCCAGCACTCTCTCTGGCGTGTGGAGTTTCGCTCGAAAGATCAAACGCATACATGGATGTCTACGGTGTAAATTTTTTATCAAAGTACAGCGAACTAAGAGCAAGCTCTGCAACGAGACGTACTGCTGTGGTACAGAACTCTCAAGAACAATATGTGACATTTGTCGTCTCCGAAGAGCGGTCCGCATTCGAATCGGAAGTGAAGCAACCCAAAACGGAAGATCTGTATGAATACCTGTGTGTATATCGCCACGTACAGTGAACCTGCAGTGCCCTTCAAGTAACTTAAGCTAAGTGACGCCTTTAGGGCATCGAATGTGTTTGCTTTAAGAGAAGACACCATTCTGAATTACTATCCATTATCAGCCATAAGGTTCACCATCAACTAAATGTACCTCTCCGTCTAAATTCACAGTTTTCCGAATATTTACACTAAACAAATGAATTACTTTTTTAACTTTAAGTTAATTCACAGTTCATCCTTTCTTTCCCAATCACTGAGTCTACTTTTCCAAATATGACAATACTTGTGTCCGTTCCGAATCACAGTAGCCAAATCCACACTTGGTTAAACTACCAAAATGTCCCAAATCCCTTTGTTTCCGATAGCGACTTTGCTTTTATATCATCCGCAATCGTAGATTCTCCTGCACATGTAAAATCATTCCTACGGGAATGGAACGGATTCAAACCGTAATGGTTTTTGCGCTGTTGGAATAAACTTTCTTTGGAAACTCTCTACTGCTTGCGTTAGCGTAATCTATCCATGTTACGAGAACAGTTATCAAATGGGGAACTGAAAAAAGACTTTGGTTCTGTGTATGAATAAAAAAAATGGTTCAAATGGTTCTGAGCACTATGGGACTTAACTTCTGAGGTCATCAGTCCCCCAGAACTTAGAACTACTTAAACCTAACTAACGTAAGGACATCACACACATCCATGCCCGAGGCAGTATTCGAACCTGCGACCGTATCGGTCGCGCGGTTCCAGACTGTAGCGCCTAGAACCGCTCGGCCACCCCGGCCGGCTGTATATGAATCACCGGTGCCATTACCGTTCATGTATTGTAATTCTCTCATATCTTCCTAGTTGTGCATTATATTTTGTTACTCTTGTTTCGGGTAAGTTTCTATTTTACGCCATATTATAACCGAGCGAGGTGGCGCAGTGGTTAGCACACTGGACTCGCATTCGGGAGGACGACGGTTCAATCCCGTCTCCAGCTATCCTGATTTAGATTTTCCGTGATTTCCCTAAATCGCTTCAGACAAATGCCGGGATGGTTCCTTTGAAAGGGCACGGTCGATTTCCTTCCCAATCTTTCCATAACCCGAGCATGAGCTCCGTCTCTAATGACCTAGTTGTCGACGGGACGTTAAACACTAACCACCACCACCACCACCATATTATAATTTAAACTATTCTGTGTTTTAACTAGAGCACTACTTAAGTGCGAGGGGCCATACCCCAGATAAGAATAACTGGGAATACTGGACGTATACAAAGAAGGATAACATGAATGGTCACAGGTTGTTTGTCACTTGGAGCAGCATCACGGAGATACTGAAAAGTCTGAACTGTCAGACCCTTGAAGAGAGCCGCCAACTGTCCCGCGAAATCCTACTTGAAGTGTCAACAACCAGCTTTAAGTTCGGGATCTTGGAATATGATACAGCCTCTACGGCGCGAAAACAAAAGAAATATTACACTAATTGTAGCGTACGCAAAGGCATTTAAGTTGGCATTCTTCCTGCGCTCCTAAGGTAATGGAACGGAACGAAACCTAATGCTTGGTGCAATGGGAAGTACCTTCTGCGATGCAGTTCACAGTGCTTTGCAGAGCGCAGACGTAGATGCCTAAAGTGAAAAAAAAATAATGAAATGGCGAACATTTAAGACAGTTACATTATCCTCAAAGGACTAATTGATGACATTCTTATCAGATCGACGGCTCGTATCAGAAATAAGTTTTTGATGCGCGTTGCAATGGCCGTGGTCTCCCTTCGCGATTAAGCAGTCAGCATGTCTGGCTGTACCTGCAGACAGGTTGCCTCCCTAACCGAGCAGGAGATGGCTCAGCGTTGTGACAACAGTTGAAGTGACGGTTCGGGTTTCGAAAACCATAATTACAGACGAGGAAAGCGGCGTGTTTACTACATGCTTCTCATGTACTGCAGTTGACATTCCCTTTTATTTATGACTAAGGAGGTACGGATAAATACGTTTCTAAACGAAGTGTTCTACACTAATAAGCCAAAACATTATGACCACTGCCCACAGCTACGTCTGATACCGCCGGTTGGCGCTGCGGGCACGTGATTCGGTAACAAAACTATCTAAGCGCAGCAGTCACGGACAGGGCATCGGCCTAGCGAAAATACGGGCTGAAAATGAAAAAAAAAAAAAAATCCATTGACATAAGCGACCTTGACAATGGGCGGATTATTATTACGCAAGGCCTGTGAACGAATATCTCGAGAACGGCAAAGCTGGTCGAATGTTGACGTGCTACTGTCGTGAACATCTACGGAAAGAGGTAGGACAGTGAAACTACCACTAGGCGCTAAATGGTTGGACGATCGCAACTCCTCATAGGGTGTGAGGTTCAGCGGCTTATCTGCTCTGTAAAGTAGGACAAATGCTGATCTGTGGCAGCTCTACTGAAAGAGCACAAAGCTGGCTCGTATCAGAAATAAGTTTTTGATGCGCGTTGCAATGACCGTGGTCTGCCTTCGCGATTAAGCAGTCAGCATGTCTGCCTGTACCTGCAGACAGGTTGCCTCGCTAACCGAGCAACAGAGGGCTCAGCATCGTGACAACAGCTGAAGTGCCGGCTCGGCACATCGTTAAACATGGAGCTTCGCAGCAGACGACCCCTACGTGTTCACATGTTGATCCAACGACATCGTCAATTACGGTTGCAATGGGCACGGGGCCATCGGGCTTGGATCATCGATCAACGGAAACTTGTTCGGCTCTTCGGGTGAATCACATTTTTGCTACACTAGGTCGCTGGTCGTCTCCATAAACACCGTCATCGAGGTGAAGGGCGGCTCGAAAAGTGCAGAGTGCAGCGCGCCTTGTCTTGTAGATGAAACACGTAACAGGATAGAAGAGCTACATAGTAACATCAGCACAGTACACCCACAAATCCACTTCACAATGGAAATAGAAGAAAAAAAAACAAGAAACTATATTTCTTGGTTCTTAGAATCACTAGAAACAACTACCAACACGAATTCTCCATCTACAGAAAACCCACATCCACAAGCACTGTTATCCACAGCTCACCCAACCACCCGACAGTGCATAAATATGCCAGTTTTACACACATGCTCCACAGGATAAACAGAACACCTCTTAAACCAAAAAACTACACACTGGAACTAAATATAATCAAATTGCTGTTGAAAACGACTACAGAATAGACATCATAAACAAACTCAACATCGCTTCCCACGCCCGGGTTCCCGGGTTCGATTCCCGGCGGGGTCGGGGATTTTCTCTGCCTCGTGATGGCTGGGTGTTGTGTGCTGTCCTTAGGTTAGTTAAGTTTAATTAGTTCTAAGTTCTAGGCGACTGATGACCTCAGCAGTTGAGTCGCATAGTGCTCAGAGCCATTTGAACCAAACTCAACAACAAGGTAAAACTGAAACATGCAATACACACAGACAACACAGCAGACCACACCACTTCAGGAAAAAGAGACAGATGGTACACACTGACATACGGTAAAAAAATATCACATACAACTGGAAACATCTTGTAAAAGCAAGGGATCCCAATAACATTCAGAACAAACAATACAGTTCAGAAAAGACTAAGACCAGTCAGAAAAACTTCAGACAAATGCAGCATCGCTGGAATATATCAACTCACTTACAACTCCTGTCAGGCCCAATACATAGGACAAACAAGCAGAAACTTCCGAACGAGGTACACAGAGCACATGAGTGCTCTAAAGAGTGACAGCACACATTCAACTTTTGCAGAACATCTAATGAACAAAAACCATAACCCCACTAATACCGAAAACGATAAACTCATTCTGAAAAACAGCAACAATCTATACCGACAACTAACAATGGAAGAAAATTACTACATAGAAAAGGCTATAGTCAACGAGAAAAATGTAATAAACGAAAACACAACAGTTTGCAACAACACACTGTTTATCGCTCTGAGAAAACTTACCAAGTACACAGAACAGAAAGCACACACAAGCAAAAGAACCACTTCACCATCACACACAGAGACATAAATAAGGAACGGAAGTCGTCGTAATTCATGCTACAGTTTTCATAGGCTTCTCGCAACATGCTATACATCTCTCGCGACACATGCGAACAGCAAGATGGTGTAATATTCTCGATCATAAAGTGCGAAAGTTTTTGTTTTTCTGTGTATAGAATCAGCTACGTACCATCCAACGAACGTGAGTACGCGAATAACTAATTAACAGCCCAGTACACACCAAATAACTGGATTCCACAACACTACCGCAACCCCAAGTGTATATTACAGACACACGAAGTTCATCTTTTAGTATTTTGTTTACTAACAGCCGCTCACACAGTTGCAGAGGACATGATGTTCGCTGAGAGAATACGGCAACAGAAAAATAGCACAGAAAATACGTCGCAAACAGCGACAATAATTCTCAGAAGCATGCTATAACAAACAATAAATAAGGTAGTATGAAACTATCAATAGAAAACTAATTTCAAAAAAGGAATAGTAAAAAATGTAATAATTTTTTCACTGTGTTTGTATAATTATGCTATTTTCTGCATGTTTTAGATTAAAAAACCCACTGATGATGGTGATATCTGTCACCTAAACTAATTTGGGGAAAATAAACAAGTAACAAGGTGTTTTGCATCAAGGCAGACTCAATTTCTGATATTGTTTTTTTTTCTATGCAAACACGGACCAAATGGAAGAGTTCCAAGATAAAGTTATTGTGCAGCGCACTGCCGACGCAGGATGTTGGGAGCTTGTTTTAACACGCTAATCTGCAAAACTATTAGCTGATTTTTCACAGGTAACTTTAGCGCAACTTGGGGCAATATATAGGCTTTATTTCATCAGACTCGGAACACGGAAAAAAAGATAAGATGGTTTAAAGCTTTATCTGAAGCCATCTGTACAGCTTAGTAGTTCAGGCGTTTAATCATCGTGGTGCAGTACACGAAAAAAATCAATAGATGGAGCTGTTAGTTTCGTGGTACACCGGAGAACCTATAGATAGCGATGTTAATCTTTTATCTCAGTGACAAATGTATTTTCGGAAATTTACGTCAGTGACAGGATGAAGCACCGCGATCTAGTCTTTATGAACACAAACTAACATCGAATTTACTTGGCTAGGAAGTACAGATTTACTGATTTAGCTTTGTATATTAAAAACTTAACAATATTGGTTTTCTTCTTTTGATAGGTTATATTTTTTTTGTTACAAAAAGCGAGTTCATTAAGTCTGCTTTGTGGTTTGTAGGCCTACTCATTACATTTTGATTTCGTATTGTTTACAAATAAAAATGCCTAGGAAACGTTCTAGTCTTCCTGAATACACTAGAGTGGCTAAAGGACCAAGCAGTGTCAAGAACCCAATGAAGATCGTGAGGCAGACTGCTGCAGGTTGAAAACATCAGGCTTTAACTCGCTTTTTGGAAACACCTTCCGAAAGTTACATGCGACTCAACTCTGATCGAGAACGTCATGCGGTATCTCGCTTCTTAGAAACCTACGTTCACAGAGGGCTACAGTTACTTCTCTCCAGCGTAACATAATAGAAACGGAAATTCTAACGGGAAGTGATGCAGGTGAGTGAGTTTTTATAACTCAAATACCACTTATTCCTAACAATTTACCACTTCGCTTTAAATGTGTACGGTTCCCAGTGAGCTTATGTTATGGCGTGGCGATAAATGGAGCACACGACGAGACGCTGTGTGTTGCGAATCTAGACCGTAGGGGCAGTTGCTTTTTGTGTGGCCAGCCCTGCGTGGCTCTCTGTTGTTAGTGAAGCAAACAAGCTCTTCGTTGATCTCCCCAGTCATACCGCTTCAAACGTTGTGTGCAAAGAAGCTTTATAAGTCAATAATAAATGTTATGCATACGAAGTTTTGGACACAGCTATAAATAAATTAAATAAATACCTGGGCAACACTGGGTTTCACAGCTGTACTATAATAACTAAACAAAATTATGTTAAACAGAAAAACAAGAGCAGGGGGAGAGGGAGGGGGGAGGGGCACGCAGGAAAGATTCCCTAAAGCTCAGGTTAATAAAACGTAAAAGGCTGCAAAAGTAGGGAGGAAGGTGTCTGTTTAGGTTTGGAATCATGTGCTCGTATAGTTTCTTTGCAGCCCATGCTGGTGATTTCACAGTCGCATGTATATTAGACAGAACAGCTGGCAGAGAATTACTGTTTTGTAAAGTGTACAAACAACAACTGAAACTGACTGGAACAAGTGGCTGACAAGTTGTGTTTATCTGGAGTACAAGTGTCTTATTTTTGAAATGTTTTCCTATTGATTTACCTCTTAGAATTGTCCTCATACTCGCTGATAACGTAGTACCAGTAATTTGTTTGTCCAAGGACCATTGTATAGTGATACAGGTCTTGTCAGCTTAATAAGAGCAAAACATGTGAATATAAACAAGTCATTAATGGGGAGAGAACAGGCAGTTGGCCACGCCGTTCTTGAAGAAACCAACCCGACATTTACCTGAAGTGATTTAAGAAAACTACAGAAAATCTTAATGAAGGTAGCTATACAGATCATGACCCCATATCTTCCATAGCCAGTAGTCAATATCGTATCAACTGCACTACCTCATCCGGTTTAACCTAACGTAGAATCATCATATGTTTATGGACGTCCATCCTATTGCATGGACGAGGGACTTCAGCTGATGATATAACGGGTGATCAAAAAGTCAGTATAAATTTGAAAACTGAATAAATCACGGAATAATGTAGATAGAGAGGTACAAATTGACACACATGAGGTTTTATTAGAACCAAAAGAATACAAACGTTCAACAGATGGCGCTTCATCTGATCAGAATAGCAATAATTAGCATAACAAAGGAAGACAAAGCAAAGATGATGTTCTTTACAGGAAATGCTCAATATGTCCACCATCATTCCTCAACAATAGCTGTAGTCGAGGAATTATGTTGAGAACAGCACTGTAAAGCATGTCCGGAGTTATAGTGAGGCATTGGCGACGGATGTTGTCTTTCAGCATCCCTAGAGATGTCGGTCGATCACGATACACTTGCGACTTCAAGTAACTCCAAAGCCAATAATTGCATGGACTGAGGTCTGGGGACCTGGGAGGCCAAGCATGACGAAAGTGGTGGCTGAGCACACCATCACCACCAAACGACGCGCGCAAGAGCTCTTTCACGCGTCTAGCAATATGGGGTGGGGCGCCATCCTGCATAGGCTGGTTCAAATGGCTCTGAGCACTATGGGACTCAACTGTTGAGGTCATTAGTCCCCTAGAACTTAGAACTAGTTAAACCTAACTAACCTAAGGACATCACAAACATCCATGCCCGAGGCAGGATTCGAACCTGCGACCGTAGCGGTCTTGCGGTTCCAGACTGCAGCGCCTTTAACCGCACGGCCACTTCGGCCGGCTCATCCTGCATAAACATCGTACGTTCCAGCAGGTGTTTATCAGCCAGGCTGGGGATGATGCGATTCTGTAACATATTGGCGTACCTCTCACCCGTCACGGTAGCAGTTACAACACCAGAATCACGCATTTCCTCGAAGAAAAAAGGCCCGATAACGGTAGATATGGTAAATCCAACCTATACCGTGACTTTCTCGTCGTGCAATGGAGTTTCCACGACAGTTTTAGGATTTTCGGTAGCCTAAATTCTGCAGTTGTGGGCGTTGACAGACCCTCGGAGCGTGAATGAGCTTCGCCAGTCCACAACACGTTACTCAACCAATCGTCATCTTCCGCCATCTTTTGAAACGCCCACACCGCAAATGCCCTTTGCTTCAGTAAATCGCCTGGTAACACTTCATGATGCTGAGGGATTTTGTACGGATAGCATCGGAGGGTACGCCTCAGTGCCAACCAAAGAGTAGTGTATGGAATGCCGGTGCGACGTGCGACTGCACGACCGCTGACTTCCCCGTGCATAGATGAACCCGTGGCTTCGAACTTGGAAATCATTCTCGCCACAGCTGCATTTGTCAACGGACCTTTACCCGTTTGAATCCCCTTCCTATGGCGATAGGATCGTAACGCTGAACTAGCACATTCCCCATTCTGGTAATACAGCTTCACTAAAAGCGTCTTTTCAGGTAACGTCAACATGCTACGACTGCTGGCGCATCTGATTCTCTCTCTCATTATAGCTCCTTTTATACACGATTGTCATGTGCAGTCACTGACGTTTTGCTGTACAGTGCCATCTGTCAGACATTTTGTGAACCATGTCATTCCAGGCATGTGTGTCAATTTTTCTCCTCTCTATCTACATTATTCCGTGGGTTATTAAGTTTTCAAATGTATACTGACTTTTTGATCACCAGGTATATGAGAAAAAGTACCATCACAGTTGCATCTTGAGAATGTCTTTACTCCCTCACACGATTAGTTTCGGCGGCAAAGTAGCGCCATCTTCAGGTCGCACCACTGCCAAAAGAGTATTATAATTGCTTGGGGAATTTATCGTGGAGTCCTTGTTACTATTACACATGGAATAGCTTTCCTCAGGAGTCTGTACTCGACACTTGCCTTTGGCTTTGGAGACAACACTTAGTCGAGTAGAGATTTTAGGACCACGAACATGCTTACACGCCTCTGTTCCAAAGCTACGGCCTTAGGGAGCGTAGTGGGTACTATTTCTTGCAGAGAGGAGAGAGGCAGCACTGCCATCAACGGCCCGGCGCTGGAATGGCCTCGTGCCTCGCCTCCCCGCCGGCAGTGGCCGTGAAAACACCGCGCGCGCCCCCGAGAGCCAATCGCGGAATGGCTGCGCATTCTCCGTCACGGCGCGGCCCGGCCGGCACGTCTCATTCTGACGACCGCCAAGTTGCGCACTCCGCAGCCGGGTCGCCACAGTGCGTTAACAAAAAGCCCGCACCGCTGCACTTCACGCCGCTCAGTTGCACGGTAGCTGCACCATGAGCAGCGACTTGTACAGCGTTAATAATGAGAATGTGGGGGTCCTCTGTTACGAATATAGTAGGCAGTGTCCTAAATATAAAGCATTTAAAAAAAAAAAAAAAAAAAAAAAACACGAAGCACCATCGTCGCATATCAATGTAACTTCGTATGGCTACACACCATCAGCTGGTATGTTAATGATTAGAGTTGCAATTCTCTGCCCGCATCTCGTGGTCGTGCGGTAGCGTTCTCGCTTCCCACGCCCGGGTTCCCGGGTTCGATTCCCGGCGGGGTCAGGGATTTTCTCTGCCTCGTGATGGCTGGGTGTTGTGTGATGTCCTTAGGTTAGTTAGGTTTGAATAGTTCTAAGTTCTAGGGGACTGATGACCATAGACGTTAAGTCCCATAGTGCTCAGAGCCATTTGATCCATTTTTTGCAATTCTCTGCTACAGGTAGAGCGAACGCCACACTGCATTGGTGTTGTTCGTTTTTAGTGGTGTTACCAGTAATGGTAGCATATACAGGATGTTAGAAAAAGGTATGGCCAAACTTTCAGGAAACATTCCTCACACACACATAAAGATGAGATGTTATGTGGACATGTGTCCGGACACGCTTAATTTCCATGTTAGAGCTCATTTTAGTTTCGTCAGTATGTACTGTACTTCCTCGATTCATCGCCAGTTGGTCCAATTGAAGGAAGGTAACGTTGACTTCGGTGCTTGTGTTGACATGCGAAAAAAATGTTCAAATGTGTGTGAAATCTTATAGGACTTACCTGCTAAGGTCATCAGTCCCCAAGCTTACACACGACTTAACCTAAATTATCCTAATGACAAACACACACACCCATGCCCGAGGGAGGACTCGAACCTCCGCCGGGATCAGCCGCACAGTCCATGACTGCAGCGCCTTTGACCGCTCGGCTAATCCCACGCGGCTTTACATGTGACTCTACAGTACTAGCATCAAGCACATCAGTACGTAGCATCAACAGGTTAGTGTTCATCACGAACGTGGTTTTGCAGTCAGTGCAATGTTTACAAATGCGGAGTTGGCAGATGCCCATTTGATGCATGGATTAGCACGGGGCAATAGCCGTGGCGCGGTACGTTTGTATCGAGACAGATTTCCAGAACGAAGGTGTCCCGACAGGTAGACGTTCGAAGCAATTGATCGGCGTCTTAGGGAGCACGGAACATTCAGCCTATGACTCGCGACTGGGGAAGACCTAGAACGACGAGGACACCTGCAATGGACGAGGCAATTCGTCGTGCAATTGGCGATAACCTTAATGTCAGCGTCAGAGAAGTTGCTGCTGTACAAGGTAACGTTGACCACGTCACTGTATGGAGAGTGCTACGGTAGAACCAGTTGTTTCCGTACCATGTACAGCGTGTGCAGGCACTATCGGCAGCTGATTGGCCTCCACGGGCACACTTCAGCGAATGGTTCATCCGACAATGTGTCAATCCTCATTTCAGTGCAAATGTTCTCTTTACGGATGAGGCTTCATTCCAACGTGATCAAATTGTTAATTTTCACAATCAACATGTGTGGGCTGACGAGGATCCGCACGCAATTGTGCAATCACGTCATCAACACAGATTTTCTGTGAACGTTTGGGCAGGCATTGTTGGTGATGTCTTGATTGGGCCCCATGTTCTTCCACCTACGCTCAATGGAGCACGTTATCATGATTTCATACGGGATACTCTACCTGTGCTGCTAGAACATGTGCATTTACAAGTACGGCACAACATGTGGTTCATGCGCGATGGAGCTCCTGCACATTTCAATCGAAGTGTTCGTACGTGACCGATGGATTGGTAGAGGCGGACCCATTCCATGGCCTCCACGCTCTCCTGACCTCAACCCTCTTGACTTTCATTTATGGGGGCGTTTGAAAGCTCTTGTCAACGCAACCCCGGTGCCAAATGTAGAGACTCTTCGTGCTCGTACTGTGGACGGTTGTGATACTATACGCCCTTCTCCAGGGCCGCATCAGCGCATCAGCGATTCCATACGACGGAGGGTGGATGCATGTATCCTCCCTAACGGGGGACAGTTTGAACATTTCCTGTAACAAAGTGTTTGAAGTCTCGCTGGTACCGTCTGTTGCTGTGTGTTTCCATTCCATGATTAATGTGATTTGGAGAGAAGTAATAAAATGAGCTCTAACATGGGAAGTAAGCGTTTCCGGACACATGTCCACAAAACATATTTTCTTTCTTTGTGTGTGAGGAACGGTTCCTGAAAGTTTGGCCGTACCTTTTTGTAACACCCTGTATAAGAGGCGTGGACAGCTTCATTTGTCAGATGTTGAGTCACTGTGAAGAACCCCGAGATGCCGCGTATCCATGTCAACAAAAACCGTTATTGCACATGACAAATGGTTCAAATGGCTCTGAGCACTATGGGACTTAACATCTGAGGTCATCAGTCCCCTAGAACTTAGAACTACTTAAACCTAACTAACCTAAGGATATCACACACACCCCTGCCCGAGGCAGGATTCGAACCTGCCATCGTAGAGGTCGCGCGGTTCCAGATTGAAGTGCCTAGAACCGCTCGGCCACTCCGGCCGGCCCGCACATGAGAGTGTCTCCATTTGGCTGGGTGGTCAAACTGTGCAATATCCAGGTTTGTGGGCCTTTGCCGGCCGCGGTGGTCTAGCGGTTCTGGCGCTGCAGTCCGGAACACCGTGACTGCTACGGTCGCAGGTTCGAATCCTGCCTCGGGCATGGGTGTGTGTGATGTCCTTAGGTTAGTTAGGTTTAAGTAGTTCTAAGTTCTAGGGGACTTATGACCTAAGATGTTGAGTCCCATAGTGCTCAGAGCCATTTTTTTTTGTGGGCCTTTCGGATGTGACAGTAGCTCGATGTAGGACTATTAGGAACACCAGGGCAGGCACACCCGTATAAAGGTTCCGGTCGGCTACTTCTCATTACCACAAAGTGCACCAAGCACATCTTAACTCTTTCGCATCTGCACTTGCGATCCGAGAACCAGTAATGGACTCCTTGCAGCATTCTGTGCCATTGGTCGGAAACTAGCAACAGCCGGACTACGGAAATATCTCCTGCTTTGGCTGCTGTTAACATCACAACACAAGTGGCTGTGTCTGGAGTGATTCCGTGACATGAACTGCTGATGAATTACGCCACATTGTGTTCAACGACGAATCACGATTCTGCACTACTCCGGATGACCATCGGCGGCGACCTGCGGTGAAGTCCCATCCTTCCAATGTTTCGGAAAACCACAGCGTTGTCACTCTTGGCGTCATGGTGTGGGAAGTCTTCTGGTATCATTTCAGGTCAAAGCTCATAGTGATTGACGGAACTGTGGCGTCTCAATGGTGCGTCACGGACGTTCTGATTTCTCGTGTTTTGCCTCTAATGCGGTAGTTTCGTGGGGCGATTTCTCCAGAGCAGAATGCTCCTTCACACATGGGACGTGCATCTATGAACTGAACTGAGTGAGTGATGTTGAGGTACTGCCGTGGCCAGGAAGATCCCCAGATCGGTCCCCGATTGAACATGGATGGGACCAGATAGGATGTCAGTCGAACCAGACCCATTATCTATTATATCCAGGATTAGTTACAACAGCTGTGGACCAGCGTTTCTCAAGAGAAACGTTATCATGATTTCATACGGGATACTCTACCTGTGCTGCTAGAACATGTGCATTTACAAGTACGGCACAACATGTGGTTCATGCGCGATGGAGCTCCTGCACATTTCAGTGCAGGAGCTCCTTCCCAAACGAATAATGCGTCCTGTCAAGTTCTTTGTAATGTGGAACGATCGCATAAACGTAGCCATGGGGAAAGGAAATGCTAAACCCAATTTATTGGAATATTCCTAAGGAGGTATGACTGATGGACGAAGGATGCTGCATACTAATGGCCTCATTCGATCACTTGTCCACAGCTCGTTGTCTAGTAGTTAGTGTTGCTGCCTCTAGATCACGGGGTCCCTAGTTCGATTGCCTGCCGGATCTGAGATTTTCTTCTCTCAGGCGCTGGGTGTTGTGTTGTCCAAACCATTTCATCTCATCTTCATCGGTGCGCAATTCGCCGAAGTGACATCAAATAGGAAGGCATACACCAGGAGGCTGAAAAACCCGAGACGATGTCTCCCAGCCGGTAATGGAATATCGTCATTTCATTTCAGTCGAAAAGTTCATGAGTTAAGGTATAGAGAAACGGTAATATAAAAGAGTATAAAAAACCTCCCGTTTCGTGGCGTTGCCTTCTTGCACCCTAATATCTCGCTTTTGCAGCACCACTGTAATTTCGAATTTCAGAAATACATGTGTGCTGTTTTCTTGCCAGCAATCTATTTGTTTTTGATATTTTTGCTGTCACATTTAATGTACAGGGTGGGGCAGTAGTTCCCGTATCCCCTAGTATCTAAAGCTGATTGATTTTACTTGTATTACCGCAAGTACTTACATATGTATTAAGTGTCAAATACATAGGTATGTTCCCCACAATGCTGTAATCACATTCCATGTGCCTCCATGTTCTTCTTACATATATTTAGCACGTCTGGTGTTATAATACGAAATGCATCCTCAACGGAATCGCGCATTTCTTCGTTTGTACCATAACGACGTCCATATACATGCGCCTTAATGACTCCCCATAACGAGTTGTGAGGTGCAGGGTTGTGAAAAGTTCTCAATGGCCATTTCAAGGGTGCTGGTGTTGCTGATTAACCACGACCAATCGACCGTTCATTTAGGAACTCTCGCACTGCAACAGCTTAGTGAGGAGGTGCCCCGTCTTACTGCAAACATATGCTTTTTGTGAGGCCACTTTTCTCAAGCTGATGTATTAACCATGTTTGTAACATGCCTAAATAGTTTGCGCCAGTGATACTCCCTTCAGAAAAGTACGGTCCAAGCAGATGTAGGTGATGTCATCGGTGCTCATACCATTATGCGAGGCGAGTTCTTTTCTAATTCGACTGGGTAATGAGGTTCCTGTTTGGCCCAAACGACAATATTTCTAGCACGATAGCTGCGATAAATGGCACATTCATCTGAAAACATTACCTTGACACAGTTTACTGCATTTGGAAATTGAATTAACAAAGCACAGCTAAAACGCGCTCATTCGTGTCTGTAACCTATAACTCGTTTACGAAAGTCGGCCGAATATATATATATATATATATATATATATATATATATATATATATATATATATTTCATGTGCTCTTTCATTGTTGTTACCAGGTATACCGAGTTGCGAAGCTCGTTTACGTGTAGAGTTCATAGTAGATTGTTCAATCGAAGCAGTGACTCCATCACATGTTTTTTCTCGTGTCTTCTTCCTTCCACTCTGTGGCCTGTCTTTCACACTGCCAAAAGCAAAAGCTCGTCTTTCCCAATGCAGAAGTGTCGCCTTTCGCCGTAGAGCCTTATTCAATCTTTTCTGGAACGCACCTATAATCTGCCTCATTATCTGTCCTGTTTGTTGTTGTTCGTGCACCCGCACACTTGTTACTAAGAGCTCGCCGGCCGGGATGGCCGAGCGGTTCTAGGCGCTACATTCTGGAACCGCGCGACCGCTACGGTCGCATGTTCGAATCCTGCCTCGGGCATGGGTGTGTGTGATGTCCTTAGGATAGTTAGGTTTAAGTAGCTCTAAGTTCTAGGGGACTGATGACCTCAGAAGTTAAGTCCCATAGTGTTCAGAGCCATTTGAATTTTACTAAGAGCTCGTCAATAGTGTATCTACGACCGCTCACAGCTGCCATGACTATAAATTAAAATTCGACTGCGACTGCGAAAACATGTAAACACGAATTCCAACAATTGATGACAATTAATATAGCTATCAAACTGCATTATAACATTTGTTACTAAACAGAATTTGCAGGGGTACGGGAAATTCTCGCGCATCCTGTACAGTACCTCGGAAGTCGTTGATGAGCAACAGATTACAACATGGAAACAGAGATCCCATATCCAGTGTCGGTAGCACTGAAATGGCAAAGCGGAGCGCTCTCACCCATCCAGAGCTACACAGAACGTGCGCGCACGGTGCACGACCGACAGGCCAGTAGACTATTAGCTGTTGTTACTAAGTGATTCATCACGGGAGTCGAATTATCAAAGGATTTTCCCGCGGAGCGTTGTAACTGCCACCTATCTATCGGTCGTGTAGTAGGTAATTTATCTGTCCGGTAATTAGCCGAGTGATTTGAGCTAATTGTCCAACTGCGTCTCGTCTCGTCCTCCTTGCAGCCGCTTTGTGAGCCCGACAGTGTTACACGGTCCAGCGGAGCTCGGCGTACAGTGTAATAATTCGTGCTCGTGGAGCCAATCCGCGGCTCGCCGGGCGGCTGGGGCGGATCCGCGGCGACACCGCGCTTTCGTCAGGCCGCGATCGGCGGTGATGGAGGGCGCCGTTAGCGTCGCGGCCATGGCTACAGGCCGCGTAATTACTTGGCCGCGATTACAGCGCGCGGAAAATTAATAGCGCCAGCCACCGGCTCAGTTGTTGCGGGCTGCACACAGTCCTTCAGCACGCGGCGGCGGCCGGCAGTCCACAGGCCCGATGCATGAAGCCGCTCTGTCGGCCAGGACTTCGGCGGCACCACCCTCACACAAAGCGCGTTAATTTCCGGTCAAAACGCAACGGTTCTACCATTAACAACACTTTGATCTGAATCTCTTGTTTCTTAAATACTGGATGCAGTTCACTACAGAAAATTGTTCTCCCACAAAGAAAAAGGAATAGCTTAATAGTGGCTACAGCAGCCGATGTCAGCTCATCGACGAATCAACAAATTTAGAAGTAATTTCCGGAGTTGTGATGTAAAGTTTGTAATTTTTCGTGATTCTCATACGAAAACTTATACTATAGCATCGCAGTCTCCCTCATCGTCCGCGAATAACCGTACAGGTCCTCCAATGTTAACCACTAGATGAAATGAAATGATCGTATGGTGTTACTGGCCGAGAGACTCCGTCTGGGGTTACCTACATCTACATACTCCGCAAACCTCTGTGTAGTCCATGAGGGAGAGTATCTAGTATCACTAATAGTCATTTCCTTTCCTGTTCCACTAGCAAAAAGGGTGAGGGAAAAACAACTGTTTATATCCCTCCGTACAAGCCCTAATTTCTCTTATCTTCGCGATCCTTACGCGAAATGTATGTTGGCGACAGTATAATCGTGCTGAGTCAGTTTCAAATGGTGGTTCTCTAAATTTTCTCAATACTGTTCTACGAAAAGAACGTCGTGTTCCATCCAGGGATTCCGACTTGAGTTGATGAGGCATCTCCGTAACACTCGCATACTGATCGAACCTACCGCTGACAAAAATTAGCAGCTCGCATTTGAATTACTTTGATATCTTCTTTTATTCCGACATGGCGGAGACCAGAGACACTCCAGCAGTATTCAAAAATGGGTCACTCTAATGTTCTATACACGGTCTCCTTTACAGACGAGCTACACTTTTCTGAAAAACTCCCAATAAACGGAAGTTGATCATTTGCCTTCCCTACTACCGTCTACGACGATAGCCTAGATATTTAATCGATGTGACAGTGTCAACCAGAACACTAGTAATGGTGTATTTGTGTTTGACGCCGCTTTGGCGACACGTGCGTCGAATTCATTAGATTACTCATATAAACCATAAACACGCTAGTGTGCAAAAGTTAAGAATAATCAGGAAACCGGAAGGATACCGGAAGGACTACTGAACAAGCTACAGCTTAATAAAAAGACATTAGGCAACAACGGTGCCAGAAACGTAATGTTAGAAAAGTTCTCACAGCTAAGTTACACATTTGTAAGAAAATAACACAACTGGGAAATCTCATCCACAGCAAAAGAAGCTCTTCATAGGGAATATGTTTAACCCTAACAGCCACACATGTTGCACAGCGAACCAGCATGCTCTCTGCAAGATGGTTCAAGAGCTGTCTTGGCAGTCGATGCTATTCTCTAGCAAGAGCGATGCGGAGATCTGGAAGTGTCCTTGGTGGAGTCTCACGGGATGCAATTCGCCTTCCCAATGCATCCCACGTATGTTCTATAGGATTCAGGTCGGAGGATCTCACTATCAGTCCAAGCGACGGATATCTTCACCTTCAAAGAGTCACCAGAGCAGCTCGATGCGGACCGGCGTTAGCGTCCATAAAGTAGTCTGGACCAACTGCACCCCTGAAAAGGCGAACATGTGGTGCCTCTGAGCGTTTACAGTATTCTTCCGACGGCGAACGAAAATGTGCACCTCCGTACAGCCATGCAACATGATGCACCCACACACTATGACGCAATCACCAAGCGCGTCTCTTTCCACGATGTTCATGGGCTACCACGTTCTCTTCAGAGTAATGTGAGACGAGAATCATTTTGCAGTCTGAAACGGGATTTATCTGTGAAGAGCACATTCCTCCATTCATTCATGGTCCAGTTTTGATATTGCCAACTCCAAGATACACGGGCCCGTCTCTGAGCTGGAGTGAGTGAGATGCACACAGGCGGACACCTGGCAAACAGCCCAGATGGTGCGAGCCTCCATAACACAGTTTATCGGGAAACAGCAGCTCCTAAGGCAGCCGGAAGTTCTGCAACCAATTGTTTTACAGGTGAACTCCGATTTCGTCGGGCAGCTACAGCCAGATATCGGTCCTGCTGTGGGGACGTTATTCATGGTAGACCTTGAACTGGCCTATGATGAACATCTCCTGTGTCTCGAAACACAGAGACGCACTGAACTCAACAGTTATCATGCAAGATGGGACCCCACTGCAGATTGCTCGTGAAGTTCACCTGCTTCTCCGAAACACATTTCGAAACGATCGAATTATCAGCTGACCATTTCCAAATTATTGGCCGCCACAATCACCTGATCTCACTCTTTGTCATTTCTGGTTGCGGGGCTACCTGAAGGCAAGGGTTTATCAGGGGAACATTCACACATGTGCTGATCTGAAGCGCAGAATGCGATACTGCGCTTTCAGATTCTACTGGACACTGATGGGCGCCATATTGAGCCCCCCCCTTTTTTTAGCAGTAATGTTACTGGTATGTAATAGTATAATGTACCGTAGCAGCACATTAAAAGTGTTTCAGTTGGATTGATTCTGCATTATTTCTCTTCCCCATGTCCTTGACATCAGTGCAACCATGTTTGGTCCTCGTACGGTATTTACTATCCGTGTTAAAACGTGTTGAATAGGGAAAGTTTAATTATAACCATATATAACGTATGTTTTTGGGGGTGTCAGGATCAAAAATGTCTTGACACCCCCAAAAACATATGTTTGTCATATTACGTGCATTGTGCTGCCACCTACTGCCAGGTACTCCATATCACCGTTCTCAGTAGTCATTAGACATCGTGAGAGAGCAGAATGGGCGCTCCCCGAAACTCGTGGACTTCGAACGTGGTCAGGTGATTGGGTATCACTTGTGTCGCACGTCTGTACGCGAGGTTTACACACTGCTAAACATCCCTAGCTCCACTGTTTCCGATGTGATAGTGAAGTGGAAACGTCAAGGAACACGTACAGCACAAAAGCGTACAGGCTGACCTCGTCTGATGACTGACAGAGACCGACGACAGTTGAAGAGGGTCGTAATGCGTAATAGGCAGACATCTATCCAGACCATGACACAGGAATTCCAAACTGCATCAGGACCCACTGCAAGTATTATGACAGTTAGGCGGGAGGTGAGAAAACTTGGATTTCATGCTCGAGCGGCTGCTCATAAGCTTCACATGACGCAGGTAAATGCCAAATGACGCCTCGTTTGGTGTAAGATAGCGTCAACATTGGACGATTGAAAAGTGGAAAAACATTTTGTGGAGTGATGAATCGCGGTGCACAATGTGGCAATCCGATGGCAGGATGTGGGTATGGCGAATGCCCAGTGAACGTCATCTGCCAGCGTGTGTAGTACCAACAGTAAAATTCGGAGGCGGTGGTGTTATGGTGTGGTCGTCTTTTTTATGGGGGGGGGGGGGGGGCTTGCACCCCTTGTTGTTTTGCCTGCCACTATCACAGCACAGGCCTACATTGATGTTTTAAGCATCTTCTTGCTTCCCGCTGTTGAAGAGCAATTCAGGCATGGCGATGGCATCTTTCAACACGATAGAGCACCTGTTCATAATGCACGGCATGTGGTGGAGTGGTTACACGACAATAACATCCCTGTAATGGACTGACCAGCCCAGAGTCCTGACCTGAATCCTATAGAACACCTCTGGAATGTTTTGGAACGCCGACTTCGCGCCAGGCCTCACCGACCGACATCGGTATCTCTCCTCAGCGCAGCACTCCGTGAAGAATGGGCTACCATTTCCCAAAAAACCTTCTACCACCTAATTGAACGTATGCCTACGATAGTGGAAGCTGTCATCAAGGCTAAGTGTGGGCCACACCGTACTGAATTCCAGCGTTACCGACGAAGGGCACCACGAACTTTTAATTCACTTTCAGCCAAATGTCCGGTTACTTTTAAGATGTATACAGGGTGGTCCATTGATAGTGACCGGGCCAAATATCTCACGAAATAAGCATCAAACGAAAAAACTACAAAGAACGAAACTCGTCTAGCTTGAAGGGGGAAACCTGATGGCGCTTTGATTGGCCCGCTAGATGGCGCCGCCACAGGTCAAACGGATGTCAGTTGCGTTTTTTTAAAATAGGAACCCCCATTTTTATTACATATTCGTGTAGTGCGTAAAGAAATATGAATGTTTTAGCTGGACCACTTTTTTCGCTTTGTGATAGTCACAAACGAATAGTACGTGGTATCACGTAACATTCCGCCAGTGCGGAAGGTATTTGCTTCGTGATACATTACCCGTGTTAAAATGGACCGTTTGCCAATTGCGGAAAAGGTCGATATCGTGTTGATGTATGGCTATTGTGATGAAAATGCCCGACGGGCGTGTGCTATGTATGCTGCTCGGTATCCTGGACGACATCATCTAAGTGTCCGAACCGTTCGCCGGATAGTTACGTATTTAAGGTAACAGGAAGTATTCAGCCGCATGTGAAACGTCAACCACGACCTGCAACAAATGATGATGCCCAAGTAGGTGTTTTAGCTGCTGTCGCGGCTAATCCGCACATCAGCAGCAGGCAAATTGCGCGAGAATCGGGAATCTCGGTGTTGAGAATGCTACATCTACAGCAATTGCACCCGTACCACATTTCTATGCACCAGGAATTGCATGGCGACGACTTTGAAAGTCGTGTACAGTTCTGCCACTGGGCACAAGAGAAATTACGGGAGGATGACAGATTTTTTGCACGCGTTCTATTTAGCGACGAAGCGTCATTCACCAACAGCGGTAACGTAAACCGGCATAATATGCACTATTGGGCAACGGAAAATCCACGATGGCTGGGACAAGTGGAACATCAGCGACCTTGGCGGGTTAATGTAGGGTGCGACATTATGGGAGGAAGGGTAATTGGCCCCCATTTTATCGATGGCAATATAAATGGTGCACTGTATGCTGATTTCCTACGTAATGTTCTACCGATGTTACTACAAGATGTTTCACTGCATGACAGAATGGCGATGCACTTCCAACATGATGTATGTTCGGCACATAGCTCGCGCGCGGTTGAAGCGGTATTGAATAGCATATTTCATGACTAGTGGATTCGTCGCCGGAGCACCGTACCATGGCCCGCACGTTCACCGGATCTGTCGTCCCCGGATTTCTTTCTGTGGGGAAAGTTGAAGGATATTTGCTATTGTGAACCACCCACCACGCCTGACAACATGCGTCAGCGCATTGTCAATGCATGTGCGAACATTACGGAAGGCGAACTACTCGCTGATGAGAGGAATGTCACTACACGTATTGCAAAATGCATTGAGGTTGGCGGACATCATTTTGATCATTTATTGCATTAATGTGGTATTTACAGGTAATCACGCTGTAACAGCATGCGTTCTCAGAAATGATAAGTTCACAAAGGTACATGTACCACATTGGAACAACCGAAATAAAATGTTCAAACGTACCTACGTTCTGTATTTTAATTTAAAAACCTACCTGTTACCAACTGTTCGTCTAAAATTGTGAGCCATATGTTTGTGACTATTACAGCGCCATCTATCACAAAGCGAAAGATGTGGTTCAACCAAAACATTCATATTTCTTTACGTACTACACGAATATTTAATAAAAAATGGGCTCTGGCTCTGAGCACAATGCGACTTAACTTCTGAGGTCATCAGTCACCTAGAACTTAGAACTAATTAAACCTAACTAACCTAAGGACATCACACACATCCATGCCCGAGGCAGGATTCGAACCTGCGACCGTAGCTGTCGCTCGGTTCCAGACTGTAGCGCCTAGAACCGCACGGCCACTCCGGCCGGCAATAAAAAAAATGGAGGTTCCTATTTTAAAAAACGCAGTTGATATCCGTTTGACCTATGGCAGCACCATCTAGCGGGCAAACCATAGCGCCATCTGGTTTCCCCCTTCAAGCTAGACAAGTTTCGCCCTTTGTAGATTTTTCGTTTGATGCTTATTTCGTGAGATATTAGGCCCGGTCACGATCAATGGACCACCCTGTATATTTTGACACTAGTTAGGAGCGGCTCGGCAACGCTCTTTTTAAGTACGTACATATCACATAAAATATAATTTAAATGAAGCGTTATACATATACAATATACAGTACTCAGTTAAGACAATTAAAATGTACACATTTGGGTGTAAATATACCCAGTCTGAACAAGTGCAGCAGAAAAACAAAAATAAAAATGCAGTAAGCAAGAAACCTAAACAGTTGTATCCAGATCAGAGAGCCAAGCGAATACCGACGCAGAAGCGGAGTCCAGCTCCATGATGCCTCCTGGGAATGATCTGCTGGGGTACTCATCTAGTATGTGGTCCATTGTCTGATTCGGTGCTGCACAATTGCACTCTGGTGAGCTTTCCGTGCCCTATTTGAGGAACGTGTCTCGGTTCAAAAATGTTCAAATATGTGTGAAATCTTATGGGGCTTAACTGCAATGGTCATCAGTCCCTAAGCTTACACACTACTTAACCTAAATTATCCTAAGGACAAACACACACACCCATGCCCGAGGAAGGACTCGAACCTCCGCCGGGACCAGCCGCATGTCTCGGTTCTGTCAATGCCTAATCTAAACCGGTTCAGGCGGCTCTATATTTGTCGGGGTGGATCCATTCCCGGAGTTCTGTCTTCTGTTTGTGAGATAATGTCAGAGTTCCTAATTTCTTTATTGTTGGCAACGTGCTCAGTCCATTTGGCAATAATGTCGCAGTTGTTCTCCGATTCCGTGTCTCTCCAGATAGGGCGACGAGACATCAGACGATTTGGCGGAGGAGTGTGTAAAGGTTCCTGGATGGGGTGATAATTTTCCTGGCTGGTTACTTTTAACCACTCCTTTTGAACCGTGTCCGTTCAGTGGAGTTGGCTAGGATCGGAAGCCACGTAATGGGAGTGGATTTCAATGTACCTGTTACGATCATCATTGCTTCTTTTAGCTGGATGTCGACTTTGTTGTTATGACGGCTCCTATACCATACCGGGACGCAGTATTCTGTCAGAGTAGGTGAAGGCCAGCGCAACGCTTCTCAGTGTGTTCACAGTTGCGCTCCATCGTCCACGAGGTTGCAGCTAGATTGCTGAGAATGTTGTTCATAGGATTTATTTTCTGGACAGTTTTTTTCACATGATCTGTCCAGAATGACCCCTAGGTATGTGGGGGAAGGTGTTGTGCCGTATTCTTTCTCCGCCAAAGTACACATCAATTTTTTGTGAGTCAATTTGTTGCTAAGATGGAAAGCATTCACTTCTGATTTTTGAGGATTAGGTTTGACATATCATTTCATGTAGTATTTGTGCATTGTTTCTGTCTCCTGTTAGCTGGCCACTCCCTTCCTCCAATCTTCGGTGCTGGGTTGCCAGTGCTATATCGTCAGCATACATAAATTTCATTGATGTATGTGGTATGTCATCCCTACATATATTAAAAATCAGCGGTGCCAGGACTAACCCGTGTGGTAGTCCTTTTTTTTCCGAGAGTACGGGTCGAATTGGATCTTTCATTAACGTGTACTGTAATTCTCCTATTACTAAGCATATTCTGGATTAATCTAGTAATCTTTTTACACGGAATTGCTTGTTTTAATTTGTATAGCATCTCCTTTTACGAGACCGTGTCATATGCCGAAGATAAATCTATAAATGCGCAGATGGTTTTAAGTCCTTTTTGAAAACCAGCTTCTATAAATGAGGTTAGTGCCAGAATTTGGTCGGCACAGCATCGGCCACTTCTAAAGCCGGTCTGTTCTGGTATGATTAATTTACTATGGGGGAAAATCTTTTATGCAATAATATCTCTAGAACTTTATAGCAATGCGATGGGCCGATAGCTTGATGGACTCTTTCGCCAGAATCCTCAGGCTTTTCCTGGTTTGAGAAGACCAAGGATTTTACGTGCTGGTTTTCCTGGTATCTTAACCAGGAAAGTCAGCAGATAAAATCTTTGCTCTTCTCAAACCAGGAAAGCCAGAAGACTGTAGTGAGTTGCAGTTAGAACTGCTGACGATCGAAGTCTGGGGCAGGTATTGGCAGTTGACCCCGAATATAAATAAATGCAGCGCCTGCTGTTCGATTACCGTATAGGTGACCGTCCGGAGCGACATAATGAGGAATCACCGTATAAAACAAATAGTGGGAAGAGCAGATGCCGGATTGGGATTCTTTGCCAGAATTTCAAGCAAGTGTAATTTACTCACGAAAGAAGTAGCTCACAAAACAGTCGTTCGACCTATTCTTGAGTATTGTTCAGAAGTCTGGGACCCTTACGGAGTAGGAATAACTGAAGAGAAACAGACGTTACGCTGAAGATCGGGGTCGTTTACCCTTCCTGGCGACCGTGGGACTCTGAGGACGAACTGTAGCATCATATCACTGTTGACAATATGTAAAATATCTTTGTGGCTCTTTGTTATCTATAGTACTGTTTTTGACGTATACTGTGGACTGTCAGCTGTGTAAGTCATGTATAATATGTGTAAGTTTCTGCACAAGAGGACAACAAGAATTCTTTTTAAACCTAGAACACTAAAGAGGGAAGAATGTTAGATTACTTCTAAACCGTCGTAAAGTTTACTACTCCCCTCTTTATTCAAATGAGATCATAATTTATAGGTTACGCATCAGTTAATTACCATTACTAGATCTCCAGTCGTATGTTACATACCAAATTAAGTGCAAAATGTCCCGTTTTATACCCTGCTGCAGTCGTAAATTTTACGAGTGTTCAGTAATCTAGGGTTAAATGCTGTTTCATAATTTGCGTTACCTCTAGGGATGACTGGCTATGACAAGGAAAGCGTTTCTGAAGAAGAGAAATTTGTTAACATCGAGTATAGATTTAAGTGTCAGGAAGTCGTTTCTGAAAGTATTTGTATGGAGTGTAGCCATGTAAGGAAGTGAAACGTGGACGATAAACAGTTAAGTCAAGAAGAAAGTAGAAGCTTTCGAAATGTGGTGCTACAGAAGAATGCTGAGGATCAGATGGGTAGATCAGGTAACTAACCAGGAGGTACTGAACAGAATTGGGGAGAAGAGGAATTTGTGGCACAATTCGACTAGAGGAAGGGATCGATTAGGACGACACGTTCTGAGGCATCAAGGGATCATCAATTTAGTACTGGAGGGAAACGAGGAGGGTAAAAATCGTAGAGTGAGACCAAGAAATGAATACACTAAGCAGATTCAGAAGGATGTAGGTTGCAGTAGGTACTGGGAGATGAAGAAACTTGCACAGGATAGAGTAGCATGGAGAGCTGCATCAAACCAGTCCCTGGGATGAAGACAACAACAACAACCTGTAAATGGCTCTGAGCACTATGGGAATTAACATCTGAGGTCATCAGTCCCCTAGAACTTAGAACTACTTAAACCTAACTAAAGACGCCACACATACCCATGGCCGAGGCAGGATTCGAACCTGCGACAGTAGCGGTCGCGCGGTGCCAGACTGAAGCGCCTAGAACCGCTCGGCCACACCGGCCGGCGCACGACAACCTGTAGGGGAAGATAAAGAAGTAATTACAAAATTGCGCGTGTTCATATTGCAGTAAAGGCACTAGTTCACACATCGCAAAAAATCACTCCTAAATGCGTTATAACACACGAAACACGCCCTTGATAATGGTAATTATTTCTGGAAACGCGTCGTGTTGACAATAAGCAAAAGGAAAATTATGACTGGCATCGGAAAATGTTATTTTATAACGAACAAAACCATTGACGCTCACCTGTTGCTTCTGTCTCTGGATCTCCTGTCGACGTTTGCATAACAGTTTTCCTGACGAGGCGGAATTCAACAGGTAATACGTCAACATGTGATTAATAAAGCCGCAACACTTCCTTAAATGAAACCATTGTTTCTTACAGTCTCAGCTCGCATCCAATGAATTTTAATGGATAAAAACTGAATTTTGTGTGTCACTATAACAGCTGAGTCCGCCGCGATAGCTGAGTTGTCAGCGCGGTTGTCTATCACGCCAAGGGGCCCGTGTTCGATTCCCGGCTGAGTCGGAAATTTTCTCCGCTGAGGAACTGGGTGTTGTGTTGTCCTCATTACCATTTCATCATCATTGGAAGGCAACGGGAAACCACCACTGGAATCACTTCTCTCAGCCGCCCCCCCTCCTCCCCCTCCCCATGACAAGACCTGCCGTAAGGCAGAACACAAAGTTTATAACAGCTGAATGTTCAAATGACGTTACTCTTTTTAAGTGACAATGCACTAAGCTTGAAATGAGCCTCTGAGGCCTGTTGAGTGAATGAGTAGCGTGCAGAAACTGCATTGCCCTGATCACGACTGGAGAGACAGCGTACTCAGCTGCATTGCGAATGAGGCAGGTTCACTTTTACCTCCATTACAGTGGAGGCTCTGTACACAGCCATCTCCTGCGGTCGAAACAGTACCGAGAAACAGGTTTGCGACGAAAGCACAATGGAAATTACGACGTCGTTGCAAAACGCTTGTCTGAGCAGTTTATCATTTGTGAAGTCCGGAGCAGTCGGAGACCTTGGCCTCGAGTCAAAGTACGAGAGTGGCGAAGCGGGAGCTAATTGGAGGCGGAGGTGTGAGCGGCCGAGGCTGAGGGCCAAGAGCGGCGCCTGCGGCGGGTGTCTGCCGCGGCTGCAGCTGGCCGTGGCGCGGCAGGCAGCTCCAAGGCTGCCGCTGCCGCTGCCGCTGCCGCTGCCGCTGCGACTCGCCGCCGCCCCCTCCACTCGAGCATTGGGGCCCTGCCAGCAGCATCTGCAGGAGCCGACGGGCGCAGGGGGCAACGCATTCCGCCTCTCGCTCTGCCACACCGAGTCATTGTCGCGCAGCCCCAAGGCTGTTTACCTGTAACGCGTTAAGCTGCTATTACACGCAACATTGTTTTCTACCAAGCCTGCAAAATGTCTGTGTCGGACATGCAGTCATGGAGATAAGTATTGATACAGTAGGTGGTAACAAACTACGATGGTGTCTTGGGATAGTACATCACCCATAGCGCCGATATGAATAAGTACGATGATGTAGCGTCAGATAATCATGTTCTTGGTAATGAAGCTTCCCGTATGCCATGACCGAGCGGGGTGGCGCAGGCGCAGTGGTTAGCATACTGGACTCACATTCGGGAGGACGACGGTTCAAACCCGTCTCCAGCGATCCTGATTTAGGTTTTCCGTGATTTCCCTAAATCGTTTCAGGTCAATGCCGGGATGGTTCCTTTGAAAGGGCACGGCCGATTTCCTTCCCAATTCTTCCCTAATCCGAGCTTGTGCTCCGTCTCTAATGACCTCATTGTCGACGGGACGTTAAACATTATTTTCCTCCTCCTCTTCCGTATGCCATGAATCTATTCTGGGAAAATAAAATATGTTACACTCCGCGCGGTCTACGACAGGGAAAAATGTATTCATACAGCGGACTACTTTCAACCAAACAAACGGCTGACGCAGCCCCGGAGTGCACGCCACACTTGTCTAGTCGTGTGGCGGCCGTGAAGCAACAGCACGTCGGACGTGGGTACAGTGGAACAGCAGAATGGGCCGCAAGGTTGAGGAAACGACCATTGAGGAACGAAACATCGTTGTCGCCCAATATCTTCAACACAAGTCGTATGCCGAAATTGCGAACAGCATAGGACGAAGCCGAGCGACTGTGCAGTCTATCATTAAGCGACATAAGGTCAGACATGTAGTAATAAACAGTGAACGACACGGTCGTCCACAGAAGCTTACAACAAGAGAGGTCAGAATACTACTAAGAATCATCAAGAAAAACCCGAAAACAACAGCGTCGACACTATCCGCATATGTACATGACCACTTCCGAAAGGACATCATTCCTAGGGCAGTTCCTACCATTCTCAATCGTTCGGGCTACAGAGCCACTGTCCCGAGACGAAAGCCCTACATCAGCAAAAAGAACAGGAAGTGGTGGATGGAATTCGCGAGCCGGCCGAAGTGGCCGTGCGGTTAAAGGCGCTGCAGTCTGGAACCGCAAGACCGCTACGGTCGCAGGTTCGAATCCTGCCTCGGGCATGGATGTTTGTGATGTACTTAGGTTAGTTAGGTTTAACTAGTTCTATGTTCTAGGGGACTAATGACCTCAGCAGTTGAGTCCCATAGTGCTCAGAGCCATTTGGAATTCGCGAAACAGCATGTATCCAAGGCAGCAGACTTCTGGGATACTGTATTGTTTAGTGATGAAAGCAAGTTTAATATCGTCACAATGATGGTAGGATTTTGGTCTGGAGAAGACCGAATACAGACCTCGACCGAAACAACATTCAACCCACGGTGAAGCACGGAGGTGGTGAAGTGATGGTATGGGGCTGTATGTGAGCCTCCGGTGTCGAAAAATTAGTGTTTGTGGACGGTACCATGAACAGATTTGTGTATATGAACATTCTCAAACAGAACTTACAACAGAGTGTTGACGCCTTGGGTCTTCCTAGAAATAATTACTTCCAACAGCACAATGATCCCAAACATACGGCGCAAATTGTTCGGCTGTGGTTGCTCTACAACACTCCAGACGCTCTTAAAACACCAGCTCAGAGTCCGGACCTGAATCCCACCGAACACTTGTGGAGTGAACTGGAAACACGAGTGAGAAAACACGACATCCGTAGTAAGGCCTCTTTGAAAGAGGCTCTCCTTCGAGAATGGGAAGGTATCTCGTCGGAAACTACAAGAAAATTGGTCCATTCCACGCCACGGAGGTTGCGAGAAGTAATACATCGGAAGGGTATGCATACGAAGTATTAAACATGTTCTGGCTTTGTTAGGAGTGTCATTTTCTGTTGGTGTATGAATACTTAATTCCCAGGGCAGTAGAGAACTTGGCAGACGTTTTTTTATTTTTTTTTATTTTGGCTTATTCATTCTCGTTCTATACAGCAGCATAGCTGCATTGGCGACTGGCCATTGTGTATAGTGCGTATCCAATTAGTGTTTTTGGTTTCGTATTGTCAATGAAGGCAGTTTACTTTTCCACGCTCTAGTGTATGAATACTTATTTCCATTACTCTAAGTGGTGACACTCGCAAGGTATTCTGTAGACTCCAGGTGTTCTGAGACTTGCTGCATCTTTAACTGGTCTCAGTAATTTTCGTCGGAGACCTGAAGATCGATCTGATCTTATGTCGTTTCAGAAGGTGGCTTCTCTTGCCCGACACGGAGCCATAGAATGGCAAGAAAGCAAGTTTCTTTTCCGGCTCCTCGTAGGTGGTCTTGTTGTGAGTCTCGCGTGAAATCGCTTCATTTATGTGATGGACGTTCCTGAAGTTGTTTCATAGGTGGCTCAGTTCATGAGGTGGGTTATCAGCCGGCGTAATTTTAATTACTTGACGCGGTTGGAAACCCGAGAACTCGTTATTCAAGTACAATTTATCTCTACTGTTAGCAGAGATCTCTATTCATGTTCTACGTCAGTGCTGCTGGTGTTCAACACAACGAGACACAACGAGTTTGCCGATGGAGCCTTCATTTAAATCAAAATTTTTGTAGTTTGCACATCGCATGTTCCAGAGGCGCTCCTCTGTCTCAGAGTGTGATAGTTCACATACTTGTCGCCTTGTCGGCAACACGATTAATGTCCTCTGCTACAAGAAGGACGCCAGAACATATACAAACACTTGCGCCAGTTTTTTAGCATTTAGAAATAGAAATATGGAACAAATAATGTGAGTTTTAAAGCTTTCCCGGCAGACTGGGTATTCAAACAAATTTAGATCATACAGCCGGTAGTCGTTTAATTCATTGCGCGATATTTCGGCTGGGCACCTGCCAATCACCTTCAGCCGAATCATCGAGGACGGTCTTCCATGGCTCACCTGAAGATGACGGGCAGGTGCCCAGTCGAAATATCGCGCGATGAATTAACGATCACCGACTGGAAGCTCGAAATTTGTTTGAACAGCAACGATGTTTCCTTACATCTGTACCAACACAGCCAAGATAGCAATTTTGCGTCTGCAGCGTGGTGCAAAGACCGATGGTCTGGCAGTGACTGCTAACAGTGCTATAAGCATTCTTGCATAACATGTTTCAAAGTGAGTGTAAATGTGGCTTTAGGCTTTTCAGTTGATCTTCTACGAGTGTGGAAATATTTTGATTACTTCCACCTCCGGAGGGAGAAACGAGCTGGCATCGGACTACAGGAAGACTTACTTCAGCCACGATCGCGTAAGAAACTAAACTGCAGCCTGATTGTGCTTGGGATCACTGTATTTATTTACTTCAAAATCAACCATAAGAGATACTAAGATTTTCTGGGATAAAATATGACGCACGATAACTTAATTTGATAATCTTCAAACGATGGAAAACACGTCCAACTGTATCGCAGTAATTCACTTTGATTATACTGACAAATTTTAAAGTTCAAGCGCTCCAGAAAAGCCACGGAGGATTCAACATTCTTGTTCCAAATATCTCCCTCACTGCAGTGTTAAACACTTTACAATCAAACTTCGCTCGAGTGTTTCTGATAACAGCTCTTTCACCATATGTCCGCTCGACCGAGTCTGCCCCAGTACTGCGCTCGCTATTAACTCGCATTGTCGTCGTCGTGGTTCGGCAGTGCCCCGTCCGTCGAAGAAAAAAAAAAAAAAAAGCGGGGGGGGGGGGGGGGTGCGGGTGAGCACAGAAAATTCTAGAAGCTTAAGATTCGCCAGCTAGCGCCTGCTGCTCGGTCGTCCACTGGCAAAGAGATCGATCGAGGATATCATTACAGCACGGAAACATTGTTCGTTTTTCCCTCGCTCTATTCGACAGTGGAAGGGTAGAGAAATAGTCTGAAAGCCGTGCGATGAACTATCTGCCAAGCAGTCAAATGTGTTGAAATAATTTATGGGTGACGAGGTCGAACACCGCTGATATTTCGACAGGAGCACACCCTGCCGTTTTCAAGGCAAAATTGCAGCAAGTAAGCGATGTGCATGGGAATTTAATACCTCGGTTTGCACAGAAACTCGGGAAACACACACACACACACACACACACACACACACAACACATACACACACAAACACACACATTGTAAACACTAGCGCAGTTGCAAACTAAAGATGACCGATGTCAGAAGTTATCGATAGTGAAATGAATACTCCCTTTTTTGACAAGGGAGAAAGCAGGATTCCATGCATAATTTAAACATAAACCACCATCTCTATTTATAAGGTTGCTTGCTAATTTATTTTGAACTGCTTCCTTAATAACACTTGTAAGACGTGTATATTTCTATTGTCTGTTGTCAGACCACAATTTATGAAAGATGTTTATCTTTTATTAATAAGAATAAGTAGGGATAATTAATATTTGTCATGTTGGAAATAATTGTGGTTGCAGGGAATGTCTGCACCAAAGTATTCTTGGCAGGAGAGCCCGCACATCGATAAAACTTTAAAAAGAGCGGGAAAGACCGCGCATTGATACATTTTGTAATGGTAGCAGGGATTGTCTGCACCAGAAAGCATTGTTGGCGGGAGAGACAGCACTTAAGCGTTCGTAGGAAATCAGTGGTAAGCGAGAAGTGAAGCGAATCGGTAGCAGGCCTTAAGCGAGAGGTTGAGAGGAGCGGTGTGCCTGCCAGTCACCAGCTATGATTTACAAGAGATTATAAACGGATGTACAGAGACATCAGCTAACTATCATCATAAGAGGAACTAATATTATTGAATTATTTTTTTGAGAAACTCAAGACTACAGAAGGTATGTTTGCGCAATGGTTGTAGTAATATTATTGTAAAAAGTAAGTCCCATTTCAACGTTTGTAAAATCATTTCATTCAGAATATAATTAATTTTTGCCAGGAATATTGCATTACTGATTATAATCCATCCCAAAAACCATCAACGTAAAACTTTGCAAAACTTTATTCTTGTCAAGAAAAAATTTAATTATGAATTACGTAACTTCAGTCAAATTAATTAAAGAATAACGTCAGCTTTGCTATTAAAGAATAACGTCAGCTTTGGTAATAAATACAGCCACTTATTATGACAGTCCACCAGCAGCTAATAGAGTATAGTAAAACAGAGCAAGTATATTCATGTCGCAGTTCGGTGTAGAAGTAAGATGGCGATCCAGTAACAGTAAAAAAGGTAAGGAACAGTTTTGGGTTATTGCAGGTAACGACTGATGGCCACGACGACGACACATTCTATGTCTCGTCGAAATAATCAGAAAATCACTTTTAATAAGCAGCATTTAAATTTGTATGCGAAGATTGAAAAAGAGAATTAATTTCAAAGGGAAGATTTCCTTTGTTATCATTAAGCAAGAGATAGAAATCCTAAGGGAAGGTTTCATAGGTTATTGTAGAAGGGAAGGTTGCGTAACAAAAGAGATATAGAGGAGACGGGAAGGTTTCACACTATCCCAGCAATTTCAAGTACTTACTGGAATCTCTGTGTTGTTACACTCCATAGGGTGACCGTTGTCATGACAATTTTCTTAGATAGCCGATTTGCTCGGCTGTTGTAGGTGTGTACGCCACTTACGCTCGTAACACCATTCCTCCACGATCCTGATTGTCTGGCCAATATATGACATGTCACAACTGCAAGTGAGAATTGCGGAGTAATCCGTGTAGATGCAGATCACAGCGCGAGCTTGCTAACTTAACTGGTACACATTTTCGCAAGATTGATTACGGAAAGCGGATCGCGAGGCCCGCTGTTTACCGCGACCAGCGAGGCGAGCGCATGCGCAGCCGCCGGCGCGGGCTGATGAATGGCGACGTCTTCCGCAGCCGCTGCGGCCTTTGAGAAGCACCGCCCGGCGACTGTGCTGCGTGCGCGCCTCGCCGCTGTGTGTGCTCTGACTGCTTAGCAGCTCACCGCAGCCAGTGTCCGGCCGGTGCGTCAGCCTTCCGAGCCACGCGTAGCGCGGGATCACTTGTTAGCCGCCTCTCGTTTGCTTCCTCTGCGGGGATAGGTTTAGGAACTTGTATAAATACCGCCATTTGAACCCCCTGAAACGACTAGGAAGCACACGGAGGAATGGTACCGTTTCCGTAGAGTCTGTCTTCGGAGTCCTTTGAGCCGGCAGGATAACATAAATTTAGATGCTAGATCGACATTTTTCGGTAGAATCCCGAGGGAACATAATTCATGCGCAAAGGATGCGACTTACAGAACACCCATTGAATAAATTATGTACTGGGTGATCAAAAAGTCAGTATAAATTTGAATACTTAATAAACCACGGAATAATGTAGATAGAGAGGTAAAAATTGACACACATGCTTGGAATGACATGAGGTTTTATTTGAACAAAAAAAAGTATTGCCAGACTCGTGAAAGATCTCTTGCGCGCGTCGTTTGGTGATGATCGTGTGCTCAGCCGCCACTTTCGTCATGCTTGGCCTCCCAGGTCCCCAGACCTCAGTCCATGCGATTATTGGCTTTGGGGTTACCTGAAGTCGCAAGTGTATCGTGATCAACCGACATCCCTAGGGATGCTGAAAGACAACATCCGACGCCAATGCCTCACCATAACTCCGGACATGCTTTACAGTGCTGTTCACAACATTATTCCTCGACTACAGCTATTGTTGAGGAATGATGGTGGACATATTGAGCATTTCCTGTAAAGAACATCATCTTTGCTTTGTCTTACTTTGTTATGCTAATTATTGCTATTCTGATCAGATGAAGCGCCATCTGTCGGACATTTTTTGAACTTTTGTATTCTTTATGTTCTAATAAAACCCCATGTCATTCCAAGCATGTGTGTCAATTTGTACCTCTCTATCTACATTATTCCGTGATTTATTCAGTTTTCAAATTTATACTGACTTTTTGATCACCCGCTAGTTTTGTTCCTTGCTCTAAGAAACTTACTAAGTAGGACCAAGGGCACAGACAGAGAAAGTACACAGCAGCTGCAGCCTTCGTCAACCGTTCGTTTAGTTAGTTTGAGACCTTAACAGAAATACTCAACAAACTATAATGGAGTAGAATACAGTGAATGTGCTGTGCACAACGTACAGCCTTATCCTCAAAATTTTGAAAGCCCGCGTCCCAATTTGAGCCAAGAAATACAACGGAGAAATGAAGCATCAGGGGTCACACAGGGATCAGTGTTAGGTCCATTACTTCTCTCATATGTTAATGACATCTACGTCTACATCATAGTCCGCAAGCCACTTAATGGTGTGCGGTGGAGGGTACTTTCGGTACCACAATCTGATCCCTCCAAACCTGTTCTACTCGCGAATAGTGCGTGGAAAGAACGATTGTCAGTAAGCCTCTGTATTGGCTCTAATTTCTCGAATTTTCTGATCGTGGTAAAATGTAAATGTCGTGTGACAAGGGCCTCCCGACGGGCTGACCGTTCGCCGAGTGCAAGTCTTTCGATTTAACGCCACTTCGGTGACTTGTGCGTCGATGGGGATGAAATGATGATGATTAGGACAACACAACACCCAGTCTCTGAGCGGAGAAAAATCTCCGACCTACCCTGCAATCGAACCCGGGCCCTTAGGATTGACATTCTGTCGCACTGACCACTCAGCTACCGGGGACGGAATCTTCGTGGTCAATACGCGAGATGTAGGTGGGTGGAAGTACTATGTTGTTTGACTCCTCCTGAAAAGTGCTATCCCGAAATTTCAGTAGTAAATCACTCCGTGATGCACAACGCCTCTCCTGTAACGTCTGCCTGTAGAGTTTGTTTAGCGTCTCTGTAACGCGCTCTCGCTAGCTAAACGATCCCGTGGCGAAATGCGCCGCTCCTCTTTGAATCTTCTCTATCGCCTCTATCAGTCCTACCTGATAGGGATCCCAGATAGATGAACAATACTCAAGAATCGAGCGAACAAGCGCCTTGTAAGTCACTTCTTTCGTGGATGAGTTATATTTCCTTAAGATTCTTCCCTTGAATCTGCGTCTGCTGCCTGCTTTTTCCACTATCTGTTTTATGTGGTGATTCCACTTAAGATCACTCTGGACAGTTACGCCTAGATATTTTACGGAAGACGTTGTCTCCAGCTGTTTATCATGGTTAAAATAGCTCTGAGCAGTATGGAACTTAACATCTGAGGTCATCAGTCGCCTAGAACTTAGAACTACTTAAACCTAACTAACCTAACGACATCACACACATACATGTCCGAGGCAGGATTCGAACCTGCGAGCGTGGCAGTCGCGCGGTTCAAGACTGAAGGGCCTAGAACCGCTCGGCCACCGAGGCTGGCTGAATGTCATGAATAGTGTAGTTGTACAGTAGTGGATTTCTTTCCTATGTATGAGCAATTTGTTACATTTATTTAAGTTCAGGATCAACTGCCCGAGCCTGCACCATTCATCAATTCTCTGCAGGTCGTTCTGCAAATTTTTACTACCTTCTGGCGTTGCTACTTTGGTATAGACAACTCCGTCATCTGAGAATAGCCTTAAAGGGCATCCGACGCTTTCTACTAGATCATTTATATATGTTGTGAACAGGTACGCTCCTTTCACACTTTCCTGTGGTACTCCGGATATTACCTTTACTTCTGTCGATTTAGTTCCGTTAAGAGCGACGTGTTGAGATCTATCTGCAAGACGGCCGAACACCGTGGCCGAGCGGTTTTAGGCGCTTCAGTCTGGAACCGCGCGACGGCTACGGTCGCAGGTTCGAATCCTGCCTCAGGCATGGATATGTGTGTGATGTTCTTAGGTTAGTTAGGTTTAAGTAGTTCTAAGTTGTAGGGGACTGACGACCTCAGATGTTAAGTCCCATAGTGCTCAGAGCCATTTGAACCATCTATCTACGAGGGTGTCTTGAATCCAATCGCAGATCTGCTCCGATACTCCGCAAGCTCGTACTTTTTTCATCAAACGGCAGTGCGGGACGGTGTAAAATGCCTTACTGAAATCAAGGAACACGGCATCAACCTGAGCGCCGTTGTCCTCTGTGCTGTGAATCTCATGGAGAAACAGAGAGAGCTGAGTTTCGCAGGATCTCTGTTAGCGGAATCCATGTTGATATTTATAGAGGAGATGTTCAGTTGCCAACAACGTCATAATTCTTGAGGGTAAAACATGTTCCATAATTCTACAACAGATTGCGTCGACTATTCTGTTCCATTGCAAATATCACTTCCACATTGACGATCTTCAGCTATACTTAAATGCAAGCCCAAAATACCTGTGCACAGTTTTCGAAATGTATGCGTAGATTGTATGTGAGGCGGGTCGTTGATACCTGCCCGGTATTCACCTAGTAGGATGTGGCAAACCTCCTAAAAGCCACACCCAGGCTGGCCACGTCGTTGCAGGACGGATTCGAACAGGGACCGGCGTGCCACCACATCCTGAAAGCGACTACTTTAACGCGCACGGCTACCGAGACGAGTGTGCCGATAAGCATAGAGACTGCCATACGCTGCCTTTGTTCTATCGTCTTCTCTCCATTGCACTCCCTCTTATTTATATTCAACTGTTCAACTTCTACTGAAACATCCCCTTAGGAAAATTTGTATTTTAATGTGCTGGAAAACCTCTACGTTATTTGATTTTCAAACAGCTGAGCAGAACTGAACGTACTCAGACATTTCTCTCTTTACTTATTCTCATCAACACTAAACTGACACACAATATTTTTAGCGCAACGCAATCTGACTTTCAATAATCCCTACAAAAGAATGGCCCTCACTAACAGTAACCTATACCTTTCATTAATCACTTACCTCACGAAAATCTTCGTTCCTCAAACTAGTGCAATACAGCGAGCGCCAATACTGCCAGCTAAATAAAAGATTCTAACTACTGAAGGCACTAACTACTGATAGGCATAGTTAGCAAATGAAAGATTTTGATAGAGAACAAAGGCGGGCGGGGCAGCTCCTCACCTCGCCGTCTCGCAAGCAACTCTCTCCTAACTTCTCCTTACTACAATTTACCGAAGTTGGTTTAAAGAAAGCTATCTGGCTGCGTTTTTAACTGGCCAATTAGGGTCTCAATGTTAACCTTAAGCTCCGCCTACAAAATTCTGTCTATCCAATGAGAAACGTTATACTTTTCGTGGTGGGGCAATGTTTTTAACGTTTGCAACGTAACAGAGACGCGAAAAAGTCTCACGCTAAAACTTGCAGCTGGTGTGGCCCTTTTAGTGTTATCGTAAGATCTATACTGTTCTTCTGGAAGGCTCTATCTTTTAACATGGGCTGGGGGGTGGTTTTGGCGGTCAGCTGGCGACGTGAGTGTCCGTCCCTTATCGTAGGGCCTCCTAGCCTACACGATTCTGCTCTCGGCTTCTGTACTCGTTTCTCCCCTCGGAACTGCGTCTGTTTCACGGTGGGAAGGTACGACATGCGTTTTGGCGTTCTTGTGTTAATCTGTGGTATTCCATTTGCTCACTCGTTGATCGTATTACTTTGGTTAATTTAATGTCAGGATTTATTTGGAGCTATGTGACATACTGTCGAATTTACTATCATGTCAGGGTTTTCATGGAAGGTGTTGGATTTGCCTGACACCTTTTACACTTTAGCCTTTACGTATTAATGCTCGTGGCACTTTATATCCTCTTGCATCAATAAGTCATCCAGTTGTAAACTAAGGGTATAGCCACAATAAGAAGAAAATCATCTCTGTTTCAGTTGAATGGTTGTCGTTAGTGACGTCGATATCTGTCTACATACACATAGAGAAGAGAGCAGCAGAAGAAAGAAACAAGTATGGGCTCTCTTAAGAGCATCGCTTTACTTCGAATCTGCAGCCAAGCGCGTTGTACCCTACCCTCTGCTAGACGGTTAGAGGATCCAACTATCGTTAAGTCACTTGTCTTTTTCAATAAAATCTTTGGAGTTTTGTGAGGGCGTTGTAGTCTAAAATATTGCTGTCATGCACCAAGAATAAATTTCTTGAAACACGAGGGACACGTAGGTCCGCGATCGTATTGGTGGCTTTATTTCATAGCTACATGTCGTTTAAGGTGCAACTTCATGTATAACACCGAGCCCTTCGCTTCGTTTAATCTTAAATGTTTGAGTTTTCCTCGAAAGTCGTGCAGAAGAGAGGGGGCGGGAGGGGATGTGGTGCCCAAGTGTTGTCCGACATGTTAATATGCGATGACGACTAAAGTGCAGTCTCCAATTCATAAATGGGGAGTGCTGCAGTCACCACGGACGCCTACTGCAGCGGCTCTGTAGATTTAACAGGGACCAAGTTAACTTTTTGAGAAACTGACATGAAGAGAGATAAGTATTTAGTTGTCTTGACACTGAACAATCAACTCAGAAATTCCCGATCTTTCGGTTCGTGAAATGTTTACTTACAGTGCTGCTGGCAGCATTGTTCAAATGGCTCTGAGCACTATGGGACTTAACATCTGAGGTCATAATTCCCCTAGAACTTAGAAATAATTAAACCTAACTAACCTAAGGACATCACACGCATCCATGCCCGAGGCAGGATTCGAAACTGCGACCGTAGCGCTCGCGCGGTTCCACACTGAAGCGCCTAGAACCGCTCGGCCACTCCGGCCGGCTGCTGGGAGCATATTCTGAGGCTCTGTGCGATGCAGACTGATGGGAGCAAGCGTCGCATGTTATTGCAAACATGGGTGCTTCAAGTTCAGAACAAATTAAAAGTACAGAATGGGGTGCAATATCGAAAGCGTCGTTGCCGCGTCTCTATTCTGTCCACTGAATGCTAGTTATTGCTGATCAACTCATGCAGTCAATAAATTTTATGGGTTCAGTAGGTGAATAAGACAGTCAACCAAATGCAATTATATTCACCTGCTGTCCTATTCACTTGCTATTCTGTAAGTGTTGGTGAAGTGCAGCCATCTTCTAAATATTTTGTGAGTTTGAATATTATGAACAAATCAAGGCAAAGTTGATATGAATCTACCGCAACGACGTTGAATGAGTAAATGTAGCTAAATAACAGAAAAATAAGATGGCTATAAAAAAAACAGACAGTGCAAAGTAATTGGTGTAATGGAGGCACTGAACGCTTTCCGTATGGTAAGTTAAGAGGTAACTTTGTCGTTGCCACAGTAACCAGCATGACGCTTATTGACGATATCGGTGTAAAAACGGCAAACTTGATTATAAAAATGATATATACACGACTATAACAATTGCAGTAATGGTGATGGTGGCGTTATTCACGACAATGGCCCTCCTTTCAGCTGACTGAGTACGCAGTGATAGCATTCCACTGAAGCCGTGTACTTTCGTTAGTACACACAGTCACTGCAGCAGCTGCACTGTTTACCCTCTGTAACGAGGTGTACGCACGTTCACAAATGGCGCCACGCCACGCTACAGCACGGCCGCAGCGGCGCTTGTTACTCCGGAATCTGGCGGAGAGCCGCCCGCTGTATAAGGGGAGCCGGCGCTCACCGGCCCAGCACGTGACCGGCGTCCCAGCCGGAGAGCTCTCATTTTCATGGAGATGGCCTGCCGTCGCTCATTATACACCGCCGCTTACCGTAAACGTCATCCGCTACTCCAGGAGCCGCGTGCCTACTCTCGGATATCGTGTCCTCGTTTACCCAGTACGTTCTGTACGGCCACTGCGCGGGAAACACAGCTGCTGTGAGAAAAGACGACCAATCGGAAAATATGCGTCTTCTAACGTTATCTTTGCTATTTTGCTGTGAATGTATTACGGTTCCCAGAATGAGAGTGTGCGCTGATTTGAAACTTCCTGGCAGATTAAAACTGTGTGCCGGACCGAGACTCGAACTCGGGACCTTACCTTTCGCGGGCAAGTGCTCTACCAACTGAGCTACCGAAGCACGACTCACGCCCCGTCCTCACAGCTTTACTTCTGCCAGTACCTCGTCTCCTACCTTCCAAACTTTACAGAAGCTCTCCTGCGAACCTTGCAGAACTAGCACTCCTGAAAGAGAGGATATTGCGGAAACATGGTTTAGCCACAGCCTGAGAGATGTTTCCAGAATGAGATTTTCACTCTGCAGCGGAGTGTGCGCTGATATGAAACTTCCTGGCAGATTAAAACTGTGTGCCCGACCGAGACTCGAACTCGGGACCTTTGCCTTTCGCGGGCAAGTGCTCTGCCAACTGAGCTACCGAAGCACGACTCACGCCCCGTCCTCACAGCTTTACTTCTGCCAGTACCTCGTCTCCTACCTTCCAAACTTTACAGAAGCTCTCCTGCGAACCTTGCAGAACTAGCACTCCTGAAAGAGAGGATATTGCGGAAACATGGCTTAGCCACAGCCTGAGAGATGTTTCCAGAATGAGATTTTCACTCTGCAGCGGAGTGTGCGCTGATATGAAACTTCCTGGCAGATTAAAACTGTGTGCCCGACCGAGACTCGAACTCGGGACCTTTGCCTTTCGCGGGCAAGTGCTCTGCCAACTGAGCTACCGAAGCACGACTCACGCCCCGTCCTCACAGCTTTACTTCTGCCAGTACCTCGTCTCCTACCTTCCAAACTTAACAGAAGCTCTCCTGCGAACCTTGCAGAACTAGCACTCCTGAAAGAGAGGATATTGCGGAGACATGGCTTAGCCACAGCCTGAGGGATGTTTCCAGAATGCGATTTTCACTCTGCAGCGGAGTGTGCGCTGATATGAAACTTCCTGGCATATTAAAACTGTGTGCCGGAACGAGACTCGAACTCGGGACCTTTGCCTTTCGCGGGCAAGTGCTCTACCAACTGAACTATCCAAGCACGACTCACGCTCCGTCCTCACAGCTTTTGTAATAAGATTCATTGCACCACCAGGATCCTGAGAAACTACTGAATCGCCTTGCAGTCTTCATGAGAGACCATTCCTGTAAGATTCTTCAGTGAAAAGTAAATTCGTTGTTGAAATTCTTGGATGCTCCCAGAGCTGCAAATAAATTAATATTTACCTTGTTCGATTACATGGAAATGATCGTTACCAACGATCGTGATGTAATCCAGGACAGAAAGAAAGTCAGCATCGGTCTAGATTTCAGCTGACGCAGCAGTTATCACAGTGCGTTATCATTAACCATTTACACTGAACGTAATTACGCTGAAGACCCAAAGAAACTGGTACACCTGCCTAATACCGTGTCGGGCCTCCGCGAGCCCTCAGATGTACCGCAGTACGGCGTGGCATGGACTAGACTGTCTGAAGTAGTGCTGGAAGGAGTTGACACCATGATTCCTGCAGAGCTATCCATAAATCCGTAAGAGTACGAGGGAGTGAAGATCTCTCCTGAAGTCTTTAAACCCAGAAGAGTGTTCCTGGATCCATTCTGTGGACATGTGGGGCGTCGCATTGTCCTGCTGGAATTGCTCAAGTCCGTCGGAATGCGCATTGGACACGAATGGATGCAGGTGATCAGACAGGATGCCTAGGTACGCCTCAGAGTCGTATCTAGACGTATCAAGGATCCCATATCGCCGGCCGGAGTGACCTTACGGTTCTAGGCGCTACAGTCTGGAACCGAGCGACCGCTACGGTCGTAGGTTCGAATCCTGCCTCGGGCATGGATGTATGTGATGTCCTTAGGTTGGTTGGGTTTAATTAGTTCTAAGTTCTAGGCGACTGATGACCTGAGAAGTTAAGTCGCATAGTGCTCAGAGCCATTTTTTGATCCCATATCACTCCAACTGCACACTCCCCACACTATTACAAAGCCTCCACGATTTGAACAATCCATTGATGACATGCAGGGTCCATGGATTCATGAGGTTGTCTCCGTACCCGTACACGCCCTTCCGCTCGATACAATTTGAAACGACACTCGTCCCACCAGACAACGTGTTTCCAGTCATCAACAGTCCAATGTCGGTGTTGACGGTCCCAGGCGAGGCTTTAACCTTCGTGTCGTGCTGTCATCAAGAGTACACGAGTGGGCCTTCGGCTCCGAAAGTCTGTATGGATATTGTTTCGTTGAATGGTTCGCAAGCTGACACTTGTTGATGGCCGAGCATTGATATCTGCAGCAATTTGCGGATGGGTTTCACTTCTGTCACGTCGAATGATTCTCTTCAGTCTTCGTTTGTGCCGTTCTTGCAGGAACCTTGTCCGGCCGCAGCGACGTCGGACATTTAATGTTTTACCGGATTCCTCATATTCACGGTACACTCGTGGAATGGTAGTACGGGAAAATCCCCACTTCATCGCTACCTCAGAGATGCTGTTTCCCCATCGCTCCTGCACCGACTATAAACCACGTTCAGACTCACTTAAATCTCGATAACCTTCCTTTCTGACAGCAGTAACCGATCTAACAACGGCGCTTGTTGTCCTATAAAGGCGTTGCCGACCGCAGCTCCGTATTATGCCTGTTTACATATCTATGCCTATACCAGTTTCTTTGACGCTTCGGTGTATAACTACCCATATTCCAATCGAACTCAGACATGTACGAGCATGAGTCCAACTGCCTGAGTTAGAATGGAATATGTGTCGTTATAATTACGTTCACTCTATATTGCTACTTATAAAACACGTAATAGCTGCACTGCCAGTTGAAATCTGGAACTGCAACGAAATCAGAAATAACTGCATGACACACACTGTTGTCTTACAACACAAGTATTCACTACATGTTTCGATCATGGACTAACTCCACTGTGGAAAAGTACATACTGTAACAGCTTCGTACGGCTTACATGCTATTTAACCAGGAAAGTACACACACACCATTTTGATTTTTATTTTCTTACGGTTTCAAGTCAGCAATGGCTTATACTTTGCTGGTTAAGTAGAGAGTATCCAATGTGAAGTTGTTACAACAGATATTTTTCCATCGTGAAGGTAGTCTGTGACCGAAAACGGTAGTGAATAAATGTATTGTAAGACAGCAGCACAGTGTGTGTCAAGCATTTCTGCAAATACGAGGGCTATTCGGAAAATAAAGTCCGATCAGTCGTGTAATGAAAATCACTGTGAGAATCAAAATTTTATTGTTTGCAACTGTTAGCTACACCTTTCAGCTACTTCTCTACGCAGTCGCCTCTCCGACTTAGACATTTTTCCTGGCCTTTAACCAACTTTCCAATACCATCGTCATAGAAGGCAAACTCCTGTGCTTTCTGACTGTTTTCTAAGCTGGACTGCAGCTTGTTGTCTGTTCCAAAATGTTGTATTCATAGCCATCGGTTCATGTGAGCAGAGATGAAACTCAAGGGGAGCCAATTATAGGCTGTACTGTGAGTGATCAAGCACTTCCCATGGAAAACGCTGAAGGAGCATCTTCATTGCCCCTGCAGAGTGCGGCCGAGAATTGTCATGCAGAAGGAAACGCATGACAGTTATGTTATGTGGGCTGCACGACATCAGGCGAAACCTTTCACCAGGCCTTCATACATGGCGGGAGAAAATATTTTGTAGGCATCTTTACTTGTTCACTGTGCGCTCAGAACTTTAAGGAGCGGCGTGACGCCTTCCTGTGTAAAGCTTCATCGGATTTTCATTGTTTGCATTTCGCGCCCGATCGAATCATGCTTTCCGAACAGCCCTCGTACAACAACGCTGTTGACAGTTCCCTGAAACATTTTCCCCAGTAAAAAAGGGCAGATGACATTATGAACGATGCTGACCTTCTTTCTGTCCTAAATTTATGTTTTATTTTAATATGGTCTCCCTCCATTTCACTCTCGTGTACATAAATATGTTTCGAAGAACGCTTTTGGCACTAGTGTGATACATTTCAGAGAAACGACAGAAAATTTAAATCACATAAAGAGGGGAAGGGCCTTATCCAACTTTCTCAAAAATACGACCCTGATCACTGTGACATCTCGCTAACTAATATGAGAGTACGAGGCGTTCCTGGTTACTGGAGAACATTAGCTTTCCCAAGGCGATTTCCATCATTACTGCCATCATTACTGTTATGAATATCACACAGCTCTTAAAAGACCTGTCTCATTACTGCGCAAAGACGCCGAATCCGTTTCTATGTTAGCCAAATGTACATCAAGTAATCTGGCGAAAAGTTAAGTCACCTTTTGTATTCAGTCTGAATTAGTGCAACGCTTACACCTAGTATGACACATGTTGATGCAACTGGAAAACACCGTCCGTTCGGCTGGTGGATTCGGAAGACGAGTGCGAGATACCGTCATCCAAATGGCGAATGCTAGTAAGTATCTGGGCATGTCAAACATATTACTAGAACACAAAAATTCTTTCAATTTATTTATTCGGATATTTAGTTATACATTTATTTCAACTGGCTAGATTCAAGCCTTCAGGCCGTCTCTTACATCTAGCCAGACATCCTCAGTAAGTACACATTACAATATGTGTAGTACATGAGCAGTAAATAACAATAATAATACAGTGATCATTACAGTAGTAACAGTAAATGATTAGATCATAGTAATAGTAATAGGTATAACAATGAACATGCGGTATTTCAGAAATGTCAGTCTTATTAAGATGATGATAAGTACTTTCCTCGTTACGTTTTTGTCGAATGTGAGTAATGGCATGTAACAGAAACATATGTTAGCAGTATAGAAGGAATCAATTCGGATAAGATGTTGGCTGGTCCAGGCAAGAGCAAGAAGTAATAGGGTAAAACTAGCAGATGAGGCAGAGGGGAAAACACAAATGGATAGGGATTGTGCTGACAGCGTGTCAGGCGAAGTAGTTCGCCGTTGGGATATACACCGATGATAACAGGTAAAGTTTTAACCTCCCATTGAATGCAGAAATCGAAGAGCAGATGGACAAAGATTTACTGTTTGAATAGGTACGGCTAAGGCGCTGTACCCATCCGATCTTGTATTGCTTTCTATTACAGTAAACACCGTTTCCAACATTTCTTAAGTCAATAGTATTTTGTTTTCTACTTGCATGACATTTTGTTCTTCACTCATACTCCATAATACTTGTTTCATCAGCAAATGAAACCTATACATTCATTCTTTCACTAATACAGTTTCTTTCGTCTTCCCCATCATTATAATTACTCTTGAAATTTCATATTTAACATGCAACGCTTTTATGTTTCAACCTGCTGTTATTTCCTTTCTCGCGAGCGTGGGAGCGGATATATATAATGTGTGTGTGTGTGTGTGTGTGTGTGTGTGTGTGTGTGTGTGTGTAGCGCAGTGCAACGCAGGATGGGGGAGTTTCATTTCGGCGGCGGTCAGGCTCTGCCTCAAATGGCCTTACATAAAGGAGGGAGATGGAGCGAGGCAGCGCCAGATGGTAATGAGGAGCATAAACTTTGCTCGAATGCATGCTAATGAAACGTGTAAACTGTGCTCCAACAAAAAAGCCAGAAGTTAACGAAGAAGTATGCTTATGTAAATAGCGTCACATGCACTTGTAAGGTGGCACGTCAAAGACGAAGTTGGGGCAAGCTCGGTTTTCTCACGGTTAATGCACGGGCACAGCTAAAAGCCTCATTAATAATACAAGCCTGCATTTTTTAAAATTTTTGTCACACAGTTACTCGAAAATAGCTATTCTAGAATCAATTTGTACGCTGATCAACGTTATAAATTGATTTTGAAAATTACTTTCATTTTGTTCTATCGCATCCGGATATTTCACAAAAGATCATATTATATTTATTGATTCCAGTAACTGAAGCGCAAATATTAAAATAAAATTTAAGCCAGGTTTACACTTTTAAAATTATTTTTTAGGCATATGTTGAAAATACAAGCTGTTCTCTTAGCATCTTGACTACTCTGTCACATTTAATTTTCAAACTTTCTCGTTTTTCATTCCTTCCCAGAATCTGCATCTTTAATGCCCCTCTTCAACATCCAACAATAGTCAGTCATCATACTTGCATTCCATTTTCCCTGGAATCTCTTCTCCATTTTGCTAACGTCCTAGTGGAAACGTTCTCCTTGCTATTCACTGTAATGTCCCAGACTGTCATGGAAGTAGTCGCACGTGAGTGTATGAAGTGGGCTTTTACACTCATGTTACAACTCAACTCCTAGAAACTTTCCAACACGTTTTTGACAGTTTTCTTGTAATCTGTATGTTTTTCATTCCTTAAAAAGTTTTAAGTAACAGTCCTGAAGGCATGCCATGCACCTTTCTAACAACCATTGTACTCTAAAATTCGTGATCCTTTATCAGTTCGTGAAGCAGAGGACAAACAAATATTATAGCTTTCAGTTTTTCTTGACTGATCAAGGGAATTCTTATAGAAAGGTATGTAAAGCAGGTTCCGTCTCGTGGTCTCGTGAAAGGACACCTAAAAACTGCTACATCAATTTGATATGTTCTGGTGGAAGCAATTTTTTTTGTAGTCTAATAAGAGGTCACTGTAAGATGTTTTCAGTGCCAGGCGCAAAAATATCTCCGATGTAGCGAAAACTTTACACTCCAGGTTCAAATGGTTCAAATGGCTCTGAGCACTATGGGACTTAACTTCTGAGGTCATCAGTCCCCTAGAACTAAGAACTACTTAAACCTAACTAACCTAAGGCATCACACACATCCATGCCCGAGGCAGGATTCGAACCTGCGACCGTAGCGGCCGCGCGGTTCCAGACTGTAGCGCCTAGAGCCGCTCGGCCACTCCAGCCGGCATACACTCCAGGTAACTCATAACATAAAAGCCGAGCTTTTTCGTGTATCCTGTGTGCTGACCTAAAAGAAAACTACAAATAAAGATGAAATAGACTTCATTCCATTATGAAAAAATTTTAGGTGATAACAGAAAACTATGTACCGTTTAAGAGACATAAACAAGTTAATGAGAACATTTATTTATTTTCAGTCGTGTTATCACGCAGATTGTCGTAATCTTTCGATTGACTGCACAGTGTCTCCTCTGAATTCCTGTAATAGGATTGAGAAGCATCCAGCAAAATGCGCGCCATTAGGACAATCAGATACCCTTGAAAATTATTTGTTTACATTTTTAGAGATTATAATTAGCTGAGAAGTTAAATGACCCTTCATACGCAAATTCAGATCTTCCAGTAAAATGTAAAGCATTCATTAACCCTATTCCTCCACACTACTTTACTAGCAATGAATTGTCTTAATGGAGGTTCAAAATGGTTCAAATGGCTCTGAGCACTATGAGACTCAACTGCTGAGGTCATAAGCCCCCTAGAACTACTTAAACCTAACTAACCTAAGGACATCTTACGCATCCACGCCCGAGGCAGGATTCGAAACTGCGACCGTAGCGGTCGCGCGGTTCCAGACTGTAGCGCCAGAACCGCTCGGCCACCAGCGGCCGGCTCTTAATGGAGGGATCTGGTCCTTGACGTGGGAGCATCTCACAGCTTAAGCTATGGGCTACTTTGCAACGAAGGAGAGAAAAGGGATGTCAACATCATGACAGACGGATCACAGCTGCATATAGGATATGCACGGGGTTTCTATTCCCGCATTTGCTTTGAGCAACTCTCCAGTTTCGTAACTGTGACTACATCTCGATCGGTGATGTTTTGCAAACTTCACTATTGACAGGTAAAAGTTCCCGTCTTACAAATAATTCTGTGACTACTACGAGCTTTACACCAAAATCTTTGGAGAACGAAAACCGAAATTTCACCAACTTCGTCGAAACAAAGTGTTCACTGAAACGATCGGCTGCTTCTTATTATGAGAGCTTATTCATATGTTAGCTTAGGATTCAAGAGCGCTCGTTGTCATATACTATTTGAATGGAGAGGCTGTAATTACGTGGTAAATTAGAGGTTATTGAACGTCACTTCTGAGTACTAATATCGTTATTCATGTCATACGAGATACATTTTCTTAAAGTATGGCAGAATCAGATTCTAGTCTCGTGGGACGTTCGTGCAACTTCAGTTTAACCGACAATTTAAAGTCACACTTGCTGTTATTCAACGAGACTGATTGTTGACATTTCAAACAAATTTTTCAGACACCTCTGAAAGAGAACGAAAACCGAAATTTCACCAACTTCGTCGAAACAAAGTGTTCACTGAAACGATCGGCTGCTTCTTATTATGAGAGCTTATTCATATGTTAGCTTAGGATTCAAGAGCGCTCGTTGTCATATACTATTTGAATGGAGAGGCTGTAATTACGTGGTAAATTAGAGGTTATTGAACGTCACTTCTGAGTACTAATATCGTTATTCATGCCATACGAGATACATTTTCTTAAAGTATGGCAGAATCAGATTCTAGTCTCGTGGGACGTTCGTGCAACTTCAGTTTAACCGACAATTTAAAGTCACACTTGCTGTTATTCAACGAGACTGATTGTTGACATTTCAAACAAATTTTTCAGACACCTCTGAAAGTCACAATGTATTGTTAACTTGCTTAAAGCATCTTGCAACGTGTTTCGAGGTATAGCTTCATCATCAGGCAAAAGTTTATGAAATACTCGAACATCTTCGCTTGTTACTATGAAGCACTGTAAGGTCATACTCTATCATGTTAGAAGTTTTTGTATTGCCGTTTTTACCCAATGATGACATTACACTTCGAAACATGTTGCAAATTAAATAACTGAATCGAGTTGTCAAAAAATTGTGGCTGGTCGCAGTCTCTGTAAAACCTGTATTAAAGTCTTGATGTTAACGGAGCGTTAATTTTGCAGTTTCCCTGACTCCTCCTACTACGTCTCCTATGCCTCCTCCTCCCAGTCTCCTCCCCCCCCCCCCCACCCCTTATGCTGTACCCCCACGCACCACGTCACCTTTGAGACCCACATTCTTGGAGAAACTGACGCTAAACTCTTTGTGATGAGCTCATTCACGTAAAACAGATTTGGATAATAAATGAAGGAAAAAAAATCATTCAAAACATATACATCCCGAATTACATTATTTTGTAACGAAATCCGTGAATATCATTGCGTCATCATAGCAGTTTCAAATCGATCTACAGGCGGTTATTTTGTGCCAGTCGTGTGTTTCGAAATCCTGCCTCCTTCACTTAGTGTTATATTTTTTCGGAGCTGTTGCCTCTACCAAATTCAACATTCCTGTTTGTTTTGTATTGCTGAATGTCTATGATAGAATAAAAATATGTTGAATACCACGGAAACCCATCTTAAACGTGGTTAATAATGTTTTAATTACTCGGTCGTTAAATGTTATTTGAGTCATATCTGTTTCCTTCATTGACTGAGATAATATAGATGGTCGTTTTACTTATTTTCACTCTTCCGTATTACAGACCGATTGCAACAATAAGAAACCATTGTAGTAAAAGTCCGAAAAGAGAAGCGCAGTCGACTCCCATATTGTAGTAAGAATTCACTTCCGTCATAATGAAATGAGATCGACCCAGCTCGAAACATTGAATCGTAGGCGCTTTTCCCACGTCAGTGCTGGAAAATTCCAAGACAATCACATAAATCCTTCTCAAATACGTAAAAAGGCAAGCTCATCCCTCTTGATTTCGACACGTGTAGGACCTTATGTTTCCCACCACGTCAAAGTGATGGTGTGAGCTGTAGAAACACTTTCAAACACACAAATCGTTTCCTGTTGTCCTTGTACGCTCACTATCTCTTAAAGAAAGGGAATAATCGCTAAACTCACCTTAATTACAGAAATACAGGAGCAAGTCCATGAGTTTTTAGAGAGCTGCCAACTATTTTTCTTAACTAAAAAATGCACTTTCATTACTAAGGAGTCCCGCCTATCAGTGCACTGTCTTTGTGATGTGATTTTGGCACGTCCCCAAAAGACCCACCTGAGGCTGTCATAACTTCTACATTGAATTCAAAACGCTTGCATCACATATTTAGATGCATTAGTAGATACAGGTTATAAGTCTGGTAAACATGGTCCATGTAAAAACAACAGATTTTTTAACTACTTCACTTGTATCAGTTACTAAAGAAAGTTTTTGGACAGGAAAATATTTTCGATGAAAGATAATTTATTTTCCTTTCGCAGACGCATTTTTTTCCACCTCGTTGATCAAGAAAACTAACGTAGTACATGTCGGTTATTATTTTGTTCTTAACAATTTAATTAATAAGAAGAAACCTTTTTGCCTTCCAGAAAATATCCTCGTCGTAATATTCGACGTGCCATTTCATGATGGGTCACCAATATCTCAAAAAATGGTTCAAATGGCTCTGAGCACTATGGGTCATATTTTTCGTAATTGTTGAAAATGAAGGCGCATAGCCATCATAAACTTCTGTCGACCATAGTATCGTCACCAAATATTACTTGTGGCTGCTGAACATATCCTCTATTATCTCCACTGGAAAGAGAGCAGCCGACGTGATATTTATTAAATCGTCAGAGCGAAAGCCTCAATTGCCCTATCTGATATCCCCGTGTCTGGCTTGGGCGTAACCTTTCCTACTGGTAGTTTGCCACTTATCTAAGCGTTCTCTAATTAATTGAAACAGTAAGACATGACCATCAAGATGCTGTAATGTAATTTTATTTATTGAGTAGTTTCGATGCTAGTCATCTTCTGGTCGATATATCGGCACATCTTGATAGAAAAAACTGTACGGGGACTACATAATTGATGAGATCTAGAAACGTATTTTGATAGAAAAACTCAAACTGTCCGCCGTAGATAGCTAACGGTAGCTGATATTGTAGATTCTTTGTAGCTCACGATAATTTATTTATCATAGATTGTCTTATTTAGACATGGTTTTGTACACTGATCTTACGAAACAGTGTGTGTATAATCTTTTGGGAAATAATGGGCTACATGTAATTTTTATATTTTGTGGTAAATAATGTAGAGATCCTGAGTCAAAATGGAGTGAAAAGAAATTAACACAAGGGATCGATTGCTAACTCATTCTCAGGGTTCTTTTTTATAATTAATCATTCAGTTAGATGTTTGTACTGCCGAATATTCATGATCTCGGAAGTTAGTACACTAGTATATCTTTGGTTAGCATCCTTGGCTTATGGAGTGTCAGCAGATGTAGAATTCAGTCTGGGCCACGTGGGTATTGTTGGGAGATGCCAAACAGTGTATACACATGTATCGTGACTTTGCAATGATGTACATGGCTGAATGCTAAAGTTTTTCAGCTTCATTGCCTTAATGGACTACGCTAGCTGTATACACACATTCAAATATTCGTCCAGAGAGAGAATGTATTTGCTATATTTTGAAGCTTCATGATTTCCATATGTATGTTCATTACGGTAAGGTTTATACAATTGCGGATACTGACAATGGCTGGCCTTAGCGAGGAAATTTCAGCTGATTACGTACGTTTTGCTATACTTCCATAGTTATCAAAAGATCTGCTCTGTTCGTCCGCTGGATAAGTATCTTGCAACAGGAACACTTAATTCAGCTCTTTATCAACATTGACACAATTGGAGTTTGGAAAAGGGATTTAGACCATTGCTTGTAATCGAAATCTCAAGTTTTATTCCAAAGCGCCTGTATCGTTCCATTATTGTGCCCTCCTGAAACGACCAAGCTGTCGCCACCTTAACACAATGTGTTTCCATTCCCAGAAACGTATTACTCTCTTCAATTTGACACCGTCAACACCTGCAGTTCCCTGATAGCGTATAACTCGTTGAGTTTACGTTTCCTGGTGGTCCGACCGCCGCACTTGCCTGTCCTCCAGCCCCTCCATCCAGGGCCAAGCACAAGATTTATTCTCGTATCCGGGGCTCAGACTTCTCACGTGGCTGATGTTTCCAATCGTAACGCTTTTCAGTTGGACATTTTATGTAGTATTTTGTTTCTCCTACCACTAGTCATCCTAGGATCCAGAGCCCACGAGTGCTGGTTCAGACTGGTACTGAAACTGGTATTCATATTCAGTTCCTTAATATTCGCTTTTTTAAATTTTTGACGTAGTCTCAAGATTTCAACGGCTTCTCTGGAGAATAGTTGTGCTTCCTGATAGTTTCCACTTGCTGGCGGAGCATACGTCCATCATAAAGGCACTGATTATCTATAGCGGGAAGCACTTTGGACATATTGAGACCATCACATTGCACAACCTCTGAATACGTATATCGGCAGTTTCACCTGAGTAACCACTTTCCGATAGTCCCAATAAAGTCCCAACATCAACTCTCGTGTTTGCGTATCGGGCGTCAGACAGTGTTGGCTAAATCTGTATGTCAGACCGAGGAAATTTTACCTTGACCTCGTAATCTCTGCGAAGGAAGAAACAATCACATTTTCGGAAAACTGTCATCCACGGACCAGTATAGCGTAGAGAATGTCATTGGCTCACTCAGCTGCTCGTTGCCTTCACCGTGATATGTTTATCGTGCTGTCACCAGTTATGTAACTTTCATGTAAATGTCCGTAATTTCGAACATTATTTTGAACAAATGAAAGCATAAATTATGCGACGTCAGCGGTGCGTTTCAGCGAGATAGGCGCACATAAATCTGGCGGTGATTAAACCGGTCGCGGGTGCGGCAGCCACTGTGGTGGGGCGGATACGAGCGGCGTGGCCCGTTTGGGGAACTGACGACGTGTGGCGTAATGAAGTCCGCATAAATGTGTGTGTGCGTGTGTGTGTGTGTGTGTGTGTGTGTGTGTGTGTGTGTGTGTGTGTGTTTACTCTGCAGGCAAGTGTCACAGGGATAAAGGCAACTTTGCATAATGTACACCACTCACCCACTGTGTGTCCAGTAGTGGGGAGAGCTCCAGAGCAACTCCACCCTCCAAAAGGAAATTGGGTCTCATTTAGACAAGAGCTCAGAGAATTAGTCGAAAAAACAGAAAGTTCTGTCCCTTCATACAGTCTGTGTACGTGCTGATGTTTTATGATTAAATCTTTGCACTGCAAGTACGCATAGCACAGTTATTTATGTACAACTGGCAGATTACCGTCGTCAAAGCAGTGTCGTTGGTCTCTGTTTGTAAGCTTGAGACTGTAGCGTACGTGCATTGGCGGAATTAATTCGGTCATTACAGATTTCAGGTGACAAAAGTCAAGGGGATTGAGATAAGGACATATGTAGAAGGCGGCAGTGACGCGTACACAAGGTACAAAAGGACAGTGCATTGACGGGAGCTTTCAGTTGTACTCAGGTGATTCTTGTGAAAAAGTTTCCGACGTCATAATGGCCTCACGATTGTAATTAACAGATTTTGAGCGCGGAACCGTAGTTGGAGCTAGACGCATGAGACATTCCATTTAGGAAATCGTTAGGGAATTCAGTATTCCGAGATCCACAGTGACAAGAGAGTGCCGAGAATAAAAAAATTTCAGCATTACTTCTCACCATGGGAAAGACAGTTGCTAACGGTCTTCACTTAACGACCGAGAGCAGCGGTGGTTTCGTAAAACTGTCAGTGCTAACAGAGAAGCAACACTGCGTGAAACAACCGCAGGAATCAACGTGAAACGTACGACGAACGTATCCGTTAGGACAGTACGACGAAATTTGTCGTTAATGGGCTATGACTCTAGGCGATCGACGCGAGTGCCTTTGCTAACAGCACGACATAGCCTGCGGCACCTCTCTGGGCTCGTGACCATATCTGTTGGACTCTAGACGACTGAAAAACCTGGTCAGATTAGTTCCTATTTCAGTTTTTAAGTGGTAAGAACTGGAGTGAGCGTGATAACGTGGAGGGGGAAGGGGGGGGGAGGGGGGGAGGTGATGGTCTAATAGCAACACCAGGTCCTGGTAGGAAGTGCCAACAAAAAGTGAAGTGACAGTAGTGGATAGAAGGGCGGCAGAACTAATGGGATTATTACATGCTGACTTCAGTGGTGGCTCTCAGCTACCTATTCAGTTATCTCGGGAACAGCTTGTTTGCGGACCAATGTTTATTGAAACGTTATGGCTTCTACTATCGTATTCCTTCACACGTGCCAGTTTTCACTATGAATTATGATACACCCTGCATAATATACTCATCAGTACAGCTTAAAGGCTGTATCTGTAAAATGTGAAGGACACACCGTTTTCTCCGTTCGTTAGAGCGAAAGGTTTATGAAGATTATCGTCCGCGGCGTCAGACCCTCTGGCTGCTCCGCGTGGCACTTTTCGAGACGACATGACTTTTCCGTTACGACATTTGTTCGAAACTGTCAAAGACAGTTCTCTCGGCCGTGTTTTCTTCGTCTTAGCAGATTAAACGTTTCCTGAGCCGGCCGAAGTGGCCGTGCGGTTAAAGGCGCTGCAGTCTGGAACCGCAAGACCGCTACGGTCGCAGGTTCGGATCCTGCCTCGGGCGTGGATGTTTGTGATGTCCGTAGGTTAGTTAGGTTTAACTAGTTCTAAGTTCTAGGGGACTAATGACCTCAGCCGTTGAGTCCCATAGTGCTCAGAGCCATTTGAACCATTTAAACGTTTCCTGAGGCCAGTCAGCAGTTTCTTGATGATGTATTTGCTGTCGGTGTCAGAACTGTTTGCGATACTGCGCCTTCCTGTCATGGCTGTTTGCTCTCTATATAACTCGTTACTGTTCCCATGTGGCATTCTTCTTTCGGCCATAAGTTTCTTCACAATAAACACCGTTCTGCTATACACTGCCTGATCAAAAGTATACTGACACCCCTACGTAATGCGAAATTAACCACTAGAAGGCAAGAGAGGCGGACCCGCCACTATAAAAGGAGGCGGGGATGTTGTGTTATCTGTGGAGAAGCACTAACACTGGAATGGGTCAGTCAGGAAAGGTTAGCGACTTCGATGCGAACTAATCATTGGATGTCGTCTGAGTGATAGCTCCTTCAGGGACATTTCAGCCCTTCTAAAGCTTCCCGAGTGAACCGTTGGTAGTGTGATTGTGATGTGGAAACGTGAAGGAACAACCAAAACCAGGCAGGCCAATCAATTTCAGGAATGGTATTCTCCATAGGCCATTGTCTCATAAATGTTCCTTTATGACAATCTGCATTGCCATGCTGATACGAAAACCATCTACTCGGAACTGCTCCTCTACTGTAGCCGTACATATTCCCGTAAAACGTGTTCATATCATTTCGCTTTCAGCGTTTTCTTAAGCGCAGTAAAAACACCATAGACTAATCACGAAATACACTGCCATTCCGTAACACCACATCCTCCGTACTTTACTATTTGCAATATAAATGAGGTCAGGTAACTTTCTCTGGGCATTCGCAAAACCCAAACCTTCCATCAGATTCCCACAGGGTAGAGCGGGATTCATGACTCCAAATCACTTGTTTCCAGTCACCCACTGTCCAGTGGCGACAGGCAGATCAGTTGTACTGACGGACAGGGTGGTTGTACAAAATCGCTTAAATACAGTGCAAGGAATCACTCGTGAGTTCTACAGAGCTACCAGAATTCCTGCTATCACAGTGACTGCGCGTAGAGAGTTAAAAGGAATGGGGTACAGTTGATGAGAAACTCCTCGTAAGCCACACCTTTTTGTAGCCAGTGCTAAACGACGGTTGATATGGTGTGAAGAGCTTCGCCGCTGGACAGTGGATGACTGGAAACATGCGATGTGGGGTGATGAATCACGCTGTACACTGTCTGAATCCGATGGAAGGTTCGGCTTTGGCGAATGCGTGTAGAACGTTACCTGACACCATTTATAATATCAACAGTAAAGAACGGAGGAGGTGGTATTACGGCATAGCAGTGTATTTCGTGATTAGTCTGTGCCCCCCTTACGGCGCTGAAGAAAACGCTAAACGCGAAATGACGTGAAAATATTTTACAGCAATGTGTGCTGCTGCAGTAGAGGAGCAGATCCCAGTCGACGATTGTTCGTATCAGCTTGACACTGCAGACTATCACAAAGTCCATAGAGAAGAAATAAAAACTTTGAGGTTGTCCGAAGACATTGTAATTCTGTTAGAGACAGCAAACGACCTGGAAGAGCAGCTGAACGGAATGGACAGTGTCTTGAAAGGGGGATATAAGATGAACATCAACAAAAGCAAAACGCGGATAATGGAATGTAGTCGGATTAAATCAAGTGATGCTGAGGGAATTAGATTAGGAAATGAGACACTTAAAATAGTAAATAATTTTGCTATTTTGGAATTAAAATAGCTGATGACTGTCGAAGTAGGGAGGATATAAATTGTAGACTGGCTATGGCAAGGAAAGCATTTCTGAAGAGGAAAAATTTATCATCGAGTGTAGATTTAAGTGTCAGGAAGTCTTTTCTGAAAGTATTTGTATGGAGTGTAGCCATGTATGGAAGTGAAACATGAACGATAACAATGTAGACAAGAAGAGAATAGAAGCTTTGAAATTTGGTGCTACAGAAGAATGCTGAAGATTAGATGGGTAGATCACATAACTAATGAGGAGGGACTGAGTAGAATTGGGGAGAAGAGGAATTTGTGGCATAACTAGGCTAGAAGAAGGGATCGGTTGGTAGGACACGTTCTGAGGCATGAAGGGATCACCAATTTAGTATTGGAGGGAAGCGTTTAGTTATTCAGAGATGAAGCCTACGAACTGATGACCTCTGCAGTTCGGTCCCATAGGAACTTACCACAAAAAAATTATTGGGCAGTAGTTTTGTGGATCATTTCTGCTGCACATCTTGGAAACGAGTGGGACCTGTGCTTATTTTTTGTAAATCTTGAGATGTCATACAGCATTGGCACCATACAATATGCTTGTAATAGACTGCAGTGAAATGGAGATTCGTGGTTAGAAAGCGAAAAGCACTGGTTCCAGGTAACATACTTGCGCTACGCAATAGTGAATGAGCGAAAGCTGGCGAGAAATGTATGGGGGGAGAGAGGTTAGTGTAGGGCGTGGCAGTGGTTTGGAGTAGACTGATCGAGCTCACCGGGGGCCAAGTTCATTGGCAGGCTCTCCTGCAGTCAGCCGCTCTTGCCAAGGACGACCAGCCGCTATGCTGCAGCAGGAGAGAGCGCAGCGGCACCGCAGTAGCTGCGCAGCATAAGGTCGGCTAAAGAGGGGGAGGGGTGGGTAAAGGGAAAGGAGGGTAAATGGAAAATGGTAGGGGCGGAATCTGTCACGGCTCACCTGGCGCTTTACGGCTTCCTGGCCCTCCACTCATTCACTCACCGCTGCACGGTACCGGTCCCGCATAAAAACAAACTGTAGTGTACGGTTCTCCATCAGCTTCTAGTCATGTTCTTCGTCATGTACACAGAGGTGACAAAAGTCATGGGCGTTGCGATGTGCACATATACAAATGGCGGTAGTGTCGCGTACACAAGGTACAAAAGGGCAGTGCATCGGCGGAGCTGTCATTTTTGCTCAGGTAATTCATGTGAAAAGGGTTCCGACATGATTATGGCCGCACAACGGGAATTAACAGACTTTGAACGCGGACTCGTAGTTGGAGCTAGACGCATGGGACATTCCATTTCGTAAATCGTTAGGGAATTCAATATTCTGAGATCCACAGTGACAAGTGTGTGCCGAGAACAAAAAAAATTTCAGGCATTACTTCTCACCATGGGAAACAGTTACCAACAGCTTTCACTTAACGACCGAGAGCGTCGGGGTTTGCGTAGAATCATCAGTGCTAACAGACAAGCAATACCACGTCAAATAACCGCAGAAATCAATATGGGACGTACGACGAACGTACCCATTAAGACAGTGCGGCGATATTTGGCGTTAATGGGCTGTGGTCATAGACGAATGAGGTGAGTGCCTTTGTGGATAGCACGAGATCTCCTGCTGCGCCTCTCTTGGGCGCTTGACCTTACCGGTTGGACTGTAGACGACTGGGAAACCACGGCATGGTCATATGAGTCCCGATTTCAGTTGGTAAGAGATGATGATAGGGTTCGAGTGTGGCGTAGACCCACGAAGCCACGGACGCAAGTTGCCAGCTAGGTGCTGTGCAAACTGGTGGGGGCTCCACAATGGTGAGAGTTGTGTATACATGGAACAGACTGGGTCCTCTGGTCCAGCTGAACCGTTCATTGATTGGAAATTAATATGTTGAGCTACTTGGTGACCATTTGCAGCCATTCGTGGAATTCATGTTCAGAAACAACGCTGGAATTTTTACGCATGACAGTGAGCCATGTCACTGCATCACAGTTGTTCGCGATAGGATTGAAGAACATTCTGGACAATTAGAGCGAATGATTTGGCCTCCCAAGTCATCCGACATGAATCCCATCGAATATTTATGGGTCATAATCGAGAGGTCAGTTCGTGGACAGAATCCTGCACCGGCAATACTTTCGTAATTATGGACGGCTACTAAGGCAGAATGGCTCAGTATTTCTGCAGGGGGCTCCAACGCGACTTCTTGACTCCACACCACATCGAGCCGCTGCATTACGACGGACAAAAGGAGATCTGACACAATATTAGGAGGTTTGCCATGACTTTTGTCAGTTCAGTATATTTCCCATAATCCAGAGACAGCACTGTACACTGAACTTCTGTTGTAGACTATCTAGAACACGTACAATTTGTTAACGGGATTCGTTGATTGCCAAGTAAGTACACTTCATTCCAATAAAGCAAGAAAACTCACATAAATTACTATACTTCATAATGTTACACCGTTTGTCCAATAAAGCTGCGAGACTGGTTTTACTCCTGGCGTACAAATCAAGTCAGCGCAGAAACTACTTTGTCAGCTTGAACTAACAACTGTCAACAGCAGATGTGCTTGCGACCAATCAGTTGTAAATAGTGTTAAGTAGTGGACGTACGACTATAGTGTGTCAACGCTGTTGTGTCACAAAATCACAAAGGAGCAACGAACTGAACATCTCTAAATCAAACGTCGAGACATATTCCAGTATGTTTTGAAGAAGACAAAACTGTGTGCAAAGTCTGTCGCACACACCTCGACTCCAGTACAAAAACGATGACGTGTGGATGTCTGCAGCAGCTTGACTGAAATACAAAACGCTGGCAATTCCTTTCTGGAAAAAATCATAGCTTGTAACGAGATTTTGTATTATCAATAAGAACCTACCAGAATATGAAGTCAAGAGCTGAGCAGCACTCCAAACAAAGGCTTTCCCGACAGTGCTCTAAGATTGTATGAACATTCGGTGCGTTATACTCAAGTGAGAGGAGAGTGTGTACAACACTTGAAGCACTAAAACCACCACCTTAACGTTCCTCTATTTTTTATTAATAGAGTCTGGAAACTTTCCGGCATGCCGGGGTAAGTGTCGAAGTTGATGACATTTACCCAAAATGTAGAACGCACGAAGGGAATAACTGGTCTTGACACGTGTCATGATGGGTGGCCTTGACATTTGTCATAATGGATGGTTCTTGAAAGCCCATTGGTACATTAGTTTTGAGCTCCAATCCACAGTTATTTAGACCAATCCTTCGTTGTTTACTCAACCAACTCTATTTTTGTATTCGGTACGTAATGTGGAACTGAGATTGAATAGAGTATATCTGGCCCCTTTAATCCCACAAACCAACCAACCAACAGAGTATAATTTTCTCTGCAACATCGAGCAAATGTATGGCGCGTGTTCAATCCTACATGAAATTCCATCCAGGAAGTTCTCATGCGGCATTAAACATTAATTACTGTAACTGTCATAGAGTACGTCCTTCAGCTGCTGTTTGTGAGAGCGCTGCACCTGGGACAATTACTTGGCGCAGCGCCTACCATCGGTTGCACGCCACCAGAGACGTTTTGCTGCCACGTAGACGACCTCTCCTTGCGTAACTAGAAGTGATCACGTAATGTACCCTTACTGAACTTCGTTTCCAGGAAGCGCATGGCGTAACGCATATATTACAGACGCACTTGTCTGTTGTTCGTCAAGAATATGTATCTTATATGTACAGTCACTGAGATCCTGACGCGACGCAGAATATCTTGCACTACTTAACCCAAATCAAGCCTTTAGCCCAGTGTCTTCCACGTTATATTCGCCTCTGCGTTTCTGCTGACAAAAAGGTAACGTTTCGTGTTTGCGTACTGGTGACGATTAATGCTGCCTGTCTGTATAATGGATTCTAAAAAAAAAAAAATGGTTCAAATGGCTCTGAGCACTATGGGACTCAACTGCTGTGGCCATTAGTCCCCTAGAACTTAGAACTACTTAAACCTAACTAACCTAAGGACATCACACACATCCATGCCCGAGGCAGGATTCGAACCTGCGACCGTAGCAGTCGCACGGTTCCGGACTGCGCGCCTAGAACCGCGAGACCACCGCGGCCGGCATGGATTCTCAAGGAACTTCGTTGTATACGTCGATACGTCGACGGTAAAGTAGGTTCGTGCATAATAGACTATTATGCAGACTTCTTCTGTGCGATGGCAACGACATATTTTACGATATTTCAGCTACCACACCCCGCCTCTGCAATGGCGTTCTTTGCATTGACACAAACGAGATACCTGTAACGTTTTTGTGCTGATTGTACCAATGTCCACTTTTCGTTAGTTTTATGTTTGCCCGCCTATGATGGTGGCTGGGTAAAGTGGTAGCTTGGGTGCATGCACGTTACGCAAATTTTGCTGAAATGGACTGTTACCGCAGCCTTCACTTGTTGTGATACTGTATGGGTTTTTTTCCCCTCAATTTTATATGCATACTTCGCATCATCCTCTTGAAAATGGCATAAAAACCGAAGTCAGCCAATAGCGAAAAATAAATATTAATTACCGTCGAAGGTGCGAAATTTTGTAATTTCACAAACTTTGTACAACTGTGTTACTTTCCTGCGGAAGTCTGTGCGCTGATATAAAAATTCCTGGGAGATTAAAATTGTGCCCAGAATCGGAATTCGAAACCGCAACCTTCGTCTTCACGGGCAAGTGCCCTACCAGCTTGAGAGCACTTGCCCGAAAAGGCAAAGGCTTAGAGTTCGAGCTCCTCACAGTTAAACAGGGTGCCAACTTCAATTGTTTTAGGTCCCAGTTGTCGAAGTGCCAAGCAGGAAAAATGTTTTCCTAGCACAGCCTTCCAGTGCTGCGACGGTATTTATTTTTGTCCTTGGAGTTCCTAGTAAATTATGAATCCTAAGATCTTTTTGATCGCTGTATTGTTTCACTGGCTATGGTGCTATTGACAGTGACATGCAAACTGATGATTTCCTTTGACCCGAGAATCCGAGCGAAGCTCAAGCCTCAATTCTCACACTACTGCCAGGAATGAAGTTAATTAAAAATTTACTTTCTTCTTGTCAGTGGTGTGAGAATCCTGGGATCAGTCGGTGACTGAACATTGAGCATGCATGGAATACGAAAAGTTGAACTATTCACAAACTGAAGATTGTTTTGTATTCCACACTGCTTTACTAGGCACGGTCCTATTGTAGGTGGTATGCCATTGCCTTCTTGCGCTCCGACGTTCTCAGCATTTTAGTATACTTCAGATTTTCGTTTTGTAAAAAATAATCCATGATCTCATAAAATTTTGAGTCACTTTAAATAGATTTTGAAAGCCGAGACGAAGGAAGTCAAATATCCCCTACAAGAACTAAAAACGGCTGTGGCACAAGACAAATAAAGCGATCGCACCAGGAAGTGACTCACTACTAATCTGGCAATGTAATAAATCACATTACTCAGTACTAATCAGAAGTAGTCGTGAAACTTCCAGACGGATTAAAACTGTGTGCAGGACCGACACACGAGCTCGGGACTTTCGGCATTCGCTCTAGCGACTTTGAGGATGAGTCATGACTTGTGCTAGGGTGCCGGCCGGTGTGGCCGTGCGGTTCTGGCCCTTCGGTCTGGAACCGCGTGACCGCTACGGTCGCAGGTTCGAATCCTGCCTCGGGCATGGATGTGTGTGATGTCCTTAGGTTAGTTAGGTTTAAGTAGCTCTAAGTTCTAGGGGACTGATGACCACAGATGTTAAGTCCCATAGTGCTCAGAGCCATTTGAATTTTATAATCACAGCTGTTGCTTTAAACGTCTGTAGTGATTGCAGGATCGACAGTGAAATGTTCACATCATAATGTTTATTCGACGCAGATATGTTCTACTTTTTTCCCCCTTCTAAGTGAACTGGAAGTCCAGTTTTCAAGTTTTAGTTACACTAAAGAAAGCACAGAAATCGCCAGGACAAGAAAAGACTAAGGTAAACATAGTGTGATGTAGTAAAGAAGTTTACGTTAAATGTTTTAAATCTATGATAAATAATTGAAAAACTGAAACTATTTACTCGTACTATACGGGAAACGCTGACGATACTTTTTGTATAGAGGAAGTTGGAAATTTGTGGTAAGGTCTTATAGGACCAAACTGCTGAGGTCATCGGTCCCTAAGCTTACGCAGTACTTAATCTAACTTAGACTAACTTACGCTAAGGACGACACACACAGCCATACCCGAGGGAGGACTCGAACCTCCAACGGGGGGAGCCGCGCGGACCGTGACAAAACGCCTCAGACCGCACGGCTATCCCGCGCGGCCCGTATCGAGGATATCGTCTGGTAAGTTCAGTACCGATATTGCAACAAGGAAAAAGCATTCTGTTTATAAACGAATATTTATATAGTTACTGTTGGAAAAAGACCAATTGCCAATATTTCCAAAATAGCATTTGCATATTTCTCTCTCGATTGAATGCTGCCGTTTAGTACTGAAGGACGAAAAATGAAACTGCTGTAAACCAGCAGTTTACATGTAACTAATAGACTACATTTCGGTTTTAAAAGCTCCGCCATCTGCAATACTGTATGTATTTCTGTTTCTTGTTCTTTTCCCGAACATCTTTCGTCATCACTGGGTCATCTTCAGTTGGTCTCGTTTTATTTTTGAAACTACATTAACTGTGAAGATGGAATTTCCTTCGTTCTGTTTATAGAAAAACAGCGTGTCCTGTTTTTCGTCATATTATAGATCTATGGTGTTTTCTTATTGTTTCTATTATACACGATTTTTTTTTCTTCAATCTTTTTCGCCTCAGTCTCACCTGTCATCTCTGTAAGACTGGCGACACTGGTTTTTCCTGAATGTTGTTTCTGCGACTATGTGGTCGTCCCATTTCGTATCCCTGCAAATTTTTATGCCCAGGTGGGACTCGGGAAGGCAAGATTAGCCTAAACACAGCACACAGAAAGACATTCAAGCAATCATTCTTCCTGCGATCCATACGTGAATGGAACGGGAGAAAGTCCTAATAACTGGTACAATGGGAAGTACTCCTTCTGCCATGCACTTCACAGTGGTTTGTAGGATTAAAATGTAGATTTGAATATGAATGAAAATAGCCTGTGTTGGCGCACTGAGTGCAAAGGGCTCCCACACGTAGGGGTAGCTGCTTTTCAAGACTAACGCGGTGAGCTAGTCCGCGTAAGAGGGTACCGCACTTAATGTACACTACACATTGAATTACACTTGATCACTTAGTTATAGTTCTAGTTCTTTCCACTCCTTTCTGTTTCTGGCTCTGCTGGTCTACTGTCTACCTGCTTGCTTTCTGAATAAGACCAACCATTTGCGTCGTGGTCTTCCTGGGAGTCTCTTGCCATTGTAGACGTCCCATGTGGTAGCTCGTACCGTCCATCTGAAGCCTTGCAGTCTTGCCACGTGGCCGCCCCATTCCAATTTGGTCTTCGTTGCCTCTTGTGTTGTGTCTACTGTTGCTGACATCTTGTGTGTCGAGGTGGTCGATTTTCTGTGTTTAAGAGAGATGCCAAGGATCTTCCTCTACGTTTTTCTTTGGGATACCTGTAGAGTATTTCTGTCTTTGGCTTTGCGAGCCCATGTCTGACATCCATATAATATTACTGAAAAACGCATCTTTCGAGTGCCATCCATTTTGAGCCTCCTATTCAGGGTTCTGTCTAGCAATATGAACTTTGAGGCTCATAAAGCTTTTGAAACTAAGGAACCTCTTCGTTTTATTTCTTTTCTAATTTTGTTGTTAAAGGAAATTATTTGGACTAGGTATTTGTGTTGTACAGTTTGTACGGAAACCAGATGGCAGTTATTCTAGTCGAGGGACATGAAAGGGAAGCAGTGTTTGGGAAGGATGTGAGTGAGACAGGGTTGTAGCCTCTCCCCGATGTTATTCAATCTGTATATTGAACAGCAGTAAAGGAAACAAAAGAAAAATTCGGAGTAGGTATTAAAATCCATGGAGAAGAAATAAAAACTTTGAGGTTCGCCGATGACGTAATTCTGTCAGAGACAACAAAGGACTTGGAAGAGCAGTTGAATGGAACGGATAGTGTCTTGAAAGGAGGATATAAGATGAACATCAACAAAAGCAAAGCGAGGATAATGGAATGTAGTAGAATTAAGTTGGGTGATGCTGAGGGAATTAGATTAGGAAATGAGACACTTAAAGTAGTAAAGGAGTTTTGCTATTTGGGGAGCAAAATAACTGATGATGGTCGAAGTAGAGAGGATGTAAAATGTAGACTGGCAATGGCAAGGAAAGCGTTTCTGAAGAAGAGATACTTGATAACATCGAGTATAGATTTATATGTCAGGAAGTCGTTTCTGGAAGTATTTGTATGGAGTGTAGCCATGTATGGAAGTGAAACATGGACGATAAATAGTGTAGACAAGAAGAGAATAGAAGCTTTCGAAATGTGGTGCTACAGAAGAATTCTGAAGATTAGATGGGTAGATCACGTAACTAATGAGGAGGTATTGAATAGGATTGGGGACAAGAGAAGTTTGTGGCACAACTTGACTAGAAGAACGGATCGGTTGGCAGGACATGTTCTGAGGCATCAAGGGATCACAAATTTAGTATTGGAGGGCAGCGTTTAGGGTAAAAATCGTAGAGGAAGACCAAGAGATGAATACACCATGCAGATTCAGAAGGATGTGGGCTGCAGTAGATACTGGGGGATGAAGAAGCTTGCACAGGATAGAGTAGCATGGAGAGCTGCAGCAAACCAGTCTCAGGACTGAAGACCACAACAATAACAACAACAACATATGTATTGTGATCCATAGATTAGTTCCGTTCTTTCAAGATATATTGGGGTTCCTAATCCATTTGTGGTTACTTGGGTTTTACATTTGTTCATAGTGAGTCCTGCCATCTTGCTTTGTATGTTAAGCTCCTGGAGCACTGATTGCAATTCCCTTGCAGTTTTGGCGAAGAGGACTATTAAAAACAGATAGTTTTTTAAATGTGTAAGTATTACGGAAAATGTGGCATGTCGTCAAAGCTATAAAAAAAGAATAAAAACAAGCTAAGCCTCACAACTGAATCTTCAAAAATTAATGTAAATTCAGGTGTAAAACGAAACACGCTGAAGATGGTACGCAGGTGTCGAATCATGTTTGGGCAACAAACAGAAAAAAGGAATGTTGTGCTTTGCAGAAGGTGGAGTTTTTAAAACCCACATTTAGGGTGCAAACACCGAGAAAGAAACGTCAAGAGGAGCTTCCGAGACCAATAAGATGACTGTCTCAACACGTGTCAAGAGAGAGCACGCTTCTCGCTTTGTAATAGTGGTAGCCGTGGCAAGACAAAGCATCCAGAATAATCCCTGCTCGGTGGCTCGCCTACCAGGTGAGGAGCGACTCGGGTTTTCCGTGGCGTGTAGCCGGCCTGTGGCAGGGTCGTTTAAGAATTGTTTACGGTCCGCCATTACACGGCGAAGAATCGTGGTTGGGGGTGAGATTAGGTGCGGAGAGCCAGCCGTGTCGCGCCCTCGCGGACACGCTGCCTCACCGGCGGCTGGGACAGCGGCTGGTGGCGCCGTGCCAATTGCAGCGTCGTCCCACCCCCTCACCGCCCCTAGCAGCCGAGTCCGACGCTTCCATTCCGTTCCCTCCCCGCACTCTCATTTGCGATCCTGTAGCGGCGTGGTGCTGCTGCTGCTGCAGCGGCGGAGGCGTATGTCGGGACAGAGAGGGACAGCAGCAGGGGCAGGGCACACAATCAGATGCGGACCCGGCCACGCGCTCTGTCCGCTCGCGACAGCCTCCGGCGTGCCTGTGCGACCTCTGCACAGGACGCCAAAGGGGCACGATTGCCCCGGCCGGGGCCGCGGGGCGCCGCTGCAATCCTGCTGTCAGGGGCGCGTCACGCAGAGTGGCGCCGGCGCTGACACGGGGGACCACTCGCAGCGGTCACCGTAGAGGAGCACACCGCTCTGCGAGGTCCTGCTAGACGGAATCAGCGGTACACTCACATTCAGCGTGTTTTAAAAATACGTTACCCGTATTTCCAGAGTTGGTAGTATGCACCAAAAGAAGAAAAGAACGTCCAGTAATCACAGCTTTCAAAATGAATATCTGTAGAGCAAGAGTAGGATAGAAGCTTTTGAAATGTGGTGCACAGAAGAATGCTGAAGATTAGATGGATAGATCACATAACTAATGAGGAAGCATTGAATGGGATTGAAGAGAGGAGAAGTTTGTGGCACAACTTGATTAGAAGAAGGGATCGGTTGGTAGGACATGTTCTGAGGCATCAAGGGATCACCAATTTAGTATTGGAGGGCAGCGTGGAGGGTAAAAATCGTAGAGCGAGACCGAGAGATGAATACACTAAGCAGATTCAGAAGGATGTAGGTTGCAGTAGGTACTGGGAGATGAAGAAGCTTGCACAGGATAGAGTAGCATGGAGAGCTGCATCAAACCAGTCTCAGGACTGAAGACCACAACAACAACAATCTTAGAGCACAAGAGAGCAGAAAAGAGCTCCGTATTCTCACTTTAAACTCGCTAGCGGGTTCTATAATGTCATCTCCGAACTCTGCGACGCCCGCAAGAAAGGCAGGCCGCAGCGTATACGTCAGAGAACGTGCCGCTGCAGGTCTTAGGTGTGCCTGCAACCGTCTCCAGCGGGCAGCGAGTAACTACACTACTGGCCATTAAAACTGCCACGCCAAGAACAAATGCAGATCATAAACGGGTATTCATTGGACAAATATATTACACTAGAACTGACATGTGATTACATTTTCACGCAATTTGGGTGCATAGATCCTGAAAAATCAGTACCCAGAACAACCACCTCTGGCCGTAATAACGGCTTTGGTAAGCCTGGGCATTGAGTCGAACAGAGCTTGGATGGCGTGTGCAGATACAGCTGCCCATGCAGCTTCAACACGATACCACAGTTCATCAACAGTAGTGACTGGCGTTTTGTGACGAGCCAGTTGCTGGGCCACCATTGACCAGACGTTTTCAATTGGTGACAGATATGGAGAATGTGCTGGCCAGGGCGGCAGTCGAACATTTTCTGTATCCCGAAAGGCCCGTACACGACCTGCAACATGCGGTCGTGCATTATCGAGCTGAAATGTAGGGTTTTGCAAGGATCGAATGAACGATAGAGCCACGGGTCGTAACACATCTCAAATGTAACGTCCACTGTTCAAAGTGTCGTCAATGCGAACAAGAGGTGACCGAGACGTGTAACCAATGGCACCCATACCATCACGCCGGGTGATACGCCAGTATGGCGATGACGAATACACGCTTCCAATTTGCGTTTACTGCGATGTCGCCAAACACAAATGCGACCATCATGATACTGTAAAGAGAACCTGGATTCATCCGGCCGGCCGAAATGGCCGTGCGGTTAAAGGCGCTGCAGTCTGGAACCGCAAGACCGCTACGGTCGCTTCGGGCATGGATGTTTGTGATGTCCTTAGGTTAGTTAGGTTTAACTAGTTCTAAGTTCTAGGGGACTAATGACCTCAGCAGTTGAGTCCCATAGCGCTCAGAGCCATTTGAACCATTTTTTTTGGATTCATCCGAAAAAATGGCGTTTTGACATTCGTGCACCCAGGTTCGTCGTTGAGTACACCATCGTAGGCGCTCCTGTCTGTGATGCAGCGTCAAGGGTAACCGCAGCCATGGTCTCCGAGCTGATAGTCCATGCTGCTGCAAACGTCGTCGAACTGTTCGTGCAGATGGTCGTTGTCTTGCAAACGTCCCCATCTGTTGACTCAGGGATCGAGACGTAGCTGCACGATCCGTTACAGCCAAGCGGATAAGATGCCTGTCATCTCGACTTCTAGTGATACGAGGACGTTGGGATCCAGCACGGCGTTCTGTATTACCCTCCTGAACCCACCGATTCCATATTCTGCTAACAGTCATTGGATCTCGACCACGGCGAGCAACAATGTCGCGATACGATAAACTGCAATCGCGATAGGCTACAATCCGACCTTTATCAAAGTCGGAAACGTGATGGTACGCATTTCTCCTCCTTACACGAGGCATCACAACAACTTTTCACCAGGCAACGCCGGTTAACTGCTGTTCGTGTATGAGAAATCGGTTGGAAACTTTTCTCATGTCAGCACGTTGTATGTGTCGCCACCAGCGCCAACCTTGTGTGAATGCTCTGAAAAGCTAATCATTCGCATATAACAGCATGTTCTTCCTGTCGGTTAAATTTCGCGTCTGTAGCACGTCATCTTTGTGGTGTAGCAATTTTAATGGCCAGTAGTGTATGTTTTCCAACTGAACGAAGCGCTTTACGTAAATAGAATTCTCTACATCGCGAACTGGTACAGGTCATATGAATGCGAAAATTTCCGCGAAAAAATGTGCAGTATGTGCGCCAGAGATGCGCCCTCATATAGTAGTTGGTTTCCTACCCTTTTATAGGTAGCTTAACTAACTGAAACGGCGCTGCGCTGGATGATTTCCATCCCTTTCAGTATATCGGAAAAACAAATTTCACTTTCACTTTTACTTATTTGATGATTAGGTTCGGTTTGGGACCCATTTTCAGATCATCCACATAGTCAAAATGGTATTTCCCAAAATATAAGAACCATGCCAAGATAACAAACATATATGTAAAAAAATACAATGTTCACTTTTTTACACGTATATGTCGACATGGTTCTTATATTTTGTAAAACACCATTTTGACTATCTGGATGATCTGAAAATGGGTCCCGACCCAAATCTAACTATGAAATAAATCAAAGTGAAGTTTGCAACTTTGAATGTTTTTTCCGTTGTATTGATTAACACCAAGATGCTGCCCTGCAGTATGATAACATACTGGAAGTGCGTTTGATCCTTTTATTTTATATTTGTTTGAAATGCACAGAATAGAAAAGGATTAAACTAAAAGTACTGAAGGAACAAGGGGAAATGGAGTGCTCTACCGTTCATCGGATGAGCGTCGTTGTTCAATACATGCCACTACCTTCCGAGTTTATATTAAAATTGACGCAATCAAAATCTAAACTTCCTATAAATCGAGATTTCATACAAGTAAATAAACGAAGAAAATAAATTAACTTATTCCCTGTTTTTCCTGAATTTCGAAGCGGAATGTAGGCATGAAGTAAGATTACACAGTTTACATTTGCTTAAGTGCTCAATATGACAAACTTAAGTTTTCAGTAATTACTTAGAGCATTACATCTTGGACCTGTAACCATTAAAATCGGATAAAGAGCGTGATAAGTAAAATGTGAGATAATAAGCCGTAATGAATGATTAGAAAATTATGTGTTAGCTTACAGCTGATACGATACTCAGTAAAGGCTCCACTGAGATATCAGGAGACGTTCTTAATCGTAAAGATAGTGGAATCGTTGTCAGCATGCTGCAATGACTTGAGAGACACGCAAGCACTCTAGCTGGAGAGGGCGCATAAATTACATTCGAAAGTCTGTTAATATCAACAAGTGCACTGAGACAAAAATATGTTGTTCTTGACGAGCCTTTGGTTATGTGTAAACGGATTCATCCGAAAGCGACCGTAACACGTCCTTGTTCAAACATTGCTGCCCGCTTTCTGTCGGGACACACACCTTGTTTGTGTGTCAAGACGCGCAACGCGAGACAGTGGGAAAACAAGAGCAAGGTCGGAGCCGTACACTTCCTGCGTGCGCTCCGTAATAAAACAGGAAGCAAGCCGGGTTCGCACTGTGCAACTTCCTCCCATCACCTTGGCCCGGATTCGAGAAGCACGAAGTCAGCTCGCCGTGCAGTGCAAGATGAGTCAGCGGATCGGCTGACTGTTGGCCGGGAAATCCAGTACAGCTGTGCCAATGGGCTCTTGTATCTCGATGAGCAAGGCCGACAGTAGCGCATTAATTAAATTATTTACGTACCGTATTTACAGTTCCTCTGTGCTGTTCTGGGCTTAAATTACTTGTCGCCTGTCGTCGTGTTATAGATAACTCAGTCAGCAACTCAGACGTTGTTTTGAGCAACATACTTGAAACATGGTCTTTTTTGAGTGGGTAACACTTTTCTTTCCTACAACCAGACAACCGACTCATCCATCGCACCGTACGCCGGGTCACTGTCACATTAACTGCTGAAAAAGTCTATCATCAGCCAAGCACTGAATCTCGGACCTGGAAATTTGTTATTCGACACTGGCTCACACCGCAACCGATCCTCTTCTGTATAGGGATAAAAGTAACTCAAAATATTTTTGTAGCACAGAATGTATGACTATAATATGCAGTTTCTCTTCTGTATATTTATAAATTGAGGTAGCTTGCTCGCATCCGTCCATGTATGAACGCTAGTCTCAAGAAATGCTGTAGGTATTTTGATTCGGTTTTGACCAATAGATACACTGATTCACGAGGAAGGTTTTTGTATACATGCACACACATTTCTTATAAACTGTCCTGAATTATAATGACTTAAGGTTAAGTTGTGAAAACGATGCCATTGCCTCCTAGCGAGCAGCCGCTATAACTTGAGAGAGCAGATATGTCTCTAATTCGCATCTGGTATGGTGGACTAGCGGTCGAGCATGCGGTTGGAAACCAAAAGACTGTAGGAGCGAATCCCGGCTGGGGCACTTTTTTCACTCTGCTTTTTAACCTTCCATTAATTTCAGACAGCCAGTTACCGCTCCCTTCAGGTTAGCAGTCACAATTCTCTCTTAATTCACTGCAAATTCTTTGTACAACAGTAGTGAGTTACTCAACTTTGAAGTATCGTAATAAAAATAGCCAATAACGAAAAGACAATCACCTCATTAAACGGCAGTAATGTGAGACTTGTAATTTGAAATAATCAAATATTTTTAAAAAACAGTTTCCCTGCAATGATTCGAGAACAGTTGCACAGTGAAAAACGCACAAATCCAAAATAAGTGGTGTTCTATTTTTACGTTACAAATAAAACGTTTTCCGAAAAACTACTTCAGCAAATTGGCTTCGTTTTCATAGAGCACGTTCTTTCAGGCGTACAATAAATGACAGACCTTCAGCTTTCTGCCTTCCTTGAATCAAACCTAGATTCTTTGAAAGAATTGCGGTAGTGAGCCTCAATAATGCATCACGATGCGTACTAAGCTTCACAAGATCTAGTTGTGTACATACTAGCTGGCCGGTGTGGCCGAGCGGTTCTAGGCGCTTCAGTCTGGAACCGCGCGGCCGCTACGGTCGCAGGTTCGAATCTGCCTCGGGCATGGATGTGTTTGATGTCCTTAGGTTAGTTAGGTTTAAGTATTTCAAAGTTCTAGGGGACTGCTGAACTCAGATGTTAAGTCCCATAGTGCTCATAGCCATTTGAGTCATTTGATTGGTGTACATCCTGCGGGTTTCTTCTTGTTTTTTTTTCTTTTCTTTTGTTTGTGTCACCCCTGCCAGCCCCCTATAAAAAACACTCACACACACACGCGCGTATATATATACATACATATTCTGTTACCCCTGCCAGACAGTATTTACGTTGGTTTATACGAACTTTCCTGCCTTCCTCTGCTTACATGGTCTTCTATGAACGTGATGATACTCAGTTACTTAACATTGTTCTTTGAAATTTATCCAGAACTCTACCGAAACGGACCGTAAAACAGAATACGCTACGGCACGCAAGTGCTCTGGCCGTATATGCTTAAATGCTTACCCCCGGGCCGGATAGCTGTTCTTCTATAAAGTACTCAGCTGCATTAAGTGAGTGTCCTTTAACGGTATTAACAGCAAACGCTAAGCCCATTCTTGAAACTGACGGTCGTTTAAGGAGTAGGATCTACCAGTGAAATTGCTAGAATTAGGATGTTCAGTTTTCCTAGTAGCTGATGTTTTGCGGCATCATTTGAAATGAGAACCCAGGATCTGTAACTCGAGACCGAATATTTGATTACGCCAACCAATTCTGTAACTTGGTTATACGGATTGTGTATCGAGTTACCAGTCAAGACTTACCATTTAACTCATAGTACTATTCAACCAATCGAAGTACGTTGCTGAAAGGAAAGTGACGCAGTTCGTAATCATTAAAGGTATAGTATACCACATGCACTCATTTTCCTTAGTTTTCATTCCTGTACTGCAAAGGAGAGAGGAAAAAAAAAAGGAATGGAATAATCGAAAACTCGAAGTTTTACTCTTGGCTAGACGAGTAGAATGTTCGCACGCCTAAACGGAAAAATACTGCTCGGACTGTAGTGCATTGATGTGCTGGTGTTCTTCTGTGTCCACAATTATCACTAGATATCGAATTCAGTAGGCCTTTTCTTCTACGATTGCGTGAATAACGTAGCTTCTAAGACTTCAGTCGACATTGGCGTGGACCTCCAGCATAGGTAATTGTGCTTAAATTTCCTAGAATGAAACAGCCGTCCCTGATCACCTCTGTAGAATCTGTCTTGACCATGGACATCGATATCTTTATTAGTTCCTTTACAGAAACAGTTCCGAACACTAACAGAACAGATACCGAACAGTGCTGTGATTTAAGTCTACGTGCTTTTCCATGACGTTGTTATACTTATTTCTCATGCATTTTGTTGAGCGAATCGTACTTACCTTTCCTTACTTAGCGAGTGTAATGGATAATAGATTTCTTTATGTTTAATATCAGCATCCATATGGGATCCAATTATTGGAAAATCCGTAGGCAACCATAGGTGCACAGTATCCAATCACTCAGCAAGCGCCCCTGCATATGTAATTTAGAAACTGGACAAAATCAGGTAAAATACGAAAAAATAATTATAAACTGGAATGGCAAATAAAGAACGTCCCCTTTCGTTTACCTTTAGAATTCAGTGTGTCTAGTTGACACTTGAACGTGCCGTAAACGACCAACAGCAAAATGGTTGATCAGCGCTGTCTTCAGTAAGACGTCGCAAAAAAATTGTAGCAGCGAATGCTCCAACCCGACGCGAAAGTGAAGGGGGAAAATTAGTAGCAGGTCAACGAGCACTCCGCAGTGACAACGTGTATGTAGCGTCTCCCGCCTCTCGTGAGTAGTGTGTTGATGGCGGAGGTGCTGCGAGAATGACACAGGTTGCAATAAAATGACGTATCTAGATTTTGAATCTAATTTTAATTACTCTGTAAGTCGTTGCACACTCATGACACAGTCATTTTCCCAGTGAAGCGCCGAGCAGTCGAGGATGACGAAAAACGAACAAAAATGGTTTAATGTAGACGTGTACAACGTTAGAGGACACCGAAACTTACATTTACCCGGCCACACAGACCCTAACCAAAGGAATAACAAAACGATGGAAAATGTTTTCTAGCATAATAAACCAAATCACAAAACGAAATCTAACGCCTTCATGCTTAAACCACCAGTACTGCCAAGAAATTTTCGATCTCAAAGTACGAATCCCCTGCATCTTAAGTGCCTGTGATCCTTACAACTCCTGTCCGTAGCTACTGTGATTGCCATCACATCCAGTCTGGGTAGGGGAACATCGACATTCTGCTAACGCTACACAGTCTTGTTGTGCTAACATCAACTAACGGAGAAAATAAACCTGTTGTTTTAAACATGGTGTCCAAAGGAAGACTAGCGACCAGTTCCACATTGAGTTAGTAATGTCATCTATTTCTGAACCATAAGGTGTCTGAAAGGCTTAACAATAATGATTCCGTGTTTGTCGATTGAGTTTTTAAGGAAGGAATCAATCTTAATCTTTGGTCGTTTAATTGCAAACGGACAACTTTTTGAAACGATTCTTTTACCTCGTAACATAATACAGGGTGTCCCAGGAGGAATGGTCAGTATTCAGGAATATAACAGAAACAATCATTCGAAGCAAAAAAATCTAATAAACAGGGGTAAGTTGTATGGACCAAAACAAGGAAAAATTGTTTAGTAAACACGGTTTATAATGTACATATCTTAAGAGCTATGAGCACTTGTTCAATAGAAGAGGTGTGTTTCACAGGAGCGAAGAAGTATGAGTGCTCATAGCATTCAAGGTCTGCATTTTAGGGCTTATGTTTACTAGACCTTTTTGCTTCGAGTAATCGTTACTGACTTACCCCTGAATATTGTCCATTTCTCCTGGGACACTTTCTATTCTACAGTTTGTTAAAATTGCATCACTGAGGAGAATACACGTGACCTAAATGTACTTTGCTTTGCTCTTCAAGCTAGCTGCCAGAAAACACGTAAATAAATAGGATTTCAAAGTTTCACAATATCTCTGACCTTGGGAATTCAGTATCTTGTATAAACTTCACGATCTTTAACTTCTGTGACATGAAATCAAAGAGGCACCGGGGAATTTCTCTCACACGGTATGTACCTGAATCCACAAATTAATAGTGACTGCTGGTAAACGGGCAAGTTGTCGACCAATCATATTCCAGGCAAGAGCGATGGTTGACCTGTCAGAGAAACTTGCAGTTGACGAGAGCTATTGGTACACTGCGTTTTTCGATGAAAGCTTGCAAGTACGTGGGGCATATACCTGCTGAACGGGGCGTATACCTGCTGAAATGTGGTCGTCTAAAAGAGGAATGTGCAACCTCCATGACATAGCGGTTGCATCTAGAATGCTCTCATTAGGGCTGAGATTGCTAGCTGTATCTAGCGTCAACCCAAACCATAGAACGTGGCGTTTGTCCACTATACCACTTTACAATGCAGAATATCATATGTCATTCACTACGGTAGTATCCAAGATTTGTGCGGCCGTCACTGTAGGGCAAGAATAAACAGGACTCGCCTGTAAACATTCCGTTTTGCCACTCAGCACGCCAGCTGCGGCGTTCACATACATATTCTAGTCTGAAGCTTGTATGCCGATACAATAACGCTGTGGCACTATGGTCCGTAGCAGACGGGCTCGAATCGTCGACACAGATGGCTTCACATCAAGTGCTCCAGCGTCCAGCTTATATTGCGGACAGAGCAGCACGGTCTGATGTGATTATGTTTTGTCTTCAACGTCCATTAGTAATTGCGTTGCATCCGTAAATCTGTCACTGTCATATCAACATTTTTTTTAATAAGAGGTGGAGCCCCTCCAAGCCGACACCGGCACGATGGCTAACACAAAAGGTCTACTGCCATCTCTGCAAAAGGGTTGGTTTTCGCTAGAATTAGGTCTCGCAGGATGTGGGTACTGCGGTGTTTGCGTACGTCTGGTTAAGGTTAACCATTAATATGCGCTCACCTGGAGATAGACTGTGTCGAAAGATGAACGAAGGACAACGGTTTTGAAGGGCTGAGAGTAAAAAGTGCCAAGGCAAGAGCCAAGGGAAAAACACCTCTGCGATAGTTGGGTCGGGTCGTAAGAGCAGTAGCGGTTTTCTTGCTGCCTGCGTCAGGTAATGCAAGGGTAGGCTTTGTTAGTAATGGGTATCATGCAGGTCGATACCTTCGACGTTGTGCGGTGGTGTTACTCGGCGGCTGCCGCTGGGTGCCGGTGTTGATTTCTCGGTTAGCGTCAGCATACCTGTAACAGTTAGTTTCATCATTATTTGGTGTCCGATAGGTCATATATCAGATTCACAGTGTAGGGTAATGTTGGAGGTTTGTTTATGTGTCAGTGTGCGAGCTTGTCGGTTTCCCTGCTGTAGTCTGTTGGTCGGCTCTAGTAGCAGCTGGCATATCCAGTCAACTTTGTTGATATGAAGGACTTGCCGACGTTTGTCGCTTGTTGATGTATGTTAGCTTGCCACAGGTGGTTATGCCCTAGCTAGTAGTGTCTTTGGCCGCTTATGCTTCCAGCTGCGTGGCGGGTTTTTAAAATACTTCCTTGAGGATTTCAAGGCGGTACTCTTTGTGAAGATCCACGGTGCAGGTGTAGCGTAGAGCGTTGCTAATGATACGTAGCACTTTGTCCTGTATGATCTGCGCAGACGGGTAGGAGCTGGGTATCCCCAGGCGGGAGCTGCGTGCGCCATCAGAGGTCTAATCAGTGTCATGCATATGGACCTCGACACCCTCCCATTCAGTGTACTTTCCCTGATCATTGGGTAGAGTTGTCTGAGCCTCGCGTGCGCTCTGTTTGCAACGTACTCGATGCGGTCTCCCCATGTAAGTTTCCGATCCAGCCAGACACCAAGATATATGACTTCCTCTCGGAAATGTATCGGGTGTGTATGTAGTGTCTACAGTGTTGATATTTGCACACTTCGCACTTGTCGATGTTTACTTTAATACGCCATCGTTCCAACCAAGGCTCGGCAGTTCTGAGTGTCGTCTGTATTCGTTAATTTATGTTCGACGGTTTCCAGTCATGCGCAAGGATGGCTGTGTCATCCGCGTAGGTGAGTATCGTCGTGTTTTGTGTTGCTGGAACCCCATTAATATACAGATTGAACAAGATGGGGCCCCAGGATGCTTCTGTCAGGTACTCCAGCTTGGATACCGTGTTGTGTTGATTGTTTGCCCTGCACGTCAGTGTTAAAACATCTGTTCGTGAGGTATGAGTGTATGAGACGTACGAGTCCGTCCGGGAAACCAACTTAGCTTAGTTTGCGTATAAGGCCGTTGTGCCAGAGACAGTCGGAAGCTTTTTCAATGTCCAGGGACACGACCACTGTGGCTTTGTTAGCGTTGTAGCCGTATGTTACATGTTCGATTACGCAGAAGAGTTGTGTTGTTGAGTAGTGATTCCTAAAGCCGAATTGCTCCGGTCTTAGAGTGTTGTTGGCGATGCAATGCCTAGTGATGCGTTTAAGTATTACCTTCTCAACAATCTTGCTGAGCGAGCACAGCAGACTGATGGGTCGGTAATTATGTAGGAGGGAGTGGTCTTTCCCTGGCTTCTTGAACATCACGGAAGTGTTGGTGTTTTAAGGTTGCAGGAGTTATTTGTGCAAGGTATTCTACGGCTCTCTCCGTGAACTCCTGGAGGACACGGTTTTGAATGCCGTCAGGCCCAGAGGCTTTCCTAGGATTGGTATGCTTGATAGCCCAAGTGATTTCGTTTGTACTAGTGCGTCTGGTTTCGTCGCGCGAGCGCTAGGCTACAAGTCGTGTAATCTTCTGGTCCATTTCAAGTGTGAATACTGGATGTGAAGGAGCGAGATTCGGCATGAAAGACGCTGCAAGTGTTATGGCCATAAGCTCTGACTCCTTCGTCGCGGAGTAAGCTGGGCCATCTGGTCCTTGTTGAGTGGAAATGTAATGTTTCTCCCTGGTGAAGTGTCTGGCTAGCTTCCACACGCCACGACGTGTGGTATCTTGCCCTGCGATTTTCTGCCCCCATTGTTCGTTTCGAAATATTTGTATTTTGTCCCGTTTTATACCCTGGAGTCAGTTGACGCGCAGTTTATAGAACGGGCGCCTGGTACGCTGCCAGTACCTCTTGAGGCGGTTCCTCATTGAAATAAGGCCCAGGATTTCCTGGGGCAGCGCCTTGAAACATGCCCTGTATGTCTATATGACAACCGAAAAGTTATAGTGTGACAATTCCATTTCTCGAAGATCACTCGGTCTATCCCTTTCTAACTCTTCCATACTCCGATACTTCACCGTTCGATACAATGGCTTTTGCTTTTGCAGTTCGTTGGGCGGCTCTTCACTGTCAGCTTGACGTAACACTGATCATTTTAGTCAAAAAAGATGATATTACTGGACCTTCATACATGACGTCTTAGTACTTTAACCGTTTATTGTTATCATATTACGATATTACTGAGTTTGGATTAGTTCGAGCCATTGCGTTGGTTTTTCTGTTAGTCTTAAACGTAATGGTAGAAAAGCGGTACACTCATGCTTACTGGTTTGGATAACGTGAAGTCGCATCTCCCGTGCATGGGGAAGATCAAGACGCGCACCCGTCCCTTAAATTTCCTGTCTGGACTCATCAATAGTGCAACAATTAACTGACCCAACAGTTTTGAAAAATCGTATACAGCCCCTTATCCTTGGATAGTAATGGTCGTTACACTGCATTTACGGGTTTCAGAAGAATCATCCACCGCTTTATTGAGAAACGCGTGTAACCATGCAAAATATCATCCTCAGTGCTTGCGATCACCCCTGTCAGCTTATCGGGTGGTTTCGTGGTTCCGCACACTTTACGCCACACACAGACGTTCTTCTCAATCGTGGAGCTTTCTGAGCACAATATATAACTGACTTCAGGTGAACGATTTAGTTACAGTTTCCGATAAGCTCTTGAATTCTGTGTCAACATGGAGACAGCTTATCGATGTGTCACGGACACCATGTAGGACCTCTCCCTGCTATTTCTATTTTGCGGCCGACCGGTGTGGCCGAGCGGTTCTAGGCGTTGCAGTCTGGAACCGCGCGACCACTACAGTCGCAGGTTCGAATCCTGTCTCGGGCATGGATGTGTTGATGTCCTTAGGTTAGTTAGGTTTAAGTAGTTATAAGTTCTAGGGGACTGATGACATCGGATGTTAAGTCCCATCGTGCTCAGAGCCATTTGAACCATCTACGTTGCGTGCTCAAAGCCACTGTGTAGTCACATGCGCTGGGCATTCTAAAGTCCTCAGGCTTGCCACCAAATGATCACATCGACCGAGTCTGCCCTGTCGTCAGTGAACGATACAGGGCAATCGGGGCGTGTTACTGGGCGGACCATGAAATGTGACAGGGAAGGTGTGGTGAGGTTCGTTATGCCGTCGAATGATGTAATTACTGAACTCCTGTTTTGCCCTCTTTTTCTCGAATTGCGGTGTTGCCCCTACGGAATCTGACATCATTTACACAGGGAAGGAAGGTTGTTACTGTATGTTATAACGAATTGACATCATTATAGGCGTAGCACTATTCCATTACGTGAAGCTGCAAACGTTTAAGAAACTACACGTTGCGTTCTTTTCTTCACCGAGAAAAGGAAAATACGTAAATTAGGCCGGAGAGACGTTAATTTGTGTTCAGATTTTTCCGAATAGGACGTAAGTTTCTTAACCATTGCGCTGTTTCGGTGGATTTTTCCTAGCTGTTGTAGTGGTTCCCATGTCTAGCAAATCAGTAGCAAGAAACATTCATCATGACACTCTGACATATGGATATTGGTTCACATCAGTGTACGTATATCCAAAATAAAATTCTCACGTCAGACTTGTGTCTCGTCAAAGGTGTATATTGTCAAACCTTTTTGGCTCACAAAAATATATACTGTCCAGGGCATCGCCACACAAAGGAGTCTACAAAACTCGGCTCAGCAACCGCAGAAGGTCCAGCCAGAGTTTTTATCCTCCGCGGGCACACCTGTGCCGGCAGAGGGAGGGGGCCGCCCATTGGCATTTCCGCCAAGTCGATCCGCAGGTATTCGCAGCGCAGCGATTGCGACATTGCCGACGGCACATGTGCTCGGCCGCAACCCTTACATCATCCACCGTCACTTCACCTTTACTGAGTTCAGCAGCTGTAGGCAGTGTTGCCACGACAATAATTACTTCACAGATGCATCTGATTGCTTACAGTACCTTTTACCTCGACACTAACCAGAGTACAATATCTTTAGTTCCTAGTGCTGCAGTGGTCCTCACTCTCTGCCACAGTGTTCATGTCTTTGTAAACTTTTCGATCTATTACCATCAAATACGAGACCCAGAGTTGATCCCTGGTACCGCTAAGAATTTTCGCTTGATAGGAGGTCGCTGACCGGTTCTATTCAACCTCGAGGGAACATTTTTGAAATTACTTTGAGAAACGTGGCTCTCTGGAGCGTCATACGAATGGCTGCCCTATTTCAAAAAAATGTTCAAATGTGTGTGAAATCGTATGGGACTTAACTGCTAAGGTCATCAGTCCCTAAGCTTACACACTACTTAACCTAAATTATTCTAAGGACAAACACACACCCATGCCCGAGGGAGGACTCGAACCTCCGCCGGGATCAGCCGCACAGTCCATGACTGCAGCGCCCTAGACCGCTCGGCTAATCCTGCGCGGCACTGCCTTATTTCACTGTTTGGCAGGCCAAGTGCGGAAATAGTTTACTGTTATATATAACTGAACAATTTTGATGTGAAAGACACTGATGGTCCTGGTAATGGTGATCAATAACATTCTAGTCTCTCTGAACTTTTCGATCTGTCGCTATTCCGAGTCTAGTTCTGTGATTGAACAATCTGTTATGTAGGGCTTCGATCTACTTGGAGCGATGGTAAAACATTATTGTAAACACAAGCGCCTCCAGTTGTGCCGTATATTAATCGTCAGTCAGTAGCCATGCTCAGAATCTACCACTGACCTGTCTCGTGCTTGTTACGCCGTAAACTGCACGTTTTCTAAATATAAAATACATTTTAATGCATGTTCACACTGACACTGACCGTGCAGGTGAACAGAATCTTTCATGAAGTGAGATAGAGCTACGTTCGAGCTGGTTCGCGTATCAGGTACATGTACGACGTGTTCCGAAGAATATTTCGTCCAGTCAGGCAGTGAACCGTTAGTCTCGTCCCACTGCGGCTTATCTCCTTCACGTACCAGATGTTTGGTTTTAATCCGTTAAAAACTCTCCAGTCGTCCATATTGTCATGGAATAGTTTTGGAAACTCTGGAAACACATTCTGGTATTATTTTCCTACGGCGTTTCTCTTTCCTGTGGAAGGTTCCGTTGGCAGTTGTCTAAATTTGAATTCTGTAGATGTATGCGTGGGTTGCGTGAACTCCGTACCGCATATATTCGTGTTTCTGTAGGAGTCAATGACGTTGTGCTAGCAAGATATTCAGCTAGATTAGTTTTGAAATGGCCTGAAAACCAACCTAGGCTGCCCGCTGAACTGGACCTTTGATTCCTAATCCGATGGACATCTGAGCTCCCTGTCTATCCTATAAGCGCGCTGCAGCATAAGCTACACGAGCAGGTCTTCTAGGAACATGGCCTATTCTACTAAATACACTAACGAAAATGAAAAATGTTGTATCACTAGGCGCCAGATCGATATTTATCAAACTCTCCGGTGATGTTCATCACATAACAGACATTAAATGAACGTTTCCGTACACACTAAACTGATGTTCTCCATCGCCATCAGTGTGGGGATTCACCCCAAAGGGCACGAATATACTTTCGTATTCGTTTTGGTATGTAAGCAGTAGCTTCCGAATGTCATCTCGAGGGATTTCTTGTCATGCGTGAAACACATTCTCTGTCAGTTCATGCAGGTTGCTGCTTAGAGGTTGATGTGAAAGTCTACATCTTCTCATTGCATCCCAGACTTGCTTTACGGGTGATACATAAAGAGACTGAGCACGCCAGCCAATGGTCCGTACACTCATCAAGGCGTTTGTGGTGTGAACTGTAATGTGAGGTCTTGCATTATTCTGCTGGAATGTGCAACTTGGTGCCCCAACCATGAAGAATATAGCAAAAAGGTTTACCATTTTTGCGATATATAGAGTAATATTCAGCCTCCCTTCAGCAGTTACCAAATCTGCTATCTTGTCATATCCAATGGCTCCCCACAGTTTGATTTCGGGACATGGAGAGGTATTGTCCATCCTGTAATATTGCTCAAGTGTGTGGGACCCATACCAAATAGTAATAGGAGAAGATATTGAACATACAGACCGAATGGCACCATGAATGGTCACAGGTTTGTTTGATCCGTGGGATAGTGTCAGAGATGATGAAAGAACTGAACTGGCAGCCTCCTTAAGATAGACAAAAGCTATCCCAAGAATGCCTGTTAACAAAATTTCAAGAAACGGCTTCAAACGAGGCTCTAGGAATATACTACAAACCCCTACATATCGGTCCCATACGAATCGTGAGGGCAAGATTAGAGTAATCGCAGCGCTGCATACATGAATGGGACGGGAAAAGCCCTAATAACTGGTATAATGTGACTCACCCTGTGCCATGCACTTCACAATGGTTCACAGAGTGCAGATATAGATCTAGCTGCTGTCATGAGACCACGTCGTCTGTTTCCAGTCAGTAAGCTGCAACCAACTGTCTATGTGATCTGCCACTACGATGCTCTCATGTCCCTCACCCCAAAGACTCGCCCGTTCTCAGAGTTAGTTAGATGGCGATATGCTGGCACGTGCACTTCTTCTGGGAGTGGTATGTTACGATCCGCAGCTGAAATGTTCCAGTAACGTTACACACACCCAATGGACATCATGTACTCACACCATTCTTCATATGTATGAAAGGATACTTTTGTGTGTTGAAAGTACTGAAAATAACTTCGCATAACAATGAAATTTTAATCGACATATCCCTCAAAGATGAAACAGTGGATTATCAATTTAGTAGTGTCAGCTCAAGGTTTTCGTGGTATTTTCTGTCAGTGCATTTATTATTCGCTGTTAGCTGTCAGGAAATGAGAAGCGCCCTAACACTATTTGGTCAAAGAATTGCACAGCATCAGAGACGTGGTAAAGAATTAGTGAGGACTCGCCTGATGGTGGCTGTAGCACCGCGTAAACGGTACTCGTGTTACACTCCCAATGAACAAGCGGTCCTGCTCGCCTGGAGGTTGTTTCGCCGCCGGACCCGCCCATTCTTCTCCCCGGACGCGGACGGAGCAGCCTCCGAAACAAAGGAGACGCTGCCGTCGAACTGCACAAATACTCCGGGGGCGGCACTAAATTGGATGACGGCCGCTAAATCCGATTCGCATTTCGCCGCTTCAGTTAATTAGGGCTGTGCTATAAGTAGGTTCTTCTCCAAGTCGCACTTTCGGTGGAAATTCGCAGAATACGACTTGCTGAGTCACTGCCAAGTTGTGCTGGCGGCGGCGGCGACGGCGGTACATACGTATGTTTCTGCAGCAGCTGAGTTCGAGATGGGGAGGGGGTGAGAGAGAGAGAGAGAGAGAGAGAGAGAGAGAGAGAGAACGAACGAACTTGTTATTTGTCTTATGTTTGGCAGTTGGTTCACCTGCTAAGGCGGTAAGAACCGCTCGGGGGCGATACGCATTTAGATAGACAGGAGAATACTCAAGCACTGGACAGATTGTGGGATTAGAAGTGTGAACTAGCGTCTTTTCTTTTTCTTCGTTTCTACTTTCTCTTTCCATTGTCTCCTTAGTGGAATATTAATAGCAAGACAATATTTTTTTTCTTTATTTTGAGGCAGTAACTTATTTTCAATGCATATTTTATTTACTGTTCATCACGGTTGTGGTAACTCCAAGCTAAGCCCTCAGTAGCTTTCGAGTGGCCAATGAAATATTACGACGTACATTTTAGGGCTTCGTAGCTGCGTATCAGTCTGTTAAGACCTTTTTTCTCAGGAGCAACTAGAGGCATCAGGTTGTAATTTATGTCACATCTAGCATCTACAGTCCATCAGCGGTGTAAAAAGATTTAAGACTCGAAGGAAACGCAAACAAAAGATAGGGCCGTCTATTAAGGCCGCTTTTCTGGAGGACGAATAGAAGTATCAAGCTCAAATTTACGTATGTCGATTATTTAGGCATATGGTCCTTTGGCACTGTAAAAATGTAAGCTCCGAAGTCAACGTCGTCAAAAGATATGGCCATTTATAACTCATAATGTCCGTATTTAACCTAAGAGATAAATCACTGAGGCTAGTGTTCATTGTCTAAAAGGCATCTGGATGTCGTGAGTACACGCGAAATCGCAGAGTGCATGCGGCACGTATGGTCGTTTGAGGTATACACATAACCGTAGTAAGCAGTTTGTTTCTGATGATTAAAGATGTCAGAGTTACTACATGCTTAGTTCCGGTGGAGCGTAGTTTATTGGCAGCTCCGAGTGACATACAACACCAAACTATATACCTGAGTGTGAGTGATGAAAACGTACTTTAGACGTAAGTTCCTCGCAAAAGAACGAAATTTACTGAAATAACTATGAAATTGAGTACTTGTCAGCAAACAGTAAAGATGTTGTACGAAATGTGACGTTCTGGATTGCGCAAGCTGCAAAGAACTACCGCTGGTACCCGGAAAACACAGACAGAAAAAAGTCGAAACTTGAAAATGGCTGCTATTCGGTAAATGTCACCGACTTGATGTTAGAAGAGAGATGACTGTAAACATTAAAAGTATGTAGGAAACAAATCAGAAATGTACATTGAGGAACGAGAACGGTATGGCCATCTGTTTATAGGGTGTTGGCCCACGTTTAGATAGCAGCGATTCTGCGTGACAGATTTGACAAGTCCCCCGTAGTTTCCAGAGGTATTTGGCACCAGATATGGTCCCGCATGTGTCCCTTCGGTTTCAGATAAGGATAATTTGGTGGGCAGGACATGAATGCGATTCACTATTAACCTCCTTAGAGCACTTCAGCATGACTCTTGCATGTAATACCGACAGGGTCCTGCTGGAAGACACCACCGTCGCGCGAGAAGACATCAGGGCAGGAAGGGCTGCTGATGGTCCGCAATAATGTTCACGTAGTCCATAGCTGTCGTGGTGACGCCGATTACTACCTCACATCCCATAGAAGTCCAACTACACTATTGGCCATTAAAATTGCTACACCACGAAGATGACGTGCTACAGACTCGAAATTTAACCGACAGGAAGAAGATGCTGTGATATGCAAATGACTAGCTTTTCAGAGCAAGTTGGCAACGGTGGCGACACCTACAACGTGCCGACATGAGGAAAGTTTCCAACCGATTTCTCATACACAAACAGCAGTTGACCGGCGTTCCCTGGTGAAACGTTGCTGTGATGTCTCGTGTAAGGATGAGAAATGCGTACCATCACGTTCCCGACTTTGATAAAGGTCGGGTTGTAGCCTATCGCGATTGCGGTTTATCGTATCGCGACATTGGTGCTCGCGTTGGTCGAGATCCAGTGACTGTTAGCAAAATATGGAATCGGTGGGTTCAGGAGGGTAATACGGAACGCCGTGCTGGATCCCAACGGCCTCGTATCACTAGCAGTCGAGATGACAGCATCTTATCCGCATGGCTGTAACGGATCGTGCAGCCACGTCTCGATCCCTGACTCAGCAGATGGGGACGTTTCCAAGACAACAACCATCTGCACGAACAGTTCGACGACGTTTGCAGCAACATGGACTATCAGCTCGGAGACCGTGGATGCTGTTACCCTTGAGGCTGCATCACAGACAGGAGCGTCCGTGATGGTGTACTCAACGACGAACCTGGGTGCACGAATGGCAAAACGTCATTTTTTCGGATGAATCCAGATTCTGTTTACAGCATCATGATGGTCGCATCCGTGTTTGGCGACATCGCAGTGATCGCACTTTGGAAGCGTTTATTCGTCATCGCCATACTAGCGTATCACCCGGCGTGATGGTATGGGGTGCCATTGGTTACACGTCTCGGTCACCTCTTGTTCGCATTGACGGCACTTTGAACAGTGGACGTTACATTTCAGATGTGTTACGACCCTTCATTCGAGTCCTGCGAAACCCTACATTTCAGCAGGATAATGCACGACCACATGTTGCAGGGTCTGCACAGGCCTTTCTGGATACAGAAAATGTTCTACTGCTGCCCTGGCCAGCACATTCTTCACATCTCTCACCAACTGAAAACGTCTGGTCAATGGTGGCCGAGCAACTGGCTCGCCACAATACGCCAGTCACTACTCTTGATAAACTGTGGTATCGTGTTGAAGCTGCATGGGCAGCTGTACCTGTACACGCCATCCAAGCTCTGTTTGACTCAATGCCCAGGCGTATCAAGGCCGTTATTACGGCCAGAGATGGTTGTTCTGGGTACTGATTTATCAGGATCTATTCACCCAAATTGCGTGAAAATGTAATCACATGTCAGTTCTAGTATAATATATTTGTCCAATGAATACCCGTTTATCATGTGCATTTCTTCTTGGTGTAGCAATATTAATGGCCAGCAGTGTAAATGTCTCCCTTAAAATCACACTGCCCCTACCGGGCTGAAGCCTTGGTGCAGTGCATATTTCCAGCAGCCGCTCGCCTGGATAACTCGGTATCTGGACGCGACCACGGTGGAGAAGGATCGTGATTCACGTGATCAGCCGACACGTTTCCACTGACCCATGGTCCTGTCTCGTTGATCCGGTGCACCGTGCAATAGTAACTGGCGATCTCGTTGGATCTGTATGGGAACGCGTCGGTTGCGGAGCTCCGTGTTCAGCAATGTGCGCTGAACGTTGTGCTCCGGAGCAGTTTTGTCCGTACCGGCGTTGTACTCCGACGTCAGGTCAACCATACATCGACGCCTACCCTGCCTTGTAGAGCAGGGAAGCCTCCGCCCTCCGCGTTCTGTGATGAGGCGTGGACGTCTTCAACACCGCGTCGGCTAATAGCAGTTCCACCGCCCTGCAACCACTCTCCATGGGCGCTCACAGCAGTCACACGCCAACAGCCGACCAGTTCCGCTGTTTCCGAGATGCTAGATCCCAGGCGCCGAGTCACAACAATCGACCTTTTGTCACAGACACTTATATCAGTGGATTTTCCTATTTGCTGTCGTCGCTAGAATGATTCACCATTCGTCTTTGCTCCGCTTATATACAGGGTTATTACAAATGATTGAAGCGATTTCACAGCTCTACAATAACTTTATTATTTGAGATATTTTCACAATGCTTTGCACACAAATACAAAAACTCAAAAAGTTTCTTTAGGCATTCACAAATGTTCGATATGTGCCCCTTTAGTGATTCGGCAGACATCAAGCCAATAATCAAGCTCCTCCCACACTCGGCGCAGCATGTCCCCATCAGTGAGTTCGAAAGCATCGTTGATGCGAGCTCGCAGTTCTGGCACGTCTCATAGTAGAGGAGGTTTAAACACTGAATCTTTCACATAACCCCACAAAAAGAAATCGCATGGGGTTAAGTCGGGAGAGCGTGGAGGCCATGACATGAATTGCTGATCATGATCTCCACCACGACTGATCCATCGGTTTTCCAATCTCCTGTTTAAGAAATGCCGAACATCATGATGGAAGTGCGGTGGTGGACCATCCTGTTGTAAGATGAAGTCGGCGCTGTCGGTTTCCAGTTGTGGCATGAGCCAATTTGCCAGCATGTCCAGATACACGTGTCCTGTAACGTTTTTTTCGCAGAAGAAAAAGGGGTCGTAAACTTTAAGCCGTGAGATTGCACAAAACACGTTAACTTTTAGTGAATTGCGAATTTGCTGCGCGAATGTGTGAGGATTCTCTACCGCCCAGATTCGTACATTGTGTCTGTTCACTTCACCATTAAGAAAAAATGTTGCTTCATCACTGAAAACAAGTTTCGCACTGAACGCATCCTCTTCCATGAGCTGTTGCAACCGCGCCGAAAATTCAAAGCGTTTGACTTTGTCATCGGGTGTCAGGGCTTGTAGCAATTGTAAACGGTAAGGCTTCTGCTTTAGCCTTTTCCGTAAGATTTTCCAAACCGTCGGCTGTGGTACGTTTAGCTCCCTGCTTGCTTTATTCGTCGACTTCCGAGGGCTACGCGTGAAACTTGCCCGCACGCGTTCAACCGTTTCTTCGCTCACTGCAGGCCGACCCGTTGATTTCCCCTTACAGAGGCATCCAGAAGCTTTCAACTGCGCATACCATCGCCGAATGGAGTTAGCAGTTGGTGGATCTTTGTTGAACTTCGTCCTGAAGTGTCGTTGCACTGTTATGACTGACTGATGTGAGTGCATTTCAAGCACGACATACGCTTTCTCGGCTCCTGTCGCCATTTTGTCTCACTGCGCTCTCGAGCGCTCTGGCGGCAGAAACCTGAAGTGCGGCTTCAGGCGAACAAAACTTTATATGAGTTTTTCTACGTATCTGTAGTGTGTCGTGACCATATGTCAATGAATGGAGCTACAGTGAATTTATGAAATCGCTTCAATCATTTGTAATAGCCCTGTACTTTCCTCAGCGCATCACGTGTGCTTAACGCCATAAGGCGGCATTCAGTTTTGCGATGGGCAGTCGTCATAATGTTTTGCCCCTTCAGTGTGTGTCAGTTAATGTGTCATATGGCTAGAAATGCGCTCTATCAAAACTACGGTTCGATAGTTTCGGTACACTACATAAATGGCATAGTAAATGGCAGGATTACCGGTAGTATGGGTAGAATTAGTAGGGAAGGGAACGTAAATGAAAGTGCAAGACAGAAACTGGGAACCGACAGCTGCTCCCTCCCTCCCTCCCCCCCGTTCTTCTTAACATAATTACAACCACACATATTTCACTGTTAGTCCATTGTCTATTTTATATTCTTGCAATTTATGAGTAGTAAAAAATTAGTTGATCGAGTAACTTCTGCGCTTTCATGTAACTAAGCAATTACTTTTTATGCAAGTACAGTTTACATGCACAAACAAAAAATAATTGAATATAATCATTGTTGTTACTTTGTACTCTACAGAACATTCTTCATAATGATCAAAGGCAAGATTTTCCTTTTATTATTGACAAATACCACAATTCGTTATACATAACAGAAGCATGTTTAAACTGTAAATGCATCAAAAGTAGTTGCTTGGTTACATGAAAACGCAGAAGTTACGCGATCAACTAATTTTTTACTACTCATAAAATGCAAGAATATGAAATAGACAATGGACTAAGAGTGAATTATGTGAAAAAGTTCGACGAAGTATTGAAGCGATGTCTGATATATTTTTGTTGTGGTTTTTTTATTTTAACTTTTAGTCGAGGAGTTTCCGTTTTCTAACGCTATATGAGGAATCTGTATTGTTTTCTTTCAAAATGGTTCAAATGGCTCTGAGCAATATGGGACTTAACTTCTGAGGTCATCAGTCCCCTAGCACTTGGAACTACTTAAACCTAACTAACCTAAGGACATCACCCGCATCCATGCGCGAGGCAGGATTCGAACCTGCGACCGGAGCAGTCGCGCGGTTCCAGACTGTAGCGCCTAGAACCGCTCGGCCACTCCAGCCGGTTGTTTTCGTTATTTTTTTTACTACAAAGTCCCTCTGTATTATGTTACATATCAAAAATTTTCAAATAAAACCTGAATAAAGCATTGAATATTTTCAATTTTCATGTAAATATGTTAACTTTTAAGTAACAGACAGGAGGATGAGCATGTGGAACAAAAATGTTTCGTAAGTTACATGGTCCTTTGTATACCCTCATTCATTTTCTAGGTAGTTCACTGCTTCCGGTTCGTAGGGGACTTTACTAAGACACCGATCGCATATGTAAAGAAAGCGATCGCTATGAGGTAACGCCCGATACGTATGCAGCACACCTAATGAGCACGTAACACGGGTACGATCTTAATTGAACAAAGCTTCTACAAAAACTCGTAGTCCACAGTTACTTATGACACTCTACGGCTGCTTACAGTAGTTTCACAACTCTTCATATGGCGCAGTGAATAACATAGGAAAAATTTTAAAAGTATACCAAAATTTCTTTGAACGTTCATATATTTCAATAGCTAAATCAGAAACACAGATAGTTGATAACGACAATAATGCCAGCTGAAGTGGATAACATCGTTCGAGGTGTAAACAAATGAAAGGCGCTCTGGACATAATAAGGTTTCAGTTTCAATGTTAATCGTGGAAGCAAAATAATGCAGGAGGAAGTCGAAAAACGCTTTATATACTTTCTACTGAGGGCGACAATACACCAAAACGGGTAAGGCTGTAATTCTATTTCATATTAAGGAGCCAGACAAGACAAAAAAAAAACAAAGGCGTATCAGCATCCACTCCGTAATATAAGATATTCACTTCAATTATCACCAGCCATGTATATTTTTAAACATGTTTAAAGGAACAAACTGACTTTAGCAGTTCATAGAAATGGAACATTTGACAGTTGTAGAATAAACAGTAGAATGGAGCAAGGACTGTGAATTCTCACCCCGTCTAGGATTCATAGATTTTCAGAAAGCTAGCAAAATGTAGTTCATTGATATCGGTGAAGTTGCTGGACGATTTTCCTGAAGAGCGACAGAACATGTTAACTCAGTTTCTGAAACAATTATTTTTGTTCATGAAAATAAAAGGTCTTGTATTCGATGGAATTTAGCGGAGCATTAAGCCATTGTTAAATTGAGTTTTGTCTGCAGGAACGGGAACATTAATATTTAAAGATCACGATGGACGAATGGCTTGGTTTACTTTAGGAACACCAAATAGCACCTTACGTATTTTTGACATTGCTGCGCCTGATGTATGAAGCTGCCTCTACAAACTGCTTTAGTGTACGCTGCACGCGAGTTGACGGTTTTGTAAGTTTTTTAAGTATACTTACGAGTGTGGCAACTGAAAATGACCCGGTAATCAAGTCCATTTGGCATACATATCTGGATTAGAGATATTGGTTTACGATTTGGATGTTGTCAACAAGATCTAATTTTTTAGGTCATAGTTTTATTTTATCTTCATGTGTGGGTCTACAGCCTGTACGATAAGACCATTTTAAATATCAATCTCATGATGTGTTTTATTTCATCATATATAACATTACATCACAGGCCAGGTTCGGCCTTGACCGTGTTCAAATGTTGTTACATATGACATGTGTATCACCGACCCAAGTGTATTTGAAAATGGCCGTAGGCCGAAATCGGTCAGTAATGTAATGTAGTACATGGTAAACTAAAGCTTATCTTGTATAAAGAATTTTCCATTATTTTGGGCTCTGATTACACATCTGCTGTAAGATGCTTGATTACAGGTTTCGTTTTCATTGCACATGATACAATGTTTTCCAGGATAAGATTAAATGTTTATCGGTCCTCGAAACTCTTAGAGAACAAAGAGATTAAATTATAAAACTCGGAGGATGACCGTGGTCGTCTTAATTTCTGATCGAAATGCCATACAGGCCTCGTAGTTCAGAAACAATTTAACTGTGGGTGTTTGGGGAAACATTGTGTACTGTATATATCGAAATAGTCAGCAATCAGTTGCATAAAAGAAATTTTATTTCTTCAACCGGTTTCAGAACCTTAGTGGCCTTCTTCAGAAGGTTAGAGCCATTGCATTATTTATGAGTGTCAGCAATAAAATAATGCGATGGTCATAGCCTTCTGAAGAAGGGGAAAAAGGTGCCAGAAACATTTTAAGAAAATAAATTTCATCTATGCAACTGGTTGCTAATTATTTCGATATACACAACTACAGTCGCTGAAGATAGATAAAATACTAAAATACTGTGTATTATGTTAACTAATCAAGAAACATTGGTTGGATGTGAGCCTGCTTTCGGTTCTCGGGAAGTCCGCTCCAGTAATAAGAGAGAAATAGTTTTGAGAGTCATTAATGAGTTACTATCGTACGTTTTTCATTTCAAAGTTAAAAGCTGCCTTTGATAAGGTGATTAAAGCTATTCTGAAAATGAGATTTTTCGACTGCTTCCCATCATACTCTGTGCCATGTAATTATTTTACCCTCGCTGGCTTATTTGCTAATTATTTTGACAGCATTGACACTTATGATTGACTGTCCCGGATGAACTCCCAGTCAACCAACAAACGCGGTGGCATAAACATGCTCATTTTCCTTCAAATTCAGGTTACGCTGAAACAAAATTTTATTCTGCTTCTATTTATGAAGTCAGCTTCTCTTCTCTCTTGCCTGTAGTAGTGATTTCCCTCGTGTCTTATTGTCGTTGTACAGCGACAAAAGAAAATTCTGCTTACCTCTCAGTTTGTGAAAAGTTTCACTGATTTGCTATGTGCAGGAGCTAAATGAAATGGGCGTGGTGTAAGAATTTTAGAAACACAAAACGGGACAGGACGAAAGCTCTCCAAAAATATTCTACTTACTAGATGTTTTACATGAGTTACTACAGCATATCTCTAACTTTTTTTGAAAATGTACGCATGTGAGATTCGTAAAGGCTGGCGAAAAAGTAGCCAGCAATAGAACTGGATATTTTTTTTAATTGCACACACGTAGTAATTGGAGCACATAATTGTTCATAGCATATGGTTTTGTATTTTCTTCAATGTTGTGGTATGTAATATCCGTCCTAGGCAAAAACAGATGTTGTTTGCGTATATGCTGCAGATTGTGTAAGGTGCATAATGAAACGTTAGAAAGTTGAACGAGCTCCCCTCAGAGAAAAATTCATGGAAAGATAAATATTTAATGCTCTATACGGCAGATGAGATTTTAATTTTTGAGCGACCCCTAATGCCCAGGTGAACTGCTTCTGCTAACACAAATGAATTTACTCAAAGACAACAAGCTAACGTATATTTTAAAGTGAAGTCTCGCAGTCCACGGCGCAAAAGACATGTAATCGCTGCGTATAATCGAGACTTGTGTCTACGTAAACTATCCGAAAGTGTAGATAATGCGGAACGTGTTTGGTGACTTGGGAATCATGCTTTAAAATATGGATATGCAGACTGTTTGCAGCATTTAGATATGTCAGCTCGCAGTACGTACGACTTGGTGTAATGCGCTAGTTTTACGAGGATTACTCTCTTTCTTTTTTTCGTGTTCTTCTTCCTTTACACATACTTTGCTACATATTTCCACCCTTCGTATCTTTCTTCCTTTCAGCTGCTTGTCTTTTACAGCTCCTAAATTTCTGTTTTGAGTGCTTGCGTAAGAGATCTCAACTGTCTGAGCAATCCGATCCTACCAGAGACTCCAGCTTTCAAGGTAACATGAAAAGACTCGTATATGAGATGAGATGTGAAACCTCAAAACCGTAGTCGTCGCCAGAATTAGGACCTAGGCTCCGAATAACAGTATCACGAAACAGCGCTGCAAAGAAATACTCCTGGTACGTGCGTGAAGCACAGCACTATATACGGAACAAGTGTCATCAAATGGTTCAAATGGCTCTGAGCACTATGAGGTCATCAGTCCCCTATAACTTAGAACAACTTAACCCTAACTGACCTAAGGACATCACACACACCCATGCCCTAGGCAGGATTCGAGCCTGCGACCGTAGCGGTTGCGCGGTTCCAGGCTGAAGCGCTCGGCCACACCGGCCGGCTAGTGTCATCAACTTGTGGTTGTTTGTCCCATCGTAATTCCACGTAATGGTTCTGTCGTCTGTTGACCCCAATATATTGTTTGTAATGACGGCTACCACTCTTAGGCAATAACCGAACGATTCCTTTCGCGAAGGACAGTATGCGAAAATAGATTGTGACAATGCTCTGTCGGTGAGCGAGCAATGATCGACAGTTAGTATGACCACTTGACACTTTCCACAGAAAATATTCTGGGTACCTAGCTACAAAGTTGTAACTGGGAAGAATTAGAAGGTTGCAGGATGTAGTTTAGAACAGAAACCGAATGAAGTGCCCTCCAAATCAGAATGGATCGTTAAGCAACAAAGTGTATCCCAGAAAATCAAAAATTTGTGGCGGAGGATAAGCCATTGAGCTACAGTTTTGAGACGCTTCAACACCCTCTTTACGCATCAGGCTCTTTTCTGAAAGACTTTTGACATTTTTTGAAGCCTGCAGAAACAAATTCTTATCCGTTCTTGCGTAGCTCAATCGTATGACTTAGCTTCATCAAAATTTACAAGCAGCCAAAGACTTGCAGACAAAGAAAAACTTACCTAATCCAAAATGATCGCATGGATGCATTCAACGAATTTGAAAGTAAAGTTCCGTCTACCGATCCGACAACAGATCCAAAGAACTTTCGGTCTTATTTTAAGACAGTAAACGAATCAAAGCCGTCTTCCCAGGCACTCAGTCAGTATAACGCCATCGAAACGGGGGATGACAGAAGATCAAAATGCTAAATTCGTTTTTACAAAACTGATTCATTGATGACGATTGTACTGCGATTTCTCCATTTCTTCGTCGAACGAACACCAAAACTGCAAATATCGGAAAGCACGACGCTATTTATATATCGTCAGAAGAAGACCATAATCGGTACAATAGTCAATTTTTATTTTTTTTATTTTGCGACACGGTCATAAGCGGTGCGACCCTCCGGTGCAGCAACTACATCTGAATGTGGTCGTTTGAGATGGTCGAAGACGGCCATTTGAAAATATGTCTGTAATTGTGTCGGAAAATTAAAAAAGAAAAAAGAAAATTTAGTGAAATGGAGGTGAACGTGATATAGAAACTCATCTAAAATCGTTCAACAGAGGAAAACCGACTGATGGGACCCTTATGTCGTTCTACATACACTATGGGAAAGATCTTGCGCATCGTCTAGCGCCAGTCTATTGCTTGTCGCTGGAAAAATGAAGCGTTCCAAATGATTGCAACAAAGGGCAGATCATTCTCGTTTTCAAGTGGGATTGTAGAACGGATGCACACAACTATAGTGCTGTATGCAATCGATCTGTTACAGAATTATGGGACACGTTTCATGTCCTTCTTTATGCAACCGAAAATCTCCTCTGTAGAAATCAACATGAACTAATCGTTAAAACCATCTTGCCCTGTTCGTCCACGAGACCCAGAAGGCAGAAAAACTGGAGCCCAGGTTGGTATCGTGTTCCTTGACATAAGACAGGTGTTCGAGACAGTTCCAGCTGTCGTCACTGAAAGAAATACGTGTGTACGGAATATCAGACTGTGTAACTGGACTTTGTAGGTAAGTGGTCAGTGTGTCCGACTGCTATGCGGAGGACCTAGACACCATTGCCAGCATTGCCAGGGATTTTGCCTGGATGGGAGAACTGGGACAGGGTGCATTCAGTTTCGTGATTCCAGTCGAGGAGCTACTTGAGTAAGAAGCATCAGCTCTAAGGTTTGTAAAGCCGGCAAACGGCCTGGAGAGCGGTCTTCTGACCCAATGCCCAGCCATATCGCTTCCGAATGTCGCCATTGACAAAGGATGACCGGCGCTCACTCGATTCACAACCTGCGCCACAGCGCGGAGCTTCGCATTCTCTTGGTTCAATTATATTGAAGAGTTCCTAGCAAATGGAACAGAACTTGTTATTCTTAATGTAGGGATATCTTCACGCATAAAAATAGTTTCAGGGAATACCCCTAAGGACTATTGAAGTCCATTACTCATCAAACTGATAACGTCAGAAGCTCAGTGAGACTATTTGCGGACAATGCTATTGTATATAGAAAAGTAGCAACGATTAAAAAAAAAAACTGTGGTGCAATGCAGGAGGGCCTGCAGACAATCGACACTTGAGACAGGGGCTGGCATTTGGACTCAATGAAAGGCAGTGTATTACGTATAAATAGATAAAAAGACCCCTTATTGTTTATTACACGATTGCCGAACATTCGCTACAAACATTTGTATCCATCAAATTGTGCGGAGTATGCGCACGGAACGGCTTTAAGTGGAACGTACGCAGCGATTCAAAGTGCAATGCCCAAATAAAATTAATCGTACGGAAGTCAGATACGAGACTGAAGAATCCTAAGGCAGCGAGGCCGCTCACGAATGTGGTAGCTTACAAGTACCTCGTTCAACCAACATTTAAGCATCGGTTCTCAGTCCAGTAGCCTTGCCGGGTAGGACTCATTGTGGAAATAGAGACGTTATGGAGTTATTTTCCCTTTCATTATGTAAACAGCTCATCTTTTTCTTGTCCAGACATGAATCAGCACAGTTATCATCGTTGGGTCACTTTTTTTTCAGGTTCGGAAAACAGAAAATGTTTTTGATCGTGATTAGGTTCTTGAAACGAAAATTAGATCTAAAAATATTTTATATCTTTTGTTATCATCGCCTTGTGCTCTATGAGATTAGATTCTGTGACGCCATCTGCAACTAAAGTGATTTATTGTGAAGCTGGTCGGAGAGTTAGCAGGTAACTTCATCCTTGGCCACAATTTTCTTGCGCGAAAATATTTCACGGAAATGACGTAGCTCCTCTTGTAGGTCCTTTTACAATAACGGGAAAACTGAAGAATTTGTATTAAAAATATCCGCACTCTATCGGATTTTGCTTCCATTAATTGTATCCATTTACACGTCTAAGAGATCTATGGCTGGAAAACGCTTTGAGTCGAGTGAAGAGGTTGTGAGAAGCGTAAGTTGATATTTTGTGGATCATCGACAATTGCATTTCAGGGATGCGACCGGCAGATTGTAGAAATGATGGAAAAAAGGTTGTTGACGTCAGTTGAGAGAACGTCGAAAAATAACAGCAGTTTTTACCTTAAAACATACAGTTCATTCCAAGGCCGAGTAATCTCTCTCGTAATGTGCCTCCAGTAAAGATAAAGTGCTAAACATGTTCATAAGCATATATTAGATTGGTGCATAAGTTCGTAGTGTTTTTGTTTAGTATGTTGGTAATCTGTTTACTGTTGGTTTATTTGTCGAGTGTCATTTTTATTTGTAGTTCACTGTTACTATTTGAGTTTAAATATTGTCATTTTGTCATTTGGAGACAGCGAATTCAACTGTGACGAAGTGCCAAGTGGAGAAATGGGGACATTTCCGACGTATCCTTCTGTTTGAGTTCAATAGAGGGATAACAGCAGCGGAAGCAGCCAGGAACATGTGCGCCGTGTATGGGGATGACCTCACTGGACAGAGCACGGCAAAAAAAAGTGATCATTCCACCATAGTGCGACATTTGCATGCAATGGCGAAGGCTCAAAAGTCGGTTGTATGGGTATCGCATGCTCTAAGCCAAAATCACAAAAATCAGCGGATGGCCATATGTGGATCTCTTCTTACTCGTTATCAACTGGCTCGTGAGAAACACCTTCCATTACCATCCTGTATAGTTACTAGTGACGAGAAATGGTGCCCTTATACTCACGTAAGGAAAAGAAAGGAATAGTTGAACCCAAATAAAGCAGCAGCTCTCTATACTAGACGTGCACGCGTCCACAAAAGGCAATGTTACGCATCTGGTGGAACAGAGACGGTGTGGTGTACTACGAATTGCTTCCTCCGAGGTGTAGCCATCACTACTGGCACTTACAAACAACAAATGGAACGTCTTGCAGCCGCAGTCGAAGAAGGACGACCAGGAAGACTGCGTGAAGTGATGTTATTCCACGATAACACCCTCCCGCATTCTGTTAGACTGACAAAAAGCGCTATACAGGAAATACAAATGGTTCAAATGGCTCTGAGCACGATGGGACTTAACTTCTAAGGTCATCAGTCCCCTAGAACTTAGAACAAATTAAACCTCACTAACCTAAGGACATCACACACATCCATGCATGAGGCAGGATTCGAACCTGCGACCGTAGCGGTCACGCGGTTCCACACTGAAGCGCCTAGAACCGCACGGCCACACCGGCCGGCACGGGAAATTCCTCACCTATCTTATTTACCTGATCTTGCGCCCTCACATTTTCACCTTTTCGGCTGTCTGTCAAGCAACCTTCAAGGAACTTCCCTTTGCGGATGAAAATGTGCTCCGAACATGACTCGACGAGTTCTTCGCCTCAAAACCACATGACTTCTACAGTCGCGGAATCGAAAAGTACCCGCCGCATTGGCAGTCTGTTGTAAATAATGGAGAAGAATATATTATTGATGACCAAAGTATCTGTTATGCGTATCTGTCATGTTTATTAAGGGGAGATTTACTATCTTTGGCCCGAATAAAGCATGTTCTTTGATCATTTTTTCCTCGGGATGTGTTGTAGATATCAATGTCAAATTTGGTCAAAATGTTTATTGATACTTCCTCTACAAACTAGATTTTTTTCGACCGGAAATGTCGAAGAGCAAAGGCGGAAGTGCCGTCGGAACGAAACAAAATTTCGATGTAGACATACACGCGCGGTATGTCACAGGTCAGCCGGCTCGTCTGAAATCAAAATTGAGTTTACGTTAGTGAAATATATAAGATTCTTTAGGAGTTGTACCTCGCTTAAGTTATTTGGACCATAGAAAATAATATGGCGGCCATTTGAAAAAATAGGGTTTTTCCATCGACTTTTCGACTTCGTCGGCCAATTAAAAATATTTGTAGTTGATGAATCGGAATGAAAGTGGTGCAACTTCTAGACAATTTAGTTAGCTTCGTCGTAAACAAAGAATCATGCCAATCGCTTAAGTAGATTTGAAGTTACCATACCGCGCGATAAAAAAAAGTCATTTCGAGAAAAACGCGTTTGAAGTTTTGACTACATATTATGCAACGTACGTTCAATCTGCTATTCCGGGTCCATAAACTATTCCTACCTCTTCCTCATAGAGGGCGTTCTGCTCGATTTGGGCCATCCTGCGCTGCTCCAGAGCGCTCGTATGGCCGGTGACTAGCGGTTTTCGGCCGCTTGCATCCGGTAGACGTCCGAATGCTTGGCGAACTGCGTCGAATAGAGTCCCAAGGTGACGTCCATCGTTGTCATGGTCTTCAGAATTGTTGAATACTCTTCGCTGAAGCTGCTCACTGCCAGGAAAGTCGAAATCTCCACAGTCTTCGCACCAGAATGCAAATGCTTGGGGGCTAACTTCCAAACACACACGTTCAAACTTTCCTTCGAATTTTGGCCGTGCGGTTCTAGGCGCTACAGTCTGGAGCCGAGCAACCGCTACGGTCGCAGGTTCGAATCCTACCTCGGGCATGGATGTGTGTGATGTCCTTAGGTTAGTTAGGTTTAATTAGTTCTAAGTTCTAGACGACTGATGAAAAAAATTGTTCAAATGACTCTGAGCACTATGGGACTTAACTTCTGAGGTCATCAGTCCCCAAGAACTTAGAACTACTTAAACCTAACTAACCTAAGGACATCACATACATCCATGCCCGAGGCAGGATTCTAACCTGCGACCGTAGTGGTCGCACGGTTACAGACTGTTGCGCCTAGAACCGCTCGGCCACCCCGGCCGGCCGACTGATGAACTCAGAAGTTAAGTCGCATAGTGCTCAGAACTATCTGAGCCTTTGAATTTTGTGTGTTTCCTCCCAAGCACCGGTACAGTAACTCGTCCTCCGAAAGAAATAAACTGGTGCTTGAAAAAGGCCGATTTCAGGCGGGTGCATTTTTTTGTTCAACCGCGAATAACATTTCCGTTCCGCATTCGGAAACGCCGTTTCAGGGATGGATTCTAAACACTTTTATGGCTCCAAAAATGCAATTAAAAAAAACGATTTTTTCAACCAAAAGGTAGTAAACCTCTCCTTAAACTTATAGAAAAACAATGCGAACTTTTGCACCAATCCAATGGTTGCTGCATGTGCAGCGATGCGCGTGCCGGTGATGGAACGGTCGAGAGTGTGCTGGTGTGTGCACGTGGAGTGGCAGTACCCCTACGCGAGCCGCGGCCGCTCCCGATCGCTCATCCGGGTGGGCACCGTGGCCGGCGTGTCGTCACGTCCTGTCCCCTCACGTGACGTCACGTGCCCGCCGCACGGGAGGCGAGCGGCGCAGCGTTCCCGCGGGAGCTGCCGACGCGGCAGTCGGCGCTGCACGTGTCCGTTCTCCGACGTGCTTCACGCGTCAGCACTCGGCGCGGCTGCTGACACTCAACCCTAGACACTGAGCGCGTGCAGCAGCCGGGCGCCGTAACTGTACTATGATCAAAAGTATCCGGACACCTGGCTGAAAATGGGTTAAAATTACGCGGCGACCTCCATCGGTAGTGCTGGAATTCAATACGGTGTTGGCCCACCCTTAGTCTTGATGACAGCTACCACTCTCGCAGGCATACGTTCCATCAGGTGCCGGAAGATTTCTCGGAGAATGGCAGCCCATTCTTCACTGAGTGCTGCACTCAAGAGAGATACCCATGTCGGTCGGTGAGGCCTGCCGCGAAGTCAGCGTTCCAAAACATCCCAAAGGTGATCTGGAGGATTCAGGTCAGGACTCTGTGCAGGCCAGTCCATTATAGGGATGTTATTGTTGTGTAACAACTCCGCCACAGGCCGTCCATTGTGAACAGCTACACGATCGTGTTGAAAGATGCAATCGCCTACCCGTATTGTTTTTCAACAGTGGGAAGCAAAAAGGTGCTTAAAACATCAATGAAGGCCTGTGCTGTGATAGTGCCGCGCAAAATAACGAGGGGTGCAAGCCCCCTCCAAGAAGAACACGATCACACCCTAACACCACCGCCTCCGAATTTTACTGTTGGCACTACACACGCTAGCAGATGACGTTCACCGGCCATTCGCTATACCCACACCCTGCCATCCGATCGCCACATTGTGTACTGTGTTTCGTCACTCTACACAACGTTTTTCCACTGTTCAATCGTTAATGTTTACGCTCCTTACACCAAGTGAGGCGTCGTTTGGCATTTACCAGCGTGATGTGTGGCTTATGCCCGGGTTCCCGGGTTCGATTCCCGGCGGGGTCAGGGATTTTCTCTGCCTCGTGATGACTGGGTGTTGTGTGATGTCCTTAGGTTAGTTAGATTTAAATAGTTCTAAGTTCTAGGGGACTGATGACCATAGTGTTCAGAACCATTTGAACCATTTTGTGGCGTATGAGCAGCCGCTCGACTATGAAATCCAAGTTTTCTCACCTCCCGCCTAACTGTCATGGTACTTGCGGTGAATCCTGATGCGGTTTGGAATTCCTGTGTGATGCTCTGGATAGATATCTGCCTATTACACATTACGACCCTCTCCAACTATCGGCGACCTGTCAGTCAACAAACGAGGTCAGCCTGTATGGTTTTGTGCTGTACGTGTCCCTTCACGTTTCCACTTCACTTTCACATCGGAAGCAGTGGACCTCGGGATTTTTAGGAGCGTGGAAATCTCGCGTACAGTCGTATGATATAAGTGACACCCCATCACCTGACCACGTTCGAAGTCCGTGAGCTACGCAGAGCGCCCCATTCTGCTCTCTCACGATGTCTAATGACTACTGAGATCGCTGATATGGGATACCTTGCAGTAGGTGGCAGCGCAATGCACCTAATATGAAAAACGTATGTTTTTTGGGGTGTCCGGAAACTTTTGATCGCATAGTGAATATTGTTTCCCACACACACACATCTACATCCATACTCTATAAACTACTGTGAATGGCATCGCAGAGGGTACTAATGTATCACTGTTCGGGCATCTTTCCATACCATTCACGTATGCGGTGCGGGAGAAATAAGTGTTTATGATCCTCTGTGCTCCTGTAATCAATCAAATCTTGTCCTCTCGATCCTTTGCGGGAGCGAACATAGAACGTTGTTGTATACTTCTACCAGGGACTTTCACTAAGTAATGCAACACATTTTTTTTTTTTTTGAAAGGTTAGTTTTCTACAGGATTTCAGTGCACTACGTTATTCACCATTCTTTCGGTTACAAAACCTGATTTCAACATAATCTCCGTTCAATGGGATTGCCTTACCTCACCTTGCTGCGAGGGCCTACACGCTCGGACGGCACCACTCTACTGGTCAACGTCGGAGACGATAGAGACGTTCAGTTGAGTGGTGGGATGTTGGATTGTGACACGTCGATCACCTCCAAAGAGTGTGTCCACACGTTGCAACATCGCAGGAGCAACAGCTGTGTGCGGCCGGCTAGCACGCGGGAGATAGGTCAGGTTTGCGTGACCTTCTTGCGGTGGTGACAGACTCTCGCTCAACGGCTCACCGTGCTGTTTTCACTGCCAGCTCTGCATAGACATTCTGCAAGTTCCTATGAATATGTGCGATATTCTCAGTTTTCCACCAAAAGAAGTGAGAGCTCTCTGCCTGGAAAGCATTTCCATTACAGACGCCATTTTGATGGCTACGTATAGCGCCACCACCTATGGGAACATCATGAACAATAGGGGGTGAAATGGGAATATTCCACAGTGTCTCACAACAAATACTGCATTCTTTCAACGGAAACTTACCGAGGGAAACAGTGTTACATTACTTATTGAACGCCTCTCCTTGATTTATCATTATTGGTAGTTCTTTAAACTTTGTAAAGAGCCTTTCTCGTGATTTCCTCAGCGTCTCCGTGACACTCCTCCACAGGTTAAAAAACTGTGACAATTTCTGCTACCCTCCTCTGTATATTTTAATATTCTCTATTGGTCCTATTTGTTCGGATGCAACACACTTGTGCAATAGCCTATTCTAGGCTGGGTCACGCGAGTGTTTTGCAAGCACTCTCTTTTATACACAGACTGAATTTCTGTAATATTCTACCAGTTAACCGAAATCGATCACCTGATTTACCTACGACTGAGCCTATGTGATCGTTCTATTTCATATCCCTAGAAATTGGCACACACAGTTATATGTGTGAATTGACCGATACCAAGTGTGACTCGTTGATTTGTAATTATAAGATACTACTTTTTTTTCGTTTTGTGAAATGGGCAATAGCAGATTTATGGATGTTTGAAGCAAACTGCCAGTCGTTGCACCACTTTGAAATCTAATCAAGATCCGACTGAATATGTCTCGAGACCTTTTGAGAACGTAATTCATTATACATAACCGCATCATCTGAGGAAAATTTTAGGTTGTTATTGATATTGTTTGTAATGTCATCAATATACAACATGAACAGTAAGCGTTCCTACACACTAACTTGACGTTAGTCGATGATTCTACATTCAAAATAACATACTGCGTCCTCCCTACCAAGAAATCCTAGTCCAGTCTCAAACTCCGCTTGACATGCCTTACGATCGTACCTCAGATAATAAGCGTTGGTATGGTAGTGAGTGTAATGCGTTTCAGAAATCGATAAATACTGCCTGACTTCCTTGATACATGGCTTTAAGGACGTCAAATGAAAAAAGCGCGAGTTGGATTTCACACGATCGATGTTTTCGGAATCCATACAGATTGACAAAGTACATGCGCTCATCTTCGAGATATCTCGTTACTGATATGATAATATGTTCTAAGATTCTACAACAAATGAATGCCAAGGATATTGGACGGTTGTTTTGTGAATCACTTCTGCTACACTTTTTGTATACCGGTGTGATCTGTGCTTTCTTGCACCTACTGGGCATGCATTTTTGTTCGAGGGATCTACAGTATGTTATGATTAAAAGAGAGGTTATCTCAGTCGCAAATTCGGTGTAGAATCTGATATGGATTCCATGTGACCATAGAGATTTGTTCAATTTTAGTGATTTCTGCTGTTTCTCACCACCACTGACGCTACTGTCCATATCACTCATTTCTACAATGTGGTGAGGATTACATTGGGGCACAATAATATTCTGCTATGGTAGTCGTTGAAGACTTCACGCATTGCCCTCTTGACAGGTAAACGTGTTTTTTTTTTCTTTCAGCATCTCCCTCTCTATAGCACAATGCTTTCTGTTGCACCTACATGCATTAGAGTCTGTTCGTTGAAAAGTTTCTTAACAGTGTCTGCATACCATGGCGAGTCCGCCCCAAAAAATGTCTCTGAGCACTATGGGACTTAACATCTGAGGTCAGTCCCCTAGAACTTAGAACTACTTAAACCTAACTAATCTAAGGACAACACACACATTCATGCCCGAGGCAGGATTCGAAACTACGACCGTAGCGGTCGCGCGGTTCCAGACTGAAGCGCCTAGAACCGCTCGGTCACACCGGCCGGCAGTCCGCCCCATTATGAACTACTAGGTACATGTCTCTCAAGTGCGTGGTAAGCTATTCTTCGAAATCTGAGCCACAGTTCTTCTACATACTCCTCTCCATAGTTAAATGTTTTGAGTTCCTCATTGAAATACGACATTATTACCTATTTGCCTAGTTTGCTCAATATGTAAATATTTCTACTTGTTTTAGTTGCCCTTTGTATGTTGGCATCAGTGTTGCCTCAACTTCCTCATGGTCACTCTAACTAGTTCCAATGAGGGCGTCCTCAAATACGCCAGATCTGTTTGTTCCTATTAGACCCATTATATTTCCGTCATGAATGGGCTTCCGAACAATCTGGTAGTAATGTTTCGCAGGACATCTTGACAATACACAACACTTACAAAACTTCAGATTCCCCAGTTGACTGTTGTATGATTAAAGTTTCCTCCAGTGGTGGCTATATGACTTGGTATTTAGGTGCTAGTGAACTTACGTCTCTTCCCAAGTTGGCGGTTACGTCTGGAGATAAGTCTGCTAAGCGATAGAAGGATCGGATTCTAACTTAATACCCACCTTTGATACTTAGTCTCTTGCAGACAGTCTCACACGCAGTTTCAGTTTCTGTCTCGGTGGATTTGAGGTTCTTGTCTACTTCAACATTTACCATTTACCATTACCCTATCTTCTTCATATACGTTTAGATTTTTTCCCCCAAATACCTCAGAGCTATCAATTTCGGATTCTAACCAGTTCTCTGTACCTAGTATTGTTTTAAATCCACTACTTACTAGGGAGCGCTTCAAGCTCTGGCACTTTGTTGCAAATGCAACAACAGTTAATCATTAGTATTTTAACACTCCCGCCTCCAGTAGCAATTTCTTTCACTGTCATGTTGACACTTCCGGGTCCCTTACAGCTATCATTATATGGACTGGATGGTGAGCAGCCTACTGTAAAACAATCTTTTTTGCGCCCTCCACACAGTCAGCTACCGTGGTAGCAGCCTCTGGTGGGTAGTGTAATTTTTTTGGAGTCATCAGTCTTCTGACTGGTTTGATGCAGCACGCCACAAATTCCTCTCCTGTGCCAATTTCTTCATCTCAGAGTAGCACTTGCAAACTACGTCCTCAATCATTTGATGAATGTATTCCAATATTTGTCTTCTACTACAGTTTTTGCCATCTACAGCTCCCTCTAGTATCATGGAACTCATTCCCTGATGTCTTAACAGATGTCCTATCATCCTGTCCCTTCTCCTTGTCAGTGTTTTCCACATATTGCTTTCCTCTTCTATTCTGCGCAGAACCTTCGCATTCCTTACCTTATCATCCACCTAATTTTCAACATTCGTCTGTAGCACCACATCTCAAAATTGCGATTTAATCTGTAACTGAGCAGGCGGAAGTGGGAGAAGTTACCGGCCGGGGTGGCCGAGCGGTTCTAGGCGCTACAGTCTGGAACCGCGCGACCGCTACGGTCGCAAGTTCGAATCCTGCCTCGGGCATGGATGTGTGTGATGTCCTTAGGTTAGTTAGGTTTAAGTAGTTCTATGTTCTAGGGAACTGATTACCTCAGAAGTTAAGTTCCATAGTGCTCAGTGCCATTTGAGACGCCATGGAGACGTTAGTGTATACTTGACCCATCTAGGGAGGCCCAACCTTCAAAGTGTCTGTATGGACACATTGATGGCAGAGACAATGAACTTCATAGGCTCAGCAGCTCCGCCAAAAGCGACGGTAACTACGCCACAAGGTGACCGGTTACGCAAGTCCACCACCCCTGGAACTAAGCAAACTGCCATTAAACCAGTAACGGAGCAGGAGAAGTGGGAGAAGCGAGTTTACGCTCGGCTTCCTGTGAAGAAATGCCACAGCGACGTGTCACTCGATGCGACCACCAAACTGTGTAGCAATCAACCCAATAAGTTGCGAATGAAACTACCTTTACTAGATTTGGCTGTTTGTTGCCGAATATGTCATTTCCGAGGGCGTGATTAGGCAAGAAATTAAGAGTACAGCTTAAATTGCAGCAAGTGAAACTAGCAGACCCTCGGAGATGCGACGTATTCGGAAATAAATGTTTGTGACAAGAAAGAACACAAATCTCATGTAATCTGTTGCTTTTTCATCAGACTGAAGTCACAAAATGGAAGAAACACACTCAGGAGAGAGAGCGCTCTTATAAAAAATAACATCGAATGTTGCAGAACATACTATTTTTACATTAATAAGAAAGTCCAAAAAATGCGAAGATTCATAAAAAAAATTAGAATAGCAGGATGCGACATTATATCTTTTACGTGCGTAATTCCATGTGTCCAACCATTACACCACAGGGAACACACGCAACTTTCAACAACAATGGTGTTCTTATTAGCATCTCCTGAAGATTTTTGCCATCAATGTATTATTAACTGTCATCTCTACATATAAAAAGGAATGTCCTGACTGCCTGTCTCATCATCGCCCAGTCCAAGCCTCTAAGGATAGAATCTTGAAATCTTGATAGAGTGCTCATCTTATACTGAAGGCGTCGTTTAAGAAGGGAGGAGATGTAAAAAGGGGATGTAAGATTTTTGAAAACACGTCGCAATTAAGGAAATTTTGAGGGCATAACTGCGAAAATTTGTATTTTTACTGTACACTGTTCGCACACTGTGTGGATTTACATGTGAGCAATGAGTGTAACAGAACAAAAATTCGATTAAATAAAAACAAAAAATACTGCGCAGACCATAGTCGCTAAACTAGTTGAATTGTAACAAATCGTACCAAGTGTTACGTGTGTGTGTGTGTGTGTGTGTGTGTGTGTGTGTGTGTGTGTGTGAGAGAGAGAGAGAGAGAGAGAGAGAGAGAGAGAGAGAGAGAGAAATCTTCATGCACCACTTTCTTCAAGTGGTATACTGTCGTAACACTTTAATAATATTACGAAACCAATTAAATATGACGAAATCCAATAAAGCGTCTCCAGAGTTCTTCATCTGTCGACTGCTATCGAGGGTGGTTGTCGCGTTGAGTGACACGTCATTTTGACGTCACTTCACAGTAGACCGAGCGCGTCATTAGCTTCTCCCGGCAGAAGTCAGTTCTCTTCGGGCAGCCAGCTCAAGCATATTATTGCCAGTTAGGCGAAGCCACCGTCTGCTCACCGCTACTGCCGATGGACTCCGCTTTTGACTTCGTTCCACTCCGCCGGACTCTGGGGGATTCGTCACCTCGCCTGCTGTACTGCCGCGGTGATTTGACTGTCAAGCAGTGTTCGACCACAGGTGATTGACTCTGAAACATTTCCTCTGGATATTTGCGCTAGTGTGGCCTAGGTCATGTGGAACGTAAATGAAACTTGCTCGCGTTATTACCAAGTCTCACTGATTGCATCCTGCGATTGGCGCTGAACTTTCGTAGCTCCAAGTATGATTGTCTTATACTTTGTTTAATTTTTTGTGGACTTCAATTTTCTTTCTGATACAGGGGTACGATTTAGTACAGGTTAATGGTTCGTGACATACAATTATTGTAACTGCCACAGTGTTTGTTTGCTGCTGTAGCTTACAGCATACAGAGAGAAGGCATAGGAAGGTGTGAAGAAGTAATGTGACGTGTCACTAATAAATAAACACATGCTCGGCGTGAAGCACCTGAACTAGTGACAGAATGGAAAATTGACCTGCCAGTAGCTTGCTTCACTTGGTCAGGATATAGGTGCAATTTCTCCACCAAGTGCTAGTAAACATCCCACTGAAAAATGATGACATTAGTTTACAGTTCTTGAACTACTATCACCTCAACAAGGGTTTATGGCAGATCACTAGAGATGAAAACTCCCCGTGGGCGCTTAAGGAGAACGTCGGATCTCGCCATTCCACCACTCTATCATAAGTGCAACAAATTACTCCCGTATCTCTTTCGACCTCTCTCCGACAGCGGAACAAAAGTTTTACAAGTTACGGGAAAACGATTGGTATTTTACAGAATGACTGACTTCGTATTTTTTCCCATTTACCAATGCGGCAAATGAGTTTTGGATTTTAAAAAGGAACGATGTACCTTTCCCAACACATTTCGATAACACTTGAAATTAAGAGTAAATTGATAAAAGTTTTATCAGTCCAAGCAATGAAATGTCTCCTAAAAATAAAACAGGAAATGCTCTGAAAGTGAAGGCATCGGTCAGTCGAGACATTGTTCTTTGAACCTATATTTACGTGGCACTGGGTCTGAAACTGCGATGTGAGGCCGGCCGCCTACTTCACATTAAGTATATTTGTGGAATACTACTGTTCGAAGTCTATCATTGCAGATATGAACAATGTTTGTATCAATATGCTTAGGTACCCGCTGTTCTAGCTGAATTTGTAGTACGATATCTTATTGGACAGGGGGGATCATAATTAAAGACATGGACCTATCAGCATATAATTTTAAATAGTTTTTCACAGACTCTTTGGAAAATCCTGCAAACAAAACAAACAGTTAAACACGAAGATACCCGAAACAAAGTTTGTACGATTCTCATACAGACGACATGACTTTTCATGTCATCCCAGATAAACAAGATGAGACGGCGACTGGAAGGAATCCGGTCACCCGAATAAAATGTTTGTCAAATCCAAGATGAGTTAGTCCCTATCATTTGAGGAATCCGAAAGAAGGATAATGACAAGAAATGGAGTTATATTACAATTTACTAATTGTGAGAGCTATCTAATTCCATCAAAACGTACAGTTTTTTTTCTTTCCATACAGGCTGTTTCACTATCTCGATGCTAAAATAAATTTAGAATATTACCCGAGCAGCAAAATATTTACACGTATTCGTATATCATTTATCGAAGCATTTTTCAGTATCTTGAAATGTTTACAAATATTAACGGCCATTGGAAGACTAATAAAATTAAATGCTGCTGTTACAGGGAGATGATGTCACCCAGCAGGAGATAACCCTGAAATGTATATTGCACTTAGTAAATGCAGCAACCGCAAATACAGACTATAGTATCTACGGTTGGCAACAGTGACATTACTTAGTTCTAAGGGAAAGAAAAATTGTTTTTAGATGTGAAAAATAAGTCTGTAACCACTATTACTAGTATCTTGCAACACTTCATCATATAGCCATAGAACTGTTGAAGACCAAAATGGGTCAAACTGTATTGCGTGTGAGTTAGTATTCTTTTCTTTCGAATTACATCTAAATATTTCAATGTTTTTAACAACCTATTTTCTTATAGTAAAGTTGTCATCAACCCGATGTCTTTTTTTTATTTTTTATTTTCACAGTGCTTTACTAGGAATGGTCGTGTTGGAGGGGGTAATAAAGTTTAAAGACTCATCTTTAAATGATGACTCTAGGAATAAACTAAAACCCCTACGTTTCGCTCACATAGGGATAGCGAGAACAAGATTAGAATAATTACAGCACGCATAGAGGCATTCAGTCAATCATTCTTCCAGCGCTCGTTATGTGAATATAACGGGAAGAATCCCTAATAACTGGGGCAGTGGCACGTACCTTCTGCTATGCACCTCACGATGGTTTGTAGAGTACAGAGGCAGATGTAGATGTCCTAAGCTTAACCAGCCAGTTACAGGGGCACCTACAGGTTGAAGTTCACTCTAAACCACGGTGATACTCGAAATTTTTCACATCAGCAAACATTGTCAGAGGCGAAAAAAGTGATAGGCCTCATCGACTGATAAAAACACCTACAGGGAATCGAACCAGAGACGTCTGGATCCGTAATCTCGCACTTGACAACTAAGCCACCGATTCACACCCGCTTTCTTTGAGACGATAATGTGAAGGGGTGGAAGGAAAGTGAGGGGCGTCAGGAGAATAAAGGAGTTATGATCATCGAATGCATTACTTTCATTGAAATGTCATTGCTAGTTTGTCCATTGCAATACAATTAGAAATCGTTGACAGGTGGATTTCCAAATATTTAATTTTCGTTTAATTGTTGACGTTGCATCAGAACCTGCCATCATTTGTATAGTAGTATTTCAGTACAATTTTTACGCCTCCAGCGTAGCAATTTCATCTTGCTACGGTGTAATTTAAAGTTGTTGCCCTCCGCAGTCTACAGCAAGCAAACGATATGTATTTTTGTACTCTTTGGGCATTCAATTTCTTTTTCCCTACTGAGACGAAGTCAATGCCAGAGAGAGATCGGCTTGTTTTCATCGGCTCGCTGTACTATACGCTTTTCCGTCGAGCTCCGACCTACTTAATTGGCCTCCATTACAAGAGGCATAATTATCTGAGTGATACTGCGAAAAAATATTCCAAAGTCAGACTTATTTAGTATTGTGTACGAGTGCATGCCTGGGACTCCGATGATTTACGTACTCAAAATACAAGGTAAAAGAAATTCTTCTTTCATTATATTTTTGTGAGAGCTAATCAATTCAGAGTTTTATATTCCCAGTTTCACTTTCTCCGTAACAGCTGAAGCAAAGAGTTGTTATTCTCATATTTCAAATTTCTCTCTATGCATGGAGGCTACACGGTAAAGAATAAATAAATGCCAGAAGAGATAACTATTCATTTTTCATATATTCCACTTTTTTTTAAGTATGAGAAGCTTTATGTAAGCCGACAGTAGCAAAATAAATTCTTGCGCAATTTGTTATTATAAAATGCTTTCTAAGAGGAAAATAATTAACATTACATTATATGTACGATAAAATAAAATAAAATGGAATGGAATAAAGGGCTTGTATGCCGCGCACGCTTTTGTGTGTGTGGCGGGTGGGAAAGGGGAGGATTTGGGGCGGGGGGGCGACGACGACGACGACGACGACGCTATGTTCATGTAGGGGTGTGTGTGTGTGTGTGTGTGTGTGTGTGTGTGTGTGTGTGTGTGTGTGTCGCCATCAGTATCTGTAACGAATTTAAACCCGTGTGGAACTGAAGAGAGAACCTGAAGCGCCCAGCTATGAACTTCGCATTTATTTTTATTCTAAAGACATTCATAATTTCCTACCCTGGAAGAAACAGAAGACCTCAGTCCGTGATGTCTTTAAAGTTTAGGCGAACATTCACAGTTGCATTTGCCTCACAATGTTCCTGCATTTGGTAGTTGCAATGGATGTTTCTAAACACTCCTCCAATGACGCAGTTGCATTGAAGATTTCGTTATTATACGTTCCTCCCATCACCCCCCCCCCTCTCCCTCTCCCTCTCCCTCTCCCTCTCCCTCTCCCTCTCTCTCTCTCTCTCTCTCCCTCCCTCCCTCCCTCCCTCCCTCCCTCCCACTCACCCACCCCTTCCCCCGTCGTAAGTGGTGCTAGTGAAGAACGTCACTTGCGCTCAGAACCACCATTTCCTCTAATTTCCAAATAACAATAATTTGTTCCTCGGCAAAAAGTCAAACGATTTATCTATACGCCTAATATGGAAATTCTGCATGTACGATAAGCGTCGTCGGTTATAAATTACACAAATTACAAGAACCGTACACGGAAATACAAGAAGATAACGGCGTGCACCCTATTTGGCTCCCTCCATTTATTACGGTATTCAGCTGTTACGCAGGATTGCGGCACAGTTCACGTAAGGCAAATTGCCCAATCAGAGCGGAACAGACGGTTCGAGGTCAGAAATAGCCCTCCGTTCTGTTCGTAGCTCCACTTCCATGTGGCAGTGGAACAACTGCGAAACCTTAGTCTCCTCGGAGTTTCTCCTACGCAAGCGTTTGATTACTCAGCTCCGTTTTACGCAACTCGTATTGCGTTGCGTCTCGTCACAGCCTCGTGTTGCACGGACGCAGTGGGTGGGCGAATTTCTCCACCTCCGGACCCCCAGTTCAAGAACAACACGACGCTGAGGTGACTCGAAAGACAAGATGAAGGGCCAAGTAACTGTTTCTCTCTCTCTCTCTCTCTCTCTCTCTCTCTCTCTCTCTCTCTCTCTGTGTGTGTGTGTGTGTGTGTGTGTGTGTGTCATCATAATCAGTTGTGAAGAATATGCTCCTATGACTGGCAATCAAAACGTTATAGCAATCTAGCATTTGTGTACATTTCTGTTCTTACAACTATCAGGCCATGCTGCCGTATAGTTTGTTGCGCAGGCTACAAAGGTACCAATCATCCCCACCCCTCCACCACCCTTCCATCACTGACGTTGCGAGAAGATTGGGAAGAAGGGCTATCGGTGAAGAATATCTGCAACTTCACTTAGATAGCCATTAGGTGAAGTATCATCATCATCATCATCATCATCCATTAACTTTCTCCAATTGCCTAGTCTGATCAGGTATACTTTCCTTCAAGATCCTGTTTCACTCGAGTTATCCGCCGTTTTCTAAGAAAGTGGGCGTGAGGGGTCTTCTAGCACCACTGCCTTCAAGTTCCTTTCCAAGCAATTTTCTCGCTATTCTTGTTTAATCCTATTTTGTAACGAATTCCGCAGACTGGCCTTTGTTTCTTGATTGATCTGTTTTTTCTGGAGCATTTACCTCAGGAACTTCATTTCTGCAACTTTAGTATACTGCTCTCTCTACTTTTCGTCGTACGGGTTTCAATGGCAGGCACAGTTACTGATGGAAAGTAGAGGGATATCTTGGCACTTAAGGGGATATGGTTCAGCCGTAGGGAAGTCTTAACTTGGTAGTAAAAGTCTACTTCCTTCCTAACGCCGTTAGTGATTTCCGCGGAAAGTTTTACTCCACGAGTTACGATACTACCATGCTACTGCAAGCGGTCAACGTTTCCTATATTCTCTCCATACAGGTTGATGTTCACTTGTAATCCTTTTCTGTGACTGACATCACAATTTTGTTTGGCTTAGTTTTAGACCATATCGCTTCTATATCGGTGGTTTCGCTTGTAATTTATATTGCACTACGTCTTCTGTGGTTCAAATGGTTCAAATGGCTCTGAGCGGTCGCGCGGTTCCAGACTGTAGCGCCTAGAACCGCTCGGTCACTTCGGCCGGCTTCTGTGGTTCCCAACACATCAGCACATCACCTGCAACGGCAAATGAGCTGAATTTCTCGTGAGAGCTTTTTTCACTCTCCTCATTACTTCATCCACCACAGTGATGAACAGGTGCGACGAGAGTGTGTTGGACTCCTTCGCTTGCAGTGAAACACTCAGAATAACCATCGCTCATAAGGACGCCGCTCTGGCAATGGTTCTACAACGTTTTTACTTTTCTGATAAGAGACTCTGGTACAATCCTTCTTCCCATAATATATCCTCTGGATAGCTATAATAATATGATAGTCTTTCCTTTCCCCCAGTACTCGTATTTTTACAATTGTCATTCAATCAGCAAAAATGAGACCTGTTGTTGTTGTTGTTGTTGTTGTTGTTGTTCTTGTTCTGTTACTTCTAAACACATTCTGTTCTTACTCAAGCTGTGGCTCAATGGTGGTTCTTAAACGGCGTTCAATGATTTTTTTATCATTAAATTAAGTCGGTGAGACAGGAGTGTGATTCCTTAGTTGCCACATGTCCAACTGTTTTCTTTTTTGAAGAGTGGTACAACGGTGCTTTTTTTCAGTCTAATGGGATTTTCCTTTCTTTCGAAGTGGTGTTTATAATTCTGTATAGTCGGATGAGATATGTGTGAAACGAAATGTATATCTTGAGTCGTCTTGATCCGCTTCTTGAGTTTTCAGAGACAGCCTTTGAGTGTTGCTCAGTGGCCTTCTTGTAACTTCTTCCGGTAGAAATTAATGAGTACTTCTGTGACATCCTCGCGCAAAGGAATCTTTGGCGAATCATGTTCTCTTTATATTCTGTTCTCTATATCTTCTGTTAATCTAACTTCATACGATTTAGCTTCAGATGCCACATAAGGTCTCCTATTAATCTACACTTTTTTTTGTCAAGTTGTACCATAAATTTCTCTCCTCCTCGATCAAATTTAGTACATTTTCGATACTTACTCGATTTACCGTTCTGATCTTCAGCATACTTCTGCAGCACCACATTTGTCTGCAACGTTTTCGTCCACGTTGCACTTCCATATAACGTTGCATTCCAGTCAAATACCACCAGAAACGGCTTATTAACACTTAAATTTATATTACACGTCAGCATACTTCTGTTAAGTCTGCAATATCCATCCTATTTATTTTTTCCGTCAATATTTAGTTCTCTGCCCAAATAGTTTGTGTTCGTTTCATCATCAGATTCCCTAGGGACCACCTGGCTTAATTAGAGTGCACACCATTACCCTCGTTTTTCTTTTATTTATTCAGTTCTGTTCAACCAATCATCCAGATCCTTTCTTTCCAAATTTCTTTTTGTTTTCTTTTATTTCTTGCTCTGTGCACAGATTTAGGAACACGGGGAATAGCCGACGACCCTGTCTCACTCCCTTCTCAGTTATGATCGTTAAATTTCAAAATGTGTGTGAAATCTTATGAGACTTAACTGCTAAGGTCATCAGTCCCTACGCTTACACACTACGTAACCTAAATTGTCCTAACGACAAACACACACATCCATGCCCGAGGGAGGACTCGAACCTCCGCCGGGAACAGCCGCCGTTAAATTTTGAATACTGATATAGTTCCCTAAGACCAATGCTCTCATTGCGGATCTGATCCTTTAAGTACGGAAAAGACACCTGGAGACAGCAATTTCTTATACTCTATCACATCTGCAAGTTACGTGCGTACAAGTCTGCAGCCAAGAGCACTGGGAACTGAGAACGTGTCACGGATTCTGTGTTAGAACAGTGGCATTTATAAACTACTGCAGGAAATCTCGTCAAGCGGTAACCGCTGCAACGTGTGGTAAGTTGTAATAGCAGTCGAAAAGAAATGTTTGCGAGGGGGAATTTAGACTTGGCTGTGACCTCTCTGACCACTGCGCTTGTGAAGAGAATCCGTTATCTGTCCAATGTTGAGAATGGATTGCACTATTAGTTGCTAATAATAGTTTAAATTGTTCTCGTACTAACCGGGAAATAAGTTCCAGACACCTATTTATTATTTAATATGTTCCGCGTAGGCCTCGAAACACACTAGAACCTACGAAACACATCGCGTTACTGTAGCAATATTTTCTAAGTATTGTTGTAAAATTTCTTTACTTAAGCTTCTTATAGTATATCGCATTTGCAAGAAAAGTGAGAACAGGTGTGCAGACAAGAACTGTGAACGTGCCACGGATAGCGTGTTGGAACGATGGCATTGCTTACGCTGTGGAACTACTCCACACTCGGCAGTCCGTCCATATTAACGGATACCAAAGAAGCGGCTTGAACTCCGCTGGGGCACTTTCAGTGAGGTGGCCGTATGTCTGTGGACGGATAGCAAGCCATTCTTGCTCAGGAACCGAAACGAGAGAAGGTAAATGATATTGGACGCTGGCCTTTGGAATGAAGTCGACGTTCTAATTCATCTGGTTCAGATCAGGACTCTGGGCAGGATAGTCCATTTCAGGAACGTTACTTTTCCCAAATCATTGCCTCCCAGATGCTGCTCTACGTCAAGGCGCACTGTCATGCTGATAACAGTCAATCATTATATCTGAACTGTTCCTCTAATGTAGGCAGCACGTAAGTTGCCAAATGTCTTTGTGTCCTTACGAATTTGAAGTTTTCTTAATCCTAATAAGGGGAGCACACACTAACCACGAGAAACACCCACATACCCTAACATCGCCTCCTCTGTACTTCGCTGTTGGCACTATACATGATGGCAGGTAATGTTCTCCAGACATTCGCCATATTCAGAACCTTCCATCGGATTTCCACAGGGAATAGTGTGATTTGTCACTCCAAATCATCCGTTTTCAGTGATCGTCTGTGCAGTGACACTGCTCTTTACACCAAGTCAAGTGTCACTCAGGACTGAGTACATAAATGTGTGGCTTATGAGGAGCTGCTCGACCATCGTGCCCTATTCTTTTTCACTTCCGTTTCACAGTCGTTGCGCAATCTGGACTGGTGGTAGCACTATGGAACTCGTGAGTTTTTCCATGCGTTGATTTTTTTAAGCCACGTTCCGCAATGCTCGGCGGTTGTTGTTCGTCTGTACATGAGGTCTGGCTCGTCTTGGTGTAGCTATGGTTGTTTCATGGCGTTTCCAGTTTACAGTCACATCACCAGCAGTCAACTTGGGTGGATTTAGAAGGTGTGGAATATCCTTGACGGATTTGTTAGTCAGATGATATCCAATGATTAGCCCACTTTGGAAGTCACTGAGCTTTCCTGACCGACCTTTTGCTGTTATTGCTTCTCCAGTGGTAACACTACACGTTCCGCCTCCTTATACCGTAGGGTCTGCCTCTCATGACATCGAATGGTCAACTGCGCGCGCGCTAGGTAGGGGTGTCCGGATACTTTTGTTCAGATAGTACATCCGGATGCTTTTGTTCAGATAGTATATTACAGTAGCAAGGGAGAAATGTGTGTGTGAAATCTTATGGGACTTAACTGCTAAGGTCATCAGTCCCTAAGGTTACACACTACTTAACCTAAATTATGCTAAGGACAAACACACACACCCATGCCCGAGGGAGGACTCGAACCTCCGCCGGGATCAGCCGCACAGTCCATGACTGCAGCGCCTTTGACCGCTCGGCTAATCCCGCGAAGCAAGGGAGAAATAGTTTCGTTATTTTTTTAAATTGAAATTGTAACAACAAGATGCGAAGTATTATTATGATGAGACTGGTGGAAACACAACTTCTGTTGGTGAGTCTAGTCCTATTAAAAATTTAGTAGGATTCAGCGTGTAGCGTATTATTTGCTTGAAGGTACGACGCAGAAACGGCGCTGTTATTAGTAGTCATTCTAAACACAGCCCGTCCCCAGTGTCCACACGTCGGGTGGGCAGCGTGTTGAGAACCGCGGCCGGGCTGCAGGCCGTTTCGGGGAGCGCTCGCGCGTGCTTCCTGCGCTCTCGCGTGCTCGCCCTGCCCCTGCACTGTGCAGTGCGCCCGCCGCGCCTCTCATCAGGTTCCTCTTTTGTACACACCGAGCACTAGCATGGCAGCTTCAGGTCATCAGCGTGTAAGATACTCCAGCAACAACACACCGGGATCTGGAAGATGACGATGCGAAAATTCTGACATGGGCGATGTGACACGAACTAATATTTTCATGTGGCAATCGGCATCGGCAACACCACATGGAAATTTCCGTAAACTGCGGAAAAATTATAATAATAACGATGACTTGAGGAAACATAAAGCAACTGAGCCTGACTGTAATATATTGTATTACTCCAGTATTACTGCACAAAACTACAACATTCAAACCTGCGTCGTCCAAATCTGTAGGCAGCAAATGACCAACTCTAAAACAGAATAATCAGCGCGTTCTAGGTAGGCTATACTGAAACGGAGAAGGCTAACTGATAAAAAAAATCGTTCTTCTGTTGTTCATAAACTGTGACAATAATTCACGGTCCCGAGTCGGGCGTCCCAAAGGCTCAGTGAAGCTCGGCCAATGTCAAAGTGTCAAGTCAGTGCGACATTACTGTTCGATTACACGACTGGCGATCCTTTCGCTAGAAATAGTAACAACCGTAAAATATCTGGGAATGTATGTCCTGAATGGCATCAAGTGGAGTGACCACATGAAATCAGTGCTTGGAAAGAACGATGAGCCGGCCGCGGTGGTCTTGCGGTTCTAGGCGCGCAGTCCGGAACCGCGCGACTGCTACGGTCGCAGGTTCGAATCCTGCCTCGGGCATGGATGTGTGTGATGTCCTTAGGTTAGTTAGGTTTAAGTAGTTCTAAGTTCTAGGGGACTGATGACCACAGATGTTAAGTCCCATAGTGCTCAGAACCATTTGAACCAAAGAACGATGAGCCGACCGCTGTGGCGGAACGATTGTAGCCGCTTCAGTCCGGAACTGCGCTGCTGCTATGGTCGCAGGTTCGAATCCTGCCCCTGGCATGGATGTGTGTGATGTCCTTAGGTTAGTTATATTTAAGTAGTTCCAAGTTCTAGGGGGCTGATGACCTCAGATGTTAAGTCCCGTAGTGCTTCCAGCCATTTGATTTTTGAAAGAACGATGGGATGTATTGAAACTTGCGACTGCGGACGTAGATTCTGAGCAGTGGAGTGATGATACATATGCAAAAGGATATAGAACGGAACATTGACAATATTTTTGGAATGTTGGTCTTCGTGAGAGTGATGTCTAGCGTGGACCCGAACTATCGACTGTCAATACGAAAATTACGTGAGACCAATACGTCTGTTTTGCCAGCAGGGGACCGTTCAGGCAGGTGACAAGTACTGTGGTGTGGAGAATCTTTCTATTGAATGAAATGCACTCCGTGATATGTCCGCCATCGTCTCCTCAGCGGAGAGTGATGCAGAAGCCAACTGTTCGACTATGTGCATTTGTTTTCGCGCCAAACACACTATCAGTTAACTTGTAACCATCTCTCTCACTAAGAAACGCTAGTGCGCGAATAAAAATGATAACAGTGAGACAAATATGGTTCCAAATCATAATTAACTGCGCAAACAAACAGAAAAAACGAAAACTTCTGACAAAGTGTATATACTGTGGCACTGTTAACACGAAACACCAGCTAGCTTTGTGTAAAGAAGGACAACACATTGTCTGATATAGAAAGCTATAGTGCCCGGACCACATGCTCGGAAGCCAATGTATCATCGTACACATACTCACCGTCGTCGGCTATGTGTGTGATCACAGCTCCAATTCTCGGTGAGAAGTGGAACGGCCAATAAAATGCATTAGCGTTTTTCGTGTTTGGTGTTGTTAACGGGCATGGTAGGGTATAAAAGAGGTGTGAACTGAGTCACATGTTTAGTGATCACCGTCAAGGACGCCGAGATGCCTCTTGCTCGAATGGGACAGCGTTATCAGCTCCTGACATAGTCCGAAAGGGGCCTGATTGTGAGTCTTCCATTCGCCCGGATGGGCGCACCGCACAGTAGCCTGATTTGTGAAGCATTCAGATGTGGCAGTGGCCCGATGTTGGACTGCATCGGAACGTGACAGCAGACATACTCGTTATTAAGGCTGTGGTCGACAACGCCTGACCACCACAAGGGAAGATCGCCGTATTGCGCACCAAGTACATCGTAACCCATTTACATCTGCATCTGCCATCCGAGAACAAGTAATGGGCTCCCTGCAGCTCGCACCATTGGTCGGAGTGCAGCAGCAGCTAGACCAGAGAATTAGCGGCTCCTGCGTAGGCTGCTGTTAACACAACACCACAAGCGGCTGCATTTAGACTGGTCCCATGAGCGGAAAGCATGAACTGCTTTTGAATGCCATCTCATTGTGTTCAGTTACGAATTGAGATTCTACACTACCCTCGGCGACCAGCATCGGCGAGTACAGCGGCGACTTGGAGGTCTCATTCTTCCAGTGTTTTGGAGAGCCACAGTAGTGTTATTCCCGGCGTCATGGTACATGTCTCTATGAACTGTTTCCATAATGTTGAGGTGCTGCTGTGGACAGCAAGATCCCCACATCTGCCCAAATACAATATGTTTGGAACCGGTTCGGACGTCAACTCTGTCCCAGTCCCCGTATGCACTATGTCGAGGATCACTTACAACAGTCGTGGGCCAGCTTGTTGCAGGAGAGGATACGACGTCTTCATGACAGCCTTTGCAACTGAATCAACGCATATATCCAGGCCATAGGGGGTGCAACGTCATACTGATAAATGGGCTCACACTGGCAAATTCCTTGCAAACTCTATTCGATTCTCTGATAAGGCCATTAAAATTGCTATACCAAGAAGAAATGCAGAAGATAAACGGGTATTCATTGGACAAATATATTATACTAGAACTGACATGTGATTACATTTTTACGCGATTTGGGTGCATAGATCCTGAGAAATCAGTACCCAGAACAACCACCTCTGGCCGTAATAACGGACTTGATACGCCTGGGCATTGAGACAAACAGAGCTTGGATGGCTTGTACAGGTACAGCTGCCCATGCAGCTTCAACACGATACCATAGTTCATCAAGAGTAGTGACTGGCGTATTGTGACGAGCCAGTTGCTCGGCCACCATTGACCAGACGTTTTAAGTTGGTGAGAGATCTGGAGAATATGCTGGCCAGGGCAGCAACCGAACATTTTCTGTATCCAGAAAGGCCCGTACAGGACCTGCAACATGCGGTCGTGCATTATCCTCCTGAAATGTAGGGTTTAGCAGGAATCTAATGAAGGGTAGAGCCACGGGTCGTAACACAGCTGAAATGTAACGTCCACTGTTCAAAGTGCGAACAAGAGGTGACCGAGACGTGTAACCAATGGCACCCTATACCATCACGCCGGGTAGTCCGCCAGTATGGCGATGACAAATACACGCTTCCAATGTGCGTTTACCGCGATGTCGCCAAACACGGATGCGACCATCATGATGCTGTAAACAGAACCTGGATTCATCCGAAGAAATGACGTTTTTCCATTTGTGCACCCAGGTTCGTCGTTGAGTACACCATCGCAGGCGCTCCTGTCTGCGATGCAGCGTCAAGGGTAACCGCAGCCATGGTCTCCGAGCTGATAGCCCATGCTGCTGCAAATGTCGTCGAACTGATCGTGCAAATGGTTGTTGTCTTGCAAACGTCCCCATCTGTTGACTCAGGGATCGAGACGTGGCTGCACGATCCGTTACAGCCATGCGGATAAGATGCCTGTCATCTCGACTGCTAGTGATACGAGGCCATTGTGATCCAGCACGGCTTTCCGTATTACCCTCCTAAACCCACCGATTCCATATTCTGCTGACAGTCATTGGATCTCGACCAACGCGAGCAGCAATGTCGCGTTACGATAAACCGCAATCGCGATAGGCTATAATCCGACCTTTATCAAAGTCGGAAACGTGATGGTACGCATTTCGCCTCCTTACGAGAGGCATCACAACAACGTTTGGCCGCCCGCGGTGGCCGTGCGGTTCTAGGCGCTGCAGTCCGGAAGCGCGGGACTGCTACGGTCGCAGCTTCGAATCCTGCCTCGGGCATGGATGTGTGTGATCTCCTTAAGTTAGTTAGGTTTAAGTAGTTCTAAGTTGTAGGGGACTAATGACCTAAGATGTTAAGTCCCATAATGCTCAGACCCATTTGAACCATTGGAACAACGTGTCACCAAGCAACACCGGTCAACTGCTGTTTGTGTATGAGAAATCGGTTGGAAACTTTCCTCATGTCAGCACGTTGTAGGTGTTTCCACCGGCGCCAACCATGCGTGAATGCTCTGAAAAGCTAATCATTTGCATATCACAGCATCTTCTTCTGTCGGTTAAATTTCGCGTCTGTAGCACGTCATCTTCGTGGTGTAGCAATTTTAATGGCCAGTAGTGTAGTTTCCTCCACTTCTGGATGCTCCAACTTTTTTTCATGCAGTATAAATTAGCAACCAATTGAAGATAGTAGATAATGTGATAAAAGATTCATGGGTGAAATACTTAATGGTGGCTTGCATGAGGCTCAATTTGGATACAAATTTCTCCATTTTAACATGCAATGTTACATAATCAACTTGCATATTAACATCTGTAGTTACACAAATCATATATTTGTCGATATTGAACTTTTTTTCAGGCTAAGGTTCTCAGCAGATACCCAACATCTGCCTCTGAAGGTCGAACCCTGTTAGCTTCATTCTACAGTCCCCCTAATGAGCTCAGCTCATGCAGCCTTGCCGGCTTCCTCGCAATATAGCCCGCAGCCCAGAGTAACTTTTCCTACGCTGTTGCTGAGGAGCAGATTATAGTCAACATGAAAAACTAATTTTCTAAAGTTGCTACAGCAGCCAAGGTGCCTGCTGCACGAAGTCTGTAAGCAGAAGCTAGCCTAGAGGGAGAGCGGAATTTCTAGATTCTGCTTAAATTTAGCTGTGAACTATATGAGAATCCACAGAGAAACACATGGAACACTGTAAACAATTTTCAGGCTAGCCTGCAGTAATGGCTTGTCCACTTTTTTCGCAACACGTTACTGAAACACTTAATTAAGAGGTGAATGTACAAGGGGAAGTAAAGTCTTTGAAGTTGCATTGGCTGATGGGGAAGTATATTACTCTTCGAGTAAATCAAAAAAAGAAATACATTCAAGAAAATACAGCACAGAAAATGGTTTTCGGAGACCATGCTGCGTGGGTGATTTGTCTGAAATTAAGAGAAGAATGACTAAAAAAAAAAAAAAAAAAAAAAAAAACCTTGCTGCTCTATAGGGGAAAAGCGAAGTTGTTACTAGATCAGAGGCTGCCCCAGTGGCTTGGAAATTGATCCCAAGTTAAGAAGCAAAGCAAACAACAAAGAAATAAAACAACAGAGTAGACCAATGAAAAGATGAATGGGAGAACAAAAATTGCTATGGCTAAGAGAAGCTAACAGGTAGACGAAACGCAAAACAGTGCTGTCTTCTAGAGTAGTTTCTGTTCAAAGCCCATTTGCATGTACCTGATTAAAAGATGGCGTATTTATCACTCGAAGAAGAACCGTAAAGCCGGCTCTAGCGAGATCTAAGTACATTCACGTTTCCAGTTCGGAAGTACTGTGCTTCGTTACGTCACAGAACAAGCACGAAACGTGGTCGCAGAAATGCCTTCAGTTGTGACGTCTTACTGTTAGCGTCATTAAATTTACCGAGGAAGAGAAGGAGAAAGGTGTGACAGTACTGAAGGAAGAGGAGACAGAACATGCAAGCAAATGTTAAAGTTGAGCGAGTTGATGGTACGCAAATTACAACGGGAAGGGTACGATGCTGAACTAAGTGGAATTCAATATCTACCTCATCGAAAAAAGAAACAAAGTAGCACAGTAAATATCTCGATGAATATATGGTTAAATGTGTTAATGGAAAGCAATTTCTGCGACACAATGGAAAACAACATTGCCAAAACTGCACAGCTTTTGTTGCACGGAAATGAACTTGAGGGGCAGCAGGGACACACTGAGAAAACTGTTCTGTCTGTAGGAGTTGAATTACAAAGTCACCATGTGACAACCAGTCGACGTAGCTTCAAAACAGATACGAAACATTTTACGAAAAAACGAAACACCACAACTCTAGCGGCCAATGGTTTATTCAGACGAAACGTCGATTGAAATGCCTGACTTGTAGTGTACGAGGAGTACCGTCAAAGAAAGGTGATGGTGAGTGTTTAATTGTTGTGCTAATGCAGGTCATTGAGGTATAATTATGTAACTTCTCTCTCCACTTGCTATAATATTGGATTGTACGCTGTCACTACCTCCCCTTTCTTTTTCTCTGGCACGACAGTGCTGCCAACCTGGCTGGATCTTCAATCCTTTTTGCGGTATAGTAACAGAGTGTCCTTTAAAGTTCCCTACTGTCCCCTTGTCTCATAGCATTGTCCAAATTCATACTTCGGCTGTATGGCGTACTCGACTTGTCAGTGTCGGTGACTGTGACGAGTGCTTTTAGGGTGTGACGTCTTGTTTTGTTTGCCTTGTTGCTAATGGAGATGGTAGACGGATTGGGCTGGAAGCGGAGCCTGCCCCCTGTCCCTCTTGAGAAAGACGGAGGGATCCGCCGAGCTTCACGTCAGTTGCCGGCAGACCATCAACAGTGCCGCATGCCGTCGCTCCGTCACGTTGTAGTAGTTCCGTGTCGGAAAAAGGGAGACAGACAAGACACGAAAACCAATAAGTCTTCCAGACTGTTTTCGGTGATGTACAAGGTATCCACTAAAATTCCTACGAACCCTGTGGAATAAGCACTAGCCTTTGATCAGGCAAAGCGGCAAGCTCGCTTCAAAAGTACATAAAACGTAAGGGACTATTTACGAGCCGAGGATACAATCAATAGGAACTACAAACTTATTTGAGATTTACATAATGCGACAAAATGTTCGACCCACCAGTCAGTTTCAACAAAATTTGTGCTGACACACTTGGAGAACCAAGATATTTACTCAACCTACGTTAGTATAAGGAAGAAGACATTTGTGTGAAACAGCTTACACTAAACTTCATCAGGATAGTGGAAAAATCCGCGATTTCGGCAAGGAAATTCTGTGTCACTCAACCTATTGACACTATTTCGGGTTTTCAACCTGTGAAAACGAAAAATAAATACTTGTTAATGGAACATATCTGAACTAACCCACTACCGTTTTGTTCAAGACATTGTGCTGCTTGACTCTAATGCAGATAAACTAGTAAAAGCAACGGAACAATGTACTAGAGCAAGTTTGAAAGTAGGTCTCAAAATCAGTTTCAATAAGAGTAAAATTGTGTGTGACCAACACGTCTAAATATAAAAATAAACTGGTAAAAATTAAAAATGAAGTCATAGAAACCGTTGATGGTCGTTGGTATTTAGGTTGTGGAAGATGATAACGGGACTGAGAGTGGAGAAGTATTAAGAAGTGGTTCTGACAAACTACGTACGGCTATCGGAACTAAGCTTTCGATGTGTACGAAATGAAAGTTTACAATCAGTGCTAATTACCAGATTTGAAACATGGGTGGGAAACAAGGATTTTTAATGCGAAAGCCGTTCAAAAATTGAGTTTGTCTCAAAGACAAAAGGAAAAATGCAAACTGAAAATTACTGGCAGGGACGAGAAAACAAAATAATGAAGCAGGGAATAGACCGGAGTGTTAGGCTCGACTAATGACGTAATGGAAAAAGATAAGATCAAGCACATACTTTTCTGGGTTCTGAAGGGGATAAGAGACTGCGACGGCGACTTAACGGAAGGTTGTGTATGATATTAGGAAATATCTCGGATCACCTTGTGTGCCTGTAACTAAAGAGGATAATGCCTGGAAAAGTCTAGAGGAAACCTTTATATGAAGGTGATTTCGTACGACTGATGATGATGATGATGATGATGATATTTTTTGAAGTGAGTAAATATTTACTGAAGTGTTTTGTTGTCGCTTTAGGTCAAACGACGATGCTACTGAACATGTAGCTTTACAGATGCGAACACAAACGTACTTCATCCAGTTATGAGCTCTGCCAGTCTGAAGTCAGAAACGTAATAAATAAATGTTATTTATAATGATTGGTTGCTGTAACTAATCATAATTTACTTTGTTTCCTACAGTCTCGAGCTTTCAAACATTATCCACTACAGGCACTGTTGGATGTACTGACCCTATTTCGGAACGCATCAACCCCGTCAGATTAATAAAACTCAAATAATGCCCTTATTGGCGCACTTAGTTTACAGAATGATCCGTATCACAGGATATGCACCGATGCCTGCTGGCTTATGTGGTTCCGAAAATACAGATATTATACGGAGAGAGGCCCGAACACCAACAAGAATTTAGACTTTCAGCAAAGTCGTCTTGCATTTTCGGACCCTCGTTCAGATACCCATACACAGTGTTTCAACAGTTGCAGAGAATTCTGGCTTGGATTAATCTCGTTGAATATTAAATATCTATGAGCAAAGCCCTCTTTTATTTTCTTTCTGCAACACACACATACAGCTACATGAATATCACTATGTGATATTAAGATATATATTGCGTTAATCGTACAGGTATACACGCCATAATCCAGGGCAGGCCACTGCGTGCCAAACTGCACGGGTACAGCGAAAGCCCGGCCTGTCGCTCAGATTTGCTCGCTCGTTCTCGGAAACACACGGAACAGCGCGACGTTTCATTTAGCATTGCGGTGCGGCATTTTTCGATCGGCACAACTCTCTGGGTTTGGCAGAATCGCGCTGTCAGCGCTATTGAACTTTCACTATTTGTTCCTGGTGTGAATGACGTTCGCGGGCCCGGTGGCTGTCTGCACAAAAAGCAACAGTCTGACGATCTATCTTTGCAATTCTTTAAAATAAATGAGAATTCAGTTCACATAAGCGACAGGTACGAAATATTTGCTGTGAAATGACATGACAATACCTTGCAGAAAAAAATTTAAAGATTTAGTTGACAATGAAAGAGCAAAAAATGACAACAATAGAGAAACACGATTCTTTGTACTGTAAATCAACAAGTACTTTGAGCTAAGTTTGCAGACGTGGAGTACGTGAAGAATCTGGTGGTACGAATAGTAAAATTCTGGAGTCACACGCGTTATTCCGCTGTCAGTTGCAATAGTTTTCACTGCAACTGAACGAAGTGTAGTGATACTTTATATATCACTGCCAAGTATGTTGGTTAAGTCAAGGGGCGTGCCTGGAACTATTTAAGACTCGCTGTTGTTGACATCGTGAAGGACAAAGGAATGTAAGAACGAAAATTAGAACATCCGGAATGGAGTGCAGACTTTGTATTTTAAGTTGACTTGACTGCTCACAGCCCATGTGAGACATTGCAAGGTAATTTCTATCTTATTTGACGTGGAGGCATTTAAGAAGTAATTCGCGTTGTAGGGGGGACACACTCTGACAAAAGACAGTACAGTTGCATAAGCTCACTAGCGTTAAAGAAAACATGAGATCTGAAGAATTCATCGTTGCCTTGAAAGAATTACAGGGATACTTTTTATAAAGATTTTGAGGATAATATCAATCTTACACTGTTCCCGAGCTGTTTTCGAGACCGTTTGCCATTTCAGTTGAAAGCCAATATGCATGTGCAGTTTTAACTGATTGACCTGTAAGGTAATTCTGGTTTTAACGAACATTCTTTTTATTTTCAGACTGTCCAAAATACCTACATTGCTTTCCTCAGGTAGTGTTTCAGGTTTCCATGATGAGGTTGCAAAAGTGCTACAATATTTCTTTCGACATATTTGTGTGAAATACCTTTTCTCGATTATGAAACTAAATAAGCCACGATTACGTAGCAACGTAAGTATGAAACTCTGTGAAATTGTCTGCGTCTGTCCGTATGTCGTCACTTCGTAGCAGACAAAAATTATGTCTGCAGCCCGCCAAAAATACACTGGTGTCCAAAGTTGAAACAACAAACTGCTATTTCCCCCTCCTGTGTCTAATTCACGATGTAATCATACAAACTGTCAACAGATGTCGTTACGGTTGTGTTCTACACGGAAGATGGCATTCCGATCAACGGACAACCACGCCCGCAATGACGTCAGGGCACCTTTCAAGCGGGATAGTGTTTGCAGGGTGTCCCACACCTACAATCGGTGTGTTCAGTCACAGAGGGTGCAGTATGGAACAGAGAAGACGCCTACAGACACTCTGCTGCGGAGTGCCATAGGAAGAATGGAAGCAGGAGAGTCGCAATCTGATGTGGCCCGGTGGCTTAATGTGAATCGTTCTGCTGTTTCTCGGATGAGGCGACAGTTTAGAGAGACCGAAACTGTATCCAGGAGACCAGGACAGGGCCGAACATGCGTGACATCAGAAAGAGTGGACCGTTATTTGGCTTTAAGGGCGCGACGGTACCGCCTCACTGTTGTTGTTGTTGTTGTTGTTGTGGTCTTCAGTCCTGAGACTGGTTTGATGCAGCTCTCCATGCTAATCTATCCTGTGCAAGCTCCTTCATCTCCCAGTACCTACCTCACTATCGCATTGCAACTGGCATCTGAACTCGCAGCATCCCCTGGACGTATTGTATCGAGGCAAACGGTGAGCAGAAGGCTTCAGCAGAGTGGCCCTTATTGTTGTGAACCTGCTGTCTCTTTACCTCTGGCGTGTCTTCACAGAAGGGAGCGTCCAGGGTGGAGCCGTCAATATGCCACCTGGACGGTGGGCCAATGTTCTTTTCACAGATGAGTTCCGATTTGGACTGCAGAATGATTCTCGGCGGATTCGCATCTGGAGCGCACCTGGAACACGATTTCAGGACCCAAAAGTTGTGGAAAGAGACCGATGTCGAGGAGGATCTCTAATGGTGTGGGCAGAGATGGTGTTGACCACTCGAACACTCATGAAACTGTACTGATCGATCAGCAAGATTTAACTGCGGTCAGGTACCGTGAGAAGATCTTCGGAACTCATGCGCAGCTGTTGTGAGATACTGTGCGCCCAGACTTCGTACTGATGGACGATAATGCTCGACCTCATAGAGCACGGGTGGTTAATTCTGTTGTTGCTAAAGGAAGATACTGTCCGCATGGCGTGGTGTGCTCGCTTTTCCGATTTGAAACCACGTGGCCATGTCTGGGATGCACTAGGGAGACGGGCTGCATCACGTCAGCATCCACCAACCAGTCTTCAAGTTTTGTGAGCAGCTCTGCGGGAAGGATGGGCGTTGTTGCCTTAACATGAGATGGATGAAATCATGTCCAGCATGTCTCGTCGTTGTCAGGCCTGTATTGGTGCCAGAGGTGATCACACCCCAAACTGAGCACATTAACCAGTTGTCAGAATGTGTATCCAAATCCGTTAAGTGGGAAAAACTAACATTTTTGTCTACCTTTAGGCATGTTGCATTTGTTTATGTTCTGTATTCTTTACATTGTTTCTACTTTACTGTCACCTGCTTATATTGTTTTGTGGCAAAATAAGCGCAGCCTTCCAAAATTTCCGTTTGTTGCTTTACTTTTGGACACCAGTGTAATTAAATAAAGCTGAAATTTTGTTTTGTTTGTGACCTATATTGTTGCGAAATGTGAAATATAAAACCAAGTAGTATGCAGTGCGGCTACACTGTCATTTAAATGCGGTGCGTTCTTAGTTTTCCGCTCTTTCTCCTCCTCGCGTTTAGATTGCACAGCGCAGCAGTGAGGGAAATGTGAAACTGCCTGAGCGAGCCAAAATCTTGGCCGCCCCTGCCATAACCCAAAAACTGTGTGTATTACCAAGCAAAATTTTTACCCACTCTCCGACAGAAAAAAAAGAAAGCACTGACGATGGTGAAAGTTCACCGAAACATGTATAGGTATTCAAGTAGAAACTCCTGTTCGCTCAAGGCAGAATCCTCTTTCCATAATTATATATATATATATATATAAGCATTCCATAATGCAGTTACTGGTTTTGACAGCCAATGATCATCATCAGACTGTCTACAGATAAATAAGGAGAGACAAACAATCATTTCGGAATCTATAAAACCTGCCAAATAAAATTATTCTTAAATATACTTACTGTAAGCATTGTAGTTTCATCATAGCATAGATAGTTACTTGGCTGATTGTATAAATTCTATAATGACATTTGTTGGGTCGTTTTTGTTTTATAGACAATGTGATGATGACTGCAGGCTGGTTGAGACTGTCAACTGAATCTTGAAATACTTCTTTATTGTTGTAGGAAAATAAAAGGATAAGCAATCAATCATTAATTCTCCACTGTAAATGACATTTTACCAAAAAAATCCTAGACTTATAACAATTCTTAAATTGCAACTAATTGCGCGTCCGATACATCCCTTTTTATGCATAGTGACAAAAGTCTTGAATGACAACTGTATCGTCGGTGTGTCAGTTAATAGCCACCTTAAATGTCGAAATTACGAGGGCGTGCTGAAAACCAATGCCTTCGAATTTTTTATGTGAGAATGCGTACAACTTTTTAAATAAAGCAAACGTTATTAACACTCTGTATCTTTATTCTTCATATAGACCTATTTGCAGCCCTCTGTCGCTAGGGGGCTCCGGGTAATAGCGTGTAACATGGTGGAGTGTAACGTAACTTTGTCGGTGCATGAAAAACCAAGGTGGTGGTTTGTCTACGCGGAGTACAAATGTCAGTTGTGAAACATGTTCGCCACCTAAATCTACATCTATACCCAGCAAATCATCGTGAAATACCTGGCAGAGGGTACGTCCCATTGTACCACTTATTAAGGTCCCCTTCTTCCATTCACGTGTGAAGCGCGGGAAGAATGATTGAATATCTCTGTGCGTGCTGTGATTATTCTAATCTTGTCCTTGAAAGCGACCAGTTTGTCCGGGATCTAAATAGTTCGAACCACAAGATACATACTGTGCAGTGCACTGTGAACAACACTTTACTGTTTTTGGAGCTCCAAGTGACCGTAAAAGGATGGAATATAGGCTTTGGTATTTATCGAAAGCCAACCACGATAGATCTAGTTATACATAGGCAGTCATATCACACAGTGAAATATAAATCCGCGGCTTTCCGAGCCATGTTAAATCGTATGTATGTACTGCCCCTTACTGGTGACGCTCAAATGGCTGAATATGAGGTAATACAGTATATACCTTATCAAAACGGTTATGAGCCAGAATTTGCTAACGGAATTAATAGAAGTATGCTGAAAAAGAAAGATCTTCCTTCTCATAGCGGATCATAGGCAGATTTTATAACGCTTAGACCAACGGACTAGACAAAAGAAAGCTCTGTTTTTTTTTATAAAGTATCTGGGTGCAGTATCTGAAAAAAAAGGTAGATGTATTAGGCCTACAAACTTCCAGTGCATTTTGCTTCTTCGGATCTAGGTAAAAACCTTAGGCACAAGGTAAAAGCTGTGCTAAATAAGTAGAACGAAGCAATAATGCAATGATTGACCTAAGAGATAGGATATTTCGAGTGAGATTTCAGGAACACCTTAACTTAAATAATCCCACATTAACAGCGCACTTAAGCGAAGAGAGGCACACCACCACAAGCCCTTCATAAAACGAAAAAATGCTTCATAAAAAAGAAAAATGTCATATTTTGAATATATTAGAGGAATAAGAAATTTTTATATATAAAAAAATACAGAGTTCACTTTGAATAGCCAATTAGAATTAAAGCTAATTTTAATCGTTTTAGTACTACATGTTAGTACGTAATAAAGTTCTGTATTATTATTCAGTGCTCCTTGTTATGAGTGTATGACGTCATACTGTCCACAGCGATAGCTTCCGTTCGCCCTGCCACCCAGTTTCTATTTGTCGCTCATTTTACTTTATCCAACACCGGGTTGCCCTGCTGTCACACCGATAAGTCACTGCCACCGATACAATCCGCACAGTAATTTGCATAGTGCCACGACTAATCATGTTAGCAGTGACAATCTTTTCTCGCGAATTCGAGCTTTTAAAAATTTTTTAGCGTGCTCTCACTATAATATTTTTCTTTTTATATGCAGATAAAATTTAAAACATGGCTCTGTAACCGCAAGTTTCACCTATCAGCAATATTTCCTAAATGAATGGAGCATGTCTTCATTGTACTTCGCTCGGCACAGTATTGACAATATTCACTGACCATTAAATTTTGACTAGGAGCGATGGGTACGCCAGTGATCTTTTGCCGTTGCGAGTATATTTTAGAAACTCCTTTATTAATTTTAATATCCACAAGAAGAGGTGCTTTTTAGCATGTGGACTGCACTTGATGAGGCTGCTTATACCGTAAAATCGTTTGTGTTTCAATGAACGACAAAGTTATCAGCTGTTAGCGGAATTCTGCCTACCATCATCTCAAAGAAATCAGGTCTACTTGTTGCCACCAGATCCAACATATTTCCCTCGTAAGTGGGTTTCCGAATTATCCGTTCTAGGTAGTTTTCTGAGAAAATATTTAGTAATGTTTTACAGAATGTCTTATCACGGCCACTACTAACAAAATAGTAATTTTTCCAATTGATTGTTGGATGGTTAAAGTTTTCAACGATGATTACAGTATGAATGGGAACTTACGTGCAAGTGAACTGAGGGTTTTCTCTAAAGTTTTCAGTACATCAGGAGATGCATCTGGTGGGTGATATAAGGATCACTTGCCCGCGAAAGGCAAAGGTCCCGAGTTCGAGTCTCGGTCCGGCACACAGTTTTAATCTGCCAGGAAGTTTCATATCAGCGCACACTCCGCTGCAGAGTGAAAATCTCATTCTCATTACAAGGATCCAATTATCATTTTATGCGCACCCCTGTACAGAGTCTTGCCCAAACAATCTCACAGGCAGCTTCAATTTCTATCTCGGTCTACTTGAGTTTGTCTACTGTGAGAAATACAACACGCCTTCATATAAAGGAAGGGGTGAACCTCGATACTGATAAACATCACTGTAAGACCATAACAGTAAACGGGTATTTCCTTTACCGTCCCACAACGAGATGTTAGATTCTATACGCCGCTCTCCCTAGACGAAATAAGAGTGAGAGTAGGTTCGTCGATGGAGAAATATAAATACTCCACAGAGTCAATGTAGCCATAACCCCGTTCTGTCAGGCACAGAATCTCAAAGAGCCTGATGCAACATGAACATTTGTCCAATCTTAGCAGTATGTGCCGTGACTGTGGCGCCGCGCCGTACATATCTCAGAACGAGGCCACAGGCGAAGCAATTCGCTGAATCAGAGCTACAGCTACACTGCATGTCTCGAGAGCAGGTTTCGACCTCCACTTCAAGTTTTCGCAATAGGGATTTAGTAATACACAAAGATCAATTGAATTCTAATTCTGTGGCGATCCTGTTGCCATCCCACTTCTCTTTGTAATTAGAGTATTATTGCAGAAAATTATTATTATTTGGAATGATTAAGTTTCAATCAAGACCACGCTTAGCGTTTCTTGAGAGAAAATAACCCAGCATTTGTCTTTCTATACAATCAATCTCAACTGTAAAAAAAATGTCTCATCTCCATGTTGATATTTCTTATTGCGTGATGACCTAATAATACAATCGAGCGATGGAGCTACAAATGATTGCTGGTGAGTAATTACCATTTTTATCTGTAATTCATTCCTGCTACATTACAATTAACGTTCGTGAGAGATCGAATCAGTATGTCGTGTAGGAACTCAAACTGGAATATTTATTTTATACTCCTTGTAAATGTTTGGGCTAAGTGTTTAAAACTAATGGGTGTGCAGTACCTTTTCCTGAAAACAGGCAGCCTTAGAGCAGGCAACATTGAATAACCGTGGATGGGTGTTATAATAATCAATCAGGCAGAAGATATAAATACGTTCATAGATATATTCTACTCATTTTAAAGCCACTGAACACATTCATTTCATTCAGTTGAATTTAACTGAATTTATGTAGAACGAAGTGAGTTCAATAAGCAATGCAACTAATTTTTTTCTTGGCCAATTTCTGTTGAAAAAATGCGGAATTTGTTGTAAGACGTCGTGGAATATTCCCGCTTCAGCTCCTATAGTTTCGTGAAGTTCCGATAGGTGGGATCGCTATATGTATCTTTGAAAATGGCGTCTGTAACGAAGGTGCTTTCCAAGCAGAGAGCAGTCATAGAGTTTCTTTCGGCGGAAAACCAGAGCATCGCAGATGTTCATAGAAGCTTTCTGAATGTCTGCGGAAACGAGGCAATGAACAAAAGCACGGCGATTCGTTGGGCGAGGCGTCCGTCATTACCGCAACAAGGTCGCGCAGACCTGTCCGATCTCTCGCGTGCCGGCTGACTGCACGCAGCTGTGACTTCTGCAGTTTTGGAACGAGTGGACCCTCTTACTCGGCTCATAACGAAACATTTGAGTACTCAGGTCTGAAGTCTGTTATGCTACCCTCAGGAAATTCAAGAAACAACTTCAGCGTGTTCGTCGCCACAAAAATACACACTCACTTCTCGTTCTCCATGACAATACGAGGCCTCACAAAAAACTGTGCATCCCACAGGAGTTCACAAAACGTGACTGAAATGTTCTTCCTCAACCGCCCTACAGTCAGGATCTCACACCTTCCGACTTCCATCAGTTTGGTCCAATGAAGGAAGCACACCGCGGGAAGCAGTACATGGATGATGGGGAGGCTGGTGATGCGGCAAGACTTTGGCTCCGACATCGAGCAGTAGAATGAGTAGAACGATACCATGCAGGCTATACGGGCCCTCCCAGTAATATGGCGTAAGGCCGTCGCATTGAACGGAAATTGTGTTGGAAATTAGGTTCATCTGATTCAAATGGCTCTGAGCACTATGAGGTCATCAGTCCACTAGAACTTAGAACTACTTAAACCTAACTAACCTAAGGACATCACACACATCCATGCCCGAGGCAGGATTCGAACCTGCGACAGTTGCGGTCGCGCGGTTCCAGACTGAAGCGCCTAGGACCGCTCGTCCACACCGGCCGGCTGGAAATCAGGGTATTGTAGCCATAAGAGTGGGGAATTACACGTGTTGGAATCCCGAATAAAGCCAACCTGCTTTCAGAAAAAAGAAAGTGTGTTGCATTACTAATTGAACATCCCTCGTGTCTTGATGGTTGCATAAGCAAAGGACGTCCAAATAGAAATTCATCTAGTGTTGCTGTTTCCTAATGGAAAATCTCCAATTGTGTGAAACTTCATGCCAGATTCAAATTATTTGGTTTACTGGGATTCGAACCCGAAACCTGGCCTTGAACTGTCCAGGTACGATTCGCGACCCTCCCTCACAACATAAGTTACCCCAGCGCCGCTCTCCTGTTACCTCCAGTCGTTTGTTCGGAAAACCTTAATGTCGATGAAAGATTTGATCGACCTAGATGGTGTGCTCGCATGGCCCCTCTGGTTAAAGTGAATTATCCATGATAATTAGTAGGCCCTGGTTCGCTTCCCGGTCTGGCGCAAATTATTATTTGTCTCAAAATATCCGTTTTAGAAACGTCTGTGTACTTCGTGTGACAATTGCAGGGCTCTTATTACTGTTCTGATACTGATTAATATTAACGAGAAACGTGAAATCGTCAAAGGGCGGTAAGAGTCATGGCAAGTCATACTGGTAAAGTTTGAAACCAATACGTAGCTGATAATGAGCTCTGGTATATTAGCATTTAATGTGATGATCAGGAATTGTGCACTGCTAACCTCACCTTCCCATCTGAACCTATTGCTGGTGATAAGTATTCTATCAGGGGAACTGAGGATCTGCTGCTTCAGAATCTAATGGGACTATTTTGTAGACTTTTAGCACTTCGGTACGTACGGCATTAGGTATCACCGTTTTTAAGCAACGTTGCATGGAATGAAGCTCGGAAATATAGCCGAACTTAAATCACATGTTGCCAACTTAAAGTACGTCTTCTAACCCAAGAAGATTAGCAGTGTTCCGTCGTCTCACATATTGCATGAGGCTTAAAGCTAGTACACAAGACTTTTTCACTCAGCTATATTCAGCTTCTGTGGCATTAAGTCAGTTAACGTGTGCAGCAACAAACTCGAATCCTCGTTTCACGCCACATTGTACAGCTGTTTTTTCCACAAACCGGATCACTTAAAGCCCCCGTCCGCTGCTCCATTTTAGAAACGAATCTGCTTCGTTCTATACATTCTGTTTAAATGCGTTGCAGCGTAGTAGCGCAGATCTCATTTCACACGACGAGGAAATTCGGTGGGAATAAAAAGAGAAAATAAACTAGCCTACAGACTCTTATTTTTGATTCTTTAGCTTCGCTGGGACCAAGAGCCCGATATTTAGGAAGCTGGCCATTTATTTTCATTTAGCGCGATGGCGTGTCGTATCAGCTGAGCGACAAGCAGAGCAAAAACGGTATAACTCGCGACGCCGGAACCACTCTGAACAAAACAGCGGTAGGCGATAAGTCTATCAGAAAATGCCGTGTCACAGCGGCCTCGGATAGCGGCGCCCAGTTTTGGTGTGCACGCTCCATCTACATCCTGCCCCGCGCCGGGAAACGTCGCCTATTTCGCGAAATATCTGTCTGAGTCCCAACACGGCAGTGTACGGGCTAGCCTTTACCGTCAGAACTGTCACAAGCTAACCTCGTAGCTATGCAAATTTGTATAGAAAACTCGGGAAATGCTTGACTTCCCGCGTAGTATTGTGTACGCTCTGATTTATCTTTCTTTCACAGTCGTCTGTGAAATAATCAGCTCTATTATTAGCTAGTTCGCTTCTTTTCTAAACACGATAGAACAAACACAGAATTTCCCTAGTCCATTTTTCATCAATTTATGTCGTTCTATCCAATCCCATTTCTCTACCGATTTTATACTGACCACTACTAAATTGTCAGTTCCCATTTTTTCTTTTTTTTTTCTTTCTCCCTCTCTCTCTCTCTTTGCTGTGTAATTGCCATTCTGTCATTTCTCGTTATGCAATATGTTTCTCTTCATTGCCGGTTTGACAATTCTCAGCTTTTTGATCCTTTTGTATTCAAGGCCCGTAACACTGGTTACACACTTCAAGAACATTATCAATATACTTTTTAACACGTAACTCGATTTAAACAAATGAAGCAATAAACATATGACCACAAGCACAGAGAGAAATGAATAAAATAGCGCTGTGTGCATTGGTGTGCAGAACTTAAGGACGAAAGACCTTTTGCATGATGTGTCACTGGTAAGTAACACAGCCCGATGGAACTTGGACCGTACATTTAAAGAACTGCTGCACTGTAGTACAGAAGGTAATTGAAAGGAATACGCAAAGAGACGAACAGAAGGAATACTTTTCTTCAAAGACAATAATTACGTTCATGTCACCGCGATTCGGGGTGGTCCCCTGGACATTACAAGAGGCGGAACGTGGTTCTTAGTATGGTGTGTGAATACCATCGACGTTAGTGAATGCTCTGCAACGTTCTCCCAGGCCGGCGAGGAAGCTGGTAAGGACTTCTTGTGGGAGGGCGTTCCATTCCTTCACCAACGCGCTAGAAAACTGCTAGATTGTCGCTGGTGCATGCAACGCATCCCAAGCTTGCTCTATAGGATTTAAGTCGGTGGAAAGGGTAGGCCAGTCCATTCTCTGAATATCCTGTCCTTCCAAGAGTCTTGCGCTGCGCATTTCGATGTGGTCGCGCATTGTCATCCATAAAAAAGAAGTCTGGACCGAATGCACCACTGAAAAGACACCGGGAAGGAGCACAGTGTCATCATAACGGTCAGCGGTGAGTGTACCTTGTTCAAATATTTGAAGGTCAGTACGCCCAAGCAACATTATGCCTCCCCGCATTGTAACAGCTAGACCACCAACACGATCATATTCGACGATGCTGGATGTATTTTCATGTGATGAGGGAGGGGAACACGTAATTACCCGGGAAAGCCCGCCCGGTTAGCCGTGTGGTCTAACGCACGGCTTTCCGCATTGGGAAGGAGCGACTGGTCCCCGGCACGAATCCGCCCGGCGAGGTTCGTTGAGGCGGCCAGTCTGTGGATGGTTTTTAGGCGGTTTTGCACCTACCTCGGCGAATGCGGGCTGGTTCCCCTTATTCCGCCTCAGCTACACTATGTCGGCGATTGCTGCGCAAACTAGGTCTCCACGTACGCGTACACCACCATTACTCTACCACGCAAACGTAGAGCCTACACTCGTCTGGTGTGAGACTTCCCTCGGGGGTGGGGGGTCCACCAGGGGCCGAACTGCACAATAACCCTGAAAGAGTGGTTCGGTGTGGGGCGGCGGAGGGGTGAAGTGGACTGCGTTAGTCGTTGTGGGGTTGTAGACCACTGTGGCTGCGGCGGGGACGGAGCCTCTCCGTCGTTTCTAGGCCCCCGGTTAACGTGTAATACAATACAATACCTGGGAACACTGTCGAACTTGAAGTTTTGGTGGTCCAGGTGTTATGGTGTAGGAAGGCATAACTTTGCACAGTTTCTTATTTTTTTTTCTTCGTCAGTCCGAAGACTGGTTTGTTGCAGCTCTCCACTCTACTATATCTTGTGCGAGCCTCTTCATCTCCAAATAACAACTTGACCTGCATCTTTCTGAATCTGCTTATTGTATTCATCTCTACGTTTTTGCCACTCACACTTCCCTCCAATACTAAACTCGTGATTCCTTGACGTTTCAGAACGTGTCCTATCAACCTATTCCTTCTTTTGGTCAAGTTGTGCCACAAATTCCCTGTCTCCCCAATTCTATTCAGTACCTCCTCGTTTCTTAGGCGATCTGCCCATCTAATCTTCAGCATTTTTCTGTAGCACCAGAAGCTTTTATTCCCTTCCTGCTTAAACTAATTATCGTCCATGTTTCACTTCCATACGTGGCTACACTCGAAACAAATAGGCCTACCTTCAGAAAAGACCTCCTACCACTTAAATTTATACTCGATGTTAAAAAATTTCCGTTCTTCAGAAACGCTTTCTTGCGATTGCTAGCTTATATTTTATATCCTGTCTGGTTCGCTCACCATCAGTTATTTTGCTGCCAAAATAACAAAATTCATCGACTACTTTAAATGTATCGTTCCCTAATCTAGTTCCCTCAGCATCACCTAATTTAATTCGACAACTTTCCATTATCCTCGTTTTACTTTTGTTCGTGTTCCTCTTATATCGTCCTCTCAAGGCACTGTCCATTCTGTTCAACTGCTCTTCCAGTCCTTTGCTGTTTCTAACACAATTAAAACGTCATCGACAGACCTCAAAGCTTTTATTTCTTCTCCCTGAACTTTAGTCTCTACACTAAATTTTTCTTGGGCTTCCGTCACTACTTACTAATTGCATAGATAGAATAACAACCCTGTTCCACTCCCTTTTCAATCTGTTCTTTCCGTTCATGCCCCTCGACTCTTATAACTGCCGTCTTGTTTATGTACAAGTTGTAAATTCTGTTTCACTCCGTGTATTTTACCACTGTTGCCTTCAGAATTTAAAAGAAGGTATTCCAGTCAACATTGTCAAAAGCTTTCTCTACGTCCACAAACACTACAAATGTGGGTTTACGTGCCCTTAACCTCGTAGGGTCAGTATTGCCTCGCGTGTTCCTACATTTCTCCGGAATCCAAAATGATCATCCCCGAGGTTAGCTTCCACCAGTTTCTTCATGAGCGTACTGACCACTAAATCCTTGAACATGGCACACTCACCGGCCAACGCTGTTGTCATTGTACTCGTTTCCCATGTGCCTCTTTTTCAGTGCTGTATTCGGTCCTAATTTCATTTTTATGGATGACAGTGTGCGACTGCATCGACGTGCGCAGATGGAGGTGCACCTGGAACGAGAGGATATTTGGCGAATGGTAAGCAGATTCAGAAAGATCTAGGTCGCAGTAGTGAATTGGAGCAGAAGAAGCTTGCATGAGATAGAGTAGCGTGGAGAGCTGCATAAAACCAGTCTTCAGACTCAAAACCACAACCACCACCCCTATGCAACGTTATGCCTTCCTACACCGTAATACCTGGACCACCAAAACTACAAGTTCGACTGTGTTCCCGGGTGCATTCCCATCCCTCGCCACATGAAGGTACGTCCAGCGTTATCGGACATGATTGTTTTGGAGGCCTAGGTGTTACGGTGTGCCGGCCGGAGTGGGCGAGCGGTTCATCTACATCTACATACATACTCCGCAATCCACCATACGGTGCGTGGCGGAGGGTACCTCGTACCACAACTAGCATCTTCTCTCCCTGTTGCACTCCCAAACAGAATGAGGGAAAAATGACTGCTTATATGCCTCTGTACGAGCCCTAATCTCTCTTATCTTATCTTTGTGGTCTTTCTGCGAAATATAAGTTGGCGGCAGTAAAATTGTACTGCAGTCAGCCTCAAATGCTGGTTCTCTAAATTTCCTCAGTAGCGATTCTCGAAAAGAACGCCTCCTTTCCTCCAGAGACTCCCACCCGAGTTCCTGAAGCATTTCCGTAACACTCGCGTGATGATCAAACCTACCAGTAACAAATCTAGCAGCCCGCCTCTGAATTGCTTCTATGTCCTCCCTCAATCCGACCTGATAGGGATCCCAAACCCTCGAGCAGTACTCAAGAATAGGTCGGCACCAGCGTTCTATAAGCGGTCTCCTTTACAGATGAACCACATCTTCCCAAAATTCTACCAATGAACCGAAGACGACCTTCCCCACAACTGCCAATACATGCTTGTCCCACTTCATATCGCTCTGCAGTGTTACGCCCAAATATTTAATCGACGTGACTGTGTCAAGCGCTGCACTACTAGTGGAGTATTCAAACATTACAGGATTCTTTTTTCTATTCATCTGCATTAATTTACATTTATTTGTATTTAGAGTTAGCTGCCATTATTTTCACCAATCAGAAATCCTGTCCAAGTCATCTTGTATCCTCCTACAGTCACTCAACGACGACACCTTCCCGTACACCACAGCATCATCAGCAAACAGCCGCACATTGCTATCCACCCTATCCAAAAGATCATTTATGCAGATAGAAAACAACAGCGGACCTACCACACTTCCCTGGGGCACTCCAGATGATACCCTCACCTCCGATGAACACTCACCATCGAGGGCAACGTACTGGGTTCTATTACTTAAATAGTCTTCGAGCCACTCACATACTTGGGAACCAATCCCATATGCTCGCACCTTAGTTAGGAGTCTGCAGTGGGACATCGAGTCGAACGCTTTCCGGAAGTCTAGGAATATGGTATCCGTCTGATACCCTTCATCCATGGTTCGCAAGATATCATGTGAAAAAAGGGCGAGTTGCGCTTGCAGGAGCGATGCTTTCTAAAGCCGTGCTGATGCATGGGCAGCAACTTCTCTGTCTCGGTTCTAGGCGCTACAGTCTGGAGCCGCGCAGGTTCGAATCCTGCCTTGGGCATGGATGTGTGTGATATCCTTAGGTTAGTTAGGTTTAAATAGTTCTAAGTTCTAGGGGACTGATGACCTCAGATGTTAAGTCCCATGGTGCGCAGAGCCATTTTTGTTACGGTGTGGGGAGGCATAATGTTGTAAGGGCGTACTGACCTCAAAGTTGTTGAACAAGGTACACTCACCGCTGAACGGTATTATTACACTGTGCTCCTTCCCGGTTGCATCTTTTCAGTGGTGCATTCTGTGCCGCCTTCTTTTTTATGGATGACAATGCGTGACCGCATCGAACTGCGTAGCGAAGGACTTTTGGAATGAGAGGATATTCGGAGAATGGACTGGCCTGCCTTTTCCACCGACTAAAATCCTATTGAACACGTGTGGGATGCTTTGAGGAGGCGTATTTCAGCACCTCCACATCGACCAGCAACCTCCCAGCAGTTCTCAACCGCGCCGGTGAAGGAATGGAACCCCCTACCACAAGAACTCCTTCCCCACCTTGTGGCCAACAATGGAGCACGTTGAACAGCACGCACTGCCGTCTATGATCACACTCCCTATTACGAACCATGCTCCGCTTTTGTGAGGTCCATGAGATCATCGTAAATCACGGTGACTGCACTGTAATAACCATCTTCGAATAAAAGTGTTATTTCTTTTCGTCTAATTTTACATTTCCTTCAGTTATCTTCTGTAAAATATTGTGGCGTTCTTTCTAAGTATGTTCCAACTTCCATCGAGCTGCGCACTTGGCAGTGACACATCATACTAAAGTTACTTTCGTCCTTAAGTGGAGTTGGAACGCCCTATCCCAACAACGTTAAATTTACTGACTTGGCTTCCCTGTATTTCAGGAACCACTGTAGCCATTGACATGAAACTTTTATAAAACATTAAAGTGTGTGTTCTCAGTCTGCTGAACTACAATAATTGCATTTCAGCCAATGCTTTCGGAAATACAATTTTTTAATCACACGGTTTAAATCTTGTGAACTTTTTTTGTACGTTATCCTAAATAATTTTGATTATTCATATCATCGTGTTCTTCTTCTAGTTCAGTAGACTCAGGATATGTATGTTATTACTCCCTGATAATTTGAATACTCTTCTCGATGCGGTTTCTGAGATTTAGGGAAAAACGCAACAGAAAATGTAAATTTACAGGAACGGCTTCTAAAGTTTCAAAAGACTGTAACTCACTTAACACATGCTTAATTTATTTTTAGTTACTTAGAAGCACCCTGCACCATACTGTACATCATCCTCTTGATCTTTTTACAAGTATTTTCTTCTTTTCTTCTTTATGGATTCCTTAGTGGCCAACTGTGCTGCATACTCTGCTTTATCAGTGCGAACCTTGTCCAGCCGTTCAAGTTCTCTGATGCAGTTTGCTCCAGGATTAATTCCCATATGATGTAGCACTTCCACCCTACCAATGTTGCCATCATTAAAAGCAATAACAGAATCACTGACTCCCAACTTTAGTGTCTTCATTCTAACAAAAACATTATTTGGTGAACAAATCCATCTAAAATTATTGAACGACTCATTGGGATTTTGAGTCTGACCATGCAGACACTTCTTCAGCAATTCGGAATTTGCCAGGTCCTTGTAAATAGGTTTCATGATATCCATGACTGTTGCTGGGATGGAATGTTTATGTCTGTATGAACTGTTTGAGTACTGGGTAATTGCACGATGAATCAGGTCCAGGAGGGCAAAGGTGGTGTACTGGTTTTTCAACAAATCCTCAGTATTATTTCTAATCACCATCCCATAATACTGCCGTAATTCATCAATCATTTTGTCTGTCAGCCTGCCTCTTATGGTTTTACCATCAGAAAGTTTGTCTCTCAGACTTTGTTTCAATTTCCTCAATCTGGTGCCCATCCTCTTCCGGACGAGACCTTTATAACACAGAAATCCACAGCCTTCTCCATAAAAAATTACCGATTTTATTAGATCTTGAAGTAATGCACATAAAAATTTCAACGTTTTCTACCAACGCAGATTATATTTAAAAAATAAAATAAATTACTTCCCATGTGAGTTTAGAAGTGAGATGTATTCGGAAAACTGCAAATTTTATAATGAGATAAAAATCCGAAAATGTGGAAAAAAAAAATTCCGTTCTAACTACCCTTAAGTTTTGAATAACATTGTGCATCCTGAAATAAGTCAATCCCCAAACTGCATAATTAGATCCCACTGATAAAATAACAGCTGGCAACGAAGTAATATTTTCCTTTCCAAAACTGTTTAATATTTTTATGACGTATCGGCTACAGCGGATTCATTAGAACCAAGGCATACACATCGATTTTCAGAAGCGTGCAATACCGAATCGGTTGTTAGTTTTTTTCTTTGATTAGAGTGCTTGTATTCTCACTCATACTGACATCTAAACGATGCTAGTTTTTTTCAGTGGCTGGAAGGTTCCCAGCAGAAATATCGGGAGAACAACTAGAGACTGTATCTCGACATCATTATCGCTTACAATTGTTAGATGCGTCTGTGTGGGCTTCGCAATTATAGGATCCGTACAGTTCGTGAAAAAGGCGACTCTTTTTGTGAAAGTTCTTTGACGAGTTGCTAAATCCAGGGTTTCACGCTCGCACATTGTCGTTGCTACGCTACGAACGCTGTATGACGGAGCTCAGCGATGTTGTGTCCCCCTACGTATGTCTGCTCCCGGAGGTGTGGCGATGGGGAAAGGAAAATAGCAGCGCTTTCTTCTCAGTTATCTTCCAGACAGGTGAGACCCGAGCTCAAAGTTGTACTCAATTGGTAGCAGTATAAATGTACACAATTCGACTGATCTTTTATACGCCTTTGTTTCCTTAAATTTCATGTGGTATCCCTCGCTATGAGTCACTGAGAGCTTTCCTAACAGTTTGCGACAAGTGACGTACGTTGGTGATGATTGTCATATGGATTGTTGAAAGCCACAGTATCATATCTCTGGCCAGTAGACTAATAACTTAACGAGAGTGGGTTTGTCTTTCTCGTAAAATAACCGAAGTCTGCGTCGGGTAGTGCGATCCATTATCCTTCTTGCTTTGTGCTTTTTCATAAACATACCGATGTTGACGAAACGCCATTCACGTTAAGTAGGAAGCTAATCTTCACGTGCTATGGGAGAGTCTTTTCTTTCCTAATGTCAAGTTGCCTGACATGCGTTCTCTTAATAGCTTACTGATCATCCTTTCTCGTAACCTGAACTCTGGCAGATCAGGGTGTGTTTATGGTTAAATCGTTCAGGAATACTATCCAAATCGGATATGTTTCACACTTCACAACGTTATTCGCTCTGAGATGGAAGTTCACGTCCAGTGCATACAGGTGGAGGGATGTGAACTTCCATTGTAGCATATTCTAGTCTAATTCAGTTTCTTAGTGATCAGATGTACAAGAATACTGGAGTAAACAAAAATGTTAACCAAATGTCTTTTTAGATTCAGCTCCATTGATTTAGGTTATAAATATGTCTTATTTCTGAGCCATGAAAGAGTAAATACGTTACAAGTCAATGTACTGTAGCCATTCCGTGGTATTTCTTGTTGGATGGACATGTGCCATTTAGTGTTTTTAGAAAAATAAGGGTTAAGTCCTGCATGAAGCAAAAGTATAAGGAGCAGTAGGAAAATTTTAAAATTCATTCTGGATCTTCCAAAAATCTAGCGTCTCTGTCACAGTGGCAATATAATGGAAATACACATGCTTTAATTATAAAAAAGATTAATAGTTTTTGTCCATAATTGTATGAGGAGTAATTGTAGGTTCGATGTATGGATGGATACAGTTTCATTGGTAATTCATGTGTAACACACATTATTAAGAAATATAAGGATAAAGTGTAAGAATATGGTAATCTGGATAATGAATTTATAAACAGCGTACGAAAATGAAGTTCACTATTTTATGGACTGATGTAGGAGTCTCTCCTACACACCACAATTACATTATTGACTTATTCAAGTATAATGGTAAATATTTTTATCCGTGTTCTCCCTCTGACCATAGTGAGAATGGTAAAGTATATCCGAAAAGAGTCCGCAAACCTCATAACTATGTCCCATCAACCGTTTGGAGTTTTGATACGTGGTACGTGTCTTCCACGACCAACAGGAGCAGGCATGTCAGTTGCTTCTTCTTTGTTCAATTTGCAATTAACATTTCACAATAAAACGTCTTTTCCACTTGCATCTTGTAATCTGTCTATTGGAGCCACATTACTTCTTGATTCTTTTTCTTGCTACATCATCTTCGAATATGATTTTACTGTGACTGATTCCACAGCGAAAGTAATTTTTAGTGAGCGGTCCATACTGTGAAATTTGTGATGTATTTCCAGTCGTCTTTCTCTACATATCAGACTATTAGATTCCTTAGAACATGTGCTAATTCTCTGGATGTAACAAGTTTCCCTCTTCAGGGTATAGTTCCCCGTCCTGATTTATGGAGTTCTTTCCTAGTAACTTTTTTATGACAGCTGAGATATGTTTTCCACCTCCGTTCCGTTTGTTTGTAACTTATCTGAGACGCAGAAAATGGCAGCGTGGCGTGAATGATGACTTCCACTTTGCCGAACCATTACTGCGCATAGTAACAAAACCACACATGACTCGGTGCTGTTTCCAGTTACACCCATTTTATGCCTTTCCCGATCAACTGCATTCCAAATTTTTATCACTGTAGCAAACAGGCATCACTGGAGGCACGTTTATCTGTTTGGTATGTCCTGTCACTACCACAGAAAGCAGAAATGTCAGGATTGACAATGTGTCATCCACTCAACTGGCCATCTTGTCTGACACTTAGTCATCTGTGGTATTCACACCAGAGGGATTCTTGTAGTGCTACATTTGTTCGCTTGTGGCAGCACTGTATCGATATGAGCCTGCAGACGAAGTAAGGCGGTTAGTCAGTTGTTCGCCAAGAGTCTTGCCTGCCAGTTCTATTGCATACCTCAAAATAAGGCGCGGAGGTGTTTGTCACCTGTAACACTGAGCAGTTCATTTAAAGTAAGTCATCTGAAATAAATAACTTTGGTTTCCTGCAGACTCCAACAATTTGTGTGCTCCTATGTTGCACTAATAGTGGTGGAAATTTTTATTTCATTTCGTTTGAGAGGATTGTTGCAATTGATCGTGCTAGTCTCAGCACGACAATAGACTAGTTATAGTTTGTTCAATAATATCATGCATTTGTTAATAGCTGATTCTTATGTTTCAGGTATGTACACTCGAGGTCGATACTATATCACGGACTGTGACAAGCTCGTGAGTATATACCGCCAGTTTTATAAAAACTGGTATGGTTTCATAAATTATTATTGGTGTTTTATAGGAATGTAGTAGCCTAACAGTCCAACACTGTAATTCTCTACTTTTAACGCTGTTGGTCATATACGACATCATAATTTTTTGTGTCGTTCTAAATTTCTGTACTGTGGTCAACATTTGTATTCGTTTTTCATTTAATATAAAACTTTTTTTCAGTATCTTCCATTTTAATGCAACTAAGTGTGTGAAAATAAAAATTATCGATACGAACTTTAAGCAACATAAACCTCACCACTGTTTTCTGTTATCTAAAGCCATGCATGAACAATCCATGTGTCATGGCACAGTCAACCTGATCAACACGCACGCAGTTACTAAAATAAAATACAATAATTTCATTTACTTTTAAGTAGACATCCAGCTACAGACGCGTGTACCACAACATGCTAGAACGCTTCGTGCCGAAAACCATCTGAGAATACATCCTATTAGTGAATTCCGGTCACTAGTCATCATCGACTTAACACTAGAGGCATTAAACAAAACGTATGCAAATTTCGGTTTCGGTTATTTCGTTCTATCTCAACTAGAGTTTGTCTGCATAATATGATCGTAAAAATAGTTTTTAATTTGACTGTGTATAATTAATTCACCCGCACGTGAAGGTCTGTGATATGCGGTGTCACATCGCATTTACGCTGTTTAGAGAACTCTCGACTGTATTTTCACCAAAATTTAAATTTTCGCAAGCGATATGCGACAGTTTCATTGCAATACTGCTAAGTTACTGCGTACTGGAAACCTGATGCCGGCCGAAGTGGCCGTTCGGTTCTAGGCGCTGTAGTCTGGAACCGTGGGACCGCTACGGTCGCAGGTTCGAATCCTGCCTCGGGCATGGATGTGTGTGATGTCCTTAGGTTAGTTAGGTTTAAGTAGTTCTAAGTTCAAGGGACTGATGACCTCAGAAGTTGAGTCCCATAGTGCTCAGAGCCATTTGAACCATTTTTTGAAACCTGATGCGTTAACCACTACAGAGTTGCTGTACGAGGCGTTAAGTCTGCTACATAATTTTAAGCGTGTTCTAGATATAAGCACCAAAAATGACTTTGGAAAGCCTTTTCTTGTCAAACAGTGCCAAACTAAAGCCAGCAATGTTGCTTCCGTATTTTTCACTTTAACGGTTCATTTTAAGGAACTATCAGAGACACTCTTTATAAACTTGTGATCAACAGAATCTTTATTAGATTCGCTGACGGAAACCTCGCAATATGCCACAGGATCGACGATCTTCATAAATTAAACAACGAAACAGATGTACTGAAATTCCCCATCGTCATTAAAATCGCTAGTATCAAACTCATGCGAATACCACGCGAGTGCACCACAATTATGCCCGCCCCCCCCCCCCCTTTTCTCCCATCGTGCTCCAGTAGAATGTGGTCAAATTACAAACATTCATCTGCTCTAATAAGGAATAATTGGTGTGCGGAACAGAACATCATTATCTCGTCAGCAAATTAAAGCTAAAGTTATATGGATATCACATTAGTCTCTAACAGATCTGACATGTGAAAACTAGACGTTAAGACGAGACTGTTTTTAAATATCTGAACGGTGAAGTTGAGATTAAATCGTAGAATGCTGCGTCAAGAACACTCGACTGTGAAAAATTTAGGACGACGAAGAAAGTACTAGCGCAAGGAATAATTACTTTCTTTCCCTGACGATGCTCGTAATAGATTCTTTAGATACTCCAGTGAAGTGTGGCGGACGGAGGGATATTCGATTCTTGGATATCATCACAATGTGGATAGATACAGACAATGTGGTCGATCACGTCAGAATGCCATGAGTGGAGAAGAGCCTTCACACTGACGGTCGGTATTCATAGAAGGAAACAAAGCAGCCGAAGATTAAAAATGAGAAGAATCGCCGTTTATCTCCAAGAGGACTGTTTGAATTAACGAGAGCGTTTTTATAAATTTGCAGTACTAGAATGTTAAAAAGCAACAATAGAATAAATATTGCTATCCATCGGCAGCCTTGTCTTGAAGAAAACGGAAAATTATGCCTCGAACAATGGTATGCCGTTGTAAAAAATCCTGAATTAATACAACGGGGCAGAAGGATACGAATTATGGGACAATGCTTAACATTTACCTCATCATGGCTTCTCGTAGTGAGTGAAGCGATTTCCTAATGGTTACTTACTGCGCTTTATCCTATCAGGACAGTTCACAGACCATGATGACGCCTTCTAAAAATGTGAACGGCATACATCAAGCTGTATTAAAAGTAAATTAAGCTTGCATAGCTGATCAAGAACTTGCATAGCCAGTGAACTACGGTAGCTCTTAACCGTTAAGCCGTCCTCTCAGGGCACGTGAGAACGCACGTAATGTTGTGTTCATGACGTCACAGCGTGAATTTCAACGTTCCACTACAATGCGGGGTGTGAAATGAAGAATTTGGCCTGTCAGATTTTTGACCCGTCCAGCAGAACGTGGCCCTTGAGGTACGGTATCGTTTTTACATCACAAGCAGAACTTGGGAATCGCCATATTGTATGGAATTAAACGTTGTATTTCGTGGGTTTTCTTTATCATAGACTATGTCGTACGAATATAAGTTGTTTCAAAGCATCAGCAAATTGTGTACTTCTCTAAAACGCGTCATTTTAGCTGCGACTTGTTATAATAAAATGACAGGAAACTAAAACAGTTAAGGACTTTCTGTGTTTGATGTTTTTTAGTGTTATAACTTGTGTTACGACAGTACACCGTTTCAATTCTACAGCACAATTATCAAAGGCGCGTCGTTTTGGCACAATTTGTCACAGTTAAATATCAAATAATAGCATTTGTAGACACTACCTGTAGACAGTCTATGCCATAATACGGAGGCCTGGTTGCCATGTTGAAGCCGTACTGTACTTGATAGAGTTCTGAGCTCTGAAAAGAAAGGTATCAGTTTCGCGTCCACCTCCTCCCAGTTTTGTCACCTTTTGTTTTCTACAAAATTCTGGAACTTCCTTATTAATTCAATGAAAGTATAATCTGCAATAGTCGATGTTACACATTATAAATAAATTAAATTATTTTCTACATTCCTAGTGCGAAGGCCAACGACTGAAATGTTTCTGCTCTGGCTTTAAATCTTAACGTGACTGCCAGTCTGTGTCAGAAAGAAAACCCAACTTACACACTGAAAGTTTTTGCCATTATGAGACTTCGTATAAAATATAGCCTCTATATCTATCCCTTTATTTTATGGATTGCTTCTTGTTTATATCGTGCCGATAAATATATTTCTCAGTGATGGTGAGCAGCTTCCAAATAAATCTCCTGTTCCATTCAAATAAAATAACAAAACGAATCTTGGTGTTGAAATCTGTGTGATGAAGTGCGTTACTTTAGTGTCGCGGTTGTGAGTGCAACATCGAGAAAACGGATATTATGCATGCGCAGACTGACATTAGACACTACACCTTAAATGTATTCAATTTAAAACAGAAAATGGGATGAAGATTCAATTGAGTTAACGGATAACGTCTATTAGTGTGCTTCTCAGATCGTTGTACAGCGTTATGTAGTGTTCCTGTATCAGCATTTCGTTGTTCAAACCACTGACGAGTCCAGAATCTTCTTCGCGATTTCTCCGCTCTTCTTCGCCTGTTAATGGAGCTATTTTACGCGCATCCATTTCCATAAGAAAACTGTGATTTACGTGCCAGGTGCAGCCGGGGAACTGGCAGTGGAGAGCGCTGATGTCGCAAATCACGACGAGGAGCACGTTTCGTGAGATGTAGAGGGTCGTTTCAGAGCGTGAAGCAACTACGACGGATACTAAGTCTGGCGTGTTTTGCGATGAGAAACACGTCCTGTGTATAGTTATCCTCCTGGGAAATGTCTTTATGTGAATATCTGATGTAGCACAAGCACAAAGCAACCATAAGTCTAGATAATCATGTGCAATGATCACGGCTGCAAAAGGACACACGAAATACGTGCAGATAGTGGCCTTCTTTCTTTTTTTTAAAAAAAAGGAAGTCAGCTAGAAATTACTGATAGTATCTATCCAAAGTAGTACGTGAGGTATCTTACACGTGTGAATCAGAGACATTAATAGCTGTTGATAAAAAATGTTTCTTTGCCCCGTCGTCGATCTGTGGTGGCATCGTCCTGTTGATTAGGGATTGGAACTCTGCATCCTATTCATACCGAGTTTTCACCTGCCACTTCACGTTATTGTCTATCAGGAAAAGCTCTTCATGTGTAAGAATACGCCCATCTGTAGTTGTCTCTCGCAGTTCACAACAGGCAGAGGTGAACAGCTCTCACTAGAATAACCCCCAATAAATCAAAATAATGATCGATCAAAGAGCCCGATTGATGCGTGATTAACTCTTTTGAAATGAAACAATGTTGAGACACAGGTTTCAAGCGGAAGAGCAAATTTAGATACGTCGTCACTCCTAAGGTATCCCATATGCATCTCGATGTCTGCTTCGTAAAATTCTCCACTTTGATTGCGCTACCGGTGAATGTTGGTTGAGAAGATAATGTGAACAACCGTCTAATGTTACGTCTTTAGTCCATTATTAACGATGCTGTTAGCAGTGATAGATTGAGGCAGGCTATTAATTACCTTTCACGAAAGAGGATTTATCAACTCGAGTATCTCATTAGGAAGGGACAACATACACGTTGTAGTCAGAGCGGGTGTAATTTATATCCCCCTAGCAAGCAGACGCTAAATCACTGTTGCAGGCACGTTGGTAACAACGCTTACCTATACTTAACTGCCGTGCGTATTGTTATTTTCGCCTTTCCCACAATGTCTTTCACCACATAATCGGAACCTTTGCATAATACACCCCCCTCTCCCGCACGGTCTCGCCCGACACACACACACACACACACACACACACACACACTTTGTTTTAAATTTTTCGTCACTTCGAGGTGAATGGGGACTGTCAGCTAACAGCTTGCCACTGTAATGTAAAGAAATTGTCCCATGGACGTTCACTGTGTTAAACTTAACAGCTTTTAACCGAATGTGATGGTATCTGGGAACTAACGGAGTGCTGTTGTTCCCACGGGCAACTGCGTGAAGACCGGAAACTAAAATACAATCATTTCCATAAATTAACGAAAAATCGTAGAAACTTGGAGAACCATTAACCAGTTTAGACAAAAGTTGAATGTGTTATTACAACAGCAGTACTCCATATAATTACTAAATACAAATTACAGGCCGGCTGCTGTGACCGAGCGGTTCTAGACGCTTCAGTCCGGAACCGCGCGGCTGCTGCAGTCGCAGGTTCGAATCCTGCCTCGGGCATGGTTGTGTGTGATGTCCTTAGATTAGTTAGATCTAAGTAGTTCTAAGTCTTGGGGACTAATGACCTCAGATGTTAAGTCTCATAGTGCTCAGAGCCATTTGAACAATTTTGAACAAATTACAGGGTGCTGTCCTCTTCCATCAATCATATGCAACAGACAAGTGTTTGTTTGGGGGTACGACCGCAGTTACTGCTACGAGACTGTGAGAGATTACAAATGGTTCAAATGGCTCTGAGCACTATGGGACTCAACTGCTGTGGTCATAAGTCCCCTAGAACTTAGAACAACTTAAACCTAACTAACCTAAGGACAGGACACAACACCCAGCCATCACGAGGCAGAGAAAATCCCTGACCCCGCCGGGAATCGAACCCGGGAACCCGGGCGTGGGAAGCGAGAACGCTACCGCACGACCACGAGATGCGGGCTGAGAGATTACAGCTTGAATTGAAAACTCGGTCATGTAGCTTCGAACTATTATTTCCTGGACGAATTCTGTTAACAGAATACATACAGATGAAACTCCGACAGATGTGACTTGGTGATAAAATGTCGATTCTTGAACTGTTCATTGACATATGCTTAACTACAGAACTCAGCCGCGAGCCTATAATATAAGGTGGCCCAAGAAAAACAGTACATTTTCTGTTGGCCACCGTGCTAAGATGCAGATGTGCTCGCGCCATCTACCGTATCTAAACGGACCTACATGCCATTCAGTTCACTGTCGAACTGAGGCACTGCAGGAGTTCTGTCGAGTTCTGAGCGTTATGGCTGTCCAACGAGGAATGCGCCATGGAAGAGGCCATCGTTTCCACGTTCCACACAAAAGGACAATATCCAGGTGGCTAAAACAGTGGCGTGACGCGGGTCCTATAACCAATGAGAAACACAAGGCACCGGAAATGAAATGACAGTTCAAACGCCGGGAAATATCCGGCGAGTTCGTGCAGCTCTGAAATGAGGCCCACAGTGATCTGTCTGTCGCCACTCCAGAACACTGCCATTCCCTCGCGTGTCTTTTCAGAGGATTGAGAAACAAGATTTAAACTTTCATCATTATGAGCTTCTACATAGGCATATAGACAGTAGTTGTCCCTGGCTCTGTCTGAAGGTACAATAGGAAGGGAAATGACTAGCAGTGGTACAAGGTATCCTTCACGATGCACCATACGTATGTAAAGGTAAATAGCATTTATTGCACAAAGACGAACAGTACGTATAACAAGTGGTGTTTACCCCTAGTCATCATGAAGGTATCTCTTCAAGGAATTAGGCATTTTAACTGCACCGTCATGACAAAAGTATTCGCTAATGAGGTTCGCCATTAATAATCAATCACAATTTGAGAAAAATACAGACGTCAGTACCTACAACACTGTAGGAAAAGTTGCCTTTATTACACATTATTAAGGCTATCAGTGACATTGAAAGGAGTTTAATATTCAACAGAGAATTTTTGATCATTTGCCCAATACCATAAAATGTCTGACAGCTAGCAAAGCAAGTTTTGATTCTTAACCTGAAAACATTTATCATGGGCAACTCCTTTTGTTCAGAGGATTAATTTATATTTAAAAACTGATAGCCTTAAAAAAACCTAGTTTTTAGGGTTCCGTGCCTCAGTCGGTAAAAACGGAATTCTGATAGGATCGCTTCGTTGTTTGTCCGTCTCTCTGTCTCTCGGTCCGACTCTTAAGAAGCCTTTCTCTCCAGAACGGGTAGACGTATCAAGCTGAAATTCGTCAGATATTGAGGTCTATGGTTCCCTGATCGTGTAAAACATTGAAGTTTCCAAATCAATACAATGAAAAGATACGACTATTTGCGTCACGTATTTTAATACTCGCAACCTCATTCGTCAGAACATAGAGTACTGCCCGCATCTCGTGGTCGTGCGGTAGCGTTCTCGCTTCCCACGCCCGGGTTCCCGGGTTCGATTCCCGGGTTCGATTCCCGGCGGGGTCAGGGATTTTCTCTGCCTCGTGATGGCTGGGTGTTGTGTGCTGTCCTTAGGTTAGTTAGGTTTAATTAGTTCTAAGTTCTAGGCGACTGATGACCTCAGCAGTTGAGTCGCATAGTGCTCAGAGCCATTTGAACCATTTTTGAACATAGAGTACTTTTCGTTGGCTTGGAATCATGAAGTTTGTCAAAAAGGAATGTTTCATAGTACAGCTGAAGGCAAAATCCCAAAACTGTAAATTTGTAATTCTATCACACACAAAAAAAATTGTCATTTCTTACCTGAATCTGTCTGCTTATCCGTCTGCTTATCCGCCTGTTAAAATCCCTTTTTCTTAGGAACGGGTGGACTTTTCAAGTTGAAATTCATGTTACCATCCTAAGGTCGATCGGCGCTTGCCACTGTAAGACGTGCATGCTCTAAGTCGGTACAACCAAAAGTTACGGCCATTTAGGTCACATTTTTATCTTCGCAGACTCACTCACCGAAGTCTATAGGCCTAAAATCACGAAATTTGGCAAGAAGCAAGGATTCGAAGTACGAGAAAAGAAGAAAAATCCGAAAATTTTTGATCTATTATTATAACACACGAAAAAATACTTCTTTTGTCATTTATCTGATGTCAAACTTGAAATTAAAGCAATCGGTAGTTCTGCATACAGGCTGACAGGGTCGCAGTGGTAAAAGTCAAACATCAGGCAATTAACGACTCTTCTGTTCATATGACGCATTTCGGAATTCATTCGTCATCAGATATGAAGGAGTGAGTACCGCGTGTAGATATGGCACGTCAAGTTGTACATGAAACAATCATTCGCAGGCAAGTCTGCGCCGTATCTACGTGCAGGTACCGCTCCTGGATAAAGAATCTGATGATGGATACAATCCGAAACGCATCATATGAAAAATAAAGTAATTCCTTGACTGATGTTTGACTCTTATCATTGCGACCCAGTCAGCCTCAATGGAAAACTACCGATTATTAAATAATGGCCGGCCGGAGTGGCCGTGCGGTTCTAGGCGCTGCAGTCTGCAGCCGAGCGACCGCTACGGTCGCAGGTTCGAATCCTGCCTCGGGCATGGATGTGTGGGATGTCCTTAGGTTAATTAGGTTTAATTAGTTCTAAGTTCTAGGCGACTGATGACCTCAGAAGTAAAGTCGCATAGTGCTCAGAGCCATTTGAACCATTTTTTTTTAAATAATGGTCCTCTGTCTGCTGCATGACTTTGTCACGTTTGTATTACTGAAATAAAAAAAAGAAGAAAATCTTGGAATCCCTGGGAGTGATATCTTGCTAATATCAGTGTCAATAACTTGCAAAAATAGTCCAGATTTCCGATCCCGGAATTGAGGAACAATCTATACAGGGTGAACGTTAACAAAACCGACAAATTGCAGGAACGGATTTCCCACAAGAAATGTTTGTAAAAGTTGCTAGGAACGCGTGCGCGGAAATGCATCGTTGCCATGGTAGATGGATCTGAGAAGTGACAGATCAGTGACCACGTACCGTGTGTTCCTTGTATGTTGCAGGCTGTGTGGTTGACGCAGTGTACTGTAAGCAGTAAAATGGTCCAGTATTCATGTCGGGAACAAGCAGAGGTGGAGGCGCGATCAAGCGGCAGGAAATGGTCAAGAGGCAGCCCGGCTGTACCAAAACAAGTACTTTCGCAGACGCCAACCGCATCACACAGCATTTAAATCCCTTTTTGAGTGTTTGTGTGATCATGGGTCCTTTCGCACAGCCAAATTTACAGGGAGCTTGCGGGCAGTGGTTGTAAAAGATTTGGAGGACCGGGTTCTACAGGATATTGAGACGAACCCTAACACAAGCTCCAGACAACTGGCGCGCCAACACGGTTATGTGTATGGTGCATGACAGTCACTACCAACGCTATCGCCTGCAATCCCATGCAGGCCATTTTGAACATCTGTTGTGACGAGGATGCGATGGAGCTCTGTACTGTTTGTTGTCGTTGCATGCACACCGTCCATTTCCGGACACATTTTCAGAGGGCGTTTATTCCTCCATTTGCAGTCAGGAATCCTCTCTGTAGATTGTCGGTTTTATCCATGTTCACCTTGTATACATAATTAAGTTTCACGAGCGTATGGCTAAAAAATATGCTCATTAATGTTGACACTAATCACCTATACATGCCATGTAAACTGAATTGTTACACATCATTTCGTTGATGGATGTCGTTCAAATGACCTATGGAACCTGCAAGTAAATAGACTACTGGCCATTAAAATTGCTACACCAAGAAGAAATGCAGACGACAAACGAGTATTCATTGGACAAATATATTATACTAGAACTGACATCTGATTACATTTTCACGCAATTTTGGTGCATAGATACTGAGAAGTCAGTACCCAGAACAAACACCTCGGTTGGAAACTTTCCTCATGTCAGCACGTTGTAGGTGTCGCCACCGGCGCCAACCTTGTGTGAATGCTCTGTAAAGCTAATGATTTGCATATCACAGCATTTTCTTCCTTTCGGTTAAATTTCGCGTCTGTAGCACGTCATCTTCGTGGTGTAGTAATTTGAATGGCCAGTAGTGTAAATGGCTACATGCTGCTCCGGTGTTCTTATCAGGGGCAACAGTAGCGGCACATTACTCGACACTTCGCCTCCACCACAATTAACTGCTGGAGGGTATTCGTCCACCTCCCTCTAGATTGGCACATTTTGACCGTCCTTGCAGTTCAGATGCGGTAAAGAGAGAGCAAGACGATGCTACCTCTTTTGTAGACGGAACGTTAGCAAGGCGAGCCCTGCTAGCGCAGCTCTTGCGTGATTGCTGACGACCGACGGACGTTAAGCACGCAGTACGCGCTCCCCAGCTCCCGAGCCGAAAGGACTAATGAAACTCTGCCAGACTTGGCCCCGTTCGCCCTCCGCTGGCACCAAGTAATATTGTTCTGGCATCGGAGAATTCGCCGCTATCTGCGAGATCTAATGGCAGGCCTTAATTAAGTTTCTGGTTTGCATGGGAGCGGACCCGTGTCGCTGGCGTGGTGTGGTTGGAGGGGAGTTGGGGGGTTGCGGCGCAGCGCTCGTTATGGCCATTATCGCAGATAAATACTGCCACGGGATGATGACTTTGGCGCACTTCGTACGTCCCGGAGCTGAAACCAGGCTACTGGAGCCGTGGCTCGGTGTTAAACCTAATGGACGAGAGTATTACCGGCGAAAACAAGAGCGTAGCCATTACTTGGGTAATTCCGTGTAGAAGGCTCTCTTATACGAGTAGTTACATTTCATCGTCTCGTTTCTGAGACGTCACAGACCAAATCAGAACGGCCGATTATATATTCCTGAGAATTAAAATTTCCATAAATTCAAAATCCTCGCAGTAAGTGTAAACGTTCAGCATGTTTATGAATTACTTATGAGACATCCCCTTAGAAAAATTAATGAATTACGTTATTTGATTTTAAAACAGCTGAGCAGAACTGAACGTACTCAGACATTTCTCTCTTTATTTATTCTGATCAACACTAAACTGACACACGCTATTTTAGCGCAACGCAATCTGACTTTCAATAATCCCTACAAAAGAATGACCGTGACTAACAATAACCTACACTTCTCATGAATCACTTACCTTACAAAAATCTTCTTTACTCGAACTACTGCAATACAGCGAGCACCAATACTGGCAGCTAAATAAAAGATTCTAACTACTGAAGGCACTAACTACTGATAGGCATAGTTAGCAAAAGAAAGATTTTGATAGAGAACAAACAATGTATTATTTACCTTAATAGTGTTCGAAAGTCTACATTCAGTCTTACAAATTTACTCTTTCTAATGTACACATGTCCAGATCATCCGTTCTCAAAATTCTGCCATCTCTCTCCCCACATCCAACACTGCTGGCGGCTCACTTCCAATTGCGCAACGCTACGCGCTGTTCACATCCATTGTCCAACACTACAATAGCAAATATTCCAACAATGCAAACCAGCCACAGACTGCACACAGCACAGTCAGTGATTTTCACACAGAGCGCTATGTGGCGTTACCAACATAAAAACCTAAACAGCCTACTTACACTTATACTAAAGTCACCTGTAACTGTGAAAGAGATAAATAACTTACAGAAATGTTTCGTATAGCACTGAATGCAGTATATCTTAGAGTTTTATTTAAAAATGTTCAATGAGGCTACCACTTGTAATACGACAAGTGTCCATGTGTAATCAATTTCTTGCCAAAACCTATAACGCAAGTCTTTACGTGTGGTGGCAACCTGCTTGTATTATCCGTTGTCGCAGCTCGTTGACGTTTCCCGAAACCGGAGGAACAAACACTAGGTCTTTAAAGTAACTCCATACAGAAGATCAGGTGATCGTGCTGCGTCAGAGACTATTAGGTGACGTTGACCTGGCGTCCTATGTGATACACAGCTAGTTTCAGTGAGACGATTGTACCAGTTAATTACAGTTTGTCTATGAGGTGGTGACCTGCGATGTTTAGTCCTGAACTGCCTCTGAACTATAGCAGTGGATTTGAATTTATGAAACCATAAACAACACTGCGGGGGCTCTGCACCTTCGTATGACTCTAAGATGACTTTCGGAATAACTCGTGCCACCTAGCGGGAACGTCGGGAACTAAGTATTGAGTGGGAATAAAACTTGAAAATATACTGCGTTCAGTGTTGTGTCAAACATTTCTGTAAGTTATTTACCTTTCTCACAATTAAAGATTACTTTTGTACTGTATAACTAATTTATAAACACCCTGCGTTATGGTTTGTTATAACCTAAGTAAAAAGGCAAGAAATTGCAATTAGTGAGAGCAAATGATTTACAGTGGTTGAATGCAGTAATTCAGAGCTCCCTAATTACATTTTTATATCATCATTCAAGAAACAGTACTGTTAACTGTATCTGACATCGATTTTGAGTTTAAATGCAATAGCGCGCACAGTCACAGCACGATGTTATTGCCTGTTACCTGTCTCTCCATGTTGGACATTAGTTATGGACTCAGTGTTTTAGTTGACGTCACAAGACGAATTTTTTTACTGATAACGAAATCGTTACTCATTTGTTGGTAGCAACGTTTGAATCTAGGGATCTACTTTAGAGAATGATAGACAGCTGCCAGACACTGCACCGATCGCAATTCCTCTGCAGCTCTTCCTCCATTTGGCTACATAGTTCTGGTGTTGCAACCTCAACACGAACAACAGCATCGTCCGCAAACAATATCACGACCCTTCCGACTCTCCAGTTATGCAGTATTTCATTCTTTTGCACTTACGTGGAATTTACAGCTTTTTTTAAACTTGTTTTACGTACGAGGTAGTGTTATCGAGTACATTTTCATTACAAAGAATCTAAAAAATTAGCATCCCGCGGGAACAGTATGTGCACAGTCAAGTATGCCCTCTGCCCGAAGTCCGGAAAATCGGAAAAGTCAGTTATGTGTGTGTAGTTGGTCAGAGCAGGTGAGCCAGGCGGAAAAGTGTACTTAAAACCACCTGTTGACATAACTCTTGAAATTTTAAAAGCAGACGTCCACGAAAGTCAGGTCCTGACAAAATATCGGCCTGGTGCCACAATTATCACTAGCTATTCTAATAGGGAAAAACGGAACTGCGCGCTCTATGAAATATAAAAATACAATGGCTTTTGAGCACAGAGTTAATGAGTCATAACTGTAGTCTGACGATTCAATAAAATACGTGAGAGCAACATTACGCGGCGAGAGATTACAGTATGAACACCTGTGTTGGTTTGAGTGGACTCGTACAGGGGGTGTACTTTACCATGCCTAATGCGGTATAGAAAACCTTCGCATTCAAAACAACGTCTAGTCGTCTCCAACTGGATAAATATTGGTACAGTGCGGTTGTCAAGAGAATCTTACACCAATCTTCCGGCAAAACAGATATGGTGTCTATGGTGGACAGCGGAGATGCGACAATTCATCCCCATCCTCACAAAACCAATGATGGATGATGCCAGCTGTGTGAAGAGGGGCACTTTCATCTTGGAAAGCAGCATCACCGTCGTGGAACAAACATTGTACTTTGGGATGGACGTGATGAGCCACCAAAGATCACGTAATCTGTGGCAGTAACGCAACTTTGCAGAGTACCCTTGGGCAGCGCGGAATACCACGATATAGCAGCCCAAATCATCACTCAACCATCCGCCATTCTTCCCTCTAGGCAGCAAACAGTCTGGATCATACACGTGGGCCACGTATACCAGACGTAAACTCAGCCACAAGTTGGAAACAGTGTGAAACAAGACTCATTCGACGAAATGACACTCTTCCATTGATCAGTAGTGCATGTTCTAGGACTTCGGCACCTCGTTTTCCTCTTACAGCCATTTGCAATAATGATGTGTGGTGTTGGATCTCCAGCTCGCCTCGCATTTTATAGCTTGTGAACCTCCCTGCGTGATGTTTTAGTGCTGACGGGGTTCGCGAGTGCGACATTCCGTTCTGAAGCTACTTTTGCAGATTTCGTCCTTTTGTTTTTCCTCACAGTCCGCTTCAGTGTCCGACGGTCACGATCACTCAACTTCCTTCTGCGTTGTGACTTAGCAGTGCCTGTTGGAACTGCAAACGTTTCGGCTTCCTCGGTTACAGAATCTCCCACCGTACAAGTACCAAAAATTTGCCCACGTTCAAATTCACTTAGCACCGACGTAATGCACTCTCGACTACATAGAAGACTCTTCTGATCACGACGGGCGCTTTCAACCTATTGAGAGCATTCCACAGGTGCCGCCCGTGGTCAAATACAACAGCGCCAACTGCAGACTCTCGAGATGTTTTCATATTTTTGTCCAACGCATGTCATTACAGTGCGGAGAAAGAGGTTCCAAGAGACGCAAATGGGCACTGGGGAACTTCATAGTGTGGGTTTCCCAGTGTTACAGAATTCCGGCGGCGAACACTGGACATAGAGTGCTTAAGAAAGCGAAATTTGTCACGAGGTCGCAGCCCAGCTTGAAGCACTTTTATGACAGCCCTTTTGGAAATATTGCAGTACCGGACGTCTCTGTGTGTAAATCACACCGAGGTTTTTCCAGTTCGGAAAGCTGAAAGGGATGGCATTGTTTCGAACACGCTTTGGCATGCCATTTAGAGTGGTAAAGATTTTCAAAGGCTGTAATAATCACAAGGGCAGGTAAGCTGGGCCGGCCCACGGTGTTCAGCCAACAGGAACCGATACGCCTTCACATGAAATGCTCGTCATGAGGGACTGAGGTGGAAATTCCACCGAGTCATAAATGTTGGCCAGTTAGTCCGAAAGCTACATTAAATAGCAATGTAATGCGCGTCGCCGGCCGCGGTGGTCGTGTGGTTCTAGGCGCTCCAGTCCGGAGCCGTGCTGCTGCTATGGTCGCAGGTTCGAATCCTGCCTCGGGCATGGATGTGTGTGATGTCCTTAGGTTAGTTAGGTTTAATTAGTTCTAAGTTCTAGGGGACTGATGACCACAGCAGTTGAGTCCCATAGTGCTCGGAGCCATTTGAACCATTTTTGTAATGCGCGTCACTAGGACGATGAGACGAAGTTGGGAAGAGACCATAGTAGCGGCCAATAGGATGCAAGCTAAAAGAAGTAGTGGGGGTAATGCAAAGTAAGCTGGTCTTGGGTGCCAAGGAAAGGTGAAGAGCTCTGCCTACAGAACGCGGCTTGAAATGTTTGTGTGTTCTGATCTCTGTGCGGTAAGTGGCCGTGTAGTGCAGATGTTACCAATTTTTACTTTTTCTAGAGTCCAGTTCACGTCTGCAAGTGAGACTAAAGACGTAATTTGAAGTTTTAATGGAGAAGTGTTTTGATATGCAGTGTGAAATTAGCAGTGTGACGAATAATTCGTGAATTTCAAGGGATAATTTCGGTATGCTTTTCGTGAATGTGGCTGCCAGCGAGAGTTCGCCGAGATAACTAGAGTCAAACAAAAAGGGCTTTTTTTTACTGAATGAACTACTGAATTTCGAAGACACCTTAAGAAGAGAACCAAACCTGCGACAGGTATTTACGTAACGATACTTCTACTGATAATCGACAATATGGCTTTTCCCTTGTTCTTCACTGCAGAAGTTGTTCGGTCATTCCGCATGGGATAGCGATATGCACAGCCACAAGTGGCGGTAGTATTGCGTACACAAGATATGAAAGGGCAGCAAATTGACGGAGCTGTCGTTTGTACTCAGGTGACTCATCTGTAAAAGTTTCCAACGTGATTAAGGCCGCACGACGGGAATTGACAACTCTGAACGCGGAATCGTGGTTGGAGCTTGATGCATGTGACGTTGCAGTTCGGAAATCGTTAGGGAAATCAATACCGCGAGGTCTACAGTGTCAAGTGTGTGCCGCGAATACCGAATTTCAGGCATTACGTACCAGGGACAACGCAGGGGCCGCCGGCCTTCACTTAACGAGCGAGAACACCGGCGTTTGCATAGAGTTATCACGGCTTACAGATGAGAAACACTGCCTGAAATAATCGCAGAAATCAGTGTTGGACGTACGACGAACGTATTCGTTAGGTCAATGCGGCGAAATTTGGTGTTAATAGGCTATGGCAGCAGACGATCGATGCGAGTCCCTTTGCTAACAACACGACATTGCTTGCAGCACCTTTCCTGGGCTCGTGATTATTTCGATTGGAACCTAGACGACTGTAAAACTGTGGCCTGGTCGGATGAATCTAGATTACATCTTGTAAGGGCTGATGATACGGTTCGAGTGAGTGCCACAGACTCCACGAAGCAGTGGACTCCAATTGTCAACAAGGCACTGTGCAAGCTGCTGATGGTGTGGGCTGTGTTTACATGGAATGGACTAGGTCCTCTGGTCCAACTGAACCGGTCATTGATTGAATATGGTTATGTTCGGTTACATCGAGACCAATTTGTAGCTATTCATGGACTTCACGTTCCCAAATTACGATGGAATTGTGGTGGATGACAATGCGCCATATCAGAACGTTCTGGACCATTCAAGCGAATGATTTGGCACCCAGGTCACCAGACATGAATCCCATAGAATAGTTACGGGACGTAGTCGACAGATCAGTTCGCGCACAAAATCCTACACCGGCAACTCTTCCGCAATATAGACGGCTGTAGAGGCAGACTGGCTCTGTATTTCTGCAGGGGACTTTCAGCAACTCGTTGAGTCCATGCACGTTGAGTTGCACCACTACGCCGAACAAAAAGAGACCTGACATGATATTAGAAGGTATCCCATGACTTTTACCACGTCAATATACCTCTAAACTATTATTGGAGCGACGTCGCAGAGAGTTTCGTTTTACTATAATCTAACTACAAGGGCAATGTTCTATGTACCCGTTTTTATTAGACATTCATTTTGCGGAGCCAATTGGCAGTCTGTGGCAGCTGCAGTAAGCAATAATTTTGCTTGACTTTTCATGAATTTCACAGACACCGTACGTTATTACGTATCTATTAGTAATAAACCGACCGAAACAGTCACAAAGGACTGCTTATACCACCTACTTCGTTCCGCTATATTTTTATTATAACCTGAACTCGTTCCCTAAGGCATACGTCATACCTTCCAAAAAATCTGCGTCAGACAGCCTGTCTAATCAAAAATTGCAGCGCCGTATCATATTTATTACAATTCAGTATTTACTGGTATCAAAAGGCCTCCAGGAAGCAAAAGAACTTGCCATCCATATCACCTCCTTCGTTTGTAGCAGGACAGGAACGAAGAAAGCTGAAACTTACTGGCAGATTAAAACTGTGTGCCGGACCGAGACTCGAACTCGGGACCTTTGCCTTTCGTAGGCAAGTGCTCTAGCAACTGAGCTACCCATGCACGACTCACGCCGCGTCCTCACAGCTCGAGTCTCGGTCCGGCACACAGTTTTAATCTGCCAGGAAGTTTCATATCAGCGCACACTCCGCTGCAGAGTGAAAATCTCATTCTGGAAACATCTCCTAGGCTGTGGCTAAGCCATGTCCCCGCAAATATCCTTTCTTTGAGGAGTACTAGTTCTGCAGGTTTCGCAAGAGAGCTTCTGTAAAGTTTGGAAGGTAGGAGACGAGATACTGGCAGAAGTAAAGCTGTGAGGACGGGGCGTGAGTCGTGCTTAGGTAGCTCGGTTGGTAGAGCACTTTCCCGCGAAAGGCAAAGGTCCCGAGTTCGAGTCTCGGTCCGGCACACAGTTTTAATCTGCCAGGAAGTTTCATATCAGCATATACTCCACTGCGGAGTGAAAATCTCATTCTGACAACGAACAAAGCTAATTGTGCATGATCGTCACTCAGATTCGTGCTGGTTTCGAAATTGAAAGTGTTATGTAACATCGGTAATATCACATTTTACCGAAAGTTATTGGGTGACTGCAGATTACATTGACTGTAAAATTTCGTCGTTTTCACATTTACCCTAATGTATAAATTAATTGAATACTTTGGCACATACGTTCTGGAAAAATGTGTTCAAGATTTTCTCTGATCAGTTTTACGCTGAACGTTCGATTTCAAGATGCTGGTAGTAACATTCCAAATTCTTCCCTTTGTCTTTCTCATTTATTACTGTTATTAGCAATTATTTTATTATTTGACACACAGTTTGTCTTCATGGGTCATCAGAAGATTCTGAGACGTGTTCTTACAATGAAAAGTGTCCGATCACCGCGCTATTATTCTCACTATTCTTGCTAGTATCCCTGTTGGTACATTTTAGTCTGTAAAGCAAAGCAGACGCGTTACGAAGATTATGCCTATTCTCCAAGGTGTAGCCGATAAGCCCGCATCTCGTGGTCGTGCGGTAGCGTTCTCGCTTCCCACGCCCGGGTTCCCGGGTTCGATTCCCGGCGGGGTCAGGGATTTTCTCTGCCTCCTGATGGCTGGGTGTTGTGTGCTGTCCTTAGGTTAGTTAGGTTTAAGTAGTTCTAAGTTCTAGGGGACTTATGACCACAGCAGTTGAGTCCCATAGTGCTCAGAGCCATTTGAACCATTTGTAGCCGATAAGCGTATTGTCCCCTATTCGTAGTGCTTACGTCTAGAATGACATAAACAGAAATTGAATTGTACCTATATCAGTTTAGTAGAGTGCTTAATACTATAGCTGAAAGTATATCCTTCTGCATAGGTGTCTTGTACTGTCCCCAAACTGTTCTGACGACTATATTTTCATGCTACATCCAGTTCCTTTTCCTCGACGAATCGGTGTTTGAAAATCGTCATATTCTACAAAATATTACGCTTTTCAGCAAACGTACTCGTTTAACTGTTGAATATTATTCATAGTTTTAGTCCCTTTGCTGAATAATATTTGGAGGATTCCAAAGCCATCTAGAAACTAATTTTTACAACGTCTACTTACAAAGAAATGGATTTCCTACCGAAATTTGCGACTAGAAATGGTGAGAATTCATGCAGACATTCGGTAGATGTTCGAAAGAAAACTCATTGGACAACAGATATACCAACGTCACCCGACTCTCATTTGTACTCACTCTTCGGGGAAGTAGTAAGTCATTGTTGTAAAGATGTTAACAGCTTCACGGAATAGGTAATAACTTTTTATGTGAGCAGTTTCTTTGCGTTTTCTCCGCTTTACGTGATTCGCTATTACGCCAAGTCGCTTCAAATGAAGATGACTTGCGTAGGTTTTATGGCCGCTTTAGTTCGTTGCTGCACCACGATATGCCATATAAGAGAGAGAGACGTCTCAAATGGAAATCAAGGTCTTTGTAGTGCTCTCCTGGAGAGAAATGCCAGGACACAGTTTGTAGTCGCGCGTTTGTGTTAGGCTATGCCGCTGCACGCTGTCGTAAACGATAACCCAAAAAATACTGTGCACGTGATTACCGCGCAAGACGTGGGGCAGTGTAGAGCCAATTTCCGCTGGGCACTGATTGCGGTAACGCTGAATCGATACCAGGTAGAATTATTGGAGCAGATAGGAAAATACAAGCAAGGGCGGCACCTTAGGTCACAGATTTGTTTAGGAAGCGCGATAGCATCGCTCCAGTCGCAGACGCTAAAAGAGAGGCACTGTGCATCACGAGATAGTTCACTGTTGAAATTCTGAAAGCGTACGTTCGTAGAAGAATCGTACAACATAATAATTCCTATCACATATACAGAGTGATCCAGAACTCTACCTACAAACTTTGAGATGTGTTTGGATGGATAAAAACAAACAAAAAATCTAATAAACTTCGGGTCTAAAATGGATACCGTAAGAGTTATGAACACGCGTTCATCTTCGATTCTGCAAAACACATTTCTTGTACCGCACAAGTGCTCGCAGGTAAGCATTTTAGAACCCATATTTACTAGACTTTTTTTTCTTTATTTGGTCCAAAATACCACCGCCAAAAGGTGTTTCCGGTGTTATGGTTTTATGTGGCCATAAAAATAATGATAAAATATAGTTATTCATACTCACACTTTAGGCTTAGTGATAGTCAACCTTCACATGCACCATTCGCGATGTTGTAAAAGGAAAAGGTATGGGGGGAGATAAAGATCCTGTAAGTACCCTCCGCCTGCTGATTATGAATGTAGCCGTGGATGAAACGTGGTCTAGCCTACTTCGTTACGCAATGCTGTGCAAGTGGCATGCAACTACTTCCTTAGATAGATCCATGAACTAATCTGCTTTCAGAGTTCTCTTTCCTAAAAGTGGAATAGATACTCATCGGGTCGGTTATATTTGTCATTACAGGTGCAGGCTTTAGTGAATTCTTTATATCACAATAAGCAGCGTGTTAAGGAAGTGGAGATACAACTATTTAGGGTGATGTTTTTAATATTGAACAATTTATAGATTGGTTTATTTCATCGAAATTTAAATTTTTATGTGGAAATCGTTCTTTCTTTAAGATCCGTCATGTAGCTATATATAGAATATATAGAATCTGTTAACTAAATTAATTCTACATTCGAAGAATAGGCGGTAAGACTTACTGTATGCGTTAGAAACAAACAATGATCCCATGGATCGATGCGATTCTGCTGTTTTTTTTTTTATGTCGTGTGCCACGCACTATCTTCCTTGTTCTATAATTCTTACTCACACTCACATTCGTTTTTTTCCCCTATAACGTTCCTCTCTACGTCTCCTCCATCCTTCCCTCCCTCCCTTTGTCACTATATCTGAAGACAAAACTAAATTGTAAAAGATTTAATGGTTTTTGTATAGGATCCCTCCTTAAACCGTTAGGCAGGAGTTCCTAATGTGCAACAGAATAATTGGTTTATCCATTTTCTATTAAGCAATACTCTTTGTCTGTAGTTTTATTTTGACGCTTTTATCAATTTTAAGCACCTTACTCTTTTATTAAACGATCTCTGTGTTACTCAGAAAGTACAGTTTGTTTAATTACTGTTATTTTCATATATAGTCACTCCAATAATGATATTCCGCGTGTATTTGTCACGTTGTGGGACTGCCAAGAGATAATCGACGGAATTATCTCTGTGAAACTAGCGTAATCTTCTGCTGTTATAGAAGTTGGCTAAAACTCATTTTAATATAGTTGTGATCCATGGCCCATGATGTAGGCAGAATTGATTATGTAAGACCGCACTTCTCTCTAAACTTAAAACCTTCTGCGGATATTTGTAGTAGATATTTATCTTTTTCTAGTCACTTTTTTCTGTTGGACAGATCGTCTTAGATTACAATTTATTTCTGCCCCACGTGTACTAACACAGTTAGAAAAGTCACCGTTTTGATTTCGGTTTTCTCCTAATCTTCCAGATGTAAAACTTATCTTTTCATAGTATGTTAAAGTGTAGTCGTGACGATTATAAAAGAACAGGGTGGCCTACATTCGATTTACTGTGTCACTACAAATGTTCAATGAGTGCTGGGCTAATGCGGAAATGCACCGCTTCAACCGAGCGAGGCAGGAACTGCATCACCGCACTCTTTACTCCTCTGAATACGTTATGACATCAGCAACCCATTTATTTCTTATACAGCACCAAATCACTCGTTGGATGTCCATTTCATCGTGAAATACGACACAAATTCAAAGAATAAAATCGACAGAAAAACTGAGGTGCATTTTGCGCACCTATTCTCTTGTTTTTGGCAGTTCCTTAGCGACAATTTTTTTTTTTTTTGTCTCTATCAGAGTTTCATTGAAGTTACAACTGCAGAAAATACAGCACCGCACAGTCCTAAACTAATACTGTAGCCCTGTCTTGAAAAGGAATCAAGCATGTCTTTGTCGCTCTGAATTACTGCTAAAAGAACGTTGTGCATGAGTACTTCTACTATATGAGCAAGTAAAGGCGATGTAAATACAGAAAACAGAGTAAGCATACGCACGTTCTCTCATTTTCCAACAAGTCAGACCTTCCACATTTCTGAATCATTCGCGTAACACGCAGAAGTACGAACTCCTCATCCATTGCTGAGGGACATGAGTGGAGTCTGTGCAGTGATGCTCTGATGGCATGCACGTGTCCACCCACGCCTCTTTCTTGAGTACAAACCATGTGCTCTCTCCACTCAACCCCCTCCCCCTCGCCCCTTACCCTCATACCCCGCGTATCCCATGCAAGCAGTGGGTGGAATAGGGTATTGCACCGAGCAGCCGAAAGAGAGCGAGTGAAAATCTGTTGCTTGACTTCCTCTGGGCCATTGAAACAAATGTCTTTCAAAGCTGTCAACGACAACCCCCGTAGCAACGTCAGCAAAGCCGCACTTCGTCTTTCCAGCAGTTCTACAGTAGCTGGTGACAGAAGGATCCCAAAAATAAGAGTGAATAGGACGAGGCAATCAGCATGCAGGAGGAGAATAGTCTTGACGAGAGTTGCTATTAACTGGTATTAACATAAATAGTTCTCTTGCGGCCTCGCCCAAAATAGGTGTTTTGCGCAGAAGGGCCGGCCGGGGTGACCAAGCGGTTCTAGGCGCTACAGTCTGGAACCGCGTGACCGCTACGGTCGCAGGTTCGAATCCTGCCTCGGGCATGGATGTGTGTGATGTCCTTAGGTTAGTTAGGTTTAAGTAGTTCTAAGTTCTAGGAGACTGATGACCTTAGAAGTTAAGTCCCATAGTGTTCAGAGCCATTTGAATCATTTTTTGCGCAGAAGGACGATAGCATTCAAAACCATTATGCAAATAAAATGTAATATTTAATACAAATATCTTCGTTATGGTTGGACTCTAATGTGTCGTCGACAGCGACTTCACTTACGGTAACTACACAAGAGAGGGGAAAGGATTCGACTGTAAGTTTGTTGAACGACCAATACCGACATTCGTGCGTAATGGTTTAACGAAACGTAAGCATATAAACCTGCTTTCTTTCCGAATACGCATCTGTTAATTTACCACTGTAGTGAGCGTCTCGCTTAATCGTCGTTGGGACACATTCCACTGGAGATACGGGTGGCTCGTGTGTGTGTGTGTGTGTGTGTGTGTGTGTGTGTGTGTGTGTGTGTGTAAGGGAGCGCGCGCTGACATCCATCAGAATGCAGCAGCATCTGATGAGTTCCAAGGAAGGAAAGTAACGTGACACTCCGCATCAGCTTTCCGGCATTCTATGACAGGAATTTATGAAATCTACGGCCAGCGTGCATGAATCACTTACTTCAGTCTTCAAATTCCAGTCCGTCCGCCACACTCATCCTGCCCACTCGCCCTCTTACAATGGGACCGAACCTAGTCGTCGTCATCGATTTAGTCCAAATTTATGGTACGTGCAGTATTTGGCCAAAATTGGAAGTTAGAGAAGTGGGAGCTTCAGATGGCGACGTGTTTAGAAAAAAGTAGCACTTTCGGCGCGGATTTCGGGAGGCACGAGCCATTTCTATTCACGTACTGTCCAGGCAGTAGTTGGCCCAATGGAGAGTGTACAGCCCGTAATACGAGTGTCGTGTATTCCAGTCCCTGCGTGCAAACTTTTTTTTTTTTTTTTTTTTTTTTTTTACGCTGCAAATAGACGGGACAACATTGAGGCGACGAAAATCATGGAATACCTCCTAATATCGGATCTCTATTTGCCCGGCGTAGTGCAGCACGCACCATGGCATAGACTCAACAACCGGCGTAGTGCAGCAACGCGCTGTGGTATAGACTCAACAATTCTGCCTCTGTAGCCGTCCATAAATGCGATAGTGTTGCCGGTGTAGGATTTTGTGCGCGAACTGACCTCTCCATTACGTCTCACAAGTGTTCGATGGGATTCACGTCGGGCGATGTGCGTGGCCAAATCATTCGCTGGGGTTGTCCAGAATGTTTCCCAAACCATTCGCGAACAATTGTGGCTCGGTGACATGGCGCATTGTCATTCATAAAAATTCCATCGTTGTTTGGGAACTAGAAGTCTACGAATGGCTGCAGATCCTCTCCAAGTACCTGAAATAACAGAGGACCCAGTCCTTTCCATGTAAACACAGCCCATACCATAAGGAGCCTCCACTAGCTTGCGCAGTGCGTTTTTGAGTACATGAATTCGTGGGGTCAGCGCCACTTTCGAACCCTACCATCAGCTCTTACCGGCTAAAATCGGATCTCATCAGACCAATCGTCTAGATCACAAGCGCCCAGGAGAAGCACTGCAGGCGATGTCGTTCCGTTAGCAAAGGCACTCGCGTCGGTCATCTGCTGCTAATGCCCATTAATGCCTGATTTCGCCGCACTGCCGTAACTGATTCGTTCGTCGTACGTCACACATTGAGTCCTGCGGTTTCACGCAGTGCTGCTTCTCTGTTAGCCTTGGCAATTCACGCAAACGCCGCTGCTACCGGTCGTTAAGTGAAGACCGTCGGCCACTGCGTTGTCCGTGGTGAGAGGTAAAGCCTGAAATTTGGTATTCGTGGCACACTCTTGACGCCGTGGATCCCGGAATATTGAATTACCTTAGGATTTCCGAAACGGAATGTCCCATGCGTCTAGCCCAAACTGCCATTCCGCGGCCGAAGTCTGTTAATTCCCGTCTTGAGGCCATAATCATGCCTGAAACCTCTCCACGTGAAGCACCTGAGTACGAATAACAGTTCTGACAATGCACTGCCCATTTATACCTTGTGTACGCGACACTATCGCCATCTGTATATGTGCATATCGCTATCCCAATAGTTGTCACCTTCCTGTATTGCTCAGGAAATAATGCCTTTATTGATATATACATAGTAGGGAAAATCAAAGGGAAATTGAACATGCAAAACGAATTGCCAGGAAGGGACTGTAAGGCATACACAAGATTTTCGTGTGTAAAATTAAATACTTTTAATATCGTGCAGTTGATGTTTGCGCATGCTGCGGTAATATTCACCGAAAAAACAGGGGAAGCACTAGCATCCTCATTATAAATGCCGCATTTTTGCAATTATATGGTTGTTTCAAACATCCGATTCAAAAACGAATTTCGTTCATATTCATTAAAATGTCCTTTTTCATCGCACAGTTTGACAGCAAAATACGCGTAACACATCATTTCATCAGATATTGACAAGGATACCTGGTGATGTTCAGTGCAATTTATTTTGATGCACTCAGTCGGGATGTGATTTTTTTTTGTCCCGACGATATAATAGCAGTTTTTAAGCTTTTTGATTAAATTCCTAGCCGGCAGCTGTGACCGAGCGGTTCTAGGCGCTTCAGGCCGGAACAGCGCTGCTGCTGCGATCGCAGTTTCGAATCCTGACTCGGACATGGATGGGTGTGCTGACCTTAGGTTAGTTAGGTTTAAGTAGTTCTAACTCTAGGGGACTGATGACCTCAGATGTTAAGTCCCATAGTGCTTAGAGCCATTTGAACCATTTCATGAAATTCTTTAGGTGATCATACAATTTGGCATTTTAGGGTTATACTAACGGAGTGCATTTGACGGGGTGTATTCATTCGAATAATTCACGATGCTAATCCTCCATTTTGAAAAATCTCGTGATGTATTTGTGAATTTCTTTGCCATCCACAACAGTCAATGAACAAAAATAAATTTGTTGTCCTGCTCATAAGGTTATCACATCAAATACAATATATTGAGCATTATTTAGGTTTATTCGCGTAAAAATTGAAAATAGAAAGAAATTTTCCGCTTAACGACTCGATGCTACGAGCCTCGGATTACCGTTCTGTATTCTCTCCATAGCGCCAACCACCGCCTTGAAACTACTATAAAATAAAGAGCCCGTGCCTCGCCAAACACCTCTCTAAAAGTGCTACTTTTTCTAAACGCTTGGCGATGTGGAGCTCCCACTACTGTCACTTTCAATTCTGGCTAAATCCAGCATACGCCATAAATTTGGACAAAATCGGTGATGACGTGTAGGCGCGGTCCCCGTGTTAGCCAACTCCAAGTAATTAAATGGCTGAATCAGATTTTGTATATGTGTGCTTGCCGTGTAAATTAGCAGTTGATGCACCGTGGCATGTTTTCTTAGTGAAATTGTGAGCTGATCTCACACCTCTCGTACTTTTTGTGAAAACGTAGAACAGTGATGCATATTTTCCGGATTACATTCTCGTGCAAGTGGGCAAGTAGCGATTTTTCTATCCCTTCCCAATGCAATGTTTACTGTTCCTGTTACACAGAGAGCTATATTTATCAAATCCTGACGTTGAAAGAATATCCACCACTAGATTCGATAGATACAGTAAATATTGTGAGGTGACGAAAGTCATGGAATAGCGACATGCACATATACAGATAGCGGTAGTTTCTTGTACACAAGGTATAAAATGGCAGTTCATTGGCGGAGCTGTGATTTGTACTCGGGTGACTCACGTGTAACAGTATTATGGCCCCACATCGGAAATTAACAGGTTTTGAACGCGGAATTGTTGTTGGAGTTAGACGCAATGGACATTACATTTCGGAAATCGTTAGAGAATTCAGTATTCCGCGATCTATAGTGTCAGGAGTGTGCCGAGAATACCAAATTTCAGGCATTACCTCTCAACATGGACAACGCAGTGGTCGACGGCAGCCCGAGAGCGGAGGCGTTTCAATGGAGTTGTCAGCGCTAATAGACAAGCAACACTGCGTGAAATAACCACAGAAATAAATGTGCGACGTAGACGAACGTTTCCGTTGAGGCAGTGCGGCGAAATTACGCGTTAGTGGGCTGCGGCAGCAGACGACAGACACGAGAGCCTTTGCTAACAGCACGACATCGCGTGCAGGGCTTCTCCTGAGCTCGTGCCGAAATCGGTTGGAGCCTAGACGACTGGAGGACCGTGGTCTGGTCACATGAATCCCGATTTCAGCTGGTAAGAGCTGATGGTAGGGATAGTGTGTGTCGCAGACCCCGCGAAGCTATGTATTAGGTTGTCAACGAGGCACTGTGCAAGCTAGCAGTGGCTCCATAATGGTACGAGCTGAGTTTCCATCGAATGTATTGAGTCCTCGGTTACGTTGGGATACTTGAAGAGCGTTTACAGCCTTTTGTTGCCTCATGTTCCGCAAAAAACGTCGGAATTTTTGTGGATGACAATGCGCCATGTCACCAGGTCACTACTGTTTGCGATTGTTTTGGAGAACATTCTGGACAATTCGAGGCAGTGATTTGGCCATCCATATCGCCCGACATGGGATATAATGGAGTGGTCAGTAAGTGCACGGAATCCAGCACCGCCAATACTTCCGCAATTATGGACGGATATAGAGGCAGCACGGCTCAGTATTCAAAATGGTTCAAATGGCTCTGAGCACTATGGGACTTAACATCTATGGTCATCAGTACCCTAGACCTTAGAACTACTTAAACCTAACTAACCCAAGGACATCACAGACATCCATGCACGAGACAGGATTCGAACCTGCGACCGTAGCAGCAGCGCGGTTCCGAACCGAAGCGCCTAGAACCGCTCGGCCAAGAAGGTATCCCATGACTTTCGTCATGTCAGTGCGTTAGAGAAAAACATTAACTTTCGTAGTGGTAATGCTCCTGCGCGTCCAAGTGCATTGGCAGCAGGTAAACTGAATAAATACCCTATGTACGAGTATTTTGGCAGCCTATGACTTCCACGTGTTTGCAGTTACGTGGAAAACATTTCAATTTCGGTGAAGAAGCGATAGGACAGCCAGAGATGGGTGTTTAGCACCTATGTAAATTTCTCATTGGAGTGTCGTTGGACAAATTGCATTGACCCTAAATGGCATTAAATAAGAAACTAAGTATCTTTTTGGGAAGCCTAGAGGTTTTTACTCCTAGCTGCGAGTGAAAGAGGCGCTGCGTGTTGTTGGGCGCCGCTGTCCCCGCCGCAGCCCAGACCCTACTGCCGTAATTAGCGGTCGCCTCGGCCAGTAATTGCAGTTTATTGTTTCGTAATTTGCGCAGCCACTGCAAACCGCGCTGTGCCGTGTCCGTGCTCTCGCCCCCACCAGACACCTGGCGCGATACTTCCTTCTCCATTCGCGGTATACTCGCATTGAGAAGGAGACGAGGTGGACTGCGGTCTGAGCGAGGACATAGTTCTTAGAAAACGATGCGCCGCTCCAGGCATACGAAGAGTCGTAGCTGTGGTGTACGCTGCTGTGCGAAATTTACAATGAAAGTAACTTCCGCATGAAGTTCAAAAATGGTTCAAATGGCTCTGAGCGCTACGGGACTTTACATCTGAGGTCATCAGTCCCCTAGAACTTAGAACTACTTGAACCTAACTAACCTAAGGACATCATGCCCGAGGCAGGATTCGAACCTGCTACCGTAGCAGTCGCGCGGTTCCGGACTGAAGCGCCTAGAACCGCTCTCCACAACGGCCGTCTTTGTGCGTAAAGTAACTGAAAACAAATACGTAATGAGACGAAAAGAAACGACACTTTTATTGAAACGCAATAATAGCACCTAAGTCACCGCGAGTTGTAATGGACTCCTGAGAATGCAATAGGCGGGTAATGTTTCTTAATAGGATGAACGACCACCACGGACAGACTTGCACGCTATGCATCGTGCGTCCATGCTGGGCAAAAGGCTGGTACGGAGTTTCTTTCGCAGGGCGTTCCGTTCCTCCAGCAACGCGGCTGACTACTGCTGGATGGCCACTGGTGCATGAGGACGTGCTGCAGTACGGCTCCTCAACGCATGCCACATGTCCTTTGTGGAATTTAAGTCGTGGGAACGGTCATGTCAGTCCATTCGCCATATTTCGTTTCGTTCCAAAAGGTCATCCATTCTTCTATCTGCGCTGTTCGATGCGGTCGCGCATTGTCATCCTTAAAAATGAAATCGGGACGAATGCACTTCTGAATAGATGCACATGCGGAAGGAATACAGTGTCATATTAGTATTGAGCGGTAAGTACATCGTGTTCAGAGACAAGGTGGTCAGTATCAGCAAGCAATTTTCTGCCTCCAAATACAGTAAAACCTGGGACACCAAAATGATCATGTTCGACGATATTCCCACCTCTCTTCATATTATTGTACGTCCAGAATAACTACTCAGATTGAATCTTCTCTCATCCGAGAACAGCGCACGACCCCAATCCTATTTGGTACAGTCCCTTTGCTCTTGGCACCATGGCGAGCGGTCCCGCCGATGTACTGGTGTCAACGGAACACGAGGTACTTACTCGTCGTCAGGCAGAGAGACCACACCCATGCAGCCGCCCTGCAACTGTGCAGCGTGAGATTACTTGCCTTGCAGTCGTGTTAAATGTGGCTGCAATTGCACCCGCCGTTTGACGTGGGACCCTTCTAGCCTCTTCCACAATGTAGCAGTCATACGCTGATGTTGATCACAGTGGTCGACCACCTTCTCTCCTTCAGGCAGTAGTGCGTGTGGTTCGCGACGCTCCATGTGCATGTCAAACAACGCTGTGAGCAATACCAAACTACTGTGCTTCACTCGTTACATTTCGTCCTCCTTCCAGTTTCGCGATGATTCTTCCGCGTGTGAGCTTGTCCAAATGTTTTCTACAGGCCGCGTTGTAATGAACACCATCGCAGGGCACTGTAACTGCTCGCTGATTGACACACAGTGTTTTTCCCCGTTCCTTCAGCTCCGTCAAGTTGCAGCACCAGCTCCACCTACCGAACTAGGTGACACAGTGCGCACTGGCCTCGCATTCTGGAGGACGATGGTTCAAGCCCGCGTCCGACCATCCTGATCTAGGTTTTCCGTGAATTGTGTAAATCCCTTCAGTTAAATGCCAGATTGGGTTCTTTGAAACGACACAGCTGAATTCCTTCCCTATCCTTCCCTAACCCGATGGAACTGAAGAGCTCGCTGTTTAGTCCCCTCCTCCCAAATCAACCAAGCACCTCCATTTGGCGCTGTAGTCACGCTGATCTCACTCCACGTGACTTCCAGCTCTGTGTGCAAGACTGGGAGACCTCTGGCAACATGGTCCCACACTTTCATTCATTTCTACCGACTGGTGAATACGTTTTGCCACTTTATTTATCTTGCCATTAAATTTCGCAGAGCAGTATATATACCTTCCCGGCACGAACGTTTCTGTGTCTCATGGACTACCGCATACTGAACCTGACACGACGACGATTACTAACGTATCTCCAAAAGTGCGTCGTTGCTTGTTACTACAATTTCATGTTTACTGTGCATAAAAATGCAAACACTCGAAGTTCTAAACTGCCTATCTGTCTTGTTAACCGCTAGTAGGCTATGATCTGACAATAGAGCACATATGATATTCGTTTTCACCGTTTAAAATTAATTCATTACTTATTATCTTCCAGCATGAGTATCCTAATAGCAAGAATATCGACACAGTCAGGGGGAAACGAACAATAGTTTTCAATGTTGCGAAAAAGAAGACTTATTGTAAATCTCACACCCAGTTGTTCAAACTATGTCTTCGAAGCAAGTGTTCAAAATGCATAACTGTACTTGCTTCGCTCAATCTACACTGCTCGCCATAAAAACTTGCAGCATAACGAAGGAGACAATGTGTAAACATCAGATTGACATTAAGTGTACCAGTATATCCAAATGATTAGCAGAACTACAAAAGTAGGTAGGAGTTATACAATGTACATTCCGTACATAAAGAAAGATCATGCGCCTAGTGTATTATTCAGAAATCGTATCTGAATGTTGCTTGTTTGTGAGCTGATAGTTATGACTCGTATGAGAAGGAGCACAAGTGTCTACCGGCACGTGTCCGATCAAACAGCAGCAGTATTGTGGCCTGAAGAGAGAGCGTCTCATCGTTCCGCGACATCGCTGCTCGCGTTGTAACGATCCCACGGTTGCCATGCCAGTATGGAATCGGCGGATTCAGGAGGGCTCAACGCTGCGTATATCAACGACTCCGCGCGACTAGCGCCCGAGAGGACAGAATCATTGTTCGCTCGGGTGTGTTTATGACATGGAAAGTATCCGCATGGACAATTGGATGACGTTTGGAGCACCATGTACTGTCAATACCGCATCCATTGTTGCAGCTTCCCTTGATGCGGCAGCCGACAGTGATGCCGCCGTCGACAACACTTGACTCAGGATTGACACAACAATTTTTTTTTTTTTCCGGACGAGTCCTACTTCCGCATGTAGCAATACGATGGACGTAGTCTCGTGTGGGGCATCAGAGGAATTCGAACGTTACCAGGTTGCATTCATCATCGTCATAGAGCTTCAGCACCCGGTGCTCTGATTCACATAGGTAATTTGGATAGCAGCCATTACACTTCTGCCGCGTTACGGCCGTGGGCCGAGCCGTATCTTCGAGGTCTCTGTGACTTTATCTTGCACAAGATGGTGGAAGATGGCATTTACTTGTGCTCTTCTGACCTGTGATACGGAGGGTGCTCCGCTGCAGCCTTGGTCAGCAAGTTCCCTAGAGCTCTTATCCACTGAAAACATGTGGTGATGGATTGTCGAGAGACCTGCGCACCACCACATGCCAGCCACTACGACTGATGAACTCTGGAACAGAGGTGGCTCAGCATGGAATGACGTTCGCGTACCTGTCGTCAAAAGTAAGTTCCACTCGATTCCCAGCCGGATGAGAACCACTGTTGCTACCAGAGGTGGCAGCTATCAGTATTAAATTTCACACTCTCTACACCCCGAAGTTGCCTTCAATTTAATCATGTATTCTTTCTGCTATACTGCGTATGCACAAGAACTTAAAATTTTGTTATATGTCCCCCTTCCTGTTGTTGCAAATTTAATGGCCAGCATGGTAGAATAGACTAGTGACGACATTCAGTTGCGGTTGCAGCAGAAGCAACTAAGTTGTGCGGGTAGCAATGTGTGCTGTGTATACTAAGAAAAAATGGTTCAAATGGCTCTGAGCACTATCGGACTTAACTTCTAAGGTCATCAGTCCCCTAGAACTTAGAACTACTTAAACATAACTAACCTAAGGACATCACACACATCAATGCCCGAGGCAGGATTCGAACCTGCGACCGTAGCGGGCGCGCGGTTCCATACTGAAGCGCCCAGAACCGCTAGGCCACCGCGGCCGGCTAGACAGTTTCACCGCATGTACCCATTAAACGGGAAGAGTCTTACCGCGCCACGATCAGGAAGGTGGTTTAGCAGCAGCAGGTGAGGCAGTACTGACCTCTTTGCAATGCGGAATATCTTTATCGGTGGAGTCAGAGGCGACGGAAACAAAACCGTCAATAAAGAAGGCGTGAAGGCCGTGGGGCGGCTGTACATGTGCTAAACTATGTAAAACAAGTATGTAACACAGTATAGAAAGAATTGAGTCCCGCCGGCCGTGGTGACCGAGCGGTTCTAGGCGCTACACTCTGGAGCCACGCGACCGCTACGATCGCAGGTTCGAATCCTGCCTCGGGCATGGATGTGTGTGATGTCCTTAGGTTAGTTAGGTTTAAGTAGTTCTAAGTTCTAGGGGACTGATGATCTCAGATGTTAAGTCCCATAGTGCTCAGAGCCATTTGAACCATTTGAGACCCGTTTATCCAGGTTTTACTTCTATACGTTCTGCTATCCCCTTCATTTTAGCTTCGGATTATCGCTTTTAGCGCGCTATTGTTTATAGCCTGATGCTAATGATGGAGAGTGACTCTAAGGCAGTTACCTTTCCGCTACGATTTGTTGAGAAGAATATCTATGAATATTCCTCAAGTATTGTTATATAATACTACTATTCAGTATCCCTTTATTCTTGCGAGCATTGTTAAGAATTCTTTGTAAAAAAAATTTTTTCTTACTAATTTTGTACAGATCACCTGAGAATACGTCTTCAACTGACGCGAAACTGGTCGGGACTTTTATTAAAAGTATTTTGCAGCCAGTGCGGATGATTTCATTCAAAATCTGTAGTAAATCCTTCATTACAATCCCGAGTTACGTTGCCTGTCATCAACACGTAACAATTTACGTGAGCCACATGTCTAAAAACAGGATATGAATCAGTATGTGAAATTTCTGTTGAAGGAAACAAACATATCTGGAATGATAACTTCTCAGTGGCACTGCCAGCTCATCGTGACTGGCAATAGTTTCCGGAGTCGTGCCTCGTAGTCACCGACACGGACACAGGATGCACTGGCCTGTGAAGTGAGTCATTCACTCGACAGCCCAGAGTGTGGGGCGCAATGGCGACGACAGCACACGCCGCTGAAATGTGACGTGCAACCTCCGCTTCGTGCCTACACTCGCGACAAGCAGTGCTCACCAACGACGCAGGTGCTTAAATGAAGCAAAGCTCCGCTGTAAAGTTACGTACTGGTTTCAGAATAAACATGTTACCAGTCTCTTTTCGAAGAACTTCGTCTGCCCATTTTTCTGGATTTTACATTCAGTAGAATACGTTTCTATATATTGGAATTTTGGAGTTCCATTTCCTACAGGGAGACGAAACGAAATATATCTTGCCCCAATTTTTCAGATATGAGCACGCACCCGAAAGTTACCGAATGAGAAACATTTTTCACGAACGTATGGCCTAAATATTTCATACGCACAATATCTCATTTCAATTGTTTTCTCTAGAATACTCGTATTTTACTTCAAAGCCACGCAAATTAATTGAGTGACATACAGCATATCGTTTACATAGTTTTTACACTACTAACAGCTTTCTGGGAAGGACAACAGCAGCTCACAGACATTATGAATAACAGTAACAAAACTGAATAACAATTCAAATTGTCATAAAAATAACAATTAAAAAGTCAAGAATGATGTGTTTCCAAAAGTAGCATAGCTGTATGAAGATGCTTTATTCGCAACAATCAGTTTCACGTGTGAGTATAGAAGCATCTTAAGGTTTACAATGGTTATCCGTAGAAGTCCATCTGCTTTATGGAAACTTAATCATTATGAACCTGAAGAGGCGTCTACACTGACGCGAAACCGATAGTTGCGAATAAAGCACCTTCATACAGCTATACGGCTTTTGGAAGTACATCATCATATTGTTTTAATTCTTATTTTTATGATAATTTGAACGGTTGAGTGTTTTATCGTTATTTTTACAGAGACCTCATTTCTTACGTCAGAAATTACGGCTAGTTTTTTTAATTATTATTTATTCTCATTACTGAGGAAAGTTGTAGGCAACGTACGTTACTCTTGTTATACCTGTTACGGTGGTTTTGAGAAATAAATGAAGAATGCGTAAGGTGACCAGCACTACTCTTACCCTATCTCCGAGGCTTTTATCTAATTTCACTAATCTAATAACTGATTTTCAGGAGGCAGAATATGAATTGCGTGACGGTAAAGATCAGCTGAATTTGACTGAATACACCTTATTTTAATTCGTCGTTAACTGTGCAAGATAGATAACAAACAATTTCATCTAGCATATTGTCACTACACTTAACGAGCAACTGGATGAATAAAAAGTTAGTTACAATTACATAGAATAACCAAATCGACTTAACACAACCGTAGCTCACACAGAAGTGGTGCTCATGGTTTCTTTTTCTGCCACTGTTTACACTTATCGTTATAAAAAAATGGCTCTGAGCGCTATGGTACTTAACTTCCGACGTCATCAGTCCCCTAGAACTTAGAACTGCTTAACCCTAACTAACCTAAGGACATCACACACATCCATGCCCGAGGCAGGATTCGAACCTGCTACCGTAGCGGTCGCGCGGTTCCAGACTGTAGCGCCTAGAACCGCTCGGCCACCCCGGCCGGCCTTATCGTTATTGTCGGAGAATGCCTCACATATTGGGCTAATTTACGGAGTTCGCTTACGCTGAAGATGCTATGCATCCCCATCTTTTAGACGAACAAATTTTAACGCTCCGTTTTTAATATGTAGTTCTATTAAATGACAATAGAGTGGAATCACAAGAACCTCACAAACGCTGTGGACTAATTTGCTTCTGAAAAACAGGATATAATTTTTCAACAATAACAAGTTTTCAAACCCTTAGGCAAGGATTCGAAAACTTGCGAAAATATTAAATAACAGAAATCAATGTGTTGTAGTTGGCAGAAGAGCCAACACCGTGTTACGAGAGGAGGCAGAAATGCACGTGTTTTAGCTCACGCAGGCTGGCGTGAGGCGGGAAGAACTATACTGACGTGAGGTCTGGAACATGACAAGGAATTAGAATTCAGCAAGCGGACGTAATGACTTTGATACTTAACTTTAATCCGTTAATGATGAACGTCGCTCTTGACGGTACATGATTGACAATTTTATCTGTTCAGAAGACATAGTAACTGAATATGGCGCCTTGCTAGGTCGTAGCAAATGACGTAGCTAAAGGCTACGCTAAACTGTCGTCTCTGCAAATGAGAGCGTATGTAGTCAGTGAACCATCGCTAGCAAAGTCGGCTGTACAACCTGGCGAGTGCTAGGGAGTCTCTCTAGACTAGACCTGCCGTGTGGCGGCGCTCGGTCTGCAATCACTGATAGTGGCGACACGCGGGTCCGACGTATACTAATGGACCGCGGCCGATATAAAGGCTACCACCTAGCAAGTGTGGTGTCTGGCGGTGACACCACATAATGTCTTGGTCACATTTTACTTTATTAAAATTCATGCCCAGATCCGGCTTTCCACATATCATCAGATCCAACGAGTACAGCGGTAATGGAAATGAGCGATGGCGTTATTGGCCGGGAGGCCCTTTGCGAGGCAGGTCCGATCGGCTTGGTGCAGGTCTTATTACATTCGACGCCACATTAGGCGACCTGCGCGCCGGATGGGGATGGAATGATGATGAAGACAACACAACACCCAGTCCCTAAGCGGAGAAAATCTCCAATCCAGCTGGGAATCGAACCCGGGCCCGTAGGACGACAATCCGTCACGCTCAACACTCAGCTATCGGGGCGCACAGTCAATATCAACGTATTGTGTACTGAAATATCCTGTAGAATACTGGGTAATCTGAAACTTGCTTGTGTAGTGACAAAAAATTCATTTGCTTCACCGAGGGCTGCGCAAACGGTACAGCTTCACACCAACGTTGCTGAAATTAAGCGGCAACGTTGCACGAATCTTTCGTATATTTTTTGTTAGCAGATAAGTTTTAGGTCGCCCATGGTCAGCAAGCTTTCTTAACAATTTCTCATTCATTGTGCGCTTTTCCGGCAGCTTGAGGACTACGAATTGAAAGCACAGCTTTAACAGCCATCATCTGAGATTCTCCCTCTGTGTCTTACACACGTACACTCTCAGCCCTCGGCTGAGCGCTTGAATTCCTGCCCATTGTGCTGTGCCCGGCGGCAGGCTCCGGCGCGGGGTTCTGGGGAGGAGGTGGCCCATTGTTCCGGCTCCACGAGGTTGCGGCGCCGTCATTCCCTTTCTAGACGAACACGCGCCGCGCATTGAGACAAGCGTCACGACGCGGAACAACGGAAAACGCATATCAAGCACGGCGACAATGCCAGCTGGTCCCCCTGCGCCTTGCCGCCTCTTTCAGCACAGCCACCAGCTTCCGGCCCCGGCACCGGCTACAGCCCCGGCCGTGGTACCGTAAAGAAGACCGGGCCCACGTTGCCTGGCACTCGGACCGAGGGTTATACGAAGTTTAGTCATAAAGGGGTACTTACAACCTGGAAAGAATGACTTTACGCAATTATTTTTATGTTGGGATAAAATGTTCTAGGATTCCCAACCACTTCAAGTGGTTAAAATACCACGGCAGTCGACCAAACACCCCTGACCATTGACAAGTGGAATGACTGCATATGGGGCTGTTGGTACGCCCTTACATATTCTACCCACCTGCTGTGACGTCACTGGTGCTCAAGGCATCGCCGTATCATACCCGAGGTCCAAGACAAAGGCAGGCTTGGCGCGTACGTCACAGCACGTTACACTGCAGGTCTGAACGAGTGCCAGCAGCTGCCTCTGGTGGGTGGCGAGTAACTAGTTCAGATGAGTTTAATAACTCTGGACTTCAAGTTTTAATTCATGCAAGCTCTCGACAACACATGACGTAGTTAAGACTTTTAGTGGGTACCTTTTCATTGTTGCGAGGCTCAAAACCATATCAACAAAAACCAGTAAAAATAAACGCAAAATATATCTATTTAAAAAATTCGCTTGATGCCTTCCTAAGAGAGACTCTCCATTCCTCCCAAGCTAATTATGTAAGTGTAGACCAGATATGGCTCAAATTCAAAGATACAGTTTCGACAGCAATAGATAGATTCATACCGCATAAGTTAATAAGAGACGGGACTGATCCACCATGGCACACAAAACACGTCAGAACACTGTTGCAGAAGCAACGGAAAAAACATGTCAAATTCAGAAGAACGCAAAATCCCCAGATTGGCTAAGTTTCGCGGAAGTTCGAAATTTAGTGCGGACGTCAATGCGAGATGCTTTTAATAGTTTCCACAATGAAACATTGCCTCAAAATATGGTAGAAAACCCAAAGAGATTCTGGCCGTATGTAATGTACATCAGTGGCAAAAAAAAAAGGTCAATACCGTCAATGCGCAATAGCGATGGAAATGTTTCCGATGATGGTGCCACTAAAGCGGAGTTACTAAATACAGTTGTCCGTAGTTACTTCACGAAAGAAGACGAAGTAAATATTCCAGAATTCGAAACCGGAACAGATGTCAGCATGAGTGACATAAAAGTAGATATCTTAGGTGTTGCGAAACAACTCAAATCACATAAGAAAGTCAAGTCTTCCGGTCCAGATGGTATACCAATCACGTTCCTTTCAGGGTACGCAGTCGCAGTAGCGCCTTTCTTAGCTATCATACATAACCGCTCACTTGAGGAAAGGTCTGTTCCTAAAGACTGGAAAGAAGCACAGGTCACACCAATATTCAAGAAAGGAAACGGGAGTAACCCATTGAATTACAAACCTATACCACTGACCTCAATTTGCAGTAGGATTTTGGAGCATATACTGTGCTCGAACATTATGAATCACGTTGAAGAAAATGACTTATTGATACACAACCAACACGGATTCAGAGAATATTGTTCTTGTGCAACACAGCTAGCTCTTTATTCCCATGCAGCAATGAGTGCTGTCGACAAGGCATCTCAGATCGATTCCATCTTCTTACATTTCCAGAAGGCTTTTGATACCGTTCCTCACAAGCGACTATTAATCAAAATGGTTCAAATGGCTCTGAGCACTATGCGACTTAATTTCTGAGGTCATCAGTCGCCTAGAACTTAGAACTAATTAAACCTAACTAACCTAAGGACATCACACACATCCATGCCCGAGGCAGGATTCGAACCTGCGACCGCAGCGGTCGCTCGGCCCCAGACTGTAGCGCCTAGAACCGCACGCTATTAATCAGATTGCGTGCATATGTAGTATCGTCTCAGTTGAGAGACTGGATTCATGATTTCCTCTCAGAGAGGTCACAGTTCGTAGTGATAGACGGTAAATCATCGAGTAGAACAGAAGTATATCTGGCGTTCCGTAAGGTAGTGTCATAGGCCCTCTGCTGTTTCTGATTTAGATAGTTCATCTAGGTGATAATCTGAACAGCCCCCTTAGATTGTTTGCAGATGACACTGTAGTTTACCGGTTAGTAAAATCATCAGACGCCGGCCGAAGTGGCCGTGCGGTTGTAGCCGCTGCAGTCTGGAACCGCAAGACCGCTACGGTCGCAGGTTCGAATCCTGCCTCGGGCATGGATGTGTGTGATGTCCTTGGGTTAGTTAGGTTTAACTAGTTCTAAGTTCTAGGGGACTAATGACCTCAGAAGTTGAATCCCATAGTGCTCAGAGCCATTTGAACCAAATAAAAAAAAATGGCTCTGAGCACTATGGGACTTGACATCTATGGTCATCAGTCCCCTAGAACTTAGAACTACTTTTTTTCTTTTTTTTGTCCTTTTTTTCTTTTTTTTTGTCCTTTTTTTCTTTTTTGTCCTTTTTTTCTTTTTTTGTCCTTTTTTTTCTTTTTTAGCACTGATCAAGGTTTGAACTCAGAACCTTTCGCTTAACAGCTACACACTTTTTTTTTTTAGACACTACCGCTTTTTTTTGTAGTGGGCCGGTGGGGGCTCGGGGGGCAAAGTGGGCAGGGGTCGAAACCTGAGGCCTGGCCACAGTGTCCCCCTCATCACCACCGAGCCTGTGGTGCTTAGGGAAGTGGGAGAAACAGGAATCAACAGTAGTGGAAGGCGTTGTTATTTATTTATTTGCATGTGTTTTTGTAATATTCACTAATTGCATGAAATTATGGGAACACATATGCGAAAGAGAAAATAAATATAAATTCTGGGTAAAGAAAAAGAAAGGAAAAAGGAAAAGCAAAAAGAAATAAAATCCGCGCAATCTGCGACGCGCTCTCCCATCCGCAGAGGTCGGAAGTAGAATAGATCGTAGGCGATTGAAACTCAGACACCGCCGGGGGAGGAGGGGTGGGTGCCCTCTGTGCCAGGCACCCCCCAACTCAGTGGAGGTCTAAACCTTAAACCTAACTAACCTAAGGACAGCACACAACACCCAGTCATCAAGAGGCAGAGAAAATCCCTGACCCCGCCGGGAATCGAACCCGGGCGCGGGAAGCGAGAACGCTACCGCACGACCACGAGCTGCGGAGGAACCAAATCATCAGACGACCAATTCCAATTACAAAATGATCTACAGAGAAATTCTGTATGGTGCGAAAAGTGGCTATGGGCACTAAAAAAAAAAGAAAAGTGCGAGGTCATCCACATGGGTACCAAAATAAATCCGATAAAATTTGGATATACGATAAACCGCACAAATGTAAGGGCTGTCAATTCGACTAAATACCTAGGAATTACAATTACGAGCAACTTAAATTGGAAAGACCACATAGATAATATTGTGGGGAAGGCGAAACAAAGATAGCGGTTTGTTGGTAAAACACTTAAAAGATGCGACAAACCCACTAAAGAGTCAGCCTACATTACACTTGTCTGTCCGCTGCTGGAATATTACTGCGCGGTGTGGGATCCTTACCAGGTAGGGTTGACGGAGGACATCGAAAAAGTGCAAAGAAGGGCAGCTCGTTTCGTGTTATCGCGCAATAGGAGTGAGAGTGTCACTGATATGATACGCGAGTGGGGATGGCAGTCACTGAAACAAAGACGGTTTTCTTTGCGGCGAGATCTATTTACGAAATTTCAATCACCAACTTTCTCTTCCGAATGCGAAAATATGTTGTTGAAACCCACCTACGTAGGGAGAAATGATCATCATTATAAATTAAGTGAAATCAGAGCTCGAACGGAAAGATTTAGGTGTACCTTTTTCCCACGCGCCATCCGAGAGTGGAATGGTAGAGTAGTAGTTTGAAAATGGTTCGATGAACCCTCTGCCAGGCACTTAAGTGTGAATTGTGGAGTAACCATGTAGATGTAAACATATTGATTTTCCACGGCCCGTGCACAGAGGAGTGTTAGCGAAGTGTGGCGGACAAGCCGACTAGTGTGACGTCACGAGTTCGTTGCAGGGCTCGTATTTCTCGTGGGCTCCGAGCATACAATGACTCCGCGTCCGCTGCGTCAGCTCGAACCTCGTGATCACTGGTTCCCACGCAGCGCTGAGCTGCAGGTCGCCATCTCGACCGAGTGTCTTATCGGCAATTTTTATTTCGGTGGATTCTTTAATTACACAATTCCAGAAGCCGACAGTGCGAGCCATGACAGAGGTTTCGTCAAATTTGATTCGGTGACCGATCTCTACTTGCACGGCATCAGCCACCACCACACGGCACAGAAGAGCACTATGGTACTAAAGTTGGTACATCGTGTAACACTGATACAATATGCCGATAACCTGCCCCATTGGCTAAGTCACCTATGCGAGGTCTTCAGGAGGGACGGCTACAACGTTCAGAAAATAAAAAATGAAGTGATCTCAAGCAGGAATGCCGGCCGGTGTGGCCGTGCGGTTCTAGTCGCTTCAGTCTGGAAACGCGTGACCGCTACGGTCACAGGTTCGAATCCTGCCTCGGGAATGGATGTGTGTGATGTCCTTAGGTTAGTTAGGTTTAAGTAGTTCTAAGTTCTCGGGAACTGATGACCTCAAAAGTTCAGTCCCATAGTGCTTAGAGCCATTTGAACCAGTTTTAGCCTACTATGTGAAGGGCATATGCAAAGGGTTTTCTGAAACAGTACGAATTTCTTTACGTTAATGAATGTTCTGTGGAAACGCAAGTAAAATAAGTTGTCATTTCTTGTATGCAATATGTCATGATGAGAACTATTTTTGAATTTGTAGATAATATGTGCAGTACCAAAACTGTATGCAATTTCAGAACACAGATGGCACGTAACCAAGGCTTGAATTGATATATATAAAGCGAAAATGTAGTTCTGAAACTGTTGTGACTGCTTTCAGAATCTGATCAATTTTGTGTGGATCTGTTTCTCACTTTGTAAAGTTCATCATTTCCACGTAAGTGTGTTCGCAGTGATTTCACACACATACACTATCACATCAAAAGAATACGGACACCTATATGGGGTACGTCCACCCTTCACCACTGTGACTGCTTGAAATCTGCTGATGACTCTTTCAGTTAGGTTTCTGAATGTCCGTAGAGGAATAGGAGCCCATAATTCGTCGGGAGCCGAAACCAGACTAGGCAGGCATGTGGGACGCTGGGGGCTGAAGCGAATTCGACGTTCTAAATGGACCAAAGATGTTCCTTTGGGTTCAGGTCGGGACTCCGGACAGGCCAGGCCATACATTTCACGAATGTGATTGTCCATAAACCGTTGCTGCATTATTACAGGATATATTATCGCGCTGAAACAATAAATTGCCGGCTTCGAACCGTTCATCTACTGTGTACAGTACACAGTGCTGTAAAATGTGTTAATATCCTTCATCCCCCGTAGTTTCATGAAGTTACGATAGGTGGCAGCGCTATACATGGCCTTCAAAGTGGCGTCTGTAACGGATGTACGTTCCAAGCAGAGATCTGTCATTGAGTTTCTTTCGGCGGACAACCACAGCATCGCAGATATTCATAGGTGCTTGCAGAAAGTTTTCGGAGACCTGACAGTGAACAAAAGCAGGATGAGTTGTTGGGCGAGGCATCTATAATTACCACAACGAAGTCGCACAAATCTGTCCGATCTCGCGCGTGCCGGCCTGCCGCATACAGCTGTGACTCCCACTTGTTTGGCCGCGCGAACACAGTTATTCGAGGTGATCGACGGATCACAAACAAACACCTCGTTGCACAATTGTACGTCTCTGTTGGTAATGCTGACATACTCGTCCACCAGCTGAGATACTCAGATGTGTGCCCGCTGGTATCCTCGCCGTCTACCAGACCACACAGACCAACGTTGAACCATCTGCGCGGCATTGCTTGCACGTTACAAGGCTGATGGTGATAATTTTTTTTAACACGTTTCTTGTAGTGGCCATTTGCGCAGCAGCTGTATATAAATTGCAGTGGTTTCAAAGAAAATGCCTTTTTTGCATGCTGCACATCGAAATTTTCATTTATACACCCAGACGCGTTTCGCCTTTTTTACAAGGCATCTTCAGTGGGTGTCCTGAAATATTACATTATTTGTCCATTTTTACTCATAGGTCATGGTTTCACATCTCTTGCTCTATGTCGTGCGTAGCTCGTTGTTCTGATTTCTTATATTGAAATGACTGAAGATATTAACACTCGCCCGTCACGGGGTTCGAGTACGACTCCCACGATACCACAAAGCATTAGCGATCCCTACGACCAAGCGTCAGTTCTGCTTTCGCAGAAGCAGAAATAATGAGTGCAGACTGCCAGCCCTGCGAGAGGGTGGCGGGGTTTGCTGAAACTGTGTTTTGTTTACCCTCGCAGCTGACTGCTGCGTGAAGTATTCGCAATACAGGGATGGTGAGTCCTACTGCCAGTCTCTGATGGTTGAACTCATTTATCCAGGCATTTACAGAGGGCCTGCAGTTTAATATGGACTGTGCAACTTCCAGCGTGTGATTTCCACAGCAAAACGTCATTATTAGAGGTGAAAGAAACTGTGGTGTCACCGCCAGACACCACACTTGCTAGGTGGTAGCCTTTAAATCGGCCGCGGTCCGGTAGTATACGTCGGACCCGCGTGTCGCCACTGTCAGTGATTGCAGACCGAGCGCCGCCACACGGCAGGTGTAGAGAGACGTCCTAGCACTCGCCCCAGTTGTACAGCCGACTTTGCTAGCGATGGTTCACTGACAAATTACGCTCTCATTTGCCGAGACGATAGTTAGCATAGCCTTCAGCTACGTCATTTGCTACGACCTAGCAAGGCGCCATTATCATTTGCTATTTATCTTGTGATGCATGTACCGTCAGACCGATGTTCACCAATTATGGATTAAAGTTAAGTATTCCAGAAGCTACGTACCTTGTTTGCTAGTCTGTATTCCTTTAACTGTTCCAGACCTCACGCCAGCCTGCGTGAGCTTAAACGCGTGCCTTTTGGCTTCCTCTCATAGTGGCTTGGCTGTCTTGCCAAGTCACAACAGAAACGATAAGTGATAGAAGACCTGCTAGGACTGATTCTGAATGGAACCTGGGATCTTTCGATACACTGTTAGCAAAATATAAACTATCAGGTTTCTAGTTTTAGGCAGAGAATGAAGCAGCGCCGACAGCTAGACCGATGTTCTACGAGAAGATGTGCCCACAGATTTTAAGTTACTAGAATTAGCTATTACGTCACATGCTCGCACAGCGTAACGCGCAGGGCGCTAGATTGTGAGACAGGAAGATGAGTCCGCCTAGGTTGGCCCCAAATTCCGCCTTAGAGAATACGACAGATAAACAGTTATAATACGGCAATAAAATGAGTGAAGTTTGTACGACTTCTCTCCCACTATACTGACGCGAGAAAGGTCATGCGAAATCGACATGCTCATATACAGATGACGGCAGTATCGCGCACACAAGGTATAAAAGACCAGTGCACTGGCGGAGCTGTCGCTTGTACTCGGGTTGTTCACGTGAATTGATTTCCGACGTGATTATGGCCGCACGGTGGGAATTAACAGAATTTGAACGCAGAATGGTACTTGGAGCTAGACACGCTGAATATTCCATTATGGAAATCGTTAGAGAATTGAATATTCCGAGGTCCACAGTGTCAAGAGTATGCTGAGAATACCAAATTTCGGCCATTACCTCTCACCACGGACAACGCAGTGGCAGGCGACCTTCACTTAACGGCCGAGAGCAGCGGTGTTTGCGTAGAGTTGTCAGTGCTAACAGACAAGCAACACTGCGTGAAATAACCACAGAAATAAATGTATGACGTACGACGAACATTTCCGTTACGACAGTGCCGCGAAATGACGAATTAGTGGGCTATGGCAGCACATGACCGACGCGAGTGCCTTTGGTAACAGGACGACATCGCCTGCAGCACCTCTCCTGGGCTCGCGACCATATCGTTTGGACGTCAGATGATTGAAAAACCGTGGCCTGGTCAGATGAGTCCCGATTTCAGTGATAAGGGCTGATGGTGGGGCTCTGGTGTGGCGCAGACTCCACGAAGCCATGGACCCAAGTTGCCAAGGAGGCACTGTGCAGGGGGGTGGTGGCTCCAGAATGATATGCGCTGTGTTTACACGGAACGCACTGTGTTCTCTGTTGTGTTCGACTACTTGCAGACCATTTGCAGCCATTCATTAATATTTCCAAAAACCGATGGAATTTTCATGGATGACAATGCACCATGTTACCGGGCCACAATTGTTTCCAATCGGTCTGAAAAACATTCCGGACAATTCGAGCGAATGATCTGGTCCGACATGAATTCCATCGAACATTTGTAGGATGTAATCGAGAGGTCAGTTCGTGCACAAAACCCTGCACCGTCACATCGACGCAATTACGGACGGCTATAGAGGCAGCGTGGCTGAATATTTCTAGAGGACTTCCAAAGATTTGTAGAGTCCATGTTACGTCGCGTTGCTGCACTATGCCGGACGAAAGGCGGTCGGAGACGGTATTAGAAGGTGTCCAATTACTTTTGTCACCTCCATAAATGTTACCTTGCCCCTTGTTGTCTCGGCTCTGAGCACTATGGGATTTAACATCTATGGTCATCAGTCCCCTAGAACTTAGAACTACTTAAACCTAAATAACCTAAGGACATCACACAACATCCAGTCATCACGAGGCAGAGAAAATCCCTGACCCCGCCGGGAATCGAACCCGGGAACCCGGGCGCGGGAAGCGAGAACGCTACCGCACGACCACGAGCTGCGGACCTTGTTGTCTCGGACCACAGAGTTAAATAACAGTTAAATAATAAAAATTGTCAAATCCTGATAAGTGGACCCCGTTCTAGACAGGAAAAGAAGTAGAAATAGCTAGTTCTTATGCGAGCGACATGGGAGCAGCGCGCGTTCCCAATTTGTCCACAGCGGATTCAGCGTCGCGAATGCAGCGGAAGAGGCGGTGGCGCCGAGCCGTCCGCTGACATTGGCACAGATACCGGCGACACAGGCATCCGTCGCTACGCTTGCCGAACTGTGCGGAAGCGGCTGGCATGGCCGCTTCTTTTGCATGTATTTTTGTTGTCCACTGCTAGTTAACCACTCACTCTGCACGCTGTTCTAAAGTAGCGCAGGTGGTTTAGAGCGATGTCTCAAAGTTCATCTTGGAGCTTGGGACCTTGTAAAAGATGTTTGAGGAATGACGCAGGAAGCAAGCCCCAGAAGTATGAAGTATTCTGTTATAATAATAACGAATAAGGAAGTAAGTAAGAAAGATTAGGATTTAACGTCAGTCGACAAATAGATCATTAGAGACAGAGCACAAACTCGGATTTCTTTTCAAGGGATGGGTAAGTAAAGTAAATCGACCTTGCTCTTTTAAAGCAATCATCCCGGCATTTGCCTGGAAAGAGTTAGGGAAATCACAGGAAGTGTAAATCTGATTGGCCAGAGGTGTATTTGAGCCGTCGTCTTGCCAATTTCGTGTAGAATGTACATCTGTTGTCGTGTAGATGTCGATTACGAAAACATCCGCGAGTGGTTAAATGGCAATGCCTTGAACTGTGATTTGAGCAGCTAAGAGTCGTAGATAAAATGAATAGTGTTCGATAGAGAGAGAGAGAGAGAGAGCGAGCGTGATTATCACGCACACCGAGCCACTTAAAATCATTGATCTCTCGTCGGAGTAGGCAGCACAAAATCCATTGGACAGCGCCAATATTTTGACTCTGTACAAATCCTTCTTGGAACCAATAACAATATATGAGAGTATCGGGAACTCACAGAAAAATAAAGAGAGTTAGAGCTTTAGAAATGGACCACTTGATAAGAGCTTGTACAATGTCATCACTGGATCACGTAAGAAATCGGGAAGAGGACGAGGAAAAACGGTGAGATGGCAGAATTTGGGGACAGATGAGTTAGGCGGCGACAGCTGCAGGATCCCCGCAACAAGGAATACAATGAGGACAGTCATCACGGAAAAAGTTTATGAACAACAGAAACAGAAAAAACTGGACGACTGTTTCCCGAAAGTGATATCAAATTAGTGTGTTTTAAGTGTAATTTTGTATATAATTTCTCAGTTTCCGGTGTGTAATGCGTAAATACTTCAGTTGGATTTCACCTGTTATAAGTAGCATATTTTCTAAATACAGTAAATAGTAGTTTCCTGCAAAACCATATGTATTGCAGTTTGTCCATGTTTTTCGAGTCGCAGGTACGTATTAACCCGCATATGAAAAGTTATTATACACAGTTTCGATTAGCAATTCATGAAGGCGTTGTAAGTGACCACAGATACTCTGCTATTTCTATACTACTATTTCTGGAAACTGTAGTAGATGCTCCAAATCCATTCAGACTGCTTCGATATGTACAGTGTGCCACTAGCATATGATCTGGACTGCAGAGATATCAGGTACACGTAGAGACAAAGAGTGATATTTCTTCTGCACCAGTAAGGTCAGTTTTACGAGAGGTTCTGTCATTGGGAAGCTGCCAGACGAAGCAGAAACGTGAAAGCGACTGCTTGTATTCGTCGGCGTCGAAGGGCACAATATCAACAAGTGGAATATAGAAGAGTAAAATCATTCCTCCCCAGGAAATGGATTTGACATATTGCGTCACCTCAGTTTCCAAATAACATTCTGTTACGGCAGTGTTCGCGCTTGCAATCAGGAAATTACCTGGCTGGCCAAAGGCCATGCAAAATGCAATGAAAGAATTGCTTGACCTCCTTATACCTGTCACTAGTGTACGATATCAGGTAAGCACCTAATTTAAACTTATTGGAGGAGGAATGGCAATCCGCAACAAACTCCAGTAAGTTAAGAGTGATTAGGAGATTTTGTTCACTGGACCTGCTTCGCTTTGCGCCACCACATCTAATTTCCTTGAACGGAAAACAGTTATTTCTTTTCCTTTCCGTCAGAGATAACTGTTGGTCATTCCACAGTCGAAGGGACCGATGAGCAAAAGGTCCCGTAAAATAACAATAGCCATAAAAGAGGATTCTGTACAGCGACAAGTGATTACCGTTCATCCCGTACGATATTGCACGGTGTGGCCCATATACAGTCTGTGTTACTGTAACGGACTATAAAGTTTCGTCCACAATGCTGGCTCCACGTTGGAGCGCCACCCAGGGTGTACTTGTCAGCGTCGACGCCGTATGCTGCAGCCTGGACAATTGGCAAGCACGCCATTTAAGTCGATTTTGAAAGTCCAGAAGCAGCGAACGCCTCAGGCTAGAACAGGCCTGCGAATGCCATCGCTGCCATGGTGAATGGTAAAGTATACTGATTTCGTTCGAATGATGCTAGAACCACTATTACAGAGGCGACCGCATACATTTATACACTACCATGCCGACCTTATTCTGGCGGCCTATATTGTTGAGCAGCATATCCGACAAACACCAAAAGCGACTGTATGAACTGCTATTGGATACAGCATGCAGCCACCATCTCTCCTCACAGAAAGTCATCATAGCGTAAATTACTGCAAGAGAGAAGTTTTACGGTTCAAGGTACTTTCCACTTATAGATACCTCAACATGCCATATTTCAGCAATATCTGACCATATGTGGCACATAAATAGCAAGATGTTTTCGTACAGTCGAGGTTACCATAGCCTCTGTGGTATGCTTGTTCATCTCATACATCCCCTCAGTAGGTCTGTGAAACTGTTGGCTGGTTTCTTATTCGTCACAGTCCTCTAATAAACGTTGTTGGTGTCTCATCGATTTGCGTACAAACCATGTGTAAGAATATTCGATTGATTTCGTGCTACATACTTCAGAACGTCTTATTTCAGTGCGGGTGAGCTTCATAGTATACTTGATTCCTAAGAGGAGAACACTTACAGCTCCGTAATACTAGCCGGTCGCTGTGGTCGAGCGGTTCTAGACGCTTCAGATCGGAACCGCGTGACTGCTACGGTCGCAGGTTCGAATCCTGCCACGGGTGTGGATGTGTCTGATGTCCTTAGGTTAGTTAGGTTTAAGCAGTTCTAAGCTCTAGGGGACTGATGACATCAGATGTTCAGTCCCATAGTGCTCAGAGCCATTTGAACCATTTTTGTAATATTAATCATTTGTGTATTGTCATTTTAAATACACACGTAAACAAATCCTGCAGTTTAATGAAACAGGGCTTCAGAAACTTTGTAGAATTTTTGAATATCATCTAGATCACTTATGAATGTCAATATATTTCTTATGTACGACTGCAATTTTGAGCGTTTGTTTTTCCAATCATACATATCGAATGCTGTGGCTGACGTTACCAATGTGAAAAGCGAAGAAAGTCGACCAGATCCCATTTCGGACTACAGATACCTCTATATCGACGAAAGGACAACCTTAAGGTCTGAAATACGTTAGTTTATTGCTTTTGAAATCCAGCCATCAGAAATCATGCATTTTCTTTCACCGACAATAGTAGATTGTGTTACGGGTTGCAGTCGATTTTGTTCGTTTGTAGTATTGTTTACGTCTGCCAAGACATTTGATATGGCAACAGTCGAAATTCTAACAGCAAATAATGGCTATATTGACAGCCATAAACAGTAGCCGGGCGGTGTGGCCGAGCGGTTCTAGGCGCTACAGTCTGGAACCGCGCGACCGCTACGGTCGCAGGTTGAATCCTGCCTCGGGCGTGGATGTGTGTGATGTCCTTAGGTTAGTTAGGTTTAAGTAGTTCTAAGTTCTAGGGGACTGATGACCTCAGCACTTAAGTGCCATAGTGCTCAGAGCCATTTGAACCATAAACAGTATGTATTATATTAAAAAAAAAATACAATGTGGTGTACACCGTTACGTTTTTGTTCCCTATGACGTAGGGTAAATGAAAAGATAAAATTAAGTACCAATGTTAGCGAATACATACAGTTGAATCTTCCCACAGTTTGTAAGGTCTGCAGTTCCGAGATTGGCAGCTAGCTCCATTCATTATTTCTTCTTCACTTAGAGTCACAGTTCTCATAAGATCCCACATACGTAATGCCAGAAATGTAAGTGACACGCGAATTTCATTCTCAGACTAAAATGTTTATACCACATAACCACTCCACAATCTCGCGCATACGTGGAAGAGCAATTACATGAATTTAACTAAAGTTTTTTAACAAGGAGCTAAGAGCAATGATTTGTAAATAAATCGTCCAACTTCATTACCGCTATCTCTGTTCATTTTCGTTCTTCTTCTTCTTTTTCTTCGCAGATACGATGTGGTATGTGCCATTTCACTTAGCAGGCTGGTATGAAAGACAAATATCCGTTTGTCAACAAAGAAGAGTGTGTTGTGACGTGGCTACGGCGGTGAACGACGCTACGTTCATGTTTGTAGCGTTGGGAAAGCCTGTGACGCAAAATCTGGGCCGGCCTGCCAACTCTTTTTTATCTAATCAAGCTGCGAAATGGAAACAATCAGATCGTGCCAGTTTTGAAACCCATGTTGAGGCATAGTCGTTTGCTTGCTGTACAGGTGAGAGGCACTGCTAGGGTGCTAGCACCGGGGTTCTGCAATGACAGGTGAGCGGACATGCACTGCCTTTTGCTCACGTTTCTTGGCAAAAATGACTGCACTGGGTACTCAAAGGTTTTGGGAACCCTACAACATTAGAGGTTTCTTTGTGAAACGTGTTACATAGTTATAATAATCATCACTGCAGTCGTCGAAACACACAGAAATACTGTCTTACAAAACTGCCAACAGCTTTAGGCGTGTCTTAAGGTAACAGAAAATCAGAAATAGTCGATAACCGTTTTAACACATATCCAATCGATGAGTAAGTCAAGACTAGTATAATATGTACAGTCCAAAGACCCGTAATTCGCACCCTGAAAATATGATGCCTTTTAAACATGCATTTTTAACATATGAAGGGATTTTTCATGACACAGTACATTCATGCAACCTCTTGACTACGTTCTGTATGAATAAAAGGAAATTGTGAACTAGCCTGTTGTCGTGTAAAGTCTTTATCCACACAGAAATACGCATACATTTTGTATCAGTATGTTTCACACAAGATATTTCACTGTTTTATCAGTAATGAAATTATCGTACTCATGTACATTATTTATTATCATCGGACAAATTCGTTTTGATATGTAATAGATATTTCACTGTTTTATCAGTAATCAAATTATCGTAATCATGTACTTTATTTATTATCTTCGGACAGATTCATTTTGATATTTAATAGTGCACCTTCAAATCAGAACAAAGACGGAACTTGCAGAAAGGAACACATTAAAAGTAGAGGCAGAAGAAGAATGTGAGCTTTCGATAGTCAGAGAATGCGTCTCAAGTGACAAGCATATTTTCCATTGGAGACCTAAGCATATCTCCTTCCCAAAGTGATCAGCCAATAATCACTAAGCAGAGTGCTCGGTAATGAATTACGTGTGTTTTGGCATTATTTTCCACATCTGCTGTTGAAATTGTACCCTCTGCTCTAAAATTTCTTCTCAGCAAAGAAAACAACTTTTAGATTTCTCCTACACTTTAGCTGGGTGGCATCGTGATAGATGACCATTCGTTTATCGGGAATTCTAGAGACAATCCTTATCGTGTAGCAGGCGGTTTCCATTACATCGAAATTTCGACTCTTCTGAGGATACTATAGTAGTCCGTAAAATTACATACAATTATTAGGACCATTTAATGTTAGATCAAGTGAGTAACAATAAGTTAAAAAGATATTTTAATTTTCAATTTGTTTCCTTAAGAATTACATCTGGTAGGTACTATTTACTGTATATTATGCTGAAAGTCAGGAAGATTTAAACAAAACAAAAAAAAGGCTGGAAAGAAGATATCTGGCAGTAATGCAGGTCGCAGGTTTCTTGTTTTGAAGTCAGTATAGCAAGAGAAACTGATTTCTTACTTCGGATTCAACACGCTGAATGCAGTTATCAGTGATGTCCTGAACTCTGCAGAACTTCTAGTTACCTCTCCCTTTTGTCTAAAAGCACTACAGGTATCAGTAAAGTTTAGTTAGTTGTTACGAGACAATTATAAATACATTCTTGATTACATTCAAAATGACACACCTCTCAGTGAGAAAACAACAGTGAAGGCGATCATTAGAATGAGAAATGCCTTATGCTAAAAGCTGACTTAGGAGGTGAAAGCTGATTACAACTCTGGGCTCACATTCGGGAGGGCGGAATTTGAATTGTCCATCAAGACATCCCTAAATAGATTAATGCAAATGTCGGGATGATTCCTTCAGAAACTACACGATTGTGTTCCTTCCCCACTCCCAATTTCGTACTCCGTCTCTAATGACCTTATTGTCGATGGAGCGTATAAAGCGTATCTTTTCTTCCTTTCTTTAGAGCGCTGGACATTCTGACAAACGTTGTCCGCTACGTTTATTACAATGCATTTTTTACATGACTTTTTGCTGTCAACAGTAAGTCATGCCGAAACACAATGGTAACCTAATTTTGACCATTGTTGTCGGTGTAGTCGCCGTGATGCAGAAGGTAATGAATAAAGGAAAGAAGGAAGCTTTTGATTAAACTTTGAGTTGATATCTAGGTCTTGAATGCTTGGTGCTCCGCAGCCTTAGACGTTTTTAAAGGACGTCTTCTAAACGCCATGCGCTGCATTGGAAATGTTTATTTGCGAAGTCGGTGTTCAGGTGTACAACCCATCGTCATTGGCATCTGATGCACGGTAACTAACAGCTGTATGTACATCATTTTCCACAACACGATGACTGTATGTATAATAACAGAAATATAAGTCTACATACGTAATGTATTTCTGTAGCAATCACACGTCAGTTACAAATTCTTTGATGTTCACCTCGGTATGCATTTAGAAAGCAAACAGCCATGTGGATACCTACAACAAAATCACAATCATGTCTTTGTTAATAAGACAGGATATGAAATCCGGCTTACGACGATAAACTAGGCCTCAAATTGGCTTCAGGACAGAGAACAAAGTAATTCACGTGTTATAAAAAATGTACGTAAGAGCCAAAGTTATAACATGTATATAAATATAATGTATATGGTGTATGTAAAGTAACATGTAGTAAATGTGATAAATTTTATGTTAGCGAAACGGGGGAAAACTTCAAAACGAGATTCAGAGAACATACTAACGTTAGTGAAGGTAATCCCTGAGCATTCAGTGCTCGTTTAAGAGAATAAGACTATAGCCATCCTGCTAATGACATTAATAAAAACGTCACCACTCTTAATAAAGCAGAAAAAGGCAGATTATTGAATATTCTAGGATAAATTGAAATATACACCCATACGACGAAGCATCCGGACAACATACTTAACGAACAAACAGAATTATAAAATAAGATGTACATAAAAAAATTCAACAGTGTTTTAACCTTATGAGTTCCATTTGGAGTGTCTTAATGTCCTGCATGCCAAAATTTGACGCAATATGTTGGGTTATTTTGCAATTTTGTACGTTTCGTATATTCTGCCTTCATATACCAATTGCCCAGACGCTGTATTTTACATATGTGAATGCATTTACAGATATATTCAAACATGACCATAGAAATAACAAAGGAGAGGTAATATAGCCTCTGACTTGTTTCATGTTTACATGCTGACAGTTATGTCAGACATGATCAAGAGTTGACACTGCCTGAGATTTGACAACAGTAACATATGCGACAACCTGTTAACTATGTGACAATAGATTTTATATCTTATCGCATTAACATGGACATGAATGTAATGGGTATGTTTGATTTCTTGATGCACGTCAAGCTGAACATCCCAACACGCACACCCCAACGTCCTGACAAGCATGTCATTTCTGTAGAGACACTTAATGTAAGTAGACTTAAATTTCTGTTATTATATATACATCTTTCATGTTGTGGAGCGGGCCGATGTGGCCGAGCGGTTCTAGGCGCTTCAGCCCGAAACCGCGCTGCTGCTACGGTCGCAGGTTCGAATCCTGCCTCGGGCATGGAGGATGTCTGTGACGTCCTGAGGTTATTTACGTTTAAGTGGTTCTAAGTCTAGGAGAGTGATGACCTCAGATGTTAAGTTTCATAGTACTTAGAGCCATTTGAACAATTTTTTTATCATGTTGTGGAAATTGATTTACATACAGTCGTTTGTTGGTGTGTGTCTGATACCTCTGACGATGGGGTTATACTCCCGAATACCGACTTCGCAAATACGCATTTCAAGCGCAGTTCATGGTGTTAGGAAGACAAAAAATGAGTTATAGAGAGGGCGGAAAACATAAATAAGAACGGGCTGACTGGGGTTTGCCCCCGCGACCCCTCGCCGGGTCATAACAAAGTGAACTGTGCGCCATAAGGGTCTTTGGCCTCCTGCTCACTTATGTACAGCGCCTAGCAGGCACTAAAAATAACATTAAAAACGATGTAATCTCGCATCTTCGTGGCAACTTGGTCAGCAACGTAACAAGATTTCTAACATGTGACACTGCTTAATAAGCGAGTATGGTCTTATTCTCCAACGTCAACAATTAAACTATGGCCTTAAGAAAACTAATTCGTGGCCGCACTTAAAATATTTGTTTCATGTATTGGTTTGGAGCCAAATGCCGTGCATAACGTGGAACAAGCATCATCGTACACCAGACTAGACTTCATCCTCTCGATTTGACATGCTGTAGAAGGCCAGGTGTTTTGATATCTATTCTGAAAGTCTACGCCATGGTAATTTCGCAGTAGTTTATTCCTGAAAATGTAATGTACGTATAACATATTGCAATATCCAGTTGATGAGACCGATAAGTTTTTGGGTGTACATATAGATGAGAATTTTAATTGGCAAATTCATATTTTGAATCTCCTAAAGCGACTAGGTTCAGCAACTTTTGCGATCAGAATAATTGCCAATTTTGAGGATATAGAAATTAGTAAGCTAACGTACTCTGCATACTTTCACTCTCTGATGTCATACGGAATAATATTTTGGGATGACTCAACATTTAGGCAAGAAGTATTCACTGCTCAAAAGAAAGTGGTTAGAATAATGTGTGGGGTTCATAGTCACACATCTTGTAGGCATCTTTTTAAAAGATTGGGAATTCTTACAACAGCCTCACAATACATCTGCTCACTAACGAAATTTGTTCTCAACAACATGGACCGTTTAAAAACAACAGTGACATTCATGATTATAATACCAGAAAAAAGAAAGACTTGCACTATCCTTTGCACAACCTATCTTTGGCACACAAAGGGGTAAAATATGCTGCTATAAAAATTTTCCACAAATTAGCAGATGAAATAAAGTGTCTGACAGACAGCAGTAATAGCTTCAAAAATAAATTGAAATCATATCTCCGTGACAACTCCTTCTATACTATAGATGATTTCTTGAATACGAATAAATAAATCTATAAATATAGTGTATGCATTTTGTGCCATTTAAGGGAATGGGGTAAATAATAGCCGAGCGGGATTAGCCGATCGGCCTAGGGCGGTGCAGTCATGGACTGTGCGGCTTGTCCCGGCGGAGGTTAGAGTCCTCCCTCGGGCTTGGGTGTGTGTGTTTGTTCTTAGGATAATTTAGGTTACGTAGTGTGTAAGCTTAGGGACTGGTGACCGTAGCAGTTAAGTTCCATAAGATTTCACACACATTTGAACATTTTTGGGTAAATAACAGAAATATTTTCTTTAACTCTATACGTTGTTTCATATGTGCGTTTCTTGTGCACTTGACAGGTTCTACACCATAACGGCTACCGTACCCTGGGATTGATCAATGGAACACGCAACCAACTAACAAATGGTTCAAATGGCTCTGAGCACTATGGGACTTAATATCTGAGGTCATCAGTCCCCTATAACTTAGAACTACTTAAACCTAACTAACCTAAGGGCATCACACACATCCATGCCCAAGGCAGGATTTGAACCTGGACCGTAGCAGTTGCGCGGTTCCGGACTGAAGCGCCTAGAACCGCTCGGCCACACCGGCTGGCCAACTAACAAAAATGACCTTAGAATTGTGTTGGTGAGATTAGAGTATGTGAAACCTGCAGTGTTGTTCGGATTTCACGTTAAACTGCCGATTCTTTCTGGGCAAATTTGTTGACAAACTGAATGAAGACACGACTATCGTGCATCTACTAACACAGGCCTTTGGACCTTCAACAAAAGTCTTTCGGAAGATGACGATCTCAGATACTTTACTCGTAATACTGATACGCGTTTGTATGGCATCGACGCTTACGTGCAGAGCAGGAGGCTGCCCTTGCCTCTTTCCAGTCTTGGAATGCAGGAAGACGAAGAGCGCTGTCTCCGTGTGACGCACGCCGGCAGCCGCCATTGACGAGGCGACCGGGACGGCTGTGCTGCAGTGCTGCGGCCCTCTTCTGCAGTGTCGCGGCGGGCGGACGGATGGAATTGATTACATTTGCGGCTTCAGTGCAGAGCTCTTAAAGGCGAAGCGGCCACTCTGCTGCCGCCGATCGCTTTCTCGCCTCGTCTCCACTGGCACGTTTGCGAATCATGCACTTTGCTTCACTACAATCGTCCTACTCTCGGAAAGTCACTAGGTCCCTAAAGATACCACATTGCTTCCTCAAAACGTCCCGCCAATATATTGAAGGCAGCCGTTTACAAAAAGAGAGAACAGTTTTGCGTTTGCGTAAGAACAGCATCGTTGACAGAACAATCCTTAGAAATGAAGGGGCTTAATTTCCTCCTGACTGTAAAGTTAATCCTTTTTGCTTATTTGACCATTACTGTAATTGTGTTCCTCACTACTTCTTAAATTCATTGAATACAATTCATCCTCCATATTCTTTATGGTAAGCATTCCTATACAAATGTAACATTCCAAAACATCACGACTGACGTACTTTTGATTGGCCAGTACGTCATATGCCCGTATCCTGAAATAGCAGAACAGTACTCCAAGCTCAGGCTTAGAGTGTTACTCGTCGTTCCCAGCACAGTGACCATGGCTCCGCGTCCTGTAATCAGGTATTGAACTCATTGTTTCATCCAATCACAGATGTTCTGAAAATTTTTCTGCGGGATCTCCCAATGTGCTGTCTTGTACGCTCAATCTGTGTCTATCGGCATACTGAAATCCCTTCTTCTACTTGTTTCTTAATACACTACTGGCCATTAAAATTGCTACTCCACAAAGATGACGTGCTACAGACGCGAAATTTAACCGACAGGAAGAAGATGCTATGATATGCAAATGATTAGCTTTTCAGAGCATTCACACAAGGTTGGCGCCGGTGGCGACACCTACAACGTGCTGACATGAGGATAGTTGCCAACCGATTTCTCATACATAAACAGCAGTTGACCGGCGTTGCCTGGCGAAACGTTGTTGTGATGCCTCGTGTAAGGAGGAGAAATGCGTACCATCACGTTTCCGACTTTGATAAATGTCGGATTGTAGGCTATCGCGATTGCTGTTTATCGTCTCGCGACATTGGTGCTCGCGTTGGTCGAGATCCAATGACTGTTAGCAGAATAAGGAATTGGTGGGTTCAGGAGGGTAATACGGAACGCCGTGCTGGATCCCAACGGCCTTGTATCACTAGCAGTCGAGATGTCAGGCGTCATACCCGCATGGCTGTAACGGATCGTGCAGCCACGTCTCGATCCCTGAGTCAACAGATGGGGACGTTTTCAAGACAACAACCATCTGCACGAACAGTTCGACGACGTTTGCAGCAGCATGGACTATCAGCTCGGAGACCATGGCTGCGGCTACCCTTGACGCTGCATCGCAGATAGGAGCGCCAGCGATGGTGTACTCAACGACGAACCTCGGTGCACAAATGGCAAAACGTCATTTATTCTGATGAATCCAAGTTCTGTTTACAGCATCATGATGGTCTCATCCGTGTTTGCCGACATCGCGGTGAACGCACATTGGAAGCGTGTATTCGTCATCGCCATACTGGCGTATCACTTAGCGTGTTGGTATGGGTTCCATTGGTTACACGTCTCGGACACCTCTTGTTCGCATTGACGGCACTTTGAACAGTGGACGTTACATTTCAGATTTGTTACGACTCGTGGCTCTACCCTTCATTCGATCCCTGCGAAACCCTACATTTCAGCAGGATAATGCACGACTGCATGTTGCAGGTCCTGTACGGGCCTTTTGGGATACAGAAAATGTTCGACTGCTGCCCTGGACAGCACATTCTCCAGATCTCTCACCAATTGAAAACGTCTGGTCAATGGTGGCCGAGCAACTGGCTCATCACAATACGCCAGTCACTACTCGTGACGAACTGTGGTATCGCGTTGAAGCTGAATGGGCAGCTGTACCTGTACACGCCGTCCAAGCTCTGTTTGACTCAATGCTCAGGCGTATCAAGGCCCTTATTAAGGCCAGAGGTAGTTGTTCTGGGTACTGATTTCTCTGGATCTATGCAACCAAATTGCGTGAAATTGTAATCAAATGTCAGTTCTAGTATAATATAGTTGTCGAATGAATATCCGTTTAACATCTGGATTTCTTCTTGGTGTAGCAGTTTTAATGGCCAATAGTGTAGTAACCTATTCGATCGAAAGCTATGCATTTGTGACAACTCGCAAAATAAAGTCTCCATATTAACCCGCGGCGAAAAATTAAGTGTGAATTTCGTCCAAGGTCATTGTTGACTTCTTCAGGAATAAAAAGTGTACCAAAACCTGTTGTTAATATGTGTGTCGTAGATGGATCACTACCATTTTTGCGCCAACTTCCTTTCTGGCACGGGCGCATAGTTTGAAAATAGTAAGCCTTGTAACTTAAACTAAAAGCAAATCATGTATCAACAGATTCTTAATCGTACATTCTGTGTCATTGTGCCATGATAAATACTTATTTTATAGGCGAACGAGTTTTAATGATTTAATTAGTGTTCAGAACACGTAGAGCATGTTTCTTTATTGTGGTAGGAGTCATACGCATCGTTCTTCTCCTTTCCACTGATGTGTACCTAATAAGTATGTTGCCTTCTTTGAAAACATGACTCCCTATCATAGCTGCATGCACTGTGCGTGCCGATATTTCACGGTATGAAAAATACATTTCTCCGATACATATCTTTTTGCCCACTTTATAAGCGCCCAGAAGCTGATCTTCGCCTTTTGTCGTTGCTTTAATATTTCTAAATCGCCTGACAGTTCTTCGCCAACCGAGTTTGGTCAACCCTGACATTTCTGATGAAACAACACGGACACTACTAGATCAACGCATACATCATCTTTCTGCAGTCTGAATCACATATTTGTCGTACACTGTTCTTATTGTTAGAGTTTTATTCATTCTAGCTATACTTTCTGCAATGTTGCTAAGTTTTCTTACACAAAATGTTGATTCACAAGCATAAATCTATTACTGTATCTCACTCTCCTCGCTATTTATTTGGGAAAAAGATGAAAAGATTAAATTTGTGAGAGTCTGACACCGCTAAAACAACAGAAATTTCAGAGGCAAGATAATCAGTACTTTTATTGTAGTGCGCGGCAATATGTCGTACATTGTATGCTTATTCAGATGGGATAAGAGCATATTTTATCTTCTAACGGGAGTGGTTTGCTACGAGTTGCTCTCGATGATGAACCACGACACAACTGGCCGGCCGAAGTGGCCGTGCGGTTAAAGGCGCTGCAGTCTGGAACCGCAAGACCGCTACGGTCGCAGGTTCGAATCCTGCCTCGGGCATGGATGTTTGTGATGTCCTTAGGTTAGTTAGGTTTAACTAGTTCTAAGTTCTAGGGGACTAATGACCTCAGCAGTTGAGTCCCATAGTGCTCAGAGCCATTTGAACCATTTTTGAACCACGACACAACTTGTCCGTCGTCGTAAAATCTGCAAACAAAGAAAGATGAAGGATGCGTCAAGTACAGTTTGAAAGCACGGCACCCACTTGTAAAATAGACAAACTGTCTTACCCACAGCCAAAGGCTAAGCCTGTTGTCTAAATATAGCCTCGACGACTCTCTTCGCTGCTATTGTTTACTCACCTTGTGAACTTCAGTACCACTCGAAAATTTCAGTCATTTACAAAACAAATATTACAATAATGTTTGTTTATTTGAAGTATTTGCTTCGTATACGTCTGAGATTCTTAAAAAGTCTCAGCTAGAAAAATCATAAAAAGCTAAATACAGCTGCACATATTAGCACGAATAAAAAGCGTTTTCTAATGCCGCAATCGGCACGCTTCTAAAACTTTCAATGTAAGAGTTTTAATGAAAGACATGCGCTGGAGACGTGACCGTGTTATACAAGCGTAACTCAGAATCAGCAAAAGTAGACTAGCTGTCGGTGTCGTGCGCTCAGTCCGATTAGACCACATCGGGAGAAACCAATGTCTGACAGTACTCACCAATTCCTGCAATGTAGTCGTTTATATAAGTTAAAAATATTAAGTAGCAATGGCTGCAGATACCGCCGAGGGCCGTTTAGAGTATGTAGTACCAAAAGATATCAGTAATAAAACGCACCATGTACTTTGTTACACACTGTACATTACCACTTACGGTAAAGACACGAAGTAGTTCTAAGAAAAGTGAAAATACTGAAATGTTTCAGAAGCGAAAAGATTACGCTCTTCAAACCATCGGTAGCTTCAAGTGGTATCCGAGTTTACTACTGCAGTACAGGTACAAAACGAATGTCGCTGTTACGGGAGTGTTAGAGAATCACAGAAATCACACTGTCGCTTCACTTTCTAACCTGTTAGAGTGCCATATTCGTGGCGTCGAAAATAAAACTTGGACAGAAATTGTTCGAGTCTGACACGAAATAACAGGAAAACTATTCCTCGCAGAAGATCCGGAAGTGTTCACAGTTTGAAACGTCCCCTTTGGAAAATTATAAATTACTGTGCTGGTAAACCTCTTAAGTTTTTTGATTTTCAAACACCTGAGCAAAACTGAACGTGCTCAGACATTTCTCTCTTTACTTATTCTGATCATCAATAAACTGACACACAATATTTTTAGCGCAACGCAATCTCACTTTCAATAATCCCTACAAAAGAATGGCCCTGACTAACAATAACCTATACCTTTCATGAATCACTTACCTCACAAAAATTTTCGTTACTCGAACTACTGCAATACAGGAGGCACCAATAGTCATAGTCAGCAAATGAAAGACTTTGATAGAGAACAAACAATGTATTTACCTTAATAGTGTTCAAAAGTCAGTTCATGACATCCAGTCTTTCAAATTTCCTTTTTCTGGCGGACACAGGCCAGATCATCCGCTCTCAAAATTCTGCCTTCTCTCTCCCCACATCCACCACTGCTGGCGGCTCACCTCCAACTGCGCAACGCTACGCGCTGTTCACATCCAGCTGCCGAACACTACAATAGTGAATATTCCAACAATGCCAACCAGCGACAGACTTCACACAGCACAGTCAGTGATTTTCATACAGAGCGCTACGTGGCGTTCCCATTATAAAGACCTAAACAGCCTACTCACAAGTTGACTCTAACGATCTCTCTGCTGTTACTATTAAGCATCACAAATTCCGAAAACGGTTGCCAAGCCGATTTTATTTTGTCCTTCCTTTCTTGATCTGCCTCTCGGAATAGACCACAGAGTAGGGCTCTGGGGTGAATTACTCAAGTTCTGACACTATTTGTTCTATTTGTTTGGATCTCCTTATTTTAGATCGTTCCGTCACTGTACTTATACACAGTTCTGTTCAACTGCACTAGGTAATTTACCATTTATAGGTGGCAAGGCACTGGCAGCATTACGATGAGAACAGAAGAGTTATATTTCCCATAAATATAACAACATTAAACGTTTTTTTTCTTCAGTTTAAAGATTTTGTCAAGATTTATACTTATATGGATATGGTGTCTGTTCTTCCGGACATGTCGGGAAGAACAGGCATCATATCCATATAAATATATAGTTCTGGTAATAATGGCCATGACCTTCTTCTTCTGTACGGATGCACACACATTCTCCGAACTGTTACTGGATTTGTTAAGAATGTCTTCCACGAGTAATGAGTGTATTGGGTGGTACACTACGAATGTAGTGTGTGGACATACAAGGTGAGAATGTGGGTCTCGCGGGAGGCGTGCGCGAGATAGTCCCTGCAGTCTCACTATCCTCTGTGCCATCGGGGGCTCAGATGGATGGAGCGTCTGCCATGTAAGCAGGCGATCCCGTGTTCGAATCCCGGTCGAGGCACACATTTTCACCTGTCCCCGTTGATACATATGTACGCCCGTCAACAGCTGAAGGTATTAAATTAATTCTAATTTATCAAGATTTTGTCGTTATACACACGGATGAATCTAAGCAGAAAAATATACTTCGGTCCCGGTCTTTTATGTAAGGAGCGAGTCATGTAACAGACAGAGTGCCATTGAGACGTTTTCCGAAACAATTGAAGCATTTCAGTACTCTCTGAGAAAAAAAAAATGCACCATGAAGAAATTATCCGAATGGAACGGAATCTTACGGACTGAAGTGGAATGGTCTTCAGTGATAAGACCCGCTCTCAACTGAGCCCTGATGACCAGTGCAGACGTGTCTAGAGACGCCCCAGACAGCAGTGGCATACCAACCTCACTGTCGCCCGCAATAACGCCCGACAACCAGGGTACCATTTCACCTCATAGCAGGATGCCTTTGGTTGTCATCAACAGCACCCTTACAACAGAGCGGTACGTTGACTATATTCTACGTACCATTTTGTTGCTGTTCGTGGCGAGCCGTCCTCGGCTTAAATTTCAGCAAGCTAATACCCGCCCGCACACGCGAGAATTTTTGCCGCTTGTCTTCGTGTTTGTCAGGCCCTAGCTTGGCCATCACGGTATCCATACCTCTCCCCAGTTGACTACGTTTGGAGCATTATGGGCAGGGCCCTCCAACCAGCTCGGGATTTTGACGATATAACGTACCAACTGAACAGAATTTGGCACGATATCCCTCAGGACGACATCCAGGAAGTTTATTAACACTTTCCCTTGAATGATTCGTCCATTTTTTAAATTGTAATCATTTGTTCGTTTCTGCATGTACGTCACATTTACCTAATTTGGCCACATTTGGATACACTGAAAAGCCAAAAACACTGGTACACCTGCCATATATAATATAGGCAACAGGACATGGCATGGACTTGACTGTCTGAAGTAGTGTTGGAGAGAACTGACACAATGAATCCCACAGGGCGGTCAATAAATCCTTAAGAGTACGAGGGGGTGGAGATCTCTTCTGAAAGGCATTCCAGATATGCTCAATAATGTTCATGTCTGGGGAGTTTGGTGGCCAGCGAAAGTGTTTTTAACTCAGAAGAGTGTTCCTGGAGCCAATCAGTTGCAATTCTGGACGTTTGGGGTGCCGTATTCTCCTGCTGGAATTGCCCAAGTCCGTCGGAATGCACAATGGACATGAATGGATGCATGTGATCAGACAGGATGCCTACGTACATGTCACTGTCAGTCGTATGTAGACGTATCAGGGGCTCCATTTCACTCCAACTACACAAGCCCCATACCATAACAGAGCCTCCACCAGTTTGAACAGTCCTCTGCTGGCATGTAGGGTCCATGGATTCATGAGGTTGTCTCCATACCCGTACACGTCCATCCGGTCGATACAATTTGAAACGAGACTCATCCGACCAGGCAACATGTTTCCAGTCAACAACCGTCCAATGTCGGTGTTGACGGTCCCAGTCGAGGTGTGAAGCCTTGTCGTCCAGTCATCAAGAGTACACGATTGGGCCTTCGGCTCCGAAAGCCCATATCGATGATTTTTCGTTTAACGTTTCGCGCGCTGACTCTTGATGGCCCAGCATAGAAGTCTGCAGCAATTTGCACGCTGAACGGTTCTCTTCAATCGTCGTTGGTCCTGTCCTTGCAGGATCTTTTTCCGGCCGCAGCGATGTCGGAGAGTTGATGTTTTACCAGATTCCTGATTTTCAAGATACACTTGTGAAATGGTCACACAGGAAAATCCTCACTTCATCGCTACCTCGGAGATGCTGTGACCCGTATCTCAAATGGTTCAAATGGCTCTGAGCACTATGGGACTTAACTTCTGAGGTCATCAGTCCCCTAGAACTTAGAACTATTTAAACCTAACAAACCTAAGGACATCACACACATCCATGCCCGAGGCAGGATTCGAACCTGCGACCGTAGCGGTCGAGCGGTTCCAGACTGTAGCGCCTAGAACCGCTCGGTCATTCCGGCCGGCTCCCGTATCTCGTGCGCCGACTATTGCACTACGTTCAGACTCACTTAAAACTTGATAACCTGTCAATGGAGCAGCAGTAACAAGTACGCCAGACACTTGTTATCTTAATACAGGCGTTGCCGACTGCAGCGTCGTATTTCTGTGTTTGCATATCTCTGTATTTGATATGCACGCCTGTACCACTTTCTTTGGCGGTTCAGTGTAATTCCTTCGTGGTGCGTCGTATTCTTTGTCTTCCAATGTACATACAAACCACATATCTCTGGCGACGTGACCAGAGATTCTGAAGAAACCCGCTCTCTCAAGAGAGAGAACAGACATCTTTTAAACTACGAGTTTTGTATGTTGATACCCAGTAAAGGCGCCGATAACCGTGCGACTGGGCACCCTAAATCCAACATCGGTTAATCAGTCAGTCAAATGAAATTGTGTTTTAAGTTATCGCTCGGCAATTGTCACAGAGATTTCGGAGGTTGCATAAAATATTTTAGAAGAATGTCGAGACGATTCCTACAGAAAGGACACATCCCGGTCGAGCTAAATCGCCTTAGCAAAGTCCTCCGTGTTGAGGAAAGTTTAATTTTCTTTTTTACGCTCAGTGAGCTTGTAGCACGTCCGAGCGGAGAGACAAAGTGTTTGTAGGTTAGACTGGCGAGAGCGGCAGGTGAGGCAGCGCAGCACGAATAGTTTGTTGTGCGCGGCGCGTCCACACAGCTGGTTCGTTAAGGCAAGCAAACATCGTTTTCTGCAGCGGCTTCCCATATCAGGGCCGTTCTGCGTGCGGTCGCCTCCAAGTGGGGCGCAGCAGCCTGACAGACGTGTCTGCGCACGGGTTACATTAACGGCTTCTGCGCCACAACGGCCAAGTTAGCAGACTATGGTTTCATTTGGGATACAACAATGCACTCATATAACGCGAGACAAAGCGAGCAGGAATGCGATGTTTTGGATAAAAAACTAGCAACGAAAGGGATCAAGATAAGCAAGTTTGAGGAAAAACAATAAAAGTAGTGAAAGAATTTTGCTGCGTAGAAAGTCATTCTACAGAATTCAGCAATGGATACATCGGAAGCAGAATGGTACGAGGTTTCAAATCTTTCTCCAACATGAGAATTTTACTGGTATCGAATGCTGACACAGAACTGAAGAAGATATTTCTCAATCGATAATGTAATGTTGTCAGGCGATGTTGAGGGAATCTGATTAGTAAGTGAGACCAAAGAAGTAGTAGACGTTTTGTTACTTGGGCATCAAAATAACTGACGATGGCCGAAGTAAAGTGTATATAAAATTAAAAACGGCAATATCAACAAAATCATTTCTGAGAGAGAGAAATTCGTTAACAATGAGTCAAGTCAAACAAGAAGAGAGCAGAAACTTTTGTTATCTGGTACCACAAGAGAATGCCGAAGAGCAGATGAGTAGACTGGATAACTAAAGAGGAGTTACTGGATATAACGGATGAGAAAAGAAATTTTTCAGTGTTTCGTCCGCGACTGTTTTACTTTCGTAAAATGAAGAACAAACCGCCTTCAGTCACAAGTTTCATTTATTTACAACACTATGCATTTCGAGCCCTGGAGGCTCATCTTCAGGTGCTTTTTAGTGATTTACATCAGGTTTTTTTAGTTGTTTGCAGTTTAACATTGTATGATGTCTGCTTCTGTTGTGCAGTTGGTATACACAATATACATCTTTAATTTTGCAGTACATACTGGGATATATATATATAGTCACACACTTTTTCGCACATTGTAGTAGCACAACGTAAACATGCCAAAGATTTCCGTTCATACAGATGTTCTAGTCTAAATATTTGGAGACTGACGGCGGTTTGTTCTTCATTTTACGAATTGGAGAGACACCTTGCTCCAGGAGAACAAAACGAAAGAATACTACATGGAGGAACTGTATGCCTCAGCGCCACCTCAGGTTTCTCAAACAGAGCAGTTTGAAATTACACTGGCAGCGATGGTTACTGTACTGCATTATAGTTCAGTTATTTGCGATTTTCGTTACATTTTGACCCATTTCTCCAATATATGACAGAAAACTGGACAATATATTCACTAATATTCAGTTTCATATTTCTGAAGACCACGTAAGGACACAAAATATATGTATCGTTAAGAGCGCTTGCCTGTAAAGATACACATGGCAAATTAAACCAAGTGTGGATTCCATGACGACTGCTTGACGGCTCCTAGGACATTCCTTATTTCCTTTATACGACCCGATTGGTAATTGTGATTTTCTCTTTATTCAGCCTTACATAGTTGATCACTTCAGTTTGTTACCTCCTCCTGTAGACCGCCTTTGCAGCAGACAAAGAACTGTTAACGTCGAGTGCTTTCGTGCGAAAGGACCCGGGTTCGATTCACAGTACCTCCGCAGGCCCTTTTTTTAGGTAAGGAGGTCTGGTACGGGGCAACTCAGCCATGGTGAGGCCATGGTAGATGCTTGAAGAAAGAAGCAGCGGCATCATCAGGAGTCATCTACCGGCGACAAGGGCTGGAGGGATAGGCGACATGCTGGAACACGTGTCCCACGAGCATAGATCGCTTCTCGTGAACTGAGCGTCTTTGCTAACAGAACAAAATCGTCTGCAGTGCCTCACCTGGGCTTTTGACTATATCAATTGGACCCTAGACTGCTGGAAAACCGTGGCCAGGTCAGATGAGTTCGGATTTCAGCTGGTAAGAGCTAATGGTAGGGGTCGTGTGGCGCATACCCCGGGAAGCCATGGACCCAAGTTGCCAACAAGGCGATGTGCAAGCTGCTGGTGGATGCATAATGGTGTGGGCTGTGTTTACATGGAACATTGAGTGGAAATTGACCTGGAGAATATTTTCAGCCATTAATGGAACTTTATGTTCCAAACAACGATGGAATTTTTATGTATGACAACACGCCATGTCACCGAGCCACAATTGTTCGCGATTGGTTTGAAGAACATTCTGGATCTTTCGAGCGAATAATTTGACCACCCAGAATGCAACATTTATGGGAATTCTCGAGGGGTCAGTTAGTGTACAAAATCCTGCACCGACAACACTTTCGCAGTTATGGAGACTGTAGAGGCAGCGTGGTTGAGTATTTCTGCAAGGGGCTTCCAACGGCTTGCTGAGTCCATGGCGCGTCGAGGTGCTGCACTACGCCGGGCAAAGTGACGCCCGACACGATATTAGGAGATATCCTGTGAATTTTCTCACCTCAGCGCCTGACTGATTGCAGTTGTGACTCGTTACTCCCTTGTGAACAAATTTTTACATTTTCTGAAGTGCGCCACTTAACATTTCACTGCATTAAGGGTGCCATTTACAAACTTGACTTCTTTCCCTTCCTCTTGTACGAATTACTCCGACTTTTGACGCTACTCATCTCGGTAGACGAAGTGAGGGAAGAAAACTAGTCCAAACTGTAATGCCGGACCCCAAATTCCGCGGTATAAAATGTTGGTGGACCGCGTACAGCAACGTGCCTTCGCCTGCGGTAATATTGATCAGCATTAAGCGTAATCCCATATCCCGAGGTAAACGAATTTCCGGCGGCAGCTTCGGCGCTCGCCGGCCGTAGATTGGCGCCGAGTAATGGCTGGGCGCCGTCCATTAGCGGCCGAAGCGTCCAGCCGAGGCAGCCAGGCGCTCAGCCAGACACAGACGTGCGGTGGGCGGCAGGCGGGCGCAAAAACACTGGAGGAGGGGGCAAGTCACTTCCGCGGCACTGTGAACGCTGTGCTGCGGCGTTACTCCTCTGAACCCTGCAGCAAATGGAATCCCTGCTGAGTTGCTCGTGCCTCATAACTTAATTTAAATGTCACGTAATTTAACTGTGCGAGCTGAAGGCGTAGCTTACACTAAAGAATGACCTGTTTTTCCACATTTGTACAAGGTCTATTCTGCCCCATTATATGCACCTGTCAGTTGACACTCGCGAGTTGTTCAGTGTGGTTACCACTCATCGTTACACACCTTTCAGTCCACCCCCTCAAATTACCTGCGCTGCTGGAGATCATTACCACTGCAGAAAAACAACAGATGCGGTCTATGCACAGTGGGGCACCAACCCACTTTCTTTGGTTCAAATGGCTCTGACCACTATGGAACTTCTGAGGTCATCAGTCCCCTAGAACTTAGAATTACTTACACCTAACTAACCTAAGGACATCACACCCATCCATGCCCGAGGCAGGATTCGAATCTGCAACAGTAGCGGTCGCGCGGTTCCAGACTGAAGCGCCTAGAACCGCTAGGCCACAGCGGCCGGCAGCAAAGCTCACAAACCAAAAAATCCTTAGAACAGTGGGCGAACAACCATCCCTGCTACGAATAGTATGGAAAAGAAAAGATTAACAAATAAACCATCTCTACCGATGCAATAGTATTCTAGTTAATGTAATGGAAAGGATAATCAAGGCAAGATATTACGAAATATACAGATCAGGAATGATGTAGGAGCAGGTTCTTATCAAAAGGAAACAGAGAAAAATAATGGAGAAGAATTGGTCACAACCAGTCCTCCAATAGAGAACTAGGAAACGATTCAATGGCGGACCTAGGAGCCTTCCTCAAAAGCTAAGAGGGATGGTCTAAGATATTCTCGCTTAGAAAGAGAACTAGGTGAGTCATCGATACGTTGTACGTAAAAAAGAAATCTGGTTGGACACCAGTACATGCACTTTCTAGTACTCACGTCGGGAAAGCCCCATAATAATTGGATCAGTTACAGCAGCTCGTGGAGAAGTAACTTATTATCAGCGTGTTGTGCTCTTCTGCTCTGCTTCGTTAGCAACAAAATATCTGAGAGTGTAGGAGCACTGGGTTGGTACCCTGCTCGCTTGGGTGCAGCAAGCCTTTTCCACTGGAGGACGTGAATGGCGTAGCGAGGTGAGGCTGAAGCCCACTCTTCGCAAGGGGCAGCATTTCCCAGGGCTGGTGAACCTGCGTACGTGCTCGCGCGGGCACGCCCGCGTTTGTGTGTGCGTGTGTGTGTGTGTGTGTGTGTGTGTGTGAGAGAGAGAGAGAGAGAGAGAGAGAGAGAGAGAGAGAGATAGAGAGAGAGAGAGAGAGAGACCGGGTCCCTCCCTTTCGTTCCGGGCAACTCTATTACGGAGGCGGCCGCCTGCATATGCGGGCCGCGCGGCGCCGTCCCTGGCGCGGCGCAGTCGGTGTTTTATTAGCCCCCCGGTCCGCAGCTGGTGAATTTTATAGCGCAATGTTTCCTCTGCCCGGGAGCGAGTGCCAGGGCGGGACTCTGCCGCTCTCCGGCCCAGGAGGCGATCCGGCTGCTGCGTGTGCTGCGGCGACGTGAACCGTGAGCTACGAGCTGTCCATCAGGCTGAGCTGCTGCGAAATCTGTTCCTTTGCGAAATGTGTCAGCAGACTACCGTAAAAAATGCCTGCTACATCAAATGTCCTCATTGAGGATTTTATGCACCTCTGTAAAGCTACCGATATCAGTGAACAACTACACCAGAGATAAAAAGTTTTCCGTTAACTTGCTACGTCGAATCCGGATAAAAGCCCCAGCTTTCGAGGTGTCCCCCTATCTCATCGTCAGGGATTGACTCTGAGCGTCGTGAAACTCGCGTGGCTCCCACTTTTAAATTTAGAGGACGGCATCTGATTGGTTTCTCAATAGAGGCAATCGTCGATACCTCGGTGTTTTATCTGAATTTGGCACGAGAAGTTAACAAAATGGCTCTGAGCACTATGGGACTTGACTTCTGAGGTCATCAGTCCCCTAGAACTTAGAACCACTTAAACCTAACTAACCTAAGGACATCACACACATCCATGCCCGAGGCAGGATTCGAACCTGCGATCGTAGCGGTCGGGCGGTTCCAGACTGTAGCGCCTAGAACCGCTCGGCGGAAGTTAACATAAAACTTTCCATCCAAGGTCTTCATCGTGAAAAGACTTCGAGAGAAGATGGCTCAGAGGGTTCCATAATTAACGACACCATAAATCTGTCAACAATGATGAGACAGAGGAAGAGTGAAGCAGTATACACTGAACAATGTTAGAAACATTTACAAATCTTAAGGCAGGAGGGATAGAAGTTGAGTACTTTATTTGCACGGTTTTCTGATGGTTGGTTCTACACACAGTATGCAAAAGATACTTGCTCCTCTTTTAGCGGCAGTCTATTGTAGGTCCTGGAGAAATGAAGCGTTTTAAATGCTTGGAAAAATCAGCAGGTTATTCTCGTTTTCGAAGAGGATTGTCGAATAGATGCACAAACAGAATGCACAATTACAGAATTTTGGAAAATGTTTCGTACTCCTCTTCCCGCAACCGAAAATCTCATCTGTACGAATCAACATGCATTCCGTAAAGACCGGTCCTGTTTAATTCATGTCCCCCTGTTCATCCACGAGACCCAGTAGGCAGTAGATTCCGCAGCCCAGACTGATGCCGTGTTCCTCGACTTCTGACAGGTATTCGACACAGCACACTTCAATCTGTCACCATTTTACAAAATACGAGTGTAAGGAGTATCAGACTATGTAAATGGATTGGGTCTGCATCCGTGGGTAAGTGTTAAGTGTCTCTCACTGCCATTTGGGGGACTCGGGTTCGATCCCCGGTACTGCAAACGCCTTTTGCATGTTGGGAGAACTGGAAAGGGGTGAACGCAGCCTCGTGGCGCCACTTGCGGAGATACTCGAGTGAGAAATAACGGCTTCAAAGTTTGAGAAACTAATAAGGGCGCAGTGAGCAGTGTGCTGACCCCACACACCTCCACACTGCATCCGAATGACGCCATATGGCAGAGGCTGACTCGGCGGCCGGTCGGTACGTCCTGCCCGATCAGGGCCAGTACTCGGAGCTCTGCTGGCAGTTCTCTACATGCAACCAGCCGTACCGCAACTCACTTGCGTCACAGAAAACAATATTGGTACCTGTTTCATTTTGCACTCTTATTCTTGCTATAAAACTTTCTTTTTGTCCCTCTGCCGGCCGGTGTGGCCGTGCGGTTAAAGGCGCTTCAGTCTGGAACCGCGTGACCGCTACGGTCGCAGGTTCGAATCCTGCCTCGGGTATGGATGTGTGTGATGTCCTTAGGTTAGTTAGGTTTAATTAGTTCTAAGTTCTAGGCGACTGATGACCTCAGAAGTTAAGTCGCATAGTGCTCAGAGCCATTTTTTTGTCCCTCTACTGCGTCTTTCAGGTCCAAGTGGAACAATATTGGCGATGGAAGGCTTTACGCTGGTCCGCAATTACCGTGAAAGTATCTTTTAGCTGATTCTTCCGGTCGTTGATGTGTCTATTTGCACTGAACGTGGGTGAATTCGACAAGCAATAAGGGAAAATTTACCACTGATCACTCGCAGTGTCCGTTGGCGAAATACACTGATGAACGATGAAATCGGTGTACCTACACGGAGCTGAAACCATCAGCTAAAATGCGGGACCGCACGCGACAACGGCAGGGAGATGTAAATGGACAAAAAGGGAAGTCGCAGTCGCGCCATTGCACAGAGCGTTCGCTTGCCCGCACTATGTGGTGTAGGAGGCTAGCAGCAAGGTGCAGGGATGGATGCTAGTGGCTCGGCTCGACGTCCTACTCGATCGGATTACCAGCAGTTGGGCGCGTTTCAATGGGTTTCGCATTGTCAGCATGCACGCAGCCGGATGTTCGGACCGCCGCGTAGCGGTCATACGGGTCGTGTAGCCATCCCTGCAGCAGCATGTTGCAGGCGTGGGCGCAGGGGCGTTACACGCAACGCAGATCAAGTACCCTCACCCACGCTCATTACAGAGAGAGAGAGAGAGAGAGCTGGAATCGCCTGCGCACAGCAGCAGATCGTGCCGCGTCATACAGACGCGCCGGACACCGCGTGACGCGCAATGCAATTTCAGGGCTGCAAACGAACCTCTCGTCGCCATCGTGATTGGAGAACGCAGAGTTGCCACTGCCATTGTTGAAGACAAAGGCAGCGCTGTAAGCATCTTAGCCACACACGTGCGTCTCAATGCCCGGTTCGATACAAGTAACTTTCAGTAGAGCTACAGAGTAAAAATTCATACTGGAAACAATTTTCAGGTCGCGCTCGAATCGTCCTCCCGCCATTTCCTTTCTATTGTGAGGGCTAACCGAAACAAGATACATTACCCGACCACGATATTACTGCATTTGGCCTCCCGTGGCCGTTATCGGAAACACGCCGTCACGTTACGGTAAACAAGTATAGTGATGAATAAAGAAAAAGGCGTGGCACTGTGAATGATTTCAAGACAGTTGGGCTCAAAAATGGTTCAAATGGCTCTGAGCACTATGGGACTTAACATCTGAGGTCATCAGTCCCCTAGAACTTAGAACTACTTAAACCTAACTGACCTAAGGACATTACACACGTCCATGACCGAGGCTGGATTTGAACCTGCGACCGTAGCGGTCGAGCGGTTCCAGACTGAAGCGCCTAGAACCGCTCGGCCACACCGGCCAGCCAAGACAGTTGGGCATATAGTATCAAGTGGTTCAGTGCGTCCTCGTGAAATATGACGATAAGCTGACGGAAACGTCCTCAACCACAGGTGCAATAGTATTGCTGTCGACCAATTCCACAATGCTCCCGTCAAATTTTCAGCCAAGGAGAGCGGGATTAAGCGTTGATGCTCGTCCTGAGGCGAGCGAGTATACCTCAGTCGGCGCATCAGTATTTGAAGGGCAAGCACCAGGAATTGAGTTAGTTATTTTAGCTTGTCAGGACATTTCATAAAGCATGATTATGCTGCTCTGCAAAACTTAAGGACGAACTAGGTTAAGTAACATAACATATTAATTCGTTGAAAATGAATGAGATTGGGGGAGCGTGTTACCGGAGGTCTTCCACTCGTTCACAGAAAGTCTGATGTCACATGGCGTGAAATTAGCGTGTCTATAACGTCAAATGGGACTGGCCGCGCAACACGAGACATTTGAAGTAACAGGAAAAGATAATGTGTGTCAATCAGCGAGTACTTTCGTTGCACTACGGTGGTGCACTTCATTACATGACCCGGAGATAGCATCTGGATGATTTCACATGAGGGAGAATCGTCGGGAAACTGGAAGGAGCATGAACCGTAAGGAGTGTAGCCCAAGAGTTTTATATTATCCACAGCATGATTTTTTCGCGTGCTTGGGGAGCGTTCCGAACCACATACACTACTGCCCGATGGAGAGGATGTGATCGTCTACTATCGACTATAGCAGCAATTGACAGGTGCATCGTGCAACAGGCAAGAAGGGCACCACGTCAATCAGCGAGTGCAGGTGCAACCACATTTAACAGCACTGGAAGGCACGCAATGTCACCCTGCACGGTGGCATGGCGACTGCTTGGGGGGTGATCTCTTTGCCTGACGACCAGTACCGTAACACCCGCATCTCGGAGGCACAGTTTACGAATGGTGCCAAGAGCACAGGGACTCGACCAAAGAGGACTGGAGTCCCGTGCTATTCTGAGATGACAGCAGATGCAGTACGAGTAGTGATCCCCGACGTACCCTCACTCGGCGAGCGGTGAGAAATTGTAATATACAAATTGTCTTTGAATAAATGTGCCACTTCTGTCCGTCTCGTTGGGCATTTCTTTACTACCTACTGTACTATACTGCAGTGCTTCGTTCTGTGCGTGGTCCATGCTTCATCGAGTTACGTTAGTTGACAGTTACGCTTCATGAGAAAGTTACTTTCGTCCTTCCTTATTGCACGCTAGTGTGCTTTAGTGGTCATTACTTATGACAGTCGATCATATTACTTGTTTACTTCAATCATGTCGAACGGCTCTGTAGCGCACGTCCTGTCATTTCACGCACACGTGTAACCACCACGATTATACTAATCTATAATGCGCGTCCTCGTTTAGTTGACAGCTGCTAGACACACTAAAAGATGTGAACACCATTCATAGCCTACAAAGTCACTTGACTTGTCACTGATCAAATACATTTGGCACCTATAAGGATGGCTTTTGCTCTGTTGTAGTTAACCAGTGCCGATTAAGAAATTTTACGCATATAGACCCAGAAAAATGCCGCTCTGAAGTCCGTGAAAACTTCAACGCCCGCAAACAATTTGATGACTAAAATCAAACTCGCTCGATACGTCGCACGGTGTATTAGCAACAAGTTAGTAACGTTTCCGAGAGATGGTGAACACGTAGGCCTAGCAGCTCCCTCTCTTCTGAGACCGAATAGGACACTGAAACTCCAGTGCCATTAAATACGAACAAGTCGGCGATCAAGTTAATATGACGGTGTTTGTTGTTGTTAGACTACAGGTGTTTTTGTCTGCGTTTAGACGTATCCGTACGTAAAATAAAGACTGACGTTGCCGTTGCTCGGCTACCTTTACGAGGTGCCGCAATAGAACAGACAGTGGCGAGATCTTTTCCGGAATACTTCTCCTCGAACACACATACAGAATTTGTGGCTCGGCGAAACGTCTTGGAGAAAAGTATTCCGTAGTTAAACACATTCTGATGGTTAGATGGTTGCAGAAGGGAAACACCATTTTTTTGCACCCTTTCCCTGAGCAGAACGTTGCTAGAGAAAGGAAGCTACTGTACCAAAGAGGAGTCTGCCTGAAACGAGCAGATATATCAATGTTTGCGTCTATGGCTTCCGATATGTTAACTTGCGGAAATATAAAAGAAAATGTGTGTTGAAAATAAAGGTCATACTAGCTATTTTCTTTATGTAATAATCTAAATGTTCATCTCTCGTAGATGGGTGTCAAAACATCCGAAACCGATAAAGCGTTATGATCTAAGTTTGGTGACATAAACTGGCTGCTGCAGTTCCTTCCACAGCGACACTTCGTTCATTGTGCAATAAACCGATGATCATCCCTTCTGCAACTTAAATAGCACTCTTCGTTTATTCATGACTCCAAACAGCCAAGTGCGTACAGTAAATATTTGAATGCTTTCTTGTAGCCAGTTCGTCAGTGCAAATATTGTGACACACGTTGCACGCAACGAGCTGTAGACTTATCTAATAGGTAATTGTGTGTGTGTGTGTGTGTGTGTGTGTGTGTGTGTGTGTGTGTGTGTGTGTGTGTGTGTGTGTGTGTGTGTGACCTCGTCAGACGGAACGAGAACGTTAGAGCTCATTTGCATGGGTGTGTTCGTAGATCAGTTTAATATTTTCTGTTTGTGTCGTGCGCACAGCTGTAAGCAGTAGACCAGTTATTTGCTTTATGTAATGACCTACACGTGCAGCTGTTACACTGAATTTGTATACATTTTTATGGAAATGGTCAGGGAAAGAGGCAGACATCGAATGCCGGCGTTGTGTATTCCTCTCCATAGTCATGAAAGGCGATCCCTAGATTAATGTCCACATCTGATGGGCAGATTAAAATCAGTATTGTCTTTGTCGTCATTGTGTGAGCCCCTACGGAGAAATTTGTGATCCAGTACAGGAGTATGTCGCACAGCGTGCTTTTCACGATCTGTAAGCAGTCGTGTGTGTGCCAAATACTGCCGATGAAACTTTATTCCATCCCCATGAATAGACCCCTTTGCTTCTGCGTGCGACATGGAGACCGTCAGCAAATTCGCTTGTGAAGAAATAGCTTTGGATAGTTAGGAAATAAGAAACCAATAAAGGGGTGGGGGGGGGACGCAGGGGCAATTGTAAGTTTGTCTAAAGGAAAGGTGCAGTCTCAGAGATGCTGAAAATGTCAGTTGCCAATTGTCTAAAGGAAGATCAAATACACTGAAGCGCCAAAGAAATTGGTATAGGCACGAGTGTTCAAATACAAAAAAAATGGCTCTGAGCACTATGGGACTTAACTTCTAAGGTCATCAGTCCCCTAGAACTTAGAACTACTTAAACCTAACTAACCTAAGGACATCACACACATCCATACCCGAGGCAGGATTCGAACCTGCGACCGTAGCGGTCGCGCGGTTCCAGACTGAAGCGCCTTTAACCGCGTGGCCACACTGGCCGGCGTTCAAATACAGGTATACGTAAACAGGCAGAATACGGCGCTGCGATTGGCAGCGCCTATATAAGACAAGTGTCAGGCGCCGTTGTTAGATCGGTTAGTGCTGCTACAGTGGCAGGTTATCATGATTTGAGATTGAACGTGGTGTTATAGTCGGCGCACGAGTGACGGGATACAGCATCTCCGAGCTTCCGATGAAGTGGGGATTTTCCCGTACGACCAATTCGCGAGTGTCCGGGAATATCAGGAATCCGGTAAGACATCAAATCTCCGGCAACGCTGCGGCCGGAAAAAGATCCTCCAAGAACGGGACCAACGACGACTGAAGAGAATTGACCACCGTGACAGAAGTGCAACCCTTCCGTAAACTGCTGCAGATTTCAGTGCTGACCCATCAACAAGTGACAGCGTGCAAACCATTCAACGAAACATGATTGATATGGGCCTTCGGAGCCGAAGGCCCACTCGTGTACCCTTGATGACGGCACGACACAAAGCTTTACGCCTCGCCTGGGCCCGTCAACACAGACGTTGTACTGTTGATGACTGGAAACATGTTGCTTGGTCGGACGTGTCTCTTTTCGAATTGTATCGCGCGTACGGACGTGTACGGGTATGGAGACAACCTCATGAATCCATGGACCCTGCATGTCAGCAGGGTACTGTTCGAACTGGTGCATGCTCGGTAATGGCGTGGGGCGTCTGTAGTTGAAGTGATATGGGACCCCTGATACGTCTAGATACGACTCTGACATATGACACGTACGTAAGCATCTTGTCTGAACACCTGCATCCATTTATGTGCATTGTGCATTCCGGCGGACTTGGGCAATTCCAGCAGGACAATGCGACACCGCACATGTCCAGAATTGCTAAAAATCAACTCCAGGAACACTCTGATGAGTTGAAACACTTCCACTGGCCACCCCACTCTCCATACAGGTGTGTCCCAGGGCAGCGTAATAGGTCCGCTGCTTTTTACGATTTACATAAACGATCTAAAAAGGCAAAGGTCCCGAGTTCGAGTCTCGGTCGGGCACACTGTTTTAATCTGCCAGGAAGTTTCATATCAGCGCACACTCCGCTGCAGAGTGAAATTCTCATTCTGGATAAACGATCTAGTTAATGGTATTGACAGCGGCATTAGACTGTTTGCCGATGATGCTGTAGTCTAATGGAAAGTAGTATCACACGAAAGTTGTCAACAAATCAATGAGGATTTGCAGAAAATAAATGTGTGGTGTAATGACTGGCAGTTATCTTTCAATATTAGTAACTGTAATGTAAATAAATGGCCAGTCTTTGGAAGCGGTAAAATCCGTCAAGTATCTTGGTGTGACTATTCGAAATGATCTCAAATGGAATGATCAGATTACACAAGTAACGGGCAAGGCGAACTCTAGATTGCGGTTTATTTGTAAAATTCTGAAGCGATGCAGTCCTTCAAAAAAGTAAATAGCTTACAATACGTTAGTTCGTCCAGTCTTAGAGTATTGTTCATCTGTATGGGACCCTTACCAGTTGGGTCTGATTCAACAAATTGAGAAGGTCCAAAGAAGAGCGGCAAGATTCGTGACTGGTATATTTAGCCATCGTGAGAGCGTTGCAAATCTCATAGACCGTTTGAAGTGGGACACACTTGCAGACATACGACGTGCTAAACGGAAGGGGCTGCTCACTAAATTCCGAAATCCGACCTTCACCGAGGATGTAGAGCATATATTATTACCACCAACTTACAAAATCGCGTAGTGATCACGATTCAAAGGTACAGTAAATTAGAACTCGTACTGAGGCGTTCAGACAATAATTTTTCCCTCGCGCGATCCGCGAGTGGAACAGTGGTGGAGGGGGGGAGGGAGGGGGGAAGGACTTTGGCGTGAATTGTACCCTCCACCACACACCGCTTCTCCACCTCCTCGTACTCTTACGGATTTACGGGCAGCCCTGCAGGATTCATGGTGTCAACTCCTTCCAGCACTACTTCAGGCATTAGTCGAACCCTTGCCACGTCGTGTTGCAGCACTTCTGCGTGCTCGCGGGGTCCCTACACGGTATTAGGCAGGTGTACCAGGTTCTTTGGCTCTTCAGTGTATATCCTCATTCCGTCTCTACACAGTTCACCGCTTCTGCTTTTTAGAGAAATCCAGCAAGGCACTGATGGCATACGTGAAGAACGCAATCGTTATGAGATAACGGCCGAGGGCCGTTCAACGCACCTAACGTAGAGGTTACGCGGGTACGACCGTAACTGACCAAAGCTGCTAGGAAACCTACCGTAAGCTACACTTAGTTATGATAGTCTACAGTAGCCTACGGTAGTTTGACAACTGTAGTAAGTGGTCAACCGGTGACGATACACCGGTGAACACAAGGCCAAGGCGAGTGTTTGGCGTGTTGTTGATGTGGATTCGGATCTTTGCGCGGGAGGCGGACTGGGCGGAGCCGCTCAGAGGTGCAAAGCACCGCCGCCTCGGGTCAAGGCCGGCCCGCCAGTGAAAGCACGCCGCGGTGGCCGAGGCGGCGGCGGCGGCGGCGGGCCGGTTTGCGTAACGCCGGCTGTCCTGTCCAGTCCTGTCCTAGGCTATTTATAGCCGCTCACAGCCCCCTGACGGTCGCCTGGATGTCAATCAGGCCAGCGCCGATCATCTTCTCTCTTTTATTGTTTACTGTGCAATGACCACTGAGGCGGTTGAATGCAAGAAACTACTCACTGCACCTACAAGCTAGGGATGGCGGTTCTCGGTTGTACCGCTCTTTCTTTTTTCAACGCCAGTGTAACTGTACTGTAAAAATCGTTCAAAATCAGCGGTTTCTAAAATAACCGATAGTCCGTTTTTTATTTGTATTATTTCCTGTTATAAACGTAGAAATTAAACAAAGACTGAAAAATTCTGACTCCCTCACTTTCAAGACACACAGAATAAGAATCTATAATTATATAAGCAATTAAAAGAAAATTTTGTCCGTCCACCGTTCACTGCTTTTCTCGAAAAGTAATAAATGATCGACTGCTATAAAAAAATCACTAGTATTCTTCTATTGATTCTAATTTTTTGAAAGTCTGTTAAAAATTATATTGTAATTGGAGATCATATCACTATTTGGAAATTTATGGGTAATCAGTGCTAAAGCGTGAAAACTAAGGTGGAAAAACTATTTTTCGTGTTAATTTTTCCGTTTTCAGGGCTCAAGTAGACTCATGTTTGTAGACACAGGCACCAGATCAGCTACTTTCTGTTTTTATTGTAACTACGGGTGAACTGTCAAGTTTAAGATTTCTCCTTATGTTATGTCACAAGTTTTTTGTGGTTTCTTCCGTTTTCAATCTTTTAAAGGAAATGGAGCATTGTACTTCACTGATACCACACTTTGTAAAATACTTGCAGACAGGGCATGGTGCCATTCTGTAATACTATTGATGTCCCACGATAACAGTGAGAAACTGTCACATAAACTAGAAGGGACAAGTCCTACACTCTGCGTACAATCCAACATGCCACTCCACATGGTAACAGGTACATTACTGTCTCAGCAATATTGTATCAATTCTTATGCAATGTCTTTCTTGCTCGTTTCCGTCGGTATTGTTACTAAAATAGCATTCATTGCTTTCTATTTTCTACAACAACGCAGTATTTCAAAGCGATAGAACTTTTACGAATAAAATTACTCGTTCTTTAAAAAGGTTTATTTAGAAACGCAAACTTGTAGTACTAATGCTACGAGTAACTGAAATTTCGGGTTTTCCCCGGTTATTAGTAAAAAATAAAAACATTTGTCGTAACTGATACCAAAAAATACGTAAAATACCTGTTACTTAACGGTATCGGTTTTATCCGGACGGTTTTTCCCATCCCTACTACAAGCCCAACTCCCAAAGATTTTGGTCTTGCCTGTCTGCTATAGTTGTAGTTTGAATTGCAAAACTACCCTAGCCTACGATAATTAAGCGTATTTACGGTAGTTTCCAGAGTAGTTAAGGTCGTACCCGCATTACCTGTTTATTAGGTGTATTCTATATATCGGGCGTTACCTCATTACCTATGCGACCAGTGTCTTACTAAGATTCCCCTAAAAACTGGTAGTCGTGAACCGTCTGGAAACTGATTGAGGATACATAAAGGGCCACGTAACCTTTGGAACATTTTTGTTTTACATAGTTACCCTCCTGTCTGTTAGGATTAAACAGCATTTATAACAAAACTGAAATTACTGATGTTTAATTCAGATTTTATTCTGAAATTGTTGATTTGTGAAGTGAAGCAGAGTGATGTTGCAATAAAAAGAAAGAAAAAAATATAGATTTACCATATACCGGTAGTACTAGAAAACACAATTTCCTAAACAAAAGGCAAAACACCAAAAAACGCACTACAGCAATACATCAAACTTTGCTTTAAAACTTCGTCAGATGTATAAAACATGTTTTTGTTAATCATAAACAACTTCCGTATTCATCAGTAACGACAGGAAACTTTTGCCGTTCATAGCCATGACAAACTGTCTACCAAATATAAAATAACAATAATTAATTGTATGTATTTTTATGTTTGTGCGTGTAAACTGTACTTCCATCAAAAGTAATTGCTTTGGCTACATAAAAGTGCAGAAGTTACGCAATCAACTACTTTTTTATTACTTATAAAACGCAATTTGTATTCTCTAAGGATATAAACCCCCCATGAACCATGGACCTTGCCGTTGGTGGGGAGGCTTGCGTGCCTCAGCTATACAGATGGCCGTACCGTAGGTGCAACCACAACGGAGGGGTATCTGTTGAGAGGCCAGACAAACATGTGGTTCCTGAAGAGGGGCAGCAGCCTTTTCAGTAGTTGCAGGGGCAACAGTCTCGATGATTGACTCATCTGGCCTTGTAACATTAACCAAAACGGCCTTGCTGTGCTGGTACTGCGAACGGCTGAAAGCAAGGGGAAACTACAGCCGTAATTTTTCCCGAGGACATGCAGCTTTACTGTATGATTAAATGATGATGGCGTCCTCTTGGGTAAAATATTCCGGAGGTAAAATAGTCCCCCATTCGGATCTCCGGGCGGGGACTACTCAAGAGAACGTCATTATCAGGAGAAAGGAAACTGGCATTCTACGGATCGGAGCGTGGAATGTCAGATCCCTTAATCGGGCAGGTAGGTTAGAAAATTTAAAAAGGGAAATGGATAGGTTAAAGTTAGATATAGTGGGAATTAGTGAAGTTCGGTGGCAGGAGGAACAAGACTTTTGGTCAAGTGATTACAGGGTTATAAATACAAAATCAAATAGGGGTAATGCAGGAGTAGGTTTAATAATGAATAAAAAAATAGGAGTGCGGGTTAGCTACTACAAACAGCATAGTGAACGCATTATTGTGGCCAAGATAGACACAAAGCCCATGCCTACTACAGTAGTACAAGTTTATATGCCAACTAGCTCTGCAGATGATGAAGAAATAGATGAAATGTATGACGAGATAAAAGAAATTATTCAGGTAGTGAAGGGAGATGAAAATTTAATAGTCATGGGTGACTGGAATTCGTCAGTAGGAAAAGGGAGAGAAGGAAACATAGTAGGTGAATATGGATTGGGGGGAAGGAATGAGAGAGGAAGCCGCCTTGTAGAATTTTGCACAGAGCAAAACTTAATCATAGCTAACACTTGGTTTAAGAATCATAAAAGAAGGTTGTATACCTGGAAGAATCCTGGAGATACTAAAAGGTATCAGATTATATAATGGTAAGACAGAGATTTAGGAACCAGGTTTTAAATTGTAAGACATTTCCTGGGGCAGACGTGGATTCTGACCACAATCTATTGGTTATGAACTGCAGATTGAAACTGAAGAAACTGCAAAAAGGTGGGAATTTAAGGAGATGGGGCCTGGATAAACTGAAAGAACCAGAGGTTGTAGAGAGTTTCAGGGAGAGCATAAGGGAACAATTGACAGGAATGGGGGAAAGAAATACAGTAGAAGAAGAATGGGTAGCTCTGACGGATGAAGTAGTGAAGGCAGCAGACGATCAAGTAGGTAAAAAGACGAGGGCTAATAGAAATCCTTGGGTAACAGAAGAAATATTGAATTTAATTGATGAAAGGAGAAAATATAAAAATGCAGTAAATGAAGCAGGCAAAAAGGAATACAAACGTCTCAAAAATGAGATCGAAAGGAAGTGCAAAATGGCTAAGCAGGGATGGCTAGAGGACAAATGTAAGGATGTAGAGGCTTGTCTCACTAGGGGTAAGATAGATACTGCCTACAGGAAAATTAAAGAGACCTTTGGAGAGAAGAGAACCACATGTATGAATATCAAGAGCTCAGATGGAAACCCAGTTCTAAGCAAAGAAGGGAAGGCAGAAAGGTGGAAGGAGTATATAGAGGGTTTATTCAAAGGCGATGTACTTGAGGACAATATTATGGAAATGGAAGAGGATGTAGATGAAGATGAAATGGGAGATAAGATACTGCGTGAAGAGTTTAACAGAGCACTGAAAGACCTGAGTCGAAACAAGGCCCCGGGAGTAGACAACATTCCATTAGAACTACTGATGGCCTCGGGAGAGCCAGTCATGACAAAACTCTACCATCTGGTGAGCACGATGTATGAGACAGGCGAAATACCCTCAGACTTCAAGAAGAATATAATAATTCCAATCCCAAAGAAAGCAGGTGTTGGCAGATGTGAAAATTACCGAACTATCAGTTTAATAAGTCACAGCTGCAAAATACTAACGCGAATTCTTTACAGACGAATGGAAAAACTGGTAGAAGCCGACCTCGGGGAAGATCAGTTTGAATTCCGTAGAAATGTTGGAACATGTGAGGCAATACTGACCTTACGACTTACCTTAGAAGAAAGATTAAGAAAAGGCAAACCTACGTTTCTAGCATTTGTAGACTTAGAGAAAGCTTTTGACAATGTTAACTGGAATACTCTCTTTCGAATTCTGAAGGTGGCAGGGGTAAAATACAGGGAGCGAAAGGCTATTTACAATTTGTACAGAAACCAGATGGCAGTTATAAGAGTCGAGGGGCATGAAAGGGAAGCAGTGGTTGGGAAAGGAGTGAGACAGGGTTGTAGCCTTTCCCCAATGTTATTCAATCTGTATATTGAGCAAGCAGTAAAGGAAACAAAAGAAAAATTCGGAGTAGGTATTAAAATTCATGGAGAAGAAGTAAAAACTTTGAGGTTCGCCGACGACATTGTAATTCTGTCAGAGACAGCAAAGGACTTGGAAGAGCAGTTGAACGGAATGGACAGTGTCTTGAAAGTAGGATATAAGATGAACATCAACAAAAGCAAAACGAGGATAATGGAATGTAGTCAAATTAAATCGGGTAATTCTGAGGGTATTAGATTACGAAATGAGACACTTAAAGTAGTAAAGGAGTTTTGCTATTTAGGGAGTAAAATAACTGATGGTGGTGGTGGTTAATGTTTAACGTCCCGTCGACAATGAGGTCATCAGAGACGGAGCGCAAGCTCGGGTTAGGGAAGGAGTGGGAAGGAAATCGGCCGTGCCCTTTCAAAGGAACCATCACGGCATTTGCCTGAAACGATTTAGGGAAATCACGGAAAACCTAAATCAGGATGGCTGGAGACGGGATTGAACCGTCGTCCTCCCGAATGCGAGTCCAGTGTGCTAACCACTGCGCCACCTCGCTCGGTGTAAAATGACTGATGATGGTCGAAGTAGAGAGGATATAAAATGTATACTGGCAATGGCAAGGAAAGCGTTTCTCAAGAAGAGAAATTTGTTAACATCGAGTATAGATATAAGTGTCAGGAAGTCGTTTCTGAAAGTATTTGTATGGAGTGTAGCCATGTATGGAAGCTTGACTAGAAGAAGGGATCGGTTGGTAGGACATGTTTTGAGGCATCGAGGGATCACAAATTTAGCATTGGAGGGCACCGTGGAGGGTAAAAATCGTAGAGGGAGACCAAGAGATGAATACACTAAGCAGATTCAGAAGGATGTAGGTTGCAGTAGGTACTGGGAGATGAAGAAGCTTGCACAGGATAGAGTAGCATGGAGAGCTGCATCAAACCGGTCTCAGGACTGAAGACCACAACAACAACAAGGATATAAAATAAACAGTAGACTGACAATGAATGTTGTCAGCAAGTCCTTACTGTCTCAGTGAGTTTGCCACTATCATTTCTATACTTCTAATGAGGGTTTATATCCGGTTTGTCATTTACCTTTTACAAAACTGCTCTACTTTCCATTGACTTTATTCATTAAACTTTTTAAAGGTTTTACGTATCACCTTTTTTCTATAGTGAACAACCACTACTTTTTCTTTCTCGCTACACTGTGCCGCGGCCAGTCGCTACACTGTGCCGCGGCCAGTCATTGTCAGAGTTTGTTTTCATTTCAAGGCGAGCACGGAACCAAATTAGATTTGGTCCAGTCAAAAAATTGCTCTTCATTCTTTCCTCTCTGCGGCTTAAGTCTTGCTTCCTACCTATTGTCATATTTGCCGTCCCAAATGGGAGAGTACTCTTCCTTCATCTTGTATGCGTTTCTGACATTTTTAAAACTTTTTACATGGGTACTATCACATTACTGCAATTCTTCATTATTTTTGTATTTCTTAAATCATGTTTGGAAGGAACGGTCGTTAGAACTTTACAACTCATCGAGATTAAGTAAACTAGTGTAATAATATTAGTTTTCTTAGAATGTGAAAGACTCGGCCTTGTCTTTTTAAAGAACCATGCCAACATTTCCCTGAAATGACTTAGTCAAAGCAGAGAAACGCTGTTCCAGGAAAGTCGGACGGGCATCTGAACACCGATCCACGTTCATACGACTGTGTTGCTTCAGCCACGAGAGCACTCCATTAAGTTGTCTGCACTTGCCCGCCTTTTGTCCTTCTATAATTCTAGCTTCTCTGAAAATTACCTATGGCACATGTGGTGTTACATATGACGTTTGTGACTTTAAGTATTCGCAAACTCAGTTCAGTTGCAGACACGTAACTTCCCGCTTTAATCACTCTTCTCTAGCCCGTATACCCATAGCATAGTGCGAGACCAGCGCTGATCGAAGTATAAAGCACAACCCACAGCAGAAGAACATCGTTCACAAGCTACTAGGCCCGTGCATCTTGCCACGTTTACGCGCCAGAGCCCGGCTGCGACCGACCGCTCCGACCTATGGCCCGCACCGCGGGATAGTCGAGCTCAACTGTACCGGCAACAGAGTGCGCGAGCCGCGATTCGCCGTCGAGGCCCCCGGCTCGTCGAGTGCCCCACCGAGCCCGGGTGTCAACAGGGATCGGTGCAACAGGGAAACACGCAGCGCTGGGAAGACGGGATTGACTGGCCAATGTGCGGGATGCGGTATTGCTTTCTGAATCATCTGCACTCCTTTGGCTCTGCTGAGAGCAGAGCGTTCTTAATCGTTTACAAAGATAACTAATGCGCAATGTAAAATGATGGATGTAACACAAAGAAAGTACTTACTGTAACAGGGAAGTAATCGAATTCAAAGAAAATGGTTTAATAGCCCTAATGTTTTTATAACGCTTTACGTTTCGCCTGTACCACATCAAAAGGGCTGGTGAACCTTTTGCACAACGGCTAGGTGTAGGCCTAGTATGAAATAACAAAGTATTTACACTTTCTGTTAATCTAAAAGTTTGCATTATGGAACTGACTGGCGCAACCCTTCTTCGGAATTCGTTGAGGAGGATCCGCTTGCTTTGCAAGTGACATAGCTTTGAAATCAGGAACCACAGAAGGTAAAGACAAAAAAATGGTTCAAATGGCTCTGAGCACTATGGGACTCAACTGCTGAGGTCATTAGTCCCTAGAACTTAGAACTAGTTAAACCTAACTAACCTAAGGACATCATAAACATCCATGCCCGAGGCAGGATTCGAACCTGCGACCGTAGCGGTCTTGCGGTTCCAGACTGCAGCGCCTTTAAAAGCACGGCCACTTCGGCCGGCAGGTAAAGACAGTTTCAAACTATTTTCATTGTGAAGTTTGTTTCCTGATTTATTTTTTATATACGTATAAGAGACAAAAACCTTTTCGCACTGATACGAGGAGGAGGCAGATATTAATCTTGTTACCGCTTTATCTGATTGCGTTGGAAACTCCATCTTTAAGCTTAACCAGAAGCATCCCGCTGATAAATATTTATTTTCTGTAACTTAGTCACTGGAAGTTTCCAATAGCTCCTCGTTTCAATTTACACTTCATGTGGATTCCAAATTTATTGTCTTTTCCAAGCGATTGCGAATCCATTTATTATTACTAGACGAGCAGGGAAATAGTGTTCGAGTTTGTTCCACATCCCTTCCAATGTTTCTTAAGTTTATTCTTGACTGTTTCGTCTGAAGTAAGATGAATTTCTCCTAGGAAATCGTGAAGGGTATCGAAGCACTCAATTTGATTGGAATTTAGACAGATTCCCTAAGCTCCAAGGCTTTTAATGAAGGGTTCATACGGTCTTGCACATAACATAGGTTTGTCTTTGGCATTTCAAATAATAAATTTCAACTGTTGATTTTTTTAACAAAATTTCTGTGAAATAAGCTGTAGTCTGAAGGCAGACTTTGCAGGAAAGATGTACCTGTTGAGAAAAGATAAACATCATACAAAACGAGAAAATTTTTGCGTTGTTATAATCATCTTACATCTGTGTTAGCAAATAAAAACTTTTAAATACTTAGGTTAGTATTAAAAAAGTTTGCTAATTAGTAGAATGGTAAGATGACCATTAATAAAATTAACTATTTACACTGCATCGTAAGGTACAGAGGCTTTTCATATATGCCTAACAATAAGTTGATTTAATAATTACAAGCAACTGTGTAATTTGAGTAACCATCTTGTTGCTGGTGTTACAGTCATCAGTTATTTTAATATAAGACCGGAGGTCTGATTTTTCATTTCACCTATTGCATATTGAAAGACCTGCTGTCTATTTTATAACTCAGGTCGTACATTGCCGCATGTTACAATACAGTGTTCCATACTTCCAACTTTTTTTCTTGAGCAATAAAACAAGAGTAACAATAATGAGTTGGTACTGGAATAAAATGAACATAAATTGAGCAAAAGGAAACACAAACAATTTAAAAATTTAGGAAGAAGCTGGCTGTTCCAAGAGGGACGGCCTCGAAACAACTTCGAGCCAGTCCCAAATGGAGCAGCAATTTGCTTAGATCTAAGTACAAATGATATGAATATCTTATTTACATTTTTCATTAAATATAATAAATTAGTGCACAGTTCTAATATTAAATTTACTGTTGATTATTGGCAAAGTCATTCCTGTGGGAGGGGAGTCTCGGAAGTTCGTCGAGCCTCTCTACCGCAGGAAGTTTCACCTCACTGTATTTTTGTAATGTACGCTGTTATGAAGTTAAACTCAGCAATTTATTTACATGTTACTTATTTATAGTTACAATCCTCATACATTTTTATAAATTTTCTATCTTTGGATAATGTTCAATATACACTTTTTTTATTATTCTTCTTATTTTTTATACTCGGCAGGAGTCGGTAAATACTGTACGAAGTAAAAAAACTGCTTGCAAACGGTTCACAGAGATTTCGTTTCGCGCCCGCAACAGTGCAATGCCTGGCGGGCGCGCGACTTGTGCCGAGCCCCACGGGCGCCCGGCTAGATTCTGGTTCTGACGGGGCTCGACCGGCTGACCGGGCGGCGCGAGTCGAGGCTCGCCCGGCAGTCGAGCCTGCGTTCCCGGGCAGGTGGCGCAGGCTCGGTGCATATCTCTGCAAGCTACCACAGGAAAATACGGACGGTACAAATCCGCGTAGAACTTATGCCATTACTGATAACAATGGCGCTCCCGAGATCCTAAGACGGAAGCACCGAGCGGGGAAGCGCAGTGGTTAGTACATTGGACTAGCATCCGGGAGGACAATGGTTCAAATCCCTGTCCGGCCATCCAGATTTAGGCTTTCCGTAATTTTCCTGCATCGCTGCAGGCAAATGCCGGGATGGTTCCTTTGAAAAGGAGCACCGCCGGTTTCCTCTCCTTTCTTTTCGTAATCCGTGCTTGGGTCGGCCTCTGGTATTGTCGGAGGGGCGTGAAGCACTAAATCTTCCTTCCTTCCAAGACGGAAGTTATGTAGCTAGAGAGCGGCACTCCTGGCGAGCAGGCAACCTGCGAAGCAGCCGACGCACGGGCAGCTCAGCTCGGCTCAGCTCTCATGCTGCATTCGGTATTCATAGGCCCGGAGCGGCTGACACGCTTCCTGAACACGGTCGCTCCAGTCGATGCGTAGTCCTGGGTTACCTGGCGGCTAGTGTGTAACGGCCTGACGTATTTCTGCTTTAGGGGCTTCACAGATTGAGAAGACAACTGCCTCAAAAGTTACTATTGAGCTTCAACAAAGTGTCAGCGAAAACAAGTGCACAACATTAAGGGTAGAACTGAAGCAGCTTGAGAGGTACAACAACAACAAAACCTGGACTACCAACAATTAGGAGGGGAGTTCAATATGTAATGCAATTCCGGTTGAAAAAAAAGTCAGAAGTTGTTGTTGGACATCGTGGCATATTCCCTCTTCATTCCTAATAGTTTCATAAAGTGCCGTTGGTAGCGGCGCTATACGTAACCTTCAAAATGGCGACTGTAGCCGATGTGCTTTCCAAGCAGTGAGATGTCATTCAGTTTCTTTTGGCAGAAAACCAGAATATTGCAGATATTCTTAGGCGCTTGCAGAACGCCTACTATGACCTGACAATGAACAAAAGCATAGTGAGACGTTGGGCGATGTGTTTGTCATCATCGAAACAAGGTCGCGCAAACATGTCCGATCTCCCGCTTGCTGGCCTACCGGACACGCTTTCATTCGAGGTGATCGGCGGATCACAAACAACTCGCTGTTCAATTGGACATCTCTGTTGGTAGTGCTGACACACTCGTACGCCAGTGGGGCTACTTAATAGTGTCTGCCCGCTTGGTTCCTCGCTGCCTAACGGAGGCTCGTAAACAGCAAGGAAGGACCAGCTCTGCGGAACTGCTTGCGCGTTACGAGGCTGATGGTGACAATTTTTTGTCGAACATCGCCACAGGCAACGAAACATGGGTTCATCACTTCGAACAGGGATCAAAAAGGCAATCCATGGAATGGCTCCTCGCTACTTCACCTCCGAACAATAGCTCAAAGCCGCACTCTCAGCCGCTAAAGTCGTGGTAACTGTGTTCTGGGACTCTGTAGGGTTTATTCTGTTTGGTGTCCTCCTCCACTGTGCAACAATCGCCGCGCGTCGTGGCCGCGAGGTTTGAGGCGCCACGTCACAGATTGCGCGGCCTCTCCCGCCGGAGGTTCGAGTTCTCCATCGGGCACGGGTGTGTGTGTTGTTCTTAGCATAAGTTAAAGTTCGTTTAAGTAGTGACCGATGACCTCAGCAGTTTGGTCCCTTAGGAATCCACAAACATTTGAATATTTGTGCAGCAATCAACTTTGAAGTGTATTTGTGCTACACCCAGGAAACTTAAGAAACGACTTCAGTGTGGCGTGTTCGTCACCACAAAAGACAAGTGAACTCCTTTTCCATGAGAAGGTAAGGTCTCATCCAAGTCCGCACACCCAAGAGCAGCTCACAAAGCTTCATTGGACTGTCAGTCCTCATCTACCCTACAGCCTGGGTCTCGCACCCACCAAGTTCCATCTACTTGGCCCCATGAAGGATGCACTCTGCGGGAGGCAGTACGTGGATGATGGGGAGGTTACGGATGCAGAAGATTGTTGGCTGCGACGTCGACCAATGTATATTGCGTCTTAGATTGGTAATATGTACGCATACAGGCCTTTCCATAAGGTGCCGTTAGGACGTGCATTGAACGGAGATTATATTGAAAAATACGATTTTTTATCCAAAAGAGTGGGTAATATTATGGGGTATTAAAATCGTGAATAAAACCATCCTGTTTTCAGAAAAAATTTGTTTAATTATTTACTGAACGCTTCTCGTAGAAATACTCTGACAGAAAATGAGTGTGCCGGCCGCGGTGGTCTAGCGGTTCTAGGCGCTTCAGTCCGGAACCGCGCGACTGCTACGGTCGCAGGTTCGAATCCTGCCTCGGGCATGGATGTGTGTGATGTCCTTAGGTTAGTTAGGTTTAAGTAGTTCTAAGTTCTAGGGGACTGATGACCTCAGTAGTTAAGTCCCATAGTGCTCAGAGCCATTTTCAGAAAATGAGTGGTGTTAGACCACGAACACTCTGACCGAACGCTACAAAACAATTACTGCAACGTTGACAAGCTTGTGGGACGTGTTGATTTAAATTTCATCCTTAAGCAAGCTTAGTTTCACTACAGAAAGAAAGTCACTCCTGCTGATGAGATATGGTGTAAGTACAAGGTATCTGTTGGGTGTGTGTAATGGTACTGAAACTTTTCAGGTAGGTAATCCTGAGGTGGAGATCGCAATATGGCACTCCCAGAGGACGTGCACCTGCAGCCAATCGCCGTACTTGGACTTCGAGAAAGGTCGATTATCGGAATCGTTGATACGAGGACCTCATACCGACAGGCAGCTAGCTGTAATGCAATGGCTGGAGAACGAGTGGTGACGGAATGGACTCGGGGGGACAGTATGGCAAGAAGGGCGATTATAGGTCCTTTCAGGAAGACCACACGCGGTAAGAGCGTTCGACTGGCCCTGACTTGTAGTTAGATAACAGCTTGAGGTTACAGACAGTGTGTCACCACGGACCGTCGGCAACAGATTACCGCTAGCTGGATTGAGATATCGAGTTGCCATGCCTTGTTTACTGACGACTATGAACGACGATCAACAGAAACTTGCATGGTGTATAACCAGCGCTAACTACGATGTAGAGTGGATTCCTGCACTGTTCAGAGATGAGTCTCGCTTATGATTCTGGCGGTCGTATCGACCACAACGTGTCCGCAGATGATACGGTAAAATGCCACAGGGAGCAACGGTTCCCAAGACCCGCACGTCTCCATCTATAGGAGCTACTGGTTGTGGCAAGAAGACTGAATTGGTAATTAGTGAAGACAGGCTGAATTCTCGCCAGTATGTGGCAAGAATGGTATATCCCATTGCCATACCCTTCACGGCGAAGGTGCCAAATGGCTTATTACATAGGATATTACAGGATATCACACCATAGTTCATAGGCTACTACTAACGCCTTGAGTAATGTACGCATCCATGATTAAAATACCCCATTCTCTGATTTTTCACTCACAGAGAGGGTCTGGGATGCTATGGGAAGACGTATACTTTCATGCTAGCCTCCAGAAAGCATTCTTCATAACTGATGCAGGACGTGTTTCAGGCACGGGAAGAAATTCGTCAAAATGACATTCGGGGGCTGTTTGCTTCCATGCCACAACGAATACAAGTGTGTGTTCCTTCTCATGGGGGTCACAGCTCATGTTGATACTGGTGATGGAGCTCAGTTCAAAAAATGGCTCTGAGCACTATGGGGCTCAACTGCTGAGGTCATAAGTCCCCTAGAACTTAGAACTAGTTAAACCTAACTAACCTAAGGACATCACAAACATCCATGCCCGAGGCAGGATTCGAACCTGCGACCGTAGCGGTCTTGCGGTTCCAGACTGTAGCGCCTTTAACCGCACGGCCACTTCGGCCGGCGATGGAAATCAGTTCCGAGTGAAATGAAAGTTTAATTATTTAATACTCGTTGTATGACGAACACACAAAGTTTGATAAACCTGGGACTGGTGCTTCGTGATGTGACAGATTTATTTTCGTATGTGAAATTGGTGTGGCTGGTGGTATCGGCTATGACCGCAAAAGTTTTCAGAGGAAGCCAAGAAGCAGTTTTTCTCCAATGCGTAGAGTTCCTACACTAGTTTGAGCAGCCACATCGTAGTCTTCCGTTGTCATATTGAAATTGAAGGTGGCGGGTAAGGTCTGGAAATGCTGTTTAATTATGTTGATGCTGGCACAGTCATGGATTCTAAATGGGAGATTCCATTTAAAATAACGATGGGACTTCTCACACACATATGTACACGACCATGGTGTGGTTGATTGGGGTGAGAATGAAATAAAACGTCTTTTCTGGTCCCAAAAATCGCCAGATTTGAGTATAAAACTATTACAATAAAGACCTGTTGTAAATCTTGGCCTGTTCTCTTTCTCCAACTGTCGCTTCCTTCCCCTCCCGCACATAAATAGTACCTTAGCTCCACAGAATTTCCTGTGACCATGACCATGTCAGCGTCAGACTTCTTGCAAGAATATATTGGGACGGCGCGGCTACAGACAATAAAGAAGTTACCTAGAGTTTAACTTGATTGAGTTTCAGCATGAATGAATGTTAAGGCAGAAAGCAAGGAAAGTGGAGTTAAAGTAAAACAAAAAAAAGCTAGCACCACATGACCGTCTCCACCCAAATCTCCTCCGTTTCACTGTTGTTGTAGACTCACTCTGGTGTGGAAGTATCTCGTGTAGTGTAGTGCAGCGCAGAGGGACGACGGTCCGGTACACTAGCTAGGAACAAGCCGACATGGTCTTTGCGTACGAATATAGCTGTAAAATTTAGTTGCCACTTGTTGATGAGGTGGGTTTTACAGGAATTCGTGAACATTTAGATACCCGGAAAAGCCTTTATTGCCGTATGAACGCTTTACTACAGGTTAGGAAGTAATGCTTCCTGTGATATCAGAAGAACTGGCCTACTGATTCTCTTTACAATTAGGTTGCGACTAGTTGTAACAACTGGTGGCAACTGTTGTATAAAAGAGGATGGATCAATGAGAATAGCATAGAGTGAGAAACATACCAATTATTCCGTAGCCACAATTACCATTGGCTAAAAGGCTTGAGATGTTCGAAAAAGTTACTGTATTGCTCTGAATCTGAAAAGTGGACGAGTCAGTCGCAGACCTTCATCGATCGGGGAAAACAAATTCAGTGGAACCGTGACAGCCATATTTTCGACTGCGTATACGGGTTCCCGTATACTGCAGACGCTCCCAGAGGTAAAAGCACGGAACGGAGTTGCTTACGTAATTTGGCGCAGTTATAAATAACGAGATACGGGCCGTTATAAAGCATCTAACTAAGACCGTCTGCAGCACAGTAGAAGGAAAAAGAGAAACATGTACGTAGTTGGATCCAGAAAAAAGATACATTTCCATTGTACTGATACATATACCTTAAAAATTTTAATAGGCAGATAATTCTATGGGAAGTGATGAGGTCTTGGAACAGGTAAGGAAGGTAGTCGATGCAAAATCCTCATTATAAGGGGCGATAATAAAGTTTCCGTTCAAAGGCCGTACAGTCGAGAACCGGTGTGCCAATCGGGCAAAATCGCCACGAGCGATTAACACGCATAATATCCTTTGTTATGAAGGGGTTGACATTAACATCTTTGCTACTGTGTACTACAAAAATATCAAAGACGTTTCTCCAACACTTCGTTAGCCGTCGTCAGAAGTCTAGCAACAAAGACACTGCACTGTCATTTTTTTTATAAATATCCAATGATAAAATAATATAAAAGTGGTACGCACTAGTTCAAAGGGTGAATATTATCAAACGCCAGGGAGTAAACTGACAGGAGCACTGCACGTCAATGTCACACCCATTTTAAGCAGGGCTGGCCCCGGTGGCCGAGAGGTTCTAGGCGCTACAGTCTGGAACCACGCGACCCTACTGTCGCAGGTTCGAATCCTGCCCCGGGCATGGATGTGTGTGATGTCCTTAGGTTAGTTAGGTTTAAGTAGTTCTAAGTTCTAGGGGACTGATGACCTCAGAAGTTAAGTCCCATAGTGCTCAGAGCCATTTGAACCATTTTTTTTAAGCAGGTTACCTTAAACAACTGCAAAAACCATAGAATATTTGTTAGTGTAGTTTTATAACCATTTTCAGTAAATAGAAGAAAGAGAGGCGAAAGAATTAAGTTTCTGGCATGGAAGGAAACGAGTTACCAACATATTGCCAATAATCGGATAGCTATTGAATAATTTAGAGCACCAATAAAGGTAGTCTCCATCTTCTCAGGTAGGAAACAGTAATGCATCAGCAGCAACTTAGGCTTTATGAGTGAAGGACATTAACATCTCTGTTTCTATTGAGTTTTGAAATAGTAACCTATACATTTTAATGCCACTCATAGTACTATTGCACATTATACTTGCTTCTGTAGGAAGTAAGTAATTCGAGAGGCTGATCTAATTGCGAAAGATGAAGGTGAAAGATAGTTTGTGATCAGAAATATTAGAAATAACAGCGACACACTTTGGAGTAACACCTGTCCACGCTCACAATAGAGCCCGAGTATTTCTGTCACCCAAGTTGTTGCACCTTGAAGAACAGCGACCTGTACTTACTGTAACTGAGACTGGAACCGATGATCGTTACATTCATCCTCTCCACTACTAATATGATAGAGGAATCTGATCCGACAGCGTGAAAAGCAAGGCACTCGGCGACCATCCTCCGTACCTCCGTACCAGCCAACAGTACATGCTGAAGAAATAATCCGCAGCAACGTGCGGCAGTACCAACATATCAAACCCTTTCCTCGTCAACAGCAGGTTAAAATTGTGTCCCTGATAGGAAGTAAAGTAGTTGGGCCGTTGATGAGTCGTGCCAATAAAAAATTTGCGCCAGATCGATATCTGGTCATATTTCTTGCTTGTCGCGAACGTCGCCTTAAGCGGTGGTCATCTGAGCACACTTCGTATAAAACCAACTGTAGATTTCTTCCTCTGGTTACTCTCAAACACTATAACCAGTGGCTCTCATTGCGTATGTGTGAACAGCGCAGCACTAGAAAAATGTATTATGGTGGCAGTCAGCCTCTAGCATTGACACAATGATGTTGATATTCGTAAAATCACTGAAACCAAGTAAGTCAGGACATTAATGCAGTTATCACGATATTATTCATCTATCGTCACAAATTTTCAATCGTCATGGCATAATAATAATATTGCGGAAACTGTGTTGGTCATTTTCATTTGTTTGGCATAATGGTTTCTATCAGTAAGAGAAACGTTATCTCCAAAGTCTCGTCCGATCACACAGACGATGTCTGTCGGAATGTTTCAGATCAATGAGTAGTTCACTGCAGCATGTGCTTTATTCTGTATGAAGTTGTTTACTATCGATATTTTATCCTTTCCTGTTTAGATTTCTTGTTTACGAAAAGCTAGTCTTGATAAGAGTTGAGAGTTCTTCAACTAACAAGAAACTTTGTAAATAAAACAGTTAACGAATTTCTTACTTGTAATGATTTCTTTAATAGAAGGAAAACTATCTTTTCTTACATAAGAATATTTTACCCACAATTTAACGCATCATGAGAGACTTTTAACATAAGAAATTTAAATAATATGTCAACAAATATATTTGAAGATTGTGGGAATCTGAAAAAAACTACTTAAATTTTCAGCTTCTATGTTAGCTACTAACATTGCATTTGAAAACAAGGATGGGGATTTGTAGCCATTAATAGTCATTAAATGGATTTTAGTCATAACTTGAAGTTCTCAAAATCTCCAAACTATAACCCAAAAAGGATTCTGTTGTTAGTTTTCTTTCTTGCAGTCAAATATTTCAAATTTTCGTTGGACTTGAAATATCGAAGAAGCGTACTTGCTGATCAAAAGTATCTAGACACCTACTAATATGGGGAGTGTCCATTCTTTTCCTTTATGACAGTTTCAACTCTGCTGGGAATGGTTTCAGTGCATTGTCTGAATGTCTTTGTGGGAATGGCAGACCATTCTTCCACAAGAGCCAAAACCAGCATAGGTGGTGGTGATGTTGGATGCTGGGTCTGGAGCGAAGTCGATGTTTTAACTCGTCCCAAAAGTGTTCCATCTGGTTAGTAGTAGGACGAAGGCGGCATCCGTATGTTTTGTTAACCTGTCAATCAAAGGAGAACAATAGGTTTGCCCCTGAGTGCATACCTGCCCCTGATGTAGGCAACCCGCACTAACAAAATGTGCTAATGCCACCTCTGTCCTACTAATCTGCTTCACGTTGGGACTGTGCACAACCCAGTCCATTACAGAAATGTGTCCACAGACTACAGTCTCACAGATTCTGCGTTATGTTAGGGTGCATTGTCATGCTGGTACAATCAATCATCGTCTCCAAAAGGTTCCTCTACCATATACAATACACAATGCTGTAAAATGTATTCAGATCCACCCTCATTTGGGGTTTTCTTAAACACAATAAGGGGACCACACACTAACTACGAAAAACAATACCACACTGCAACATCACTTCCTCTGGCACTAAGCATGTTGGCAAATAACGTTCTTCAGGCATTCACCAAACCCTTCCATCAGTATTACTCATTTCTACTTATCCAGTGTCTAGAGGCATCGCTTTTTACACCACCTCAAGCGTCACTTGGTATTAACTACAAAAACTTGTGGTTTATGAGGAGTTATTCAGCCAAGGTACCCCATCCTTCTTAACTCCTTATGAACAGTGATTGTGCCAGCTGGAGTGCTGAGAGCACTTTGGAACTCGAGAGTGATTCCTTGCGCATATTTCATGCAATTTTTACAACCATCCTCCACAATGCTCTATGGCCCCTGTCTGTCAACACATAAGGTCTGCCTGGTTTTGGATTAGTTCTGATTGTTCCTTCACTTTTCGACTGCACAATCACATCACCAGAAGTCTATTTTGGGAGCATTAAAAGATTCAAAAACCTTGATGATTTTCTTTCTCAGATGACATCCAATAACTAGTCCACATTCTCTCATTTACCGATCTTGTCTTCTGTTACTGTTCCTCTACGGACAACACGGTAACCTTTTTCAAGTTGCACCCCCTCCTCATGTTATTCTTGAGCTGTGTAATCGCTATTACTAACAAATTTATTGCAGAACTCAGTCTTTCTCCAATCTCGTTCCTACTACGAATCCTATATTCTCCCATAACTCTTTCTGCTGTTCCTTACCCTTCTACTGCGTTCCAGTCACCCTTGATATTAAATTTTCATCTCCCTTTATATCCTGAATTAAGTGTTCAGCCTCTCACATATTTCCTCTCTCTCTCTCTGCATCTTCTAGTTGTGGCGACAGCAGTGATCTGCTGTAGATTCTGATTAGCGCAACGCTTTCATTGAACTATCTCAGTACTTCAGTGTCTTCCCTACTTTCCTGTTCATGACATCTTACTTCCGTTACATTATTTTCTGCTGCTGTTGATATTACTCTGTGTTCGTCTGACCATCGATTCTTATCTTTTTCCACTTCACTTCAGCGATGTAAACTTTACCAAGACTGAGCCTTTGCATTTCCCTTTTTATAGTTTCTTGCTTCGTTATCATATTCAGGCTTGCGTCATTGCTCGATCAGATTCGTAGCGTGTTACCCTTTCGTTGGTTGGTACAATATTTTACCTCCCTTTGGCATTCTCCGCTCAGTGATCAAAATAGGCAGCTAATCCGGAATCTTTTTGCCACTGGAGAGATCACCATAACTTTTTTTTCCATTAAAGGCCACATGACATGTAGAAAACGTTAGGTGTCTTTAATGTTGTGGATTCAGTTGCCTTCTATATCCTCATGCCATTGATCATTGCTGATTCTTTCGCCTTTTAGGAACAATTTCCTACCCCTCTGTCCGCTCCTCTGCGCTCTTTGACAAATGCGTTGGCAGCACGAAGGTGGCCCATTATAACGGAAATCATTATGTATCTTTGCTGACGTTTTTATTCAGACTTTAGAGAGTGGCTGGTATCGAACGCGGGATTCAGCGCATTTTCATTGGTGGATAAAGACACTAGCCCTCATCCGTCACCAAAGTTAACGTCACATCGGTTTCCAGGGGAGTTAGAGCCGTTGTTGATCTCAGGGGTGACAGTTCTATGCTCTAATTTCGCAGCCTGTATACCGGCATATAAACTACAAATATAATCATGTGTTTTTCCTTGTATGCTTCATCTGCACAATTAGTAAAATTTCGATATTTGCTATTCTTTCTGCTGTTGCAGTTTTAATGATGAGTACGCTAGCTATACGTGACGTTTTGACAACATAGTTACATGGTAAGGTCATATTTGGGAGCTAATTAAGAGAATACTGGATTTATCTTATCGAAGCGTTATCACCATGTGCGTGCCTATTGTACCGAGCTTATGTAATAAACTTGAAAGTTTACGATCTGGACTGTCGTCACTACTAGAGTTGTAATAACATAACATTTTCTACAAAGAGCATGGTGCGATCTATGCAATACGGAAAATTTAGAAAGTGTTCATTGTGATTGTGGGCGTATGTTTCACGAAGAAATGGATGAGCAGCCTAGATTTAGCATACATATTGGTTATAAACTCTCATTCTCGTCGAAAATGACTGTAAGGAATATTTTGCGCACGAGATGATCATCAGTAACAGTACAGAAAGAAGCGTGCCGCTGTGGAGATACTCACGAGCAGCTTATCTTAACGCACAGTTAAAAGCTTAAGCCCCTTACTGCTTTTTGTTTTAGGGATTTTTCTTTTTCGTACACAGTGTTACAATCTTGGGTGTGGGTAGGGAATGAGTAATAACTCTTGCGGACTTGGCTGGTTCCCCAGATTAGTGAGCGGCGCGTGGGGTTGCAGATTCTCCTGGCGGCGAACGGCATGCAGGGTCGCGGAAAGCACTAAGAGGTGCGGGAAATCGATGGATGACTGTTCGTGGCGCACTTTTCGCGCTCTCTGTTCTCCGACTGGCGGCGGCGCGGAATTGCATTTGGTATTCATGGCGGCCCCAGGGCTGTGTGTGCAGGCGGGGGCCGCATTAAGGGAGTCGGTGTCAGCGTCATCGGCTTCAGCGCCCGGGGACCACTTGGGGCCGACATCCGGCCCGACGACTATTCCGGCATCCTGCCAGGGCCGCGGCGGCTGCGTCTGCCGTATTCCGCTTCATCGTCTAAGCGCGCACCGGCCTGGCTGCAAAGACATAGCCTACGCACCAAAGCACGAATTCCGTGTCTTCGCGCCCGCATCTCGTGGTCGTGCGGTAGCGTTCTCGCTTCCCACGCCCGGGTTCCCGGGTTCGATTCCCAGCGGGGTCAGGGATTTTCTCTGCCTCGTGATGGCTGGGTGTTGTGTGCTGTCCTTAGGTTAGTTAGGTTTAATTAGTTCTAAGTTCTAGGCGACTGATGACCTCAGCGGTTGAGTCGCATAGTGCTCAGAGCCATTTGAACCATTTTGAACCGTGTCTTCGCGATGAGTCGCGAGTTAACGACACCATTGCCACTTACACCACGGTAGCAAAGAGATGTCAAAAGAAACATTTATGAATTAACTTAAGGACTGTTAGTCATCCTTGTGCTGATATCTATATAGTGATCCTTACCTAGTACTGTAGTGGACATCACGAAAATAGGAAAATCAAGGTCATCTCACTGTCTTACAGTATTGCCAGTAAGTGAGAATTTCAGAAGTAAGTAAAATCTCCGAAAGTGTCATACATTACTATTTTTAGCTCAAAAATGATGCAGTACTTCCCAAAAGATAGATATTGCCACTCGTTACGGGAAAGAATAAAAGTATTTTTTGTTACTTCAAAAGTCTCCACCAGAAACAATCTACTGAGAAAACTGGCCGGCTCACAGTGGGGCAGCCAAGCTGAAACCATCCTAACTTCTGCACTAGCATTATTCTACTCCGCTGCAGAATATGCCTGTCCTGTTTGGCGTAAGTCAACACATACCAGGCACGTGTATATTGCCCTATACGACACATGCATAATTATAACAGGCTACTTGAAGTAAACTGTTGTGAATTGGCAGGAGCCAATTCACGGGGTTTGGAGGGAGCCGAAAGGCACGCGTTTAACTCACGCAGGCTGGCGTGAGGTCTGGAACAGGTAAAGTAATTATACTATCAAGAAAAGTACGTAGCTGCTGGAATACTTAACTTTAATCCGTAGTTGGTGAACATCGGTCTGACGGTACATGCATCACAATATAAATAGCAATTGATAATGGCGCCTTGCTAGGTCGTAGCAAATGACGTAGCTGAAGGCTATGCTAACTATCGTCTCGGCTAATGAGAGCGTAATTGTCAGTGAACCATCACTAGCAAAGTCGGCTGTACAACTGGGCGAGTGCTAGGAAGTCTCTCTAGACCTGCCGTGTGGTGGCGCTCGGTCTGCAATCACTGACAGTGGCGACACGCGGGTCCGACGTATACTACCGGACCGCGGCCGATTTAAAGGCTACCACCTAGCAAGTGTGGTGTCTGGCGGTGACACCACATAAACTCCTGTCGAATGGCTCTACAACCTTGCAGAATTGCACCACCTCTTGTTAGAAGAGAATTAGCAGCAAACAGGGAAAGAACGAAACTGGAACAGGAAAAAACGCAGCGCATGCATGAGCAACAACCCTACCTACAACGACGAAGGTCAAGGAAAAGTTTCCTCAGAACGTGGGAGAAACTAACTACAACTGAGGAAGAAGAGAGGCTGCAACTATGGAGGGCTGAGACATTCCATCCTCCTTATTGGAAAATATTTTCAGAATATTTATCCCCTGGTAATGATGAGAATCGGCCAATGTGGAAGTCCTTCAATAGGCTGAATTCAGGAGTGGGCAGATCATATGTTAACCTGGCAAAATGGAGATACGTTGAAGAAAACCCCAATGTGACTGGGGGGAAGAACAGACTGTACAACATACGTTTCAGTGTCGACTATGTCCAGCTACCTGCTTAAAAACGTTCTCAAGTGCATTCCCATATGTGGTCGTAAAGTTCTGATCAATCATTTTATGGATACCCAGGACAGCATGGGATTAGTGCACCTACCCGTTAGGCAGAGGCCTTACATTAGGCCAAGTAGCTAGCTAGACGTCTATGTTCGGTGAACGAGCCGGGTTTGGGGAGGTTTCACCGAAGAAAGTAAATTACTTCAATTTTTTATTTTCATTTATTTATTTTTGAGGCTTTTTCCCCTGCTGACTGGAACTGTTATCCTGCCTTGTTTTTGCTGGAGACGGTGAGCGGAAGCTGCTCGGCATCAACTGGAGGAGCTGTATGAACCGTTTGAGGTGTTCATTTTCCAGTTCAGTGGTGGAATCTCGGAATCTTTCTGGAAGCAGTTAGATTGCTACGTGGCTATTTATTTGTGACAATTTTAACCCTGACTTGCGGTTCGTAAAGAGGCTGTCGACCCGTATTTAAGTTGTTTTTGTAAGTGTTGCTGCCGGCCGCGGTGGCCGTGCGGTTCTGGCGCTGCAGTCCGGAACCGCGGGACTGCTACGGTTGCAGGTTCGAATCCTGCCTCGGGCATGGGTGTGTGTGATGTCCTTAGGTTAGTTAGGTTTAAGTAGTTCTAAGTTCTAGGGGACTTATGACCTAAGATGTTGAGTCCATAGTGCTCAGAGCCATTTGAACCATTTTGTAAGTGTTGCTCGGTCCAGTAGTAAAATTTTCCTAATAGATCTCTAAAGCGAGACCTCGCGTTATTTCCCTCGAGCACCATCCGTCGTTAATAGTAAGAGGATTCTGGCTGCGGAACCTGTGGGATTTTGCGCGATGCCACGGAAGCTTCGAGAACGAAGGAGAAGGACCTTCCAGAACACCTGACAAAAGATTCACTGAAAGTTCAAAGGAGTTGTTACATTCAGCAATTAAATTGACCTGAAATGTCGAAAAAAGTTTAAGAAGAATGGATGGAAGGAAGATGTCATGATAAATGCAATATTGAAACAGTATAATGTAGATAGCGCACGAATGTTGGTAAAATGTCACTTTAAGGAGCGCAGAACGAGGAGTACAGCGTTCAGAGATTAAATAGTGATAGAGCGAGGGAAGTAGAAAATAAGGCTAGAAGATTGAAATAATGTTTGGCGAAACTCTATATCTTGGGGCAAAAATTAGGCCAATTGAAAACTAGCCCCATACCTCTGAATTCCAAAAAAGTTTGTACGAACTGGAAATGAACAAAAGTCCGTATATTGATGAAAATCGTAATTCTCATGGACTGTGAGGCAAAGGGCGGAGCAAGAAGAGAGAGCTCTTGAGTGAAATTTATGCTATTGAAGAAACCAAGAGTAGAGAGGTGTCAAAATTACCCCACAGTTAGTGTAACATCACATGCATCAAAATACCTACAAGAGAACTTATCGAAAATGGATGGGATAAAGAAGATCGCAAATGAACTAGTTCGGTTTCAGGAGAAACAGACAATTGGAGAAGTAATATTATTGCGGCTCTTAACAAAGAGCGTGTTTGGGCAAAATAAGAAAGCATACGTTCCGTTCATAGATTTGAAGAAAGCTTTTGATTATGTGGAACAGAACAAAATGGTTTTAATTATTACGCAATGTGGTTAGAGTACTGAGATAAAAGGATAGATTATACTCTTTATGTGAAGTAGACTGGAATAGTCAGTACCAGCAGCAGGAAAGTATAGAACAATGCTTTAGCCGGCCGGTGTGGCCGAGCGGTTCTAGGGGCTACAGTTTGGAACCGCGCGACCGCTACGGTCGCAGGTTCGAACCTGCCTCGGGCATGGATGTGTATGATATCCTTAGGTTAATTAGGTTTAAGTAGTTCTAAGTTCTAGGGGACTGATGACCTCAGACGTTAAGTCCCATAGTGCTCAGAGCCATTTGAACAATGCGTTATTTTCAGGAATATTTTCCTTTTAATAACGTTTAAGTAAGATCGAGATATCATCAGTTATCAGGATTCCATAAGTGAACGTAGGAGCTCTCTCTCTCTCTTTGGTGTCTTTATGAGCATGCGCAGTTTGTGTCGTGCAAGCGAAGTCACCCGCCGAAACTGTCTGGAACCGGCAGCGCGCCTGGGGTCAAACAACCGCGCTCAACTTTGAAACCTCAGATTGGCAGCCGAAGTTCTACCGCTCTCCAGTCACCTCAAAATTGTCTACTGTTCTCCGGCTACCTTAACGAATTCCTTAGCCCAGGACTATGGAAGTGTAATGATGAGCTTACCGTTCGTGTAAAATACTCTTGTAACACGCTAACATCGCAAGGACTCCATGCTTGCACAGTAAACTTATTTAGTGACTAAGTGGCGAACGCGCCTTAGAACATTGTTCTCAGAATCTGGCAGAGAATCCAAGGCCAGTCACCGAAAATTGGACGCCGGAAAGAGCGGTATGTATTCTGTTGTCTGGTTTCCTATCTAAGCTTATGACTAATTCTTTTCAGTCCAATGGTCAGCCAGCTACATGTACCTACTAAAGTGCCCTATAACATTTTGGTATGAACATAGCCCCCTCCCCGTGTCATAGATGCTGACAAACGTTTAGTTTTATTTTTCTTTGCTTTTTGTTACAGCAGGTATTTTAAGGCTGCCCTGGGATAATTTAAGTACATTAGTCGGTACATGACGTCAAGAATTTTCGAGGCCGCCCGAAGTGGCCGTGCGGTTCAAGGCGCTGCAGTCTGGAACCGCAAGACCGCTACGGTCGCAGGTTCGAATCCTGCCTCGGGCATGGATGTTTGTGATGTCCTTAGGTTAGTTAGGTTTAACTAGTTCTAAGTTCTAGGGGACTAATGACCTCAGCAGTTGAGTCCCATAGTGCTCAGAGCCATTTGAACCATCTGAATTCTCGAGAGAGCTAGAAACTAAACACCTTCACTGGCAAACACAAGCGTCGTCATATTAATCACAGACCTTGTCAAGCAACCTAAATTGCATTTTTTTTATGAAACCGCGGAAATGCATGCCTCACTTTCCTCACTGGCATCTGAAACAGAAGACAGGTCTTTAGCTGAAATAAGAGCTGCTTAAATGAGTCGTACAGGGATTATCACTCGCTTCTTAGTTAAGTTTCCTCCCCCAGAAGCAGCCCTCTCTAACGCTGCTGCGAGACAGCTGTCTGCAGGGGAGTGGCACATAGGGTCGTACAGTGTTCCATGCGGCGTTCACCTTCATTATTCTCGTTCCCCGTGACCTACTGCGCCCGCACGTGATAGTAAAACGTTTCACGTGGTGGCACAACATCCGTTAGATGTGTAAATGATGAGATTAAAAATAATTGCTGGACACACAAAATCCCTCGTATTTTCTGAACTTGACGACCCCATACTAAAACATGTTTATGTTAAGATCAAAAACAGTTTAGTGCCAGCGAAAGCAACAACACTGATCGCCGAAAAAGTCTGGCTGAAATGTGCCCTGTTTGGATAACCCAGGAGCTACCGACAAATTATTTGACTTTAAAAAAAATAGAAACATTTTCATTAATAAAAATCATAATATTTACAAAATTAAAGTTTACTTTTATTTACGTATATAATCAGTTTGGTTATTTAAGGATTTGTCACGTCTGTCCACGAGCTTCGGAAGTCACATGTCTCAGACTGCTGCCCCCTTTTCTTACTGTAGTTATTAACTGCGTGCTTCACGTCGGTACCAGTTCCAAATCCTTTCCCTCTCACGAACTCTTTGAGCTTCATGAAAGAGCGTCTTGCACAGTTTCGTTCCTCCCTTTGCTCTTGAAATCATCTGTCACGATTTACGGACGCTCAAGGGCGACATTTTTGCATACATACGAGCGCGCGCTGAAAAGTAATGCTTCCGAATTCTTTATGTAAAAACTGTTAAAATTTTTAAGTAAAACAAACGCTATTAACATTCTACAGATTTATTCTTCATGTCTACATATTTATTTTTCAACAGAATCATCATGACGACTAACAATTTTCTCCCAACAAGAGACCATTTAGTTGATGCCGTCTCTGTGTATGTTTGCCTAGGTTGACGGACCCACAACCTCACCTCTGCTAGCACTCCTTCACCACTATCGAAGTGAAGTCGAAGTGTTCTTTAAGTTTTGGAAACAGATAAAAATCGGATGGGGCCAAGCCGGGACTGCATGGAGGATGATCGGTGACAATGAAACCAAGGCGTCAGGTTTACAAATGTCGCAGCGCCTGTGTGTGGTCTACTATTGTCATGTTGAAGGAGAGAGGTACAGCACGCATCGACATAGTCACGTTACGCACCGCCATGTTACACGCTACAATTTTTGATCCCTCTAGCGACAGAGGGCTGCAAATGTGCAGAAATGAAGAATAAAGACGTAGAATATTAATAAGTTTTGTTTTATTTATAAAGCTTTAAGAATTTTTAGATAAAAACTCGAAGGAATAATATCGTTTATAAAGACAAAAGTCTTTCCACTGATCCGATTCTTTTCCATCCCCAGATAACCTTTCTATCTTTGTACTGCAACATAAGCCAAGATCCTCTACGATCTGTGGGGCCGCTAAGATCCTACATGGTGTTAAGTATGACACTCATGAACTTACCGATGCCGGCCGCGGTGGGGAATCGGTTTTAGGCGCTTCAGACCGGAACCGCGCGGCTGCTACAGTCGCAAGTTCGAATCCTGCCTCGGGCATGGTTGTGTGTGATGTCCTTAGGTTAGATACGTTTAAGTAGTTCTAAGTTCTAGGGGACTGATGACCTCAGATGCTAAGTCCCATAGTGCTCAGAGCCATTTGAACCATTTGAACTTATCGATTCCATATTGAGTTCAGAGCCGTGGGATTCCAGCCAACGTTAACAACACTGTTACTGAACGGAAAGCAGCAGTCTGAATAGGCCACTGTTCTCCCGTTTATCGAATTCCGACTCATTCTGACAAGCGTTTCTCCATCTTACACGAGACACAAGAACTCATGACAGACAACCTGCATTCAAATGCGATTTCTGAATGAGAGACCCGCAGCGTAAGCAAAGCTTTTGTACAGACTGAAGAGTCATTACTTCTACGCACTTTGTGCGATTCGCAGCAATGCTAGTCATGTGCATGAAGTACAATACACGTCACTAACGTCTGTCACATGCTGCCTGCATAACGCTGTAGTTTTCATGAGACAGCGTACACTATTGGCCATTAAAATTGCTACACCAACAAAAAATGCAGATGATAAACGGGTATTTATTGGACATTAATATATTATACTAGAACAGACATGTGATTACATTTTCACGCAATTTGGGTGCATAGATACTGAGAAATCAGTACCCAGAACAACCACCTCTGGCCGTAATAACGGCCTTCATACGCCTGGGCATTGAATCAAACAGAGCTTGGATGGCGTGTACAGGTATAGCTGCTCGTGCAGCTTCAACACGATACCACATTTCATCAACAGTAGTGACTGGCGTATTGTGACGAGCCATTTGCTTGGCCACCATTGACCAGACGTTTTCAGTTGGTGAGAGATCTGGAGAATGTGCTGGCCAGGGCAGCAGTCGAACATTTTCTGTATCTAGAAAGGCCCGTACAGGACCTGCAACATGCGGTCGTGAATTATCCTGCTGAAATGTAGGGTTTCGGCAGGGACCGAATGAAGGGCAGAGCCACGGGTCGTAACACATCTGAAATGTAACGTCCACTGTTCATAGTGCCGTCAATGTGAACAAGAGGTGACCGAGACGTGTAACCAGTGGTACCCCATACCATCACGCCGGGTGATACACCAGTATGGCGATGACGAATACACGCTTCCAATGTGCGTTCACCGCGATGTCGCCAAACACGGATGCGACCATCATGTGAAACGTCCCCTTTGAACAATTTATGTATGGCTGTGCTTAACCTGACACACAATATTTTGTTAGCGCAACGCAATCTGACTTTCAAAATTCCCTGCAAAAGAATGGCCCTGACTAACATTAAACTATACCTTTCACAAATCACTTACCTCACAAAAATCTTCGCTGGTCAAGCTACTGCAATACAGCGAGCGCCACTACTGCCAGCTAAATAAAAGATTCAAACTATGGAAGGCACTAACTACTGATAGGGATAGTTAGCAAATGAAAGATATTAATAGAGAACGAACAATGTATTTACCTTGATATCATCATATATAAATATAGCAGTTCATGACAAATTACAAATCTCCGCCATCTCTCTCCCCACATCCACCACTGCTGGCGGCTCACCTCCAACTGCGCAACGCTACGCGCTGTTCACATCCAGCTGCCTAACACTACAATGGCGAGAATTACAACAATGCAAAGCAGCCACAGACTGCACACAGCACAGCCAGTGATTTTCATATTGAGCGCTACGTAACGTTGCCAATAAGAAAACATAAACAGCCTACTTACACATGATGCTGTAAACAGAACGTGGATTCATCCGAAAAAATGTTTTGCCATTCGTGCACCCAGGTTCGTCGTTGAGTACACCATCGCAGGCGCTCCTGTCTGTGATGCAGCGTGAAGGGTAACCGCAGCCGTGGTCTCCGGGCTGATAGTCCATGCTGCTGCAAACGTCGTCGAACTGTTCGTGCAGCTAGTTGTTGTCTTGCAAACGTCCCCATCTGTTGATTCAGGGATCGAGACGTGGCTGCAAGATCCGTTACAGCCATGCGGATAAGATGCCTGTCATCTCGACTGCTAGTGATACGAGGCCGTTGGGATCCAGCACGGCGTTCCGTATTACCCTCCTGAATCCACCGATTCCATATTCTGCTAACAGTCATTGGATCTCGACCAACGCGAGCAGCAATGTCGCAATAGGCTACAATCCGACTTTTATCAAAGTCGGAAACGTGATGGTACGCATTTCTCCTCCTTACACGAGGCATCACAGCAACATTTCACCAGGCAACGCCGGTCAACTGCTGTTTGTCTATGAGAAATCGGTTGGAAACTTTCTTCATGTCTGCACGTTGTAGGTCTCGCCACCGGTGCCAACCTTGTGTGAATGCTCTGAAAAGCTAATCATTTGCATATTACAGCATCTTCTTCCTGTCGGCTAAATTTCGCGTCTGTAGCTAGTCATCTTCGTGGTGTAGCAATTTTAATGGCCAGTAGTGTACAACAAATAATCGTTTTTGACAAGCAGGTCCAGATCTTATCTGAGAGAGACTTTTTATGCTATTTATTTCGGATTTTATTGAAGGACTCTACTGCTTATGCTCATACACGCAAAAAAGCGAGTGAATCGTGTGAATGTCAAGTACAATAACCGATTGCTTCCTCACCGAATGAGCAACTATGTGTTTGCATAGCAGCACGCTGGGGTGTCCACTTTGCTGTGTTCGTCTCTGTCAAAACGAATGAAAGTTGGCCGTAGCCGCGGCCACGTGTCTTGCACAGCGAGAGCAGCGCCGAAGTTAAAGTTGGGCTGTTGGGGCGACGACTGTGCGAGTCTGCCGCCAACTTTGCGTGGCGCAAGCGAGGTTCCCAATTCCGTACATGTCAAGCGGCTTCCGTAAGAAAATCTGAAATTCAGCGTTTTCTCCTCGCGATGGGTACGGGGGTGGGGATGGCGCGATCTCGTGGGAGCACGGCAGAGCGGCCAAGATGGATGGCCGAAGCCGGGTGGCTGGGCGGCCGATACCCCGCAAGAAGGCGCTTACCATCAGCCCGGCGTCCGTTCGTGTGGAGTCCCTGCTCTGACCGAGCGGAGGGTTAAAGCGGCAGGCGCACCCTGCTCTCTTCGAGGTCTCTCTCTGGAAGAAGCTCATTAAGGGGAGCCACCTTATCCCCAAGTCAATTAGCTGAACAAGAAAGGACAACTCATTTTACTGTGCTGAAGGAAGAGAGATGCTTAGTCTCTTCCTCACTGTATTAACGGAAATACTTGATGCCTCTGCCATTACGGCTGCGCCAGGATCGCTAATGACGCAGGAGCTAAACTCCAGTAGGAAAAAGTTATCGGCGGACACAGGCAGGCTGTTGCAGTCGACAATTATTCCGTCGGAGTTTCTTTAAGGTTGTTCTGGATACATAAACAGACAATCTGCATCTAATAAGAGACCATTTCCCAAATAATGATTAATTCTCCGATTTTGTTACCATGACACTCATATTCCATACATATCACAGAAACAGTTGTACGTATATATGTACGTTTGTTAGTATGTGTATATTCCGCATATCTTCCTAAATCACTGTATCGACTTCAATAAAACTTGGTACACGTATCACTTATTGTGTGGAAATCATCGGTGTGGGGTAATGAACCACCTGCGCATCAAAGGGGGCGGAGTTTTGGTTGAAAAAGCAGTGTAACACACATGGCATGACAGCCTGTACTTTAGTCATCCACTCTTTGAGAATGTGAACACTTATACACTTGCAACAAACTCTGCACATAATTTCAATCTATTAAGAATTTTTTTCTTGCCAACGAATCTTACAAAATAATAAAAGGACAGAAGACTATCGATTACTACGTTTTCGCTGTTCATGCGATAAAACTGCCTCATGAAATAATTACGTTTTAATTTTTTTACTTCTTTACTACGAACTGTATTCGCGACACATTTTGCAGATAGTATTCACATGCACCACTGAATAAACCAGAAGAATTAAATCATTGCTCGACACACAGTTCAGCTGATATGTCGTCATAAACACTGAGATACGTGAGAAACTGACGCATCAAGCAAGACGTTTGAATTTATTACTCCTTTGCTATTAAACCTATTCGCAACAACGAGGCACTTACTTTTACACGCTGACGACAGGACTCGAAGAACAAAACTCTCTTGGTTATTATCTTCTTTGCGCTAATTTCACTTAACTGACAAATAGCATTAATTACAATTTTTGTGCATTTCTAAAAAACTTGCGGAAATGTCATCCACATTTAATGTAACGGTATTACTTCCCCTCTCTTCAGACTAAAATTCGTTCTGATTGTTTTCCGTATGTTCAGCTTCAGTTCGTTTATTGACCAGTAGGCTTTCATTTGCTTCCCCGACCGGGGCGTTCTGGCTTTTTATTTGTAAGTACAATAGTGCTATCATCTGCAAAGGAATTGTTCCCCTATGCGTACCATTTCTGAAAAGTCTTTGATACATATTAAGAACAATAATGGCGTACACCATAATTACTCTAGCACGCAAACATTTGGGGTGTTACATTCGTCTGGTATGAGACGTTGCCTGGGAAGGGGGGGGGGGGGGGGGTGTCCATTGGGGGAACGAACCGCACAACCACCCTGGGTTCGGTGTGGGGCGGCGGTGGGGTGAGTGGACTGCTGTGGCCTGTTGTGGGCTTGTGAACCACTGAGGGCTACGGCAGGACAAAGCCTCTCCGTCGTTTCTGGGTCCCCAGTTCAATAAACACAGACACACACACACACACACACTACTTCGGTAGAATTTAATGGTCATAAGAATCAAAACCCTTGGATAGATTTGGAAATATGTCTTTCGGTCATGATTAGCTATCAATGGATAAAAAAGACGAGAAAAGAGTTCGTTACGGATTATATAAAAACATGCAATGTAATGATAAAACAAGAATGAAATGATCGCTAAAAGTACATGTTGCAGGTGTTGACTTATCGCTCCTGTTGCATTGTCAACGAACATACAGGCAACAGTAGACAGACGTCATGATTTTATAGGTGGAGTGAAAACTTTACTTCTAGTAAAAAACATAGTTCCCAAATAATTACTTTTGCTCCTACACTACGTTGCTTTATTATGCTTGATTATTACTCATACGCAATAATTATCTTGTTTAATGCATCATCAAGCTCTGTACCCATACTATCCTGTCCTCTACTCCCCACTATACATATGATGATATTTAAAAATTATTTTAAATTTGTATAAAAGTGTTTCAAAATCGCGTCACCATACTCTCTCGAATTGGATATTTCTTCCGTAAATGTAGACTATGACTAGACAAAACAGATAAAATCTTGGCTTGTACAAGGAGACAATTATTGAACCATATGAAAAAAACACAAAATTACTTACAAATTACGGCTTTCACACACATTATTCAACGTGTAAAACCTATTCGGATTTAGGTTATGACGTGCTGGATATGCCTGCCGTCATTGGCGATGATGTGACGTAGATGAATAGCTAAATTCTGCATGACCCGCTGAAGTGTCGGAACATTGATGCTGTCGATGACCTCTTGGATGGCTGTTTTCAGCTCAGTAATGGTTCTGGGGTTATTGCTGTACAGCTAGTCTTTAATATAACCCCACAAAAAGGAGACGCATATGTTCAGATCCGGAGAACATGGCGGCCAATCGAGGCCCATGCCAGTGGCCTCTGGGTACCCCAGAGCCAGAATGCGATCCTCAAAGTGCTCATCCAGGATATCAAACACACTCTCGCTTTGGTGGCGTCCAGCTCCGTCTTGCATGAACCACATCTTGTCGAAATCAGGGTCGCTTTGGAAAATAGGGATGAAATAATCTCCCAAAACCTTCACATACCATTCGGTAGTCAGCGTGCCATTAAGGAATATCGCACCGATTATTCCGTGAGTGGACATTGCACATCACACAGTCACCCGTTAAAGCTGAGGAGACTTCTCGCTCGCTAAATGTGGATTGTCAGTCTCCCCAATGCGCCAGTTTTGCTTATTGACAAAGTGGGCTTCGTCGCTAAACCAAATCATATTTACATCAAAGTCCTATCCGTCAGTTCCGTGTACAATAGTGTTAGTGAAACACAGCCGCTGTTCCATGTCCCTGGAGCCTAATGGCTGATGAGTTTGAATTCTGTATGGAAAGAGATACAGGTTTTAAACAATAATTTGTCGCAGTGTGTCTCGTCTGCTCGATTTCCTCGAGCTGGTTTGAAACACAGTTCGTGTCTTCTCGCTTTCAGGCGTTTTAACTCTTCTTGTACGATCGACATGGCAAACACTTGTCATTACGAACACCACCAGTTGCTAGGCGCGCAGTCCGGAACCGCGCGACTGCTACGGTCGCAGGTTCGAATCCTGCCTCGGGCATGGATGTGTGTGATGTCCTTAGGTTAGTTAGGTTTAAGTAGTACTAAGTTCTAGGGGACTGATGACCACAGATGTTAAGTCCCATAGTGCTCAGAACCATTTGATTTTTTGAACTACCAGTTGTCTCAAACTTGCGAAACAAATTCTTGATTGTTATCACATTTGTTCAACTTGAACATTTACATATAATTTTATTCTTCTTTTTTGATTACGTAGTTACAAGGCAGATCTTACAGATTTTCCAACGAATTCTTTGTCCCTCTTTTTTATTTGTTGACAGATGAGCAAACCGGTAACACCGTTGTTACTTGTTGCGGTTGTCATCATAAGGAAGTAAAAGAATAAAATATGCCTGTGCGGTGGAACTCCTGACAGAGGTAGTCGCTTCGAAGTCTGGACCTGTAAGAAATTTTCACCATCAGAATTTTGTCGACAATCTTTGCGTCAGAATCGTGGAAAAAATTCAAACGTCTCCGAACCGTATAATGGTGACAAGGGTAGATGACACTGTTAATGACGATTCTTTTGTCGGATGTGGACTGCGGGAGTCTACTTGATGCAACTAGACAGGTGGCGACTTTGTTCCCATACCGAGCTTCATCCTCTCCTTTCTCTCATCATCATACAACACAAACATGACATCACATTATTCGCACACACCCATTGCAATTATCTACACTCAACAGGTATATGTAACACACAGCTTTCACATGTCGCGAATCAACGACTACGTAAAAAACGTAGACCAGTCAAGGTGCCGTCATATTTGAAGCCAATTGAGAACTTAGCCGCCATATTTTGCAACGTCGTCTTGAGCGATTTAGTCGTCAGCTAGCTCAGAATCATACAGTTTTGTTCGCCATACAGTAACATTAGCTACTGCCAGTCGGAATTTTTTCTTTGTTTATTGCCCGCCAGACATGTTTCCGGAAATAATTCTCAAATATACAGAGCGTTTTTCGTCTTCAGTGATATCTCAAGCGAGATGTTTGGGATCTGCGAGCTGCCGCATTGTACTGGTGACTTTGATGTAAATAAACGTATTTGTGTAATTACCAATGTATCCTATCCTATAGATACTCGAGAATTTCAGTGTAACTCCTACTTACAGTTATTACATCCTTCATTTGGATAACGTATAGCGGGATTCACTCTAGGCAGTTCTGTCTTACGTATCTACCAAAGAAATGTATATATATAGGTCGTTGGTATTTATGGAGAAAGCAGACTATAGTAGTTGTAAAATAAAGATAGTTTGAGATGTGACTCGAAGGCTTAATTATCGTTGCTGTTGAGGACAATTCCAGATACGTGGACTAGAGGTTTTTGTTCGAGATTCACATTTTTTGTGTGGCTTACAGCAGTTCTAACGGAAGATAGGACTTTCATGTTTCATCTCATTTTGCTTAGGATTTTTGTTTCTCAGAAAGTAGCATTTACCAGAAGACGTGAGGCTGCCACTTGTTTCCAAATTTGTTGGTTACCGATAATTGTCAGCTTCTTGCTTTTCAAAAGAATTTTGTACAAAAAATAAAGACTAACTTAGAGTTTATATACATGCATAGTTCATATGCCTATTGTAGTTGTTGTTTAACACGTATTTTGCTCCGGACAGACGTGTATTGTCGACACACTAAAACAAACTAAATGCAGTAGAGAACTGTATATTAATAAAGTCATCTGCCTGACATTCTAAATGACCATGAAGATCCAGAAAATACGATGTAGAAATTTGGCAAATACAGTTATGTATAAGAAATGTTACATGTGAAAACGTGGTAGTACCTAGCTAAAGTGCGACATTCCTACCGAATCAGTACTAAGATTAATAGAATCGTACGTTGCCCATACACTATACATGTTTTACGATCAACCGAAATACTTTTAATTTACATTTCGATGACAGAAACACGTGATTTCCATCATCTGTCCAGTTGAAATATTCGGTGTGCTTGAAATTGTAAAATACGGCAGCCTGTGTTGCTCGCTACTGCCACCAGAGCGCTGTAATGCATAGATAGCCTCCATGTTGATTACGTAGTTCTTTGACACGGATGAAAGATGCCACTGTGCGCGAAGGAAGACAAATGTTTCCTATTAGCTCTGAACCTCCCATCGGGTCTCAGCCGATCATTGTATACGGCTGTATTTGCTTAAAGCAGTACAGTACGAACGCATACTTTTGTGTTAGCAAAAGAGCCAACACCTTGTTACGAGTGGAGGCCGAAATGCACGCGTTTTAGCTCAAGCAGGCTGGCGTGAGGAGGGAAGAACTATACTGACGTGGGGTCTGGAAAATGACAAGGAATGAGAATTCAGAAAGCGGACGTAATTAGTTTCATACTTAACTTTAATCCATTAATGATGAAAGTCGCTCTTGACTGTACACGATTCACAATATTATCTGTTCAGAACACATTCTTGAAGATTGTATTTATAGTAACTGAATATGGCGCCTTGCTAGGTCGTAGCTGAAGGCTATGCTAAACTGTCGTCTCTGCAAATGAGAGCGTATGTAGACAGTGAACCATCGCTAGCAAAGCCGGCTGTACAACTGGGGCGAGTGCTAGGGAGTCTCTCTAGACTAGACCTGCCGTGTGGCGGCGCTCGGTCTGCTATCACTGACAGTGGCGACACGCGGGTCCGACGTATACTAACGGACCGCGGCCGATTTAAAGGCTACCACCTAGCAAGTGTGGTGTCTGGCGGTGACACCACACATACAGTACGAGCGAGATGTTACGTTTAAGCTGTACGCTCGTTCTCTAGCGGGAGACTGAGTGAGTGGTGGTGTGTTGCAGGTTGCGGCGGGTGCGATGTAGGCGGCGGCGAGGCGATGGGATCGAGCGCGAGCCGGCAGCCGGCGGGCCTGGCGGGGCGGCGCGCGCACTCCTCGGGTTCTCTGCCGCGCACCGCGGCCGCCGCCACCGCCGCCGGAGCCGCCTCCGCCGCGGGGCCCGCCCCCGGCGCCAGGGGCCGCAGCTGCGGGGGCGGTGGGGGCGGCCGTAGCGGCAAGCTCTGCAAGGACCGCGCCGCGCTCTGCGGCTCGTTGCCCAACCACCTCGACTGCAACGACGCCACCAACGGGCTGGACCAGGGCTACGGCTCCGAGCGGTCGCCCGACGACGAGGAGGACGACGACGACGAGGAGGAGGAGGAGGAGGAGGAGGAGGAGGAGGGCGAGGAGGCCACCTGCCACTGCGCCACCTACCCGTTCCTCAACACCGGTGAGTACGCCTCCCCATCACACACTAAAGCGAAAGAAGACCCTTGACAACTAGTAGTTCCGTCACCGACTTTCATTCACATCTGCTTCTGTACTTTTGGTGAGTGGCAGCGGATATTTTGTGTACCACTATCACTTCTTCCTTGTCCTGTTAGTCGCCAATGGTGTGCGGAAAGAACAATTGTTGGTACGCCTCCGTGTGAGCGTGAGTCCGTCTAATCCATTATATGTATTCGGGGTTGCAATTGTCTACACCCAGAAGCTGTATAATGTATGACAATGAAACGTTGTGCAGCACCGGGACTCGGACCCGTATTTCCCGCTTATCGCTAGCGGTCGCCATACCATTTGGCTACCCGAGCACGACTCACAGCCAAACCCAAACTTCCGTACGTCGTCAGTCACTCGTCTACAACCTGTACTCGTAAATCCATTATGTATATTCCTGTACAGGAGAGACATTTTATTCGGAAGTCGCTTGCCCGGTGTGGCCGGATAAATACGATATTGCAGTGCCAAAAAACCAAGGCACTGCAATACCCTCATCTCTCTCTAATACTGTCCTCATATTATGGGTCACTCCAAAATAAATGCACACTATTTTTTTTAAAATCCATCTTTCATTCTACATGTTTGAAAGTTTACAGTGTATAGATACATCCTTTAGGAACAATATTTTCATTTCTCCACTTAATTTCCATCCCTCTCAACTGCCTTACGCCATCTTGGAACCAGCGCCTGTATACCCGCACGGTAAAATTCTGGACCAATCTGTTGGAGCCACTGTTTGGCAGCGTGCACAAGGGAGTCATCATCTTCAAACCTTGTTCCACGAAGAGAGTCTTTCAGTTTCCCAAAGAGATGATAGTCACATAGAGCCAGGTCAGGACTGTAAGGCGGGTGTTTCAGTGTTGTCCATCCGAGTTTTGTGATCGCTTCCAGGGTTTTTTGACTGACATGTGGCCGTGCATTCTCGTGCAACAGCAAAACATTCCGCTTTTGCCGATCTGGTCGAACACGACTCAGTCGACCTTGAAGTTTCTTCAGTGTCATCACATATGCATATGAATTTATGGTGGTTCCACTTCGCATGATGTGCACAAGCAAGAGCCCTTCGGAATCTAAAAACAGGTAGCCATAACTCTTCCAGCAGAATGTGTGGTTTTGAATTTTTTTCTTGGGTGAATTTGCATGATGCCACTCCATTGATTGCCTCTTCGTCTCTGGAGAAAAATGATGGAGCAATGTCTCATCACCTGTCACAGTTCTTCCAAGAAATTCATATCCACCATTCTCGTACTGTTCCAAAAGTTCGCTGCATACCGTTTTTCTTGTTTCTTTGTGGGCCACTGTCAACATCCTGCGAACACACCTGTCACAAACCTTTTTTAACATCAACACTTTTCAGTATTCTGCAAGCACTTCCTTCCCCTATCCCAACGTAGCGTGACAATTCGTTCACTGTGATGCGTCTGCCGGCAGTCACCAATTCGTTAACTCTCTAACATTGTCTGGAGTGTGTGCAGTACGAGGCCTGCCACTGCGAGGACAATCCTCAATATTGCGGTGTACGCTTTCATCACGTAACCTGCTTGCCCAACGACTGACTGTACTGCGATCGACAGCAGCATCTCCATACACCTTTTTCAACCTCTTGTGGATGTTTCACACTGTCTTGTTTTCACAGCACAGGAATTCTATGACAGCACGTTGCTTCTGACGAACGTCAAGTGTAGCAGCCATCTTGAAGACATGCTGTGACTGCGCCACTCGCGGGAACAGGTTGAACTAAGTTTGAAAACAAGCGGGAAGGATGTATCTACACACTGTAAAACTTTCACACATGCAGAATGAAAACTGTATTTTTACAAAAATAATGTGTATTTCTTTTGGAGTGACCCTCATATTCGGCCGCCCGGGGTAGCCGCGCAGTGTAGGGCGCCTTGTCACGGTCCGCCCGGCTCCCCTCGTCGGAGGTTCGAATCCTCCCTCAGGCATGGGTGTGTATGTGTTGTCCTTAGCGTAAGTTAGTTTAAGTTAAATTAAGCAGTGCGTAAACCTAGGGACCGATGACCTCAGCAGTTTGGTCCCATAAGACCTTACCACAAATTTCCAAATATTGTATTAGCGAGATATACGAGTGCGTACTGAAAAATAATGTTTCGAATTCTTTACGTGAAAACTTACACAGCTTTATAAATACTTAATTAACATTTTACATCTTTATTCTTCTTGCCTACATATTTACTTCTCGACATAGTCACGCTGGCGTCGAACACATTTCTTACAACGAGACGTCAGTTTTTTGATACCGTCACTGTAGAATGTTTGACTTTGTTGCCGGAGTCAGAACCTCAGCTCCGCTTGTTTCACTTCATCACTATCGAAATGAGGTCATGCTTCAGGAGAGGGTGCTCCATGTGTGGACGAACTCTTCGAATCAGTGCTTTCAGTTTTCTGGGGGTCTCGCAGTACACCGATACAGTTACGTTACAGACCGCCATCTTCGAAGCGACATAATACCTCAACTGATCTTGAGAACAGAACAAAAAATTCGGAGGCACTGCTTTCAGCACACTCTCGTACATAGGAGGAAGCAATATATTCATCGGTTCTTCTAGGGAAGTACGTTCATGGAATTTCAGCAGTAAACCACATCGTGTCGTAGAACGCCTCTCTTGTAGCATCTGCCATTGTAATTGGATGAACTTCTCTTTCAAGTATCCGCGATTGGTAAACGAATCTATGACTAAGCACGTTCTGTAATTCAGTCTTTCCCATTTCGTCTATCGGTTCTATCGGGTAATTATCCCAGAATGACAAACAGTACTCAAATATCGGTCGAAAGAGGCTTTCGTAAGTTACCTCCTTCGTCGATAGACTGCACTTCCAGAGCATTCTTGCAAAGAATCTGCCTGGTATCTGATTTTTCTACGATTAGTTTTATGTCTACGTTCCACGTTAATGGCTCCTGACACGAATTCGCATATGTTTAATGGACACTCTTTCGAGAGTCTGTCTGACAATAGTGTAATTAATCCATGATGAGTCTTTCGGCCTGTTTACACGGATACGCCTGCTGACGGTACGGTGACTACGCGACTGAAACAATACTCGTCTGTAGAGCTGCAGCAGCAGCACCGAAGCGTCGTCATAGAGACGCGTGCAGAATCACGTAATGTGCTTGGTTGTGGCAGAGGCACGAAGAGCCATGCCAGACGCCAAAAAAGTGTCTATGCTTTTCTTTCGCCTTCCGGGGAATGGCTGCGAACTCGCTTGCTGTGTGCTGCTTTGGAGGCGAGACTACGCCACTATTAAATTTATAACTTGCAAAATAAATTTCTGAGAAAGTCCGTCTGAGGCACAGCATCGTATAGAACTGACTCATGGACTGCGGGGAAACTGGAAAAGAAGAAAATCGAAGCATTTGTACTGTGGCGTTACAGAAGAATACAATAAAGTAATTGTATTGGTAAAAAAAAAAAAAAAGATATGGAGAGGTTATCCACTGAATCGATGCGAAACACTGACTGAGATAGGATGATGGGACATACGAAAAGTAGAAGTTGAAAAGCTTGGAAGAGCCAGATCTCACATTTATCAGCAGAAGCAAAAAGTAACGTATCTTTCTTTGCACATCCAAAAATTTTATAAGGCATTTTTAGAGTGCAGAGTTACGCTGCTCACCTCATCACTGAAAAAAAAACCGGAACATTTTAGAAAATAAATAATTTATCAAGAACCTTCTAAGAACCATACCAGGTAACTGACTGATTCTAATTGCCAATACGAAAGTTTTGTTTCAAGTGCCATTAATACAGAGGTACTACAATTTTTGTGATAGTACACGTACGGAAATACAGTGGTAATATTGTAACTAAGAGAACTGCTGTCAACAAAAAACGTTTCTTGTAACTTGTAAATTTATTAGAAGAGAATATTAAAACAAAATTCAAGAAGAAATGGTTCAAATGGCTCTAAGCACTATGGGACTTAACATCTGAGGTCATCAGTCCCCTAGACTTAGAACTACTTAAACCTAACTAACCTAAGGACATCACACACATCCATGCCCGAGGCAGGATTCGAACCTGCGACCATAGCAGCCGCGTGGTTCTGGACTGAAGCACCTAGAACCGCTCGGCTACCGCGGCCGGCATTCAAGAAAACAATCCCCCAGTATTGACCTCTCTTTCGTACACAACACCGTTCTTGGGATCAATTGCAAAGTTTACTGAAAAATTCTCTGTTTCGTTGAGGGAGAAATTGCAGCAATTTCAATAGGTCTTTTTATAGTGAAACTGATAAACGTGCCTAATTCTTCAGCTGAAGTACTTCATTGCATTCATCAGCCATGGTCTTGATTCTTTCGAATACATTGATTTTATTTTCCGCTCTTCTGGTTCAGAGTAGGAATTCTTAATAGCTGTTTGAGATGGATGGGCATGAGACACTTTCATCATATTGCATTTGGAGATTTTACACGCCTACATTGACAACAATGTCGCAGCAGCTCCATTAAAAGCAAAATGTTCAGGTGCATGCATTGAAATTACATAGAACGGTTATGTAGCTTTAGCTGACTCGACAATCTTTCGTAAATCTTGCAGACAAGGGCCTTGGTTACCTTCCTTAATTTGTCTATAACCACAAAATCTTTGTCGCAGCTCACGGAGCTGTGCTCACCTACCAAAAACTTGTGTTATATCTCTTCAAACGTCCCAGACTAAGTATCGGAAGCCTTGACGCATGGCATTTTGAAATAGAGTGTGAAGCAATGCTTCGCACATATACCACGCGCCGTTTACTAACACATGTCTCAAACACTTTCACCAAGATCTGGTACCTGGATCATGCAACAAGCTACCGAGGTCACAATAGCCCTGAAAATCCGTTTTGTGCAAAAGTATCACTTGGAACGTTTTCAGTTTCCGTGCTTGATATGTTTAAGACATGAGGGACTGGAAACAAAAAGGGCAAAAGGTATGGGGAAACAGAAATTAGAATGTATTCAACAAATAGTTGGGCGTATGTGCTACTCTGCGTTGAAGATACTGATGCAGAAGAGGCAATTGTTGCGGGTCGCATCAGACCATTCAGACGACTAAAAAAAAGGTAGAGAGAGACAGAGACAGAGACAGAGAGAGAGAGAGAGAGAGAGAGAGAGAGAGAGAGTTCCCTGCGTCCATTCCTGTTCTCGGCTACATCTCACTCACTCCTTACAGTGTCTACAAGCTATCTAAACAATCACTCTGGGAATAGATAGCAAACGCACCCTCTTCCATTTTTACTACTTAGTCTCGTCCTAGACATCTACTTCAGGTACAGTGAAGGTTTCAATAGCCCTGTTGCGCCACTGGAATATTTCCTAATAATATCAGAGTGAGGTGTGACACACACTCTTTTGCAGATTATGATAGCGGCAAACTCCTTTCATTACCACTTGTTTCGACAGCTGGCTCCATCGTCAAGTAACTTGTTGGCTCCCAAGTGTGGCTGATGAGTATTTTTTCAGCTAGGGTACATTTCACTTTAACTAATTACATCATTGACTATCGTCAGACTTGGCAATGAATCTGCATCAGTGAGGACTGTTGTATCTCTTGGCACTATGTCCCTCCTCAGTCCGGCTGCACGACCAAGACGAGTGTTAGACAGTACTAATTCTCAAAAAATACTGGATGATTTTTACAGCTATACAAGATGTTTTGTTTCTCCCCTGGCAGTTTATTTTATTCTACAGTTGCGTTTATACCCGGATCAGAATTATAAAGTGACTGAGAGCGAAGCGCAGTTGAGTGTGGAAGGTGAAGATGTTGTATGTCTGCCGGTGCGTCCGCAGCCATTGTGGCTGTAGCAGCAACAGCTGTGCAGCTTCTTACTGGACTATATTCTAAGACCGCCTTTTAATGTTCCATATTGACTTCGCTTTACTGGATTGTTATATCATTGTGGCTTAACAGACTCACTCCCGTGTCTAAAATGACACCGTTTCCTATTATTTGTATTTCTCAACAAAAGCAACAGGAAGAGCACTGTTTTCACGATAATCAGAATGAATCACGTTCAGTTAACGTATTCGAACCGTTAGGGATGTTAAAATTGATCTGAATCGTTCATCTAAATACACTCCTGGAAATTGAAATAAGAACACCGTGAATTCTTTGTCCCAGGAAGGGGAAACTTTATTGACACATTCCTGGGGTCTGATACATCACATGATCACACTGACAGAACCACGGGCACATAGACACAGGCAACAGAGCATGCACAATGTCGGCACTAGTACAGTGTATATCCACCTTTCGCAGCAATGCAGGCTGCTATTCTCCCATGGAGACGATCGTAGAGATGCTGGATGTAGTCCTGTGGAACGGCTTGCCATGCCATTTCCACCTGGCGCCTCAGTTGGACCAGCGTTCGTGCTGGACGTGCAGACCGCGTGAGACGACGCTTCATCCAGTCCCAAACATGCTCAATGGGGGACAGATCCGGAGATCTTGCTGGCCAGGGTAGTTGACTTACACCTTCTAGAGCACGTTGGGTGGCACGGGATACATGCGGACGTGCATTGTCCTGTTGGAACAGCAAGTTCCCTTGCGGTCTAGGAATGGTAGAACGATGGGTTCGATGACGGTTTGGATGTACCGTGCACTATTCAGTGTCCCCTCGACGATCACCAGTGGTGTACGGCCAGTGTAGGAGATCGCTCCCCACACCATGATGCCGGGTGTTGGCCCTGTGTGCCTCGGTCGTATGCAGTCCTGATTGTGGCGCTCACCTGCACGGCGTCAAACACGCATACGACCATCATTGGCACCAAGGCAGAAGCGACTCTCATCGCTGAAGACGACACGTCTCCATTCGTCCCTCCATTCACGCCTGTCGCGACACCACTGGAGGCGGGCTGCACGGTGTTGGGGCGTGAGCGGAAGACGGCCTAACGGTGTGCGGGACCGTAGCCCAGCTTCATGGAGACGGTTGCGAATGGTCCTCGCCGATACCCCAGGAGCAACAGTGTCCCTAATTTGCTGGGAAGTGGCGGTGCGGTCCTCTACGGCACTGCGTAGGATCCTACGGTCTTGGCGTGCATCCGTGCGTCGCTGCGGTCCGGTCCCAGGTCGACGGGCACGTGCACCTTCCGCCGACCACTGGCGACAACATCGATGTACTGTGGACACCTCACGCCCCACGTGTTGAGCAATTCGGCGGTACGTCCACCCGGCCTCCCGCATGCCCACTATACGCCCTCGCTCAAAGTCCGTCAACTGCACATACGGTTCACGTCCACGCTGTCGCGGCATGCTACCAGTGTTGAAGACTGCGATGGAGCTCCGTATGCCACGGCAAACTGGCTGACACTGACGGCGGCGGTGCACAAATGCTGCGCAGCTAGCGCCATTCGACGGCCAACACCGCGGTTCCTGGTGTGTCCGCTGTGCCGTGCGTGTGATCATTGCTTGTACAGCCCTCTCGCAGTGTCCGGAGCAAGTATGGTGGGTCTGACACACCGGTGTCAATGTGTTCTTTTTCCATTTCCAGGAGTGTATAATAACCAAGGAGATTAAAATAATATAAAATGCTAGAGTACTTACCAATCACTGTGTTGTGTGTGGAGCTGTGTTGTGTGTGGAGAGTGTCATACTTTTGCGGAAGAGTATTCCTTAATTATGAGATGAGGTTTATTGTGCACCTGCAGTACATACCATTCAGTCAATAATACGGAACACAAACATAAAAATAGAGACGAACTGAAAGCAGAGAGTATATGCCACTTAGTTCAGAATCATTTTCTCCCTCGACGCTGTCGTTATCTGAGCTCTGATCCGTGGACGAGCTACTGGAATTGCACAAAATATAATTATGTTTTCTATATTACTCTCGACATACACTTCACTTTTCCACGCCTCTTAAACAGCCTTTTCTGGGTGGCGTACAACATTTCTGCACTTCTTCTGGCGTTATTTGTGCCACTGCTTCGTTGGAAACTTGTGGTAAGTTCCTATGGGAGTTCATCAGCCTCTAGGCTTAACACACACTTAATCTAACTTAAACTAACTTAAGCTAAGGACAAAACACACACACACACACACACACACACACACACACACACACGAGGGAGGACTCGAACCTCCGATGGGGAAAGCGCCTTGGACCACGCGGCTGTCCCGCGTGGCCACTGCTTCCTCTAACAGTCTTTGAATTTCTGCCACAGTGAAGCTTACGTTATCTGTTGTCACGTAATTTTTAATTTGCGCTCAAATCATTTCGATGGCGTTAAAGTGGGAGTGGTATGGTGGAAGGCTAAGAACACTGTGGTCATGTTCTTTAGCTACCTCGTCCGCAACGTAGTGTTGGAACTGTGACCTATTTTTCTTTACAATTTCCAGACCTCCACCTTAAATAAATCGTCCTGAATTTTCACGTTGTGGCGTTTCAACCATTCAACAATATCGGCTTTTTTCGTTGCCATCGTTGGAGCTGTAAAAAAAATGGTTCAAATGGCTCTGAGCACTATGGGACTTAACATCTGTGGTCATCAGTCCCCTAGAACTTAGAACTACTTAAACCTAACTAACCTAAGGACAGCACACAACACCCAGTCATCACGTAGAGCTGTACCTTTAATGACTGAATGATATGGGACCTTATCCATTACAATGACAGACGGCCGATTTAAGTTTTCCAGTTGTTGCCCCTTCAGAAAACTATCGTGGTTCATCTACTTGTGGTAGTCGTTTGTTTTCCCCGATTTGTAAACGAGGAGACAGGTACGAAACTGGATGCAATTCCAGCGTGCAAGTCAATAATTCTTGCGTCCTTTACCACCGGAACGGCAGAACTTCCACAAATGTTATCATTTGTCCAGTCTTTTCTGACAGACAGACTGACCGGCGTTTATTTAGCTTTCATCGAGTCACACAATGTCTTCCAATTACACTGTAACTAGTTTTTAAAACAAGCAACGCCACGCTACGATGTCGTTCCTCTCCATTATAATTTTCCGTCCATTAATTTTTTATAGCGAAAATCGAGGGCTCTGACAACCCTTAACAAAGACTTTTGCTGCCACTGAATAATTCTGCCTCACGAAGAGTAACACACAGTTTCTTAATAGTTGGATGGTCTTTGTTCTCTTAATATCCATATATGTGACGACGAACAGAATCTTTTTGAAAAGAGTCAATTTGTTACACTTAATTCTGTCCTCTTCTTCCCATGTGTCCGCAGTTTGGATGAACCAGGCTCTTCCCCTTCTGCACAGTATTTCTCCTTACAAATTTCTCGACAGTATTGTGTATCTGCAAGGAATCTGCATGTCTCTCGACTACCTTCGTTAGAGACAGTAGAGTTGCACCATTGTCTCTCTCTTTCTCGAAATATTCTCACACCGAGCATACAGACTCACGTGTCTGACCAAGTATGAGCAGATCACTGAAATTTCAGTTCAGCAGCCACATTTTTTGTACAGTTCTTCTACAAGCTTTAGACATTCTGTAGCGCAAAATAAACTCGCCGCACAGAGAAACAAAGCGCTCAATGAAACGAACCACAACTGTTTGCGTTACCGGCCTCGAGAGTCTTCTGCAACTGCCTACAGTAGTCGCTACATGCTGAGAGATTTGACGACGGTGGACGGAACAGGAGGCGCGGCCAACCGCGTTCTGCGATTGGTTGTTGCTGTGGTAGCAGCCCTATTAGCAGTTAGACGTCGACCACTTTGTTATTCTGATCCAACTATATACATCTGCACCTAGATATCACGTGACAGGCTATCATCATACACAACGTCAGACACTGTCAAGCATGAATCCTTCTTGACAATGAAGACCGGTCGTAACTCGTTTGCTCTGTTCATCCGTCTGGTTTCTACGGAGAGAGGCGCGTCTGTGGTTCAAATTCCCATCATGTCAGATCAGCAGTTCCCTGCTTTTTTTTTCTTCCAAAATGGACTGAAGCTACGCTGGAGAGATGCTGTGGACCAATTCCTCTGCCTTTCTTGTCCTGCCCGAGCTTGTACGAGGGTAATTCCAAAAGTAAGGTCTCCTATTTTTTTTATAAATACGTACACCTGTTTATTTCTACAGTGGTTTACATCAGTTTACAGATTGAACATTAGCTATTCTTCAACATAATCGCCATTTCTGTCGATGCATTTTTGTAGACGCTATGGCAGTTTTTGTATGTTCATGTTATACCAGCTCACCGCAATGCTCTTCAGAAAGTTATGAACCTCTTCATTCACCACGTCGTCGGAACTGAATCGCTTTCCGGCCAAATGTTCTTTTAACCTAGGGAACAGGTGATAGTCACTGGGCGCCAAGTCAGGTCTATTGGGTGGGTGGGTGATTATGTTCCACTGAAACTGTTGCAAGAGAGCAACGGTTTGCCGAGCGATGTGTGGGCGATTGTTGTCATGGAGAATGTGTACGCCCTTGCTCAACATTCCTCTTTCCGGTTCTGAACTGCTTGTTTAAGTTTTTTCAGAGTCTCACAGTACCTGTCAGCGTTAATTGTGGTCCCAGCCATTCAGCACCGACGACGAGGTGGAAGAAGAGGTTCATAACTGTCTGAACAGCATGGCGGCGAGCTGGTATGACATGGGCATACAAAAACTGCCACAGCGTCTACAAAAATGCATCGACAGAAATGGTGATTATGTCGAAAAATGTTCAACCAGTAAACTGATGTAAACCATTGTAGAAATTAAGAGGTCTATGTACATATAAACAAATAGGAGACCTTACTTTTGGGATTATCCTCGTACCTCTCTACTGACCACGTCGTCAACGAGAAGTTAAACCCTAATCTCCGTTCCTTTTCACTTCTAGTTAGTTAACCTGCTGTTCCTACCCCCTTTTATAACGTCGCCGGAGTTCGTCTTAACACGAAAGTGTTAAAGGGCGCCAAATTGGATAGCAAAAGACGGTGACGCGGAACAGCTTGTTGGATCTTCCTCCTTGACTGTCACACAAGCAGTAAAACACACGCATCTACCTTTTAAATGTACAAACCATACAGCATATATTTCTCTACCTCCAGTGGCAGAGAAAGGTGGTACCATTCCGGTGGCACAGGATACCACGTGAACAGAGGGAAATTAATAAGTGATGCGTCAGTTAAGGCTTCTGGAGACGAAGCAGTGAAGCACTACTGACATAATTCAGCAGAAAAAAAATGTCTGAGTTGTAGGGAACCCTATAACAAACTGAAGGTGGTGAAATCCGCACGTCAACCATAGCTTACATAATTTTCGTCTCTCATACAGAATGAGGTGCCCTAGCCCGACACTGCCCAGTAATACATGCATCTGTTCTCCGTCGATGCTTTCCCTCAGTTTATTTTCTGTATTTTGGCACCTCTACTGGGTTTTTCCTAGTACAAGAAATACCAGTACAGCCTTAACAAAGAACTTAAAAATATTACTCTGTTCGACTGGTACTTGCTAGATTACGGTTATGTGATTCAAAATGTGAGGTGCGGAGATTGGGTGCTGTATCTGACATATGATAATTTTTCACACTTCAAAATAATGAATTGGGTATTAAATGACTATTAAGTAAAACAAGAATCACAATTAATTCGGTTTATTCCCTTAAAGAAGGCATTTGATAACCAATAATAACAATAATAATAATAATACACTACTGGCCATTAAAATTGCTACACCAAGAAGAAATGCAGATGATAAACGGGTATTCATTAGACAAATGTATTATACTACAACTGACATGTCATTACATTTTCACGCAATTTGGGTGCATAGATCCTGAGAAATCAGTACCCAGAACAACCGCCTCTGGCCGTAATAACGGCCTTCATATGCCTGTGCATTGAATCAAACAGAGCTTGGATGGCGTGTACAGGTACAGCTGCCCATGCAACTTCAACACGATACCACATTTCATCAACAGTAGTGACTGGCCTATTGTGACGAGCCAGTTGCTCGGCCACCATTGACCAGACGTTTTCAGTTGGTGAGAGATCTGGAGAATGTGCTGGCCAGGGCAGCAGTCGAACATTTTCTGTATCCAGAAAGGCCCGTACAGGACCTGCAACATGCGGTCGTGAATTATCCTGCTGAAATATAGGGTTTCGGCAGGGATCGAATGAAGGGTAGAGCCACGGGTCGAAACACATCTAAAATGTAACGTCCACTGTTCAAAGTGCCGTCAATGTGAACAAGAGGTGACCGAGACGTGTAAGCAATGGCACCCCATACCATCACGCCGGGTGATACGCTAGTATGGCGATGACGAATACACGCTTCCAATGTGCGTTCACCGCAATGTCACCAAACACGGATGCGACCATCATGATGCTGTAAACAGAACCTGGATTCATCCGAAAAAAATGACGTTTTGCCATTAGTGCACCCAGGTTCGTCGTTGAATACACCATCGCAGGCGCTCCTGTCTGTGATGCAGCGTCAAGGATAACCGCAGCCGTGGTCACTGGGTTGATAGTCCATGCTGCTGCAAACGTCGTCGAACTGTTCGTGCAGATGGTTGTTGTCTTGCAAACGTCCCCATATGTTGGCTCAGGGATCGAGACGTGATTGCACTATCCGTTACAGCCGTGCAGATAAGATGCCTGTCATCTCGACTGCTAGTGATACGAGGCCGTTGGGATCCAGCACGGCGTTCCGTATTACCCTCCTGAATCCACCGATTCCATATTCTGCTAACAGTCATTGGATCTCGACCAACGCGAGCAGCAATGTCGCGATACGATAAACCGCAATCGCGATAAGCTACATCCGACCTTTACCAAAGTCGGAAACGTGATGGTACGCATTTCTCCTCCTTAGACGAGACATCACAATAACGTTTCACTAGGCAACGCCCGTCAACTGCTGCTTGTGTATGAGAAATCGGTTGGGAACTTTCCTCATGTCAGCACGTTGTAGGTGTCCCCACCGGCGCCAACCTTGTGTGAGTGCTCTGAAAATCTAATCATTTGCATATCACAGCATCTTCTTCCTGTCGGTTAAATTTCGCGTCTGTAGCACGTCATCTTCGTGGTGTAGCAATTTTAATGGCCAGTAGTGTAACAATAATAATCTCGTATAAACTTGGCACATCTGATCAAAGGACCTGGGTGATGGGTGAGATTCTCATAATCGAATAAATGAAGCAGCTGTGATTGGGAAGCTGTACCGTGATTGTCATGACGTTAATTGAAAGGACAGATAGACTAGTGAAGGGAATGCGTGAAAATGGTGTCGGAGTTAAAGCAGGTTGGTAATTGATTCGGAACGTAAGTTTCGCAAGTGAAACTTGAAGTTATGAAATTTTATAAAATGGCTTTAATGTTGAAACACATCGTCTGATGGTGGCGGCTCGATCTCACCACAGTAAATTGCAGGCGAAGGCTGACGTGGCTGCAGAATCAGTCATTGGCGGCACACGAACGACCATCGCCAAGCACTAAGTGCAGATCAGCCTGAAATCTAAATCCGTCAATACATCTGCTCTGGCGGCATCACAATGTTCTTGAAAATCGGGATGAAGTGGTGAAGGTTCTCTATGACGAAGTAATTATGTACCGAGGGTTCGCTAAAAGGAAAACTAGCATTTCTGCGTTTTCGTTCTTTACTCTATCGGATTGGCTGGGCTACGCATCATCCGTGTACCGACCTTTACAAATGTTCTTTGCAAAACGTCGTTCCCCTCCCCTGGGCTATTCTTTAGACAGTTAACCAATAATACATGCTCTACCATCTAACACTGAAACATCTCTTTCTCTTTCCATCTCTCTCTGTAGCGAATGAAGTGGGTGCTTGTCAGCACTGTTGAGATTCTCTGTCTAACCCCTAACTTATTCATACTAGCCAGTCCTTGCAGTTCTTACGTTGCATAACCATTTGGTTTTTGTGAAGTCAACGCTCAGCAGAGTCTCAGCCCTGTAAAACATCCCAAAACTTCGGGCCCAAGTCCATTCTTAAGATAGCATCTGTAGCATCTGCACTGTCCAGAGAAAACACAACTCTCCACGTCGCTCAACAGTGCCTTCTTGGTCTTCGCTGAAGCCAGCATTCCTTCTCATTTCTCTTCTGGATTGTAAAAACTGTTGTGGCTGGGAGTCTTGCGCCACAGGAGATCTCAACTGTGTTTACCTACGGTACTTCGGTCACCCAACTGTGCACTACGGAAGACTGCCCGGGGGCCTGCGAGCCATTGATGTGCACCTCGCGGCACTCCCTTCCGAGAACTGCTCCGAGGACAGTGGTACATGTGACTCCACCACGGTGCTGTCGCCTCGTCCCAGTCGCCTTCCAATCTCCTCTCATTTATATAACGAATGTAAATTCGAATAAAAGAGTAATGAAGAAAAAATTACATTAGTCAGCTACTGACAGTCGCTAGTACTACATGTACATCTACATATACATCCATACTCCGCAAGCCACCTGACGGTGTGTGGCGGAGGGTACCTTGAGTACCTCTATCGGTTCTCCCTTCTATTCCAGTCTCGTATTGTTCGTGGAAAGAAGGATTGCCGGTATGCCTCTGTGTGGGCTCTAATCTCTCTGATTATATCCTCATGGTCTCTTCGCGAGATATACGTAGGAGGGAGCAATAAAGTGCTTGCCTCTTCGGTGAGGGTATGTTCTCGAAAATTCAACAAAAGCCCGTACCGAGCTACTGAGCGTCTCTCGTGCAGAGTCTTCCACTGGAATTTATCTATCATCTCCGTAACGCTTTCGCGATTACTAAATGATCCTGTAACGAAGCGCGCTGCTCTCCGTTGGACCTTCTCTATCTCTTCTATCAACCCTATCTAGTACGGATCCCACACTGCTGAGCAGTATTCAAGCAGAGGGCGAACAAGCGTAATGTAACCTACTTCCTTTGTTTTCGGATTGCATTTCCTTAGGATTCTTCCAATGAATCTGTCTGGCATCTGCTTTACCGACGATCTACTTTATATGATCATTCCATTTTAAATCACTCCTAATGCCTACTCCCAGATAATTTATGAAATTAACTGCTTCCAGTTGCTGACCTGCTATTTTGTAGCTAAATGATAAGGAATCTATCTTTCTATGTATTCGCAGCACATTACACTTGTCTGCATTGAGATCCAGTTGCCATTCCCTGCTCCATGCGTCAATTCGCTGCAGATCCTCCTGCATTTCAGTACAATATTCCATTGTTACAACCTCTCGATATACCACAGCATCATCCGTAAAAATCCTCAGTGAACTTCCGAAGCCATCCACAAGCTCATTTATGTACACTCCTGGAAATTGAAATAAGAACACCGTGAATTCATTGTCCCAGGAAGGGGAAACTTTATTGACACATTCCTGGGGTCAGATACATCACATGATCACACTGACAGAACCACAGGCACATAGACACAGGCAACAGAGCATGCACAATGTCGGCACTAGTACAGTGTATATCCACCTTTCGCAGCAATGCAGGCTGCTATTCTCCCATGGAGACGATCGTAGAGATGCTGGATGTAGTCCTGTGGAACGGCTTGCCATGCCATTTCCACCTGGCGCCTCAGTTGGACCAGCGTTCGTGCTGGACGTGCAGACCGCGTGAGACGACGCTTCATCCAGTCCCAAACATGCTCAATGGGGGACAGATCCGGAGATCTTGCTGGCCAGGGTAGTTGACTTACACCTTCTAGAGCACGTTGGGTGGCACGGGATACATGCGGACGTGCATTGTCCTGTTGGAACAGCAAGTTCCCTTGCGGTCTAGGAATGGTAGAACGATGGGTTCGATGACGGTTTGGATGTACCGTGCACTATTCAGTGTCCCCTCGACGATCACCAGTGGTGTACGGCCAGTGTAGGAGATCGCTCCCCACACCATGATGCCGGGTGTTGGCCCTGTGTGCCTCGGTCGTATGCAGTCCTGATTGTGGCGCTCACCTGCACGGCGTCAAACACGCATACGACCATCATTGGCACCAAGGCAGAAGCGACTCTCATCGCTGAAGACGACACGTCTCCATTCGTCCCTCCATTCACGCCTGTCGCGACACTTCTGGAGGCGGGCTGCACGATGTTGGGGCGTGAGCGGAAGACGGCCTAACGGTGTGCGGGACCGTAGCCCAGCTTCATGGAGACGGTTGCGAATGGTCCTCGCCGATACCCCAGGAGCAACAGTGTTCCTAATTTGCTGGGAAGTGGCGGTGCGGTCCCCTACGGCACTGCGTAGGATCCTACGGTCTTGGCGTGCATCCGTGCGTCGCTGCGGTCCGGTCCCAGGTCGACGGGCACGTGCACCTTCCGCCGACCACTGGCGACAACATCGATGTACTGTGGACACCTCACGCCCCACGTGTTGAGAAATTCGGCGGTACGTCCACCCGGTCTCCCGCATGCCCACTATACGCCCTCGCTCAAAGTCCGTCAACTGCACATACGGTTCACGTCCACGCTGTCGCAGCATGCTACCAGTGTTAAAGACTGCGATGGAGCTCCTTATGCCACGGCAAACTGGCTGACACTGACGGCGGCGGTGCACAAATGCTGCGCAGCTAGCGCCATTCGACGGCCAACACCGCGGTTCCTGGTGTGTCCGCTGTGCCGTGCGTGTGATCACTGCTTGTACAGCCCTCTCGCAGTGTCCGGAGCAAGTATGGTGGGTCTGACACACCGGTGTCAATGTGTTCTTTTTTCCATTTCCAGGAGTGTATATTGTGAATAGCAACAGTTCTACGACACTTCCCTACGGCACACCTGAAATCACTCTTACTTCGGAAGTTTTCTCTCCATTGAGAATGACATGCTGCGTTCTCTTATCTAGGAACTCTTCAGTCCAATCACACAATTGGTCTGATAGTCCATATGCTCTTACTTTGTTCATTAATCGACTGTGAGGAACTGTATCGAACGCCTTTCGGAAGTCAAGAAACACGGCATCTACCTGTGAACCCGTGTCTATGGCCCTCTGAGTCTCGTGGACGAATAGCGCGAGCTGGGATTCACACGACCGTCTTTTTCGAAACCCATGCTGATTCCTACAGAGTAGATTTCTAGTCTCCAGAAAAGTTATTATACTCGAACATAATACGTGTTCCAAAATTCTACAACTGATCGACGTTAGAGATTTAGGTCTATAGTTCTGCACATCTGTTCGACGTCCCTTCTTGAAAACGGGGATGACCTGTGCCCTTTTCCAATCCTTTGGAACGCTACGCTCTTCTAGAGACCTACGGTACACCGCTGCAAGAAAGGGGGGGGGGGGGGGGGCAAGTTCCTTCGCGTACTCTGTGTAAAATGGAACTGGTATCTCATCAGGTCCAGCGGCCTTTCCTCTTTTGAGCGATTTTAATTGTTTCTCTATCCCTCTGTCGTCTATTTCGATATCTACCATTTTGTCATCTGTGCGACAATCTAGAGATTAATTATCCCGATCAAATGATTCTTTACACTATGATTTTACATACGTTACGGGGCTATTTCCAAAAAAACGGTAGCGTAACGTACTTCACGACTTATTCTGCTGTAATACAACCCGACATCATCTTCCCACCGTCTGCAAAATTCGCTAGCGTAAGCTACCATGTGCAGCGTGATCCTCAGCTCACTTTAATCTGCGTGAAGGCTCGGCGGCGCGTAAGCAATTTTCAACTTTCCACGCTGCACCAACTTCCACGAAGATGGGAAACCTTGCACTTGCAGGAGCAGCCGCAAATGGGAAAAAAGCTACGCCCGCCGTTCGTGTGCGTTAATTGATGCTGCAGCGATCTGCGCAGCGCTTTTGAGTTCTCGGAACAGCGTCAGAAGCGTGACAGCTGCCTGCAACTGCGTGAAACGCGATTTACTGATTAACTTCCGCGTCTCGCTTTCTCCCAGTCGTCTGTTAAAATTAACTGCGGCGCCGAACAAAAGGCAGAGGAAATTACGCTACAGCCTCATTATGAAGCAGCGCGCTTTGTTTAACATTCCGCGGGGCGTACATGGACGCACGTGGCGAGAATGCAGTTAGCGCAGGTGCTGAACTGAATGGGAGAATGAAACGCGGAATAAAAGTTCATTCAGGGAGCGCGACGGCGGGGAGGTGCAAAGGAATTACGTGTACACAACACATCTGTTTCACTAGAAATTCTGTTCACATTATTGTGCATTGCACGTCACCTGTTGAACGGAACAGAAAGATTCTCCCTACGCATTCAGTTATGATGCCGCTAGTAAATCCTGGTACCGGAATAGGCACACCAAAAGAGTTTCCGCGCACATTCCTGCTGCTGTTTAGAAACTAATGCGCAGTAGAAATACTCTAGAGTGATATTTGAAAAAAATAGGTAGAACTAGCGCAAATAGCTCATGTATACATTTTCATTCGTCGCTTCCTTCTGCATATAAACATCACAGATGTTTGAAACTTGAAAAGTTATCTGGAACCACATAGTTTCATTTGATTAAAAAAACGTGTCGAACATTTTGACAGATCGTAGTAACCATCTAAGCGAGATAGAAGCCAATAAATATGGGCTGTAAAATACATATCTGAGGAACTGTGAACACTTGTTCAGTATAAGATACTTGTTAGTTATTAGCGAAGATGAACAAGTGTTCATACCTCTTATGTAGCCTATGTTTGCTGCACTTTTTTCCTTGTTTTGTTGGTTATTACCTTTTGTCAAAATATTCAAAATATTGTTAACACTCTGTGTACGGTTTTGTCGCAAGAACTGAATACTGATCAGTTTTGTAATATATCGTGACTAATTAGGATTTCCTATTTTTCATGAACAGTATCTCAACAATTAAACTAAGAGCCCTAAATTCCTGGCCGGTTTTTCCTAATACCATTTCTATCGCTGCATTTTCATTTGTTATATACCCATCACGTTTAATTTCGTTTTGGCAAATGTAACTCAGTAGTTCGATTGTGGATCTTTCAACCACAAGCAGTGAAAGTTCGTACCAGTTTTGAATGCGTAACAATCGCGTAAGTATGATATTAAAGACCCCGATCTGGTATTCAAATTTATGACGCCTTTAGTGTTTTTTTTTTCTTTTTTTCTCTGTTCATAACAACATTTCTCTATCTGACATTCGTTTATCGATGTGTGTTTCATTCTTCGTAAATTTACGGTCTCTAACAGCCTCAGATTAGACAGATTGTTAAACTCTTACACGATCGATTTTTAGTATCTCAGCAATTGTGTCGTTGGGATAATTCGTTAATCGGATGAGTGCAAAAATAAACAACGTGAAATAATGATCCATGTGCATCAACCATCTTTCAGAGAGATTGCTTTGCGTATCACATACAGATTGAAGCCTTTGTAAAGAACGTCCTTAAAAGGACAGATCAGAAGTGAACAGGCATACAACATTTCTTCACCTTCTGTCCTCACATTAACTGAAAGGTGTCAGAGCTCTTTTCAGTGTTTCGTGCAGTGTGCTACTCGGCGGAGGGGCTTGACTTTTTTGGTGGTGATCCAGACGGGTACGTTATGTCCTGTGACAATCTTGCTGCTGCTAGATAGGAAGAGGTTACATGCTGGCAACGAGTTTCATCCCCTCCGCAACCCTCTCTTCATCGACAATGGCGAATTGCACATTATGCTGGATTAAGCTCAACCATTACGGATGTTTAAGCACCCGTGACCGTTTATTCAAATGCTCAGAAAAGTGACTGATTGCAGTTTTATGTATTTACACTACGCTAGAGTCCGTTGCCTGTGCTGTTCAGTTACGCCTCAGACAAATGTGCGATCTGTCGAAGATTTGGAATTCCTCTTTTCCAACAAACACAATTTTCATCTGCGTCTATACTACGCAAACCACCTTACGGAGAGTGGCGAAGGGTACTCCTGATACATCTATCTTCTCGCAACTTCCCTGATCCATTCGCGAACGGTGGGTGGGGAAAACGAGTGTCAATAAACCTCCTAATGAGTTTATCTTCTCGTCGTAGTCATTTCACGAGACATATGTGACAGGAAGTAATATGTCGACCGACTCTTCCTCAAATGTACGTTCACGGGATTTCAAGCCTTGCGGGGTAGTCGCGCGGTCTAAGGTACATTCCACAGTTCGCGCGGCTCCCCCTGTCGGAGGTTCGAGTCCTCCCTCGGGCATGGCTGTGTGTGTTGTCCTTAGCGTAAGTTAGATCAAGTAGTTCGTAAGCCTAGGGACCGACGACCTCAGCAGTTTGGTCCCATAGCAACTTGCCACCACGTCGTCGTCGTAATTTCAACAGCACACCTCTCCAAGAGAAACAACGTCTGTCGTGCACAGTATGGCACTAGATATTGGTAAACATCTCCGTAACACTCACGTTCTTACTAAACGATTCCGTGGCGAAACGCGGCACTCTTCGTTCGATCTTCTCTCTACTAATCCAATCGTGCAGGGGTCATAGACTGACGAGCAATACCCAACAATCTGTCGAACCACTTCTTTCGTGGATGAATTACATTTTCTTAAGATTCTTCCAGTGAATCTACAATTAGTTTTATGCGGTCCGTCTATGGACGTTCGATCATCCGGGCAGTTACCCCTGGATATTTTATTGTGGTTTCTACTTCCAGTGATGTTGGACCTACAGAAACTCAAGCAGCAGGAGATCTCTTAGCGGTTTACGGTCAATACATTGGATTTACTCACGTTCAGGGTCAACTATCAGTCCCTGCACTAATCTTCGTTTCTCCGCAGGTCTTACAGCATTTTGCTGCAGTCGTCTGGATTCAGGACTGACTGCTCAGGCTTTCACAAATGTATGATGATGTAATACTCGGACGCTTCACGACAAGATTATGAGTAGCAAAAAAATGGAGGTTAACGGAATTCGAAATCAAAGTGCTAGCAATGGCCAAAGTGCTGTGACACGGCACCGCCCAATTGTGCCGTTGCTGTTTTGGAACGTATATTAAATATCATAGTCGAATGCTGTTGATAGAGGAAAAATATTCCCGAATGAAGTTAAAAAGCTTTTTTCTTCTGACAGGACTCTACAAATTAATTTTTCCTATTGCCCTTATTGCCGGTCGGTGTGGCCGAGCGGTTCTAGGCGCTTCAGTCTGGAACTGCGCGACCGCTACGGTCGCAGATTCGAATCCTGCCTCGGTCATGTATGTGTGTGATGTCCTTAGGTTAGTTAAGTTTAAGTAGTTCTAAGTTCTAGGGGACTGATGACCTCAGATGTTAAGTCCCATAGTGCTCAGAGCCATTTGAACCTTTTTTTCCCCCTTATCGTTGTTAGCGGTTCCATGAGCTTTTCCAACTACCCTTATTCTTTAGGTTGAATCCTTCATTAATAGGAGTCTCTTATGGGACAAGAAGTCAGATCAAATCAAAGGCTGCAATAATTCAAAACACAAAAATGACTGCAAAGAAAAAATGGACACTTTGGGAAACAAAAGGCAAAACGAAATTTGGTTTATCATAATACAGATCGTGGATATGTAGACCTCGTATCTCCTGACAGAAGCGGTACTGTAAAAAAAAATCGACAAATAGTCGCTTTTATCTTCTAAAATGTACTACACGAGATTGTGCTCCGTCTCAAATTTTATTGCACGAGAAACCGAAGCTTGGTCTTCCTGCCATTAGTGCTCACTGGCAGATGATGCAGGAGTCTCTACCATTAGCAGAAACACGAAAGATGTCTTTTTCACCCATGCACCAGTTTCCAGATGCCTACTCACCCACGTTACTCAACTCTGTTCGACAACCAACAGTTGAGAATGTTCGCGCACCACCCAGAGCTGGGTAGACTAGCTGGGATCTGACTCGATACTCTGCTGTATGACCTCCAGCGGCCTCCATTAGTTTCTGTTCCTAGACCTCCCTCTCGACGCCCTCTATGGCCTGTACCCTGTCCTGTGATATGGCTGCAACTCTTTTGTGGCCCCAAGAAGGACCCTTATCCGACCCTTCTCCGACACCTGTTTCGTTAGATCCTCCACGATTATTCTAATTCGGCATGTATCGAAAGTCAACGACACGGTTGGTTACGCTTTTGCACATGCAAGAGGACATCAAAAGGACCCTCTGCCGAGTGCTTGCAGTGTATACACTGCAGAGTTAGTTGCCATATCTTAGGCTTTGGGGTACGTCAAATCCCTTGCCACGACGAGCTTCCTGATCTGAAGCGATTCCACGAGTTACTTAACAGGCACATCCCTGTGCTACCCCAAAAATCTTACCGGCAACGTCCAGGACATACTGGTTGACCGCTACAATTCTGGAAAGATAGTGGCCTTCATCTGGACACGGAGCCGTATAGTGGTTCTAGGAAATGAACCTGCCGACCGTGTAGCTGAAGACGCAACTATAGAAATGAACTCGACGTCAGAGTACGAGGCACCGACATACGATCACAACTTGGGCGCAATATTCTGAGGTTCCGGTAATTAGAATGGCAGGCTACTACGACCCCAAACAAGCTGAGGGAAATTAAACGGACCACTACGGTTTGGCACACGCCTTTCCAGGCCTATCTGAAAGCTGCCATTGTGTTGTGCCGGCTACGCATCGGTCACACGAGACTCGCCCACGAATTCCTTCTGCTTCGGGAGGAACCTCCTCCTCGCATCTGCGGTAGTCTACTGACGATAGCGCATGTTCTTGTTGAGTGCGCACTGCTGGGCGATCTGCGGCAAGCTCTCAGCTTGCCTATCTGACTACCTCAGATGCTTGCGGATGACGAGACAGCTACTACCATAGTGTTGCATTTCCTGAGACGTAGCGGATTTCACACAATCTATAATACTCCCCCACTTTCAGTGTCAGGTGTGATTGGGGGGGGGGGGGGGGGGGGAGAGCATCCCCCTGCGGCAGGTAAACCCGCCAGCCCCACCCCTATGCAACCGCTGGTTACTTTCCTTTTTCCCTCCCCTTGTCGTGTATTAGGTCGTCTTGTGCTGCCTAGGTTATCTCCATTTCCTTTTACCTATCATGTTACAACTACTGTCACGCCTTTTTTCTAACTCTTTTTCAATTGCATGTATACAGGGTGTTTCAAAAATGACCGGTATATTTGAAACGGCAATAAAAACTAAACGAGCAGCGATAGAAATACACCGTTTGTTGCAATATGCTTGGGACAACAGTACATTTTCAGGCAGACAAACTTTCGAAATTACAGTAGTTACAATTTTCAACAACAGATGGAGCTGCGGTCTGGGAAAGTCTATAGTACGATATTTTCCACATATCCACCATGCGTAGCAATAATATGGCGTAGTCTCTGAATGAAATTACCCGAAACCTTTGACAACGTGTCTGGCGGAATGGCTTCACATGCAGATGAGATGTACTGCTTCAGCTGTTCAATTGTTTCTGGATTCTGGCGGTACACCTGGTCTTTCAAGTGTCCCCACAGAAAGAAGTCACAGGGGTTCATGTCTGGCGAATAGGGAGGCCAATCCACGGCGCCTCCTGTATGTTTTGGATAGCCCAAAGCAATCACACGATCATCGAAATATTCATTCAGGAAATTAAAGACGTCGGCCGTGCGATGTGGCCGGGCACCATCTTGCATAAACCACGAGGTGTTCGCAGTGTCGTCTAAGGCAGTTTGTACCGCCACAAATTCACGAAGAATGTCCAGATAGCGTGATGCAGTAATCGTTTCGGATCTGAAAAATGGGCCAATGATTCCTTTGGAAGAAATGGCGGCCCAGACCAGTACTTTTTGAGGATGCAGGGACGATGGGACTGCAACATGGGGCTTTTCGGTTCCCCATATGCGCCAGTTCTGTTTATTGACGAAGCCGTCCAGGTAAAAATAAGCTTCGTCAGTAAACCAAATGCTGCCCACATGCATATCACCGTCATCAATCCTGTGCACTATATCGTTAGCGAATGTCTCTCGTGCAGCAATGGTAGCGGCGCTGAGGGGTTGCCGCGTTTGAATTTGGTATGGATAGAGGTGTAAACTCTGGCGCATGAGACGATACGTGGACGTTGGCGTCATTTGGACCGCAGCTGCAACACGGCGAACGGAAACCCGAGGCCGCTGTTGGATCACCTGCTGCACTAGCTGCGCGTTGCCCTCTGTGGTTGCCGTACGCGGTCGCCCTACCTTTCCAGCACGTTCATCCGTCACATTCCCAGCCCGTTGAAATTTTTCAAACAGATCCTTTATTGTATCGCTTTTCGGTCCTTTGGTTACATTAAACCTCCGTTGAAAACTTCGTCTTGTTGCAACAACACTGTGTTCTAGGCGGTGGAATTCCAACACCAGAAAAATCCTCTGTTGTAAGGAATAAACCAAGTTGTCTACAGCACACTTGCACGTTGTGAACAGCACACGCTTACAGCAGAAAGACGACGTACAGAATGGCGCACCCACAGACTGCGTTGTCTTCTATATCTTTCACATCACTTGCAGCGCCATCTGTTGTTGAAAATTGTAACTACTGTAATTTCGAAAGTTTGTCCGCCTGAAAATGTACTGTTGTCCCAAGCATATTGCAACAAACGGTGTATTTCTATCGCTGCTCGTTTAGTTTTTATTGCCGTTTCAAATATACCGGTCATTTTTGAAACACCCTGTAGTTGGAGCAGTGAAGTCCCTAGTTTTTCGCTTTTTGCCTTTTTACGTGTTTCTCTCACGAGATGGAGGGACTGATAACTCAGTAGTTTAATCCCTTTGAACACACAATCATCGTCATGCACCAGTTTCCAGCTGGTCGCAAGTAAGCACGATGCGAGGAATACGCAGTACTCACGCAGTAGGTACATCTACACTGAGCGCTAATGAACCTGGTATAGGCATGCTTATTCAAATACAGAGACATGTAAACAGGCAGAATATGGAGCGGCGGTCGGCAACGCCTATATGAGACAACAAGTGTCTGGCGCACTTGTTAGATCGGTCACTGCTGCTACAATGGCAGGTTATCAAGATTTAAGGGAGTTTGAACGTGGTGTTACAGTCAACGCACGAGCGTTGGGACACAGGATCTCCGAGGTAGCGATGAAGTGGGGATTTTCCCGTACGACCATTTCACAAGTATACCGTGAACATCAGGAATACGGTAAAACATCAAATCTCCGACATCGCTGCGGCCGGAAAAAGATCCTGCGAGAACGGGACCATCGACGACTAAAGAGAATTGATCAACATGGCACAAGTTCAACCCTTCTGTAAATTTCTGCAGATTTCAGTGCTGGGCGATCAACACATGCCAGCGCGCGAAACATTCAACGAAACATCATCGACATGGGTTTTCGGAGCCGAAGGCCCACTCTTGTGCCCTTGATGACTGCACGACATAAAGCTTTACGCCTCACCTGGGTCGGTCAACACCGACATTGGACTGTTGATGATAAGCTGGTCGGACTAGTCACGTTTCAAATTGTATCGAGCGGATGGACGTATACAGGTATCGAGATAACCTCATGAATCCATGGGCCCTGCATGTCAGCAGGGGACTGTTCAAGCTGGTGAATGCTCTGTAATGGTGTGGGGCGTGTGCAGTTGGAGTGATATAGGACTGCTGGTAGGTAAGCATCCTGTCTGATCGCCTGTATCCACTTATGTCCATTGTGTATTCCGACGGACTTTGACAATTCCAGCAATACAATGCGACACACCACACGTCCAGAATTGCTACAGAGTGGCTCCAGGAACACTCTTCTGTGTTGAAACTCTTTCGCTGGCCGCCAAACACCCCAGACATTAACATTGTTGAGCATATCTTGGATGCCTTGCAAAATGCAGTTGAGAAGAGATTTCCACCCCCTCGCACTGTTACGGCTTTATGGACAGCCCTGCAAGATTCGTGTTGTCAATTCCCTCGAGCACTACTTCAGACATTAGTCGAGTCCATGGCGCGTCTTGTGCGTGCTCGTGGGGATCCTGCACGATATCAGGCAGGTGTACCACTTTCTTTGGCTCATCAGTGGGCTACCGCTTCGCAAACTGCCACGCCACGCCCCGTGTGTACTGTGCAGCGGACAGTGTGTGTGCCGGACAAGGTCGGCAAATGACGGCGCTGCAGCGCAGCTGACGCTGAGGTTCCGGCTTCGAAAGTGAAAGCCCTGCGCTGCTGACAGACCGGCTGGACACCGCCGTAACCTTTACGCTACCCAGGAAATGCTAGCCAGCTAGGCCCACCAGGTGAAGGGAGCACGACGCGCGCCGCTCCTTAACACTCAGCTAGGCGCTCCTCTAGTTGGTCTTCCAGGTTCGTCGGACTTCTCACCGCGTTCTCATAACATTGCTCCGCCCCTTGTTATTTACTTATGTGGTCTTCGAACGTAACTCATCGTGTCATGTACGAATTAAGAGATATTCAGCAGAGATAGGCGGACGAGGTAAAAAATTAAGGAGATGGGATCTCTATAAATTAAAAGAACCAGAGATTGTTGAGACGTTCAGAGGCAGCTTTAGGCTACGACTGGCTGAAACAGAAGAAAAGAGTATAAGGCTACTGGGAAGCTTTGAATATTTGATATAGTGAAAGCAGGGGAGGATCAGATAAGTAAAAGGAATTGTTGCTTAACACGAGAAATATGGAATTTGATTGAGAAAAGAAAAAAATGAAGCCGCTGACAGACGACTGAATTATTACATTGGCAGTAAATGCAAAATGGCTAAGCAGGAATGGCTAGGTGACAAACCAAAGGCTTTAGAAGCTTGCATAACTGCGGGAAAGGTAGATGCTGCACATAGAAAACTAAAGAGACCTTTGGGGGACAGAGAAGTAGCTGTATGAATACCAAGAGCTCAGATGGTAAGGCAGTACCAAGCAAAGAAGGGAAAGTTGGAAGCTATACATACGAAAGGTCTACACAAAACAAATGATCTTATAGAAGGCGAAGTAGATGGGAGATATGATACCACAGTTCTAAAAGTAAAAGGACATGAAATGGAAGCAGTGGTTGAGAAGGGAGTGAAGACAGTATTGTAACCTACCCCTGATATTAATCATTATGTACATTGACTGAACACTAAAGTGAACCAAGAAGAAATTTGGGAAGGGGATTAAAGTTCTGGTAGAAGAAATTAAAGCTTTGGGAATTGCCGATAACATTGTAGTTCTGTCCGAAGCAGTTAAACTTTATTGATATTGCCTTGAAAAGAAGTAATAAGATGAATGTTTACAAACTTAAAATAAGGGTATGGAAAGTAGCCGAATTAATCGAGACGATGTTGAGGGAATTAGACTAGTAAATGTGACACTGAAACAAGTCGAAGAGTTTTGCTTTTTGATGATGGTCGAAGAAGAAAGGATAAAAAATGCAGAGTGGCAATAGCAAAAACAGTATTTCTGGAAAAGAGGGATTTGATAAAATCTAACATAAATGTATGTTTTAGAAAACGTAGCCTTGTACAGAAATGAAACATGGACGATAAGCAGTGCAGACAATAAGGTAGGAGAAGCTTTGAAAATGTAGTGCTTTGGAAGAATGGAGAACATTAAATGTAACTAATGAGGAGGTGCTGAATCGTACTGGGGAAAAGAGATACCTGGCTAAACTTGAGTAAAAAATGGGGTCAGTTGATAGGACACATTCTAAGGCGTCAAGAGATCGTCAACTTGGTAATCGAAGAAATGTGGGGGGTAAAAATTTTAGAGGGAGACCAAGGCATGAATGTAGTAAGCAGGTTCAAACGTATGTAGGCTGTAGTTGTTATTCGGAGAAGAAGAGTCTCGCACAGAAGAGACTGCCGCGGAGAGATGCAGAAACCATTCTTCGGACTGAACACCTCAACAGGACCAGGCCGTTCGAGAAAACTCTAAGATATTATAATACTGTGGACTGCAGGTGGAACATGCCTGATGGCTAATGGTTGAAACTGCAAAAGAGTCTTGCAGAAGTAGGCAAATTATGCCATCTTGGAAATAGAGTAGATAAAGAAAGAAAGCACAAGAAAGACCTAAGAGCAAGAAATGCGTATGGTAAATGAATCTTCACATATTATTTCCGATCTCCACTTCTTGGAATCATGAAAATATTAACTATTAATTTTTTAATACCTTTGTGGAGGACCTCGCATCCATTGTTGTTCATCGTCGATTGCCATGCAGATAATTTTTATAATTCGAATTGATCTTCTGTCAAGTTTACTAGAAGGTAAAAACACAATCATCTGCAAACGGTCTAAGAGGTCTACCAAACTGTCTCCTAGATCCTTTATAAAAATTAAAAACAGCAGATGGCATGTACATCTTTCTACTCCGTTTCTAATGACATCGATGTTGAGGAGATGTTAAGTCCCAAACTAATATCGCTTTTCTAATAATCTGACATGTCACTTTCGACTATTTCACAAATTTTGTGTATATTTCTCGCCATTAATACTCAGCAGAAGACTGTACACAACAAAGCAGAGACTACTTCGTACCAATATTAAAGACTTACCGTTACTTAAAATTCGATTCTATTTTTGGCAAAATTCATTTAGATAATTTTATATACTTTTTAAAAGCCTCGTCTTGTGTGTGGTTTCTGTTACACTTGCACCACACTATCCCAGAAGCCTCTGTAATAATTGGAGTCTTCCATTCGCCTTCCGTGCTACTGTTTCGAGTTGCTACCTAGTATGAACCCCAGACATTTGAATTATGAGTCTGGCTTCAAAAGTGTATCACTAATCATCTACTAGATACAGTCAAGTTCTTTGTTTTTGTTGTAGGCTATATCTTGGACTTATCAACATTTAAAGACAGCTACCATTTCGTGCACCAACTTGAAATACTGTCTTAAGTCACTGTGCATTTTCTTTCCTGCAGACAATATCAACGCTAGCGAACAATCCTATGGTGCTCCATATCCTATCTAATAAATCGTTTACGTGTATTCATAATAACGGATGTCTTATTACGCCTCTTTGGGGCACATCCGATGCTATTTCCTTTTTTATTGGACATTCACCGCTCAGAATGACTCCAAGGTTTTGTCAGTCACACATTTTTCAAGCCAGTCGTATATTTGGAAAGATACTCTGTCCTGGTGATATGCCGCTCATCAGTCGAAATTGTGATTAAGTATGGAACGCTTTCAGTAGACGGAATGTACTTTCTCATTTGCATCTACTATTTGCAAGACATAGTCTGCGAAGAGAAAGAGGTGTGTTTCAACGAGTTATTTTTTCCTGTATCCATGCTGCGAGAAGCTTCTTATCGCTCCAAGAATGTTGTTACGTTCGATGTTAGAAGCAGCTCTAGGATACTGGAACAGACGGATCTTAGTGGTGCAGCTACTGTGCATTACAAGAGTACATCACTTTCTACAACTATGTACATGTCAAATCACACGATCTCGTAACACAATTTGTAGTAAGCAAGTGTCTGAAGAATTGTTCGTGCACCGTTTACTTAGTACGTAACGTATATGAGTAAAATACGTATTGTGTACTTTGATATTTCTGTTCACAAGTGCGATGAACTCCAAGCGTAGCGTATGTAACGAGTTTAAACTTAGAAAAGCGACTACGATAATTTTGTTGGGATTTAAAACTGAAAATAAAACCCCGTTTTATTTTTAACTCCGCTGCTTCATTGCAGTGAGATAACGTGTTGGGCCATAAACAACGCTTTAAAAAGGACGTAGATAAATTTTTAGTACCCCCGCAGATAAATTCTTTATGGAAATTTATCGCTGTGGAAAAAGTTGTGATGGTGGCGCAAACATAACTTTACAAAATGTTAAACTGTTTGGTGAAACATCTATATGAAAAAGAGAGAGAGAGAGAGAGAGAGAGAGTTAGCTGTCATCTTCACTGTTGGAAAATGCTAGAGTAAATCCTACTGTCGAAGTTCCTCGGAAATTTATTTATTATTGCACAGCATTACATTATCACTTTTTAAACTAATTTCGTGTTTATTGAGTGGTTCTATGGCTCAGTCGTAACCTGCCAGACTATGGATCCAAAGGTCTCGAAATTCGATCCCCGGTCACACCTAAAGTACTTATCTCTTACTAATCAGTTCTTTAACACCTGGTAATATTTCTAATGTGAAAAATGCCGGGTTGCACCCTGACCCAGAGTACACGCTTAAGTTTGTTTCCTGGAAAAATTTTGGAAATATGTGGTAAGTTTCTATGGATCCAAACTACACTACTGGGCATTAAAATTGCTACACCACGAAGATGCCGTGCTACAGACGCGAAATTTAACTGACAGGAAGAAGATGCTGTGATATGCAAATGATTAGCTTTTCAGAGCATTCAAACAAGGTTGGCGCCGGTGGCGACACCTACAACGTGCTACAACCGATTTCTCATACACAAACAGCAGTTGACCGGCGTTGCCTGGTGAAACGTTGTTGTGATGCCTCGTGTAAGGAGGAGAAATGCGTACCATCACGTTTCCGACTTTGACAAAGGTCGGATTGTAGCCTATCGCGATTGCGGTTTATCGTATCGCGACATTGCTGCTCGCGTTGGTCGAGATCCAATGACTGTTAGCAAAATATGGGATCGGTGGCTTCAGGAGGGTAATACGGAACTGCCTCGTATCACTAGCAGTCGAGATGACAGGCATCTTATCCGCATGGCTGTAACGGATCGTGCAGCCAAGTTTCGATCCCTGAGTCAACAGATGGGTACATTTGCAAGACAACAACCATCTGCACGAACAGTTCGACGACGTTTGCAGCAGCATGGACTATCAGCTCGGAGACCATTGCTACGGTTACCCTTGACGCTGCATCACAGACAGGAGCGCCTGCGATGGTGTACTCAACGACGAACCTTGGTGCATGAATGGCAAAACGTCATTTTTTCGAATGAATCCAGGTTCTGTTTACAGCATCATGATGGTCGCATCCGTGTTTGGCGACATCGCGGTGAACGCACATTGGAAGCGTGTATTGGTCATCGCCATACTAGCGTATCACCCGGCGTGATGGTATTGGGTGTCATTGGTTACACGTCTCGGTCACCTCTTGTTCACATTGACGGCACTTTGAACAGTGGACGTTACATTTTAGATGTGTTACGACCCGTGGCTCTACCCTTAATTCGATCCCTCGAACCCCTACATTTCAGCAGGATAATGCACGACCGCATGTTGCAGGTCCTGTACGGGCCTTTCTGGATACAGAAAATGTTCGACTGCTGCCCTGGCCAGCACATTCTCCAGGTCTCTCACCAATTGAAAACGGCTGGTCAATGGTGGTCGAACAACTGGCTCGTCACAGTACGCCAGTCACTACTGTTGATGAACTGTGGTATTGTGTTGAAGCTGCATGGGCAGCTGTACCTGTACACTCCATCCAAGCTCTGTTTGACTCAATGTCCAGGCGTATCAAGGCCGTTATTACAGCCAGAGGTGGTTGTTCTGGGTTCTGATTTCTCAGGATCTATAGACCCAAATTTCGTGAAAATGTAATCACATGTCAGTGCTAGTATAATATATTTGTCCAATGAATACCCGTTTATCATCTGCATTTCTTCTTGGTGCAGCAATTTTAATGGCCAGTAATAAGTAACTTACGCTAAGGACAAAACACACATACATACACACACACACACACACACACACACACACACACACACACACACACACACGCCCGAGGGAGGACTCGAACCTCCGACGGGAGTAGCCGCGCGAACCGTGGCAAGGCGCCCAGACAGCGTGGCTAAGTTTCCTGTTAATTGGCTCTGTGAGTCAGTTCAGACGTTGGTGCAAGGTAATTCCATACCACCTCCAATAGGACCATACCTAGTGTGTGGCGGTGAATTAACCATAGGGTTGATGACAGCTAAACCTCTTTTTTTTTGCCTTCGCGGTTCTACAATAAATTATAGAAATACGTCTCCTAGTACGAGAGAACTCATTTGTTTAATAATTCAAAAGGCAATATATGTATGAAAAAGTTTCAAAAAACACCATTTTCGATGTAGTCGCCTTCGTTATCAGTGTATTTTGTGAGCCGAGAGATGAGCTTTCCCTTATCGTTGTCAAAAAAAGGCTCCTGCCACCTATCTGTCCTATCATTCGATCTTACCGTTGGTAGAAAACCTTTTCCCAGCCATGAACAACTTCAGACACATGAAAAACTTAAAATCTGAAGGTGCCGGACCAGGGCAATAAGCGGTGCGGTTGAAGATTTTCCAACCGAATGAATCCAGGAATTGCTTTACAGCGTTGGCTGTGTGAGGTTGCGCATTGTCATGCTAAAAGCACACTTCTTTAGTTAACTTCACCTTCTTTCGTTGTGTATCGCACCCTGTAGGTTTTTTATAAGGGTTTCGTAGAATCTCACAGATTTAAATTGTTTCCCCCGGGGCAAAAAAATTCCTAAAGAGAATCTCTTTACGGTCCCAAAAGGAAAAGGCCATGACTTCGAGGATCGAATCAACTGTTTTGATTTTTTTTTCCACTGATGTTCAGGTGGGATGTTGCCACTGCATTGACTGTCTCTTCGTCTCAGGGTTGTAGCGGACCACTACGTTTCGTCGCCAGCCACAACACAGTCAAGGAATTATTCACTCTTAAGTTTCTAAGTGCTCAGGAAATTCCCGTGAAGACGCGATTGTGTTGATTTTGTGCTCATTTGTGGCTGTTTTCGTACCCCTCTGGCACACAATTTCCAAAAACGAGTGTTTCAGTAATGGTTTCAAGCAGACGAGATCTGGAGATTCCAGGAAACATTGCGTTCTTCTCGTCCAAAGACAACCGACAGTCACCGTGAATCATTTGTTTGGATCTTGCTCAATATCTCATCAGTCGCCATTGAAGGACTCCCATTCCTTTCTTCATTATAAAAATGCATTCTGCTAGCTTGTGCATATTAGCGCGATTTATCACACTATCCTCATAAACAATTTTGGTTTCGTTAAAAATATGGAACGGTGGCTTTTCCTTTACAAGAAGAAACCTGATTACGCTCCTCTCTTCGCACTTGGTGACATTAGGAACAGAGTCGCTCATTTCAACACGTGACTCCAACGAGAGGTTTCAGCCAACTGAGAGAAATGGACGTGCTTTCTACTGCCAGTACTTTGGCCGTGAACGTAATGCTGTCAACTTTGTCGAAAACATTCCCTTTTAGAGTCAGAGGTTCAGTGACTTTCTGGACATGCCTCCGAGGCTCCAAGCAAAGAATTTCAGGAAAGCACAAACTAGCTTGAATTTTCGTGGTACTCGTCGTTCCGTTATAAGACCTGATCTTCAGCCACGACCGCATACTAAATGAGAAAGGCTGGCCAAGACAGGAAGCATCTGACAAATAATTCCTAATACGGCGAATTTTGTAATCCAGTTAATTAATTATTTTGTGTGTGTGACAATACGGAACTGATGTGCGACTATAAGAAAGCAACAGAATCAAGGTAAGCCGTTACTGACAAACCGCAAAGATGAAGTAGTCAGCTACGAAATGGATGTCATTACCAATAATGTCAATATGATGCATATATTTATGGTATAGGTTTAAACAACCGAACTGTCTTTCCAACATAGTGTAAAGCGCTTTGCAACCATTAAAAACGAGACTCTTGAATTTTGATTGATAATTGTTTAAAAGGAGCAGAAATAAAGAAAGAATCACCTAAATGTAAAGTTGATTCTTGAGAGATAAGTCGAAAGTAAGCAGTTCAAAGACTCTGGACTCTAACCGGGGGAAGGGGGGGGTTCGAGGTTCAAACCTCATCCGACCACCCTCGCGTAAGTTTCTTGTAGATTGTTAATCATTACTGTCTAAGGCCACATTCCTTGTTTCTCAAAGGTCATGCGTAATTGCTTTTCCAAAAGGAAGCCAGTGACAAATCCTACGTCATCTCATTACATTCAAATGAAACAGTTACTTATTTCATGTAAGCTTCCCTACATTTAGCCCCTATTACCTAAACAAGATTTTATATCAGAGATTTAAGGTTTGAAAATTTCACCGTATGACAAAATTTTCTCACAAAAGGTTTTCATCCGGGGTCCCATCGTCGCTGCCCATGTCACAAAAGTGCAGCTTCGCTGCCCCAGGGTCGTTTCCAAGCTACTCAGTATAGTGGTACAAGTTGTTATAAACATGTCTCACTTTCCTTTTCTAGACCGATAAAAGATGTGCGTGCGAAAAACGTAACTTTAACTGGTAGTAACGTAAAGAGCATCTACTGTGCTCGGGTGTGACATAATTTATGTGCAGATATGAGAAAGAGAAATGCAGGCACAGCGCAAAAAACGAGACGAAAGTGTAATTTGGACTGGCCAGTGAAGGGTCACTTGAACTTTGCTGTCGTGCTTTGGGGTGCTGTGAACTCCAAGGGAAAAAGGGCCTGACGACAGTGGTCGAGCACTGAAGAAAAATGAATGTTGTTGGCTTGGCTCTGAGTACTATGGGACTCAACTGCTGAGGTCATTAGTCCCCTAGAACTTAGAACTAGTTAAACCTAACTAACCTAAGGACATCACAAACATCCATGCCCGAGGCAGGATTCGAACCTGCGACCGTAGCGGTCTTGCGGTTCCAGACTGCAGCGCCTTTAACCGCACGGCCACTTCGGCCGGCATGAATGTTGTTATATAGATTCTATGCTATGCTATCTCGACTAAGTACGAATTTATGGTTTTGATCAAGCAAGCATTGAAGCATCACGTATGAACATGTTGTCTGAAAAGCTTTGTTAATTACCAGTTGTTGAAAGTTGAGAACTTACTTGAATATAGAAGAATTACGGAAAGTGTATTTTGTGATTTCTTCGTTAGTTGTTTAAATGTAGAAACTCTCTCATAGCCCTCGGCCCTCTGCAGTCGGAAAAGAAGTCAGCAGTCAAATACGTGGCGCTGTATAGCAGGACCACAGCATCAAGAGAAAACAAGGAGGAGACTGGGAAATTCGGAGAACAAGGTAATTGTTATTACAGGAAACGAGTAAAGACTTGGCATATCTTATTATATCGATCACTTAATATCAGCCCACAACAAGAAAAATACCTCATCAGGCGGTGGCCATCTGGCGAGATAACTTTACTTTAAATCTATTCCACGCTCTGTTTCGCGCGATAGCAGCTTCCACAACCATGGTCCACAGTAATTGCTGTCTTACGATGTTCTGGCCTTTCTGGTCAAAGTTAATATGATAAAAGGGAGGAATGAAATGCAAAGTTCAATTGTACCCACAGTTTCTGTTTGCGGTGTTTTCTTTTTGTGCCGAACGACCAATCAAATAGATGGTCGGTGCAGAAACGCAATGCACAGTACGAAACAGGCTGTCTCCTGCAGTGGACCGTTCAGATGAGATTGCAGGTACACGGCCGTTTAATCCTCACAAAGCTTCAGGAACTTTTGTGGAAAAGAGGGGCCCTCGATATGAGCCGGCAACGGCCGCGGAGCCTTATACCTCGTTATTAATGCGTCCGCTCCGGGGAAAAGGCAAACATCCGCTCTCAAAGCGCAACATTAAAAATACAGGGCGCCATCTGAGATGGAACGAAATGAATTTCATTGCCGTATCTCCTCTGTGCGCGAAGCGCAGAACTGGGGTGTGTTTAATAATGCCGCTTCAGGTTTCACTAAGGGCGACGAGGTTTTCTAGCATGTTTACGATATGAAAAGTATGCCTCGAAAATGAAATTTCTCGTCTATTGCCCACTCTCTGTAGTCCGAACGTAGCCTGTTAATTTTCAGGCTTGTGTTATTAATGTGAAAAGTCTCAAGAACACTACAGTAACGATTTTCAACCAATAAATTTGTAAGGTATCAAATGATGATCTTTCCCATCAAAAGTAAATACCCCGCGACTTTCAGCGAACGTTTTCATGCTCCATTTTAACATTCTGTTCTGCCTTCGCGTGCAAGAAAGCACGCTTATCTGTAAACCAGTTGGAGCGTTGGTCGAATTCAGGGCTCCTACACATCTGCTCCAGCCCTCAACCATTTGCTTTGACCGAGCGAGGTGGCGCAGCGGTTAGCACACTGGACTCGCATTCTGGAGGACGACGGTTCAATCCCGCGTCCGGCCATCCTGATTTGGGTTTTCCGTGATTTCCTTAAATCGCTCCAGGCAAATGCCGGAAAGGTTCCTTTGAAAGGGCACGGCTGACTTCCTTCCCCGTCCTTCCTTAATCTGGTGAGACCGATGACCTCACTGTTTGGTCTGCTCCCCCAAACAACCTAAACCCAACCATTTTGCTTTGTACAATTTTTTCTTGCTTCTCTATTTCAGTTGTAACTGCCAAAGGAAAACCGAGTACCAGAAAATGTGATGCACCAACCACGGTGCGTTAAAGCCTTTGTTTGCCTATAACAAGTTCTAAGTTCTAGGGGACTGATGACCTCAGGAGTGATCAGAGCCATTTGAAGCATTTGATTATAAAACTAAGTTAAACATTATCATGACAGGCCAAGTAACTATTATTGAACGCTGGCCTACACTTCAAAGTGACTCAGATACGTGACACTATTTTTGAACATATTCACCAAGTCTCTGTAAACGACAACCGGAACGTTCTACCAATCACTCAATTCCTCTACGATAGGAATCGTTGGTACGAAGCCATTCTAGAACTTCTGTGAGAGTGTCTTCATCGTTCAAAAAATCTCTTTCCTCCCAGACGTTCGTTCAACTAGCCTGCAAGACGAAAATCGCACGATACATGATCTAGACTTCACGATCAGTATCATCCACATCTGTGCGGTCTTGGTCAAAATGTTGGCACCATTTCACTACAGCTGCACGCGGCGTTACAACTGGTCCACTTACTACCAAAATCTGTTTGAAATTCAGACGTTTTGCCCTCAGTACTCGTACTGTCTCGCGTACTTCGACTTTGGAGTACGTTTTCAGTTGCTCCGCCATTTCAGTCACTCACTGTGATGCACCTGTCTTCGGGACACCAGCAGAAATGTGCATGCAGGAACCCGTCAACATGTAATCTCTTCTGACAATGCTCTCCTCTTGTTGCGCAATGGTCTTAACGTGGGACAGCACGTGTAACTTACTTTCTGCACCCCCCGACGATATCACTTCCTTTTGAGTCCTTATCGGCAGCCATTCCGAGCTCACGTTAGTTCCGAATGGAACACCTTGCGGCAAGCAGTACTGCTGGATGGCGTTATCGTAGTATTCCAGTACGGATATTGTGGAAGTACCCCTAAACTTACATCAGTGAATATTTTGTGAATAGCCTAGGAAGTGCGAACAAATCTTCCTTTTTTTCTTTCTTCCACCTGTTTTAATTCCACCCACCATATTTATATATTGTGCACTAAACTTTTCATCTCTACGTTGGGTAGCCAATGCACATACTTTGATATGTGTCAAGTCGCACAAATCTGTACCCGTCCACTATTTATCCAGTTACTCAGACGCGTCAGCACATGTCTCTCAAATACGTTCATTTTGCCGTTGCAGGTTTCGAAAAAATCTTGTTTCTTTTCTTGTTCTTTCCATTATAACTTCACTTTTTTACTCCTAAACTTTAATGTCTTTCTCTTGCATCATCTTTGAATAGTTTCCAAATCCTCCTTCCACGTTTTAGTTCCATACGTCCCGTTTCAGCAGCTTCTTCCTCTGTTCCATATCAGGGTTTGCTATTAGTGGAACTCTTTTGTCAAAGAGAGCTATCTTCGCCTGTATCAGTCTGTTAATAGCATCAACACTTGTTGTATCTTGCTTTCCTTCAGAACGAAATTCCTTCATATCTCGTACACTCTCTTCACTTTTGATGCTGAGCAAGTCATTAGTCCCCTTTCTAGCATTCTTCTTTGCCTATAACTTAAATTCTGAGCCAATTAGCCGTTCTCTTCATTCAACAAAAAAAAAAAAAAAAAAGGTTCAAATAAGTGTGAAATCTTATGGGACTTAACTGCTAAGATCATCAGTCCCTAAGCTTACACACTTCTTAACGTAATTTATCCTAAGGACAGACACACACACCCATGCCCTAGGGAGGACTCGAACCTCTGCCGGGACCAGCCGCACAGTCCATGACTGCAGCGCCTTAGACCGCTCGACTAATCCCGCGCGGTTCTTCATTCAACAGCTTGTCTATAAAACTTAATTACTTCGGCTGTAAGGGTTATATCCAAACCGTACCATCTATATTTATTTCACTTTTCTTCAATTCTGTTTCAGTTCCATCAGTGCATTTGCAACATGCAAGTAAACAAACAGTGGCGATACACTTCAACCATGTCTTATCAGGATCTTAATGCTATCTTGACCTCCTTGATTTTCCATTTTGTTTACCCCAACTTGATTTTGCAGCTTCTGTAGATCATTCAACTGACTAAATGTGACCTTTTCTAAGGATTCTGAACCTCATGTATGCTTTTTCTGGGTCCATAAATGTTATGAAAGTTTCCTAGTCTATCAGTAACCTTCAATATTACAACTGCGACGTCAAAATATTTACAATTGTACCTTTACTTTGTCTCTCAGTTGAACTAGTTTTCTCTCAATAATCTTTCAATTTCTCTTTCTATTCTTCTGCACATCTTATAATTGATTATGTACAGGAAGGACACATGGCTCAAACTTCAATACACTGGATATGTATGACCTCGGATCTACTTATATAACATAACGACAATCATTTTACTCGAAATTCTATGTTATGTTTCACGTGTTTTGGATATCATACTAAATAACTTACTTTCTATATTTTCCACTGTTTGAGTAATCCTGAAGGCAGTTCGTTGAGTACAACTGACGTATTAGACCTCAAATCGTATCTGTATTATTGCATACATCATCTCTTCCCTTTCATACTACTTCTCCTGTGTCCCCCTCTCCCCTTGCAGTCTATCTGCTCTTTCTTCCACACTCAATATGCAAAACCTTCACTTTCACTAAATTATTTTTAATTTTCTGTTGGATATTCTCAATTCTCACGACAATCGTTTCATTCTCACCTCAAATTCCAAGCATAATGGATTTCATGAGGTCTGAATGAGAGGTGTTGCTCAAAGTTCACCTTAGTGAACAGTTTGTAGCGCCCTTATTTTGACACACTTCGTAGCTGTCTTTACTCAACGTCCAACACCCGTCGTTACTTTTTTTGTGGTCAACATGTCTTAAACGAGTCTAGAACTCTGCGGTGTGCCGTGAACTACAACAAAACCGCTCAATCAAGAAGACAGCCGTGTACACACACAATAACGTAACAAAACGACTGACGAAAATTTCCGTAGATATTCAGGATTTTGGGATTGAAAGTTTTGTAACAGGTAAACAGAGAGCGAAATGTCAACAGAAACAGCTAAACAACTATTTTAACACACACTGCCAATGATGGACGATTTTGAAACTATGGAGGCGAAAAATATAAAAGCAGTAATGCAATCAGTGAAACAAAAATTAGTCACTTACTTCTGAAGTAGAAGATTGATTAATCTTATTACACACATTTAACTTTTACATGCAACAAATAAATTTTAATACAGGGATATTAAAAAAGAAGGAACAGATTTCAAACATTTAACCGTCCAAACTAAAAAAAAAGACAGAAACACAATGCTAACGTTCCTCGAAAGAGGAAAGTTCAAATTGTTATGCATTCAATGTGAGCACCATGTGTTTCACGACAGATATCAAAACGGTGGCTCATTTCTTGCCACACACGAAGCAGCTGGTCTCTCGTTGTTGAATTCACAGCTTCAACAGTGCGACGTCGCAGACCTTCAAAAGTGTCAGGCACAGAGGGGATAAAAACGAGGTATTTTACGTAACTCCACGTATAAAAGTCATAAGGTGTGAAGTCTGGAGACCTGGGAGGAGCAGATGATGAACTTCATAGCCAGTGGCTTCCCAGGTCTCCAGACCTCACACCTTGTGACTTTTATATGTGGAGTTACGTAAAATATCGCGTTTTCATTTCTCCCCCACCCCCCACCATGCCTGACACTTAAATCTGCGACGTCCCATTATTGAAGCTGTGAATTCAACGAGAGACAGCTGCTTCTTGTGTGGCAGGAAATGAGCCACCGTTTTGATATCTGTCGTGTAACACATGGTGCTCACATTCAATGCATAACAATTTGAACTTTTCTCTTTCCAGGAACGTTGGAATTGTGTTTCTAATTTTTTTTAGTTTGGAAGAATAAATGTTTGAAATCTGTTCCCTCTTTTTGAATAGCCCTGTATTATATCAACATGGGGATTTATATCTGCGAAAGCAGTTTGTATCTAGACTGCTCGAATTTACTCTGAAGATAAAGAGCTACCTAAACTTTTCTGTTAGAAGGATCTCCCGCATCCCCTGCTACGTGAAATGAAATCAGCCTGCTTCAGCTCTCAGTAGGAGTAATCACTGACAGATTTACATTTATGGTGCAGATGGTTACCAGAAAAAAATTACGAAGGCGTTGCTTACAAAAAATGAATGGAATTACAGCTGGGAACTTGTGAGCGAAAACGAAAACTGCGTGGAAACGGAATTAATCTACTTCGCACTGAAAAAGGCAAAAGAGACGCACTCGAAAAGCTCGAAGTTTTTGAATACCCAATCGGTATTCTTCGCTCACTTCTGTTCCTTTTCACAGTTCGCTGCGGAAGCTCGATTGGAGGACTTCTATAGAGCGCCCCGCTGCCTGTCTTATCAACGACATCCAGACGAGAGTGGGCCGAAGGACTTCACAGCGGTTTCACGGTGGCTAGAGATTTATATGGTAATCACTTCAGAGATCAAACCCGCAGAGAATAATGAAAATGTCTGACTGGATTGGCACGGACATCACTTCGCCAGTGAACTAAGAACTCTTTTTCTGCTCGACGAATGAACTTCATATCTAATGCGATCTCAAACGTTTTCTTTTCTTGTTTGTTTTTTTTTTCAACATATATGCAATTATCAATGAAGATTTAAGTTCATATTCAATACTGGAACTGACAGTTTTTGTAGTGTTCTAAGGATTTGGAGATATTTCTAGAAGTTTCGTTAATGAGACATAAATCTTCGTTAAATGTTCGTTAAATGTCAATGGAACAGACAATAAAATTTTATTGATAACGCTGTGGTCATCTACTTACATGTGGAAACCAGCGAGAAATCCCTTTCAGACTGGCTTACAAGTTCTCACGGCGTCTCCTTGGTATCACAGGTATGCCTAAATATGCCTAGTTAGTATGCACGTATATACGCGTCACGTAAGAATTATTCCCTTATTCTCCCACTTTGAGGTGACAGTATCAGTCTAAGCAGTCTATTATCGTATCGTCCTTCGATTTATTAGAATGGTTTCCTTCCCAGCGGTGACGTAGGTTCAAATCAGTCATATTACCAATTTTATTTATGAACTGAACTGGTAAATAAATGATAAAAATAGCAACCGTTTGCTCAATCACGCTGCGTACGGCTTTTTTCGGGAAAAAATATATTTTAAGCAAGTTATTAGTTCCGAAATGAATTGTGGATCTCAATATTTGGAGTCCGTTGGATAGTGGGGAAAACGAAGTCAACATGTTTGTGGGTAGTTAGTGTTTCATTTCATAAACGATATGACGTACATTGTACTTATAAGCGATACACCAAAGCTATAAAAGGTAGTAAATGTATTCAAATTTAGCCGGCAATGAAAGAGTCGAAAACTATACAGCCTTCGAAGGGTCCTGGTTTATTTTTCCATTGTTGACCTCCTACGCAACTCGTTTATGAACTGTTTAGTAACATGAAACGTGTTTCCCGGGGTCTCTGATAAGAGCGAGATGGGACAGGGAATTCGTGTTCTACACGAGCTAGAAGTAAATGCCGTGACAGACGCTTAAAAATGCTATGACCGATTTCTTCTCCCATTTATGTCCATTTTGACCTAGTGCTTTTTTTATAATGACCTCAACATCAATGGGATAGCGAACTCTTTAGAGAAGTTGCCTGGCATGACTGAGGTCTTTTTTCTTTATTTCCATTTTTTTAAGATTTCGACTCAAGGGTTCTTGCACTCAACTACATACAGCATTTGGTACGACTAACACAGCAGTAAAATATGGACGAAATATTTATCACGTGGCAAAGTACAAATGAATATTCAAGTATTTGTTTGCAAGTTGACTAGTTCATAACGAGTTTTAAAAAATTACTTGCGACTAATTACTCAACCGCGAGCTTCTTTTTATAAGAAAAACATATTATTAATCATGTGCAGAATGTTGTAAGAGTCTACATACACGGATGTATGATTAAAATATGCTTATAGTATTGTTCGTAGACATCATAGTTTTACATACAGATGTCTTAACGGTACCAACTTGGGATGTTTATGCTTCTATTGGTCATTGACGTGGTATGTGGGTGGTTAGTTTGTGTGTTGGCCGAGTACGATAGGTTGGAGTAAAAGGTTTTTAAATATGGAGTGAATCTCTTCTGAAATGATTTTAGTATGCAAGTAATTATGAGCATCTGAGTTTACGATAAACTACGAAATATATGAGAATATTCGCAGTCTTGGACAGGTTAGATTCTGTTTATGTGTTAGGCACAGCATATTCCTGTATGATCAGCCATACAGCATTGCTAATTTTATAATTTACGTACAAGGAAAGAGATTGTTTTTCCTGTTCAGGGATGATCTTCCGTTCATTAAGAGATATAACATAGTTAACACAGTTTGTTGTATTCGCTATTTCTGTTACCCGCTTTCTTAAACGTAAGGCATCTTCCAAATAAACTCCTACATATTTAACGTAGGTTAATTCTTACAAAGAAGAAAACAGCAACCAGCCACTATTAATACTGCTATTTATTTAGGTAAATAGCGCTGTTACCGATTTCTAACTGGCAAGTTCATCATCAGACGGCTGTTCACATGATTTTTCAAGATACACTTTACACTATCGTCCGTTTTCGATTTTTATTATTCCACTGTGGCAAAGTATTTTTGGTGTGTTGTCGCCCTACGGTAGAAAACAGTGTTAGAAGCGCCCTATGTGAAAATATCTAACCTCCAAACGATGAAATACAGCGTAAATAAATATGTGAGGTTAAGTGGTTATGGTACTTACGTCGAAAATTCCGCGCGATTTTGTTGCGAAGTTGCAGGATTGTATTTTTCGAATGTTCCAAAATATGTCCATATCCAGCACTTATGTAATTTGTACATCACCATATTGTGCAAAGCACCACACACACACACCAAAAAGAATTTGCCACATGTGAAGTTATCACAAAGATTGCAGATTTACAAATACAACAGTGTCAGAGACGTTCTCTTTCAGAGAATGACTGTTTTTTAAGAATAGCATAACATAATGAAAATTAAAACACAAAGATAAATACAAGGAGCAACATAGAGGTGAGATAAAATGAATAATATGACAGTAACAATTGTATTAACATCTATGGTGCACTGAAATTTTGAATCAAGTATAGTAGCAGTATTTTTTTTTTTTCCAAGGAATCAACGTAGCATTACAAGTATTTATATTACAAAGAATAGCATATTCAGTGAACATTAATTAAAAATAAATTGGGAATATGTGATGGCCAGTTGCATGAATGTTACTTATGTGGTATTGCGTAAATACAGTGCAATAAACAGGTGACAACATATACATGAGATACATGAATAATGTGACAGTAGTAATTTTGTTAAAGTAATATGGCACACCACTTTTATTTTTAAATCAATTTTACAATTGCAGTAATGTGTGATTTGGTGAACCCAGTCCTGGGATATTTTTCTTGAAGAACAGGAGAGTTGTATGTAAATATTGTGCAGCGCGGGATTAGCCGCGCGGTCTTGGGTGCTGCAGTCATGGAATGTACGGCTGGTCCCGGCGGAGGTTCGAGTCCTCCCTCGGGCATGGGTGTGTGTGTTTCTCCTTAGGATAATTTAGGTTAAGTAGTGTGTAAGCTTAGGGACTGATGACCTTAGCAGTTAAGTCCCATAAGATATCACACACATTTGAACATGTTTTTTTTTTTTTTTTTGTAGATATTGTCTTTCCGTCATACAAAAAGTTACTTGGTTTTTTTTTTTTTTTTACTTTTATTTTGACCTGAAATTCTGTGAAACCTATTTGACACACCAGGGTAGCCGAGAGCGCTAACGCGCTGCTTCCTGGACTCGGATTGGCTCGCCGGCCGCGGATCGAATCCGCCCGGCGGATTAACGACGAGGGCCGATGTGCCGGCCAGCCTGGATGTGGTTCTTAGGTGGTTTTCCACATCCCGCTAGGTGAATAACGGGCTGGTCCCCGCGTTCCGCCTCAGTTACACGGCTCGCAGACATCTGCACACATTCGCACTATTCCATGGATTACACTCGACACAGACAGTTGGGGTACACTCAGTCCATCCCGGAGAGGGTACAGGGTCGCGGCAGGAAGAGCATCTGGCCACCCCTTAACCATTAACGTGACAAATCCGATTAACGATGGCTGACCCTGCGTAACTGCAGGACAAGGCTCAAGCGATAGAATAGAATTCTGTGAAACCTATTTAAAAGAATGCTAGGATTTTTTAGGGTTCCCAGCCTATAAAAACAGAATCCTTATGGGATCGCTTTGTTGTCGATCTGTCTGTCGCACTGTTAAGAACCCTTTTTGTCAGGAACAGGATTTGAGCTCAAATCTGTGTTTCGTATCAAGGTCTATGGTCCCTTGGCGGTGTAAAACTTTTAACTTTGTAAATGAATTCAATTAAAAGATACGGCCATTTATGTCGCATTTTGACACTCGAAACTCTCTCATCAATACCCATAGGCTGCTTCTCGTTGACCTAGAATCATGAAATTTAACAAGAAGCAAGGTTTCAGATTATAAGTGAAGAAAGATCTTAAAATTGTCCAATTATATCACACGAAAAAATATTTTCTTGTCATTTTTTATCCATTCTCATCTGCCTCTGTTAATCGGTTAAGACCCCTGTTTCACTGGAACCGATTAACCTATTAAATTCGGATGTATGTCACATATTAAGGTCGATGGTCCCTTTTGCTTTTTACAATATATATATATATATATATATATATATATATATATATATATAGCATTCGACGCTTTCTACTAAATAATTTATATATAATATAAATGATTTAGTAGAAAGCGTCGAATGCTCTTTAAGACTGTTCGCAGATGATGCAGTTGTCTACACAAAAATAGCAACGCCAGAGGATAGTAAGAATTTACAGAACGACTTGCTGAGAATTGATGGTTGGTGCAGGCTCTGGGAGTTGACCCTGAATGTAAATAAATGTAACATATTGCTCATACATAGGAAAAGAAATCCATTGCTGTACAGCTACACTATTAATGACAAACAGCTGGAGACAGCGTCTGCCGTAAAATATCTAGGCGTAACTATCCAGAGCGACCTTAAGTGGCATAACCACATAAAACAAATAGTGGGAAAAGCAGACACCAGTCTCAGATTCATCGGAAGAATCTTAAGGAACTGTAACTCATCCACGAAAGAAGTGGCTTATAAGGGGCTTGTTCACCCGTTTCTTTATTATTGTTCATCTATCTGGGATCCATATCAGGTAGGACTGATAGAGGAGATGGAGAAGACACAACGAAGAGCGGCGCGTTTCGTCGCGGGATCGTTTAGCTGACGAGAGAGCGTTACGAAGATGCTAAACGAACTCCACTGGCAGACGTTACTAGGGAGGCGTTGTGCACCACATAGAGATTTACTATTGAAATTTCGGGACAGCACTTTTCACGAGGAGTCGGACAGCATATTAGTTCCCCCGACACACATCTCGCGTATTCACCGTGAGGAGGAAACTCGAGAAATTAGAGTCAATACAGAGGCTTACCGACAATCATTTTTTCCACGCACTATTCGCGAGTGGAACGGGATTGGAGGGATCAGACAGATAACTAAAGTACCCTCCGCCACACACCATTAGGCGGCTTGCGGAGTATGATGTAGATGTAAAATTCTTTCCACCGTGCTATCGGAAATGCGAGGTCGACCTGGACTCTTACCTTTGCGCAATGAAATGGTTCAAATGGCTCTGAGCACTATGGGACTCAACATCTGTGGTCATAAGTCCCCTAGAACTTAGAACTACTTAAACCTAACTAACCTAAGAACATCACACACATCCATGCCCGAGGCAGGATTCGAACCTGCGACCGTAGCAGTCGCGCGGTTCCTGACTGAGCGCCTAGAACCGCTAGACCACCGCGACCGCCCTTTGCGCAATCACCCTGCCTCTTGAGATCGGCGATACCGACGTCGAATGTTTATGGGTGCAGGCAGATCAATGTCAAAACGCCGACGGAAAGCACGCTGGACCGAAATCAAAACTCACTCTTAGCAAACTGCAGCACACAAAACGTATTCTGTTGAGCGGACGCCATCTTATTTCTGACTGACTGCAAACTGAGAAGACATGTTGACTGATATCTAACGGCGATTTGCTGTAGGTCTAGGCCACGCCCATTCCAACAACACACATTTCCTTCCCGGCACGTCCCATATTTCGTAAGTATTACCGGCTTGTACAGTAAACAATGTCGGTCACCAAAGAAAGGCATGTCGTAGTCGGTTGTAGGCTTATACTCACTCTTTTTGTGTCATTGGCGTCAATTTCGAATTGTTGGTAGCGCAAATATCTGCGTCTGTACTGCGTCAGAAAACAAAATCATTGTGCCTGTTAGTAGTTCAAAATGTTTACTGTACTTTTAATGTCTGACGTCCGTATGTGTCTGTGCGCATTAAAGATGTAACGCTTACTCGGTTTTGAGAAGGACCAAGCTGGAATTAGATCCTAGTGATGTGTAAAAGCTTAAGTTGACTTCAATGTAGAATGATCTGGGTGTATTTCAGATTAAGTAAATCACAAGTTGGGAACTATCCCTGGAAATGTCTGTAGGAGCTCGTGTTTTACGGCTGCCCCAGTTCGCCGGGGCGCTGTTTACGTGGCTGGTAATCTCTGCCATAAGGCACGGTACCGCAGCGCGCTAGTCCGTTATCTGGGCACGACTGAATACTGCGGGGGGCGGCTGATGCCAGATAGGGCACTAGCCGGCGCGGCGCGGCGCTACGCGACCGGCATTTGCACACAAAGCCGCAGCCGCCACAATATCCGGGCTCGGGCTTGCCACGGCGCGCGATGGATGTGTTATTCGACTTGTCTGTACCGTACTTGACTCCCCTAGCTCTCTCGCCCGTAGCCGCCGCTCCACTAAGCGAACCTCTCGTCAGCGAGGAAAGTGACCGTGGCGAACATCCCATCGTGCCTGACGCAACTGTCTATGGTACGGCCTACAACAGCAAATAACAGAGATCGCTCGTTGTTTCTCCCATCCAAGCAGGAATAGGAACTTCGGACGCATCAATCAGAAAGTCGTCCAGGACTCTGTCCTGGGTCTTCATTCATACTGCAGAAATCACGAAGCGATGTACTGCAGTGATACTGGGGGAGGGGGGGCTGTTATAGTGGGGATCAAGCCCCCTCACCCCAAAATAACACTTTAGTAGAAGTGATTATATTGTTGAATACATTAACTTCCATATTTCACATCTAACGTTTGGATAATTAAGTACAAAGGGCGTCCAGTAAGTAACGCAATACTTTGTTTTCCTGAAAGCAGGTTGGTTTTATTCAGGATTTCAGTACATCAGTCCCCACTCTTTTGGCCACAAAACACTATTTTTCCACACAATCTCCGTTCAATGCGACGGCCTTATGCCACCTTACTGGGACAGCTTGTATGGCCCCTTGGCATCACTCTACTGGTCGACGTCGCAGCCTCCCCATCATCCACGTACTGTTTCCTGCGGAGTGCATCCTTCGTTGTACCAAATGGAAGTCTGAAGGTGCGAGATCTGTGTTGTTGAGTGAGTGAGGAAGAACAGTCCAGTGAAGTTTTGTGGACTCCTCTCTGGTGCGCAGACTTGCGTGTCAGCACTGCCAACAGAGACGTCCAGTTGAACAGCGAGGTGTTTGATTGTGATCCATCGATCACGTCGAATGAAACTCCGCACGTTCCAGCATTGCAGGAGCCACAGCAGGAGTTCGACAGCTTTGCGCGACCTTACTGAGATGATGACAGATGCCTCGCCCGACGACTCACCATGCTTTTGTTCACTGCCAGGTCTCCGTAGACACCCTGCAAGCGCCTAAGGATATCTGCGGTGCTCTGGTTTTCCACCAGAAGGAACTCGAAGACAATTTTCTGCTTGGAACGCGCCTCTGCTACAGACGCCATTTTAAAGGCTACGTATAACGCCATCACCTGTTGGAACCTTAAGGAGCTATAGGGGCTAAAGCGGGAACGTTCCACAATGCCACACTACCAATTTCGCAACTTTTCAACCGAAATTTGCTGAGAAAAAAATTGTTGCGTTACATATTGAACGCCCCTCGTAGCATGAAAACTGAGGTATCTCGAAAATTCCAGGGAATTCTAGGAATTACAAACTGTACTAAACGCACGATACTTCCCAGTTGCTTGCGTGAGGGCTAGAAAGGTGGATGGGATTGCAACATGGTCGGTAACATTTCATCGAGGTCAATGCGCCAATTCACAAACTATGACCCGTACGTGCTGCCAACACCTAATACGGCAAGGCAGATGAGTCGAAAAGTAGAAGCAGCAAACCATAGGAAGATGAGTAAGGGAAGACTTAAGGGAAACACCTTCGACCAACGGGATAGGGGAAGAAAGATAGACTTCCCAATCATAGGTGGAAACCTTTTAAAGAAACGGCTTTCTCTTGTGTACACTTTCACATAGCCGTAGTTGGCAGACCAGTGTTCATGATGGGAATCCTTAGTGAAATACTGATAATGGTAGGTCCACATTTCGACTTTATATCGTACCAAACGATAACAGTGCCGAAGTTATAAGAGAGTGTTGCTGCTATGGAAGGTGGTCACAAACAGTTTGAAAAGCTTGTAAGGATGTTGCAGGGTAGGCTATTCTGAGAAAAGAACTCGATGCGTTGCGACGTTTCCAAATTAACTAGCATTGCAGTCAGTAAATAGGCCGTTGCGTGTACAAATTCATGCGGCCCGCCAGACATAGCTAGTGCCAGTTGTTTGCATTACGTAGATGACAGCGCACGAAACTGCTCAGCTTTTGGCTCGGGTTCGATACTTACTACTGTCCCATGTCCAGTTGTTGTATCGCTCTCGTGATCGTTTTTAGAAAACCAATCGAAGCACACATTTGGCAGCTCCGTCTTTTGCTGGCCGCTTGAATATGCGCTAGCAACGACCTGACTAGCTAACTTCAGTGCTAATTAACGCTGAAACGGAGCAGGTTATAGATTTTTTAACAGTTATTTCGCAGCACAGGCTACCCTGAAACAACCTTACAAGCTTTTCAGACTGTTTCTGACCACCCCGTAGTTCTTAAACCATTTGCATGACATAACATTATTCTCAAATTTTCGTAAATGTGCCTTTCAAATTCTGTATTTTTCTCAATTCCAATTTCTTGGACGTTATGATATAGCGATGTACTAAGCACTGATGTATACAAATTTATTATTATTATTGTTGTTGTTACTAATATTTCACCAAAACATTTAATAGTTTGTCAGTGTTTTAAAAATCGGAGGCATTTATTGTATGTTACAACTGAGCGTGTAATTTAGACAACTTTAGGGAGATAGTAACAAACGGTGACCCACCTCTCCACCTCGCCCCCCTCCTCTCTCTCCCCCTCATTCAGAAAGTCCATATGTCATACCGACAGTTATTTCTAACTGAAAACTTCTGGCTTGTTGCAATCAGGGTACACCAATTGTAGCTGTATGTACACCCGATGAAATTCAGCGGCTGCAGCTGGGTATGAAACTCACATCGTACGAATTTTCATTGCTTATCTTCGTGGCGGAAGAGCTGAGGAACGCAACCGCGTTCGAATTGTCAGGATGTCGCCACCGCCCTTGCGGGAAATTTGATTCCTCGGTGGTCGATGGCGGAATATCCTCGACACGCTGCCAGCATCGGAAGAGAGATTGGAGGCGCACGTGGCTACTGCAATATAGCAGCCAAACCGCGCTGGTGTGGAAATACGTTCGTTTTCAGACTGAATTGTTGGGAGAGAACCATTCCTATCCTGTTCACCCGATATACATTCTGTAAAAAATACTGTGAATACTCTAGTGGTTTTTGCTTCGTTTCTAATCTTGAAATACTTTAACCCTCTATTGTATGACCTATTTATTTAAAACATATAGCTGTCGAATCACACATGTGGGGAATGTACAGGGTGATTATAAATAAAGTTAAACATTTAAAACGCTGTAGGAATAACACCACTGGTCAGAATGATGTCAAATCGCAACGGAATAGTATCGGAGAAGGGGGGAAACGTATGGCAGAAGAAAAAAAATTGTGTGAAAATTGATCAATAGATGGCGCTGTAGGAGCCATAATACGTAAATGAAAACACCCGTCAATCACACGACCCACTGAAGTTGGTATAAACGCACCGGGTACGCAGCTTTTCCTCCTTTCGCGTCTGCGACGTTCGCCATGGCTGCCTCAATGCAGGATCGCGCTCTGCTTGAAAATCTGTAATACAAGAAGCTCTGCAGAAGTTCCGGACACTGAAAAAAAGGCGTTGGTCCGATGACTGGTCTGGAGAAATGATTCGGAAATTCGAAAAGACTGGTTCTTTTGGTGTGCAACCTGGTAGAGGGAGGAAAGGAATTGATTCGGCATCAGTGGAAGCAGTGGCCACAGGAATACAGGAGGAGACGAGTGGTGGTGTGGAAACGTGTAGTGCATGGAGAATTGCCCGAACATTGGATATACCCGTCAGCACGGTGCGTAAGACCCTACGAAACATCCTTCTTTGCTATCTACTCAAAATTACCCATGTGCACGAGTTGCTTCCTGTCGACCTGCCAGCAAAAGAGACCTTTGCTTTAGAATTTCTTGCTCGCATAGAAGTGGACAATGATCGGCCGTGGAAGATTTTGTGGACAGACGAAGCCCATTTCCATCTGACAAAGATACGTCAATACACAGAATTGTCGAATATGGGCAACGAAAAATCCACACGCAAATCAACCGGTCACTGTGTAGTGTGGGTTTACGGTATCATTTATCATAGGGTCATATTTTTTCGTAGAGACAGGTGCTTCCGGTCCTGTAACCTATTCCGTCACTGGTAAGCGCTATGACTGTCTTTTGCGCAAGTAGGTTATTCCAACTCTCGAACAGCGTGGATGTGTGGATGGGATCATTTTTATGCAAGATGGCGCACCTCCACACATTGCAAATCCAATTAAGCAGGTGCTAAAGAGACATTTCGGAAATGCTACAGTTATCAGCCGCCACTTCCCTACAGCCTGGGCGTTCCGATCATCTGATCTTAATCCGTGTGACTTCTGGCTGTGGAACTATCTGAAAGATGAAACTTCGTGGCAGATTAAAACTGAGTGCCAGACTGAGACTCGAATTCAGGACCTTTGCCTTTCGCGAGCAAGTGCTCTACCACCTGAGCTACCCAAGCACGACCCACGACCCGTCGTCACATTTCTGAAAGCAACTAACTGAAAGATGTGTTCAGTGTTCCGATTGCAAACTTAGCTGCATTGAAGGCTCGCATTGCGCAACACATTCTGAACATGCCCCAGGAAACACTTACATCAGTTGTGGAACGTGCTGATTCTCGATTTCATCTTGTTGCAGAAAACGGTGGACAGCGTACTGAGCATGTTTTGCGCAAGTCACACGGAAATTAATAATCCGACTTGATTTTGATTGACGCTTTTTATGCGGTTTTTTACCGCATGACCGATGCTATATGACCTTGCCGTGGTGGATGGGGTTCCATAATTAACAGTATCAGACCTGTACACCCATGCACACTGCGTAGTACAGTTCGTTTAACGTCAAGTGTACACCTTACGCATTGTTATATGACTCATTTGTCATCGACCACTATTAAATTATGGTGCTTACAGTGTCATGTATTGCTAATTTCTGTAACTACTTTTTTTCTTCAGCCATACATTATCGCCTTTCTGCGGTAATATTCCGTTGGAATTTGACGCTATTCTGACCAGTGGTGTAATTTCTACAGCGGTTTGAAAGTTTAACTTTGATTATAATCACCCTGTATTTTAAAGTGTTTTTTTAACAAGTTTCAGGCCTCTCATATTTCATGTCGTGCTGTACAGAATCGACGATAATTTATATCACACGTTGTCTAAAAGATCGATGATAAAAATTTTAATAACTTCTGGAACACCTGTTTCGGAAGAGATAATAAAATCGACTACCATTCGTTCACGGTCAGAGGCAACACAACGCTCATAGACTGGGGAAGACAGCGAATCTATTACAATTGTGGTCAAATTAACTGGTGCTGGAGAGACCTGCCGATTTCTATTGCCCCTTTCAATTGCGTCTCAAAATGTATGTGTCCGACAGTGTCATTTAACGCACACGTTACGGAAATCGTCAAAATGTATCCGAAGTAACAAAAAGAAGCTTGGAAACAACGCGCTGTTTTAAACAAACACCTTTAGCAAGCAGACAGTTGTTTAGTATGTTACACAGTAAAGAGACGTATTTAGCACCCGTATCTCATCTAAACGTCCATGAAACTCTCAACAAGTAGTAACAATTACGTTAGCTTATGTTAGTGCATTTTAGCAATAGATTCACAAACTTCCCACGCCTTTACTACACTACTGGCCATTAAAATTGTTACACCAAGAAGAAATGCAGATGATAAACGGGTATTCATTGGACAAATATATTACACAAGAACTGATACGTGATTACATTTTCACGCAATTCGGGTGCTTAATTCCTGAGAAATCGGTACCCAGAACAACCAACTCTGGGCGTAATAACGGCCTTGATACGCCTTGGCATTGAGTCAAACAGAGCTTGGATGGCGTGTACAGGTACAGCTGCCCATGCATCTTCAACGCGATACCACAGTTCATCAAGAGTAGTGACTGGCGTATTGTGACAAGCCAGTTGCTCGGCCACCATTGACCAGACGTTTTCAATTGGTGAGAGATCTGGAGAATGTGATGGGCAGGGCAGCAGTCGAACATTTTCTGTATCCAGAAAGCCCCGTACAGGACATGCAACATGCGGACATGCATTATACTGCTGAAATGTAGGGTTTCGCAGGGATAGAATGAAGGTAGAGCCACAGGTCGTAACACATCTGAAACGTAACGTCCACTGTCCAAAATGCCGTCAATGCGAACAAGAGGTGACCGAGACGTGTAACCAATGGCACACCATACCATCACGCCGGCTGATACGTCAGTATGGCGATGACGAATACACGCTTCCAATGTGCGTTCACCGCGATGTCGCCAAACACGGATGTGACCATCATGATGCTGTAAACAGAACCTGGATTCATCCGAAAAAATGACGTTTCGCCATTCGTGCACCCAGGTTCGTCGTTGAGTACACCATCGCAGGCGCTCCTGTCTGTGATGCAGCGTCAAGGGTAACGGTAGCCATGGTCTCCGAGCTGATAGTCCATGCTGCTGCAAACGGCGTCGAACTGTTCGTGCAGATGGTTGTTGTCTTGCAAAGGTACCCATCTGTTGACTCAGGGATCGAAACTTGGCTGCACGATCCGTTACAGCCATGCGGATAAGATGCCTGTCATCTCGACTGCTAGTGATACGAGGGCGTTGGGATCCAGCACGGCGTTCCGTATTACCCTCCTGAACCCACCGATTGCATATTCTGCTATCAGTCATTTGATCTCGACCAACGCGAGCAGCATTGTCACGATATGGTAAACCGCAATCGCGATAGGCTTCAATTCACCAGGCAACGCCGGTCAACTGCTGTTTGTGTATGAGAAATCGGTTGGAAACTTTACTCATATCAGCACGTTGTAGGTGTCGCTACCAGCGCCAACCTTGTGTGAATGCTCTGAAAAGCTAATCATTTGCGTATCACAGAATCTTCTTCCTGTCGGTTAAATTTCGCGTCTGTAGGACGTCATCTTCGTGGTGTATCAATTTTAATGGCCAGTAGTGTACATTGTATTGAATCGCTTTAACATCATCAGAATCTTTTGTAATAATGTCTGAGTTACCGACACTATTAATGTGCCATGCATCGAACGAGGTAGCACCGTGATAAGGAAATTGGTATCACATTCTGGAGGACGATGGTTAAAATCCGCAACCGGCAATCCTGATACAGGTTTCCGTGATTACCGTAAATCACTCCAGGCAAACGCCAGGATTGTTGCTTTGAAAGGGCACAGCCAATTTCCTTCCCCATCGTTGAATCATTCCGATTTTGGGCTCCGTCTGTAACGACCTCGATGTATACGGAACGTTAAACTTTAATCTTTTATGCGCCAGGATTTTCGAGTCAGGACACCGTGCAGAACACAGGGCACGTGGTACTAGTTCTTGTAGTACTTGTGGAGGGGGGGGGGGGGTCGTGAGTTCAGAATGCTCCATTAGTAATCACAATCCTTATTCTTAGAGACAGAACGGCTGCTGCGGGGACTCGAAGACGTGCGTTGTCCGCCAGGCAACCGTATTTACCTTAGCGTAGCACAGCACGCTCGGCTCGCGGCAGGCGAGAACACCGGGACGGCTGTGTGCTGCCTCAACGAAGAACAGTGGCAAGAAGCCTTGCTCAGGTAACACCGAGGTCAGGCGCCTGGTAAGTTACAGCAGAGGGCGTAGAATAGCAGGCTGTTTCCGCGGACCATCAGGGCTGTGGCTTGTTGGCGCGCTGCCCCGAGCTCCAGACCCTCTTCATGTGCCCAGCGGCCGGCCACTTGAAAGCGGCCCCAGCTGGATGGCGCTAGTTCAAGTCCCGTCAGCGTCAAGTCTAGCAGTAGCTGGTAGACTAGCAGCTATGGTGGTAGTGGCCAGACGTAGGTGAGTCGGGGTGACCCACATCTGGCCGACGGAGTACATCTCGGCGTCGCTAGCGATCGGAGCCAGCATACTCGTATTGCTAGGTCTGGGAGGCGCGTATTTATGGTAGTTGTGACGAGCTGTATTGCGAGCCGGCCCCGCCTCTGGTCACGTAGAGACCGAGACGGCGCAAAGCCAGACCACAGCAGGCGGTAATTCAGCTCTCCACTGCTGCACAATGAGGTCCTGCACTATGCCGCCAGAGTAATATTCCCTGGCAGCGAATTTTCACAGGCAGCTAGCTAGCCACTGATTGTGATGTTTGTTTTTGAGTTATGTTGTCGCAACACTTAAATGTAGATTAATGACACGTCAAAGCTTAATAGAGAGATACAGAGATATGGATTCTAGTATGAAGGTTCATCCTCTCTGTTGGTCCCATTTCGTTGTAAGCAGGGGTCGTGAAAATGGTGTGGAGTCACTTAGGCTCGATTCGTTGAGCCTCCTACAAGACCAAAGAGGTGAGCTCTGCATAAACCAAATCGCAACACATCTGCTACATGGACCTAATCGTCATTTAAAAGTGCAGCTTTAACACTAGCTACTACCTGTTTGAAAAATATCATTCTACATTCACAGTTCTAAAAACTTTGACTGTTATTATTTCAATCAGTGTGGAAAATGTGGACAACATTCCATAATAATTTAAATCAGGAGATGTATTATTTAAAAATATGTTAATTTTTTTCCCTTTTTTCCGGCCTCGCCTGAGAACCATAACTGAGTCGTACCTCTTCATGGCATTGCTGAAACGGAACTGAAATGTTCGGAAGACAATCTAAATCCATGCGCATATGTAATCTGAACATCAGTGGTTCTAAATCTATTGTAAAAATATCGATATCCATTTAGAAAGCATGGTGGAGATCGGCAGAATTTCTCCTGTTTAGACGCTCGTAACACCAAGAGCAGTCATGTGAATGGATCATCAAACTCTGTTGGTATTCTGCAGCAAAGAGTGGGTTAATTTCTTCTTCCATCTACAGTAGTCTCTAATGCAAATTATGATAGCTCTTAGTATTATTACCCATGTTATGAATACAAAGTAAGGCTGAAAAGTCAATTGTTCCATTCACTCAGCAGCCAACACAGAATGAAGCAACGATACACATCCACATATTTCAAGGGTTGCGCTGCCATCGTAATCTGAGTTTAAATCGTCAGTCAGATGACTTTACTGTATGCCTGCTACTTTCCATGATTAAGTTAGTCTGATTGACGATTTAAACAACACGGGAGTCAGATATGAGAGGTTGACTCTTGAAACGTCTAGCTGTTTGTCTTTGCTTGCTACTTGCTGAATAGAGGTAACGATATTACTTGCTGAAACATTTTGTGCTTAGAAGTCTGCTTATATCACATATCAATCGTTGTCCGACCTTCAAGAAGCTCCGCCACAAAGTCTACAAATCTTAACGGATGATTTGCGTCTGCTCTCACGTTATCAGAAATATCGAAATATACCAACGAGCCAGTAAAAACACTTAAGTTCATATAAGTTCATGAACAAACATAATACAGAAAAACTAGCTATACCTAAACATGAAATTATTTCGGTGGTATAATAGTTACAGAAACACACAATATTATTTTTACATTTGTACATCCTGTAAATAGCTTGATTACTAGGAAGCGGTAGTAAATTGCTCTGCTCCTAATTAAAATGACCGTATCGAAAGTTATTTTCGGTCTGCACAGTTCTCTTGAAATACTGAGCTCTCCAACAGCGTTTGCAGGAACGCCGACGTACAAATGAAGCAAATTACTCTTTCCAGTGTCGAAATCGAATTTACGTAAACCACGCTCTGTCTCCCTGTAGTTTGTTCCTTCCTTCCTTTTCTTTTTGTACGCCTGACGTAACGTGATTCCCTTTGTTAATTTGCCATCGCAATTACTCGCTAGCACAACCGCAGGAGCGTTGGCCGTCGGAGTTTGTACCGCAGGTTCAGTAATAACAAACTACTTCACCTCCTACAGAAATACATCCCCTCGCGCACAAGGTAACTGCTGCAGCTAAAAAGCGCGAGATGAAGAGCACACTACGTGTATGTACGTCTGCGGAGCTTGTGTCTGTGTGTGTAGCCTCTCTAATAAACACTTCAAAAAAAATCCTCTTCAGGACGGCGGAACCAGAGGGAAAGAGAGCAAAATAAAAAAAAAGGGAAGTAGGAGGAAACTTGGCGAGTCCTCTCACCGCCAAGCTCGTAAGCTCATTACGTACCACGGACGCCAACTAAAATTCGCTCTCCTATTATGTAGAAAAATTCTTTTCCTTACATATTCACTTACTGGTTAATGAGACACTTGCAGTTTTGTTTTCAAGAATGTGTGCTAACACTGGAGCCGTAGCATTGCACTGAAATACTTTTCGAAAGTATCAAAGAAATGAAATTTCAACATGATGAAGCCCGTTTCCGTATAGTCACCTAATCATACACGTGAACGTATGAGACATTTATGTGACTATCCCCTTTTAGCTCGTTTATTTTTATAAATGTGAATAGTGCTCTGGACTGTGTACGGTTTCTTCTCCGATTGGGCAGCATCCAGGTAAAAGACTGTTCTGATCTGAAGAGTCATCTGGCAGTACCGGCTAAATGAAAAATATTTGTTTTGTGGGTACTTCCTACGCGCTTTTTTGGCGGGACTAACAATGAAATAACCTTAAGTGGTGTATTTTGTTACGTCTCAGTCGTTATTTCAATTCATAGTGAATACACATGACATCGATATATCGATGGTAGGCAACGAAACCCTCGTAATTCCAGAAAGCGGTATGTCCTTTATGCAACAGAGATTTGAAAGTGCATGGATTTCTCTAATCTGCCAGTAAGTAGGCTTCTAGCATAAAGTTACAAATGTAGCAATTTTTCCTTTATCAGTTTATATTATTATTTAAGAAACGGTTTTTTTTCTTCCCCTGCAAACTTTAACAAAATTGATTTACGTCGTTTTCATTGCTTACCATCGATTTACACTAAAGAGCCAAAGAAAGTGGTACACCTGCCTAATATCGTGTAACGCCCCCGCGACCACGCAGAAATGCCGCAATACGACGTGGCATGCTTCCCGCTAATGTCTGTAGTAGTGCTGGAGGGAACTGACACTATGGATCCTGCAGAACTGTCCATAAATCCGTAAGAGTTCTAGGGCGTGGCGATCTCCACTGAACAGCACGTTGCAAGGCATCCCAGATATGCTTAATAGTGTTCATGTCTTGGGAGCTTGGTGGTCAGAAGAAGTGATTTAAGTCAGAACAGTGTTTCTGGAGCCACCCTGTCGCAATTCTGGACGTATAGGGTGTCGCATTGTCATGCTAGAATTGTTCCAGTCCGTTCGAATGCACAATGGACATGAATGGATCTCAGGTGATCAGACAGGATGCTTACGTATGCGTCACCTGTCAGAGTCGTATCTAGACGTATCAGGGGTCCCATATCACACCAACTGCACACGCCGCACACCATTACAGAGCCTCCATCAGCTTGAACAGCCCCTGCTCACATGTAGGGCCCATGGATTCACGAGTCTGTCTCCAAACCCATACACTTCCATCCGCTTGAAACGAGACTCGTCCGACCAGGCAACATGTTTCCAGTCATCAACAGTCCAATATCTGTGTTGACGGCCCAGACGAGGCCTGAAGATTTGTGTCGTGCAGTCATCAAGGATACACGAGTGGGCCTTCGGCTCCGGAAGCCTATACCGATGATGTTTCGTTGAATGGTTTGCACGTTGACACTTGTTGATGGTCCAGCAATGAAATCTGCAGCAATTTGCGGAAGGTTTGCACTTCTGACATGTTGAACGATTCTCTTCCGTATTTGTTGGTGCCATTCTTGCATGATCTTTTTCCGGCTGCAGCGATGTCTGAGATTTGATGTTTTATCATATTCCTGATATTCGCGGTACGCTCGTGAAATGGTCGTACGGGAAAATGCCCACGTCATCGCTACCTCGGAGATATGTCCCATCGCTCGTGTGGCGACTGTAACGCCACGTTTAAACTCACTTAAATCTTGATAATCTGTCATTGCAGCAGCAGTAACTGATCTAACAACTGCGCCAGACACTTGTTGTCTTATATAGGCGTTGTAGACCGCAGCACCGTATTCTGCCTCTTTACATATCTCTGTGTTTGAATACGCATGCCTATACCAGTTTCTTTGGCGCTTGTGTGCATTATCCCCCGTAATCGCGGATAAGAACGTACGTACTCACATTAACCGCAGTATGAAAGGCAGTTTGACGAATAATGATTTTTAAATTGTAATCTTAATCCAGTGCGTGAATCGTGCAATAAATCAGCTTCGACTTTTAGTAAATACCGCCAAATTTGATATTCATAGCCAATACTGCAATGTTTCTTAATAATGGCACAGTCTTGCGTAAATTTTATAGAGCCGTAATGATCTGTTTTCACTTTAAATAAGAACTCTAACCTGTCTCAGCCGACAGTCACAAAAACGCAGAACTAAGATTACAAATTAATCAAAGAAAAGGCAGTAAGAAATGTATTTAATATAACAAAAATGACAGTGATAACATATGATATGTTTGTTAAGACAAGCAGTTGAACGATATAACTTTGATGCAACTTTTTCGATTTATGTTAAACCATAGAGATTCTTTAAACTGTTCTAAGAAAGATAGGAAGAAGATAAACTTTAAGCTATACTGGAAAATGATCGTACATAGTAACACAGATGAAAATTTATTACGTGATGATTTGGGTCATGAAATTTGTACGATCGAAGCGTGGATCCTATTCCGCAAGTATTAAAATTCCTAACTAGTATCCGTAGACTTGAGGAATTCCTCTGAATTTGCACCAGCTTCGCTAAATGTGACAAATGAAGAGACGATTCGTCAGCAATCTACAACTCTATGATTCTAGAAATGTGATGTAACTTATAGCATTTCCCACAAATCTTTCAATGCATTTTCCGTTGGGTATTTCTTAACTTCATAAAATGCTTACAGAAAAACGCAGCTGCGTCAATAACAACGCCATGTACTAGGACGACAGATACTCAAATAACTATTCCTAGGTGTGCGAAAAACTCCCTTCTATAAACTATAAATGACATACCGAGGACCACACTTAGGTTTTAGTATACAATATTTTAAACACAAAATTGTTAAAGAATGTTGTTGTTGTTGTGGTCTTCAGTCCTGAGACTGGTTTGATGCAGCTCTCCATGCTACTCTATCCCGTGCAAGCTTCTTCATCTCCCAGTACCTACTGCAACCTACATCCTTCTGAATCTGCTTAGTGTATTCATCTCGTGGTCTCCCTCTACGATTTTTACCCTCCACGCTGCCCTCCAATAGTAAATTGGTGATCCCTTGATGCCTCAGAATATGTCCTACCAACCGATCCCTTCTTCTGGTCAAGTTGTGCCACAATCTTCTCTTCTCCCCAATCCTATTCAATACCTCCTCATTATTTATGTGATCTACCCATCTAATCTTCAGCATTGATCTGTAGCACCACATTTCGAAAGTTTCTATTCTCTTCCTGTCCGAACTATTTATCATCCATGTTTCACTTCCATACAAGGCCACACTCCATACAAATAATTTCAGAAACGACTTCCTGACACTTAAATCTATACTCGATGTTAACAAATTTCTCTTCTTCAGAAATGCTTTCCTTGCCATTGCCAATCTACATTTTCTATCCTCTCTACTTCGACCATCATCAGTTATTTTGCTCCCCAAATAGCAGAACTCCTTTACTACTTTAAGTGTCTCATTTCCTAATCTAATTCCCTCAGCATTACCCGACATAATTTGACTACATTCCATTATCCTTGTTTTGCTTTTGTTGATGTTCATCTTATATCCTCCTTTCAAGACGCTATCTATTCCATTCAACTGCTCTTCCAAGTCCTTTGCTGTCTCTGACAGAATTACAATGTCATCGGCGAACCTCAAAGTTTTTATTTCTTCAAAAATGGTTCAAATGGCTCTGAGCACTATGGGACTCAACTGCTGAGGTCATTAGTCCCCTAGAACTTAGAACTAGTTAAACCTAACTAACCTAAGGACATCACAAACATCCATGCCCCAGGCAGGATTCGAACCTGCGACCGTAGCGGTCTTGCGGTTCCAGACTGCAGCGCCTTTAACCGCACGGCCACTTCGGCCGGCTTTTATTTCTTCCCCATGGATTTTAATACCTACTCCGAATTTTTCTTTTGTTTCCTTTACTGCTTGCTCAATATACAGATTGAATAACATCGGGGAGAGGCTACAACCCTGTCTTACTCCCTTCCCAACAACTGCTTCCCTTTCGTGTCTCTCGACTCTTATAACTGCCATCTGGTTTCTGTACAAATTATAAATAGCCTTTCGCTCCCTGTATTTTACCCTTGCCACCTTTAGAGTTTGAAAGAGAGTATTTCAGTCAACATTGTCAAAAACTTTCTCTAAGTCTACAAATGCTAGAAACGTAGGTTTGCCTTTCCTTAATCTTTCTTCTAAGATAAGTCGTAAGGTCAGTATTGCCTCACGTGTTCCAGTATTTCTACGGAATCCAAACTGATCTTCCCTGAGGTCGGCTTCTACTAGTTTTTCCATTCGTCTGTAACGAATTCGTGTTAGTATTTTGCAGCTGTGGCTTATTAAACTGATTGTTCGGTAATTTTCACATCTGTCAACACCTGCTTTCTTTGGGATTGGAATTATTATATTTTTCTTGAAGTCTGAGGGTATTTCGCCTGTTTCATACATCATGCTCACCAGATGGTAGAGTTTTGTCAGGACTGGCTCTCCCAAGGCCGTCAGTAGTTCCAATGGAATGTTGTCTACTCCTGGGGCCTTGTTTCGACTCAGGTCTTTCAGTGCTCTGTCAAACTCTTCACGCAGTATCGTATCTCCCATTTCATCTTCATCTACATCCTCTTCCATTTCCATAATATTGTCCTCAAGTACATCGCCCTTGTATAGACCTTCTATTTACTCCTTCCACCTTTCTGCTTTCCCTTCTTTGCTTAGAACTGAGTTTCCATCTGAGCTCTTGATGTTCATACAAGTGGTTCTCTTATCTCCAAAGGTCTCTTTAATTTTCCTGTAGGCAGTATCTATCCTACCCCTAGTCAGATAAGCCTCTACATCCTTACATTTGTCCTCTAGCCATCCCTGCTTAGCCATTTTGCACTTCCTGTCGATCTCATTTTTGAGACGTTTGTATTCCTTTTTGCCTGCTTCATTTACTGTATTTTTATATTTTCTCCTTTCATCAATTAAATTCAATATTTCTTCTGTTACCCAAGGATTTCTTCTAGCCCTCGTCTTTTTACCTAGTTGATCGTCTGCTGCCTTCACTACTTCATCCCTCAAAGCTACCCATTCTTCTTCTACTGTATTTCTTTCCCCCATTCCTGTCAATTGTTCCCTTATGCTCTCCCTGAAACTCTGTACAACCTCTGGTTTAGACAGTTTATGCAGGTCCCATCTCCTTAAATTCCCACCTTTTGCAGTTTCTTCAGTTTTAATCTACAGTTCATAACCAATAGATTGTGGTCAGAGTCCACATCTGCCCCTGGAAATGTCTTACAATTTAAAACCTGGTTCCTAAATCTCTGTATTACCATTATATAATCTATCTGATACCTTTTAGTATCTTCAGGGTTCTTCCATGTATACAACCTTCTTTCATGATTCTTAAACCAAGTGTTAGCTATGATTAAGTTGTGCTCTGTGCAAAATTCTGCCAGGCGGCTTCCTCTTTCATTTCTTAGCCCCAATCCATATTCACCTACTACGTTTCCTTCTCTCCCTTTTCCTACTACCGAATTCCAGTCACCCATGACTATTAAATTTTCGTCACCCTTCACTATCTGAATAAGTTCTTTTATTTCAACACACATTTCTTCAATTTCTTCGTCATCTGCAGAGCTAGTTGGCATATAAACTTGTACTACTGTAGTAGGTGTGGGCTTCGTATCTATCTTGGCCACAATAATGCGTTCACTATGCTGTTTGTAATAACTTACCCGCATTCCTATTTTCCTATTCATTATTAAACCTACTCCTGCATTACCCCTATTTGATTTTGTGTTTATAATCCTGTAGGCACCTGACCAGAAGTCTTGTTCCTCCTGCCACCGAACTTCACTAATTCCTACTATATCCAACTTTAACCTATTCATTTCCCTTTTTAAATTTACTAACCTACCTCCCCGATTAAGTGATCTGACATTCCACGCTCCGATCCGTAGAACGCCAGTTTTCTTTCTCCTGATAACGACGTCCTCTTGAGTAGTCGCCGCCCGGAGATCCGACTGGGGGACTATTTTACCTCCGGAATATTTTACGCAAGAGGACACCATCATCATTTAATCATACAGTAAAGCTGCATGTCCTCGGGAAAAATTACGGCCGTAGTTTCCCCTTGCTTTCAACCGTTCGCAGTACCAGCACAGCAAGGCCGTTTTGGTTATTGTTACAAGGCCAGATCAGACAATCATCCAGACTGTTGCCGTTGCAACTACTGAAAAGGCTGCTGCCCCTCTTCAGGAACCACACGTTTGTCTGGCCTCTCAACAGATACCCCTCCGTTGTGGTTGCACCTACGGTACAGCTATCTCTATCGCTGAGGCACACAAGCCTCCCCACCAACGGCAAGGTCCATGGTTCGTGGGCGGAGGTGTTAAAGTATTCGTGCAGAGGCTGTGTGACGTCCATTTTGAATTCGCACGTAGCTAAACAATTAGTATACGTGTTAAAGAATACGTATACGAATTGTTTAGCTACGTGCGAATTCAAAATGGACGTCACACAGCCTCTGCACGAAAGGAAACAGCGCCACCGCTGACCACATGTTGTGTTAGAGACTGTTATTCACTGAGATTAATAAAGGATTTCACATCGCATTTTCTAACGTAAGCCGCGATTTAGAAGTTCTCTTTCTTTTAAGGTGATCTGGCACACGCTTTTATATTGTAGTTATATTCTTCAATTTATAAATTTGTTATAAAGCACTTTTGTTACACATTCGAAAAAGTACTGAAACTCTATTTGCCGGCCGGAGTGACCGAGCGGTTCTAGGCGCTTCAGTCTGGAACCGCGCGACCGCTACGGTCGCAAGTTCGAATCCTGCCTCGGGCATGGATGTGTGTGATGTCCTTAGGTTAGTTAGGTTTAAGTAGTTCTAAGTTCTAGGGGGCTGATGACCCCAGAAGTTAAGTCCCATAGTGCTTAGAGCCATTTGAACCATTTTTTGAATCTCTATTTGTGAAGAATAAGTAAAAACATTATACGCTCACAAACACATTTTCGATTATTCGAGCAGGCCAGGTAAATTTTATTGAATGCTGCACTACACTTCATAGTGACACAGATACATGACGCTACTTTCCTGTACAATCACCAACTATCCGTAAACAACGGTAGTATTGTTCTACCAGTCGTTCAATTCCTCGACAGTAGAAGTCCGCTCCTTGGTGATGGATCCATTCCAGAACAGCTGTTTTTAGGTCATCATCGTTGGAATATCTCTTTCCCCCAGATGTTCTTTCACCTTCAAGGAAATATGGACATAGAGTGCTGCAAGATCTGGATTGTACGGCGAATCAGCATCACACACGTCTGTGCTGCCTTTGTCAGATTGTTGGCAACATTTCACGATGACTGAGACCGACATTGCAGTTGTTCCATAACAAAAGAGTTTCACGTTGATTCTGTGTGCGATTTAGACGTTTTGCTCACAATAATCGTGCTGTTTCGCGTACATTAACTTTGGAGTACATTTCGAGTTGCCACGGCGTTTCAATCCCACAGTCTGATGTACGGGTGTAGGAAACCCGGAACACGTACTCTCTTCTGACAATGCGTAGTGCAGTGATCTTGGTGTGGGACGACAGGCCGGACATATGTTCTGAAGCTCCCATGTACGAGATAATACTTTTCCTTACATCAGCAGAGAGCGGGTGATCCTTGTCCTGCAATAAGACTTGAGAAATTTGCCGACTTGGTCTTCATTAATGTAAGGCCCATATTTCTGACCTCCTGATAATTAACCGATTCAGCAGTGGTCCTTGGATTTCTAGAGATAACGTCATAGAGCGTAGGGCCACCATTCTCACAAAGGCATGTACGAAAGAACACCCGCTTAAGTGGGGATTCCGTGGTAGCCGAGCGGTTCTAGGCGCTACAGTCTTGAACCGCGCGGCCGCTACGGTCGTAGGATGTGTGTGCTGTCCTTAGGTTAGTTAGGTTTAAGTATTTCTAAGTTCTAGGGGACTGATGACCTCAGAAGTTAAGTCCCATAGTGCTCAGAGCCATTTGAACCAAGTGGGAATTATTTCCTGTTTTCTCATACTTGTTGAGGTAAAGGCTCCTCACTAAAAAGGGTACTGCACAGAAATGACTGACGTCACTCATGAGCTAACACATAGAAAACACTGATTTGTGGAATTTGCGTTTGTAACAAATTGTAACGAAGTCCTTGATCTGAAAGGCTTTGCATGAGGAGAACGTTTTACGCAATGACTTATTAATCAGTGACTTATTTAGCAGTGACTGTTACAACTGGTAATTTGCTTAAAAGCAGATAACGGTATTACAGATGACACATGACCTGTATTAGTTACAGCTAGTAGTTTTAAACTAAAATATGAAACTAACCCCTTCAGTGACTGAAGGATGCATCTAGCTAAGCAAACCCAGATTTTAAAATTGTGGCAAAGGAGTTAGAGCTCGTCTGCTAGGTCGCGCGAAATCTTCGAGGTCTGTATAACTATGTCCGTGGGATTCCGGCAGCTGCTTCTGAGGAATCGCGGCAACCGTCTCTCTTAAATAAAGAGCCAGGACGGACTTTGCGAATCTCATGAAGAGTCTTCTCGCCCCTCTGGAGAATTTTAATATTTAATACTGCCGAGCGTTCCTCGCACCGAACAGCAGATGCCAGTCCGGCAAACTCGGCTTTAAATAGATTAGCAGCTAGGCTGCGGATGATACGCCTCGGTGAGAAAGGCAAACTTGGGTATATAGCTCTGCGCCGACACGTTTCGCACCAGCTCCGCTCCGCCCCGCTGATTACGTATTTAGCACAGTCGGACACAGTCCGGCGCCTGGCCCTTTCTCCCGCGCGCACGTTTTATTAACGCCATTAATCTCGCTTTAAATGCGATGGTAAATTTTCATCTTGGCTCTCCGGGCAACTTGTGCGCGGCACCGAAGAGACAGAGAGAGAGAGAGAGAGAGAGAGAGAGAGAGAGAGAATCGCCAGCCGGCGGCGGGTGAAAGGCTACGCATTACCACCCGCACTGCGGCTCGCCCGACAGCTGCCAATTAAAGTATTCCGCACGCATTATCGCCAGGACTTAAAATGACTGCTAGAATTAACATAAACCGCCCACGGCGCGAACGAGAACGTGTCAGTGGGAAACAGTGCGCGATTACTCCGACAAGTTTTTGCTCTACGAAACATTTCGGCGCAAAATGGAAGCAGAGTCTGCTGATATTTCAAAGCAGCACATCTGTTTACTGTACCAGTGCATGGGCCGTCACAGCTTTACAGACACGGCTTATTTGGCATTAAAACAAAGAAGGATATGTTCATTTTCGTCTCAAGCGGATTCAAATTAAAATTATTGTAAATATTTAATATTTATTTCGTAAAGTAATAGTTTCTGATGTCGCTAAGCAACAGTCACACAATAATTTTTAGATGAACGCACCGCCATTTGACTGCATTGTTGTTTATTTAATTACGACCTAGGTTTCGGCCTTTTACGATATTTCTAAGTGACTTGAGTTTATGTCATTAATATCTATTGCAGGACATCAAGCTCAAATTTAGCAGCTCGTGGTCTAGTGGCTAGCACTGCTGCCTCTGGATCGCACGATCCCGGGTTCGATCCCTGCCGTGTTGGGGATTTTCTCTGTGTGGGGACTGTGTGTGTGTGTGTGTGTTGTCCTCGTCATTTCATCACCACCACCATTCGTGACAGTGGCTAGAGTGGACTGTGTAAAAATTGGACTGTGTAAAAATTGGACTGTGTAAAAATTGGACCGTGTAAAAATTGGACCGTGTAAAATTTGGACCGTGTAAAAATTGGACTGTGTAAAAATCATCATCATCACCAAGCTCAAAATTAGTCATAAATTAAGAAAATATTGGCTCGCCACAAAATGCCAGATGTAAAATAGCCATCTTGTCAAAAAGATCAGTAAATAATCACGGATTCCACAAGAGTTGCAAATAATATTTTTATTAAGTGACTACTTTTGAACATTATCGTTCATTCTCAAACCATTACGTACATTAAAAGACAAAACGTTGCAGACAAAACATGAAAGGCAACATTTTCAAACGTTTTTGCACGTACATTACAGGAGTTTGAAATACCAGCATTTGTAATGTTTCGCTGTACATAATACATTTGTTTTTACGTCAGATCAATATAATATTGTCTTGACACATCCAAAATTCTACAGGCGTCTTTAGTTGTTTATACATAAAAATTTGACAGCATCTTCAGCTGTTTGTTGTGTGTCCATCTGCTCAGTGCTTCATAATGAACAACTGAAGACGCCTGTCAGATTTTTATGTATAAACAAATAAAGACGACTATCGAATTTTGGATGCATCAAGACAATCATAACATAGTAAAGTAACATTTGTTATACTGACTTGCTGATCCTTATACCAAAACAATGTTTCAGTTAAGTAAATATTTTTTTTATTTTGAAAAGGAAAACCTATCGCTAAATTCATTGTTTGTCTTCCAGACTTTCAGTTTCTCTTTTCTTATTCCGTGTTTTCTTTAATCTGCTGGTCCTCATGGGCTTCATTTCCGCAGTATCAAGTCACAGCCGGCCGCTGTGGCCGAGAGGTTCTAGGCGCTTCAGTCCGGCACCGCGCTACTGCTACGGTCGTAGGTTCGAATCCTGCCTCGGGCATGGCTGTGTGTGATGTCCTTTGGTTAGTTAGGTTTAAGTAGTTCTAAGTCTAGGCGACTGATGACCTCTGATGTTAAGTTAAGAATGGCCCTGAGCACTGTGGGACTTAACTTCGGAGGCCATAAGTCCCCTAGAACTTAGAACTACTTAAACCTAACTAACCTAAGGACATCACACACATCCATGCCCGAGGCAGATTTCGAACCTGCGACTGTACCGGTCGCGCTGTTCCAGACTGAAGCGCCTAGAACCGCTCGGCCACCCCGGCCGGCTCAGATGTTAAGTCACATAGTGCTTAGAGCCATTTGAGCCAAGTTACCCTCTTCTTGCTCTTTTACCGACTATGAGGCATTGTCTTCAATTTTTCTTTGAAACTTACAAAGTAATCGAGTTTTAGTATGTTCGCGTGATGCAGTTGCGAAGAGAGAAGTGAAAGCTTCCGATGCAGTAGTGAGTTCCAGGTGAGTCTCCAGGACCACTACTATAGCAGTAGAAGGGGTCACAACCGGACCTAGATACTTCGCTTGTTTATAGTTCAGGCGCAATAATGCACAATTGACGTGCCAGAGGACAAGGATACTTACTATCCAACAGGATATGGATGGATATTGGACATACAAGTATTACGCACACTTTTAGAATGCGAAAGAAGAGAATTTCGCTACAGCAACGAAAGTTTTAACTGATTTGATCTACGTCTCCCATATAAAAGTCCACCTGGCAATGTTCCCTCTGTCTCGAAGTATTAAATAATAGCCAGGATATTGACGCTGTAGTAATTACTAATGCAATAGCCATATTATTGTTTTCCTTTGTTAAAAGATATCACCTGTTTAATAACAGATTTTGTAAAGTGTACCAGTAATGAATTTAACTAACCATAGTCCAGAATAAGAAAACTTTTAAGGAAATAAAACCATCACATACCTTAATTACATTCATACAGCGGGTGCCTCTAATGCTCTTATTTGCTGTTGACTGCAAATGCCACACTCAAGTATAGTTTTTATCTTTAGTAGAGTAATTTATATAAATTACCTTTTCATTCTCAAGCTGGATAGTGTAATAAAGTCACCACCGTATAAAATAGGTAACCAAAGTGAATTTGACAAAATGCTCATAATATAAAGTACTATGCATTGTAGGGTTGAAAAAGTGCATGCTACTCGTTTTTGAGAATCACATCCATTAAATTACTTATTACATACCGTATGCCGGCCGGAGTGGCCGTGCAGTTCTAGGCGCTACAGTCTGGAACCGAGCGACCGCTACGGTCGCAGGTTCGAATCCTGCCTCGGGCATGGATGTGTGTGATGTCCTTAGGTTAGTTAGGTTTAATTAGTTCCAAGTTCTAGGCGACTGATGACCTCAGAAGTTAAGTCGCATAGTGCTCAGAGCCATTTTGAACTTACCGTAAATCATTTCTATAATGTGTAGATGCTACAACTTATCTCAACAAGATTTAAATGGAAAGTTGCAATTTTGTGCTGTTTTATGTGGCCATAGAACTATTTCAGTGGTAAAATAATGTGCCAGATGTTTTATGACATCTTCAAAAAGATTCTCTGAGTTATACATTTACTCACCCCGGGAGAGGAAATAAACTATGCGCTCAAAAATAGTTTATCCCTTGGAATTAATAATCTCGAAATTAAAAGCCTAGTTTTAGGCCATGATAACTGTGCACCATGTCCTACCATGAATATCGAGGACGCCAGTTGTTGCCGTTAGTGCAGTAAGAATGCTCTTCATTTAAACTTAGCGTATTATGGACGCAATGTTATTACGCGTAAAAATGTACGTTATAAAAATTCTTAGAGAGCTTTTTCCTTTTAATGGAACCAGTATTTGCTACATACAGAATTGCTGGAGGAAATTACATTGATGCTCTCCAATTTGTCACTTAGCAAACCATTCCATGTACTGTAGCATTTATCAGTGTTTCCAGTATTCTCCATGTAAATCCGTTTTACGTCTTTTATTCATTGTATGTAATGTTTAAAGATCATCTTTTTCGTCATGAATTGGAAGGCCTGTGTCCGTAATCTGTGTGGTTTTGGCAGATTTTACTTGTTGAAGCGTATGAAAATATCTGCCAGTTGTGTCTTGTCTACCTTGAAAACTTTACATATATAACAGTTCTATTAATTGGCTATGTGTTTGTGTTGTCTAAGCGTATATCAGAGTTTGCTTTCCGTTAAGAAAGCAACGTGTATTTGTGTGATAAAAATACTGTGAATTTTTAGGAGGGGCGTTCAGATTGTGTTTCTGTCCTGAACTGTGTGTAGAGGACTTGTTTATATTCTTTTTCTGTCTGAGGTTGTGAGCAAGTGTGCAAATAGAGCCATTCGCTGCAGTATTTGTTTTACGGTGTCAAGTTCCTCGTTGAGCTCATTTTTATTTAATAGCATATTATTGTTTCTTTTGATAAGTATACTATATGCAAAATGTTAGTGTGTAGTCGGGTAACCAGAAGAACTAAATCCTGTGTGTGATGTTACCTGTTGTTGCTTTCCTATGGAATCAGAGAGTATGTTTGGTGTTCTCTTGGTCAAGCAAAGGAAATTAAAACAACTGTTCTTTTAATACTCTATAGTAAACTTCATGTTTAATCTTGTTTATTAGATGTATAAAGTACCCCCCGGCGGGGGGGGAGTCGCGCGGTATGGCAAGGCGCCGTAGACCGCGCGGTTATACACCCCCGCGGAAAACTTTAAAGAGGCTGTTCCTACATACATGCCTACTTCGTAATATACAAGTATCTACATCTACATGATTACTCTGCAATTCACAAATAAGTGCTTCGCGGAGGGTTCATCGAACCACGATCATACTATCTCTCTACCATTCCACTCCCGAACAGCGCGCGGATAAAACGAACACCTAAACCTTTCTGTTCGAGCTCTAATTTCTCTTATTTTATTTTGATGATCATTCCTACCTGTGTAGGTTGGGCTCAACAAAATATTTTCGCATTCGGAAGAGAAAGTTGGTGACTAAAATTTCGTAAATAGATCTCGCCGCGACGAAAAACGTCTTTGCTTTAATGACTTCCATCCCAACTCGCGTATCATATCTGCCACACTCTCTCCCCTATTACGTGATTATAAAAAACGAGCTGCCCTTTTTTGCACCCTTTCCATGTCCTCCGCCAATCCCACCTGGTAAGGATCCCACACCGCGCAGCAGTATTCTAACAGAGGACGAACGAGTGTAGTGTAAGCTGTCTCTTTAGTGGACTTGTTGCATCTTCTAAGTGTCCTGCCAATGAAATGCAACCTTTGGCTCGCCTTCCCCACAATATTTTCTATGTGGTCTTTCCAACTGAAGTTGTTCGTAATTTTAACACCCAGGTACTTAGTTGAATTGACAGCCTTGAGAATTGTACTATTTATCGAGTAATCGAATTCCAACGGATTTCTTTTGGAACTCATGTGGATCACCTCACACTTTTCGTTATTTAGCGTCAACTGCCACCTGCCACACCATACAGCAATCTTTTCTAAATCGCTTTGCAACTGATACTGGTCTTCGGATGACCTTACTAGACGGTAAATTACAGCATCATCTGCGAACAACCTAAGAGAACAGCTCAGATTGTCAACCAGGTCATTTATATATATCAAGAACAGCAGAGGTCCAAGGACGCTTCCCTGGGGAACACCTGATATCACTTCAGTTTTACTCGATGATTTGCTGTCTATTACTACGAACTGCGACCTTCCTGACAGGAAATCACGAATCCAGTCGCACAACTGAGACGATACCCCGTAGGCCCGCAGCTTGATTAGAAGTCGCTTGTGAGGAACGGTGTCAAAAGCTTTCCGGAAATCTAGAAACACGGAATCAACTTGAGATCCCCTGTCGATAGCGGCCATTACTTCGTGCGAATAAAGAGCTAGCTGCGTTGCACAAGAACGATGTTTTCTGAAACCATGCTGATTACGCATCAGTAGATACGTAACATTTGCTGTAAGCATCAGTTGTACTGACATCTTGGGATGTAGGGTGTTCCGCAGGGTATCAGCGTTGTCCATGAACAGTATTTCGACAATGTGACTCGTTATCCCTGAGCCACATGCAATTAGTCACGTTGTCGAAATACAGTACATGGATAACACTGATATCCGGCAGAACGCCCGACACCTCAAGATGCCAACAAATCGCTGGGGAAGCGTGAAGAATTAAATCAAATGTACTGCTAACAGCATATTGTGCTGACTGCTTGGTATGTACGCCAAGTGGCAGTGAAATTCTCTAAAATCATAAGATGATGTTATTTCTAGTGTTATATATTTTGCTATTCACACACATTTGATCAAATATAACAGTAATGATGATAATGTCTGGCAATGTTTGCCGACAAGATAAAGAATGCAACCTATAACACTAGATTGCGTATCACGGCAGTATTGCCGCTTTCGGAACGACTTGGAAAGAGAGAAAAATTAATGGATGATCGCTGATGCGTCTGTTCTCGATTGTATTCATGAGACGTAAGGTTTAATTACGCGTAGATGGTTTCGTGACTGACCTTTGACCAGAATTGCCTTCACGCGATCAGAATCTTCGATGAAAATACCTAAGGGACCTATTTGAATAATAAAAAAAATTGAAATGAATGCAAAACAGTGAAATTTTGTAAAAAGTTATCATATTGAAAATTGAACACATTAATTCCTCCTGAATACAGTCGAGATACTGCGATGAAGAGCGAACCTGTAACAAAGCTTACATACATCGAAGAATCATGGTGCGTTTAAAGAAAAGAATAAGCAGAGATTTTCTGTAAAGTGAAGCATCAATATATTCTCATAGAACAAAGGCGTTAAACTAATAGACATTAACAAATGTACAACCAATACAAAAACTTACATTTTTATGTTTCTCTCACATATGGAGCAGCCCAACAATCGCTGCTTTTTTTTGTCCGAGATTTCTTAAAAATTAAATGCTCTGGCGTGCGCGTAAGTACTTTTTAGCGTAACACGGTTTACCGCAGCATTTTTACTTGGTGATTTACATAGTTTTTGACACTAAATAAAATATAACTTGTAGCTGTGTTACAAAACACGTCTTAACAAATCGGCGACCAAACGTAAAAATGTAATGAAGTCTTTAGAACATTTCTTAACAAATGATGGGTTGTTCTTTCAAATGTTTCGCAGCTTATTGCTATCGAGCGCTGTGGCAATGATTTAAATATCTGCGCCCAGTGGGTCATAGTGTTTATTTGAAATATTTTAACGCTGGACGCGCGTCTTGGTGTAGGCGCACATTATAAAGCATTTCGTCTCTTTACACATGCGCTGTGATGCTTAATATCTTTACGAACTACAGCCTGATGGCTGTTCCTTTCTTCTATGACGAATATCTCATTTGCAAAGTATCTGAAATCCAATAATATTACATATTAGAATACTCATAATTTTAGATAACGTTACTGGGAAACAGTGATGTGTCAGTTAAGTAAAACAAGTAAAAAATAGTCTCACAGTCGTTTATTAAAACTATGACCAGTTTCGGCCTTTAATAGTAGGCCATCTTCAGATAATCCACCATCCGGCTGATGACGATGACGTTTGAAATGGTTCAAATGGTCCAAATGGCTCTGAGCACTATGGGACTTAACTACTGTGGTCATCAGTCCCCTAGAACTTAGAACTACTTAAACCTAACTAACCTAAGGACAGCACACACATCCATGCCCGAGGCAGGATTCGAACCTGCGACCGTAGCAGTCGCGCGGTTCCGGACTGCGCGCCTAGAACCGCTAGACCACCGCGGCCGGCGATGACGTTTGAAACAGCTGTGCTATCGAGACTGTTCTTTGTTTTTCACTAATTTTATTAGAATACTGTCAGTCGACGTGCGTTATTTTCGAGTGAACCCACAAGCTGCTGCTGTAAATGGTGGTATTACACTGACGGATATCGAAAGTGTTCACCAAGAGCACCTTGGCCGAATGTTACCAGACTGTCACTTTAGTATTTCCGATCCTGTGTGACGTTTTTATTAAAATTTCACCCTTACGTGAGTTTATTCTCAGTAGAGGTAAAAGTCATTCCTACAGATGAAAAGCCGGCCGCTGAGACCGAGCGGTTCTACGCGCTTCAGTCCGGAACCACACGGCTGCTACGGTCGCAGGTTCGAATCCTGCTTTGGGCATGGATGTCTGTGATGTCCTTAGGTTAGTTAGGTTTAAGTAGTTCTAATTTCTAGGGGACTGATGACCTCAGAAGTTAAGTCCCATAGTACTCAGAGCCGTTTGAACCATTTGAACAGATGAAAAATGGTGTGAGTATCTGATGGCTAGTTGCTGAGTTTTAGGCTACTGTAACTTTTAAGGTTGAGATCGCAACACAGCAGGCCAGAGAACGTGTACGTACCATCATATCGACATCTTTGGGACGATAAGAAAGGTCGAATCGCCGGCGGGAGGGACAGAGTGGCCCAAAAGTCTGTTAACATTTGAAAGTCCAATACTTTACGGAATAATTTAGGCACAGAGGTAAAAATTGATACAGATGCTTGAAACGGCCTTCGGTTTTACTGAAACAAAAAAGGGATGCTTAAAATGACTAACAGATGGCGCTTCATAAGATACAAAAGCAATAATTATTATAACAATTGATTCAGGTTCTTTTTTCGTCAGGAACTGCATGTTGCATGACCGTATTAATGAAATCCAAGATACAACGAAGGGCAGCATCGGTCGTAAATTTTTAACCAGGTAATTGCAGATCGATTTCAGCTACTATGTAGCTATCTTCAGTGCTTATATGTCCAAGTCATGGTCACTCATTGTAAATAAAATCGCTCATGGTACCACATTGCCACTACAGTTAATAAATGATTAAACTGTTTAATTGTAACGGCAGCGTGGTATCATGTGCGAATTTATTTAGAAAGAGTCACCATGTCTTGGATATACATGTACTAAAGATAGCTAAACAGTAGCTGAAATCGATATGCAATAAAGATTAAGAGTTTTCTACCCATACCACTCTTCCTCCTATCTTGGATAACAACTGATTTTTAGCAAAGACGACGTCCTTTATAACAAATGCTCAACATGTCGGCCGTAATTCATTAACAACACCTGTAGTCGAGAGACAATGTTGTGAACAGCATTGTACAGCATATCAGTAGGTGTGGTGAGAAATGGCTGTCAGATGTTATCTTTTAACATCCCTAATGAGGTCGGATGATCGCGGTAGACTTGTGACTCCAGGTAACCTCACATCCAATAATCATACGGATTGAGGTCGAGGACCTGGGAGGCCAAGCATGACGGACGTGGCAATTCAGCACGCGACCCTCCCCAAGCTATGTGCGCAAGAGAGCAATGTGAGGTAGAGAACCATCCTGCATAAAAGTCGTTCCTTCCAGCAAGTGTTTATCAGGCAGGCTAGGGATGATCTGACTCCCTCTCTCACTGCAGCGGCGTCACTGACGTGTTGCTGTCAGCACCATCTGATTGCTAATTTTTGCTCTCGTTTTAAGCTTCGGTAAAATCCTCATGTCATTTCCGGCATGTGTCAGTTTTTACCTCTCCACCCACATTATTCCGTGAATTAGTGCATTTTCAAATGTTAACGAACTTGTGGGTCACTCTGTAGGAGCATTGTAGCGACAGATCACACAGCCGACCGCTGTGGCCACGCGGTTCTAGGCGCTGCAGTCCGGAACTGCGCGACTTCTACGGTCGCAGGTTCGAATCCTGCCTCGGGCATGGATGTGTGTGATGTCCTTAGGTTAGTTAGGTTTAGGTAGTTCTAAGTTCTAGGGGTCTGTTGACCTCAGATGTTAAGTCCCATAGTGTTCAGAGCCATTTGAACCATCTTTTGTGCCGCAATGAGTCTCGCCTCTCTTGGTGGTTCACAGATCGACACACATTGTCTGTAGACGACCTGGTGGAAAATCACGGGAAGCAGCGATTCTAGAGACCGATACCTTTCCAACTCCAGTTATTAGGCTGTGGGGTAATGCCGGATACAACAACAGGTTTAATATGTTAATTGTAGTAGCGGGGCTACATGCTCGTCAGTATGTGGCAAGAACGATAAATACTGTTGTCGTGTTGCTCACTAACTACCAGGGTACTAAACTCATATTCCAACCGGATAAAGCAAGACCCCATTGCATATCACACCAGAAGTGCCTTGAGTAAGTTACGAACTTGTGATTGCCTTCCCCCGTCTCGAAATTTGTCACCCATAGGCCATGTCTGCGATGCTATGGGTAAACGTGTACTTTCATACCGGCCTCCAGCTAACACCGCATGTGTTACAGACATAGCAATAAAATTTCTCGAGATGACATTCAGAGGATGTATGATTCCATACCAAACGATTACAAGAGTTATTTGTGCCTCTCGAGTCACACTTCAAAGTCATGTTGTCGTCGTACGTCATTCCCGAATGGAATTGAGTAATATCATTTACTTTTTGTGATGTGTTCATCATCTCAACAAAGTTTGATAAAAATCAGAGTGGTGCTTCAAGGCCTAACACTTTTCATTTCCGTCAGTGCCTGCTATGGTGGGCATGCAGCTGCATCTAAAAACACGCACAAAACCCAGTTTACAGAGTTTTCTGGAGTCTCGATACCGGCAAAAATCTGGTGTACTAGCGAGTTGTCCAGTTTGGCTGTATGGTGCAGTCGGCCCTTGTTGTAGGTGGTGCGCCTAAAATGAAGATCTTATGGAAGAAAGTTAACAGTGAATTAACGCAAAAAAGGTTGGCGCCTTAAAAGAATAAAAACAAAATACCAGCCATTTCATTTGAACGACCACTCGCTTCTGTCTCGTTGACTGACTGGCTTCAGCGGGCAGCTTGGGGGGCCTTTTTATTGGCAAAACTCTAAATGCGCTGCTTCACTCAAGTCGTCCGCTGTTACTGCAATTTGTGTTTCATGTTGTTCCTAGTCATTCCTCAATATGGCATACAGTCTACGAGTAAATGTCCTTAATCTCAATAACAACAGCAGTTGCTACGAAACGTCTTGCAGTTTGCCCCACAACTTCGTCGCAGCTGAGATTCTCCTTGTTTTCCGCCACGGTAAAAACCCGTGCCCTTCTTTCTTGTTCGGCTACCGCTAGAATCCAAATAAACCACGCACGCTCTTCACTGTTGGCGGAAACTTTCGCTGTTCCACAGTTTGAGCATGGAATTGCGGAGAGCGCACCTATTTTTAGAAATCAGAACTTTATCCTGTGTAGAGGAAACACTGCGCAGTATCGTTCAAGAAACGAACGTAGCCTTCCTATAGAATTAGGTCGAGAGCAGCTAGCACTGACACACACACACACACACACACACACACACACACAAAAGATAAAATAACTCACGTCTTGGCATCATCAAACTGTTCCTGACAATAAAAGACAGACAAATTTGAATCACTCACTGTATACATTTTACTTGGTAACGAGTTCTACATTTGAGACGCCTCTCCCAGTAAACGAGAACTATGTTTAGAGATTTGCTCTGCTATATCTCCACACATCCTCACTAATAAATAGTTCACGAACAAAAGGCTGCGGTGAAAGGGGTATTCGTGGATGTATATGCAACAAAAACTATTTTTTGGTTAAAAATTATATGGGACCACAAATAATAATTATTTTTAAGTCGCCGTTGCTACGTATTTGGGACGGAATGCCACTGCGTTGACTTCAGTGTCCAGTGTCCAGGTGGGGGCAGATGCTTTGTTGTCATCTGCAAGAACTCACGATGGTGACATGCCGTTCTCCCTGGTTTTCTTTACAATTGTATGTACATCCTTCCTTCGTCGTACTAACATCTGCTTTATTCTGTGTCATTTCCATTTCGTTTGCAGTAACGGATATCACTTATGTAATTACCGAAAACTGCACAACGCTGTCTGAACGGTCGTCCATGGAACACCATCCGTTGGCATCTTCGCTCCCTATTTCAACTGTGATTTTTGTATCTCATACCACACAAATAATGTTCGGTATAAAATTAGTGGATTTATCAACGTTCCTCTCAAATGTATTTACAAGTACTCAATGCATCGTTCATTACACTGAGAAGTATGTAAAGGTTTTTTTTTAATTACCGCTACCAGTCACAATCTTTGTTAACTATTGTATTACTTACTTATTTAGCGACATGTTTCGAAGGAATACCTCATCTTCAGGCTAAATGGCATTACAAAAACAATTTTTCAATAAGGTCATATTAATGTTACATAGTCTTTACATAAATGCTGTGGTTGTCCTGTGGAATAAGAGAAAACTTAGTGAGAGGCGATGTCACTTTGGAAGCTGGACTCATGTTTGCATGAAAAAGTTTAGTAACGGTCACTCTCTTTGTTCTTCTGGCGTGGCAGTCTCGTTGAGATGCGCTGAGGTGTTTCCATTTCCGTGGCTCTCTTGGCTTTCTTGGTCACTGTTCACAAATTTTCACTGACATAACAGTAACATGGAAACACGATCACAAAAACAAATCTGTAGTGCAGTGGACAAGATGGCGGTCGAAATACAGTTGGTTTCGATTTGTCGATCTATGTGGTGTCAGATGTTTGCATGTCTTCTGCACGTCTTGTTAACGTATTACAGAAGTAGGTTGGCGAAATACATTACAAATTGAGCACCTGTTACAATATTATTGAACACATCATGATATAAACTATTTATTTTACATATTTCTAAGCTATTGCTGGGGCTGGAGTCAAGCGACTGTCATGTTATGTATCTTTTATTTTAAGAGCACTGGAAAAGAAATGTGAATTATTGAAGTCTGTCATTTCATTCAGGATCTCCTTGTTACCTATGTGGCCATGGATGAATATTTCTATTTCTTCCAAGATGTTCATTTTCCAGATATTTTCTAAATTATGTAGTACTTTGAGATCGTTGTCTATTGTAACACTGTGTCCTGCCTCATTTATATGTTTCGCTATAGCTGCTTTATTTGGCTTGCCAAGTTTGGTTTTTGGATGTTGTGTGAGGAAGCTGTAGCGAAACATATACATGAAACAACGAGATCCTGAATGAAATGACAGTCTTCAAAAATTCATATTTCTTTTCCAATTTCATTACAGTCCTCTTAGAATAAAAGATACATAACGTGACAGTCATTTGACTCTAGCCCCAGCAATAGCTTAGAAATATGTAAAATAAATAGTTTATATCATGATGTGACAATAATATTGTAACAGGTGCTCAATTTGTAATGTATTTCGCCAACCTACTTCTGTAATACGTTAACAATACGTGCAGAAGACATGCAAACACCTGACACCACACAGATCGACAAAACGATAGTCAAATCGAAACCAACTGTATTTCGACCGCCATCTTGTCCACTGCACTACAGATTTGTTTTTGTGATCGTGTTTCCATGTTACTGTTATGTCAGTGAAAATTTGTGAACAGTGACCAAGAAAGCCAAGAGAGCCACGGAAATGGAAACACCTCAGCGCATCTAAACGAGACTGCCACGCCAGAAGAACAAAGAGAGTGACCGTTACTAAACTTTTTCATGCAAACATGAGTCCAGCTTCCAAAGTGACATCGCCTCTCACTAAGTTTTCTCTTATTCCACCGGACAACCACAGCATTTACGTAAAGAATATTTAACATCAGTATGATCTTATTATAAAATTGTCTTTGTAATGCCATTCAGACTGAATAGGAGGTAGTCCCTCGAAACATGTCGCTAAATAAATAATACAATAGTTAACAAAGTTTGTGGCTGGTAGCGGTAATTTAAAAAACCCCTTACGTATGTCTTGAGCCAGTCACGGTCGAAAAATAGTCAAAATGGCTTCAAACACTGAGAAGTGTATCAGGTTCATATTATCAGTATTGTGCTTAATTAGATTTCAAGTGAACTACTCTGAGGTGACAAAACTCATGGGATATCTCCTAATATCGTGTTTCATCTCTTTTTGCCCGCAACGACGTGGATTGTAGGACGTCCACTGCAGAAATACTGGACCATGTTGCCTCTATACCCGTCCATAATTGCAAAAGTGTTGCCAATGCACGATTTTGTGCACAAACTGACCTCTCGCTTATGTCCTATAAATTTCTATGGGAATCATGTTGGGCAATCTGAGTGGCTAGATCATTCGCTCGAATGGTCCAGAATATTTTTCAAATTAATAGCGAACAAGTGTGACCCAGTGACGTATTGCATTGTCGTCCATAAAAATTCCTTCGTTGTCTGGAAACATGAAATCCATGGATGGCTCCAAATGGTCTCCAAGTAGCCGAACATAATCATTTCCAGTCAACGATCGGACCAGAGGATGCAGTCCATTCCACTTACACCATTACGGAGCCACCACCAGCTCACACAGTGCCTTGTTGTCATCTTGGGTCCATGGCTTTATGGGGTCTGAACTGCACGCAAACCCTACCACCAGCCCTCACCAACTGACATCGGAACTCATCTGACCAGGCCACTGTTTTCCAATTGTCTAGGGACCAACAGGTGTGGTCACTAGCCTAGGAGAGCCGTTGTAGGCGATGTCGCGCTGTAAGCAAAGGCAGTCCCAAAGCTCGTCTGCTGTCATAACTTACTAACGCCAAATTTTGCAGCACCGTCCTAACGGACACGTTTGGCGTACGTCCGACATAGATTTCTACTGTTATTTCACGCAGTGTTACTTGTCTGTTAGCACTGACAGCTCTACGCAAACGCCGCTGGTCTCGGTATTTAAATGTCCGTGGTGAGAGATAATGGCTGAAAATTGGTATTCTCGGCACACTCTTGACCCTTTAGATCTCGGACTACTGAATTCCCTAACGATTTCCGAAATGGAATGTCCTATGCATCTAGCTGCAACTACCACTCCACGTTCAAAATCTGTTAGTTCCCGTCGAGCGGCCATAATCACGTTGGAAACCTTTCACATAAATCTCTGCCAACGCACTGCTCTTTTATACCTTGCGTACGCAATACTGTCGCCGTCTGTATGTGTGCCTAGCGCTATCCCATGACTAGCTTTACACAGTACCTAGTATGGGGCAGCTTGTGACTCGACTCCGTTTCAATTAACCAATGCTGCGGAAATGTTAAACAGAAAATTTCACAAAATCCGTTTCATTAATTGCAACAGAAAGTTAAAACTCACGGAACATATCCAGAATATGACTGATTGTGTTACTCTAATATGTGCTCTTGATCAGCTTCTACGTTCTTGGTCAGTGGCATGTAAATTACGAATTCCACTTCGGAACCGGAAATTGGGTGAGAGCCAGTTCAGTCCACAGAGCTCAGGCGTACCAAACAGACTAAACTGATATACAGAATTTTAACATCCGTGGGTGCAGATGCGAAAAAGACTTGCCGATGGAGCTACAGATAAAGCAAAAATGGTTCAAATGGCTCTGAGCACTATGGGACTCAACTGCTGAGGTCATTAGTCCCCTAGAACTTAGAACTAGTTAAATCTAACTAACCTAAGGACATCACAAACATCCATGCCCGAGGCAGGATTCGAACCTGCGACCGTAGCGGTCTTGCGGTTCCAGACTGCAGCGCCTTTAACCGCACGGCCACTTCGGCCGGCTACAGATAAAGCACTTGTGGATTCGAAACTTACTTCTCATATTCGCGCACAGCTCTACGTTATTGTTCTGCCAAGCAGCATCGAAATTATCCACTGACATAAATGGCTATTAGAATAAAACAGTTATTCACATAGTGGCTCGTAGGCATCAACTGCAACGTAATTGTCAGTATAATCGTGAAAAGAACTGCATGCATTATGAATAGAGTGCCTAGTACGGGACTGGAGAAATGACGGCTGTTTTCTTTGTTCAGGGACAAGAATACCAGCACCTGGTTTTGTCATATACTAGTAATTGAGAGCCATTGTCTTTGTGATACTAGCTAACAAAAGCGGCGCACACCTCAGACGTATCATTGACTGCAAGCACACATTCATTAACGTTCCTTTTTTCCTACGATGCTAGGCAAAGAAGAGCTCTGTACTCTACTTGACAATGGAATAATGTGAAGAGAGTGAAAGCGCTTTGCATACACATGAACAGGGAGACTTACATGCAGGTATACGAGAATCCAGATGAGAATTCTCTGGTCTTGTAGATGCTAGTAAACGAAATGGGGTGTAGTATTACTTTACGGTAAATTATATATATTCCATTTAGGAAAGTAATTTCAAGTTGAAAAGAGTTTTTCAGTCCTTTATTAACATCATCAAAGTGAGAAGACACCTAGAGCAAACACTGCCGAGATACATACAGCAAAAGACTGAAGGGCTATTATTTGTAACACTACCAAACACCAGCTGAAATGTAGTGACAATATACGTTTTATGTCCACAAGATATGCGGGTGCAAATGTTTTAGAAGGATGTAATGTGGGAATAGAAAGAAACGTACTGAATACGTTATAACAATAGTGGAATAATGTTGTCCGTTAATTTTGAAAAGTTCCACATCTTGTCAGGCGGCCTCGAGCTGGAATTTCTGGACAAGATAGCCAAAGTTCATGTGATTGTCTCATTCTGAAACTTCCGAGTATTTTAATGCCTAAGAAAGGGCATTAATTTCGTATATGTAGTACTGAAAGTATGGAAGAACATAGAGAGAACGAAACTGTGCAGAAATATTTCTTTGAAGTTATTTGTAGATTGCATAAAACAGTCTTTTCTTAGAACCTGATTTGTATGCCGATGCTGAATGATTGCTAGAACAGTATGCATGCCAAATATATCGCGGGATAGGTCGGCTTCCCATGTCAGTACTTCATTGACCTTCTAGTCACAGTCAAGAGACGTGTTGCCTGTTTTGGTACTTTCGACTTTCATTCATTCATGTTTGACAAGAGGTTTGATATACACCAAATTTGCCAGAGGAAGGCACTTAGTATGATCTTTTTTAAACTTGGTCTGTAAAGATCGTACCAAACAGAAGTGGACCCATCGTAAGTAATTGTTATATCTGGACATTATATGGCAGATCTGCGTTGTTCCTTTAACTGTGCGTTAGTCAGTATGGTATTACTGTCTTTCTTCTGAATTCTGACTTCATTCACTACAGTAAGGATTTGATTATTCACAAACAATATGCAACAATAGATCGTTTCTATGCTACACATTACGCACAGTTTATTTTGCACGAAACAGCAAATCAAGGTTTTCAGTATCGGCTCATCTGTGTTTCTCTTTGACACCTTTCATTATAACAGACAACAGATACTAGAAGCATTGAGAAGTTTAACATGCTCTGCTGGAATTTCTGATATTTTATTAGCTACTAGCCCGTTGCTAAACGTCTAAAACACATTGTAATTGATCTGGGAGATGTGTTATTTCCTACCGGATTTGTCGATACCAAATCAAATGAGGGAGGTTATAAATGTTTTCTTATATTTTTGTCAGAATATTTTTTGTGAATTGTAATTGTGCCTTATTTTATGCTAATTTGCTTATATGTTCGAGAGTGACAGCATATTGATTAATATTAGTAGATGTGACGAATAATATCAAAGAGACTGGTTACAAGTGGAAGCTTGTATCTTGTGTGGAATGTCTTTGACGCTGGAGTCGTCTTTGACCGTAGTCAGTCGGCACTCGGCAGTGAACACTCGGTGTGTGACGGTGGAGCAATGTACAGGTCCCCGTTATAATAATTTGAAAGTGACCAGCAAAAATGAGTTATTCTACTACATTTTTTATATAAACATCAAGAATTAAGCACATTCGGATAAATGGTATTTGAAGCACCAAAAATGAGGCAAACGCATTGAACCAGGACATTTCCGCAGCCGACGAAACAGCATTATGGAATCACACTTCCACTAGACGACTGAAGCCAACACAGAAAAAGTCAAATATCATCTTATAAACATCCACGGAAAAGTGAGTACTGTTATGAAATATGCTAAATTCAAGTATATAAAAATAGTGAGCATATTTCAACATGCAAATAAGATTCAACGATTAAACATAAGTGATCCCATAAGCGTATTGTCACTGTTTAATTTTTCTGTTTATACCAACAAACTCTTAGGGTTAAGGTAACATTTTTACAATTGAAACGTAACGTAAGTTTTATGAATAGAGGGCTCTGCACTAAAGTGTACATTTTTTTAACGAGATGTAGTTTTATCGTTAAATATCTACAAATGGTTCAAATGGCTCTGAGCACTATGGGACTTAACATCTATGGTCATCAGTCCCCTAGAACTTAGAACTATTTAAACCTAACTAACCTAAGGACAGCACACAACACCCAGCCATCACGAGGCAGAGAAAATCCCTGACCCCGCCGGGAATCGAACCCGGGAACCCGGGCGTGGGAAGCGAGAACGCTACCGCACGAAATATCTACATGTTTCGTAGCGGATTTTGCAAGTATTTTGTGACATTGTCGCCTATACAGAGTGAACATTAACAAAACCGACTAACTGCAGAGCGATTCCTGATTGGAAATGGTGGAAAAAAGGGCCTATAAACATGAGGCCGGAAATGGACTGTGTGCGTCCAACGACAACAAATCGTTCCGGAACACAGACAAAGCTGCATCGCATCCACATCATAACTGGGGTGCAAAGTGGTCCGAGTGGGATTGCAGGTGATAGCGATAGTAACGGTTGACGTGAGGAGGCATATAATCGTACTCTGGCTGACACCAAGTTGGCAGCCCACTTGCCATGAGCTTGTACTTCGGTTTGTCTCAGTATCCTGCAGAACCTGGTCATTCACATCTGGGTCATGCACAGTCCACCGCGTCCCTGCATATTCGTCTGTCTGAAAGGACCCGAGATCACACAAACGCCCAAAAACGGCTTGAAATGTTGTGTGATGTGGTTGGTGTGTGTATGTGTGTGTGTGTGGGGGTGGGGGGGGGGGTGGGGGGGTACATTTATGGTATAGCCGTGCTGCATCTCGATGGTTTCCATCTTCCTGGCAGTAGACAAACACCATCTCAGCTTGTTTCCGGATCATTCTGTTCCTTACAGTACGCTTCATCAATCTCATAGCCTGCAACACACGAGGAACACACGGCACGCGGTCAGAGAAACTGTCATACGTCAGCTCCATCTACCGTGGCAACGACGCATTTCCGGACATATGTTCACAGGACCTTTTTTCCTCCACTTCCCTTCAGGAGTCCATCCCTGCAGTTCGTCGGTTTTATTCATGTTCACCCTGCACACATCATGCGATATACATTAGTGTGCAAAGGCGTACTTAACGTGGTAATACGAAAAATCGGTGAATGAGTTCAGAGGCAGTTGTTATCAGAGCAAGAGTACGACATTTCACGTACTTGACACATGTAAACCTATGGTTCCTGCAATTGTCAAACAGTACGCACCAATCTGGTAACACCGTAACATTCCTTAATAGAGACCGTTTTCTTATAAAATTCAGACATTATCTCTGGCGTTTGTGAGAGCTGTTGGTTGGAACGCTCCAAAAGGAAGAAAGTAGGCCCTGTGTCATAGAATATGACAAAGTCTCCCAAAAGGATGCCAAGGTCAGGCAGAGGTTTCCAAAGTGCAGCACGTGCCCAGGGGTGTTATATCTAACCTGTCTCACGGGTAGTATGCTTAGTTTCAGCCCGTACCAGACCTGTCAAGGGTCACTACCCTTCAAGGAGACCCTTCTGTATAACTGAAAGCGAGACATTAGACAGTTGTCTACCAGGCATCAGATCTCGCAGCAGAAGCATCATGGTCCCAAAACAAGTCTGCGGCCATCTGCATCCAGCTGGTCTCTGTGTCCCGCATCCCCTTGCAGAGCCTTGGAGCTGCATAAGATAGAGTGTGAGGAACACGGTCGTGGAGTCATGAGTCAATAGCGGAGCGTCCTCTACTCCAGCCCACGGGATGAAACCAGTATGATGGGGAAGACGGCTTTGTGAGAGCAAGTCTAAACATCGTCACAGGGAGTTTATCGTGTTGCCGTGCAGCTTATGTATCTGCGAAAGGTGACCAAGCCCAATATTGTTGGTCAGCATGCCTCACAGGCTCATATTTCTCTGTGTCCGTGTGACCAGCCTTAGCCCACTGTGTCTCATGTCTGTTTATAGTCTACTCCATTGTTTTAGTGGTATTTTTGTTTGTTTGGTTCTGGCTTTTTATGCTTCTGCATACATGTGGCTCTGAGCACTGTGGGACTTAACATCTAAGGTCATCAGTCCCCTAGAACTTAGAACTACTTAAACCGAACTAACCTAAAGACATCATACAACACCCAGTCATCACGAGGCAGAGAAAATCTCTGACCCCGCCGGGAATCGAACCCGGGAACCCGGGCGTGGGAAGCGAGAACGCTACCGCACGACCACGAGCTGCGGACTGCATACATTTACACACGTTTTTTGGTCCAGGAAAGGCAACAATTATTGGACGAAATGGTCACTGGAAGCAAGGTGGTTACTGTTGTGTACCGTTAAGGAAGATACATAATGTTGTGTCTAGACAAGACAGCCTAGACACAATGAGAGGAAGCCGAAAGGCACGCGCTACGCTCACGCAGATGGGCGTGAGGTCTGAAACAGGATACGTAATGAATGCTATAAAGAAAAGTACGTAGCTTCTGGAATACTTAACTTTAATCCATCCTTTTGGTACATTTGGAGATTGTGGCGATACAAGTGAGACTCTTTAGATACATGCAATGTTACTAATGGCGCCTTGCTAGGTCGTAGCCATTGACTTAGCTGAAGGCTATTCAAACTATTGGCTCGGCTAATGAGCAATGCTTCGTCCATGTAGTCGCTAGCAAAGTCGTCCGTACAACTGGGGCGAGTGCTAGTCCGTATCTCGAGACCTGCCTTGTGGTGGCGCTCGGTCTGCGATCACACAGTGGCGACACGCGGGTCCGACATGTACTAATGGACCGCGGCCGATTTAAAACTACCACCTAGCAAGTGTGGTGTCTGGCGGTGACACCACACATAATTTCGCTTTTCCGAAATTAAAATAATTTTGTTTTGTAAAATAATGATATTTACTAAGAACTGTGGCTGTTTTATTGTATAGATGTTTATTACGCACAGTAGAAATAAATTTGCTTTTGCTTTAAATCCCTTGAAAACAGAGTTACCTGTTTATAATTCATGCATACAATTTCGGATGGTTTTCATCCCACCACTAAACCAACGTACCGTGTGTTTTGGTGTGCATGCCGTTTGACGATGTACGTGTAATTTCGAAACCAGTCACTGAGCTTCTTCAATAATGTAAATCGAAAAGCAAAATTTTGGTTGGTTGCTGCTGTACGGTCAATGCACTCTGCGCTTTAAGCATATATCGCATGGTGGTGTTATTTGGCAGTAAATCGTAAATTTACGTATAATGTGAAGGAAACCACTTGTACGTGCATGAGTTTGGCGTCTGCCAAGACACACAGTCCGGCTGCATCCAGCTAGACTGTGTTTGGAATCATTAAGTCGAGAGAAACAGTTGAAAATAGATTATCTTTGCTGAAGGTCGAATTTACCAAAAACATGCGAAAGCAAGTGAAAGAGCGAATTATTTCTGCTACTTCGGTCACATCTAGAAAAATTTTGAAGGCGTGTAGAGTGATTACAACGATTATGTTTCCATGTGACTGTAATTGAACTATCAATAATTAATCAATATTTTCGGTATACTTTTTTATGGCAACAAACCTAAAAACTGAATAAATCAAAATTTCTATGTCCAACGTGTTACATAGTTTTTGTGTGTCAACCCTACCTACAGCTATTTTTTTCATTGACATTGGTTTCCTAAAAAGTCATACAATAGAGGGTTAACATGTCATACTGAGCACACTAACAGTCATTATTACGTAGCAAATACTTCGCTATTTCCTTTAAGTGCAGCGAAAGAAGAATTCTGTGGTTTATTTCTTAAGAGATGCTAGGACGTGACCGAAAAAGAAGTTGTGAAGGGGATGACTGGCGATATCAACGATAAATAATGAGCCTCCCAGAATTAACAGACCATCGTCTGTCTGGTCAGAATCTCCAAACCGTTATATATGGTTTGGAGTACCTCAGAATGCCAAGGGCTGAAAGACACAAAACTTCATTTCCTGTTCTCTTCACGCACCCTATGTAACAATTTACCATATTAAAAAAAATATAAAGAAACATTCCAGGAGGTAAATTGTGCCTAAGCAGTTTTGAATTATCCTGTAGTCATTCAGCGGTGATAAGTTTTTCCTAGGGGTCATTATCGAGCACTAATAGAAATCTGTTCTCTTTTTCTCACACAGTTTATGTACGGAGAGACTAAGAGTGACAGATTACTTCGGTAGACACAGCATACGCTCTGTTTCTTTCTTTTTTTCCGCTTATAGCAGTCATCGAGACGGAAATACTGCATGGTTACCATTAAATAGTCTTAGATTCAGTCACGTACAATACAACTCTCACTGTTGTTGGGAAAAGTGACCGAACTTTAAAACATTCCACCATGCATTTCAAGTGGCGGCACGCACATAAACTGTCAAGGGATGGGAACTGACGCGATGGATCGGGACGTCAGCGTCAAGAATTCTCAGGAAGAATGTTTTGACGTTGACGGAGGATGCAACTAACATCTGGAGTTAACCTATCCTCGTCGCAGGGACGACTAGTGGACTTCCTGATTTTTCTTCTTCTAACTCTTTATTTCGTTTCTTGACCCGTCTTTGTGACACGCTGAGAAGGTTGCATGAAGTATGATGTTTTCCCTAAAAGTGTTCTCCCACAAAAAGAGGCCAAATGTCTGAAAGCGAAAAATGGTTTAGACTTTACAATACTCGGGCAAAGAAAAACCCTAGAGTATGTACAAATCAGAATATAAACCAATACAAAGGTTGTTTGAGGAAGTGCGTTTTGGTAGTCTAAAAGCCGCCTCTATTGAGGGAGAAAATGTTTTTTTAAAGTCGCTTGGTAATCATAAAGACGTCAAAACGCGAAAGAATAAGTAAAATGGCGTTATCTACTGCCTTCTAAAAAGTCTCGTGTAATTTTTTGTGGCCGTAGTGTCCGTACTTGCGTTACAGTGATTGAGGATATTTTAATTCCGTCTTCGCAACTACAAGACGGAATTGACGAATCCTCAATAATAGCTACGAGGATTCCTGCTATGGGTTTATCGACAAATTTTTATGCTCTGAAATGTCTGGAAGACACGTTTCCCATTCTTTCAACTTCCGGCAGTGTAGAAAATTAACTTAGATCAGGAGCATGTATTCTGCTTTGGTCAATAATAAGCCGTATTACCACTGGTTGCTTTTAAATCCTGATACTACGTCCGGCTTTTGCCGGAAGTGTGATTCCTCGTAACCTGTCTTTCACCGTTCAGTGGTGGGCTGAGCGACGAGAAGTTAAGTTGGCGCCCCGTCTAGTGTGAACGCGCCACCAACTGACGGTGCCGTTCCCTTCTGTAATGGCACATTAACGTCCATTGTGTATCGTCGTTAACTGGGGTGACAGTATTTTTGTCCGAGTGAGCAGTGTAATGGTGGTCAACGGCATGGGGTTAGAAATTGCTTCCAGGTTCAGATTGCTAACTCTATGGTTGTCACTATCTAAAGAAACTTGTGCAGACCGAATAAGTACTGAGTCGAGTACGAAAATATAACTCATATCAATTACGGGGCAGCTGAAGATGTCGCAGTTCGTGTACGTTGGGCATTGCGAATCTCTCCAAGGTAATTGTTGCTGCGACTGTTCGTGAAAGCGAGTCTGGACGGTACGAACAAAGGTATTCCGTCGGTCGAACGTTGCAGCGCGGTATTTTTGAAGCGCACGGGCTGAGTGGCCCGAATGAGTGGCTTGAGCTGAGAGGCGCTCTCGACGCGTGAGAGGCACGCGGGGTCCCAGGCCGACTGCACGGGTCGTTACGCTGAGAGCCAGAGAGAGCCACGACGCCTACAGCCGCTGTCAAGCCAGGCCAGAGCGCTCGTGACAGGCGCGTCTGCGCTCGCAGCGCCGAGAGTGCCAGCAAAAATACGCTCCCTGCTCTCTCTCGCTCTGTGTGCCAGCCCAAGGGAATAAACGGATGCGGCGTCCGAGGAAGTTTATCTTCCAAATCAGGTGACTCAGTTTGCTCTCCCTTCTACACGCTATATCCTCGCTTTTGAGGTACAGAGTCATAGGTTCGGTGGGAAGAAGATTGGCTTTAAGTGACAGACAATGCCGTTGGTAAAACCAACTACTCGGTCGTGGCGTACCTGCTCCCAATCACTGAGGCGACAGGAGATGAGTAGGGGACAGTCCGATGACGTATAGCTCCCTGATACGTCAGCAGGGTGCTCCAGTGCGTACAGATTACAGTGCACTGCATTTTAAATGGACGTATTTTATATTCACACAGGAGGGCAGAGTTTACTAGCTGATCTGTCCTCTATTGCAGCTGACAATGAGACGAATACACCAGGGGCGTTGTAAAGTGCCTCTTACGTGAGGAAGACATTTTTACCAGTTTTAATAAATTATTGTCTCTTACTGATGTATTCACCATAGTTAGGAAGTGCTGTAGTCTGTAACCGGCCATGAGTCGGAGAGCATTTCCCACGCTGACTTGCTAGGTGACGAAGCGACCATATGTCGCGCGTAATGGGGTGGGACTCGGCGCTGGACCGTAGCAACAAGCGTCAGCTTGGGAAATATACATGACGGGAAGTACCGCCATCTTGGCGCCAAAGTCACCGATTTTGTTTATTTATATTTAATAATTAGTCATTTATGACAACCTGAATACCACGAGGAGCCTCTGGATGTTTAAAACTACTTATCATAATATTGCCTCCTTAATATTCACACCAGTTCATTAACAAATGCATATCTTAGTAAGTACGAACTTGATCGGAAATCCACGAACTGTGACGAAACTAATAAGAGATACGGACTGCGCGCCAAAGTCGGAAGTCGGCGTTACGAGCTCTTCCCGTCTTGTTCGATGGTAGCAATGCTGTCGGTTACGAGTAGTTTATGACATGATTGTTTCATTATTGATCTGATAGGAATAAAAGTGATATGACGGCATTTCAAATGTTAATTTCGAGTAAATAGATACCCCAAAGTTGATCGACGGCAATTTCAGATACTTAGCTTCCACCGACAGAGACATCCAATGCGCCAATGAAGAATCTGCACGGGACGACATTTACGAGGGCTACACCGCGCACAGGTAGGAGGAAATCTGACGACACGACCCACCAAGGCGGATCAAGGAAGGTCCGACTTACACTCTCAAATTCTGGGTGGAAATGCTGACGAGTTATACCGTGCGTCACGTAATACCACCCTCTACGGACTCGGGGCCAAGTTGAGTAATAAAAGGATCAGTTTAGAAGCGAGGGGATCTTGCAGCGTTCAATAAATAATGCAACAAATTTTTTTTCTCTCAGGCAGTTTCAGTTGAAAAAATGCGCAATTTGATGCGGAACATCGTGCAATATTCCCACTTCAGACCAAATAGTTTCATGAAGTTCCGATAGGTGACTGCACTATACTTAGCCTTCAAAATGGCGTCTGTAACTGAGGTTTCACAGCAGGTAGAGAGCTATTGTTGAGTTTCTTTCGGCGAAAAAGAGAGCATCGCAGATATTCATAGGCTCATGCGGAATGTCTGCAGAGACATGGCAGTGAACAAAAGCACGGTGAGTCGTGCTGCGAAGTGTCTGTCATTATGAAAATAAGGTCGCGCTAAGCTATTCTATCTCCCGCGTGCCGACCGGCCACACACAGCTGTGACATCTGTAATGTTGCAACGTGTGGACACTCTCATTCGAGATGATCGATGGATCACAGACACCTCGCTGCTCAACTGGTCTCGCAAAAGCTACGCACCCGGGAGGAGTTCACAACACTTGATTCGACTGTTGTTCCTCATCTAGCTTACAACTCGAAACTCGCACCTTCCGCCTTGCACTTGTGTGGCTCAAAGCTTGATGCACTCCGCGGGAAGCAGTACGTGGATGATGGGGAGGTTATTGATGCAGCAAGACGTTGGATCCGACGTCGGCCAGTGGAATGGTACCACACGGGCATACACGCCTTCCAAGTAAGGTGACGTAATGTCGTCGCATTGGACAGAGACTGTGTTAAAAAATAGAGTTTTATACCCAAAATAATATGGTCTATTAGAATCCTGAATAAAGCTAACCTGGTTTCAGAAAAAAGTGATGCGTTACTTATTGAACGTCCATCATTGTAACACATTTAAGAGTTTCTGAGATGCCTGCTCGCTCCCTAAAATTTTTGGGAGAATGTTTTAATCTGTTGTCAGGGTTGCAGCTAATCATGATTTTTGTAAGTGTTCAGTCAGCCAAACTTTTCTGGTTTTTTTAAAATTTTAATCCTAAGCACAGTTGTCTTTGTAATAGGACATTTTATTATATTTTAACTAGACTAAGCGGCCAAGGGAGATTTTTCAGTTCAAATGGTTCAAATGGCTCTGAGCACTATGGGACTTAACATCTATGGTCATCAGTCCCCTAGAACTTAGAACTACTTAAACCTAACTAACCTAAGGACAGCACACAACACCCAGGCATCACGAGGCACAGAAAATCCCTGACCCCGCCGGGAATCGAACCCGGGCGCGGGAAGCGAGAACGCTACCGCACGACCACGAGCTGCGGCCGATTTTTCAGTGTTACTAAAAGTTAATGTATGCTGCAGAAAGTAAAATATAAGTTACGGGGCGCCGCTGCTAATAAAACGATCGGTGACCAGAGTTGATGACGGATAGCATCATACAGCCGATAGCCGAGTGAGAATAAGGCAGCCGATAAAGAGACAGTATCATCGCCGGGGCAGATTCAAATCATGAGAAATGTTAAAAAGCAAGTTCTGTTCCGATTTTTACATACTTTGTAATGTAGCGTATCGCTCCAAGCAGGATATTGCAACTATTCTTGAATGTAATGATTGACCTCGAAGGCTAGTTAGAGATTCTAGGTGGCTCCTGACTGTATATGTTATGGGGAATATTGTGGTGTTGATTTTAATTTCTACTGAAAGTGATTTGTAGTTTAACTCTGATATTTTACTCCGCTGAATTGTAGTGATGTCCTACGCTTCGATTGGAAAGTCAGTCTGCATGAAGAATTGGAGGCATTTTTTTTCGCAGATGACACTTCATTTCTCTGTGCAATGGAGTTATTCTGAGAAGTAATGTTATTTGCTCAAGAACCATAGTACGTTCATCTCGCCAGTTTCCGAAAAGTCGGGCTAAGTTATTAATTCAGGGCTGTGTTACTGTCGCGAGATAGCAAGCGTCAGGGGGGATTATTACTCAGGAACAATATTCGTGTGTGGCGTCTATCTAGGTAGATAATTTTTGCTCGATGCCCCTGGGTTTCTATGGGCCAATTGATCGACCAACTACGTTCTTTCCAGGGTAGCAAGCTCTTGAAGCTACACACTGTGTGTGTGTGTGTGTGTGTGTGTGTGTGTGTGTGTGTGTGTCAACCGATCAATGGTTAGCTCACTAGAGTCATAGTTCAGATCTCAGTCAGCCCAACCAGACATAGATTTTCCGTGACTTCCTAATTCGTTTATGGAAAATGCCAGAATAGTTACTTTGACGAGGACACGACCTATTTCTCTTCCCATGATCTTTAGATTAGAGCTTGTGCTCCATCTCTATTGACCACGTCGTCGACGAGACGTTAACCACTAGCTTTTCTTTCTTTCGTAAAGAGGAGCCTGTAGAACGCCAATGAAGCACTTCAGCCTCCACTTCCTCCGTGTTTTTGTCAGCCAACACACACGTTCCACAACTCTCCTTATAACGCTGCATCATTGCAGTATCTACACTAATGAGTGAAAACATTATGATCAGTTTATTGATAACCTGATCGTCCACCTTTGGAAAGCAATACAATAACGATAATGCACGGCATGGTTTCGAAAAGGGAGGTTCCGGACATACAGGGGTGGACGAAAATTTGGATACATCAAAAATACAACACATTGCCACGCCTAAAACGGTTTAGGAAAACCTTGCCTTTAAAATGCCTTCGAGTCGTCTCGGAATGAATAAATACAGGGCCTGTACGGTTTTCAAGGGAATCTTACATCATTTCTCCTGCAAAATAGTGGCAAGTTCGGAAGGCTGATAGCGATCACGCGCCCTTCTCTCCGAAGCAGACCACAAAGGCTCAACAATATTGATATCTGATGACTGTGGTGGCCAGGCGAGATGCGAGGATTGATGGTCACGCTCACAAAACCAATCCACGGCGATGCGAGCAGTGTGATCAGGGCCCAGTCATCTTATAATCCAGCATCACTACTGGGGATAAATATTGTACCACGGGATGGAAGTGATTAACAAAAATGGCCACATAACCTTGGCAATAATGCGACCTGGCAGAGTAACCAAGAAGCCTTTGGCTCCCCAGATCATCAGCCAATCCTCGCCATATTGCCCTCTTTGGGCGTGAACTCGGCCAGAAGTTAGAAACAGTGTGAAACAACTCATCCGACCAAATGACATTCTTCCATTGCTCTACGGTATAGGCTTCATGGCTTTGGCACCACGGTGTCCTGTTACGGGCATATGCAACACTGTTGAGCAATTATGGAATTCCAGCTCGCGCTGCAGTTCCCAAATTATGGAGCTCCCTTCGTCTTTTGGTGCTGACAAAGTTCGCAAGTGCGACATTCAGTTCCGCAGTGACTTTTGCAGCTGTCGTTCTATTTTTCGTCACAATCCGCTTCAGTGACCGTCCATAACGATCACTCATCACATACTCCCGTCCGCGTCGTAGCCTATCGGGTGGTTTTTCCCGCTTTCTCTGTTTGCGGTATAAATATTTGATGCAATTCCTCTTGAAATACCAACCACTTCGTCTATCTTGGTTACGGAAGCACCCCGCAAACGGGCATCAACAATCTGTCCACGTTCGAAATCATTTAGCTCCGACATAATGCACTCATAACTATACAAAACCCTTTACCGACCACGTCTGGCACTTGCAGCATATTGAGGACATTGTACAGGTGCCGTTAGTGGTCAAATACAATAGCGCAACCTGCAGGCTTGGCCAGCGTCTGCACTCGTGTTAAAGCAGGCATCTCCATATTTTTGTCCACCCCCTGTACGTGGCACGACATGTCACCGACAGTCACACTGCTCTGTACCTTACACACTAATTTCACGTTCAAGTGATGACACTGGTATACTCACACTGAACTGCAAGAGTACAGAAGTGATTCGTAATGTGAAAAAGTGCTTTAGTCAGAAGTGCATGTTGTTCTGCTCCACTGTGCTTTGACCGTTTCATTGCAATCCCCAACTGTACGCTGAAGACTGAGCAGCTATGCAAAACTACCACATCAGTAGAAAATGTTTGTTTTTGAGATACAGCAGTTATTTTCAACAGAGGGAAATATTGCAGCAGGTCACGGCATTGAAGTATCTGTGCTTTTAGTCCTATTTTATCAAAATTTTGATTCTTTGCTTGCCGAACTTCCTCTTAGACATTGCACAGGCGATCGAAATGGGTCTCTCAATAAGAAGCGCAGTTTTGCATGCGAATGGTTCGTGCTTCTGTTTCTGGGAAGAGCAGTTTATATTCTAAGCACATTTTCGTGCGGGTCTGAGCGTCCTATGTCACGCACTTCCCTTGTAAGCGAAATAAACTATTTTTATGGTTCAGATGGCTCTGAGCACTATGGGACTTAACTTCTGAGGTCATCAGTCCCCTCGAACTTAGAACTACTTAAACCTAACTAACCTAAGGGCATCACACACATCCATGCCCGAGGCAGGATTCGAACCTGCGACCGTAGCAGTCGTGCGGTTCCGGACTGAAGCGCATAGAACCGCTCGGCCACAGCGGCCGGCAAACTATTTTTACTCCCTTACGCTTTACACTTTGCGTGTCGTGGCCCTCATTGTGTGTTTATTAAAGTGTTCTGGTTCCATAGCGTAACCCATGCCCTGCTTAATTCTCAATTTCTTCTCGTTCCAGTTTATAAAGTGTATTTTCTCGAGCGTATAAATAAAAAAGTGGGTTTCATATAAATAAAAATCTGCCTTTTATGCAACGGGATGCTTTATTTTGACTGTCTCTTAGGGCGAACTCCAACCAAGACAGCCCGATCTGCCCTAGCGACCCAGAGAGCAGATCGCTTAGCGCTCGACTTCTGGATCAATAGCGGTTTTTGCGCCGTGTAATGTAGGCGAGGTGGAGCTGTTAAATCCGACCTGCGCCAAGGCAAGAAGGCACGAACACCAACCGTACTGCGCTAATGGGGCTCCTAACAACGCGGAAAGAGGGAGGGGGTGGGAACACGGGAGGGGGTGGGGGCGGGGAGGAATTGCGCCAGCTGCGTTCACGTAACCGCGGCGCCGGGCCACTGTTGCCGAGCCCTCCCAATCCTTCTGTACCTGCGGGCAAATGGAATCGCTTGAACGTGGAATGCATTTATCACCGCAATTTCTTCTGATTTTAGTTTCGTCGTTCTTACCTGCGGTGGCTGCTCCTTATATAACTGTCTACCCTGGAGTAGCTGTGCTACATTGGCTATACTGTATAACACTGTACAGGTGCAAGTTAATTCCCCGTGACCGCCGTTCTTCGGTATACATAGTCGGAATAGATGAAGTGATTTCCATTAATACTGTATGATCATCGAACACGAGTTCTAATTACGTTTCTTGGCGATGTAAGTTTGACAAGTTCTGTAGACGACAAACGAAGTGTCGCAAGTACATTCCCGTCTCTATTATTTGTAAGGTTATACGCTTTGTATTCGCTGTCGCCGGCCGGAGTGGCCGAGCGATTCTAGGCGCTTCAGTCTGGAACCGCTCGACCGCAACGGACACAGGTTCGAATCCTGCCTCGGGCCTGGATGTGTGTAATGTCCTTAGGATAGTTAGGTTTAAGTAGTTCTAAGTTCTAGGGGACTGATGACCTCAGAAGTTAACTCCCATAGTGCTCAGAGCCATTTCAATTTGAACATTTTTATTTACACTGCGATAGCAACCTCACCAAGCGGTAATAAGCTACACTGTTGAATACGACATCCAATGACTATTGATGTATGACATTTTTACGAAATGCAGCGTATTTAGCTCTATAAACTGCGGAAATAACAGAAAGGAGACACCACCTTTGTCATTCTTTAGATCAGGGCTTCCCAATCTTTTCAGCTGGCGGAACCCTTCTTCAGTCGAAAATCCATGGCGGACCCCTAGTCAGTCGAGAGCACAGTAACTTTAAATTTCAGAGCGAAAGCCATGGGAACTGAAAGCTTCTTCATGCAAGTGCCATGTTCCCAGTGACCCTCGTCCCCCTCCGAAGTATCAATAGTCTTTGGTTTAGAGATGAATGAAAACAACTTGAAGGTCAAAAAACGACTTATGAAATAGGTAGTGCACTGACAAAGCAAGTTTAACGTTTAATGATGCCTGGTGCCGCATACGAGCCAGTGAGCGCTGTGATTGGTCGACAAAGCTCGCTCCGCTCACGCATAAAAGGTTTCAACGCATATAGTGCCGTCAGCTGACGCACAAACGACCCCCGTATTGTTGCGAAACAGTCGATCAGAGAAGCCGCATTCTCCGGCACTGAACTGTGTATGCGTTCTCACTTACGAACCGCAAGGGCTGCTTGGGAACATGGCCTGAAGTAAAAGTACACGTATTTTTCACACGAAAAAAAGTGATGAATTTGATTTTCACATTTTTATTCAATAATTTTACTCATTATTTTACACGATTTGGTGAAAGATGGCCGCGGACTCCCTAGAAAGAGCCAGCGGACCCCTAAGGGGTCCGCGGACTACACCTTGGGATGCCCTGCTTTAGATTGATCAAAGATCCGAGTTGCACCCGCGGTCTATGGATAGCGCCTTTGATTAGCAATCAAAACGTCCTCGGTCCCCGGTTCGAATCACGCCACCGCTTAAATTCTGAATAACAATCAGCATTGGCGGCCGAAGACCTCCGGCATAAGACGTCACCTTCATTCCGCTAACGGCCTTGTCAAAGAGGGCGGAGGAGCGGACAGAGGTTCAGGGCACTCTCTTGCCCTTGGGGTGAGAGACTTCTCCAGAAGGCGGAAGATCAGCTGTGATCAACGGCTTGAGAATGCAGAAGGCAATGGAAACCGCTGCATTAAAAACTCATAATGTGTATCTACAGGACATGTGGCCTTCATTGAAACTGTGTCATAGCGATCTCTCCATTGGCAAAAGGTTACGGGAAAATCGCCCATTCGGATCTCCAAGAGCAGGTGACCATGAGGAAAAGATCGAATAACCAACGAAAGGAAAATAATGTTCTACGAGTCGGAGCATCCAGAAGTTTGAATGTGGTAGGGAATTAAATGATGGCTGATGACTTTGCTATCCTCAGCGGAAGTGAAGAATAGTTAAAACATCTGCTGAATGGAATGAACAGCGAATAAGTCATAGCACAGACTGAGGGTAAACGAAAGAAAGACGAAGGTAATGACAAGCAGTAGAAATGAGAACAGCTAGAAACTTAACAACGGGATTAATGGTCACGAAGTAGATCAAGTTAAGGAATTCAACTACCTAGGCAGCAAAATAACCAATCACGGACGCAGCAAGGATGGAGTCAGCAGCAGACTAGCACTGGCAGAAAGGGCTTTCGTGGCCAAGAGAAGTCTACTACTATCAAACATGGACCTTAATTTGAGATATAAATTCCTGTGAAATTGAGTTTCGAGCACGCCATTGTTTGGTAGCGCAACGTGGACTGAGGAAAATCCAGAACTGAACAGAATCGAAGCATTTGAGATGTGGTGCCACAGACGAATGTTGAAAATTAAATAGACTAATAAGGTAAGGAATGAGGAGGTTCTTCGCAGAATCGAAGAGGAAAGTAATATGTGGAAAAAACTGACAAGAAGGAGGGACATGATGATAGGACATCTGTTAAGTCGGCGTGGAAGAGCGTCCATAGTACTAGAGGGAGCTGTAGAAGGTAAAATCTATAGAGGAAGACAGAAATTGGAATACATCCAGCAAATAATTGAGGACTTTGGTCGGAAGTGCTACTCTGAGGTGATGAGACTGGCACAGGAGAGGATTTCGTGGTGGGCCGCTTCAAACCAGTCAGAAGACTGATTACTCAACAAACAAAAAAATCCCTAGTGATACGAAACATTACATTACAGGTATGTTACGCTAGTTAAGTTTAGAACGAAATTTGTAGAAAACAGTACAAGGCACTACCTTTTGCTGAAAGACTTCGTATCCCTCACAAATAACGTGAAGTTTAGTTCGCTATAGTTCCAAATTAGTTTATGAACGCCATCACATCATCCACTGAATAGAGAACTACCACATAAGAAGACATAAAAAGCTACAAAACTAAATACACAGACGAATCAATTTCCCCAGTTGATGCTACATTAGAGAAGGTAACATCAGACCCACAAATGAGAGACAGCTTAACGCAAGTATATCCTGAAGATACAGTAATTAGATTGAATAAAATTATTCAGGTGTTGGAAAACCTAAAGAAGTGTAAGAATGTGCAAATGATCAGATTCTGTGCAGGGCTATTACGTGAAAAAGTGATATTTAATAAGAATAGACGTCAAAGGAGTACCACAGGATGAAGAAAAAAGAATATTTTTTTTTAATATTGGGTCGAGAGTGTTAAAAACAGAGGCTTTTGATTTGTTGTTATCGCAGTTTCGGATGCCATTGAAGGAAGATGGAAAGACGAAGAGAAGAGTGAAAATATTTCTTCACGAATCTACGATGGCTGGAACTTAAATAGTGGCGACTATTCATTCACAACCGATGCAAAAGAGTTAAATGTTTGCACCTGTTCCTGTCCTTCAAAGTTGTCACCAGCGTTGTGTAGAACCCGTTGCCAGTGATGTGGAAGGCGTTGTACACCGTTAGCAGAGCCTGTTCTGTTGATGGTGCGAATGGAGCGGTCTATAGTTATGGTGATTATCGTGTACGACTGTGGTTATCTTTAAGAATTACGTTCCTCCACGGCAGGCCGTCGATGCAAAGTACTACTGTTCGTTTTTGGAGCATCACCTGCGACAAGCTTTGCGAAAGAAGCGGCGACACTTTCTGAGCAACCCACCCATCATTTTGCAAGACAATGCGCGGGCGCATACTGCGGAAACCGTGGCTGCTCTGTTCGGTCGATGGGACTGGGAAGTGCTGAACCATTCACCATACCCGCCGTAAGTCCTTGTGACTTTGGTTTGATTCCGAAGATGAAGGAACCACTTCGTGGCATGCGCTTCCGAATTGTTCCAGGGATTCGACAGGCAGTTGACCTCTCGATTCGCACCATCAACAAAACAGGCTCTGCTAACGGTATACTACGCCTTCCACATCGCTGGCAACAGGTTCTACACAACGCTGGTGACTACTATGAAGAACAGTAACAGGTGCATACATGTAATTCTTTCGTATCGGCTGTGAATAAACAGGTGCCACTATTTAAGTTCCAACCCCCGTATTTTATTTATGAATTTTCACTCTTTTTACATTTATTTTACGATCATCCATGTGTCTTCATATTTTACTAACGCTTCGAACGCAGTAGTATGATAACTATTTTGTGAATTTAGTAGAAGAAGATTTGAAAACAAATAATAATCTTACGGTACATGTGACGTTAGAAGATGGCCGGCTTTCTCGCTGCTTGGGACGTTAGTGTCTCCCTGAGACGGTAAAAATTTTCACAGCAGTGAGTATGTGGCTGTATAGTTATGTTTGTGCCGTAACGCTCACGACGATGACATACAAGTGAGATGGTGAAACTCTGGAAAGAGGAAAGAGAGTTACAACGAGCTTCTCGCTAGCAATCAGCACTGAAATACGATTTCCGAATGAGAAGCCTGCTATGGAATGTCTCCTTATGTACAGAATGGAAACAAAGTCCAACAGTGTTAGATCGGTAGATCCGGTTGGCATCTTCACACTTCCTCGTCGGCCTACGCACCTCTCCACAAATGTTTTATCCAGTAATTGCCGCATGTCACTATGGTAATGTGATGGTGCACGCTATTATGGAAAGAAAAAAAAATCTTCATCTCGGTACAGTTGGCGAAGAGCTGATACAATCCGTTTCTGCAGTATGGCAAGGAAAGTACTTTACACGTGTCACTGTTCCTTCAAAAAAGATTGGCGCTGCAAGACCTCTGACAGATATGCCACACTACACTGATAACCCATCTCGTTCTTCAGTAATGTGGGGATTTTCTCTTGCCCACTACACACACGTATGGCGATGGATGGTTCCGTTCAGTTTACACGTCGCCTCATCAGACCAAACAATGTCAGTCATATGTTTATCATCGCAAATCCGTTAACAAAATTCGAGGTGCCTATCCGGATCGTCCTCATTCATCGCGTCAAGTAACCTGAGAGTGAAGGGTTTGCACTTTTCTCGCTTTAAAATGCGGTGAACATTTGATTTGCTTACACTTGATGAACGCGCAGCTTGCCATTTGAACTTATTTGGGGATCTTGTGAAACGTTGTATCACAGAGTCCAACTCTCTTTAGTCTGTTACTGATTTCTTCGTGTCATACCATCCGTTCTTCAGATCACGCACACTTCTTTACCTCACAGATCTGTCGCGTAATTTCGTTATTGTTACACGTGACGGTGGAGGAGTATCAAATTTTGGGCGCAATCCTCTGGCACTATGCGACTTCTGAGGTTATAAGTCGCCTAGAACTTAGAACTAATTAAACCTAACTAACCTAAGGACATCACACACATCCATGCCCGAGGCAGGATTCGAACCTGCGACCGTAGCGGTCGCTCGGTTCCAGACCGTAGCGTCTAGAACCGCACGGCCATTCCGGCCGGCGTCTCTGCACTTCTTTCGTGTTTTCACATTTCCGGTAACTCTTTAAAATTCACTTCATTAGCTCCAAGGACAAGTTTCTAGCCATTTTGTTATATACAGGGCTATTACAAATGATTGAAGCGATTTCATAAATTCACTGTAGCTCCATTCATTGACATATGGTCACGACACACTACAGATACGTAGAAAAACTCATAAAGTTTTGTTCGGCTGAAGCCGCACTTCAGGTTTCTGCCGCCAGAGCTCTCGAGAGCGCAGTGAGACAAAATGGCGACAGGAGCCGAGAAAGCGTATGTCGTGCTTGAAATGCACTCACATCAGTCAGTCATAACAATGCAACGACACTTCAGGACGAAGTTCAACAAAGATCCACCAACTGCTAACTCCATTCGGCGATGGTATGCGCAGTTTAAAGCTTCTGGATGCCTCCGTAAGGGGAAATCAACGGGTCGGCCTGCAGTGAGCGAAGAAACGGTTGAACGCGTGCGGGCAAGTTTCAGGCATAGTGATGTGAAAGATTCAGTGTTTAAACCTCCTCTACCAAGAAACGTGCCAGAACTGCGAGTTCGTATCAACAATGCTTTCGAACTCATTGATGGGGACATGCTGCGCCGAGTGTGGGAGGAACTTGATTATCGGCTTGATGTCTGCCGAATCACTAAAGGGGCACATATCAAACATTTGTGAATGCCTAAAAAAACTTTTTGAGTTTTTGTATGTGTGTGCAAAGCATTGTGAAAATATCACAAATAATAAAGTTATTGTAGAGCTGTGAAATCGCTTCAATCATTTGTAATAACCCTGTATATATACCGAGTGAGGTGGCGCAGTGGTTAGACACTGGACTCGCATTCGGGAGGACGATGGTTCAATCCCGCGTCCGGCCATCCTGATTTAGGTTTTCCGTGATTTCCCTAAATCACTCCAGGCAAATGCCGGGATGATTCCTCTGAAAGGGCACGGCCGACTTCCTTCCCCATCCTTACCTAATCAGATGAGACCGATGACCCCGCTGTCTGGTTTCCTTCCCCAAGCAACCAACCAACCATCTTGTTATACCTCATCGGTTGTTAAAGTACAAACAGTGTGAATCCTTTTGTGAGAGACCGTGTGTCTTTCCCGTTAAGAGGCCGTTCCTGATAGAATTTTCTGTAGAATAAAGTGTAGCAGACGTTACTTTCGCTAGCGTAGAATACTAGCCGAAACGGATAAAAGTTGTCCGGTGCCGCGTCTCTAACGGCCTTTTTGCGAGCCAGATATGAAGTACGCTTCTCATGGGTAGTTTCTTACAGTCATGAGCGAGAAGCAGACTGCATGGCTGCGCTAGATTATTTAGGCCGGCGCGCCAACCGGTCTGCTTTGGTCGCCGAGAGGCACTCCGCGGCCATACATATTGAGATGAGCCACAGGCGATCTGTATTCTGGTCGGTTCGTGGGAACTGGCGTGCCAGAGCGACACGCTAGCTGCTTGCTGCGGTCAATGCAGTGCTGTCTGGGGGAAGCTGCGCGCATACAGCCGCTTGCGAGGAGTGCCCAGCTACCAACACAAAATACCACCGTTATTGTCACCGTCACAACCTCGACCAGCTGTTGTGTTTGTGTCGTCGTACACAGTAGCACTAGTGCGTAAAGAAATTTCCAGTAGTTGAGCGCCCCGTGCAAACCTTTCGACTAGACGCCGCTTCGTTGTCTTGCTTCTCATAGTCGATACTTTTCAATTTCAGAATTTCTTCATTTTTTCATAAGTGGCTGAGTGAGCCTAGTTGCACCGCTCACCGCCGCACTATAATGTGTCAGTGGGCAATTACGGTTAGCACCGGACAACTGGGCAGTGTAGCAGCAGGTCTAGTAAGTAAACAAATCAGAATTATTCCAGTTGTTGAACGTCCTGGAGTACAGGTGCTGGGTGGCGGATTTTGATTCCATTGGGTAAAAGCAATACTTCTAACACTGATACAGGAAGCACTACCTAACATGCGGAAACGTTTGCAGGAACCTTATCAGAATGTTTAGGAATATTAGTGCGTACTAAAAAACTTCATGGGTGTCCGAACGTCAAATGTAGTCAATGTGTGGGTTTGAAGACACAAACAGGAGAACTGAAGATAAGTGAATTTGGCAAATTTACAATTTATTTGTAATTTCAGGTTAATATCTAATTACAACAGGAATGAAGGCCCAGGCTTTGTGTCAAGAGCAGTAGAGATGTATAAGTTGAGGATTTGTTTACGTCAACAATAACAAGATATAAGCAGAGGTTACTAACACTAGACCACTTCTCGATCTTAATCTGAGCTACCCTTAACAGCTTGTGTGTTCGCGTGCATGGCACGTCAGTGACAACCAGCCTCGGTAGCCGAAGTTGCTAATGCGCACTTAAGCGGCGGCCCTCGACTCGTAGGAAAGTCGTTTCCAATCCTGGTGGTGGATGACATTTTCGCTGCCAGTATTTGGGCGACAACGGGAGGAGTGTTGGTGGCGTGAAGTTCCTGATCATCTGTTTCTGCGTTAATGTCTGTGAACTGAATTCAGAACCTTTCCACAGTGTCTCATGAAGTGTAAGCTCTGTAGGAAAGTCGTTGCTTTGTGCTATTCGAGAGGAGTAGGCTATGCGCCGGCACCTGATTTCAGCCTCTCCCTTCTCTGATCATCATCATAACGTACCAAAGAAAAAGCTGTACACTACACACGAATCCGTTACACTGTCCTACACCGATGTCGCAAGAGTCATTGGACACCTCTTAATATGGGACCTCCCTTTGCTCAGCATAACTGACGTGGCGTGGACTCAAAACGTCATTGGCAGTCCCCTGCAGAAATACTGAGCCATGCTGCCTCTATAGCCGTCCATAATTGCGAAAGTGTTGCCGGTGCAGAATTTTGTGCACGAACTGACTTCTCGCCGGCCGCGGTAGCCGTGCGGTTCTGGCGCTGCAGTCCGGAACCGCGGGACTGCTACGGTCGCAGGTTCGAATCCTGCCTCGGGCATGGATGTGTGTGATGTCCTTAGGTTAGTTAGGTTTAAGTAGTTCTAAGTTCTAGAGGACTGATGACCTAAGATGTTAAGTCCCATAGTGCTCAGAGCCATTTGAACCATTTTTTGAACTGACTTCTCGAGTATGTCCCGAAAATGTTCGATGGAATTAGTGTCGGGCGATCTGGGTGGTCAAATCATTCGCTCGAATTGTCCAGAATGTTCCTCAAATCAGTCGCGAACAACTGTGGGCTGGTGACATGGTGCACTGTCATCCATAAAAATGTCATCGTTGTTTGGGAACATGAGGTCCATGAATGGCTGCAAATGGTTTAGTTAGACAAGAGGACCCAGTCCACTCCATGTAAACACCGCCAGCTATGGAGCCAACACCGGCTGGCACAGTGTCTTGTTGACAACCTGGGTCCATGGCTTCGTGGGGTCTCTGCAATACTCGAATCCTACCATCAGCTCTTACCAACTGAAATCGGGACTCGTCCGACCAGGCCACGGTTTTCCAGTCGTCTACGGTCCAATCGATACGGTCACGAGCCATGTAGAGGCGCTGTAGGCTGTGTTGTGCTGTTGGCAAAGGCACCCACGTCGGTTGTCAGTTGCCATAGCCCATAACGGCACACTGCTCTAACAAATACGTTCTTCGTACGTCCAACATTGATTTGTGCGGTTACATCACGAAGTGTTTCTCGTCTGTTGGCACTGACAGCACTGCGCAAACGGTATTGCTCTCGGTCGTTAAGTGAAGGCCTTCAGCCAATGCATTGTCCATGGAGAGGTAATGCCTGAAATGTGGTATTCTTGGCGTGCTCTTGACACTGTGGATCGCGGAATATTGAATTCTCTAACGATTTCCGTAATGGAATCTAGCTCTCACTACCACTGCGCGTTCAGAGTCTATTAATTCCCGTTGTGCGGCCACAATCATAATGTAAACATTTCCACATGTGTCACCTGAGTACAAATGACAGCTCCGCCAACGCACTGCCGTTTTATACCTCGTCTACGCAATTCTGTCGTTATGTGTACGTGTGCATATCGCTGTCCCACGACTTTGTCACCTCACTGTACATTCAACAAATACACATACGACACAACTCTCACATATCCACAAGGAAAGGGGCCAATGTGCGATGAGGGAGAACACAAGCTCGGCGGCTAAACCCACCCGTGGGATATCTCTGTCAGCAACTCTCTACAACATTTACATTTACGTCAGTGACAGGTTGAGACACTGTCAGGTGAATATGAATGGCTCAGTCATCAGAAGCATATCCCGTAAAACACATTTGTCCAGCATCTAGTTCTGTTGTGATGCAGCGTAGATCGACGCAGCCCGTCTTTTGGCGAAGAGTGATGAAGTCTTCTCCCGGTAAAAGTATACTCTGTCTTGAGGAAAAGTTATGCTAACAACAACTGACAGACATTCGTAGTACATTCAGGTTTTGCTATACTCTGCCACCATATAAAAGTCGTCTGAAGTACGCACAATTTACCTATTGCACAATAGAAACAGAGCGTATCATAAAAGATCCGAATTAGTTACCTATATGTCACAGAGTGTCGAGATGTAGAGTCGTATAGCATTGTGGTGGGAGACGCAGTGTGGCAGGTGCAGCTGCTAACCAGAGGCCTGCTGGAAGGAGCATCGCGTGTGTGATGCAACTTGACACACTGCGGTGCAAACTTAAGCCAAGGCTCATCCCATGAGCTAATGAAAATGACAATCCACTCGAAACTGTTATATCCACAATAATGGTTTCACCTCTTGTGACTGTAAGAAGCCTTATTGTTAATAATTTATTCTCGCAGCGTCGCTGCCCTCTCCTCAACAAGAACTAATCTGAAAGGATATTCTTCCTACGCACGTACAATCGCACCTCCCCGCGAGGTATTTGAGCGGTATCTTACGTATATGTATAAAGTGTAGATGGCTGTTGATGAGGGTGATGGGTAAAGGGTTATGTATAGGTTGTTTTGTTGATGACGAGAGACGGTGAGATTCGGTGCCAGCGCATAGCCTGTCGCTCCCGGGGAGAACAGAATGGACCGCCGAGCTTGTCCATACAGAAGTACGCGTGACGACCAGCAGTGTCACATGTCCTCACTCTGACACTCAGCGGAGAGATGTAGAAGACTGGGACGAAGTTTTCTGAGCAGGAATTTTACGCTAACATCTCTCCACCCGTCCCCCTTTCCTCCACCTCTTCTTACCCGATCAAATACTGGTGACGAAAATTTCTAGTTAGACCCGTCGTCCTCCCGAATGTGAGTCCAGATTCTTGTCGCTGTGTCCCCTTGCTCCGTACCAGGATTCGGATCGGCTACGTCTGAACCAAGTGCTGCCGCACAGATGTACCTCAGCGACCACGGCTGCAGAGGCGTGTTTCCTGGCTACAAACTGAGCCTATTCATTTGTGAGAGAAGTAACGTAACAAATGTTTCATATTCGTCATCTTGATATATGAAAGACAATGTTACGACTGACTGACTGACTCGCTCACTCATTGACTCGTCATTGCCCAGCCCAGGAACTTGATATTTGCAGAGGGTGTTGATTCTATACAATAGACGTTGTTTAAGCACGGATTTTTCGATATTCCACCCTAGGGGGAGAAATAGGGGATGAAAGTTTTTTTTTTGAAAGTATGTCGCTATTAAGGCAATAAATTGGTATGTGGTTTCTCAGTATAAAATAAAGAAATACGTGTTTCGGCATTTTTGGAAATTTAACCCCTGTGGGGTGAAATAGTGGGTGAAAGCTTTTTTTTAATAAATATTGTTAAAGAACTACTAAAGTATTTGTACAGCTACATCTATGAAAATGACTATTTTACTTCTCAGTTACAAATAAAAAGAAAAATACTTGTTTATGTTTCTGGAAGTTCAACCCCTAAGGGGATGAAATAGGAGATGGAATTTTTTATGAAAATATTCCATTATGGAATGATTTTTAAAGTTAAATGTATTAAAATTTGAATATATGTTTCACTGTTTAAGGAAATTCCACCCCTGTGCGAGTGAAATACGGGATGTAAGTTTTTATGGAAATATTTCATTGTGCAGTCACTTTTGGAGCAAAAAATGTGAAAATTTATATTTGACTTCTCTGTTAGAAATTTTAAAAAATATGCATTTCACTGATTTTTAGAAATTCAACCGCTAAGGGGGTGACACAGGGGGTGAAATATTTAATGAAAATACTTCATTGTGAAAGCATTTTTAAAGATAAATCTTAGAAAGTCGGTATTTACCTTCTCAGTTACAAATTAAAATAAAAAAGTGTTCACTGTTTTTGAAAATTCAACCCCTACGGGGGTGAAATAGGGCCGGTCTGATTCACTTACTTATCACTGGCCAACACAAACCTCTAAGGAGAGAAAGTTGAAATTTATATCGTTTAAGAAGGGGTAGTCCGAAATTCCACTCCTAAGAGGGTAAAGTAGTGGATGAAAAGCTTTTTGAAAACATGTCGTCATTGAGGCCGTTTTGAAGCTAGACCATCGAAAAATGGTATTTGATATCTCGGTCAAGTATAACAAAAAATACGTGCTTCAGCATTTTTTGAAATTCAACCACTAAGGGAGTAAAATAGTGGGTAACAGATTTTTTTGAAAATAGTCATTATTAAAGAATTACTAAAGCATTTTTTCAAGCACATCTATGAAAACTGGTATTTCATTTTTCGGGTGGAAATAAAAACAAATACATGTTTCACTGTTTTTGCAATTCATATCCTAAGGAGGTTAAATGGAGGAATGAAAATTTTTAAGAAAATATTTCGTTATATCAAAAAAATTAAAGCTAAATCTATGAAATCTGGTATTTCATTTCTCGGTTATTTATAAAGAAATACGTGTTAGGGGATGAAAGTTTCTGCGGAAATATTTACACAAGAACCCAAAAGGTAGGACTAACGAAGACCTCGGACTCCAGCTGTCAGAATCGCTTTTTGATGAGAAGCACATTCAGAAAAGTCCTTTCTTCTATGGCCTTAATTAGCGTGAGAAGGCGCTGCAATTTGTGAACAACATAAAAATTCGATGAGAGAAAAACAAAATCTGTGTAGACAGTACAGATTACGCGAGCAAATCGGCGGGCGCTGAACTAGTATTCTATAAACGTGTGTCGTGATACTTACCGTCATAGTTACGTGATACAAAAATAGCTGACGCAGAGAACAGCTGACCATTCCGTGCTCCCTGGGAGAGCCGTGTGGTTGTTCTGCGGGCGCCGGCGGATCCATAGCGTGCCCGAGGTCGTCCCATGTGAATGGACTCATCAGTCACTAGCAGGCCCGGTTGTCGGCGCTACGCGGGCTGCGTGCTCCGCGCACTGCCCGCATTGCCGCAAACAAGACCACAGCAGGCCGCCTGGCGCACTCGTGCGACCGCGGCCCAACTCCTTTGGAAGGGCGGCACTGTCCTAGTCCGCCATAACGAGCCATATGCATTTTGCCTCTTGTTTCTGACATACTTGAATCCCTCTCCATCCAGCAGCGTGTCGGTCCTGCAATCGTCTACACACCATAAACGTACTCACCTTTAACGTCTGCGTGTTTCGTCACGATTCCAGAAAGCAGCGTGACTCATTTCTCCTTCTCATCGTCAGTAAATCTAATGGTATTACCACTGAGATGCTCCAATTTTCCGCCATCAATTTCCGTGCCTGGACTGCGAGGTTACTGCGCGCGCTGCCTTGAACAGAAACTTGGGCGTACCTAGTCACGTGACAAACTAATGTGGCAATGATTAACACAGTGACCAACGGCCAATGACGGCCGCTTGTATCATTCGCTTTCTGGAGTTATACAGTTCGTGTGTTTATTGTGACGATATCATATCATCTTGTTCCTAATTTCTCAACGCCACAGAAATGTTTATCTAAGCCGTCCTATTCGAGCGCTTTTGAAAAACACGCACCTTCTTCTTAACGAAGTGTAGATAGAAATATTGACTCCTCGCCGCACAATCCGTCGTCGAAAGCATTATTTCGATTCCTTGAACCGTATTGCGACTGACCACGATGATGGAAATTCTTTTTATAGTGTAAGTAAAATCTTCTAGGGCAACGGTTCCCAAACCATGGGCCGTCGGCAGCGTTTCGCTGGGCCCGATCTTTGATCGAGAGTCGAAGAAAACATAGAAATTATATTGAGCTTGAAGGCCCCACTCATCAGTCAGTACAGAATGAAATAAGAGTTGAAATGCTTGCCACTAAAGGTCTTTTCTTTTTTAACGTTGAAAAAGACCAGTATCGTGTCACCAAGTAGCTGGAACTGTACACCCCTACAGAATGTGCAACAGGCCTTGTACGCAGACTTTGTTGGCTAGTCGTGGCGCAAACACACAAGTGCCATAGTCCGATCGTAATTTGTCGATTTAATAGTTTCTCGGAGGCAGTTGTTCACAAGAACGACTTGCTCGAATTTTGCTCATTTAATATCCTTGCACAAGAAGGCAGGAAGAGTGTTTGGTATTTTACGTCCCGTCCACGGTTGAGATTGTTACTACTGGAGGGAAGGAAGCACCTATCCCGGCATTTGCGTGGAGTGACCTGGATGACTGCAGAAAACAGATTTCTGGGTGGCCGACCCGAGAACTAAATCTGGGTCTTTTTGAGTGCCAGTTGAGGACGTTAGCTAGTAACTTACTTCGCCCAGTCCCCGTGAAGATATTGCTGAATTACTGTTCACTGAGACATAAGAGCGGCTTTTGGACAAACTATCTTTGAGAATGAGTCTTTTTGAACTATACTTTTTATCAAATGGAATAACATGAATGCATTGAATGTAGACAGCGATTTGAGGCTGGAATTATCAAGTTTTAATTCCGATATTGATTCTCTCGTGGATGAATAACAATATCAAAAATCCCATTGATTTCTCTTTGACACTGACCACTCGGTTTTTTGTTTTCATCTAGCTCTGAGAGGTAAGTGAATATAATGAAAATCTTATCTGTATAAAAAAATGAATATTTTTGAGTCCTTCTTGTACATTGTTTTACTAATTAGTCCTACCGACATATGGGCCTCTAAGATTTCCTTACAGACTAGGTGGTCCGCACAGGTAAAAATGTTGGGAAACGCTGTTCTAGAGTGTTAGGCCGCATCGTTTTCCGCTTCAGTTTTTCTACTCGATCTATGTTTGGATCCCTCAGCTGGGATCATTTTCGAAATCTTGTGGCGTTCACGGTTAGGTGAACGCTGTCAAAGACCACTGTCGCGTTCACTTACAAAAGGCAGTTTTCTAGCCCTTACGCTGAAGAAGTGGGATTATGGGGTAACATTCCTCAGGCAACTATTGGCGGGCCATCGTCGTTGGATAGAAGAGAAACAGGCAAAACGTGGTAGGGGGAATATTTAGAAAAATATTATTGTCATACCGAAGAGGTGGCGTCCTCGACATTGTTTGTATTCTTCGCGTACCCCAGCTGCGCTTTTACTTCTTTGATGGCAGGAAGCCACGAAGCCGGAAGCCTACAGTCGTCATCTCTATTGAAGTTACATTCATTTTCTTGTAAATCTCAATCGTTTCTCGGACTTTTCTTCCGTAAATATTGGTTGCATTGGCCACACGTAAGCTGTGGAAATAAATGTCTTTGTTGCAGTTCTCCTGATATCCCGCTACTGCAGCTTTCACGGTTCATTTTAACCGCGTGTGGTCTTCATGTTCCTTAAATACATTCTCTTACAGTCCTTTCCTTTCCGCCTATGTACACTCTGCCACAGCCACACGTCATTTCATAGACTCTCAAAGTAAGAGGTAATTAGTTGCGCCCGTTCTGCGTCGAAAAAAATTCATTCCAGCTGAAAAAAAAGTGGCATGTATGTCATGCCTGCATAGAATTCTACTCATGTGGTTAGTAACTCCGGTAATGAGCGCTAGCCGTAGCCGAGCGGTCTCAGGCGCCCTGTCACGGTCCGGAGGTTGGAGTCCTCCCTCGGGCATGGGTGTGTGTGTTGTCCTTAGCGTAAATTAGTTTAAGTTGGATTAAGTAGTGTGTAAGCTTAGGGATCGATGACCTCAGCAGTTTGGTCCCATACGACCTCACCACAAATTTACAAATTTTCAGTGAGCGCCAACCTAACAGTGAGGAGCCAGTTCGTTTAAATGGTTCAAATGGCTCTGAGCACTATGGGACTTAACTTCTAAGGTCATCAGTCCCCTAGAACTTAGAACTACTTAAACCTAACTAACCTAAGGACATCACACACATTCATGCCCGAGGCGGGATTCGAACCTGCGACGGTAGCAGTCGCACGGTTCCAGACTGTAGCGCTTAGAACCGCTCGGCCACCACGACCGGCAGCCGGTTCGTCGTCCATCCTGTTAGCACAATTAAAATATCGTTCGAAAGTAGTGTTTCATTACTGGGTATTTATTATAAGTTATACAAAGTAACCTTCATTTGCGAAAAGGTAAATAAGTTACTAAAATGTTTGACACCGTACTGACTCCACAATATGTTCAACTTCAATTCCCGTCTAACGCTATTACTTCCCGACGAGATTTTCCAGGAGTCATGATGGAGTCGTATAATGCTGCAGAGCGTGCCCAGTACTGTTTATGATTTCATGAATGCAAATCCGCTACTTCAGTTCAGAGACAATTCAGGACTAAATATCGTAAGCCACAGCCTCAGAGACAAACTGTTATTGATTGATACAATCGTTCCAGCGAAACTAGCCGTGCATCACGTAGGGCGCCGGGTCAGGGTCGGCCAGCAGTCTCCGATGCAGCAACTGTAACTGGCATATGGTACCTGGACATGCTTGAACATTATCTAATGCCTCAGTTAAAACAGGATATAGGCAGGGAATTTATTTTCCAGCAAGGCGGCGCGCCACCACATGATCATCGTGAAGTTGCCGCATATCTCCGTGAGAAAGTGCCAGCCGAGTGTGTGACGTATAATTTTATATATATAAATGTTCGGTGCCTACAGTGTCACGTACTTCAGTGTCACACAAATTTTTATTTTTAAAGGGGATCACTTAAGACTATTTCCATGGGTTCGCCCCTCAAATTTCTCCCTCATATCACAAAATTGTCGTCTGATATAGTAAAAACTGAAAAAATAAATTCCTTTTAAAGCACAGTTTCGTATATAATTTATATTCAAAACCTTACACACCTGTGTCACAGAACAAATCCTACATCGAGAATACTTTACATAAATTTTAGTGGTAGAAATGCTTCCGATAATTATACAGTATTTAAAGTACATCAAAATATGAACGGACTGAAATGAAAAAAACAGTACATGAGACTGTGTTAATCAATTCAACTGTAAAAAGCTAAGGAGCATATTATTAGCAAAATGAGAAATATGCAAAAGTGAAATGCCAAAATGAGCACTTCTCAATTGGGAGTAAATGAAAACAATCAGAATGGCTGAAAGGGAGCACAATAAATTGAGCCATAAACGAATAAGAGCTAAGCAACTAAGCAAATAAGATAATAGGCAAAAATGAGATGCCAACAAAATGAGAGCTGGCCGAACTCCGTCGGCACTTATAAACGGTTGCGCTTGTGGCGGCACCTCGCGGCCCGTACGCAACACGCGCGCCTGCGATCGCAATGCACTCTTAGCGCTCTCGGCGGCGTCTAGCGGCCCGTACGCAAGTTGTGCGATTGCTGTCGCAGGTCGACCCTTAATCTATGATGTTACAAGTGCTGAAATAATATCCTGGCCACCATGATCACCTGATTTAACCACAATGGACTTCAATGTGTGGGGGGGTTACATTAAAGATAAAGTGTTTGTTCCTCCACTTCCGTAAATGTCGACGAGGTGCGAAAACGGATAACACGACTAATTGCCGTCATACAGAAAGACTTGCTTCATAGGATTTGCCAGGAAACTGATTACAGATGGGACATGTGTCGTGCTACAAAAGGTAGCCACATGGACCTTTTATAAAGGAAACTTGAAGATATACTGCATTGCTGTAGCAAACATTTCTGAAGTTACTTAACTTTCCATTATTAAAGGTTACTTTTATATAACTAATTTACAAATATCCTGTTAATTTCTTTATGGTTGTTTAACCTCCATATCAATCAGTCGCTGTCTTCATGCGAAGAAGGGTAGAACGGCATCATTGTACGTACGGATGGTGGGTGGCCAGCTGATGCAGTGATGAAAAGAGTGTGGGGCCGATACGTCGTCATCCATAGTGACGAAGGAGAAGGAGAAGGCGGAGGGGGAGGGAGGGGGGGGGGAGGTATAGCACTCAGCAGTACGGAGTGGCCGAACGGCCGCAGAGGCGAGCGCCGTAACCCGCTGCCCCAGCCGCATCGCTATGTAAGTGACGTCCTATTTGGACGGCCGCAGCAGTGATGCCCGCCGGCAGCCGTCCCGGCGGCAGGTTATTGAATTTGATGGCCCGTAAAGGGCGGTCGCGCAGGAGGAGGACCAGCGCGCCGCCGTCCACCCGCACTGTGCTGCGGACTGCAAGCTGCAGCCTGGTGAGTGTCTAAGAAAACTCACCGCAGCTCACGGTAGCGGCGGGACAAACGCCTCGTTTTTACCAAACGATTGGCAAGTCGATTGTTTCTTTGTTTAGTCGATTTTTTTCAGTCGAATGAAACAACCGTATGAAATTAGTCTCTGCGGCCACGTCTGATATTTGAACGCTTTCCACTCTCTTCTTGGGAATGAGTAGTTTCACTCGATGTGAGACAGCTGTCTGACCAAAGTCTCTGACGTTTACATCTATACATATAGTAATATTGTAGCTGACCGATATCTGTACATAGGAAATATTTAAGAAAACTTAATAGGAGGAGGTCTTTATAATAGTAACAGAAGCCAAAACAGTTATTTGTAAAATTTTTGTTTGTAAATCTGTCTGTCCGCCCGTATGTTTGGCCACGCGTTACGCATCAACTACTGCACGAAATTGGTTGTGGTTTTCCCAGTTGTTTTGTTGGTCAAACTTAACATCTCGTACGTGTTTCATCTTGATACGCCGCCTAGAATTAGAGTTACCTAAACACACAGTGTTTTCTTCAACTAGGCAGTACAGCGAAATCTGAATCCGTAGGAGATATATGGAAACTGTCTTAGGAACCTTTAGATGTTTTTCTGTGAAAACAGTTTTGCTGTAGTCAAATTTATGGTCGAGAGAGAGTTTTCCATGAAAATGAGTAATATCGTCAATTTTTTTTATGGGGGTAGACTCGGTTTCGTGTAAGGATTGTTTCATTATATTGGCAGAAATTGGACGAAAAAATCGGGACACCAGAAGTTTTATAAAACTTAACGATATAACCTAGGATAGAAATAATAGAATCCGTAAAAAGTAGTATTTTGGAAAGTTTTTCAATAATAATAATAATAATAATAATAATAATAATAACAATTCAATCCCGTTATCCACAAACTTTCTTGAGTCGGTGTAACTATTACCATTGATAAGTATGTCGAGTTGACACTAAGAATCACTTTCGTACATTCCTTCAGAGGATGTCATTGTTCCTTAGCGATATAAATGAACTGATATAATTGTTATGATTTTGTATTGGTGTCTTTGTTCGTTTAGCTTCTTTCATTCTTCAGTTGGTGTAATTATTATCATTGATAAGTTTGTCGAGTAGTAATAATGCCTACCCCACGATTACATTTACGTGGATCTCAAAGTCGCATGAATTTTGAAAAATCCTGAAACTGATTCTCAGTGAGAACAACTGATATAAAAAAACTGAAGGTGATGCCGTGAAACGGACGCAACGGTAAGGAACTGATGTGTTTGTAAGCACAGATTCTTTAATTTTAGTTATTTCGTAAATACAACGCTAGGCTGTTCCCTTACCCAGGTCTGTTGATATTTCATATTTCAAATATCTGTATCTGTGCTCACAAACGGATCAGATCTTTACCGTTGCGCCTTTTTGACATCTTCACCTTCGGTTTTCCACACCCGTATTTCTCACCGATAAGCTTCATGATTTTTCAAAACTCATGCGCGTTGGAGATCTAGGCGGGCGAAGTTGCGGGAAAAAGCTAGTCTGTTACATGAATGTTTTCACTCAGTCTCTGCGTTTGAATGATTTCACTTACATACTCTTTCAGGCTTTTCGGTTATAAGGGAACATCGACTAGAGTTGCCAACATTTCTACAGACAAATAACATACCTTATTGCGAGAAGAGGTGAATAAAAAGCATGTTTGTAAGATAACCGCTATTTTATATTTCGTATTTAGGAACATTCAGCAGTCCATTGCTGGATACTTCGCGAATTTGTGAACGGGAATAGATTTGCTGAGAGCCCCTTCATACAAGCAGAAGGTTACTATTTATATTAACCCCCTCCTCTTCCTTCTCCCCCTCACGCCAGCAATTAGCTACCTAGCGTGCATGACTCGCAGAACAGAGCGCATGCCGCACTGCGTTGCCACGAGAGCAGCCGACAGGAGAAAGTAGTAAGCGCATGCTGAGTGACGGCTGCAGCCAGGGACAATACGCTCCACCACTCCGCTGCCCCTGCTGCCCTTGACGGCAGCGCAGCAGATGATGTAACACGTCACTCACAGCAGTCCAGGCGGGTGCGGACCTGGGTAGTATCAATCAGACAGTTCACTGTGATGGCTGGAGAGAGGCTTAACTATAAAACTGAGGCACCAATAGGGTATCTCAAATAGAATGACCTCATTTCAGAACTCCACATTTATTGATAAAAACGTACAACAAACATGGGATCAGTTGTAAAATACTCACAAAATCTTAAAGTTGTAGCTATGCTACTGCATAATCTCTACGTGTCCACCAGCACAGCACGAGCAACATCCTGACGATGGCTAAATTCTTCATAAACTTTACATATCGTACCTGCTTTTACAGAAGTTATGGCGGCTGTTATTCTGTTCTCCACTTCTTTATCACGAGGTAAAGAGGAGATGAACACACCTTATTTCACACGTCCCCACAATTCTCATAATGTCAGATCCGGCGATCTTGGAGGCCAAGAATGCAGGGCAGTATCTCGATGTCCCGTGCGCCCTATCCAGGGTTGAGACAGATTTTCTATGAGAACCTGACATATATTATTGTACCAGTATGGTAGAGCTCCATTTTGTTGAAAAATCCAATTCTGCAGCATTTGAAGATAGCTCATTCCAGTCACTGTAAAGATGCGAAAGTACACTTTTTCGCAAGGAATTGCACCTCGCCGGCCGCGGTAGTCTAGCGGTTCTGGCGCTGCAGTCCGGAACCGCGGGACTGCTACGGTCGCAGGTTCGAATCCTGCCTCGAGCATGGATGTTTGTGATGTCCTTAGGTTAGTTAGGTTTAACTAGTTCTAAGTTCTAGGGGACTAATGACCTCAGCAGTTGAGTCCCATAGTGCTCAGAGCCATTTGAACCATTTGAACCTGCCTCGAGCATGGGTGTGTGTGATGTCCTTAGGTTAGTTAGGTTTAAGTAGTTCTAAGTTCTAGGGGACTTATGACCTAAGATGTTGAGTCCCATAGTGCTCAGAGCCATTTTTTGAATTGCACCTCTTCCGTCCTCAGTGATATCGTGAGGGCTCTTCAGTCCCAATAAGCGCGCATTATATCACTAAATGTTGCTTCATCCATGAAAATTTACAGTGTTAGAAATGTATCGTCTTCCACGTCTTCTAGCAGAGCATTGCTGAAGTCAATCCGTTACCTTTTATTACCAGCCCAAAGAGCTTGCATAATCGTAGTCTGTATGGTTTATAGACCAAACGACGCCTTAACATTTGCCAGACAGTCGTTTAAGGCATTACCAATTCTGTGCTTGCACGGCGAATAGGCTTCGTGGACACTGCTCAAACGTTTGCCGAATTATTTCCACCACGTCATCAGAAGTGCGAGATCGACCTGGACCCTTACCTTTGCACAATCATCCTGTCTCTTGAGACTGGCGATACCAAAGACGAATTTTTCCTTTGGGTGCAAGCAGATCAGTGCCAAAACGCCGACGAAAAGCATGCTGGACCGAAATCATTAGCCCATTCTTTGCAAACTGAATCACACAAAACGCCTTTGTTGACTGATTGCAAACTGTGAAGACGCACTGACCGACGTTTAACGGCAATTTTCTGAAACTTTGGACCACGCTCATTCAACCAGCTAAAATTTCCTTGCCGACACGTCTTATGTTTCTTAATGATTGCCGTCCAAAATCAGGTCATTCTTTTTGAAATACACTGTACTACTCCATGCCTCTGGAACACTATCTGTTACTTTTCAAAGGCTGTAAAATGTAAACAGGCTTATGATCTGTACATACGTAGTCAGTAATGCAATTTTCTGCGCCATATATTTACCATTCACACAAAAATGGCTAAAAAATTGTTTGAGGGCTAGACTCAAATGGTTTTTAATTGATGAATATCATCACACGTTCTTATAAAATCAGTCGCTAAGATTAGGTATTTCCTTTTTTTCTGGCGGTTCTTTTGTGCTCAACTTTCTACCCCAAATGATACATCAGCTTTTTTAGTTGGAACAACTTGATCTGCAGAAATGCATTAATCAGTTTTAAATGATGAAAATAACAAGTCTGTTCAGTACATAACTAAATGAATGTGCATAATTCTTATTTCGACTTTGGCACACTTCCCTCTGTGGGTAGGGATACTCTCAAGCAGTATGCTTACCTGGGTTGTATACCATTGCTTTAGTTCAACCGATGAAAGTGTTACCGATTAGGGGACTGATGACCATAGATGTTAGGTCCCATAGTGCTCAGAGCCATTTGTTACTGATTTGTTTCACTCATAAGAATGAACGGACATATCATTCAGCTAAAACACTAAAAACTGGTCAATCAATATGCAGCCTACGTCCGCTGCTTTCATTCGGTTGCTCCCACAGCCTTGTATCGCTCGAAAGGAATGAGTAAATAATACACTGAAGAGCCAGAGGAACTGGTATACCTGCCTAATATCGTGTAGGGCCCCCGCGAGCATGCAGAAGTGCCGCAACACGACGTGGCATGGACTCGACTAATGTCTGAAGTAGAGCTGGGGGGAACTGACACCGTGAATCCTGCAGGGCTGCCCATAAAGCCGCAAGAGTACAATAGGTGGAGAACAGCACGTTGCAAGGCATCCAAGATATGCTCAATAATGTTCATGTCTGGAGAGCTTGGTAGCCAGCGGAAGCATTTAAGCTCAGAAGTGTTCAAATGGTTCAAATGGCTCTGAGCATTATGGGACTTAACATCTATGGTCATCAGTCACTCAGAAGTGTGTTCCTGGAGCCACTCAGTAGCAATTCTGGACATGTGGGGTGTCGCATTGTCCTGCTGCAATTAAATGCTCAAGTCTGTCGGAATGCACAACGTACATGAATGGATACAGGTGATTAGACAGAATGCTTATATTTGTGACACCTGCCAGAGTTGTGTCTAGACATATCAGGGGTCCCAACTGCACACGGCCCACGCCATTACAGAGCCTCCACCAGCTTTAAGAGCCCCTGCTGACATGCCAGGGTCCATGGATTCGTGAGACTGTGTTTATACCCGTACTTGTCCACCCGCTCGATACAATCTGAAACGAGACTCGTCCGACCAGGCAACATGTTTCCAGTCATCAATAGTCCAATGTCGATGTTGACGGGCCCAGGCAAGGCGTAAAGCTTTGTGTCGTGCAGTCATCAAAGATACAGAGTGGTTCTGTGGCTCCGAAGGCCCATATCAATGATGTTCCGTTGAATGGTTGGCACGCTGACACTTGTTGATGGCCCTGCATTGAAGTCTGCAGCAGCTTGCGGAAGGATTGCACTTCTGTCACGTTGAACGATTCCCTTCAGTCGTCTTTGGTCCCGTTCTTGCAGGACCTTTTCCCGGGCCCCGCAATGTCGGAGATTTGGTGTCTTACCGGATTCCTGCTATTCACTGTACACTCGTGAAATGGTAGTACGGGAAAATCCTCAGTTCATCGCTACTTTGTAGATGCTGTGTCCCATCGCTCGTGCGCCGACTATAACACCACGTTCAGGTTCACTTAAATCTCAATCACTTGCAATTGTAGCAGCAGTAACCGATCTAACAACTGCACCAGAGACTTGTTTGCTTATATATTCGTTTCCAGCCGCATTGCCGTATTCTGCCTGTTTACATATCTCTGTATTTGAATACTCAAGTCTATACTAGTTTCTTTGGCGCTTCAGTGTAATTCCACGGGTACACCAAATTACAACCAGCTGATTCGACTGTTTTCATTTAATTTCTCGCATAGACTGGTTTCACTAGAAGGAATGAATAATACAATCTTATACGAAGACTACATCCGAATAAGACGATTGTTTTCCAACAACAGACTGAATCGATTGTTTTCATTCTGTTACTCCCATCATTAGCCCCCGGACAAACGACGCTTCCTGCTGGGCGCCGTCGAAATTGGAAGTCCGACGGTTAGTACCGCCGAAACACCTTCGAAAAAGTGCCACGTTTCATTTATGCCGTTACTTTGCAGAGGCAGATACGGCCATATGTATAGTCTACCTACATACTGAAAAGAGAGTAAGCGAGTAGTCACTGTCTCTACCCAGCTACGTCGTAAGGAGCACCTACAAGCTGTTTCGCAAGGTTTTCAGCAGAGTGACGAAGCTGACTGTAGTTTCCAGAACTAAGCTTCATGTCTTATCCTGAGGAATAGGCACGTTCAAGCGCAAAGTGGTTCGCACACGATTACATTATGTGGTATAAACATAACAAGCAACAACAGAAAAAGAGTTCACGGTCAGATCGATGGCTTGCTGTTAATGTGGCAAATTATAACTGACAAAGAGAAGGAGAAGACGAAGAAGAAAGAAAACAGGAAGTAAATATGAAAATGTGACCGATAGTGTCGAAGTTATATATAATACGACGGAAAACAAATTACGAATTTGGAGACAACTTACTGTGGTGAGAGAAATTTTCAGTATCTTATCCAGGGAGGAGAAAGAATGACAGATGCTTAATTTAACCGTGTTGTGAACGATCTACATAATTGTGCTGAGAGTTAACTGTCTCTCCATACTGTGAACAAAACAAGCTAGTTCCAACTGCGTGGAAACTTTGAAACTTGTTAAGTGTTGGACTTATTCGACAGAAAAGAAAAACTTTGAAGATATTTTGTTTTCCTACGATACCGTTTTTAAAAACGGACTGAGTACAGAAGTGGGTATTAACAACTTGCTACTTCAACTCTTACGACAAAACTAAGAGTGCAGAAAGGTATCGATTTATACACGTGTTAAGTGCACGCAGACGCTGAGTCGGTGCGGCAGGCCGACAGTTCGCAGGGCTGTCGGCAGACAGCTGCGCCAGTCTTCCACTGATTGTCGTGCCTTCTCCTGTAAGTTCGGTACTCAACATTTTACCTCTATCCAAAAGCCGCTCTATCATCTAGAACGAACTTCAGAAGCACTTCTATAAAACATGTCTCGTGTTTCAGTTTCAGGGCTTAAAAATTAGATCTGCATTCTTCTGCTGCCTTAACTTCAGATCATAAATTAAGAAAAGTGTGTCATGAGCGCTCTAACATGAAATTCACGTATGTTGGCGAAGGCAGAAGTCAGTTTCACACTCACCTCTTACGAAGATCGTGATATCGCCATAACAATTGATTGTACGGGAACGAACACAGACACCCAACGTCATGATGAGCACAGTAACCACAAACAATACACACTACAGGCCATTAAAATTGCTACACCAAGAAGAAATGCAGATGATAAACGGGTGTGTCTAGAACTGACATGTGATTATATTTTAACGCAATTTGGGTGCATAGATCCTGAGAAATCAGTACCCCGAACAACCACATCTGGCCGTAATAACGGCCTTCATACGCCTGGGCATTGAGTCAAAACAGAGCTTGGATGGCGTGTACAGGTACAGCTGCCCACGCAGCTTCAACACGATACCACAGTCCATCAACAGTAGTGACTGGCGTATTGTGTCGAGCCAGTTGCTCGGCCACCATTGACCAGACGTTTTCAATTGGCGAGAGATCTGGAGAATGTGCTGGCCAGGGCAGCAGTCTAACATTTTCTGTATCCGGAAAGGCCCGTACAGGACCTGCAACATGCGGTCGTGCATTATCCTGCTGAAATGTAGGGTTTCGCAGGGATCGCATGAAGGGTAAAGCGACGGGTCGTAAGACATCTGAAATGTTGCGTCCACTGTTCAAAATGCCGTCAGTGCGAACAAGAGGTGACCGAGACGCGTAACCAATGGCACCCCATACCATCACGCCGAGTGATACGCCAGTATGGCGATGACGAATACACGCTTCCAATGTGCGTTCACTGCGATGTCACCAAACACGGATGCGACCATCATGATGCTGGAAACAGAACCTGGATTCATCTGGAAAACTGGCGTTTTGCCATTCGTGCACCCAGGTTCGTCGTTGAGTACAACATCCGAGTTTCCGAGCTGATAGTCCAAGCTGCTGCAAACGTCGTCGAACTGTTCGTGCAGATAGTCGTTGTCTTGGAAACGTCCCCATCTGTTGACTCAGGGATCGAGACGTGGCTGCACGATCCGTTACAGCCATGCGGATAAGATGCCTGTCATCTCGACTGCTAGTGATCGTGGCTGTTGGTATCCAGTACGACGTTCCGTATTACCCTCCTGAACCCACCGATTCCATATTCTGCTAACAGTCATTGGATCTCGACCAACTCGAGCAGCAATGTCGCAATACGATAAACCGCAATCTCGATAGGCTACAATCCGACCTTTACCAAAATCGGAAACGTGATGGTACGCATTTCTCCTCCTTACACGAGGCAACACAACAACGTTTCACCAGGCAACGTCGATCAACTGCTGTTTGTGTATGAGAAATCTGTTGGAAACTTTCCTCATGTCAGCACGTTGTAGGTGTCACCACCGGCGCCAACCTTGTGTGAATGCTCTGAAAAGCTAATCATTTGCATGTCACAGAATCTTCTTCCTGTCGGTTAAATTTCGCGTCTGTAGCGCGTCATCCTCGTGGTGTAGCAATTTTAATGGCTAGTAGTGTAATTATTTGCTACCATGTCTTGCCTATAAAATAAGGTGGGCGATAGCATTTTCAACGATTGTCTTGAATGTACGATCTCGTGTAAGTGTCCAGATAAATATGTTACAAAATGTGTCTTCTTTGAATTTTACTGTCGTCAGCAGATACAACAGTAAACCTGAATTTTTTATTTTAGTTTATAACAGTCGACGCAATACCTAGTAGATAGTGTCGGAAGTTCCATGCGGCTTTTCGCGGATGATGCTGTAGTATACAGAGAAGTTGCAGCATTAGAAAATTGTAGCGAAATGCAGGAAGATCTGCAGCGGATAGGCACTTGGTGCAGGGAGTGGCAACTGACCCTTAACATAGACAAATGTAATGTATTGCGAATACATAGAAAGAAGGATCCTTTATTGTATGATTATATGATAGCGGAACAAACACTGGTAGCAGTTACTTCTGTAAAATATCTGGGAGTATGCGTGCGGAACGATTTGAAGTGGAATGATCATATAAAATTAATTGTTGGTAAGGCGGGTACCAGGTTGAGATTCATTGGGAGAGTGCTTAGAAAATGTAGTCCATCAACAAAGGAGGTGGCTTACAAAACACTCGTTCGACCTATACTTGAGTATTGCTCATCAGTGTGGGATCCGTACCAGATCGGGTTGACGGAGGAGATAGAGAAGATCCAAAGAAGAGCGGCGCGTTTCGTCACAGGGTTATTTGGTAACCGTGATAGCGTTACGGAGATGTTTAACGAACTCAAGTGGCAGACTCTGCAAGAGAGGCGCTCTGCATCGCGGTGTAGCTTGCTCGCCAGGTTTCGAGAGGGTGCGTTTCTGGATGAGGTATCGAATATATTACTTCCCCCTACTTATACCTCCCGAGGAGATCACGAATGTAAAATTAGAGAGATTAGAGCGCGCACGGAGGCTTTCAGACAGTCGTTCTTCCCGCGAACCATACGCGACTGGAACCGGAAAGGGAGGTAATGACAGTGGCACGTTAAGTGCCCTCCGCCACACACCGTTGGGTGGCTTACGGAGTATAAATGTAAATGTAAAAATCATTTCCAGACCATAATTCGTTATCTGAACCAGCTACATTAACCTTTATCGACCATCGTTGTATCATCACGGAAGCGCCTTGTAGTGGGCACCTTGTAAACTCAGCCTATAACTTGTGCTACCCGCGGAACCGTCGACGTATGCGGGCTCGTCTCGTAAGGTGGCAATGCATAATACGAGGGCTGTCCAGAAAGTAAGTTACGATTGATCGCGAAATGAAAATCACAGTGAAAATCAGAAATGTTTCATTTGTAACAGTTAGCTACACCTTTCAGCTACTTCTCTACGTAGTCGCCGTTCTGACTCAGACATTCGTCGTAGCGTTGTACCAACTTTCCAATATCCTCATCATAGAAGGCAGCCGCCAGTGCTTTCCGCCAATTCTCTAAGCTGGCCTAAAGCTCGTTGTCTGTGCCAAAATGTTGTCTTCATAGCCAGCGGTTCGTTTGAGCAGAGATGAAACTCAGTGGGAGACAATTACGGGCTGTATTGTGGGTAACCAAACATTTCCAATTGAAACGTTGCAAGAACATCTTCATTGCCCCTGCAGAATGAGGCTGAGAATTGTCTTGAAGAAACCGCACGACAGTTATATAATGTTGGTTGCATAGCTTCAGGGGAAAATTCTCACCAGGCCCTCGTACTTGGCGGGAGACACTATTTTCTATAACATCTTTACGCGCTCACTGAGAGCACAGGAATGAAAAGAGCGACATAATTCTACCTTGAGTCATACTAGAGACACTGCCCAACACTTCTTTGCAAAGCTTTATCGGATTTTCGTAGTCGTTTCCATTTCGCGACCGATCGTAACTTACTTTCTGGACAGCCCTCGTACATGCGCTGCTTCGAATGAATGGACGTTTGTTTTACGTCGGGCGGATCTGTCTCGTATTGGCAGATAACGTCTATTCATCATATCATAGCTGCCACACACCACCAGTCGTTCCTTGGTATGCATCGTCTATTCTAAACGTGTAGCGGACTGCGTTCAACATTCGTAATTTTCACGTTCACATTTATTTTCTGTAGTCTCCAATGTGGAACTAGGGAGACCGATAAGTGTTTGGATGATACCTTTCGGAAACTACGCTCAAATTTCAGAGAAGAAAAAGTGATTCTGATACAGATTTGTACGCCTTCCATGCGCAGAGATCGACTGACTATCACTCTTGGCATTCAGAGGCTTTCTGTGTGAACAAAACAAGTGGCCGAAATGTAATACACATTTATTATTTTTTTTTATTGGCTAAATATTTCAGAGTAAACAATGCAATATAGCTGCTTTGCCTGTTTCCTTATGCTTTTCTCCTTGTACTATGGCGGTAGAAAATGAAGAGGTAAGACGAAAAAACAAATGGTGTTACGAGGGGAGAGGAATGTGGAGTATATAAACAAGGAGTGGGAGGAGAAACATTGTGGTTGACGCCGATAGAAACACGGAAACTAGTCATTAGTTTGTAAATTAATTCCGGATACCAGTAATAGAACTGCCAAACAACGAAAGCAGCAGCAGAAGCGACGACAAGAAGAATGGGATCTTAAAAGGTGGTCAATGTCTCCAGGAAGAAGCCTGTGTGCCCATCTCTTTACGTCTCCCAATATTACGTAGATTTATATCAATATTTTGATGATAATTCTGTAGAACCTCAAAATGTAGTGTACCGTAATGACTCAGTCAGGTCAAAACTGATGCACCGTTTTGAATGTTGCCATTTGATCAAAATGTGTCCTTGCGTGTAGCAACAGCAGTTACGAAAATTTCGATCGTAAGGCGCACCAGCTTCATGCAATGGAAATGCTCGGAGAACAGAACAGACAGGCCTACAAGAAACAATTTTTTTTGGTGCCTAGGATTTTAGAACCGGTTTTGGATCTATCTTGGGAGCTGAATCTAATTGTGAAATTAGTTTTCTCTCTATCTGTTTCACATCTTTAGTTCAATTTTTTTTACCATGCAGCTCTACATGAAATGTGCAATTTTAACTCCATTTTGCGCAGCTCTAAATCACGTATGCGAGGATTCGTTTCCGTTTTGTTTAACAGAAGTGTGTGTGCGTGTGCGTGTACAAAATAGCGTGTACTACTTACAGTGAGATATTTTCTTGTTCAGTCTATTATCACAAATCTTCTAACAGTCCCGCTGCTGAATAGAAACAGCGATCAAATAAGATTCTATGGCCATAGGATTTTGATAACACGTGAGGATGATGTATGTTAGGTGGAAGATTATTGTAAATTTGCGTCGCGCTGTTTATAATGGAATTACTGTAAGATAGGTCTTGCTGATAGTATATGGGACTTTCCTTTTTGTCTTATAACGCGTTCATGGTGACGTTTTTATTTATATTTACTACAGACAGAACAAGATGACTAACATATGGACAAGGCAGGAAACAAGCATTTTAATACGAGGGCTGCTCGGAAAGTAAGGAATGAGAAATGGAAACCATAGTGAAAATCAAAATTGTTTTATTTGCGACAGTTAGCTACTTACCTCCATAGTCGCCGATCAGACTTAGACGTTTGTCGTATCGTTGTAGCAAGTTTCCAATACCCTCGTTATAGAAGGCAGCCGCCAGTGCTTTCCGCCAATTCTCTACGCTGGCCTACAGCTCGTTGTCTGTGCCAAATGTTGTCTTCATAGCCAGCGGTACATGTGAGCAGAGATGAAACTCAGAGGGAGACAATTACGGGCTGTATTATGGGTAATCAAACATTTCCAATTGAAAAATCCCCCTACAGAATGCGGCTGAGAATTTTCTTGAAGAACAAAACGTACAACAGTTATGTAATGTTGGCTGCATAGCTTCGAGCGAAATTTCTCACCAGGTCGTCATACTTGGTGGGAGACACTATTGTTCTAGGTATCTTCATGTGCTCCCTGTGTGCTCAGAACTAAAAAGAACGACGCAACGCGATCGACGAGCATGCTAAAGACACTGTCCAACACACCTGTGCAAACCTTCATCAGATTTTCACTGTGGTTTCCATTTCGCGATCGATCGTTCGTTACTTTCCTGATAACCCTCGTAGATCTGAAGTAGGAACTTTACACTCGTCCATTTCTAAAACAAACGGGGTGATTTGTGAGCCAGATACAGCCGACAACTGTCTCTGAAGCGCGCTGGGAGCATGTACACCGCGTTTAGACACGCGTACGGTGTGCACAAGGCGCATCGTTTCTGAGCGTGCAGCAGCACGTTCGACAAGGCACGCTCAAAGTTGACGTTCGAATGTTCGGTCCGTGTGCCGACGGGTTTACCATTGACACGCTAGGATTAAAACCTGGTTCTTTAAGAAAGCATGCACAGCGCTAAACCACCCCGTGCGAACAACACTCAGATAATTCACGTTTTAAATAAAACACCACATCGGAAGAAAAGCACCGATGTTTCGCACAAGTTCCTGGGATAGGCGCTACACATCACTGCCCCAGACCAGCCCCCACTCTTCCCTCTCTCTCTGTGCGCGCGCGAGTGTGTGTGTGTGTGTGTGTGTGTGTACGCCTAGATGAAGGGTAACGTCGCCTCTGAGACTCAGAAATGGCTCGTTCCGCAGGCAGGACGCGTTTTCAGTGGCCCAGAAGCAGAATCAATAAGCACCCCCCCCCCCCCCTGCACACACACACACACACACACCGCAGTAAATAACGCGCTGCTGCGGTATTACATGGTTCCGGCGGCCGGGCAGCACGGCCTCGCATGAATACATTCATACGGCGCCCCCCATGCTAACGCGGAGAAATAAGATTCATGTCGGCGAGTGTACATCCACTCTAGGCACCCGGGCAGCTACCGCTGCCTCCGCTGCTATATTCTGCGAGGAAGTGTAACGCAGTTATGATTTTGTTGCGTGAATTATGGGCATTAAACACTTGTGAAAAATGCGAGGAACATCTTCGGAATGGGATAAAAAACAATTCCTAAAATAAAAAATAAGATTCATTGCTCGTGTCGTTAACTTTAACGCGTGCAGTGTTTCAATTTTCATTTAGAAGAAAAAAATATTTCACTTTTACACGGAAACGTAAATATTCCGCTGATATTTATGAGCCATGACGAGCATAATAATAGCATAACGTAAATTACGCTGCGTAAGGTAGTCGGGGTCGTTGCAATGTGATGCTTTGCTATGTAATAGAAGCGGCTCTATGACCCATCGCTGGCATTGCGCTAACAAAGAATTTTCACGATGCGTTTCGGTGGCTATACTCCAATATGTAACTTGCCTATATGTAACAAAAAGGCACAGATTCCGATAAGAATGCAAAGAATAACAACACACTGTGGTACTTGATCAAAAAATGATTAAGTTATAATAGCACAGCTGAAAGCATGGATACTGCATACAAATGACTTAGTCATAGCCTATAGGGTTATTTTCAGAATTAAACGTTCTAGTGGCTATGGCTAAGCCGTTTTCCCCAATAATATTTCCTCCAGGATCGATCGTCCCGCAAGATATACAGCAAACTACCTTGAAATTTGGAAGTCAGGAGGTAGGTAGTGGCGGAAGTGATGCTGTGAGCGAAGGTCGTAAGTCATGCTCAGATAGCTCACAAGGTAAGACCACTGTCCGCTTAAGGTCAGACCTCGGATTCGAGTAATGGGAACCTCAATAAATACAATTCTTTACAGTTAAGTATATATATATATATATATATATATATATATATATATATATATATATATATATTCTATCCACAGCCGTTTGGCCTGGGCGATGGTGAGTGAGTGAGTCAGTCAGTCATTTACCATATATATATATACCATCGCCCAGGCCAAACGGCTGTGGATAGAAAATTGAAATTTGGAGATGATATGTATCTTATACTGTAGGCATCGTCTAACAAGGGATTATATTCTAGCCTATTAAGGCAATTTTGAAGCTAGACCGACGAAAATTGGTATTTGGTGGCCGCGCGTAATGGCAGCGACAGGCACCAGACGGGAAAGAGCGGCGAGGTTTGGGCGGGGCGAGCACATCATTACGGGCTGTGCCGTGGCCCGCGCAACAGGCGCACAGCCGCGGCCACAGCCATCGCCGGCTGCAGTCCGCAGGCCCGCCTGCGCTGCCCGCTATTTGATGGCCCGGCGTCGCGGCGCCAAATTAAATTCCTGGCCGCCGCTCCGGGCGCTGGCCGCAGAGCTCGCGTTTCCATTACAGGCTGGCGGCCGCTGCGTCCTCAGGCTCCTCGGCCGCGTCTCCAGTCGCCACTGCGCTCGGCGTCGCTCAGACGTCGTTACACTTGCATTTGTGTGATGTTGTTGCTATGTGATCAAAATCCTATGGTTACTCTACTGAAGCCGACCTATGTAACGCTGAGCTGTACATCTCATGGTTGAATTAACAGACCGGCTGGGGTGGCCGAGCGGTTCTAGGCGCTACAGTCTGCCTCGGGGATGGATGTGTGTGATGTCTTTAGGTTAGTTAGGTTTAAGTAGTTCTAAGTTCTAGGGGACTGATGACCTAAGAAGTTAAGTCCCATAGTGCTCAGAGACATTATTTCTTCTTTTTTTTTTTTTTTAATTAACAGTTGCTAAACTGAGGTGTCAAGAGTTGTGGGATAGCTAAATGCACATATAGAGGTGTCGGTGGTATTGCTTACACAAGGTGTAAAACGGCAGTGCATACGTCAGGAGCTATCACTTGTATTCAGGTGATTCATGTGAAACGGTTTACGATGTGATTATGGCTGCACGAAGGGAATTAACAGACTTTCAACGCGGAATGGTAGTTGAAGCTAGACGCGTGGGACATTCCATTCCGTAAATGGTTAGAGAATTCCGTATTCCGAGATCCGCACTGTCAAGAGTGTGCCAAGAATACCACACTTCAGGCATTGCCTCTCACCACGGACAACACAGTGGCAAACAGCTTTCATTTACAGCATGAGATTTTCACTCTGCGGCGTAGTGTGCGCTGATATGAAACTTCCTGGCAGATTAAAACTGTGTGCCGGACCGAGACTCAAACTCGGGACCTTTGCATTCGTGGGCAAGTGCTATACCAACTGGCAGAAGCAAAGCTGTGAGGACGGGGCGTGAGTCGTGCTTGGGTAAGTCAGTTGGTAGAGCACTTGCCCGCGAAAGGCAAAGGTCCCGAGTTCGAGTCTCTGTCCGGCACACAGTTTTAATCTGCCAGGAAGTTTCAGCCTTCATTTAAATGACCGAGAGCAGCGGCGTTTGCTTACAGACAGTGCTAACAGTCAAGCCACACTTCGTGAAATAACCGCACAAATCAATGTGGGGCGTACGACGAATGCACATTGGGACATTGCGGCAAAACGTGCCGTTAATGGGCTATGGCAGCAGATGACTAATTGGAAGTGCCTTTGCTAACACCACGGCATCGCCTACGGTGCCTCTCCTGGCCTCCTGACGATATCGTATGGACACCACACGACTGGAAAACCGTGGCCTCGTCAGATGAGTTCCAATTTCAGTTGGTAAGAGCTGATAGTAGGGTTCCAGTGTGGCGCAGACCCCACTAACTCATGGACCCCAGTTGTCAATTAGCCACTGTGCAAGCTGGTGGTGGCTCCATAATGGTATGGGCTGTGTTTACATGGAGTCCAAGCCCAAGTGAACCGATCTTTCTACATGCGCAGCCATTATTTTTTTAACTTCATTTTCCCAAACAACGATGTAATTTTTGTGAATGACAATGCGACATGTCGTCGAGCCACAGTTCTTAGATACTGGTTTGTAGAACATTCTGGACAGTCCCATTGAATGGTTTGGGCACCCAGATCGCCCGGCATGAATCCCATCGAATATTTATGGCACATAATCCAAAGGTCAGTTCGTCGACAAAATCCTGCACCAGCTACACTCTTGCAGCGACCGACGGCTACAGTCGCAGCATCGATTAGTACATCTGCTGGGGACTTTCAACGACTTGCTGAGTTCATACCACGTCGAGTTGCTGCACTTTGTCGGGCAAAACTAGATCCGATACGATATTAGTAGGTATCCTATGACTTTTTGTCACCTCAGTGTGTGTGTGTGTGTGTGTGTGTGTGTGTGTGTGTGTGTTCAGTGTGCCTATAACAGTGTATGCAGTGCGACATCTGTGTGTGATTCCTGCTGTTTATTCGAGTAACTTTAGACACTGACCATGTCGTGTGCAGTTTTATTTGAAATCTGAACTAACGTGTTTCAATGTGCTTTACGCTGGCACAGTGACGAAGACGCGCATTTTTTCATATTACATACTGAATTCACATCTGTGAAAGCTGTGCGCTTTACCATCAGGCTCATAAGCAACAATTATTAGGGATACCATTAGATGGACTTCCTCCGCTTCAATGTTTGAAACATAAGGTATGTGACTGAGGTTTCTCATTGTGACGGAGGCAGATTGAAAACACGCAAGGGGATAAAATTAGTTAAGAGCGCAAAAGCATAAGATAAAGTGTTCTCTTTAATAACAACACCACGCGGGGTATCCGTGCAGTCTGAGGCGTCTTGTCACGGTTCAAAAAAATGTTCAAATGTGTGTGAAATCTTATGGGACTTAACTGCTAAGGTCATCAGCCCCTAAGCTTATACACTACTTAACCTGAATTATCCTAAGGACACACACACACACACACACACACACACACACACACACACACACACACACACACACGCCCGAGGGAGGACTCGAACCTCCTCCGGGACCAGCCCTCTCACGGTTCGCGCGGCTCCCCCCGTCGGAGGTTCGTATCCTCCCTCGGGCATGTGTGTGTGTTGTCCTTAGAGTAAGTTAGTTTAAGTTAGATTAAGTAGTGCGTTAGCCTAGGGACCGATGACCTCAGCAGTTTGGTCCCATAGTCATTACCACAAAATTTCTAAATTTTCAGTTTAATAACAAAAACAGCCTACACAAGACAATGACTTCTCTAAAAAAATCTAACTACGCAATTTTATGTAGTTTCAAATCTGCAGGACGAAACAGCCAGAAAATGTAATGGTAACAGATTTATTGTAAAGCATTTGTGTACAAAATATATTTTATAATAATTTCGTGATAATCGGCATTTTATTTGGCTAGACAGTAAAATTCAAAGGCTAAATAAAGAAAAAGAATACGTAGAGCGTGCTGCGCGTATTGCGAGGAAACCGTGTTGCACCTGTTTTGTACCGTAGTAGTACCTGAGGTTCGGTTAATCTGCATCAGCGTGAAGGCACGCTCGTGGTAGAATAATCGATTATCAGGGCCGTATGTGTCACACTGAAAGTTTCTCGCAACTTCCCGCACATAAAATCGCTGAATAACCCTCTACAGGTCTGTTTCATACCCAATTGCATTTTTTCAGTTCTTTTTGTTGACCAACTTTTCCCGCTTCGCGCGCATTCTGTTACGCTAACGTGTCTGGGTTAGGAGCCACTTACTCGAAGAGGAGAAAGGAAGCAGTTGGCACTGACAGTGATACTGCATAACCAAGGTTACTGATGTAGGGTACAAGGCTTGATTGTCGTTTTTTATCTTCAGTAACGTCGCATTAAAATCGAAGGCCTCTGTATAAGGCAGCTATGCAACAAACTTTCAGCTTTCACATCAAGCGCAGTCGTCAGCAGGGAACGCGGTGGCGCAATATTTAAATGTCTCTGGACTCTCATTCTGGAGCGCAAGGCTAAATTCTCCGTCCTACTAACCAGATCTAGATTTTCCGTGGTTTTCTAAAATGCTCAAGATAAGTGCTTGGCGGGTTCCCTTGAAAGGACACGCCCGATTTCCTCACCCTTCCTTTCCCAGTCCGAGCTTGTGTTTCGTCTCTAATGACCACTTCATCGACACACTATGAAATCTTTATCTCCGTTCCTTTAACAATTTTCGACATTTCTTTTGTATGTTAAGCATGACAGAATTTCTCTTTCGTTATCCGCTCATTTAGCGCAATATGCAGAGCTTTATATTCCGGGACAGGGAGGTAAGACAGACATGAGTAGAAAGCACAGACAATATTTACATCAGGTGTATACCAACAAGCCTAGTTATGGTGTTTAGTAAAGCCCGCTACGATTCACCCTCTTTGCAAAGTGACTAGCACGGAGAATACTGCTAACTCAACTCTGAGCACTGTGTCCTCAGACACGGATGCAAGAGTGAAAACATAATTACACAATGAAGGCGAAGAGGACTGCTTCGTTGGTAAATTTTTCTCGTTGATTTATTACATGCCTTGCAGTTTAGTTAGAGATATCTTCCCGGTAGCCTATATCACTCGTTTAATGCTGATGATGGCGGTGACTAGCGTTAACGCAGACGTCGTAAGAAACTGTAAAGCAAGCGAATCACGCTATTCCAGATCCAGCCAACAGCAGTCTACAAGTTGGGAAGACTGGTAGGACTTATATTCCTCTCCACTACATTCCAGTTGACCCACATTCTCTCAGTTTTCGTATAGTTCGCGACCGAAACGGATATTCGTTTTTACAAAACGTATACGTATGAGCTGAGTGGGGCACATGTTCTGCTAGTTCGTCCCTCATCGTTTACCAGCGAGAAACGACTGCAGCTGTAGTAGCGTTCAAAGAGGCACTAAAGCCATCCGTCAGCTTACGTACGTTACAACAAATTCATACTGTCATTGGTTTGTTCCAACAAGTTCCGTGAATCAATTCATGTAACCCCTCTCTATGTTTCTAGCGTCCGATGTTGGTCTTTATCCCGGTTAGCAGAGATACTGGTGCAGTAAGGTTACTGCAGTACGCTTGTGAAGAAATTCTTCGGAATAATATGGCTTTTAAAATGCGACTTTTAATCATCTCACAAGGAAATGGTGAGCCATGCCGCCCGCATGATTTGGCTACCTGTTGTAATCCGAACTAGTCCTCGATGGCAACAAACTCAAACGTGGTTGCAAGCGGTAGTTTCTTCCAGCAGCAGGGCAGTTATGTGCGAACCAGAGCAGTGGCGATACACCATTTACACAGCAGCCTCTTCCTCTTCTGAAACGACACCAACCATTCTCCTGAACCGTATGGTTTTGGAGACATTCAACACGCTGAGATCTCATGTTTTGCCCACAAAACATTAGACTGTTTCGCAGACGGCCAGTGTCATACTGTTGGCTTCTGTCTCGGGGGTCTTCGGTCGAAGTTAGTTTGCGGATTTTTCTGGCGTTTAGCGAGCACAAGTTCAAAATGGCTCTGAGCACTACGGGACTCAACTGCTGTGGTCATAAGTACCCTAGAACTTAGAACTACTTAAACCTAACTAACCTAAGGACATCACACACATCCATGCCCGAGGCAGGATTCGAACCTGCGACCGTAGCGGTCGTGTGGTTCCAGACTGTAGCGCCTTTAACCGCTCGGCCACTCCGGCCGGCCAGCGAGCACAAGTGGCTGGCATTGTCAAAGCGTCAGCCTCAATTGCTGATGGCGGTCCGCCACCAGCAGAAGAAGACGACGCTTTGACAATGCCAGCCACTCGTGCTGGCGAAGAGTCGGGAAAATCGTCAAACGAACGTCGGCCAAAGACGTCCGAGACAGAAGCCAACAGGAAGTTTGTCAACAAGTGGCCACGAAAGCCTCAATAATAACGGCTAGTATCATGTCTGAGAATGTGACAGTTAAAAGCCACGGCGAACACTCCCGAACATCGAGGCGAAAAGAGCGCGCTGTCCCCATTTTTTAGACATTGACGAGCCACAACATTATGACCATTGCCCACCGCGAGACAATGTCGGTTGGTGACGAGACGCTGTAAGGAGAATATATAATCGGAGCACAGACGGATGGGAAATCATTCTAGTGATGATAAGGGCCCCAAATAGGTAAATCCGCTGACGTAAGCGACGCTGACAAAGATCAGATTGTTATGGCCCGGCGCCTGGAAAAGAACATCTCGGTACGCGAAATTGATGTGCTGTTCATGCGTGCTACTGTCGTGAGCATATATGGTAAGTGGTTGAATGGTGAAACCACGAATAGGCACAAAGTACACTACTGGCCATTAAAATTTCTACACCAAGAAGAAATACAGATGATAAACGGGTATTCATTGGACAAATATATTATACTAGAACTGACATGTGATTACATTTTCATGCAGTTCGGGCGCATAGATCCTGAGAAATCAGTACCCAGAACACCCACCTATGGCCGTAATAACGGCCTTGATACGTCTGGGCATTGAGTCAAACAGAGCTTGGATGGCGTGTACAGGTACAGCTGCCCATGCAGCTTCAACACGATACCACTGTTCATCAAGAGTAGTGACTGGCGTATTGTGACGAGTCAGTTGCTCGGCCATCACTGACCAGACGTTTTCAGTTGGTGAGAGATCTGGAGAAGGTGCTGGCCAGGGCAGCAGCCGATCATTTTCTGTATACAGAAAGGCCCGTACAGGACCTGCAACATGCGGTCGTGCATTATCCTGCCGAAATGTAATGTTTCGCAGGGATCGAATGAAGGGTAGAGCCACGGGTCGTAACACATCTGAAATGTAACGTCCATTGTTCAAAGTGCCGTCAATGCGAAGAAGAGGTGACAGAGACGTGTAACCAATGGCACCCCATGCCATCACGCCGGGTGATACGCCAATATGGCGATGACGAATACACGTTTCCAATGTGTGTTCACCGCGATCGCACCAAACACGGATGCGACCATCATGATGCTGTAAACAGAACCTGGATTCATCCGAAAAAATGACGTTTTGCCATTCGTGCACCCAGGTTCGTCGCTGAGTACACCACCGCAGGCAGCGTCAAGGGTATACCCAGCCATGGTCTCCGAGCTGATAGTCCATGCTGCTGCAAACGTCGTCGAACTGTTCGCGCAGGTGGTTATTGTCTTGCAAAAGTCCCCATCTGTTGACTCAGGGATCGAGACGTGGCTGCACGATCCGTTACAGCCATGCGGATAAGATGCCTGTCATCTCGACTGCTAGTGGTACGAGGCCGTTGGGATCCAGCACGGCGTTCCGTATTACCCTCCTGAACCCACCGATTCCATATTCTGCTGACAGTCATTGGATCTCGACCAACGCGAGCAGCAATGTCGCGATACGATAAACCACAATCACGATAGGCTACAATCCGACCTTTATCAAAGTCGGAAACGTGATGGTACGCATTTCTCCTCCTTACACAAGGCATCACAACGACGTTTCACTAGGTATCGCCGGTCAACTGCTGTTTGTGTGTGAGAAGTAGGTTGGAAACTTTCCTCATGTCAGCACGTTGTAGGTGTCGCCACAGGCGCCAACCTTGTGTGAATGCTCTGAAAAGCTAATCGTTTGCATATCACAGCATCTTCTTCCTGTCGGTTAAATTTCGCTTCTGTAGCACGTCATCTTCGTGGTGTAGCAATTGTAATTGCCAGTAGTGTGTTAGGCGTCCGTGCCTCATCACAGAACGTGGACGTCTGAGGCTTGCACGCTCTATACGGTAGGACAGGCGGCGAACTGTGGAAGATCTGACAACAATCCTTGGACAGGCGCACCTGTTTCGGAGTACATCGTTCAGTGCACGTTGTTGAATATTGGACTCCGCTACAGGCACTCCTTTCATGTTGCCATGTTGACCCAACGTAATCATCAACTACGATTGTAATGGACTCGGGATCATCGAGACCGTACTATCGATCAATGGAAACCTGTCACCAATTCGGATGACTCACGTGTCATGTTAAACCAGGTCATCCAGACGAACGGATGCTCGTGAAACACACCACAACACGGACGCAGTACTATGGTGGAAGTATTATGCTGTGGAGGACATTCACCAGGGCTTCCATGGGACCTGTGATAGTAATCTGACACATCATGTCAGCCGTCGACTACGTGAACTTCACTGCGCACCACCGGCATTGCTTCATGCTTGATGTCTTCCCCGACAGCAACGGCAGCTTCCTGTTCGTGTCACAAGGCCAGAATAGTTCTACAGAGGTTTAAACAGTGTACCAGCGAACTCACTTTGATGACTTGGCCACCAAATTCGCCTGATCTGAACACGATGGAACATATCTGGGGCACCATCGGGCTTAGTTCAGCGCCCACGTATCACCAGCTGGTAATCTGACATTTGCGTGATCTGTGTGTAGGCATCTGGTGCCACATACTGCCATAAACGTACCAACGACTTTTCGCATCAACACCACGCAGAATCGTTGCTGGATTGGGTTTCAAAACATTATTCAGTTGGTCATTTGGTTTTGGTTCTGTAGAGCGAGCTGCTCCAGTTCTGACCCCCATATAAAGCGAGGGTCTTTTCAATCAAATATCAGACAAGCAGTGGCGAATATTTTGCTAGTGATTCGCGGTTCTAGTACGACAAGTACAATTAATGGAAACATCTTAAGAACCTTGGCTGGAACAGTGGAATGGGATTTTTTAATTTAAATCTACGACAATATGTCCCGTTACAAAATTTTTAAACCTAATAGTATGTGAAAGTACTGGGTGGTTATAATTAAATTGATGGTGAATACGGTATCAGAACTTTCGGACATTGATGATCTTGCAGCTCTCGAAGAATGAAATTACAATGAAATCCAGACCATTAGCTGCTTACAGGCTTTGATAAATGTCAACGGGGACAGTTGAAAATATGTACCCTGACCGGAACTTGCTCCTGCTTGCATGGCACACGCTCTATCAGACTTATCTTTTTTTTTATTATTTGGTCCTACCGGACGTTACATGACATTCATCGAGGTTGGTTGTTGATTCTTTCACTAGGTTTTTTTTTTTTTATTACAGAGGCCAGCCAGCGCTCTGACCGAACACGCTGAGCTACCGTGCCGGCGTTTGAGCCATCGAGTACACAGAATTGTGCGACTGCAGGGATGTGTGTCTGTCACGCTCCCCGTGAGACCCATATTTCCATCTTACTGTCCACACACTCCATTTGTAGTGCCCCTGCCCACTATACTCATTACTCGCGGCATTCAACACACGGCGAGTGTGACAGTGATACGTCCCTGCAGTCGCACTATCCTCTGTGTCCTCGATGGCTCAGTCGGATAGAGCGTCTGCCATGTAAGCAGGAGATGCCGGGTTCGAGTCCCGGTTGGGACACACATTTTCAATTGTTCCCGTTGATATTTATCAACGCCTGTAAGCAGCTAATGGTCTGGATTCCATTGTAATTTCATAAATTCATGGTGTCCCAAATTCTGCAGTGCGGGCTGTATATGTCACAGGACGCTGAAACATGGTAGGTATGTTCATTAATCGATGTGCTCGCGTAGTGAGCTGGAAAAAATAATAGCTCCACTTTCTGCCACCAGATGAAACTATGGCGCTGTAAACAGTCAGAATGTTATGTGGATGCAGGAAAAGGAGAGGAACGATCAAACACATGATAACGGTGTGTTAAATATGGTCTCCCGACTCGGCAACATACTGCATCTGTAACACGGTATGGTCGACAGTTGCTCGCAGCATATCCACTGTTTCATCGTATGCTACCGTTCAGACAGGCAGAGTCCGTGTACATCCCTGAGAGACACGATCTTTCAGATATTTCCACAACCAGAAACCTCAAGGATATAGGTCAGGGATCTGGAAGGTCACACATCTTGAAATTGCCTAGAGATGATGCAGTTGTTACTGAATGTTTCTCGAAGCATGTCTTTCACCAGGTAGGAAACGTGTGGTGTCGCCCCATCTTTCATGAGAATAGTGGTATGGACACAGTCGCATTCCTGCGAAGCTGGAGTCACGCGTTGCGCAATGAAGTCCTTATAATGTACAGAAGTCACTGTACATCTAACAGGCCCGCGAAGTGTCATCTCCTTGAAGAAAAATGGACCGAGAATGAAGGAGCATGTGAAACCACACCACACAGTCACGTGAGCTGAGTACAGCGGATGTTCCTGCATAACATGTGGCGGAGTAGAATCAATCACATATGCGACATATCTGTGGATTCACGGCACCGTGCAGAGTAAAATGCGCCTCGATCAGCCAAAGAATATTCCCCGACCACATGTCACCCATTTCCACGCATACCAAAAAACGAACGGCTAAATCACGTAGTGGTAACCTATCTTGGGGCTTCATTTGGTGCACATTCTGAATCTTGCATGGATAATAATGTGAAATTCACCGCAAAATGTTTTGAACTGTTGACGAGGGGACAGACAATTCCTGTGACATCTCGAGCAGTGGCGGCAGAATTTGAGGAATATGCTGCACGGTCAGCTATAGCAACTTCAATAATTGCCGTGGGAATGGTTCAAATGGCTCTGAGCACTATGGGACTTAACTGCTGAGGTCATCAGTCCCCTAGAACTTAGAACTACTTAAACCTAACTAACCTAATGACATCACACACATCCATGCCCGGGGCAGGATTCGAACCTTCGACCGTAGCGGTCGCGCGGCTCTAGACTGTAGCGCCTAGAACCGCTCGGCTACTCCGGCCCCGTGGGAATGGGCCACCTCTCTCTCCCCCTGCTGCACCAACTAATTCACCCGTTTCTTCGTATGACGGGCTTCGTTCCAGTTATTTCTATCGGCGATATGCCCACAATGCGCACTGCTATTGCAGCCGTTCTGCTAAAACAACTCTGCCAGCAGTGCTCGTTTCTTCTTCTCAATAGCCATTGTGTTTTGTATGGAAAACTTCAAACTACGTAACCCTTTACACCAACAGTTACTTTACAAAAAAATAAACACACGTCACCACGCGGCAAACACCTTACTGACGTAAAAACAAGAATTTTTTCTGCTTACATTGACATATTTTCACCTGGTGGCAGAAAGTGGAACTATTTTCTCCAGTATGCTCCGCTAGCGCAACGATTAACGAACACACCTACGATGTTACAGTGTCCTGCGATGTGTACGGCTCGCACTGCAACACTCTGAACACCCTCAGTGTAATTATAACCACCCAGCATATTTGCTTATGCGCATGCAGAAGTCGACGTCCATTGTAGGCGATGCAATCGACGACGACACCTGTTAATGACGCCAGTGTCTCCAGCAGTCAGTCACTTAAGTACTGTTGCTTGTTAGCTACATTTCTTGTAGTATGACTCCTCAAAGATGTGATAGTTCCACATTTAAGATGCGGTTGACATTGTTCTAGTCATTTTGGAAGTTTCTGCTCGGAAACAGGTACGTAAACACACTTTCGCCATTAATAAAAACAAAGCGTAGGCGCTGCGTGCACACGTGAGCGCACCACGTGACCACCTTGCACGCTCTGGCGGCCGTTTTAATAAGCTGTCCGTACGGCGCGATTAAGTGAGGCGGGGTGCGTGCGCGCAGGCCGAGTGCACACCTGCGTTCAGCTCTGGCCACGGTTGCGCGCTCCGCGCTGTCAAGCGGTTATGCTAATAAGCGCCGGCGTATCTGAATAATATATCCCGCTAATTCCGCAACCGCGCTGTGGCAGCGGTGGCAGCAGCAGCAGTGCGGCAATCGTTTCGCGCCAATACGTCATCCGCTGCGGACCGTTAGCCGCTGAATTCGCGGCCGTGTAATTGCTGCACAACAGGGAGTGAGAGCGTGCATATACGCAGGCATACGGCAGCGCAATTGCACGCCCAATCTCTAACGTGACGCAAAAAGACACGCCTGCCTTCCCCCCCCCCCCCCTTCCACCAGCCCCATTCACTGTGTAACTTGTCCATATCATACTGTACACAGGGCAGAGTTGACACCGAGCACATCAGTTTCGTGATAGAAGCGAGAAGTGATTTCAGTTCTCGTGCTGTATGGCGAATTGAAGTGAATGCTTCGAATTAGGGGTCGTCTCTGCTTTTCAGTACAGAAACTATTTCGTTCTATTTGTGGAACTGAAAAGGAGATATAGCTATGCAGATGTATGCGAGAGAGAGAGAGAGAGAGAGAGAGAGAGAGAGAGAGAGAGAGAGAGAGAGAGAGAGAGAGAGAGAACGAGAACGAGAACAAGAACGAGAACGAACAGATTGGCATCGATTTCCTCAGAACATATCACACAAGTCATTTGTGCAGTGGTATATTCCCCATACCTAAAATGTATCCAAGTAAACTGCAGTGATTATCTGTGTTATTACGCAACATTACGAAACTGAATTTAATGAAGCGCAATTGGTGACGACTTACGAAAAGTCATAGAGAGGGGGATGCTTACAAACTTCCTACTTTCTTTTGTAATCAAGACTTTAATAAATGGCAAGGTAATGTTAATCAGAACACAGGGAGAAGTTGTGATCTAAATAATAATAGATTTACTCATTCTTAACATAACAAGACAAAAATGGCTAAAGAAACGTCACACAAACATTTTCATTTGACAAACGCTTTCACTAATATGGGGTCTCTGGTGGACAAAGTGATCAGCTGGGGATTGACACGTGACACTAACCAGAACACTAATCACTTTATCTGACTTCATACACGTGAATTGGGGGCATGGCCCAAATACTACGCTACAGTCAAGCATCTATACTTTCTTTCTTTTCTTTCGCTTGTGCCGTTTTTCCAGCGGATACGCAGGGTCGGCATAGTTAATCGGATGTGGCAATGTTAGTTGAAGGGGTAGCCAGATGCCCTTACTGCCGAACCCCCCCCCCCCCACCCTCCCCCTGGATTAGTGTACCCCAACTGTCTGCGACTAGTGTAATCCCTGGAATAGTGAAAAAGTGTCCAGATGTCTGCGAGCCGTGTAACTGAGGCGGGACGTGGGGGCCAGCCCGGTATTCACCTAGGGGGATGCGGAAAACCGCATAAAAACCACGTCCAGGCTGGCCAGCACACCGGCCCTCGTCGTTAATCCGCCGGGCGGATTCGATCCGGGGCCGGCGCGCCTACCCGAATCCAGGAAGCAGCGCGTTAGTGCACTCTGCTAACATGGCGGGTAGTCAAGCATCTATACTATTCCAAAAAGAAAAATTTGGTTCGAAAGAACAGGGTGCTGAGAAACATATATATTGGAGCCCTGTGCCATAGCAGCACATACTTTACCCTTCTCCTGGTCAGGGCTGCACACCACGATGCGTTCGGCGACTGAAGTCATGGATGGCAGCAATGTGTTATTAATGTCGCACCCTCGAAAAATGCAAGTACGCAGCCTCACGTTCAGCTAATTCAGAATGCAGGCAATTGTCTATTAGCCCCTGAAACCCCCATGGATTCCAGTGTGCAGGTGGACCTGTTTGCTGATCTGCCAAACCAATTTGACTCTGTCCCACGACTATGCGTGACAGAATATGTCAAATGTTTAGATGGCCGACTCAAGACAAATAAGTACAGGGTTATTACAAATGATTGAAGCGATTTCACAGCTCTACAATAACTCTATTATTTGAGATATTTTCACAATGCTTTGCACACACATACAAAAACTCAAAAAGTTTTTTTAGGCATTCACAAATGTTCGATATGTGCTCCTTTAGTGATTCGGCAGACATCAAGCCGATAATCAAGTTCCTCCCACACTCGGCGCAGCATGTCCCCATCAATGAGTTCGAAAGCATCGTTGATGCGAGCTCGCAGTTCTGGCACGTCTCATGGTAGAGGAGGTTTAAACACTGAATCTTTCACATAACCCCACAAAAAGAAATCGCATGGGGTTAAGTCGGGAGAGCGTGGAGGCCATGACATGAATTGCTGATCATGATCTCCACCACGACCGATCCATCGGTTTTCCAATCTCCAGTTTAAGAAATGCCGAACATCGTGATGGAAGTGCGGTGGAGCACCATCCTGTTGAAAGATGAAGTCGGCGCTGTCGGTCCCCAGTTGTGGCATGCGCCAATTTTCCAGCATGTCCATATACACGTGTCCTGTAACGTTTTTTTCGCGGAAGAAAAAGGGGCCGTAAACTTTAAACCGTGAGGCATCCAGAAGCTTTAAACTGCGCATACCATCGCCGAATGGAGTTAGCAGTTGGTGGATCTTTGTTGAACTTCGTCCTGAAGTATCGTTGCACTGTTATGACTGACTGATGTGAGTGCATTTCAAGCACGACATACGCTTTCTCGGCTCCTGTCGCCATTTTGTCTCACTGCGCTCTCGAGCGCTCTGGCGGCAGAAACCTGAAGTGCGGCCTCAGCCGAACAAAACTTTATGAGTTTTTCTACGTATCTGTAGTGTGTCGTGACCATATGTCAATGAATGGAGCTACAGTGAATTTATGAAATCGCTTCAATCATTTGTAATAGCCCTGTACATCCACGCATCACTTGTTGTGTGCATGATACTAGAAGCAGTACCTCTGATGGTTCAAAAGGTGAATGGCACAGGCTCTAAGTGGCCCACTAGCAAAGGACACAGTCTCACCATTTAGATAGAGACCTGCGACGAGCGAAGTGTCAGTACAAGAGTGGGCACTTCTCTCTCTCTCCGCTTTCCTCCCCAGCTCGGTAGCAAAGCATATTTACATCTTAGACTACTCCCACTTTAGCACAAGCCAATCACGAGCTGTAGCGCTGCATTTGAAGATGGGAGACTGCCCCTTGCTCTGCATACACAGATTTGACCAATCAGAGACTTTAAAGTTAATTAGGAGAACAGACACAAAAATTCAGCTTCACAGTCCCTTTCCCACGTGGTTATGCCATGTCTTTTTTAACAACATGACCAGGATGGAGCCACAGCCCTCTATAAACCCTTTATCATCTCCCCTGTTCCATCTATTTCGAACTTTCCAAAGAACAGCCATAGACTCGCTATAAGCCTCATGTCTTCACAAATATGTTTTTTAACAGAGTCTGGATGTCTGGGTGCCAGTGACCCGTCCCACAGAAAATTTGCAGAAAGCTCACGGTTGTCTCGTAGGCTCGCTGCCTAACAAGGGCCCTTTCTCTGCTTTGTTGCCGATCTTCAATGCTTTGCCCATTGCAGCGGTATCCCTTGGTGCTAGTCAGCCTACCTGTATGCGGACCCCAACCGACCGGCGTCATCCAACGTGTCTGCATAATGAGACCGTGGAACTTAGCTGTCTGGAAATTTTTTCACCCAGGTTCAGCAGAAAAAAAAGCTCCTCTCGGCCCTCAGTCGCTGTATGCTTTTACTGCACTCGTTTAAATCGGAACCCCATTTCTTTCAACACAGGTAAACCTTACTGCTATTCCTTCACTAGAGCACACAAGCAAGTCTTAACTACTGCCCACCACTTCATCATGATGTATGAAGTCAGATCGTAATAAAGATCATCTTCCCAAAGAATATTATGCAACATGACACCGAATCAGAAGTGAGAGTGCCCTGCAATCTCTCATGCTGCTTGTGAAATCCATATCGGATATAAGGATGATTGTAAACAGCATTCTGTGACATCCTTCTGGAAAAATGTAAAGATGTGTTAACATTTACGATAATTTTTTTCTTCTGAGAATAAAACACGTAAGGATTCTAAACGTAGCTATCCACTTCTTTCTACAGCATTCATCTTGAAAAGAGGAGGATAGCGGACAATATTGGTAAACATTTGCAGTTAAATTTTTCGCAGATGATGTGCTCAAATGATCTAAATGTAGTTCCCATGGCATCTATTGTATCACATTATGCAATATTTAACTGGGATATAGGTGAAAAGACATTTTTCCCGCAAAACTAACCTTCGCATTTTTCCGCAAATTTTGTGAAAAGTAGCACTGCAAACATTAACGTATGCCATATGTCTCTCTCACTCACTCACTCACTCTGCCATATGTCTCTCTCTCTCTCTCTCTCTCTCTCTCTCTCTCTCTCTCTCTCTCTCTCTCTCTCTCTCACACACACACACACACACACACACTCACACACTCACTCACACAGAACATTCAACTTTTGTGTGACCAACAGGAGAAAGCTGCAGTAAGTCCCTTGTCATTTCGCTGTAAGTTTGTCGATTCGATTCTGCCGTAGTGTAGAAAGCAGAGCGGGTCTCATTTATCAACTTTCATTTTTTTATTATTGCACACTCCACTTTACATTGCACAAAAATATTTTGTGCGTGTGACTCGAGTTCCATGGCAAAAGAGGAAGAGCGTCCCTATACTTGGAGATAAATAAAAAAAATCGTATAATTTTTTTAATTATTTTTATCACGAAAGTGCTGTACTGAAGTAACTGATTAACCAACAATTTTGTACAACTTAATTATAAATACTGCTGTATTAACATTCATGATGCAAAATATAAAGCTGTTGTGTACAATATAAAATATGTTGCAAGAAATCACATTTTAGTTTAAAAATTCTTTTACCTTTATAAAGTCTCATCTTATACTGCAGATACCTATGTGTGATCCTCAGATAAAACATGAAACCGTAAACTGCTTTCCCTTCTGTTGCTTTTTAAATAGTTTCAGATTAATACCTAAGTGTAGAGCATTTACAGTGTCTCCATTTTCATGCCACTGGAAAGGATTTGTCTTAAGGAGCAAGTCACTAAAGTTAAATTTGGTACTACAGGCTTGTTTGTTATAAATACACTGTTCAAACCCGTTACTGACATTTTCTAGACTGTAATCGATTCCTGCTTGGACTATTTTAATATTTTAATCTGATTGTTCTGCATCATCAGTACATGAATTGCATCAAAGGTGGCTGAAGCTACATAAGAGGAGACAAGTACCGTTAATGATTTTTTCATTTTTACGAAAGATTTACTAGAGAGAATGCCAGACACAACCTGCTGCATATAAAGATTGGAAGCTCTAAATACTATTCTTTGGTATTAGAAGGGACACGTAATTATAAAAAAATGGTTCTGAGCACTATGCGACTTAACTTCTGAGGTCATCAGTCGCCTAGAACTTAGAACTAATTAAACCTAACTAACCTAAGGACATCACACACATCCATGCCCGAGGCAGGATTCGAAACTGCGACCGTAGCGGTCACGCGGTTCCAGACTGAAGCGTCTATACCGCACGACCACACCGGCCGGCACGTAATTATAGTTATACACACACACAGTATAAGGAAAATACAAGTAACACAAATTTCGTTTTCATCTTGTGGTGATAATTCAAATTCAATACGAACCGTAACAATTTTCAAGTAATAAATAGCTCTTGTGCATAAAAAAATATCCCCTGGAGCGTGGAAATTCCACGATATTCGGCATGTCGAAGTATTTAGAGGAAAATTGAGGGTTCTATACACATCAAAGTAATGAGGCCTTCGTTGAATTGTAGTTTTAGAATTTATTAAAATTGGTTCTAGACCAAATGGTTTGGAATTGTTTCAAAACTGGTGTAGACTAGGACTTGTGTTTCTACAGTTCACTGTTGCCACAAAAACATTTTTGAGAATGATTCCATATATGCGAAGCGTGGAAGATTTTTCCCAAGAGTTTTCTACCATAAAACTCTAAAAGCATCAATTTGTTGTTGTTGTATCAAACACTAGGGCTTTAACATGAGACTGAAAATACCATTCAGTGAGAGTTTGAGGCAATAGATTCCATAGTAAATAAAACAACCAAGATATGCGTAAAATTTTAAACGTCGTCTGATAGTATAAAACATATATAATACGTAAATGGATTATACTTTTATTTTCAAATATGTCTATATATAAAATGCACATCATGAGTACATATATAATTAACTTACTGTTTTGTTGAATTTCACATTCGCTTCACTGTCGCCCGTCTTAGCAGGTTTTTTCGCTCAGAAGCGCTACTCTTTTTTCACAAATACCTAGTGACAAATTTGGCAGCCTTTTCAACCGCTGGTTGATAGAAAACTGTCTTCTGATACCAATGATATTCAAATTATGAGTATGTGCTACATTTTCAAACTCTTAAATTTCTTTGCTGGTAAAGTTGCGGCGATTTTCCAACACGTTTTTTTAGTTACCTTCATTGTTGGCGTATAGCTTGCAATTTTACTCATGAGTCAGTAATGGTGTTTTTCCCCAATAAATCACTATTTTTCGCACAGCATATGTTGCACCTTTCTATACAGTTAATTTACGCCGCATACACCAATGGTAAAAAGAAGCTAAAGTTTATCGGACAGATAGTTGTTCTACTCCAGTTATTAGAAGTAACAGGTAAGGATAAAGTCCGTGGCGCTAGCCCGTGACCGGGCTATTGGCTTGACTGGACGTAGAATGCAACTTTTCTTCGCCGCAGCATTAGGATGGGGTGGATGGCGTGCCACTTTTTACCCCGTGAAAGATCCCCTGCACTCATTTTGATAGCAGGGTGTGGTGACCTAGGCCCGTGCTGGAGGGACTGGAACAAGGAAAAGTTCCTGCCTCTACCCGTCATTGAAACCGGGACCAGTCCGGAACCGCGCGACTGCTACGGTCGCAGGTTCGAATCCTGCCTGGGGCATGGATGTGTGTGATGTCCTTAGGTTAGTTAGGTTTAAGTAGTTCTAAGTTCTAGGGGCCTGATGACCACTGATGTTAAGTCCCATAGTGCTCAGAGCCATTTGAACCACTTTTGAAACCGGGACCTCCAGGATCGGAGTCTAGTGCTCTGACCGCTAGCCCAGCACAGCCACTCATGTAAGCAATATCCAAGTTAGTACATTATTACCTGTAAGCGGACTGAAAACGGAAGACCTTGCTCATTCTTCATTCTGCATCTGCATCTGCTACGTTCCCGCAACAGCGGAACGACACGGCTCGTGTCTTTGGGGTCAGTGACCCGTCACGTCACGTCACATCACCTGACCAATGTGATATCTGAAGTGTGAGCGTCTTCATCTATGGGGACTGAACTGAATACGCAGTCCACGTTAAGAAATGTATGAAGTTGTTTTGTAGAAGCAATAATTTGTGAAGGTGATGGGTTCCATTTTTTCTGGATTTGCCGATTTTTAAGGTCCAGGGCCACGTTTTTTCTTTATCCTAATGAGCCCAAATTTCAAATAACTCTTCTTATCTGGAATGGAACTAAATTAGAGGGCATACCAGAAAAAATTATAAAATTTTTTAAAAGGTGCAATACGAGAATCAGTCAGTCTATTTGCTCTCCTGTGAGGTCAATGTGGTGAAGAGCGAGCTTAGTTTTGCAGATTCCGTAGTAGAAAGACGAACAAAAAATAATACAAAGAATATCACACAAGGAGTCCCAACAATGTTAGATGTTGAGCAGAAAAATTCGTTGCCCCTATATATGCGGCCCAAAATTTCTCTAAATGACCTACGCTAATGGTACGCGATTCAAATTCTCTTCCGAAAAATTCTTGGGGGTGAACACTACAGAAATGACAATAAGAAGAAAATCGACGACTGACCTGTCACTGCCCCTGCCTATGTCGAAAGAGGTACAAACAGGGTGTGTAAAAGGATGACGAGCAAATCCTGATTTACCAACAATAAAAGGCTGTTACATCGACGAATTGCTTGCACTATAAGAACATAAAACAACGAAATTGATTCTGTTGTAAAGTTTACAGTGCAATACAACTCCCGAAGTTTATCACATAATACTGTAGCACGTTAATCGTCAATAACCGAATACGTCAAGCAGTGGCAATCAGCCGCGTCGTCAGTCATGACAACATTCACCAAAGTCATTATTTTGTTCTTCAGACGAGAAGAGCTCATACGCCCGCAGTATTGCAATAAATATTCAACCGAGTCTACGTATACAGCTGGAAATACGGTGTTAATAAACCTCACATGACCAACTGCCGTAAATATCGCTGCATCAAGGTCTAGATACTGAAAGCAAAAAACACTTCAACGGTAGTTGTTTCTTCGCAGCATTGGCGGTGGTCAAATATTTGTCGCAGCTAGGGAACTCGTGGGGTCTTCTGTTGCAAGTTAAGTGAGTCTGCCTGTCAAGTAGACAATCCGGGTTATATTCCCGCTTCCGCCAGAGATTCTTTCTTGTTCACTTGGCGCGAGGACTGGAAAGGAGTCCGCTCCACTTCTCGTGCACAACTGCTGGTGGGGGGGGGGGGGGGGGGGGGGAGGGCTGCATCATAACAAGTACTGTACTTGCGATAGCTGACGTTTTTGGGTCGATCATTGTCGACTATCGATATTTAGCATCAATGATATCGAAATAAGTTTCAATGTTTTACCAACATCGCGCATTCCTATAAACACAAGTGGACGAGGAGCTGGTGACGTCACAGCGTGGAATTCCACGTTCCAGTACATTGCGGACGTGAAATAAAGAATCTGGCTTGTGAGATTTTTGCCTCATGGAGAGGAAAATGGCCAGTAAGATGCGACATCGTTTTACGTCCCAAGCAAAACATGGGAGCCGCCATATCGTAAGGCGTTAAACATCGTACTTGGATTTCCTTTCTCATAGAGTATGTGGTATGAACATAAGGTGTTTCAAAAAATTAGCAGAGGATCTCTCCAAAACCCGTCGTTTTAGGTACGATTTGTTATGATAAAATGGCGGGAAACTACATATTGGTAGGTAAAGGCTCTCTGTAGTCGTAGTATTTACTGTTGTAACTTGTGTGCTACAAATATATACCGTTTCAGTGCTACGGCACAATCATGATTTATCAAAAGCTCGTCTTTTTTGGTACAATTTGAGTATTAAATAATCAAACAGTGACATATCTAGGTGCAGTCTCTGGACAGTGTGTGCCAGATAATGAGAGTGAGTTGACATGTATAAACTGCGGCGCAGCTGGTAACTTTGTGGGTTTTGAGAAGCGACGAGAAAAGTAGCAGGTTCGCGCCCACCTCCTTGTGATTTTTTTTCGTCTTTTCCTTTCTAAAAGATTCTGGACCTTTCTTAATCATTTAAGAGAAGAATTATTTTAAAAGTCGATGTTGTTTGTTATAAATTATATATTTGCTCCAATTCTTGTTGCAAATCCCAACGATTGAAAGTTTTCCCAGTGGCCAGAAATCTTAATGTGGCTGCCAGTCTAAGTCTGAAAGGAAATACACATTACACACAGGAAGTTTTTGCTATTATGAAACGTTCTGTAAAAATATATATACCTACCTCTGGGTTTATGGACTGTCTCACGTTTGTATCTTCCCAGTAAATACCATTTTCAGTGATAGTGAGCAGCTTCGAAAAAATCTCCCCTTCCATTCGAATGAAATTTCGAAACGAATCTCGATCTTGAAATATATGTGATCAAGCACGTTATTTCAGTCTGTTGGCAGTCAACGCAACGTCGAGAGTATTGATAATATGCATGCCCAAACTAACATTAGACACTATACCTTGCCCATATTTTTTTTTTTAAACAGAAAATTGGATGAAAATCCAATCGAGTTAACGAGTAACTTGTACTAGTGTGTAACTCAGATCGTTGTACAGCGTTATGTGCTGCTACTCTACAAGGAAATCGCTTTTCAAGCCACAGGCGAGTCCAAAATCTTCTTCGCGATTTTCTCCGCTCTTCTTCGACAACTACTAAGAGCTATTACAGCTCTTTTACGCGCATCATTTTCGTAAGGAATCTGAGTGGTTTGCGAGCCAAATAAAGCCGACGACGGCCATTGGAGAGCGCTGTGGGCGCAAATCACGTTAACCATCTCGTCCCGTGTGCCGACGACGCTGTTTCTTGTGAGGGCGGACGTCGCGTCCGCATCCGCGTTCACGTTAACGTAGCTGCCTCGTCCCGTGTGAGGACGGCTTAAGGCTGAAGGTGGAGCAGTGGTCGCTCGGCTGAGCAACTTGTTGCGGGACAAGTGTCATTGACTCCTGGAGTACAGTTATTGATACATATTGGTGTACGGAAATGGACTGCCGGATCAGGTAATAAATCGCCGTCTGCTCGGCCGTGTAGTTGCTTTACTTTTAGAGGCCTCAGCTTCTGGCGCGGGCCGGAAAAAGACGCCAGCAGGCTCTCGCGAGGCTCCGCTTCCAGATAAGCGTGCCTTGCTGCGGCATGGGGTAGCGTGGCCGCGGCTCTTCCGGGCCCGCCAGCCTCGTTTGGCGCTGCGCTGCGGCCGGCGCCCTAACTGCGTGCACAGTGGCTATAAATAATGGCGGCCGGCCTCGGGGAACCCCCACGCCTGTGGCTGGCGGCCTGACTAATTCGCCAGGCTGCGCGCCGTCTAAAGCCTTAGAGCCACTTCTCGGAAGTTTGCGTCGAGTGCTTCACAAACACGTCTGCCTTATTTCCCTTCTTCGGGCCGAGCATCTGGCTTCCTTCTTCTTGAGTACCTCCACATTCTTCGGGCGTGATTAACATCTCTGACTCTAGCTATAAACAGACAGCAGCTAATATGAACTCGTGTTTTTCCTTGCCGAATGTGTAGCGAGTAAGCTAAGAAGATATACAAAACTAGGAACATGCAAAATACCATCAACTGCTATAATCCAGTCCAAGAAGCAGTTTGTCCTCCGCTGCCCTCCCCCTCCTCCCCCCCTCTACCCCCCCCCCCCCCCGCCTCGCTAGTTTCTCTGAATTACTGTTAATTTTAATTTCTATTCACACCCGTTAGGAAATAAGTTCCAAGAAAATAAAGCCATCAGAGAAGCATTAAACGCTGTTTGCGACTGCAACAACAGAGGCAAATCATCATGAGTCATTTTTAACCCACTGCTGGATGGTCTTATTCCAAAATTCTATACGTACATGCAGTCTTCAGCTTTTATGCACTTTTTCCCTCGTGTTGCCTACGAATCTTCCATCAGCTCATTGTATAGATCGTTTCTTTTCACTTGGTATACAGAAAAATAAGTCTTCGTGGATTAGGTCGTCCAGCCAGTCTTCAGTTGCTATGGCTCCTTCACCTGATATCTTATACCTTACGCATTTCTTTTTTTTTTTTTCCTTTTTCTCCTCTGTTCTCGGTATTCCAAACATACCTCTTCCCATTTCCTGCTGGACAAGTTTTCTGGTGTCTCACTGCTACAGGCCAAAAATGGTAAACACTGCAGTTATTAACATTTCAAGCAAAATACTAATTCATTTGTAAATAAGACATCAAATTTCCCAAACGAACAATGAAATTTCATTTACCTTTGTGCTTATTTTTAGTTCTATCCCCACGTAGTCTCCGGTTGATGTAGGTGCACGAGTTAGTAGATTGTTGAAACAACGTCGATGTCAACATTTAACTCTCTTCCTTTCAGTATCCTGCTTGCAGATAATTTTGATCTTACTGTAGTTAATTTTCAACCATGTTTTCTTGTTTGTTCTATTAGCTTCATCATTATTTGTTGAAGCTTCTTAAAGAAAGCAAAACAATGCCGTCATCAAGTCCAAGTTGATTCAGATAAGATGCTTTATTCGTAAACCATCCTTACCTCAGTCCAATTAATAACATACCTCTCCCAAAGCAATAGCTTCTTTTTCTTTTTAGCAGCGATTGTAATTTCTTTTCAGACTTTCACTTTTTTATGGAATATAACATCACAGCAACTAAAGTGCATAGTTATTCCGTGACGCCACCCCGTCTTTGAAGCCAAGTCATTTAATTTCCATTTTATTTATTTTCAGCAGATTTCGTTGACCGTATGAGTCAAACATATCTGGTTTTGAAACCAATCACTATATAATCCACAGGACGCTGTTCATAATATAATTTTTTTAAATAAAAATGTTAAGGATGAGTAAAAATGAATTCAGGGTCTAAAGAAGATCTTAGATATCACAACGAAGGACTGAAGTACTACACTCCTGTGCGGAATAAAAGAAATGTGCCACAGAAATATTTTTCAAAATCGTATGACATTCAGTTTACTCCTGAAATACGTCCTTACTTTACTGGTATTATTTTGAGAGGACATGTTTGGTCACTTGGCGAGTCAGCACAAAGCGTATGTTGGCGGTCACAAGACAGCCCTGTCCAACTAGCAAGCCATTGAAGATAACGCCTCTGCTACGGAAGCGAGAAGGCTGAGGAAAACTTGTCGTTAGCACCTTTGCAGATCCCTTTGCAGCTATCTGTAATTCAGGCTCAATTCCAAACAGTTTGACAGACACCGTCTTTTCGACATTTCATGCGACTTCCCGATTCAATGTAATGACGTGTGAGACGTTCTTATTTCATCTCATGACAAAGACGTTAGCAATTGTGTGGTTGTGGTTGTGGTTTTCCCTATTTCTATACCAACCCGTGGACTCTAGTTTGTTCTGTCCATGGAATTTCTTCATTACGCCTGGCTGCACAATTCATATGAATTTTCTGGATGACTCCGTGGACTTGTTCTTGTTAATTGCATTACTCGTTGTAGTGTGCATTTCCATTGTTTTAACTACAATGGTTGAAGAGCTCTGTCACTGTTGTTGTTATACGAGTAGGCGAAAAGCAGTTCAGCCCGTCACAGTTTCGTCAAAGAAACTAGTTATTTAGTCGTAATTGGTTTCGGGTCTAATCATATCTGCAGATGTCGGCATACTCTTCGGCAAATTAAGTATTGTTTCTCGTAAAGGAAGTCAATCTCACATGTCAGCATAATAAACAAAAGGCATTCTGTTTTATTTAAGACAGAAAAAGACGGTTTTCTACGCTACAGAAGAAATGTACAGCGTGTTAAAAAAGTGTCGGATATTTTGAGGTGTAATAATCAGTGTCACAAAAAATAAAGCCAGTAAACATGGATATGGAAACACGCACCTTCTGAGAAATGAACATTTGCTCATACGAGGGATGCAGTGCTGCTCGGTAAGCAAACTGTTTTGGTGTCTTCCTCTACCACAGCACCCTAGATACATATTAATCTGAACATAAGAAGGCTGCAGGCAGTTGCGTGGTTTGAACTGTGTTGGAACCGAAGATTGCATCAACTAAATATGGCACACCCTCTTCTACGTCAGGCGTGTGGACTGCTCACCGCTTGGGTGCTACAGAGCGCTAGACAAATAGGCCGAACAGCTAAGCTATGATACTGTGCAATATGACTACTTTTTTGCGTAGAGTGCACGGGCTCGCAAGCTGTTTCCATTTGCTGAACCATGAAAATAATTTCTGTAACGTCATTTGTTGAGTACGCTTCCAATGCTAACAAGTTGTGGCAAAGACGGAAGAAAATACACTGCTGGCCTTTAAAATTGCTACACCAAGAAGAAATGCAGATGATAAACGAATATTCATTTGACAAATATATTATACTAGAACTAACATGTGATTACATTTTCACGCAATTTGGGCGCATAGATCCTGAGAAATCAGTACCCAGAACAACCACCTCACGCCGTAATAACAGCCTTGATACGCCTGCGCATTGAGTCAAACATAGCTTGGATGGCGTGTACAGGTACAGCTGTCCATGCAGCTTAAACACGATACCACAGTTCATTAAGAGTAGTGACTGGCGTATTGTGACGAGCCAGTTGCTCGGCCACCATTGACCAGACGTTTTCAATTGGTGAAAGATCTGTAGAATGTGCTGGCCAGGGCAGCAGTCGAACATTTTCTGTATCCAGAAAGGCCCGTACAGGACCTGCAACATGCGGTCGTGCATTATCCTGTTGAAATGTAGGGTTTCGCTGGGATACAATGAAGGGTAGAGCCACGGGTCGTAACACATCTGAAATGTAGCGTCCACTGTTCAAAGTGCCGTCAATGCGAACAAAAGGTGATCGAGACGTGCAACCAATGGCACCCCATACCATCACGTCGGGTGATACGGTAGTATGGCGATGAGAAGGATTCATCCGAAAAAATGACGTTTTGCCATTCGTGCACCCACGTTCGTCGTTGAGTACACCATCGCAGGCGCTCCTGTCTGTGATGCAGCGTCAATGGTAACCGCAGCCATGGTCTCCGAGCTGATAGTCCATGCTGCTGCAAACGTCGTGGAACTGTTCGTGCAGATGGTTGTTGTCTTGCAAACGTCCCTACATGTTGACTCAGGGATCGAAACGTGGCTGCACGATCCGTTAGAGCTATGCGGGTAAGATACCTGCTAGTGATACGAGGCCGTTGGGATCCCTCCTGAACTCACCGATTCCATATTCTGCTAACAGTCATTGGATCTCGACCAACACGAGCAGCAATGTCACGATGCGATAAACCGAAATCGCGATAGGCTACAATCCGACCTTTATCAAAGTCGGAAACGTGATGGTACGCATTTCTCCTCCTTACATGAGGCATCACAACAACGTTCCACCAGGCAACGCCGGTCAACTGCTGTTTGTGTATGAGATATCGGTTAGAAACTTTTCTCGTGTCAGCACGTTGCAAGTGTCGCCACCGGCTCCAAACTTGTGTGAATGCTCTGAAAAGCTAATCATTTGCATATCACAGCATGTTCTTCCTGTCGGTTGAATTTCGCGTCTGTAGCACATCATCTTCGTGGTGCAGCAATTTTAATGGCCAGTAGTGTATACAAATGTAAAAACCAAAGTGAAGCCAGTTGTGTAAGTACGTAAGACCCCACGCTATGTACCCAGAGTTGTAGTAAGTCTCCACAAAATAACACATATGAACACTTTTGGAAATACAGTGCAACATAATTCGAACCATACAACTGGCTGTATACTACTTAATGCTCAGACTCATGGATAGCTAGAGTACTGTGATACAAAAAGATATCAAAACACTTTACTGATACTTTTGACCGAGATCGGTGCAATGATTCTGGCCATGGCCGCATCGAGACGTCTTTTAGCCCCTCCTATCGACAAGTATTCGTATCCCAGAAAGTACACGTTTCAAGATGCATTTTTACTGGACTTTTTTTTTCTCCCGTTTCGATGAGTGCTACCACCACTCAAGATATTCTATACCTTTTTCTAACATCCTTTACAATGGAGATTAATAATACCGGCCACTGAAGATGTTATTATGTCCGAAACAGTTGCAGCAAAGTAAATAGTTCATTCAACGAAATCGTGATTGGTTGCCCTTCTTTTTTTCCTCGTGATTGCGCAGTTTACGCCAAGGCCTACGTGACCACCAGGCGCCGAGCACAGTCACAGTCGCAGACGCAGAGCTCCGGGAAACGCTCCAGCGTCACTCGGCTTTTCCTGGAAGGACGCGTTACTTTTGAGTGACAGGAAGAAGATCGAAGCGCCGCTACGCTTGGCGCGTAGTTATCAACACGGCGCCGTGCTCCGTAGACGTGATGCGGCGAGCCTCTCTGCTGTGGCGCCGTCGCGTTCTGGACCGCGAAAAGTTCGCTCTGCCACGTGAGTGCGAGTGGCCGACGGCCGATCGCTCCTTTCTATACCGAATTTTTCTGTCCGCCTCTTTCTTTCTTTCTTTCCTCCGCGGTCGATGGTAACATATGGAACGTTTAATGGGTCGTGCTGCTCCTATTGTGTTACAAGGTGAGGCCACGACGTTTGGAACACGGATTTACTGCCAACTTCGTACACTCGTAGGACCCCATTATTGGTGTTGTTGTTGTTGTCGTCTTCAGTCCTGAGACTGGTTTGATGCAGCTCTCCATGCTACTCTATCCTGTGGAAGCTTCTTCATCTCCCAGTACTTACTGCAACCTGCATCCTTCTGAATCTGCTTAGTGTATCCATCCCCTGGTCTCCCTCTACGATTTTCACCCTCCACGCTGTCCTCCAATGCCAAATTTATGATCCCTTGATGCCTCAGAACATGTCCTACCAACCGGACCATTCTTCATGTCAAGTCGTGACACAAACTCCTCTTCTCCCCAATTCTATTCAATACCTCCTCATTAGTTATGTGATCTACCCATCTAATCTTCAGCATTCTTCTGTAGCACCACATTTCGAAAGCTTCTATTCTATTCTTGTCCAAACTATTCAAATGGCTCTGAGCACTATGGGACTCAACTGCTGAGGTCATTAGTCCCCTAGAACTTAGAACTAGTTAAACCTAACTAACCTAAGGACATCACAAACATCCATGACCGAGGCAGGATTCGAACCTGCGACCGTTGCGGTCTTGCGGTTCCAGACTGCAGCGCCTTTAACCGCACGGCCACTTCGGCCGGCTGTCCAAACTATTTATCGTCCATGTTTCACTTCCATACATGGCTACACTCCATACAAATACTTTCAGAAACGACTTCCTGACACTGAACTCTATACTCGATGTTAACAAATTTTCTTCTTCAGAAACGCTTTCCTGGCCATTGCCAGTCTACATTTTATATCCTCTCTACTTCGACCATCATCAGTTATTTTGCTCCCCAAATAGCAAAACTCCTTTACTACTTTAAGTGTCATTTCCTAATCTAATTCCCTCAGCATCACCCGACTTAATTCGACTACATTCCATTATCCCCGTTTTGCCTTTGTTGATGCTCATCTTATATCCTCCTTTCAAGACACTGTCCATTCCGTTCAACTGCTCTTCCAAGTCCTTTGCTGTCTCTGACAGAATTACAGTGTCATCGGCAAACCTCAACGTTTTTATTTCTTCGCCATGGACTTTAATACCTACTCCGAATTTTTCTTTTGTTTCCTTTACTGCTTGCTCAATATAAAGACTGAATAACATCAGGGATAGGCTAGAACCCTGTCTAATTCCCTTCCCAATCACTACTTCCCTTTCATGCCCCTAGACTCTTATAACTGCCATCTGGTTTCTGTACAAACTGTAAATAGCCTTTCGCTCTCTGTATTTTACCCCTGCCACCTTTATAATTTGAAAGAGAGTATTCCAGTTCAACATTGCAAAAGCTTTCTCTAAGTCTACAAATGCTAGAAATGTAGGTTTGCCTTTCCTTAATCTGTTTTCTAAGATAAGTCGTAAGGTCAGTATTGCCTCACGCGTGCCAACATTTCTGCGGAATCCAAACTGCTCTTCCCCGAGGTCGGTTTCTACCAGTTTTTCCATTCGTCTGTAAAGAATTCGCGTTAGTATTTTGCAGTTGTGATTTATTAAACTGATAGTTCGGTAATTTTCATATCTGTCAACACCTGCTTTCTTTGGGTTTGGAACTATTAGTCCATTAGTACTCCATTAGGACAACAAAATGTGTAAGCAATAGCGTTCTTGAGAAAATCGCGAGATAATTTCGATCGCCAAATATCTCAGATATATATACTTGTACGTGGCCGTTTCTACCAGGAAGAGCCGGCAGGCGAATGGTTAGCGTTCAAGCCCCGTAATCGCTGGGTGGCTGGGTCGAGTCCCGCTCGTTATATTTTTTTAATTTCTAACACAGTCATTTTCTTTACTATTTATATTAAAATTGATGTAATGGGAAAAATACGTGTAATAGGATGAACTTACATTAAATTTAAAATGTTATTTGGCAGTCTACAAATTTTTATCATCACAAATAATGTAGTATTCATAATTACCGACTAGTAAACAACCAAAATTGTTCGTATTTAATCGAGAGAGAACGAGAAATTGCTTCTCGTGAAGACGCTATTAAAATACACTCGATACTGCATGACCAATGATCAGCGCCGATATTTAAGGAAATGCTGCGTTATGCATGGTTTGCTTCCAAATTATCGGCTGAAAGAGAGGTTTTTGAAAATGTTAACGAGGTTTGTTTTTCCACGGAAAACCTCAAAAGACCTTGCGTGTGTGGAAACATAGCATTTATTCAATGCAGCTGGTGCCGTTTAACTTTGTTTTTCATGTTTTTACGAAAAATACCATCCCGCAACTTTTAATCGTAATGTCGAATGCGACGATTAATTGTACATCTTGCGAAAGCCGTCTGTGCCGGTCAAAACTTCTGAGGTAACAAGTCGTTACGGGCTCCTTCCAGGTATAAGAGATTTCTCAAATCACGGAAAAGCATACATTTTCAGTATCACTTTATGCGTTTGACCGTTTACTAGTCGGTAGTTATGAATATTATATTATTCGTGATAATAAAAATTTATAGACTGCCAAATAACATTGTAAATTTAATAAAAGTTCATCCGATTACACGTATTTTTCCCATTACGTCAACTGTAATACAAATAATAAAGAAAATTACTGTGTTAGAAATTTAAAAAAAAAAACTGACGAGCGGGACTCGATCCAGCGACCCAGCGATTACGGGGCTTGAACGCTAACCACTCGCCTGCCAGCGCTTCCTGGTAGAAACGGCCACGCACTAGTATATATATCTGAGATATTTGGCGATCGAAATTAACTTGAGATTTTCTCAATAACGATTGAGAAGTATGCGCTATTGCTTACACATTTTGTTGTCCTAATGGAGTACTACGAGTGTACGAAGTTTGCAGTAAATCCGCGTTCCAAACGTCGTGGCCTCCTCTTTTTAGTCTTTAGCATGCGATACAATTGATATGACACGCAATACCGAACATGTCCACTAAATATGCTTATTCACAATCAACGTGAAATTTATTTCGTACACACGTGAGTGAAAACATATATTGCAATGCAAACGCCTTTGCCGTTGTGCGCAATACGCAGTTCATATCTGTAGATTATATCTACAATGAAAATATTCCTTTAAAAGTACACACAAATAGGAACAGGTTCTCATTACCATGAACCATTTGGAAAAGTTCGCCTTGAATGATTTTCAAAAGAATATTGCCTTTTCAAAATAACTTACATCTTATTGTGTAGCGCCTCCTATAATATATCGTATTATGTGTTTGTAACAGTTTTTTATTTGGTATCATGGAAACACTGTAACACTGATATTCCTTTTCAGTGTTTTACCGAAAGTTGTGATTTCTTTGTTGCTTCACAGTTATTTGAACTATTTCACAGTACCATAACACAATACAAATGATTTAACAATGGCATTAAGCATAATTACAAAGATTCTTTTAGGTAAATGTTACACTTAAATATATAAACCAGAATCATCTTCTAAACAATCACAAGCAATTGTCTTTACCTCCGTGTTGAGCAGCGTGGTAAATCTTCAGTGATGGCCGGCCGGGGTGGCCGAGCGGTTCTAGGCGCTACGGTCTGGAACCGCGCAACCGCTACGGTCGCAGGTTCGAATCCTGCCTCGGGCATGGATGTGTGTGATGTGCTTAGGTTAGTTAGGTTTAAGTAGTTCTAAGTTCTAGGGGACTGATGACCTCAGAAGTTAAGTCCCATATAGTGCTCAGAGCCATTTGAACCATTTTCTTCAATGATGCACGTATACCATCTCTCGATCTCGCCAGTCTTCTCTGAAAATAGTTTACAGTAAGCCATCAACATCTTTCTTCTTGTTATCTGAGATTGCATGGCTGAGAAGTACTTCATCTCGTAGTTAAGAAGAGAGTTTCATGATGGTCTATCCGTGTTCAGCAGACTTCCGCTCTTGTGCATCTTGCTGAGACTTGCAGACTTTAGTTGCCTTCAAATCAGTATAAGTGTTTCCCAAATCAGGTGACTACAATCAGCATCTCGTATTGGCCGTAATGCGCTATTTCTTTTTTGCACGACATATACGAGTATAGAAGGTACCTGGATTCGGTTAAGAATGATTGTGAAGTAATAGGTTCAACATCAGAAGAGGCACCAATGTTAGCACTGAATAGGGGATCATGGAGGAATTTTATAAGGGGGCTATGCTCCAGACTGAACGCTGAAAGGCATAATCTGTCTTAAATGATGATGATGATGATGATGATATACGAGTATGTGCTCAGCTTCGTGTTTGTTATGACCCACGTATTTTCACAGGCTTGTATCGTGGGACATGTTCGAATTCTCTTAAATAGCATGACGTATTTATTTCTGCTTATTCTATGGGTACTATTCCATATCTTATTTCTTTTATTTTCCTCTCTCTTTTTTAATTGTGGACATGTTCGCCTTTGCGTGTCAACTCCTCAATCTGTAAGATGCGAAATCACAGTCGCTCTTGTTTCTTGATTGATTGAAAATGTGTTCATATTTATGTTCCGTGGGGTTTATGATTTCATGTATAGACAGACAAAATTAGTCCCATACTCGATGTTAAATTTAGGAGTAGGACAGCAATCAGACACAGCTTTTCTAACTAGATCCTAGTGGACGTGCTTCACCAGTGGCTTCCCCCGGTACTTCAGTCAATCAAATCTATTACTATCCTGCACGTGACTTGATAAATGCTCGTTCACTTTGGTGTTGTGTTCATGACGTCCTTATACTCAAGTGTGGAATTGCCTATTCGACCAAACGGCCGTTGAGATTAACGGTGGACGGATAATCAACAACAATGATGTCACAAGCCCTTCATTCACGGCAAGACTTTGATGTTCCGTCTGGTATACCAGCCTTTCTCCTGAACTACCTGGTAAAATTCTGGGGACGACTGTCGTATTCCAGAGACGTTGTGCTTCTTCTGAACTTAATATTCACAAGTTTTTACCTGGCTTGATCCTCCGTCCAGCAGATGAGAGACGATACATCTCATTATTAACATCAGGGACGTGGAAGGCAGAGAGTCCGTACCTCGCTGTCGAATGTTGTCGAAGGTCAGAGGGAGTAATTAGTTATAATCCCGACAGGGGTATCAGTAGAATTTCTGAAGGTAGACGAAAGAGCGTTCGGTATTTACTGATTAGAAAGTTACACAGAGATGGTTTGGCGTCACTTTTTGCCGTATATTCTAACTATCTGAAACCATTGCGTTCGGTTGCAGTTTGTTCTGGCTACATGTACATCTACATGATTACTCTGCAATTCACAATTAACTGCCCGGCAGAGGTTTCACAGAGCTACCTTCAAGCTACTCCTCTATCGTCCCGCTCTCGAACAGCGCGCGGGGAAAAATGAACACTTAAATCTTTCCATGCGTGCTCTGATTTCTCTTATTTTATTATTCTGATCATTTCTCCCTACGTAGGTGGGTGCCAGGAAAATATTTTTGCAATCGGAGGAGAAAGTTCGTGATTGAAATTTGACGAGAAGATCCAGCCGTAACGAAAAACGCTTTGTTTTAATGATTATCATCCCAATTCATGTATCATATCCGTGGCACTCCCCCCTGTTTTACGATAGTACAAAACGAGCTGCCCTTCTTTGAACTTTTCCGATGTCGTCCTCCTGATGCGGATCCCACCCCGCACAGCAATACTCCAGAAGAGGACGGACAAGCGTGGTGTAAGCAGTCTCTTTAATAGACCTGTTGCATTTTCGAAGTGTTCTGCCAATAAATCCCAGACTTTGGTTTGCCTTGCCCATGACATTATCTATGTGATCGCTCCAGTTTGTTGTTCATAATTGTAATCCCTAAGTGTTTTGTTGAATTTACAGCCTTTAGACACGTGTGATTCATAGTGTAACCTAAATTTATCGGATTCCTTTTAGTACTCATGTGGATGACTTCACACTTTCCATTATTTAGAGTCAGTTGCTACTTATCGCACCATACAGATAACCTGTCTTGTCTAGATCATTATGCATTTCGTTTTGATCATCTAATATTTTACAGGACGGTAGATGAGAGCCTTATTTGCAAACAATCTAAGAGGGCTGCTCAAATTGTCTCCCAAATCGTTTGTGTGGATCAAGAACAGCAGAGGGCCTATAACACTTCCTTGGCGACGCCAGATATTACTTCCGTTTTACTCGATAACTTTCCTTCAGTTGTTACGAACTGTGACCTTTCTGAAAGAAAATCACAAATCCAGTCACACAACTGTGACGATACTCCCTACGCGCACAATTTGACTAGAAGTAGCTTGCGAGGAAATCTGAAAATATGGAATCAATTTGACATTTCCTGTCGACAGGACTAACAAAGAGCTAGTTGTTTCACAAGAAGGATGTTTTCTGAATCCATGCAGATTGTTTGTCAGTAAATCGTTTTCTTCGAAGAAATTCATAATGTTTGAACAAAATATAATTATATTGCAAAATCCTACTGCAAATCAACGTTAGTGATATGGGTCTGTAATCAACGGATTGGTCCTATTTCCTTTCAAGGGTATTGGTGTTACTTGGGCAACTTCCGAGTCTTTGAGTACGGATTTTATACGGGCGAGCGGCTGTATATGATTGCTAAGTATGCAGCTATTGTATCTGCGTACTCTGAGACGAACCTGACAATCTGGACCGGAGACCTTGCCTGTTATTTAGTGTTTTAAGCTGCTTCGCCACACCGAGGGTATCTGCTTCTAAGTTACTCATGTTAGCAGTTGTTCGTGATTCGAATTGTGGAATATCTACTTCGTCTTCTTTTGCGAAGGAATTGAATCACTCTGCTTTAGTGGCACTGTTACCAGTAACATCACCATTGTTATCGCACAGTGAAAGTATTGATTGCGTCTTGCTGGTGGCGTAATTTACATTCGAAATAACTCTGGATTCTCTCTTTACAGCACAGGACAAAACTAAGTACCTACTCAACATACTTCAATGTCTCGCCGCTTTTATTGATACCCATCAGTCAGTGGACGTCAATTTCCCATAACTGTTGTGGCTATGTACATGTTCCGTAATTTGCCTCTGTCCATATGCTAGAATTTTCTCCCGGCTGTAGCTCAGCTCAACTGTCAGAGATATTACCATTGACAACTAACAGTCCCAGTAACTGTAATCAATACAGGGCTCATTCTCTTTATTTTAATTTTGGATAGTCCCTTTTGCACCTGTCATATGGTGTGGGACATGACCCCTTTAAGCTTGACATGGGCGCTCCTTATTTTCCACGAGTAAATGCTACTGGCAGCCACCTGATACTGGAATTTTAATCGGTTACCTCTATATCGAGCGCCACCACACTATTATTTGTTACCCACCGTAGCTTGAATCTACAGTGCTGCCTATTAAGACACCAACACCAAGAAGGACAGCAAATAACGAAATTTTATTTGTTGTGCACACGCGGTGTAGGAGGGAGTAAACGTGATTAGATTTGTAGAAATTTTGTGGGTATAAAATGTGCACATTATCATACGGAAGTAACACCTCTGGCAGAAACAAATTGCTCTATCCCGGCTGGTCGAAGTCAGCCTTGGATAACAGCTATGGGTCATTCCAAGCTGCTTCAGCTCAAAGTGACGGTTCCTCAGTGGTAGTGGCTGGCGAGTGCCGATGTGCCAATTCTCAACAATACATGTAGACATGTTTTCAGTGGACTAGAGATTTGGAGAAAGTGCCAGCCAGGGTAACAATCGAACACTCCATTTATCAAGATAAGTCAGGACAGTACGGATAATATGTGGTCATGCGTTATCTTGTTGAAAGATTACGGAGACCTCCAAGACAGGGCACGGACATCAGCCTTAACACCTCAGTAAGGTAACGGCTGCAATCGAAATAACTGGCTATGTGAGCTAGAGGTTATGTTACGTAAGCAGTGGCACCACAGACCATTACACCAGGTGCTAGGCCCATATGACAATAACGAATGCAATGTGACAGCTTTCATTCTCTTTGGAGACTCCACAACTGCCATGTCCATCGTGATGATATACGCAGGAAGGAGTGCAGTATGAAAAGAGGTCGTAGTTAGCCTCATGTGTCAAGTATTGTCATTTGGAGCAACACTGTTGGCACACCTCTCCCTGCCGCTGTTCAAAATAAGCCACAACAATGGTCCCCGCGCTGACAGTCCAGGGTGCTCGTATCCTGCTGAAACTATCAGGGGCTTTCGGCACCACCTCTATGCAAGCACTGTGGTCGTGCTTGGCATGTACCAGATAAATATTTACATCAAATACGGAGCTGCAATGTAAGGGGCTAAGGTTGGGGAGACTAGACCACGGAAAGTAATTACCGGTGTGCCAATACAAATAAACGTAAGCTCAAAAGCTGGAAAGTTGAGTGGGGCACAAGTGGTAAGGGATGTAGATTGTACAATTTTCTCCCTGACCTACGGGAGCGACTAAGAATGAAACACATCGTTCCCAGTAGGGGCATTTCTTAATTGGACACGGACACCGCGTGAGTCAGACATCAACCTGTACATCCGAGGATGAAGGTTCCCTGGCACATTGTCTTCTTATGCAGACAATACGGGAATATCAGAAACACGCTATCCTTACACTGATGAGCCAGAACATTATAACCACCGACCTAGTACCGATATAATCCCGTCCAGGCGATAGCAGCGTCACCTGGGTTATAAATTGTTGCCAGTAAGAAACATGCACAGTACTTGTAGTATCAGTGAGCGTGCTGTCCGTGTATAGAACGGGGAAGTCGCGCGATCTATATGAGTGTCACCTAGGATAGATTGTGATGGCCCGGAGGCTCGGCACGAGCATTTCGGGAACTGCACGGTTTGTCGGTTGTTCAACGAATGCTGTAGTGAGTGTCTTCAACACACGATGAAACCACGTCCAGATGTCCTGAGATTGGGCGGCCACCTCTCATTACACATGTCGGACATCGTAGTCTGGGCAGTCTCGTAAAACAGGACAGACGGCGAACTGTGACGGAACTAACATCAGACTTTAACGATGGGTAGAGTACAAGTGTGTCTAAACACACATTGCACTGAACGCTCCTGACGATGGCCTCCGCAGCCGAAGACCCATGCATGCTGTTATTGTGATCTTCAGTCCGGAGACTGGTTTGATGCAGCTCTCCATGCTACTCTATACTGTGCAATCCTCATCTCCGAGTAACTTCTGCAAACTATATCCTTCTGAATCAGCTTACTGTATGCACCTCTTGGTCTCCCTCTATGATTTTTACCCCCACGCTTACCTTCAATACTTACTGGTGATCCCTTGATGCCTCAGAATGTGTCCTACCAACATATCCCTTCTTTTAGCCAAGTTGTATCATAAATTTCTCTTCCTCTCAATTCTATTCAGTACCTCCTCATTCGTTACGTGATCTACCCATCTAATATTGAGCAGCACGACATTTCGAAAGCTTCTATTCTCTTCTTGTCTACTCTGTTTATCATCCATGTTTCATTTCCATACATGGCTACACTCCATACAAATACTTTCAGAAAGGATTTCCTGGCACTTAAATCTATACTCGATGTTAAATTTCTCTGCTTCAGAAACGCTTTCCTTGCCATTGCCAGTCTACATTTTATATCCTCCTTACTTCGACCATCCTCAGTTATTTTGCTCCCCAAATAGCAGAACTCATCTACTACTTTAAGTGTCTCATTTCCTAGTCTAATTCCCTCAGCATCACCTGATTTAAATTGACTACATTCCATTATCCTCGTTTTGCTTTTACTGATGTTCATGTTACATCCTCCTTTCAAGATACCGTCCATTTCGTTGAACCGCTCCTCCAAGCTCTTTGCTGTCTCTGACAGAATTACTGTGTCATCAGCAAACCTCACGTTTTTATTTCTTCTCCCTGGAATGTAAGTCCTACTCCAAATTTTTCTTTTATTTCCTTCACTGCTTTTTCAATATACAGAATGAATAACATTGGGGATAGTCTACAACCCTCTCTCGCTCCCTTCTGAACCACTGCGCCCTTTCGTGCCCCTCGACTCTTATTACTGCCATCTGGTTCCTGTACAGTCAATTATCCAGACTGTTGCCCCCTACAACTAATGAAACGGCTACTGGTCATCTTCAGTAACCACACGTTTGTCTGGCCTGTCAGCAGATACCCCTCCTTTGTGGCTGCACCTGGGGTACAGCTATCCGTATCGCTGCATCGGCAACTACGACTGAAATGGGCACGTGACCATCTGGACGTTGGTGCAGTGACAGTGTTTCGCTTGGTCTGATAATCCCGATACTCTCTTCATCATGCCGATGGGAGGGCGCGAATCTGTCGTCTTCCAGGGGAACAGCTCCTTAACACCCGTGCTGTGAGGCGGAGAAAAGCTGGCGGCGGCGCCCTTATGCTCTGGCGAACATTCACATGGGCATCCATAGCAGCTCGTGCAAGGCACCATGGCGACCAAGGAGTATCGTACACTAGTTGCAGACCACATACATCCCTTCATGACGATCATGTTTCCCGACGGCAGTGTCAATTTTCAGCTAGATCATGCGACAGTTACAAGGCCAGCAGCGTGACGGAGTGGTTTGATGAACATTGTGGCGAATTCCAGTTGATGTGCTGCCTCCCCCCCCCCCCTCCCCCCACCTCGCCAGATCTGAACTCGATCGAACAAATCTGTGATGTGACTGAACATGGCGTGAGAGCTCATCGCCTCCCTCCGCGGTATTTACGAGAATTAGGTGACTTGTGTGTGCAAATGTGGTGCCAAATTCAAAAATGGTTCAAATGGCTCTGAGCACTATGGGACTTAGCTTCTGAGGTCATCAGTCCCCTAGAACTTAGAACTACTTAAACCTAAGTAAGGACATCTCACATCCATGCCCGAGGCAGGTTTCGAACCTGCGACCGTAGCGGTCGCGCGGTTCCAGACTGAAGCGCCTAGAACCACTCGGCCTCATCGGCCGGCCGGTGCCAAGTCCATCCAGAGACCTACTAAGGCCTCGCTGCTTCCAGGCCACGACGCGTCGCCGCTGTTATACATGCCAGAGGTGGACATTCCGGCTATTAGGTAAGCGGTTATAATGTTCTGGGTGATCAATGTAGACTACGATAACACAGAACCATAAATCTACACGAAAATAAGAAGTGAAGAACAGTAGACTCAGCTGAACGCCCTAACAGACAAAATGTACGAAGCCACTTATAAAGAGCACATTCGAAAAAGACGTTACAGACCGCGAGCCTACGAAGAACCCAATGACACAAAGGGTAGACGAAGAAGAAGAAAGGAACTGATAGCTGACGATATATCGTTCAACTTTTAACCTCGAACGATTAACAAAAATACACAACAACATATATAAGTGCAGTGAAAAGAACGCAACAGTGCACACTGAACTTGTATACAAGTTAATTAAGGAAGTGCTCGCGTACTGCTGCATAAGGCACTATAAATACGTAGATACAGTAGAATAAGACAGGAAATACCTAGACTACTATTATCCTACTACAAACATAATTTAAGTAATTGTGGCCGGCAGCCAACAACTCTAAGAACTATTCCACCGCCAGTCACAATCGGTCATGGTACTAACTGATCAAAACTCTATCCTATCTTCAGTTTTATTCTTCTTTAAAAAATTCATTTATATTTCCTTTTCACATTTATATTCATTTATTCAGTTTAAAAAAAATCTACGGACAAAAAGAGTAAAAAAGGAGATAATCAAAGATGCCCACCTCCACGTGAAAGGACACAGCAACAGTACGATCTGATGTCAGTGCTGGAGGGAGCTGTAACCAGTCCCTTTCAGACCACACAACCGATCATAGCGGCTAAGAGGCAAATTAAAGACCCAGTGCAAGAAATCAGGTGTAAGATCATTATGTGATATTCCAACAGGGTAATGCTCGCCCACGTCCATGAAACCCAACGCGCTCTACAAGAGGTTCAGCATGTTTCCTGTCCAGCACGATCTCAGTCGATCACATGTGGGATATGATGAGATGAGAAGTAACTCGTCCCACTCGTCAATCATCAACTTTCATAGAACTACGTGAACAGGTCGAGCAGGAGTAGAATAACATATCCCAGGACAGTATTCGTCATCTGTACGATCGACTGGATCCCATAGTCAGCGCCGGCACTACCGCCCGTGGGGGTTACACAAGTACTAACATGGGTGTTTCAGCATAGGTCGATACCTAGTACCCCAGACAGCTTGTTTACTGGTCTGTAAGTGTACTCGTGTCATGTACTCCATATGGAACCCTGCACAAAACAAATCTAGAGTGAATTAGAAACCTCTAAACGAGTGTCTATAATTTATTCCTGGCAGCGTATTTGAAAACACGTGTTGTTTGGTGTACTGCGAAATGCACGCCTATTGTCCTGCGACACATTTTTCTCAACATGGATTATTGAATATTCTACTCGGAGGTTTTACATCGAGCTACAGCGTGGCACGGATGTAGCTGAAAACTGAGGTGAAAGTTGGAATCAATTAACAACCAGAGTTATGTATGGTAGCAGAGCAATAACAAGAGCAGAGAGATGTCATATAATCTAGTAATATTGCAGATGTTGACGTAATTTTGTGCGTGCTCGTTACATCAAGCTTCCAGCACGATAGTAGTACAAGGAAACAATGCTGTAGCACTCCCTGTCGGAGCTCATCTCGTGAACAGTGGAGTGCACGTGAAATTCAAAAGGGATTAGGGTGGATGAAGTGAGGGGAGAGGCGGAGAGGTAGCAGCTAAGCAGTCGCTGACCGCTGCAGAGACAACAGCTGCCGCTATCTGCTCTGGCCAGTGGGTGGCTTCTTGTGGCCGTGGACAAAAAGCGGCCGTGAAACTAGCAAAGGCGACCGAGCTCACCACTTCTGTCCGCGTATCTGCACGCGACCCCATAATCGCATTAAAACTATGCAAGAGGAAATATTTACAAGCGCAGATCCAGAGTCGTGTTGCTTAAACACGACTCGAGTTAAGCCGCTTTCTTACGTATGTACGTCGCTGTTTTATTGCATTCGGTACTGCGCGAGGGAACTGGGACTCCAGAAATAGAGATAGTAATGCAGAATTATTGCCTAATCCTTAAGTTTGCTAGGAAATTGTAGCTTGTATTGCGGGGGTGCCATTGCACAGTGTGCTACAAATCTTGGAGCGAGCGTCCACTCGCTATCACTCGGGGGGGGGGGGGGGGGGGTATATTGATTCGAGCGCAAGGCAATCTAGTCCTTACCGCGCCTTCTAAAATAGGAAACGAGTGCAACAAAGACTATCACAATTCAACAAGAGTTAAAGTATGACAGTTCCCTAAAAACTATGTGCGAGCTCGCGCCACACACACACACACACACACACATACAGCGCGCGCGGACGCATATGAGAATAGTAAATCTGTGTCCGCTATTAGTCTTTTAAATCGAAAATTTTGGTATTAATTCAGTGGAAAGAGCCGCGCGGGATTATCCGAGCGGTCTAGGGCGTTGCAGTCATGGACTGTGCCGCTGGTCCCGGTGGAGGTTCGAGTCCTCCCTCGGGCATGAGTGTGTATGTTTGTCCTTAGGATAGTTTAGGTTAAGTAGTGTGTAAGCTTTGGGACTGATGACCTTAGCAGTTAAGTCCCATAAGATTTCACACACATTTGAACATTTTTTTCAGTGGAAAGATCTAAAATATCACGACAGGTAAATTTGGCTGGCATATCGCTGGATTTGAAAACAACCAAAAAACCCACTACTCTATAAATCATCGAACTCCCAACTGTAAAAAGGCATAAAACTTAAGTTTTGGAGCTGGTGAGGCTGCTGCTGTCGGCTGTTGTGTTGGTGAGACTGCTGAAACGCGACGTGCCTGTGTCGGAGGTATATCACATTCGTCGTAGGTGTTAACAAAATTGCAGATGGGGTGCCATCGAACTTTTTGTGGAGCGTCAAGTTACAGCTATGTCCTGGGCCCACTCGATCAACCTTGTCGGTCCCTTAGCGTGTCTGCTGACAGCCTAACTTCGTGTGAGGATTTCTTCCTCTGAAATCATACCAAACAGCCTATGATCGAAATCGTTTCTTAATGAAGAAAGCGCTACCCTCCTATAGCTTCCTTCCGTGCTGATGCCATTGCGATCTCCCTGGGGGCCTCTGAATATACGTGATAGTCAATGGTATAACATAACGACATATCCACTGAAGTCTAGACACAATTCAAGCACCTAATGTGAAATTCGTAATTGTTCTTGTCATGTTGCACGATCTCCTTTAACGCTCTTAAAAATGTCCCCCTGAAGTCAGTGGCCACATACAATTAATCCAGATGTGTTTGAATTGCTAGTGGCTACCACTTGCATTAATCAGCACGAAAAATTTTGAACATTTTATTTACAAGGTGTCAGACGAACGTTTCAAGCATTTCGAAGCATTGTAAAAGATTGAGTCAAGTAATTTGAAATAGGACATCCACAAAATCCGGGAACGCAATAAAATGGCCGTTGGATAAAGTGCTGTCATCAATTCTCCAGTGATAAACAGCGGATAAGGAGCAGAAACTTACGTGACTTATCGATGCCTCGAAAATGTTCCACAGAAAATTCCACAAAGTACATTTCACTAATTACGACAGAATGTTATAACGTGCGGAACGTATCTAGAATATGGGAGTCAATGTAAAATGAGATCATGATCGGCCTCTGCGTTGTTTTCTACGAAATATAAATTGCGAGGTACGACTGGAAAATTTTAGAAAACGGAGACAAATATTTTCTCAGTAAAAGATCTTAGTCATAAATAAGGAACATAAATTTGTTTTGCAGCTCTTGGCAGATACAGAAATATATGAGTAAATTGTAGATGAATGACATTGAAGTATGTCCAGTCGTTAAATCGCAGGAAGGCTTCAAAGCCGAGTGCGGACTTAAGCAGAAGAAAATTAGGACCAGGCAGAAGACCATCGTAAAGAGCTGCGCCGTACCGAAAGGGTTAAAGTGCTTCACAAAATCTTAATGTCTGTGGATGCGTATCAAATATTTGCGGGTGCACTTAAGGGCCTTGCGAAAGCAGTGCGATAGTATCTCTCTTAGCCACGCGGGCCTCTACCTCTTGTCTTACGAATTTATATTGCGAGGCAATACCCCAAAAGTGCCATGTGCAATTAAATGGTTTGCATGTCACGTCCTTAGAGGTGTCCATTTTTATTACCACTTTTTTTTTTTATTAGATCGTTGTCTTTTCGATTCAAATTTTTCAATTTAATTTAAACTATCTTTCCGATGAGCTAGAGTCTTGGAATTTTAAACATAGTTCCGAACTGGAAGATAATGCAATATTCTTGTCTGGTGCGTGGAGGAGGGTACTTTCTGTACCACAACCATTTGCCCATTTTCTTGTTCCTGCTGCGTGTGCTTCGCGGGAAGAATGATTGCTGGTAAGCCTTTGTGTGAATGCGAATAGCTCTGATCCCTTGAAATCATACAGGCCCTGTATTCATCTATACCGAGACAAGCAGGGTATACTTAGGAGGACGCAATATATTGGTTGAGTCATGTGAAGAGAAACTGAAATAAACATTAAATTAAAAAATGGTTCAAATGGCTCTGAACATTATGGGACTTAACTTCTGAGGTCATCAGTCCCCTAGAACTTACAACTACTTAAACCTAACTAACCTAAGGACATCACACACATCCATGCCCGAGCAGGATTCGAACCTGTGACCGTAGCGGTCGCGCGGTTCCAGACTAGCGCCTAGAACCGCTCGGCCACCCCGGCCGGCCATTAAATTAAATTTTTGTTGTAATTTCATAAACATTTTGGAAATTGGTTGAAAAATTTAGACGCACTAAAAAATTCAAAAATAAATATTTAATTAAAAATGAATTTGTTGTAAACTACGTTGCAGTTTCGGAATAAAAAGGGTAAAATTATTTCTCCTAGCTCCATACAGATTCCTAACGCTGCACAGAGGATCTTGAAAATGTGTGATTGGAAACTTTTAATTGCTGTGAAAATGCTTGTAAGATTTAAAACGAAAAACATGGGGTGTACGCAACACACAACTGGTGCATGAGTAATTCAACTCCTTCATTTATCTACTGCACGCTCCCCACTTCCCCGTTTTACAAATATTTTCATAGCTTCTAAAAAGTCACGTTCACGAAGTTTCGGGGCTATCGCTATGGGATTAGGAATATGTATGAGGCTAGGATAAATTATTTTGTACTTTCAAATCCTGTTCATAAATGTTGTAAATTAAATAATTGTTCAAAAAAATGTTCAAATGTGTGTGATATCTTATGGGACTTAACTGCTAAGGTCATCAGTCTGTAAGCTTACACACTACTTAACCTAAATTATCGTAAGGACAAACACACACACATACACACACACACACACACACACACACATGCCCGAGGGAGGACTCGAACCTCCGCCGGGGCCAGCCGCACAGTCCATGACTGCAGCGCCCTTAGACCGCTCGGCTAATCCCGCGCGGCAATTAAAGAATTAATTTTCATTTAAATAATTGTTGATTTTGTACTCGTTCATTTATGGGCACTGTTAGTGAAACTAAATACGATTACGAAACTCATTTGCATTTAAATGACGCGTTATCCATCAAAACTCAGACAGTGAGCAATTGTTTCTAGCTCCCTATTCAAGCAATAAATTGCCGTCAAAGGAAACGGTACCGCGAAGGAATACTGCGAGCAAATATTGACGTTGTCACCGCTAGTTTCTCAAGAGGAGCTGCTGCCACATTTAGGAGGAGGACTGCAGCGTGGAGCTTCATGGAGTTTAAGAGCAAAGACGATTACGAGGAAAATACATTAGCGTGCTCGGTAAGAGAAGTGGTGCTCCTCTGGCGGGAAGCGGCACACGCTTCACGGTCGCCGGTCGGGAGACAGGGGGAGCAGCGCTGCAGGCGGGCGACCTCGCAGCGCACGCCGACAGCGCTAAGAGGATTCCGTGCCATTCCAGCACGCCGCGCCACCTCTGGCGCTTGTGTGCTGTACCGGACTGACAGGCAGGGCTGGCTAGCGCTGCCGCGAGCTTCCCTTGTCAGCTAGTTCGCAGGCATGACGGGAAATCCCTCGCCGTTAATTACATATTAAATGGCAAAGGGAAACTGGTTAGAAACCCAATGATATCACTGAAATTACAGTATCTTCAGCACTGTACTGATATTCTGGCGATCCATCAAACATTCGTATCAAAGAAAGCACACTAGAGAAGAGAGACGGGACGAAAATGGAAGGGAGAAAAATTTCTCCGAAGAGCATTGTGTCGCGACTGCTGCCGTAGTGCTGTGCTATCGAAGGGGACAACGCTGTTATATTGCGTAGAGAAAAACGGCAGCCACAGGAAATTGTTGCGTATGCCAGAAAGATTGAATATCGTAAATGCTTTCCAACTGACACACGCTTACAACCTTATGTCAACTCTTAAGACAAAAAAAAAAAAAGAGTCGCGTCACGAACGAATTATCCGAGTGGGACGAAAATCGAAAGACGTGATGTACCGGGTGATCAAAAAGTCAATATAAATTTGAAAACTGAATAAATCACGGAATAATGTAGATAGAGGGGTACAAATTGTCACACATGCTTGAAATGATATGGGGTTTTGTTAGAGCCAAAAACTACAAACGTTCAAAAAATGTCCGACAGATGGTGCTTCATCTGATCAGAATAGCAATAATTAGCATAACAAAGTAAGACAAAGCAAAGATGATGTTCTTTACAGGAAATGCTCAATATGTCCACCATCATTCGTCAACAATAGCTGTAGTCGAGGAATGATGTTGTGAACAGCACTGTAAAGCATGTCCGGAATTGTGGTGAGGCATTGGCGTCGGATGTTGTCTTTCAGCATTCCTAGAGATGTCGGTCTATCACGATACACTTGCGACTTCAGGTAACCCCAAAGCCAATAATTGCATGGACTGAGGTCTGGGGACCTGTGAGGCCAAGCATGACGAAAGTGGCGTCTGAGCACACGATCACCACCAAACGACGCGCGCAAGAGGTCTTTCATGCTTCTAGCAATATGGGATGGAGCGTCATCCTGCATTAACATCGTACGTTCCAGCAGGTATTTATCAGCCAGGCTAGGGATGATGCGATACTGTAACATATCGGCGTACCTCTCACCCGTCACGGTAGCAGTTTTGCTGTCCAGCGCCATCTGTCGAACATTTTGTGAACTTTGTTTTTCTTTGGTTCTAATAAAACCCCATGTCATTCCAAACATGTGTGTCAATTTTTACCTCTCCATCTACATTATTCCGTGGTTTATTAAGTTTTCAAATTTATACTGATTTTTTGATCACCCTGTACATACACAGACAAACAAATGATAACAATTTCAGAAAAAATTGATGATTTATTCAAGAGAAAGTGTTTCACAAACTGAGCAAATCAACAATGCATTGGTCCACCTCTGTCCCCTTAACGTAACCAGTTATTCGGCTTGGCATTACTGACAGAGCTGTTGAATGTCATCCTGAGGTCTATTGTGCCAAATTCTGTCCAATTGGCGCGTTATATCGTCAGAATACCGAGCTGGTTGGAGGGCTCTCCCTATAATGTTCCAAACGTTGTCAACTGGGAAGAGATCCTACGGCCTTGGTGGGCAAGGTAGGGTTTGGCAACCACGAAGACAAGCAGTAGAAACTCGCGCCGTGTGGGAGTGGGCATTTGTTGTCCAGAGTGGCTTGCCATGAAGGGGAAAAAAAAACTGGGCGTAGAATATCGTCAACGTACCGCTGTGTTGTGAGGGTGCCGCGAACGACCACCAAAGGGGTCCTACTATGAAAGGAAATGGCACTCCAGACCATCACTCCTGATTGTCTGTCAGTATGGCGGGCGACAGTCCGGTTGGTATCCCACAGCTGTCTTGGCCCTTTCCAGATTCATCTTCCACCTGGAATCTCATTGAGTGAACTAGAATTATCTCCAGTGATGAGTCCCGCTTCGAATTAAGCCCTGATGGCCAGCGAAGATGTGTCTGGAGACGCTCGAAACAGCGGTAGGATTCAAAACTGACCGTCGCCCGCCATGACGCCAGACAATGATGGTCTGTGGTGCCATTCGTTTTCGTAGCAGGACCCCTTTGGTTATCTACCATCCGAAGCACCCTAGCAATACAGCGGTGCGTCAACAATGGTTCAAATGGCTCTGAGCACTATGGGACTCAACTGCTGAGGTCATTAGTCCCCTAGAACGTAGAACTAGTTGAACCTAACTAACCTAAGGGCATCACAAACATCCATGCCCGAGGCAGGATTCGAACCTGCGATCGTAGCGGTCTGGCGGTTCCAGACTGCAGCGCCTTTAACCGCACGGCCACTTCGGCCGGCTGCGTCAACAATATTTTACGCCAGGTTTTGTTGCCCTTCAAGGTAAGCCATCCTGAACTTACATTTCTGCGAGATAACGCCCGCCCGCGCATTGCGAGAGTTTCTACTGCTTGTCTCCATGCTTGCTAAACCCTAAATTGGCCAGGAAGGTCGCCGGATCTCTCCCCAATTGAGAAGGTTTGCAGCAGTGTGGGTAGGGCCCTCCAACCACCTCGGAATTTTCACGACATAACGCACCAATTGGACATAATCTGGCACGATATCTCTCGTGAGGACATCAAACAACTCTACAAATAATTCCCAAACCTAACAACTGATTACATGATGGTCATATGCGGACCAATCCTTTACTAACTTGCTTAATTTCTGAAGCTCTTTCTCTTTAATAAATCATTCACTTTTTCTGAAATTGTTATCATTTGTTTTGCCTGTACATGTAAATCAGATCTACCGATTTCCGTCCCATTCAGATAACTCCTTCACGGTGCGTCTTTTTTTTTTTATCTTAGAGTGTATTTCGTGCTCTTCTTTATAAACTGAGATGTGTAGGCGGGGGAATGGCGCCAACCCATTGCACCAAAAAATTAACTCATACTTGAAGCTAAAATTCCAGGGGGATCATATCGGATCTGGGGGTCTAAGTGGTAAGATGTTTCAATGTCAAAGCAAGATGCCGTAATTAGGTAATCTTATGTCCTCAGGTGCTGCTGAATGAGAAACTGCCTACGAACAACAGTACATAAGGTGAGAGTAAACCGAAGGAAAACTAAGCTATTGCAGGCCAGAGGAAAGGAAATTAGTGAACTTGGCACCAAGTCGCTGAAACAGACAAATAGGATATTACTTGCCAAAAGAAATCTACTATAATCAGACAACTCTTTAGAAAGGGATTTCCGAGGAAGTACATATAGAGCACAGCATTGTTTGATGGACTGTGGAAAAACTGAAAAAGAAGGGAATTGAAGCGGCGCCATTTCGAATAAACACTGGAGCTTTCGATAGATTTCTCCGCCATCGTCATCAGGAGCTAAAATCACTGACTGCCGGTGCTGTCACTGTATTCTGCTATATCAGGAGCATGTTGAAAAGAAATGCCTCCGAATTTATGTGAAAACTCTTGAAGATTTTTAAATAAGACAAATGTTATTAATATTCTACATCTTTATTTTCATGTATACATCTTTGCAGTCCACTGCTGCTAGAGGGCTCCGAATTGTAGGGTGTAACATGGCGGTGTGTAACTTAACTATGTTGGTGCGTGAAAAAGGCGTGCTGCAATCTAGTTTCGAATTCGAAGAATTCGTCTGCACATGGACCATCCTCTCCTGCAGCGTGACAATGTGAGATCACACACAGAAGAGCGCTGCAACGTCTGCAAAAGTCCGACGCCTTATATTGCCGGCCGAAGTGGCCGTGCGGTTAAAGGCGCTGCAGTCTGGAACCGCAAGACCGCTACGGTCGCAGGTTCGAATCCTGCCTCGGGCATGGATGTTTGTGATGTCCTTAGATTAGTTAGGTTTAACTAGTTCTAAGTTCTAGGGGACTAATAACCTCAGCAGTTGAGTCCCATAGTGCTCAGAGCCACGTCTTATATTAATTGTCATCAATCCTACTCCATACGGTCCAAACTTGGTCCCATCCGGTTATCAACTGTTTTCAAAAAATTAACGAACACCTTTGATAGCGATGAAGCTGTTCAAGCAGAGGTGAGGTTCTTACTCCCTCAACAAAGTCAAACATTCTACAGTAACGGCATCAACAAACTGTTCTCTCGTTGGGCGAAATGTGTTCGTCGGCAAGGTGACTAGATGAGAAATAGACATATAGACAAGAAGACTAAAGATGTAGAATGTTAATAACGTCTGTTTTATTTAAAAAGCTAAACAGTTTTCACATAAAAAATTCGGAGGCATTGCTTTTAGCAAGACCTCGTTGATGCAACAGCAGCGTTTCGAACCTCCTAGAGAGAGCCGAAGTGACACGTGCGGTAGGAAAGCTGGGAAGCTCGCAGTGGCTCCGACCAGCGCCACCTAACGATGGTGTTGCTCCGACCCACCGCGGGACAGTATGACGTCAGCTGGAGCGAGGCGGGGCCAACAAAATATACAGGCCCTGCAACGAACATGTGACGTCACACTAGTCGGCTTGTACGCCACACTTCGCGAACGGTCGACTGTCAGGCCAACAGGAAATCAATATGTAATTGAAAAAGTACCCACTACAGACCTTAACGGAGTCGTGTGCTGTCGAGAATTTGCATGCATTTAAACGCGCATTCAAAATTTATTACACTCGTCTGAAATAGTTACCCACCCCCAGAGGAGACGGCTGCTGGCACTCAAGCCCTGCAGTGTCACGTGCTGTGATCCACGCTCCATGGCCTGCCTTTCTCGTAGGCCTCGCAGTGAGGGGCCAGCGCCACCCTTGAAACTGTCCCCCCCCCCCCCCCCCCTCCTCCTTGCAAGTACCAAGCCTCTATTTTTGCTTTCGCTCTATGTTCAAAGCTCGCCCCCATGCACTACTAAGTGTGTACCCTTGGTTTTTGTTGAAATACTAGCTGTTTATGCTAATTTCGGCTGCTGCTTTTGTAGCAGGTTCTCGGTATGATGATGATTATGATTAAGCCAAAACTCTCCTCTTTACGAATTGTATTTTGTGTTCGTTTTCTAAGAAACGGTCAGCCACGGCCGACTTCTCTAGTTTCCTTTGTTTAATACGTCGCGGAGTGCCCTGCACAACGCTCAGCAACAGTGCGAGTGGTTTGTTCTGTTACCAAATTCACAGGGAACGCCAGACACTTCAGGAATCCGAAGGCGTATGTTGTATTTAATGAAAAGTAACGAATCGTGCAGAGTTCAAAACGAATATTACGAAAAGCCGAAGGCACAGCCATTGGGTCCCCACTGTCTCCGGCCGTCGCGAACTTTTTCATGGTGCACAGTACGGAGCAAGCTCTGAACTCTGAGGTGTTGGCTCGATCTATCCTTCTACGGTACTTTGCCGACACCTCCATGATTATGACCTCATGGTGAAAATGCACTGCAGCAGTTCGTCGACCACATGAACGATGTCCATGCGAACATTAAATTTACTGTCGAAGTGGAAAGGGATGACTAGCTTCCGTTTTTGGATGTGTCAGTTGAGCCGAAGGCAGGAGGCCGTTCAGTGTACAGGAAATCTACCCACACTGACCGGTACTTGAAGGCCAAACGTTTTCACCACTCTGTACATAAGAAAGCAGTCCTGAACACTTTAGTACGCAGGTCAAAGATTATTTCTGACGACGACAATCTAGAGTTTGAATGTCAGCGTTTGCCTTCAGGGAAAATGGTTACAGCAAGGGAGAAATTGCAGAAGTATTCAGAGGTCACCGACGAAACGCGTTTCGTGAATCGGCGGAAGAGGTCAAGTCGGCTGCATTCCTTCCATACTGGGGAGCAACGGCTACCGAGATAAGTTGTGTGCTGAAGAGAAATGAACTGAGACAAGTGTTCGGGTCCACTTCCAAGACAAGAGAGATGTTGCGCCCCGTTAAATACAACATAGTTCTTAGAGTTCCTGGCGTGTACGATGTCCGCTGAAAATGTGGTTCAAAATGGCTCTGAGCACTATGGGACTTAACTTCTGAGGTCATCAGTCCTCTAGAACTACTTAAACCTAACTAACCTAAGGAAATCACAGACATCCATGCCCGAGGCGGGATTCGAACCTGCGACCGTAGCGGTCGCGCGGTTGCAGACTGTAGCGCCTAGAACCGCTCGGCCACTCCGGCCGGCGAAAATGTGGTAGCGTTTACGCACGACAAACTACTTGCACTGCCTCTGAGCATTGTGCAGAACACTCACGACATATTAAACAAAGGAAAGTAGATAAGTCAGTCGTGGCTGACCATTGCTGAGAAAACGGACATAAAATACAACTTCAAAAGACGAGAGTTCGGGCTAAAACGTCATATTGGGATTCTGTCACAAAAGAAGTGGCTGAAATTAGAATAAAAAGCCATAGTTTCAGCAGAGACGAGATACACACCTAGTAGGGTATGGGGGACGGGCTTTGAACGTCAAACGAAAGCAGACACAGAGGCTTGGCGCTAGCAGGGAGGCTGGAGCCGCAGTTTCAAACGTAATGTTGGCCCCTCGTGCCGAGGCCCACGAAAAATATTGGCCCCGCAACGAATTTGTGGCGTCACACTAGTCGGCTTGCCCGCCGTACTTGTACCCACTATAGATCTTAACGTTGTCGTGTGCCATCGAGAGCTTGCACGCGTTTAAACGCGCAGTTAAGAATTGTTAAACGCTTCTGTAGTAGTTACTCGTTCGCCACCGGAGACGGCTGATGGCACTCTTAAGACCTGCAGTGTCACGTGCTGTGACGTACACGCCGCGTCCTGCCTTCCTCGCACGTGACGTCTCTCGGTCCCGCGGCGAGGTGGAGCTGCTACGAGCTGCCCAACTTGCCTTCCGCACATGCGTCACTTCGGTCCTCTTGCATCTATGTAAGCAGAACCGTGCCAACCCCGGCAATCATTGAATTCAACTCCTGATGATGACGACGGCGGAAACAGCTACCGAAGTGATGCGACGTGTAAACCCGGAAGATTTTATTGAAGCATGCCAATGTGAACGACTCCGGGAGCAGAACTGAAGCGTTTGACACTTGGTTCTACTCAAGGATGCAAAAAGTTAAGAGGACTGATAAGGTAAAAAAAAATGAGGAAAGTAAGGTGCAGAAAACACTAACTGCAAGAAGGCATGTGATGACACGACACGCATGAAGACACCGGGAATAACTTCCATTCTAGAGGGAGCTGTAGAGGATAGAAGTTATAGGGAAAGGCAAACATTGGAATATATATGACAAATTATTTGGAACGTTCGGATGTATGTGCTACTCCGAAATGGAGAGCTCGGTATAGGATAAGAAATCGTGAAGGGCCGCACCAAATCTGTAGGAACATCGGCGATAAAGAAAATCTGGGATATGCTGTTGATGTGTAAGTCACATGTTCATGTCACCTGAGTTTCTCATTCTTGCCTGTAAGCGAGATTTCCTAAAGGACGAGCCTTCATTCCTACAAGTTTAAAATCATTCCAACGAGATCGCTATCAGGAACCCAAAACGCTAATTGTAGTAGTGTAAAACACTGCTAACGGGCGCCCTACACGCAGCACTGCTACGCCGCTCTGTTTTTGAGTGCGCTACGTAAACTAGAATTTTCCTTCGCAGCGGGTAAGAAAAAAGCTGGCACCAAGTCGTTATAACAGCGCCAGACTGGCGGAATCGAAGCCTGGCGGCGGCTGCTTTCGGAAAGGCGGGCTAAGCTGGGATTACGGGCCGCCCCCAACCTGGGCGCCCTGTTTCCCTCTCAACGCTTCTCTGATCCCTGGTCGGGATCAAAACACACGGCTCGCTGCCTCCAAACCGCCTTCTACCTGTGACGTCTAGTACCAGTCTGCTCGCTGCTTGAGATTGCGCCGACACCGTTGACTTTTCGTTGGCAACAGTAGGTTACTGTGGGTGATGTACGACGACCTTTCCTGATCTGTGCATTCTCTCTGTCACCGTCATAATGGCCGCCTCCGTGGTTTAACCTCTAGCGTTGCTGAATGTTGATACAGGGCTACTAGTTCGATTCCCGATGTTTTCTGTGATTGAAAGGTCTAGAGTAGGTTCCCCTGATATGCACGGAACTCGTTAAGCAGCTTGTTGAATAAATAAGCAGAGATAACAAGCTGCCGAAATGTTGTAAAATCTAAATGCTTGCTCATGGGTGAGAATCATATTTATTTATTTACCTCCGTATTTATGCCACGCCCGATGATCTGTATTACCTGAAATAGAGAATGGGAAGGGGTGAGTGGGAATTCGTGACTTTCAGCTAGGAAAACTGATACAGCGGTAATGAGTTGTGGAAGCGCCGACTGTTTTCATTTTTTTATTATTTTTTAATGATTAATTCTTCTTTTCATTTAGAGAGACTTCATTTCTTGCTAACAAGACGACGAGAAAATTAATTTCACTTAGTCGGCACGACGTTTGCCATAGCCGGCACGACGCTTGCCAAGTGCAGGAAGTGTAATCGGGAGTGAATATTTGTGTGAATTTAAAGAAATTTTTTCAAGGAGTGAATCGAAACGTGGAAATTGGACAAGAATTCGGCTAAATATAAACGGATTCGTAACTCAAAGCTGCGTTATATTAAAGAGAAAGAGCGCAGATTGTTGCAAAAACACAAAAAGACAAATTTGTAAACTGGGTTGCAGCTGTGTACAATTTTTCAAAACGTGTCTAATGTCAGTTTAATAGGGGAACAGTAAGTCGCTGATAGGAAATTGTTATTCATCGTAGGAGAGCTGTAACATTCAAAATATAGCAGTTTTTGCGCCTTAAAACAAAACATTCAAAATATAGTGAAAGGAAAGAACGACTTTGCCAGGTGCTTATTTATTTCAGCTTACATAGGGAAGGAAATAAAATCTGTCGACAGTTAATTTTTTATTATTTTTACAAATACGCCCTTCACGTACACCCGCCCGTCCCTAAGGATGTTAGAGATGTCTCACTCAAAAAGGCAGTACACATGACGGCAGGTAGCGTTTTCCAGGCATTCACCAAATCTAAACCCTTCCATCGGATTGCCACAGGATATAGCGTGCTGCATGACTCCAAATGACTCGTTTCTAGTCATCCACTGTCCAGTGGCGTCGATGTATACTCAACCTCAATCGTCGCTTAGCATTGACCACAGAAACGAACGGCTTATGAGGAGCTGCTCGACCATTCACACAGTCAGTATGCTAGTTGGACTGCTAGTAGCATTTGTGCTGATTTCAGGCGATTTGTTACGATCATCCTTCTCAATGCAGGACTTTACCTGTCCGTCAGTCCATTAGGCCTGCCTGGTCTTTGTTTAGCTGCGGTTGTTCCTTCGCGTTTCCATTTCACAATTACACCACCAACAGTCGACTTGAGCAGCTTTACAAGGGTTGAAATGTTCTTGATGGATTTGTTACTCAAGTGATATCCAGTGACTAAGCCACGTTCGAAGTCACCGAAATCTCCTGGCCGATCCAGTCTACTGTCACTGTTTCTCTACTGACAACACAATACTTTCTGCCTCCTTTTATACTGGTAGATCCCCTTCTCGTGGCATCTAGTGGTCAACTTTTCATTACGTAGTGATATACAGATACTTTTGATTAGGTAGTGTGTGTGTGTGTGTGTGTGTGTGTGTGTGTGTGTGTGTGTGTGTACGTACCTAGATTGGCTGAAATTAATGCAAGTGTGCCGGTGGTTACTGTCTACATTTCATCGCTTGCAACTCCATCTCGTCCAACGCCTAGGAGTTAAATATTCAAAAAAACGTAAATGTGTGTGAAATCATATGGGACTTTAAGCTTCCTGGCAGATTAAAACTGTGTGCCGGACCGAGACTCGAACTCGGGATCTTTGCCTTTCGCGGGCAAGTGCTCTACCAACTGAGCTACCCAAGCACGTCTCACGCCCCGTCCTCACAGCTTTACTTCTGCCAGTACCTCGTCTCCTACCTTCCAAACTTCACAGAAGCTCTCCTGCGAACCTTGCAGAACTAGCACTCCTGGAAGAAAGGATATTCCGGAGACATGGCTTATCCATAGCCTGGGGGGATGTTTCTAGAATGAAATTTTCACTCTACAGCGGAGTGTGCGCTGATATGAAACTTCCTGGCAGATTAAAACTGTGTGCCGGACCGAGACTCGAACTCGGGACTTAACTGCTAAGGTCATCAGTCCCTAAGAGGGAGGACTCGAACCCCCGCCGGGATCAGCCGCACAGTCCATGTCTGCAGCGCCTCAGACCGCTCGGCTAATCCCGCGCGGCTGTTAAATGTTATCTAGACCGTCAACAGTCAGCCCACAACGACGAAAACTGTGGCTTCGACAAAATTATAATTAGTTGCCGCTGATTAAAAAGGAAACAGTGGTTGAGACAGGAGACATGAAGCCGGCGGCTGTCAGCGAGAGGAGGCGGCACATGCGAACTGTAAGCTATAACTGCCTCCCGCCTGTTCGCACCGCCACCACCAGACAATGCGGTTTTCGCCGCGAGGATCGGCGGCCCCTGCTTTCCGCATGGCTGGCTGTTGTTCGCGTGCCAGCGGGCAAGGACTGAAGGACTGCCTGCTGTTGTCGCCCGATTCCGTAGTACGGCACAGCCCGCTGCTTCCCGCTGTGCTCCTGCTAGCGGAGTGGGAAAGATCTCATAGTAGTCAATATGGTTGATATGTATACTGGAATTACATTTCAATGGACACCAGCGTCTGGCGCTCTCAGCTAAAAATTACTGTATGGTTCGCAGCTGTGTCAAAGCCAGAAGGTTTCCTCCTATTTGATAATATGTACAGAATAATTTGATGGCAGCATTTCAGATACGAGGGCTTTTTATTTTTTTCTCCAACCGCCGATCGGTCGCGAAATTCCACGGTAAAAATCCGATGAAGCTTAACACAGATGTGCTGCGCAGCGACTCTACTACTCCCGTCAGTCGCGTCACGTAGCACTTTGCAGTTCCAAGCGCAGAGTGAGTACTAAATACATGCAAGTGTGTCCGAAGGAATATTGCGTCGAACTTCTGAATAACACAGGGACTGTCATTACGAGTCCCTCGAACCTCAATAAATATGTCCTCCCTGGTCGGGAACATATGCAACGTACGAGTGCAGGTTGTGATACACTGACGACAATAGAAGTCTGGATATGGCGGTAATTCGCGCACGGATAACGGAAGCGATTAAGGCGATTGCTCGCGTGAGGCGGGAAGTTCGGATTAGAGTCCCGGTCCGGCACAATTTTCCTTGTCATTGCACCCGATCATAGTTCATTTTCGCAACTGCGGATACATTTCGTGTGGCACGTAATGCTGTCTAGATCAGTAGTGTCTCCCGCCAAGTGTGACGTGCATGCTGATGGGTTAAAACTGATTTCACGGAGCCAAGCATCTTAACTGTCCAAGCGTGTCCGTCTTCATGACAATGTTCAGCAGCAACAATGACACTTCTGCAGCGTTTTCGACTTCTCTGTATACAACAGCACCATTCGCGAACAGTCTTATGGATTTTGAGACATTATGCATTTAGTAATTTATATTTTATTGTTAGTTGAACAATGGTCTTATAATGCGCTCTTTAATTACGATCAAATCTACTATTTCGTCTGATCATTTCTCTCCTTTAAGCCCTGAGTAAGTCTCCCACAGATCAATCAACGTAGTCAGTGACATAACCAGAACATCAGAACACTAAGGAAAGATAGTTGAACATAAGTTTTCCTTTACTATTGGTTACTTTTGGCACCTGCGTGCCATTTATGAATGTTCTAGGTATGCGAAATCGGAGGACACTCCATTTGACAACCAGTTTTCATGCAAGCTTTCGGAACGTCTTTGCCACAGAGATGTATAACCAAATACTTTTTGTCAATATCAGCTGCAGATGTCTGTGCGGCGCAGCCCAGATAAGCTTCGACCATTTACAAAAATCGCGCTTGCTTCTTCTTTTCGAATCATCTGTTATGATTCTACGCATTAAAACTGTCTAGTTAATGTTCTAGCAGTACCTAACACGTACAGGATAACTTCAAAAGCCAAACAGAAACACTGATAATTATGGAGCAGAATTCGTATTCCGACAAGGTGATTTATACAGAGTAGTTATTGTTCAAAGGGCTCTGAGCACTATGGGACTCAACTGCTGAGGTCATTAGTCCCCTAGAACTTAGAACTAGTTAAACCTAACTAACCTAAGGACATCACAAACATCCATGCCCGAGGCAGGATTCGAACCTGCGACCGTAGCGGTCTTGCGGTTCCAGACTGCAGCGCCTTTAACCGCACGGCCACTTCGGCCGGCTGTAGTTATTGTAAGTCAAAACGTATTCTGGTTCGAGTCCAATAATTTCTTAAATGAACACATTCGAGATGAATACAAGAACTCGCTCGTTTTAGCGAAGTCGTGACGAATGTCTTGAACTTTCCTGCAACTAATTGTACAGACTTAATATTATTGTATTTTTATTTAAGGAGCCATTTGAAAGAATCTTTCTATTGTGAATTGAAATACTCCATCAAAAATTTGTATTGACGAATCTAGCAATATTTCCAAATATCCCAGAGTAAAATATGTATTTACATGTAACGAGAGCAGAATCATTTAACATATAAAACTGTATAGTAGCAGATGTCAAGTCCACGAACAAATAAAAAATCATAACAACCAGTGATATGCAGTGTTAAGAATTTTCAAACGGAACGATGCTGTGGACTGAAAGTGTGGAGCTTTGAACTCTACAACCAAAATAAGATAATTAGGCAACGAGGCAAATTTCGACACCTGTTCGTATGGACCATTCTGTTTATTTTTGCGATTCTAGTCCGATGGTGATATTGGTCTCACAAACAGAGAATCACTATATGGACATTACGTTCACTTTAGAAAATGGTTTAAAGATTGTAGACATACTTTCTACGCAAGGACTGTATTAACATCATTCAAAAACATTTAGTTTGCGTCAGCCTCGTGTTACTACCGGATATTTTTAGAGACTGGCGTAAGCACACTGAACTGTTTCAGTATGCTACAACGCAACTTCGATCCCCTGTGCTTCGAAAAGGTACGCATCATTATAAATTTTTGCGTCAGTCCAGTGAATAAATTTTCAGTATGAGTTAATGAAATACGAAACAAGGAAACTCGAGAACAGATAAATAAGACACTACTTATCTGCGATCAAATCTATTAGATACTTTTTAACGGTAGCCTTAGTTGGGTTCTCGTTTCGCAAGCGATAAATTTTTATCAGATACCGGATTTAGCCATTACAGTAAGTTTGCGAATAAGGAAAAAATAAAGACCAGATTGTTTCTTCATTGGTAATTAATAGCATAGATACCGGACAAAATTTCAATTTCGTGCCAATACGGGAACACCTCGATTTTAGTTTGCAAAATTATGAACTCGAGCACCATAAGACCGTTCCTTTTTGTGTTTCTATCTTCGAAATACAGCAAAATAAGGTTTTAAAAACAGAAAATAGGAATTTACAAACATAATTCTGAAAACACCAATTCGTTAAATTGATATTAATCGTTGCACAACAATCTATCTTTCCCCGTAGTTCGTTACATCCATGACGCAGAGCCGCAAGTAAAGATGGAGATAAACAGGGCATATCGCTGTGGCGGTAGGTATCATTTTACTGCGACGAACTCCATCTAGAGAAGCAATCACAGGCGGTAATACGCCAAGCAGCGTAGTGCTTTTGTGTTTCCCCGGCAGCTCTTTCCGCCATCGGGGAGGGAGCGGCTGTTGGCGGCGAAACGCGCGAGCAGCCGCTTTTCATACTCGATGAGTGGTCGCAGGAAGCTACAACAAAGGACCGCCAACGTTAATCGGACAATGGTCAGCCGACAGCGCCGAAATAAACCGACTTTCGGGAGCCGCCGAATAATAGCGCACCAGCGACTGCGAAATTCATCGGTCACGAGCGCGCACGGCCGCTTTCTGACCGAGTGGTGGAGCGAGAAATCTGACAGAGTTATTAATGCTCGTGTGGTTATGAAAATTTTACCAATGTACGGGCTTTTAACTTTCTTTACACCAGAACTTGATTAAAACAAAACAACAAAACATAACAAACAAAGCCATTCATTACTGTCTCACTAACACCTCGCTACGTTTGCCAACATAATTAGAGGCCTAGCAAGCGGCAGGTTTTCTAAATTTCCCACCAAGTCCTTCCAATAACTGAAAAAGCTAACCGACTGTATCTTAGATCATCATAACGTGCAAAAAATGTATTGCGAATCAGATCCCACTGACATTTTCCTTTTAGATGGATCATACACAAACATCAGCGAAATAACTTGCATGGCCGTCTCTAACACCATCGACGTAAAACCTCGAAACTAACTTCAGAATCAAACAAGAGCTTCAAGGAGGAACTTGGCGCTTCGCTGCGTACATTTCAGTCCCTGTGGAAGTAGGTACTGCCATGTAGTTCTCACGTGTACTTTTTAAGCGTGTACCTGCGGATGACGATTTGAGCTAAGCGAATTCCAACTTTCACTTTTGTAAAAGGAGGTTACCAGTGTGGTATATGCATCCCGAAAACTTTTGTTGGAATTTGAGGTGTAATTTTGCTGTACTGATGGAATTATTTTGCAAAATATTTTCGTATTAGCTGCAACTGCTGGAAAACTTTTTGCGTAAACTAACAGCTTGAAAACAACACGCAGACCACATAGCAGCAAATACAGGGTGATTCAAAAAGAATACCACAACTTTAGGAATTTAAAACTCTGCAACGACAAAAGGCAGAGCTAAGCACTATCTGTCGGCGAATTAAGGGAGCTATAAAGTTTCATTTAGTTGTACATTTGTTCGCTTGAGGCGCTGTTGACTAGGCGTCAGCGTCAGTTGATGATAAGATGGCGACCGCTCAACAGAAAGCTTTTTGTGTTATTGAGTACGGCAGAAGTGAATCGACGACAGTTGTTCAGCGTGCATTTCGAACGAAGTATGGTGTTAAACCTCCTGATAGGTGGTGTATTAAACGTTGGTATAAACAGTTTACAGAGAATGGGTGTTTGTGCAAAGGGAAAAGTTCTGGACGGCCGAGAACGAGTGATGAAAATGTAGCACGCATCCAGCAAGCATTTGTTCGCAGCCCAGGAAAATCGACTCGCAGAGCTAGCAGAGAGCTGCAAATTCCACAATCAACTGTATGGAGAGTCCTACGAAAAAGGTTAGTTATGAAACCTTATCGTCAACTACCCGAGGCGATGGATCGGCCGCCAGGCAGCCCGTGACAGAGCACTTCATCACTGGCCTCCAAGAAGCCCTGATCTTACCCCCTGCGATTTTTTCTTATGGGGGTATGTTAAGGATATGGTGTTTCGGCCACCTCTCCCAGTCACCATTGATGATTTGAAACGAGAAATAACAGCAGCTATCCAAACTGTTACGCCTGATATGCTACAGAGAGTGTGGAACGAGTTGGAGTATCGGGTTGATATTGCTCGAGTGTCTGGAGGGGGCCATATTAAACATCTCTGAACTTGTTTTTGAGTGAAAAAAAACCTTTTTAAATACTCTTTGTAATGATGTATAACAGAAGGTTATATTATGTTTCTTTCATTAAATACACATTTTTAAAGTTGTGGTATTCTTTTTGAATCACCCTGTATTATACCGTTACCAGCGACTCGCAAAATTAAGTAAATGATAGTTTATATTCGTGTGGCTCCAATCTACAATCCTGTTTTCGTTTCAAATTCTGCGTTGTAATTCGTAGAGAGAGCACATGGCCTCATGTGAACAGTGTAAACCTTGCAGTTCATGTGTGGGAAGAAACTGTTGGGACCGTCCTTAGAAAGTGCTTCAGGTACACTTTCACAGCTTGCGCTAATTGCAGGCCCAAATGTCACACCATGCATAAATACAGTTATAATGATGTAAGTAGTTATTACCTGATAAACGATTCATTACTTACTTATAAAGACAATTGAAGATAACGACTACCAACTCGTCTGCAGAAATTATTTCTTCTGTCAGGAAGGAAAGAAGGAAGATTGGGTTTAACGTCCCTTCGACATCGAGGTCATAGAGACAGAGAAAAAGCTCTGATTGTGTCAATAATGGGGAAGGAAATCGGCCGTGCCCTTTCAAAGGAACCATTCTGGTTTTTGCCTCGAGCGATTTGGGAAATCGCAGAAGACCTAAATCTGGATGGCCGCATGCGGGTTTTTACTGTCTTCCTCCCGAATGCATATCCAATGTGCTAACCATTGCGCCACCTCGCTCGATTTTATTCTAACAGTGGCCTGGACGTGCATTTGTGTAGAGTGGTACTTCAGTCTCCGTTTGCCATTTCTCTGGATTACTTCAGCCCCGGTGAATGCCGCGGTAACTCTTTCAAAAAGCCTGAGAGCTATGTGACATGCTCACCATTATCCAGCGTGTTTTGCTCCCTCTCTATCGTCTTCCGTCTCTAATGACGTCGTCGTCGACGAGACGTTAAACTCCACTCGTTTACTCGTCTTTAACGCCCTACATGTTATTAATGACCTAAATCTCGTTCGTGGACCAGTGGTCACTGCTATTGTGCCGGTCTACTACTGCTGAGACCTTGAATTAGATTCCCGGTGACTACTTCCGATTTCTCCGTGGTGATGAGGCCAAATACGCGGTCCTCTCAGGCTATTGAGGCCAAACGAGGAACTGCCACAATAAATAAACAGCGACACTGACGGAAGCTGGAAACTTTTTGACTTCGTCAGATAATACACTGGCTAACAAAAAAGGTAAAGTACGCACAAGACGTGGTTAGATATCAATGTAACTTTGTACACACACCATCGGCGGGTATGTAAATGATACGGTCTGCAATTCTATATGAAGGGTGGAACAGCCACCAGAGTATATTAGCGTTATTTGTGTTTTGTTACAAGGGCTGATAGTGTATATAAGAGGCCTGAACAGAGTCACATTTTGATTGATTAGAGTGAGGGACACGGAGATGCCGTGTTTTCGTATGAGACAGTATTATGAGCACCTGACAGATTGAAAGGGGCGTCATTGTAGGTGTCCATTTGGCCGGCTCTTCGAATCGTGAAATATCTAGATTTGTAGGGCATTCAGATATGACAGTGGCCTGATGTTTGACTTCATGGGATCAAGAGGGCAGGCATTCTCTTAAAGATCCCGGTCGACCATGGAGTAGTGGACGTAAGCCCTTCACATCTGTGCCTACCATCCGAGGATAAGTAATCGGCTCCTTGCAGCGTTCTGTGTCATACAGCACCACTGGTCAGAGACTAGCACGAGCTGGAATTACTGTCATTATGTGTAGTCTGCCGTTAACACAATAACACACATGGCTGCATTTGGAGTAGTGCTATGACCTGGTAGCACGGCCTGGCGTCACACTGGGTTCAGTGCTGAATCGTGGTTTTACACTACGTCGGATAACCATCTTCGGCGAGTATGGCGGCGACCTCAGGAGAAGTTCTACCCTTCCAGCGCTTTGGGGAGGAACAGCGGTGTTACCTCTAGTGTCATGGTGTATTGAGGCGTCGGGTATGTCTTCAGGTCATGATTGGTAATGATTGAGGAAACGCTGATGGCCTCGTCATGTGTCATACTACAATATCGTGGTGCTATTTTTCAATAGGACAATACTCGTCAGGATATGGCCCGTGTCTCTATGAATTATGTGTCGTGTTGAGATACTTGTGTGTCCAGCAAGATCCCCAGATCTGTACCCGATAGAATATGTGTGGGACCAGCTCGGCCGTCAACTGAGTCCCAGTTCCAGCATACAGGACATCAAGGACCAGTTACAAGAGTTGTGGGTCAGCTTGGTTCAGAAGAGCATACAATGACTTCATGACACCCCTTTCAACTGCATCAGTTCATGCATCCAGGTAAAGGGGGGTAGGCTGTCATACTGATAATTGGGGTCATAAGCCAATTTCTTTGTAAAAAATGGTTCAAATGGCTCTGAGCACTATTGGACTTAACATCTGAGGTCATCAGTCCCCTAGAACTTAGAACTACTTAAACCTAACTAACCTACCGAGCGAGGTGGCGCAGTGGTTAGCACACTGGACTCGCATTCGGGAGGACGACGGTTCAATCCCACCTCCGGCCATCCTGATTTAGGTTTTCCGTGATTTCCCTAAATCGCTTCAGGCAAATGCCGGGATGGTTCCTTTGAAAGGGCACGGCCGATTTCCTTCCCCATCCATCCCTCGCCCGAGCTTGCGCTCCGTCTCTAATGACCTCGTTGTCGACGGGACGTTAAACACTAATCTCCTCCTCCTAACTAACCTAAGGACAGCACACACATCCATGCCCGAGGCAGGATTCGAACCTGCGACCGTAGCGGTCGCGCGGTTCCACACTGACGCGCCTAGAACCACTTGGCCACACCGGCCGGCAATTTCTTTGCAAATATGACTAGTTTGTAACCACTGAAATAACATCACATGCCCTTTCAACCCATGAAGTCTCAATTCGTTTCTTTCTCGCCTCCTGAGCACTTTTTTTTTTTTTTTGTCGGGAAGTGTACTTTGCTTTCAGATTCATTGAGCGCTTCTGTCTCAGCTGTCATTGTAACCATTTTGGTTTCTTGCAAATTTTGTTTTCTTGCAATTTTTGGTTTTAACAGCTGCTTTTTCAACACAACGTAAGTCTGTAAGTAAACAGATATAATTATGTATTAAACAATTCTGATGCTTCATAGACAGTGATAATATATATGTGTGTAACATTTTGTCGAGACTTCTTTGTTGGCGATGCTGAGACGACACCGAACTGTAACAAAAGCCGCGGAACTTTGAAAGAAGCGACAGGCTTCCATCTCACCATGGGAACCATCTCGTTGGCTCAGCAGTCTCTTTCAGAGGAAGGACAGCGGTTTGTTTTTGCGTCCACTGCAGAACAACACTAGCAAGAGCTCGGCTCCTTCGCGAAGTGTGCCGAGGACATCTCCGCAGTGTTATTCATCTCGTGTAACGAACTGCGGTGGAGTCAGCACTAAATCTCCGGGAGCGCCCTGTTGCATCCTGCAGGGACCACCCAGATTTACTGCCCAACTCTCGGAAACAATTCTTCTGCCGTGAAATGAGTTTACAGCAATGGACACAGCCGCATGAGTATCTACTGTCGCCTGCTGTTCCCCATAAATGTAAGCTTTCATCTTGTCAACTAAAAACTTGGAAAATTCTTTTTAAGAAGTACTGTGATATTGTCTCCGTATTTCACTGTACTTTTAGCTTACATCTGCGTCTTTAGACACAGGAGGAAGCTGCTGCAGAAGTTTTTCTGTGAGGGTGGCTCGAGGTTCCGGCTCTAACTGCCCACAGACGTCAAGGAATAGACGTGAGCTCAACCTACAGCGTTACAGGACGTCCCCAGTATCTCGTGAAGCAGAGGTTGCACGGTCGAATTCCGTTTCAATCGTGAGTCCGGGTTTCAAATATGCAGTTAATCTTGTACAGTGTCCAAACATATTAATGTGTAGGATTAATTCACAGCTTGCACTGTCTTCGAAATATTTTGTAGGAATTTTTTCAACACGATCCAATGTAGTAGAGGTAAAAAAACTAATACCTCGTATAGTGAGGGTAGTGTTAGAGGCTAGAAATTTGGTCTGCATGTACATCCTGCGTCACAAGTTACTCATTAGCTGTAGAACTACGTATCGGAAAAGTTCAGTTTTTTTTTGTTTTTGACAGGTATTTAGCTTTTATTTATACCTACTTTACTAACAAAATGAAATACTGAACGATGATATGAGGGCCATGTTAATACAGTTGAAAACTTGTAGAGAGAGCAACCGTAACGCAAAGTAAAAATAACTATATCTGGTAAAAAAGTGAAATGTGAGCCCCGATGCTGTATTTTTGTCCATCACAAGCCGGTAGTGCCTCAGTATGAAATTTATCCGACATCTTTCCGTTTTTTTATGGCATTTCTAACTCGGTTTTTCAACGTGAACAAAAATATCTCACGGAAGATATAGATTAACTATTTATTTCTACATGTTAAGTAAACTGTGAGTGCCTAATATATGAGCCTTAATTCTGCGAAAATGTAAATTTTGTACAAAAAGATAACCATATTATTGCATGAACCTAGTCTGTATCAGCGATCCTCGCATTTCGTGTCAGAAAATCTTAGATTCACAAAACCTTTCTAACATCAAAGTGGGAAAAAATCAAAATCGAATTTAAGAACTGATTTTTCGATTAAAAAGGTTCAAGTAATAAACAGTGGTTTACGTAGTTTTATGAGTTCAGACTGATGTCCTTACAAATATGCTATGTTATTTCCAATAGAGTTCGGTGCAGGCACTGTGACTTATAAATGAAATCAGTAGTCATTAGTTCCGTAATGCTCAAATGACATCAAAAGTTTGTAAACTATTGTGGTGTATTACGAAGCCAGCAGAACCGAAACAATCCCAAAACGTCCATAGATTTAAGAGAGGCCTTCAGCAAGACATATCCCCATTTTGTTTCTGGGTTCTCAAATACGGGTGAACTGTATAACCTCAGGAACCGAATTTCAAGTTACGTGAGGTTCGTTCAGGTTTTGTTCCGATTCATTCTGGCGCATGTGGCATCATTAGCTAGCAAATTTGCTTTTGAAAGATATGGCAATATAACCAGATTTCCTCACATTTTATACTTACGAATTCCAATTCTGATATTGTGAATTTATGTTGTCCATCGATCCTGACGTTGATAACGACATAATTATTATGATGTGCTTGTTGCTAGCGCAGAAGCATATGAAGGCCGAAAACTGTTGCTTTTGCTCAGGATTAAAAAGTAAGTCACACAATACGAGATACGGTGCGCACTCGTTTCGTACCACTGGTACGCCTGTAATTTTGGAAATACTGAAGCCGAAAGAACCCAGCAGTGATTATCCTGTACAGCAAGAGCACACGATTTGATAGAACTCGTGTTCAGTGCGGTTTATCGCCACTTGTCTTTTGATTTCCACGCATGCGACCAGCACAACTCGGATGTGTGTGTCAGGGACACAGAGAGCGGAACAACTAGACATGCGGAACTTGCACCGGAAAATTTGCGTCTATTTTCAAGAGTCTTCCAATTCAGGTGTTTGATTTCTTTGACGCTCTCCACTGAGTAAAACAAACCTGTGACAATTTGAGCCGCCCTTATTTGCGTACGTTTAGCTAGTCCCATATGGTGCGGGTGCCACACGCTTGAGCAGTATTACAAAATGGGACGCATAAGTGATTTTTAAGCTGTCTCCTTTATGGACAGACTGCATTTTTCCAATTTTCTGCCAAATCTACATCTACATCCATACTCCGCAAGCCACCTGACGGTGTGTGGCGGAGGGTACTTCGAGTACCTCTATCGGTTCTCCCTTGTATTCCAGTCTGCCACCTGCCTTACCTACGAATGAGCCTGTGTGATTATTCCATTTCATATTCCTAATAATTGTTACAGCCAGATACTTTTACAGTGAACCTATTGTAACTGACTTATTGATATTGTAGTCTTAGGATACAACATTTTTTTTTTCTTTTGTGAAATGCATAATTTTACATTTCTGTACATTTAATACAAATTCCCAATCTTAGTACTTCTCTGAAATTTTATCCAGATCTCACTGAATATTACTACAGCTTCTTTCAGACAGTACTTCACTATAAATAATCTACGGGAAGTGGGGTTATTATTGTCTGCAAGTTCAGTAACATAAAACATGTACAACAGGAATCGCAACACATTTCCCTGAGGGCACGCCTAAAGTTACATACACATCTATCGACGACTGTCCATCTAAGGTAACACCTACCAATAAATCCTTAATCCAGTCACAAATATCGTATAGTGGCTCACATAATCGTAGTTTTGTTAATTATCTTTGGTGTGGTGCCGAGTCAAATGCTTTTCGGAAGTCAAGAAGTAGTGTATGCATCTGATTGCCATGGTCCATGACTTTCAAGACGTCGCATGAGAAAAGTGTATGTTGAGTTTCAGCTGAACGATGTTTTCGGGATCTATCCTCGTTGGCACAGGGGAGGTCACTCTCTTCGAGATGGCACATTATGTTAGAGTCAAGATATGTTCTATGATTCTACAACAGTTGGACGTCAGTGACATAGTTCGGTAGGTTTGTGGGTCACTTCTGCCGCCCCTGTTGTCGATGGTCAGATGAACAGGGAACATCGAGCATGGTTTGAGAGATCACAGATGTATTTGACGGGCAGAGTAACAAATATGCTGAAAAATTTCACCTCAAGGACGCTCGCAGAAAGACGCCTTACACTTTGCAAAAGCATCCTCTAAAAATGTCACTCATATCTACGAGTAGTCGCCTACGCACTACTGGTAAAGAGAAAGTGAAGATTAAAGTACAACAGCAGCTCGCGCAGGGGTACACAAGGAATCATTCTTCCGTATCCCTCCTTCAATGCAATGGAAATAACCAAGAGCATGGCCAGGGTCTGAGTTGGAGGGGCCAATTCATGTTAGCTTCGTGGAGAATAAGGAAAAAGTTTTGAGATTTTGTGACATTGTTCTCGGGACACTTGCTACTTGTCAGCATCAGCTACATATTGTGACTTTCTTCAAACTGATAATCTAATTACGTATGACTGTTTAGCGGGCAGAATGCGAGTCCATTTTGCAAAAACTTTTTTTTAATGAGGACTTTTTGTGGGGGGAGGAAGGAGGGAGGGAGGAGAGAGAGGGTTTGGTGAATGAATTGTAGATGGAACAATAGAAAGAACTCTAACCCATAGTGTTTATACGGTCTTTCAGAGTAGCAGTAAGTGTAGTTTGCCTTCCCCAGGCAATGACTCACCAACTAGGCGCAATAAGTAGGGAAGGGAGTTGTCAGCGAAAGCTCAGGGCCCGCGAGTCACACTGTTTTAACGTGTCGGGAAGTTGTTTACCCTTCTGTGAACCGGAAACAAATTTTCATCTGTGACGGAGGCACTGTCGGCAGCGGTTTGAACAGACAGGTGCCTCATCCAGTGTTTCATTCACAGTGCCTTGTGTGTCCTGCTTACTTCCCTCCCAAAACACCCTTTTTTGGGAAAGGAAAAATCTGCAGGGGCGACACACAGTCATCAAAAGGCGAAGGGAGAGGTAACATGTGGATCTCTCTGGCCACCATTAACTATACCTTCCTTAATGCCTCGAACAACTCTTTAACTTTGCCATTCGTTTTTAAAATTTATTTTTATTGCTAACTAAACTATCAGTAATGTAATAAATTTATGGAACTGCTGCTACTATTCCCCAAATTGCTCCCACTGTCAATAAACACAACTTAGTAGTAATCAGTTTATTAGTGGATCATTTTACGCATATCACAGTATTAAACATTATGAGGAAAAAGCATAATTTATATACAGGTTGATTCAGCTTCAACTACCTAATCCTGTGCAATCCTAAACACCTTCGTACACCACGAGAAAGATTTTCATATTCTCCTCATCACTATGCACAAACTGCTAGTCCTACAGAAAAAAAAAAAATGAACAGAACCTTTTTGTATGAAATTAGTTAGACTTTATACTAGGATAAGTTTTCGCTAGAAGCCGTAGTTTTCAAATTTTTCAAGAAAAACGTACGATGGAGACCTTCAAAACCGTTATTCTTCAATACCTCGATAACCGTGGCCTCCAGCGAAAAGGTATCCCAGCATAAAAATTTAACTACATTAAATTTCTACAAAAAGGTCCTGTTCATAGGAGGAACTATCTCGCCGTTTGCTTGAAATAGTTTAGGAAAACCATGAAAACTTAAAACAGCATCGCCATCTTTTGTTTTTTACTGAACAATATTTTAATATACACTGGTAGATTTTGACTTTCGCTGCAGGTATTCAAACACTTCGCTGCAATCCGAGGAAACAATGGAAAAGCTAATATCAACATTTATTCATAGGAATGAACGATGTTCATATACAAAGAACTTTTTCTCACGAATTGTCCCTGGCGTAGTCTCTCTTAATTAAATGTGAAGCACAGAATAGTCTAATAGCTGAGTTAGCTCGCAGATCTTAACTGTAGTCCGCGTAAGAGCTTCACGCTAACGCCCTCGGTTCTCTTCTCGATGACAGTCCGCTCCAGTAAAATGGCGACGTAATGAACCTAAGAGAGAAAATCTTTCTCCAAATAAAAGACGTCTCTGATCTCACTGACTAACTTCCCTCTTTACACAGTTCCACTCTCTCAAAGTTCACACAGCTCTCTTGTCCGGAAGTCACTGACGCTCTCCCAACTTCATCGACCGGATACTCAATCTGCTCTTAACGCCTCAGGTTTTACTACCACCGAACAACAGTCTCCTCTAGATCCTGAAGCTATATTCCTTTCAGTAGCCTGTTGGAGTGTTAAGGTAGGTTTACACGGACTATAGAAGTTGCATACTGCTAACAGTATGGCCCGACAGTGTTTTTCGACAACACTGCCCCTCATACGAATTGCAGCCACTGTTGGTCGGTAGTGTTTGCGCCAATATACCGCCGTACCAAAAGGGTTAACCCGTGCCACACAATACGGCCGCTAAATTGGCGAAAGCGAACTAGTGGAAGTTGTTGTGCCGGATGTGGCGTCTCCCGTCTTTTTCTTCGACGCCTTCGTGGTGCGCGTATCTCGTTGTAGCAGTGTCTCGCTTCTTTCGATTTCTTGTTGAATTGTATCTCTGAGACATGATGCTACGCAGATATCTTGCCAAAGGAGACGCCACAAGAGTAGCATAGTTAAGGATCTTCATACATGGTTCTCAGTTAACATTTTGTAAAGTTCTAGCCCGGTAGTTGATGGATAATCGTACATGTTGAGAGAAACCACACTATTTTTACGTGATTGTCTGGCTTTATCACAGTTTTATGTTCATGCTAATATTCTCTATCTTTCGCTAAAATGTTCATTCTTATGTTATTTGAATGCAGCTATCATTCGCATCAGGTTGTTTTTTTAGGTTTTCAATAGAACAATCCAATCCAGAGATCGATGATTTAAAAGCAATCGATATTACTCAGAGAAATGACTGTAGCGCTGTAGCTCATTATACGATAGCGCGTTAATTCTTTATAAAAAAAATCTCTCTTTATTAAATTCACAGCCTATCTTAGTGGAAAAACACTTCCCTTGCTGTTCTTTATGAAATCCATCCACGTTACTTGAGCATGTAACTGAGTTTAGTCTCTTTCATGTACACAAATTGAGGACACTAGCTACACACTTTGTAAATTAAACGCTGGAATTTATTTTGTCAATATATTTCTGACAACACGAAATCGTACATTAATGACCACATGAGCCGACATGAACACCTCGAAACAAAACGAAAAACAAACAGAGAATGAAATAAGGCTCCAGCCTATTTATAATGTTAGAAAAACAAAAAGTGGTACATATTTTAGCTTCTGTAACTTATACTCTCTTAGCTATTTTAATTACTCTATTAAATAATAATTAATAAGATTATTTAAATCAGTGTGCCCGACCGAGACTCGAACTCGGGACCTGTGAGTACCGGGCGTGAGTCGTGCTTCGGTAGCTCAGTTGGTAGAGCACTTGCCCGCGAAAGGCAAAGGTCCCGAGTTCGAGTCTCGGTCGGGCACACAGTTTTAATCTGCCAGGAAGTTTCATATCAGCGCACACTCCGCTGCAGAGTGAAAATCTCATTCCGGATTATTTAAATCATTAATTCATGATAATGTTCATCTACTTTTCTTTAGTTAATTGCTTAAGGCTGACTAAGAGTGGTTTCACGAACGAAAAAAATATACATATGTAAACAACTCATCGGTACAGTGGTGGGTTCTTAGATTGTTTCTGGAGTAGACCGAGTTGAGACTACAACACACACAAAATATTAGCCCACGTTATTATAACCGAAACAAGATTAAATACTTAACTTTGTAACAATCTATTGTCACAGGACTGTCATGTGTATTGGATATTATGAACGCTAACTTATCACTTGATACGGTACAAGATAAAAGTCTTCGCTCAAAGTACGATTGACTACAAACTTCACTGCATGGTTCTCTCTCCCGCACTGCTGGCTCTGCAGTGAGACGATGCTGTCGGCTGCGGCAATGACTGTAGACTGGACTGAGCGGCAGTCCGCTTTGACACAAGCAAGCCTGCTGCAGCGGTGGCGTATGGAACTCTTCTGCACGTCTCTACGCCGACCTCTTGTCATTCGGAGTTGCGTCTGGCAGCGACTGTGCTTACTTGGCGTTCCGTCGTCAGTTACCAGCCTTGCATTGGTACCTAGTTCTTCGGACGACACCACAGAAGTGAATGCGGCTATCTTGCTTTTGCATTTCACAAGCAAAAAGTTAGCAAAAAAATAGAACCTTGACTTTGCTGGATGCTTTGTTTCTTTAGTAAGCGAATTCCTTCCAAAACTTTAATCCTTTCAGACACTGTAGCTACAGTTGTGTACATTATCTTTTAACGTGTCTTACGAGTAACAAAAATATTTTTCCCCGTGGGAAACCACATAGAAACATTCGTGAATGTTCAGTCTTTCCATCAAGCACAAGTGCTGCCAGCTGTTGGGTATCACGATAAAAATATCAACAACTGAACGTAGCAGACGGCAGCAGCTTGTGACCGCCAGAATACACGGAAGTGGGTGGTTAGTTAAAGTCCAATGTATAACTGAATATTATTGTTGTTATATTGCGTGATGGTGATGTTCAGTTTATTTATTACGATAGTTAATATTTCAAGATTAGTTATTTTGGTCAGTAAAAAAAGCCAAGTGTAAAAAGCATAATGTTGCAAACGGGTACATGTTTTTGTACAAATCTTGCGTATAAAATCATAAAAAAGTCGCCTAGGAGCATTATAACATAAAGAAAAGATTCCTTTGTACACAAAAAATTTCAATCTGAAAAGATTAAATCGTGAATTGATGTTGAAAACATGCCTGTTCCAGAGTTTGTCCAGAATTTATAAACATGATTTTGAGTACATCGTAAAAGAAATTGGTCCGAGATTTGGTAAGACCAATACCAATATGAAATCCTGTACTTCACTTGTGACGACAATGACGATCATCCTCAGGTTTTTGGCTGCTGCTGGTTCATACATTAGTTTGACGTACTTCTAAAATGCACTGCCCACCAATACGCATCTTAGAACGAGACTTTTGATATACTTCGACTTTGGTTCCAGGGCTCAAGGAATTTGTTTAGAGCCGACCGCTGTGGCCGAACGGTTTTAGGCGCTTCAGTCCGGAACCCCGCAACTGCTACGGTTGCAGGTTCGAATCCTGCCTCGGGCTTGGATGTTTGTGATGTCCTTAGGTTAGTTAGGTTTAAGGGGATACGGAATCGGATTTTGGGTTAAAAAATCGAATTTTTTTTTATTGGCGTATTATATTCTGCCATGTTTCCTCTTTAAAATGACGTATCATACATAGCTCTACTACAATTATAACTATTTTATTTTTATATATTTGTGAGATCGGGTATTGCGCTTTAGTTATACACGTCTCTCGTGGCTGACCATGAACTTTTTGGCAGTACCTTTAAAGTGACATGAATTCAAATATCCCGGTTTCCAGCGACTATTTATACACTAGTTGCCCGAAAATGTTTCTCTCTGGTTTCCTCAAGTTACTCTTTGACTTTGTGGCGGGACTGTTTTGTAAACAGTGTGATATAAGAAAGTAGTTGTTGTTGAGTTATTTCGTATTTAGTGCTTCATTTTTCGCAGTGAAAATGCCTAGAGCTAAAGCAAAAGTATTTAAAAAGCGTGTGAACTGGCAAAAGAAAAGAAATAATGATTCATTAGCAAAGCAAAGCAGTTCATCATCATCACTGTTGGAAAATGTGAATCCACTTATTACTGATTTGCCGAACGAACTTACACCAAATGAAAACAGTGCTTCTCATAAAAAACTAAGAGATTTGGAAGAGAAATATAATTTACTTGATAGAGGGAATGAAGTTTTTGAACTCATTGATACGAATATATTGTGTGAAGCTCTTGAAAACAGTTTGTGCTGCAAAAAATGTCATGGAAACGTTTCTCTGAAAGTAGAATCCCATGTTGGCCTGGCTGCCCAGTTTAATTTAATATGCAGTGTTTGTAAATACAGCTGTAAGTTTCCAAGTTCGGTTTCAGTAACTGTAAATAATGGATACAAGAAAACTGAACTTTATAGTGTAAATATTAGGTTAGTTTATGGATTGCGAGCAATTGGTAAGGGCAAAGCAGCTGGTGATATGCTATGTGGTGTTCTAAATCTTCCAAGTGCACCTTCAAAGTTTGAAGCTTACAATTATGTACTAGGATCTGCAGTTGAAGATGTAGCACAGAAGTCAATGCAGGTTGCTGTGGAAGAAGCAGTGGAAGAAAATGACGGCAGTCGTGACCTCACAGTGGCGTTTGATGGCACGTGGCAGAAAAGGGGCCACACCTCCAACAATGGTGTTGTAACAGCAACTAGTGTTGATACTGGCAAGGTTATTGATGTTGCAATAATGTCTAAATACTGTAGGTGCACAGGCAGGCTGAAAAATGAACACAGTGATGACTGTATTGCTAATTATTATGGTAGTAGTGGTGGCATGGAGGTTGCTGGGGTGAAGAAAATTTTTCATCGCTCTTCGCAGTGGTATAATGTTCGCTATGTCAAATATCTGGGAGATGGTGACTCTAAAGCATTCAAAGAAGTTTTGGAAAGCAAACCATATGGGAACAGTGTAAATATAAGCAAACTTGAATGTATAGGACATGTGCAGAAGAGAATGGGTGCCAGGCTGAGAAGGTTAAAATCAGTTATGAAAGGGAAAAAACTAGATGATGGGAAAACCTTGGATGGCAGAGGAAGATTGACTGATTCCATAATAGACCACATTCAGAACTGCTATGGCCTTGCAATCAGGCAAAATACAGGCAATCTTGAAGAAATGAGGAGAGCTATATGGGCTTTATATTTCCACACCGCATCCACGGATGAGCATCCACAACATGGTTTGTGCCCCAAAGGTGAAAACAGCTGGTGTAAATACAATAGGGGACTAACAACAGGAGAGAAATACATTCACCACCACAGTCTACCATCAGCCATCATGGCAGAAATAAAGCCCATTTTCAGAGATCTGGCTGACAGAAGTCTTCTGATGAAATGTCTTCACGGAAAAACGCAGAACCCCAACGAGTGCTTGAATAGTGTGATATGGCATCGTCTCCCAAAAACAGTGTTTGTCGGAATTAATACACTACATTTTGGTGTGTATGATGCTGTGGCAACCTTCAATCTTGGAAATATAACTAAATGCCAGGTCCTTCAAAAGTTGGGTATGTGTGTTGGTTCCCGTACGGTACGTGCTATGTTCTTTTTAGATCAGCACAGACTAAGGCATGCTGATAATATAATCAAGACATTAGTGAAAAAAGCAAGACAGGTGCAGAGGGGTGCCAAAAGAAGACTTGAAGATGATTATGAAGACTGTGAAGGGAGTATTAGCTACGGATCAGGAATGTTTTAATCTTCTTTCTCCGTTTCCCGTAAGTTTACTTTTTACTTCATCTAGGAACATTATCTCAGGTACTGGTCAACCTAGAAGTCTGAAATTTTTATGACGTAGTGACATAGGTCCCTATTACATACTGAAACAACGATTTTTTAATTACTTGATTTACAAAAGACTTAGGGGTGATAGTCTAGTAAAAAGCGATGGAAAAAATTTACTTAAAAATAAATGTACAATATCTCTGTAAGAAAATACTTTGACAATAAACTGTTGTTTCAGTATTGTTGTAACATATGAATGCACCTACAGTAAAATTTTTACCTCTCTGTCTCCAGTAGTTTGTGAGAAAATGTTCCCTATAGTAGGCATATATTAACATTGCGGGGATAGGTGATTCCGTATCCCCTTAAGTAGTTCTAAGTTCTAGGGGTCTGATGACCTCAAATGTTAAGTCCCATAGTGCTCAGAGCCATATGAACCAATTTGTTTGGATAAGTTTCAAATAATAATGAAGTGATTACGTTGATATTTTATTATTGTCCATAATACAATGAGATGACTATGAAATTCACAAACACGATACATGTATGACAGAGTTAAGGAACGTGGATAGTAATGTGCACAAAGACCATAATTGGAACAAGGCCAGATGGCAAGTTGCTGTCCATGAAAACGGAAACACAGATGACGAATTTTACAATAAAACTGAGTAGTCTTAAAAGCAGTGCAGAATACGACTGTGGCTCGCTGCTGAAGATATTCTAATACCGCAGAAGCAGCGAGAAAGGCCTTGGGGATTGCGGTCTTTGTATACATTGCACTGAGGTGACAAAAGTCATGGGATAGCGAAATCCACATACACAGACGGCGGTAGTATCGAGTACACAAGGTACAAAAGGGCAGTGCATTGGCGGAGCTGTCATTTGCACTCAGGTGATTTACATGAAAAGGTGTTCGACGTGATATGGTTGTACGATGGGAATTAGCGGAATTTAAACGCGGAATCGTAGTTGGAGCAAGACGCATGGGACATTTCACTTCGGGAATCGTTAAGGGAATTGAATATTCCGCGATCCACAGTGTCAAGAGTGTGGGAAAATACCAAATCCCATACATTACCTCTTACCACGGACAGCTCAGTGGCCGACGGCCTTCGCTTAGCGACGGAGAGTAGCGACGTTTGCAATAGAATTTCCACTGCTAACCGCAAAGAGCGCTGCGTGAAATAACCGCAGAAATCAGCGTGGGGGGGTGCGACAGACATAACCGTTAGGACAGTACGGTGAAATTTGGAGTTAATGGGCTATGGCAGCAGATGAACGACGCGAGTGCCTTTGTTAACAGCACGATGTAACCTACAGCGCCTCTCATGGGCTCGTGATCATATCGGTTGGACCCTAGACGACTGCAAAACCGTGGACTGGTCAGATGGGTCCCGGTTTCAGTTGGTAAGAGCAAATGGTAGGGTCAGAATGTGGCGCAGACCCCAAGAAGCCATTGGCCCAAGTTGTTAAAAAAGCAATATTCAAGCTGGTGATGGCTCAGTAATGGTGTGGGCTATGTTTACGTGGAATGGACTACGCCCTCTCTCCAACTGAACTGATCATTGACCAGTTTCAACCATTCATAGAACTCATGTTTCCAAACAACGATGGAATTTCATGCAAGAAATGCACCATGTCAACGGGCCACAAATATTCGCAACTGGTTTGAAGAACTTTCTGGACAATTTAAGCGAATGATTTGCCCATTCCGATCGCCCGACGTGAATCCTATTGAAAATTTATGGGACATAAGAGGGATATCAGTACATGCACAAATTTCTGCGCCGGTAACACTTGCGCATTTAAGGGCAGCTATTGTGTCAGCATGGCTCAATATTCCTGCAGGGGATTTCCAACGACTTGTTGAGTCCGTGCCACGGTGATATACTGCACTACGCAGGACAAAAGGAGGTCTGACGCTATGTTAGGAGGTACACATGGATTTTGTCACCTCAGTTTATTTCCTATGTTCCATTAATCCGGTCGCAGATATATCGCATTTATGAAATTCATGGTTATATCGTTTGTCCTATTTTTACAATCCTGTAGACAGCAAACAAATAGTGTCTCTAAGTCTGTGCGACACTTTTCGAATTGAAGCGAAATAATATTGTTAGATGTGTCATTATGTGGCTTGACACTGCAGCGTGTCTGCGGCTTGTGGTCTTGTGACGAGCATTGCTGCCTCTGGATCAGGGGGTCCCGGGTTCGATTCCCGGCCAGTTTGGGGATTTCCTCTGCCCAGGGACTGGGTGTTTGTCTTGTCCTCATAATATCATCATCATCATTCGTGACAGTAGCTAGATTGGACTGTGTAAAGATATTGGACTGTGTAAAGATATTGGACTGTGTAAAGATATTGGACTGTGTAAAGATATTGGACTGTGTAAAGAAATTGGGACTTTGTGCAGGCACTGATGACTGTGCAGCTGAGCGCCCCACAAACGAAACCATCATCATCATCATCATCACCACCACCACCACACTGCAGCGTTGTTAGCGAGGTAAAGGAAGCAAGAGTGAGAGTGAGACTCTACATCTACACACATGCTCCGCAAGCCACCATAGGATGCGTGACGAAGGGCACGTTGTACCACTACTAATTATTTCCCTTCCTGTTCAATTAGAAAGTGGAGCGAGGGAAAAAGACTATCAATATGCCTTCCTTAAGCGAAACGTATGTTGGCGGTAGTAGGACCTTTCTGCATTCAGCTTCAGATGCTGGTTCTCTAAATTTTCTGAATAGTTTTCTTCCAAAATACGGTCGCCTTCCCTGCAGGGAGTCCCATTTTAGTTCCCGAAGCACCTTCGTAACGCTGGCGTATTGATCGGATCTACCGATAGCAAATCAGCCTGCCTTTGAATAGCTTCGATGCCTTCCTGAGCAATACTGAAGAATGGACCGCACTAGCGTTCTATATGCAGTCTCCTTCATAGTTTAACCACACTTCCCTAAAACTCTCCCAATAAACCGATGTCGACCATTGGCCTTCCCAAATACAATGCTTATATGCTCGTTCCATTTCATATCGCTTTGCAACATTACGGCTGCATATTTAATCGACCTGACTGTGTCAAATAGCACACTACTAATGGTACATCTAATCAGAATATTACGGGATTGTTTTTCCTACTCATCACATTGAGGGGAAGCTGCTATTCATCACACCAACTAGAAATTTTGTCTAAGTCGTCTTGTATCCTCCAACACTCACTCAACTACGATACTTTCCCGTACACTACAGCAAAATCAGCAAACAGTCGCAGATTGCTGCTAATCGTAGACGTCAGACCATACATGTACATAGGGAATAACAGCGGTTTTATCACACTTATCTGGGGCACACCTGACGATATCCCTGTCTCCAGTGAACAGTCGCCGTATTGGGTCCCATTAGTCAAGAAGTCTTAGAATTATTCACACATTTGGGTGCTTAAGGCTTATGCCTCGTACCTTCCCTAACAATCTGCAGTGGAGAACCGTGTCAAATGCTTTTCGGAAATCTATGAATATGGAATCTGCCTTTTGCCACAGTCCTCAGTTCGCAGGATATCAAGAGAAAAATGGCAAACTAAGTTTCTCACGAGCGATGCTTTTTAATACCGTGCTGATTTCTGGACAGAAGCTTTCCTGTCTCAAGGAACTTTTACATTCGAACTGAGAATATGTTCAAGAATTCTGCAGCAAACCGCCGTTAAGGATATTGATCTGTAACTTTGCGGGTCAGTTCTATTACGCTTCTTATATACCGGAGTCATCTTCGCTTTTCGTCCAGTTGCTTGGGATCTGCGGTGCGCGAGAGGTTAGCGATAAATGCAAGCTAAGTTTGGGCCAACGCAGTAGAATACTCTTTGTAAAACCGAATAATTAATTTCGGATGTAGCGGCTTTTTTGTTTTCAACTCTTTCATTTGTTTCTCTACACCAGAGATGCTTATTACAATGTTTTCCATACGGCAGTCGGTTCGGTGGTCAAACGATGATATGTTTGTACGATCCTCCTGTGTGAACGACTTCTTAAAGCATGGAGACATTTATAGACAATCACAAAGGTATATTTGGCATGGCCATACGAAATATTCTCTACTACTAGATGGCACCCAGTAAACCCACAATTCTTTGAAGAATCGAACTTCCACGAGTAAAACAGCTTCAAAGGTGTTGTAACTTTATAAATGAGTTAATCTGTTAAACTTTGGAAGTTAGGCGTGTAAGTTATAAAAAGTTTAGAAATGGTTTGAAGTTTTCCGAAGTCGCTAAGCGTTCTCACCGTTAAACACTGAATAAGTATAATCTGGATAATCTGCGGCCTTTCCTCACGCATCTCAATGTTTACGACGTTGTATCTCTTGAACTGTGTGTTGTACAGTGGTATAATTTTGCAGTTACATTCATTGATGTATGTGGATACCGTCTGCAAATTGTGTTGCAAATACACTTACGAGGAGGACACGGCAATTGCTATAGCCCGATTTCCCAGAAACTTCGCTCAGGGGAAGAGGAGTAAAAATAAACCAACACTTGTTTCGCCTTATCCGCTAGACTCTACCGTTTCTAAGAAAACGACGGTCAAAGTTTTCAACGTAATTTAGATGTCTTTTAGCGGTCGATAAGCTCAGCTCAACCGGTGGGACAGTGACTAGCGTCGCGGCCTCTCACTTTTGCGTCCCGAGTTCGAAATCCGATTACTGATTTTATTTATTTTATTTTTCATTCATCTGCCATGGTCGTAGAAGATTACTACACGAATTTTTCTTATCGAGATAGGGGATAAAAAGCGTTATATTAATTGTAAAATTACTACTGGGTTTCACAAGAAGCTTCATACATTTATTAATTTATTATATATGTGTGTATGGTGTTTTCAGCCATTGTCATCATTTTAAATTCTCATACTGTTGTATTTCATTCTTATAGATTCTTAGTTCTTACATTATATTCTTACTTTTATCCACTCTTGTGCATTCTCTTGGATGAGATCGATAGTAGAAACATTCGAAACAGAGAAAGTCAGAACACCACGAGCATCGCGCGAAGGCAGCTTTGTAACAGCGACATTTCTTCGTGTGAATCTCATTCGGCAAAGAAACATCGTTAACATTGCTGAAGATTTCATGCGTTGGCATTAATTTCGCGGAAAAACCATGCATAACGGACCACTTTTCCGAAAACTGGCGCTTGCAACTGACTACGAATCACGAACACTAAAGGGTTATCAACGAAAACAATTCCAAATATTTTTTTCATGTATTTATTGTTTCTTTAATTCATTCACCAGACATACCGTTAGTATACGAATAAGGGCAACGTTTTTTCAATATACATTGGAAAACATTCATGTAGTAATCTTCCATGAACATGGGAGATAAACGAAAAACATTGATTCTTCCTGACTAGTCTGTTAAACTTCAGCCTAGTATTCATCATTACCAAATTGTGATATGAGTCTATATCTGCCCCTGGGCACGCCTTACAATCCAGTATCTGATCTCAGAATTTATACCTGATCATGATGGAATCTAACTGAACTCTTCCTGTACCTACCGGCCTTTTCCAAGTATACCACTGCCTCTTGTGAATCTTGAATAGAGTAAGCGCTATTTCTACCTGAAATTTATTGAAGAACTGAAATAGCCTTTTTCCTCTCTCATTCATTGTACCAAGGCCATATTCTAGTTTATGTATTTTGGGCTCCGTGACATACATAGCCTTAAGACATATATACAATTTGTAATCGTAATATTTGTGTTACTGTGTTAAACTTTGAACCTAAAATAACAGACCGAAGAGGCAAAGAAATTGGAACACCTGCCTAATATCGTGGAGGGTTCCCGTGAGCACGCAGAAGTGCCGCAATACGATGTGGCATGGACTCGACTAATGTCTGAAGTAGTGCTGGAGGGAATTGACACCATGAATCCTGCAGGGCTGTCGATAAATCCGTAAGAGTACGAGGGGGGTGGAGATCTCTTCTGAACAGCAGATTGCAAAGCAACCCAGATATGCTCAATAATGTTCATGTCTGGGGAGTTTGGTGACCAGCGGAAGTGTCTAAACGCAGGAGAGTGTTCCTGGAGCCACTCTGTAACAACTCTGGAAGTGTGAGGTGTCGCATTGTCCTGCTGGAATTGCCCATGTCCGTCGGAATGCACAATGAACATGAATGGATGCAGGTGATCAGACACTACGTACGTGTCACCTGTCAGAGCCGTATCTAGACATATCAAGGGTCCCATATCACTCCAACTGCACGCGTCCCACACCATTACAGAGCCCTCACTATCTTGAACTGTCCGCCGCTGACATGCAGGATCCATGAACTCATGAGGTTGTCTTCATACCCGTACACGTCCATCCGCTCGATGCAATTTGAAGCGAGTCTCGTCCGACCAGGGAACATGTTTCCAGCCATCAACAGTCCAATGTAGGTGTTGAGGGGCCCAGGCGAGGTGTAAAGCTTTGTGTCGTACAGTCATCAAGGGTATACGAGTGGGTCTTCAGCTCCGAGAGCCCATATCGATGATGTTTCGTTGAATGGTTCGCACTCTGGCACTTGTTGATGGCCCAGCATTGAAATCTGCAGCAATCTGGGGAAGGGTTGCACTTCCTTTACGTTGAGTGATTCCCTTTAGTAGTCGTTGGTCTCGTTCTTGCAGGATCTTTTTCAGGCCGCAGTGATGTTGGAGATTTGATGTTTTACAAGATTCCTCATATTCACGGTTCACTCGTGAAATGATCATAGGGAAAATCCCCTCTTCATCGCTACCTTGGAGATGCTATGTCCCATCGCTCGTGTGCCGACTGGAACACCACGTTGAAACTCACTTAAATCTTGATAAACTGCTACTGTAGCAGCAGTAACCGATCTAACAACTGAGCCAGACACTTGTTGTCTTATATAGGCGTTGCCGACCGCAGCACTGTATTCTGCCTATTTACACATGTGTGTATTTGAGTACGCCTGCTTATACCAGTTTCTTTGATGCTTCAGTGTAGGTCTCAGTGAGTAGATTACGACAGAAATTAAAATTCAGTCAATAACTATACGTAATATTGAAAACCATATTTTTTTGGCCCTGCAGCCGTTAGACAGTCAACCTGCTACTGGGATAGGGAGACAGTGTCCCGATTTAGCCATTTGGTGATGTATGTAGCGGCAAAAACTCTGTCCATCAGCAGTACTGGCGACCGCAGCTGACGCCCATTTTTGTATGTGTGTGTCACGTGGCGTTTACAGTGCCTTCGGCTCCGCCAAATCTACGTGTATTTTTGTGTGGTTTCTGTTGTTATTCTCTGGGATTTCATTTTTACGTGACAAAAACAAATGGTGGGCTTTGGAGGGCACGGTCGGTAACAATAAGGTTCAAAAATGGCTCTGAGCACTATGGGACTCAACTGCTGTGGTCATAAGTCCCCTAGAACTTAGAACTACTTAAACCTAACTAACCTAAGGACAGCACACAACACCCAGCCATCACGAGGCAGAGAAAACCCCTGACCCCGCCGGGAATCGAACCCGGGAACCCGGGCGTGGGAAGCGAGAACGCTACCGCACGACCACGAGATGCGGGCGGTAACAATAAGGGCTTGCGGTCCCCGACCATCCTCGATTTATGGGGCGTGGGTTTAGGGTTCTTGGGTTCTTTGCAGTGGGTGAAGCGGGTACTGCTTCCCACTGCTTCCTTTTGTATAGTTGCGCCAGTCGGCCGCTCGGCGAGATGTTGTTGTCGTTCCGTGGCGGCCGCTGTGCTCGTTGTTGCGGCATGCTGGTCGTCCCCACCTTGGTGGGGTACAGTGTTTCCCGCCGCTTGCCCGCTGAGGACGGGCGTCGTGCATGCGTAGGTCCGCAGCTGGTCTGCGTCTACACTTAAACTTGGACTCTATATCTTCTAGTCTAGTCTGGTTAACTCTAGGTTAATCTATGATGCTAAGTGTGGTCGCACAGCCGACAGAGAGAGGGGCGGGGGGAATTGGACTTAGTAGCTACGGCTTGGTTTAGTTTGGGTTCCTACGCTACTAATTACTTGGGAACGAAACGACAAAAACAAAGGCAAAAACAAATTAAACATTTATCTATTCACTATTGGATCCCAACAATGGAGCACGAATTGGCAAGACAAAATAACAAAGGTATATTATATCAAAGGGAAACACGAATGGACTAAACTAGGACAAAAACATATTAAACATTTAAACTATTCACTATTGATTACTACTCTACAGGGTCTTGGATGATTAGGCGTGGTACTCTCTGCCTGTGCCATGTTCGGGGTATCACAGTACCTGTGTCTCTGAGTTGTCTACAGTTTTCTCTTAGTGTTTCTAATTTGTCATATAGTGTGTTTACTAATCTTTTCACAGTGTCGTGTATCGTTTCAATTTCCACTGTTTCGTGGAGCTCGCGTATTGGTGTCCATGGTGGGGCGTCCAGAATCCACCTCAGTACTTTGTTTTGCACTCTTTGCAGTTTTCTGTGGTTGGTCTGGCACGTGATTCCCCACGTAGAACACCCGTACGTTAGTGCTGGGAGGACTGTTGTCTTGTAGAGTGTTCTCTCGGTTACCATCCACATCTCCCTGCTGAGGAAGCCCGTGTGGCGCGGTGTTGCAGACTCTGCGTTCGAGGTGCAGCTGGTGAAGGGCAGCCGCGGCCTGGGGCTGAGCGTGTGCGGCGGCGCCGACTCGGCGGAGCGCTGGCCCGGCCTGGTGCGCGTCAAGCGGCTGTTCCCGCAGCAGCCCGCCTGGCTGTGCGGCCGCCTCCAGCCGGGGGACATCCTGCTCGCCGCCAACGGCGTCTCCCTCGTCGGACTCACCGACTACGTAAGTGCCAACACTAGCTGTACTTTCCATTCCACAGGTCAAAAGAGAGGACATACTCAGCCGCGTGCAACATATCATTAAGCAATAATAATTCAATGCCGCAAAAAGGCGTTCGATACAGTTCCGCACTGTCGCCTGATAAAGTAAGAGCCTACGGAATATCAGACCAGCTGTGTGGCTGGATTGAAGAGTTTTTAGCAAACAGAACACAGCATGTTGTTATCAATGGAGAGACGTCTACAGACGTTAAAGTAACGTCTGGCTTGCCACAGGGGAGTGTTATGGGACCATTGCTTTTCACCTTATATATAAATGACCTAGTAGATAGTGTCGGAAGTTCCATGTGGCTTTTCGCGGATGATGCTGTAGTATACAGGGAAGTTGCAGCATTAGAAAATTGCAGCGAAATGCAGGAAGAACTGCAGCGGATAGGCACTTGGTGCAGGGAGTGGCAACTGACCCTTAACATAGACAAATGTAACGTATTGCGAATACATAGAAAGAAGGATCCTTTATTGTATGATTATCTGATAGCGGAACAAACACTGGTAGCAGTTACTTCTGTAAAATATCTGGGAGTATGCGTACGGAACGATTTGAAGTGGAATGATCATATAAAATTAATTGTTGGTAAGGCGGGTTCCAGGTTGAGATTCATTGGGAGAGTGCTTAGAAAATGTAGTCCATCAACAAAGGAGGTGGATTACAAAACACTCGTTCGGCCTATACTAGAGTATTGCTCATCAGTGTGGGATCCGTACCAGGTCGGGTTGACAGAGGAGATAGAGAAGATCCAAAGCAGAGCAGCGCGTTTCGTCACAGGGTTATTTGGTAAGCGTGACAGCGTTACGGAGATGTTTAGCAAACTCAAGTGGCAGAGTCTGCAACAGAGGCGCTCTGCATCGCGGTGTAGCTTGCTGTCCAGGCTTCGAGAGGATGCGTTTCTGGATGAGGTATCGAATATATTGCTTCCCCCTACTTATACCTCCCGAGGAGATCACGAATGTAAAATTAGAGAGATTCGAACGCGCACGAAGGCTTTCCGGCAGTCGTTCTTCCCGCGAACCATACGCGACTGGAACAGGAAAGGGAGGTAACGACAGTGGCACGTGAAGTGCCCTCCGCCACACACCGTTGGGTGGCTTGCGGAGTATAAATGTAGATGTAGATGTAGAAAATATTAGAACACCTTATCGTTTTTGATCTAGCGACAGCATATGCCACCTGGGAGATGGTAGATGTACGAGGGGCGTTCAGTAAATAATGCAACACTTGTTTTCTGAAAGTAGGTTGGTGTTACTCAGGATTCCGGTCCACCCTAATATTCCCCACCCTTTTGGCTGCAAAACCCTGCTTTTCAACGTAATTTCCGTCACACTGAGTAAGATTCGCTGTCATCTTACTTGCCGGCTCATGCGACGGCTTCTTTGAGGTCTTTGTCGTCTGCTAACCGGCTGCCATGCTGGGAGTTGTGCATGTTTCCCGTGCTGGCTGGCGGCTCCTTTTTGACTTTCCTCACTGTGAGGAAGTTCGAATGGAAGTTTGTGGCCTATTGGCCTTTACTCCCCTGAGAATCTTGACGAAACTTTTTTTCCTGGGACTATTTGATGTAACTGGAACTGGCAAGGAGTGCCGATGATCTATTTCTTGTGCTTGTCGATGTGACGCTTTTCCTTTTTCTTCTTGCTGGTGGCTGAGGTCTGTTCCTCGGGCTTGACTTCATACGTAACGTATTCTGTCTTCGCATATTCTCCGCTATCCAGAGAAACGATTACGCAACGCATCTGCATTGCTGTGAAGGTATAGTAGGAATCAATGAGATTGAAATCCTCCCTGGAAAGTCCAGGAAGGCCTTGTGGATAGCCAAGTGGCTGATGTGGGAGTGGCGGTTTTGGATGGTTTGGTGGAACAAAAGGATAGGGATTTTCGTGGTGGGGGTATGTACCGTCGCGAGGCGAACTAGCTATCTTCTTCATTACAGCACTTGCGCTGTACATGTCCGGAAGCGGGAGGAATGGTGCTTCTTCCCACTCTTCTTCCTCTTGTGCAGCTGCTTCGGTGTCCTTTTACTGTGTCGCCTCCCCTTCGGCAGGCTCGTCAGTTTGCGTGGCCACCGTTGCGAACCCCTTCGCTCGTGCAGAAGTCGTCCGGGTGACGGTGTCTTCTCTTGTGGCGGAGTCTTCTTTGGCTGAGCGAAGTTCCTGCGTCAGCACAGCAATCTGACGCCGGCTTCTAGTACAGCGTCCTTTAGACGCCTGGAAACGGCGTCTTCTGTACAAGAGACCGCCTCTTCATGTGTGGTGGTCACTTGCTTCTGCGTCTTCTTCTTGTCCGGTCCGCGCCAATTCCTCTTCTGGCGCAGGAACGGGCGTTCGCCGCGTGTGCGCCGTCGCAGTTGACGCAGATACAAGGGGTGTCCTTCTCCTTGCAGTCGCGTGTGTCATGTGCTTGCGCACACTTCAAACATGCAACTGCGCCGCTGCAATGCTTGGCGACGTGGCCAAGCTTTTGGCAGCGAAAGCACTGCGCCGCAGTCTTCTTCTTCTTCTTGCCGGATGTTCCTGCTAGCGTGAGCAGCAACTCCGCCAAGGCAGCAGCTTTGCTTCCCCTTCCGCTTCCCGACATCTCGAGTAGCAACAGCGACAGAGGCTATGCGTGCCTCTCCGCAGCCTGAGCGGGGATGATGTTTCCCGTGATAGGTGCGGTGCTATAGCTTTTGTGAGACCCAGTCGGGTTCCCTATATGCTACCTGCGCTGACCGATTAAGGGTCCTGCTTGGCGACTGACGTCACAGCCTACAGGGTGGGCTATCTTTGACAACGCCATTCAACCCGCGAGACCAAAGAGAACTTCACACGCCCGTTGGCCGACCTGCGATCCTTATCAAACGATTCTAAAAAAACTATAAGGTAAAAAAAAATCTTTCACATCTTATAGATCTATTCGACAGCTTCATGATGAACTGCTTATCATTACGTCTTGCTGTGTGGCTGTGGAGTCATCTGTCCAAAGAAGTTAGATTGTTTTTATACCAGGAATGGTTATTTCATAAACTATTGACATATATTTACATCAATTGCTGTTTTATGATTCTGTCGCAATTTCAACTGCATTAGAATCGTAGTGAAATGAATATTTATAAACTCAGCTGTAATTTGAAACCGATTAATGTGGCAACAAGGAGCCTTGCGTATTATTCAAAACTCGTCTCTGATAACGATTCCCTGAAGAAAAATAAAGGTGATGATAGGTCTGAGGAAAATAAATCGCTACTACTGTTGAAATTTCGACTAAATGGTATACCTCAGTGCGCTTTTGATAACGAATGATATGGACTGAAACTGAGCAACAGATTTTATTTCTATACCTCAATATGGGAACAATTAACACCGCGTAGCATGTCATCTTTTCTTTCCTATCTCAATACGGAATGAAGAATTGTACTTTTTGACCACAAACATCTATTAGTTTGTCAAAGATATTGCTAATCTGTTTACACCTTGATAGGTAGCTGACTGGAGTTTGCAAATTTAAATGTATTCAAATTTCTCAGATCATTGAGATACAGAAATGAAATTCTGTGGCCAATGTCAATCCACATCATTCATTATTAAACACACACTGGGGTACAGGATTCCGTTACAGTTTCAACAAAAGTATCGATTTCTTTTCGCCAGACTTTTCATTCCCTTTAACTTGTCTGGACGTGTTAACGCGCTCGCCTTTGTACCTGTCGCTGTGTGCTCTGAACTTGTTTCGCGCGCCACCAGTCCCACCTGGTACTCTGAACATGTCTACGCGTAGACACGTTCAGAGTACCAGGTACGACTGGTGGCATGCGAAACAAGTTCAGAGCACACAGCGGCAGATACAAAGGCGCGCGCGTTAACACGTCCGGAGCAGTTGGGTTAATTTTGTTCAGACAGACGCTATCAGTGTCGAGTTTTGAACAACACGTTAAGTTTCTTGTTGGCACATTCACAACTCATGCAGCAGAGTTTGTAAATATTCATGTCAATAACATTCTAATGCAGTGAAAATGCGAAAGAATTATAAAACAGCAACTAATGAAAAGTCAGGTCAATAGTTTTCGAAAATGCCCATTTTCGGTACAAAAATAAAGAGAAATTGCCTGACATATGTTGTTCCAAAACCAGAGTAATTTTCGTTTCACCAGCTATCGATGGCTCTTAAATATTACATCATTTCATTGAAAAAATCTGTAGCCGCTGGCATATCGTGGTATATATATGGGAGTCTAGAATATTAATTATATGGCGAAATACCATCTTCTTTTCGTGCCATCGTTTGTCAAAATCTTGTTTAAATATCTGAAACCGTTGACGAGATAGAAGGAATTTTATGTATATTTCATTGTGGCTTTTTCGCTGGCTCGCGAGTTCGAGACGAAGTGATTTTTGTACGATCCATTTTCTCGAGACTGGTAATAAATAACAATATCCTTCGAAGCTTAAAGAAAAATTCAATATATTAGCTACATATAACGTAACATCCACCAAACGCAAATCATAGCAGCCTCTAATTTTAACTGCAAGTTTTCCGAAATTCTTCCGGTAGTTTACTTAATCCTAAAATATCACAATAAAATCACTCTTAACGAAATGATAGGTTATTCACCGTGAAGCTGACAAATGAAGTTATAAGAGGTACGAGAATCAAATTTTTTCGGTATATTTTCATTTTTTTTACAATCGTTTGAGAAAGATTCCAGTTCGGCCAGATGGCGCGCCCTGCTGTTCACGGAGTCAAGCCAGCCAGCTAGCTTCCACGCCGAATCAAAAACCGTGTGGGAGGTTAAAGTGGGATGTAGCCGGCATCTCACCCTGTTAGCCGGCAGCGATGCGCATCTTACAGACTTGCAGAGAACATGAACCTTACTGCGTGGGAACGGGCTTTGTCGCACTATACTGGAAGTGTATGTATGCCAGTATGGTACCACTCTACTGGTCGATGTCTGAGCCAACGTCTTGCTGCATCAATAACCTTCTCGTCATCCACGTACTGCTTCCTGGTTCTTTGGACCAAACGGGTGGAAGTCGGAAGCTGCCACATCCGGGCTGTAGGGTGGATGAGGTACAACAGTCAAATGGAGTTTTGTGAGCTCGTCTCGACTTACCAGCTGAGGGTGTCGCTGTGAACATTCTCTTCGGAGGAGAGGTGGTGTGGCGCCGCTCCATGAATTGCCGTTTCGTCTCCAATTCGAAGTGACAAACTCATATCTCATTGCCTATGACAATGTTCGCCAAAAGGTGTCACGATCAGCCTCGTAACGCGCAAGCACTTCTGCATAAATGCTTCTTCGTTGTTCTTCATGTTCTTCTGTTAGGCAGTGAGGAACCCAACGATCACACACCTTTGAGCACCTCATCTGGTGGATGAGCGTGTCACCACTACCAACAACATCCAGTTGTGCAGTGGGGTATTTGTCATCTGTTGAGCACCTTGTACGAGTCACAGCTGTGTGTGGCTGGCCATCACGTGGGAGACTGGACAGGTTTGTCGTCTTGTTGCTGTGATGATGACACATCGCCCAACGACTCACCATGCTTTTGTGTACTACCAGGTCTTCGTAGACATTCTGCAAGCACCTATCAATTTATGCGATGCTCTGGTTTTACGCCAAAGAAAATCAGTGACAGCTCTCTGCTTGCAGCGCACCTCCATTACATACACCATTTTAAAGACTATGTATAGCGCCACCACCTGTAGGAACTTCATAAAGCTATAAGGGCTGAAGTAGGAATTTTCCGTGATGTTCCATAAAAAATTCAGCATTTTTTCAACGGAAACTGACAGAAAAAATGTGTTGTATTACTTACTACATCTACATCCATACTCCGCAAGCCAACTGACGGTGTGTGGCGGATGGTACTTTGTGTACCTATATCGGTTCTCCCTTCTGTTCCAGTCTCGTATTGTTCGTGGAAAGAAAGATTGTCGGTATGCCTCTGTGTGGGCTCTAATCTCTCTGATTTTGTCCTCATGGTCACTTCGCGAAATATACGTAGGAGGGAGCAATATACTGCTTGACCCCGGTGAAGGTATGTTCTCGAAACTTCAACAAAAGCCCGTACCGAGCTACTGAGCGTCTCTCCTGCAAAGTCTTCCACTGGAGATTATCTATCAATTCTTCCAATGAATCTCAGTCTGGCATCTGCTTTACCGACGATCAACATTATATGATCATTCCATTTTAAATCACTCCTAATGCCTACTCCCAGATAATTTATGGAATTAACTGCTTCCAGTTGCTGACCTGCTATTTTGTAGCTAAATGATAAGGGATCTATCTTTCTATGTATTCGCAGCACATTACACCTGTCTACATTGAGATTCAATTGCCATTCTCTGCACCGTGCGTCAATTTGTTGCAGATCCTCCCGTATTTCAGTACAATTTTCCATTGTTACAACCTCTCGATATACTACAGCATCATCCGCAAAAAGCCTCAGTGAACTTCCAATGTTATCCACAAGGTCATTTATATATAATGTGAATTGCAACGATCCTAAGACACTCCCCTGCGGCACACCTGAAATCACTCTTACTTCGGGAGACTTCTCTCCATTGAGAATGACATGCTGCGTTCTCTTATCTAGGAACTCTTCAGTCCAATCACACAATTGATCTGATAGTCCACATGCTCTTACTTTGTTCATTAAAGGACTGTGGGGAACTATATCAAACGCCTTGCGGAAGTCAAGAAACACAGCATCTACCTGGGAACCGGTGTCTATGGCCCTCTGAGTCTCGTGGACGAATAGCGCGAGCTGGGTTTCACAAAATCGTCTTTTTCGAAACCCATGCTGATTCCTACAGAGTAGATTTCTAGTCTCCAGAAAAGTCATTATTGTCGTACATAATACGTGTTCCAAAATTCTACAACTGGTCGACGTTAGAGATATAGGACTATAGTTCTGCACATCTGTTCGAGGTCCCTTCTTGAAAACGGGGATGACCTGTGCCCTTTTCCAATCCTTTGGAACGCTACGCTCTTCTAGAGACCTACGATACACCGCTGCAAGAAGGGGGGCAAGTTCCTTCGCGTACTCTGTGTAAAATCGAACTGGTATCCCATCAGGTCCAGCGGCCTTTCCTCTTTTGAGCGATTTTAATTGTCTCTCTATCCCTCTGTCATCTATTTCGATATCTACCATTTTGTCATCTGTGCGACAATCTAGAGAAGGAACTACAGTGCGGTCTTCCTCTGTGAAACAGCTTTGGAAAAAGACATTTGGTATTTCGGCCTTTAGTCTGTCATCCTCTGTTTCAGTACCATTTTGGTCACAGTGTCTGGACATTTTGTTTTGATCCACCTACCGCTTTGACGTAAGACCAAAATTTCTTAGGATTTTTTGCCATGTCAGTACATAGAACTTTACTTTCGAATTCATTGAACGCCTCTCGCATAGCCCTCCTCACACTACAGCTTTCAACATAATCCACCAGCAGATGGTCTAGTGGCATAGCTACCAGAGCACCATCTGTGTCCACCCCTTTAAAACGGAATGAGCATAGTCACAAGGCTCAGTGTGGTGCAGACTTCTAGTGCAAGCGGGCACATTGCCATGGAGGCAAACTACTGCTTCCTGCAGCCAACTTAGCGAGTGTGACAGTGGTCAAATTGTGGCCTTTCAAGTGGTGGGATAGTCGCTTCGGAGAATGGCCACGCAAGTTGGGTGTGCCATGTCAATTGTGAGGCAGTGTTAACAACAGTGGACACGCGAGCATTCTCACACTTGTAGGCGAGGTTCTTGGCGTCTACACAAAATAGACGCGCACTGTGACCAACATATTTGAGGCCAGAAGTGGCAGATCGATGTCTTCCACAGCACATATGAGAGCAAATGTGACCCAGGTAGTGTCAACATCAAATGTTGCGAACCTTTTAGTAGCACTAGGATCATGGGCATGTGCACCTCAAGCTGTCCAGCCCATCTTTCACTCATGCTACAGCAACGACGTCCACATCTCGACGGGTGCTGTCAGAGGATTACCTAGAGGATAGAATGGCGTAATCTACAGCACTTTTGATGTTCGTGGAGGGAACCTCACCAGCACTTGATACCTACAGAATGTTGTTCGACCAGTTCTTCTGTGATTCTTGCAATATAAAGCTGATGTGCTATTCCAACAGGATAATGCTCGCCCATGCGCTGCTCTTGATTCTCAACGTGCTCTGCAAAACGTGCAGCAGGTTCCCTGAGCTGCACAATCGCTGGACTCGACTCTATTCGAGCGCGTGTGGGACATGATGCAACAACAAGTGACTCATGCGACCACCTACAGCTCTTACAGATCTACACGAACAATTAAAACACATGCGGAATAATGAATCCCAAGACTGTATTCGTCGCCTTTATGATCGACTGCATGCCAATGTCAGTGCATGCATTGCCACCCATGGAAGGTACACAGTGTACTAATGTGGGTGCTTTAGCATAGGCCGATGCCTGGTCCATTAGAACTTCCTGAGCTATCGATCTGTAAATTTAACTATTCAATGTACCTCATGTGTGTTGCTTCTACAATAAAGTAAGAATGGAGAACTCTCAATGGGTGTTTTAATTTTTTTTCTGTTACGGTACTTAATAAAGAAAAGGTATGTCAGTGACCCTGCCACGAATCCTAAGTGAAATGGTCCTCATAGATATGGAATAAGTTAAAAAAATCTTAAAATATATTTTCATATAATAGGTTTATGACAAACTTGTCACAGAACATGTAAACGTATGCTACATGTCGTGCACCTTCATTTTCATATGATAATTCTTAAGCCATTGTAGCCCTGCATCATCATGGGGAAGATCAGTTTACAGCACTTATTTAACTTAATCACGTTACTACCCAGAAGATGTGCAGAACTCAGATTTTAAGAAACAGTTAAATTATTTGATATTGTCTACGACATATAGCGTGTCTCAGGAGAAACTGTCAATATTCAAGGACAGGACAGGAAGGATCATTAGAAGAATAGTGTAGTAAACATGGGATCTAAAATTTATACTTTGAGCTATGACCACTCCTTCATCTTCGATACTGTGAAACAAATCTCTTTCACTGTTTGCTTCCCATATTTAGGGAGGTGGCAGTATAAACCAAAACAAGGAAAAAATGTTTAGTAAACATACATTAAGAGCTATAAGCACTTTTTCATCTTTGCAACTGTGAAACACATCTCTTCTGCTACACAAGAGCCCATAACGCCTAGGGTACCAGTATGCATTTTACAGCCCACATAAATAAACTCTTTTTTTGTCTGGTCTGTACTATGTCCTCCCAAAACATGGAGACCAAAGAGCTTGCAGTAGAAGAGATTTGTTTTACAGTATCGAAGATGAAGAAATGCTCATAGCTCTTAAGGTGTGCATTTCTTTACTTCCAATGATCGTCCCTGTCATATCCCTGAATATTGACCATACCTCTCGGAGCACCCTGTATACGCATCAGTCGGTTCCGCTAATAAATTCGTCAGTGTAGTAGAAGAAGTTGGCCGCCATCAAATCTTTAGGCTGCTCTTAAACTGAATTTTACTAGTGGTTAACTTTTCTACAGCTCTTGGTAAGTTATTAAATGTGTGTCCCTGAATGATGGACATTTTTGTGAACCAAATAAAGTAAGTTTAAATCCGTATGATGTTCATTCTTGTTTCTAGCACTGGTTTCATGAGCTCCGCTTTGATTTGAAAAAGAGATATAGTATTTACGACAATTTCCATTAAGAAATAAATATGTGGGAAGCTGTAGTTAATATCCCCAGTTTCTTCTTTAGTTTACATCATAAATAATTCATGTTATACGCTTTTGGACTTGGAAAATCTTAGTTTCACTTGATGAGTTACGCAAAGCAAAAAAGGTACCATATGATAATATGGAATAAAAGTAAGCGAAGTATGCAAGCTTTTTTATTTTCATATCACCCATGCCTGACAACATACGCGTTGCAAATAAAGATATGTTTAGGTGCTTTAGCAATTCTGTGGTATGCTCCTTCCAGCTTAATTTATTATCAAGTTGCAATACTGAGAACTGAACACTGCAAATTTCTTGTATCTGCTTGCGTGATATTTTACACATGTACTGAGGAGCAAACCGCTTAAAAATTCTGAACTCGTATAGTGTCTCTTTGCAAAGTTTAGTGACAAACAACTGGCTAGGAACCGTTTATTAACGCCCATGTAAATTTCATTAACCGGTCTTTCTAAAAACCGAGCGAGGTGGCGCAGTGGTTAGCACACTGGACTCGCATTCGGGAGGACGACGGTTCAATCCCGTCTCCGGCCATCCTGGTTTAGGTTTTCCGTGATTTCCCTAAATCGCTTCAGGCAAATGCCGGGATGGTTCCTTTGAAAGGGCACGGCCGATTTCCTTCCCAATCCTTCCCTAACCCGAGCTTGCGCTCCGTCTCTAATGACCTCGTTGTCGACGGGACGTTAAACGCTAACCACCACCACCACCTCTTTCTAAAACTGTATTTGATTTGCTGTTTATTTCAATGTTTGAATCATCTATAAACAAAGTAAACTTGGCACCTGCAAATTTAGTACTGAAAGGTTACTAAAATTCTCAAGAAGTGTAATTTTATTTACAAGGATATTGTGATGTGCCCAGTCTAATGGCTTTAACTGGTCACGAAATATATCAGTAGTCTGTAATTTATTATTTAATGAATTAAGTACATTTTCGCGGTGTGCGTAAATAGCCTTCTTAATATCAGAACTCTTTAGAAATCACTAAGTTAAATCTTGTACGTATAAATCGGGGCGCCATTTATTAATCTTATCCATTAGGATACAAATAATAGAGTGCAAATTAAATAAAAGTTATGTACCTACATAAAAAATGATGTATCATCGGCCAAACAAAAGTTGTAAGACATAGTGGAAAGATAACTCAAAAGTAATTACCTTCCATTTTAGTCACAAATCCAATAAATCACGTCTGATATAAACTTTTGTTTGTATAATTTCTTGGTTTGACATAAAGGTACAAAGGGAAGTCCGTTAGGCAATAAATCAGGTGAATTCAAGTAAGGAAATATTAATTAGATCTTGAGTTGTTTGACGTGCTGTGTGACAAATGCCATCGCCATGATAAGGAATGATGCGACGTTTTCGGTTGTTTTACATGATCCGATCGATGACTTGTGGCAAAGAAACTGTAAACTGCTGTTCTACATTAATTGTTCTTCGATCCTCTCAAACAACAGTCCAGTGTAACGGAAGAAACAACCAATCATTTTCTTGATAGTGCTTCTCGAACGAACCACTTTTCTTGATTTTGGTTCGTCATGGACCACCCAAACAGTTAACTGCTGCTTAGTTCCCGGCTTGTACGCTCACGTACAGGTTGCGCCCCCTACCACGATGTTGTACAGTATACAGACTTTGCATCTTTTCGGTCTAAATTTTAGAGCATTTTCTTACACCAGCCGACATGGGACTGCTTCTGAGGTTCAGCGAGATTCTGTGGAATCCATCGGGAGCAGATCTATTTCACAGCTAAATGTTCGTGCAGAATCGAATGTAGTGCAGAATTAGATACGCCTAAACATGCCTCCATGTCGCGCTAAGTCTTCGATCTTTTGTGAGTAGCATCCATGTCTTTTTTGGACAAACTGATTTTGGTGGCCTTCACGAAATTCATCGCTGACGGAAGGACGGTCACGACGAATTTCTGCAAACCAGTATTTTGAACTGTCTCCTCTGAAGGTGATCGATTACTGACAGCTGAACGAAGTTGTGCGAGGCGTTACTGTTGAGTTAGGGCTTTACAAAACTCATAAATCATCATCCTACGAAAAGTTCCAAGCGAAATTTACAGTTTTTCACAATAAACGAACGAATTATTCGCGCCCTTTTCTGAGCTGCCATTTTTTTTAATGATACAAAATGACAAATTTGAGCCGGCCGTTGTGGCCGTGCGGTTCTAGGCGCTTTAGTCTGGAACCGCGTGACCGCTACGGTCGCAGGTTCGAATCCTGCCTCAGGCATGGATGTGTGTGATGTCCTTAGGTTAGTTAGGTTTAAGTAGTTCTAAGTTCTAGGGGGACTGATGACCCCAGATGTTAAAAAAAGGTCCCATAGTGCTCAGAACCATTTGAACCATTTTTGACAAATTTGAAAGCAATAATGTCACATCTCAGTAGCTCCATTTAAGAGCCATACACACGCACCCACCGTCTAACAAACTGGGCGCTTGTAGGCGTTTTGGCCAACGACCGACCGATTTTTCTTGTTGGCCGGTCGGTTGGGTATGACCATCCGACAGCCGACCCATCATCACTTCAAAAAATGGATCTAAGCACTATGGGACTTAACGCTGAGGTCATGAGTCCCTTGGACTTAGAACTACTTAAACCTAACTAATCTAAGGACATCACATACATCCATGCCCGAGGCAGGATCCGAACCTGCGACCGTAGAAGCAGCGCGGTTCCAGACAAGCGCCTAGAACCGCTCTTCCACAGAGGCCGGCCCCATCACTTCACCCCACAAATTGTGCTGGGTAGTGGCGGCTGCTGTGTAAGGGCGCAAGAGCATGTGAACTCCATAATTTTCGACAGCTTGCGAATTTATTGGTTATTTTTCTTTGAATGCTGTTAAACGTAACATAGATGTTGCAATGTGACAGATACGGCACATAATCTACCGTGCTACTGTTCCTCTAGACTCCGTGAAACTTGGCAACAGGGTGGTGAGGACACCTACAGTCGTGTTTTAAGGAGCTTCTGCGCATGCGCTGTTCGCGTGACGTAATTTGCTAAACAATGTGCATGGTTCACGATGTGCACATGTAGCCCTTGCCACTCAACTAGAAGTTTACGTTGGTGCCAGCAGATGGCAGCATACTGCGCTAGACTTTTATTCGCGTTCGCTCGGCATAAATCCTGCTAGATGACAGCACACTCCTCAGATATGCTAATTCACTCACTATATAGTAAAATTAGATCGTACGTCAGTATAAGTTGTACTGACAGTAAACATATTTTGTGAGGGTCTGAGTAGGTTACAGTATATTAAATTATGAATTTTATCATAAAGTAATCCATTAGAGGCGCTGAGAATCATAAGGGCCTTAAGCACATCACCGTCTAATGTGAGATTGTATCATTTATTCATCCTTCTGAAATCTATTGATCTTATGGTGAGTCGAGTTTATCTGTGCTGTAGGCCCATATCCTACATTTGAAAATTCACGAAAAGCTGTTTCACCGGTTTCTCTGGTATTCACTTGAATGTGGTATCGACGGCAGTGTGCTTTAGGCTCTTATGGATCTCGGCTCCTCATTTGTATTCTAGTCAAGTGACCATATCAGTAAACACTACTACTTCAGTTTAATCATTTATGCAAACGACAGTTTGTGTGCCGGCCGGAGAATCCGAGCGGTTCTAGGCGCTACAGTCTGGAACCGCGTGACCGTTACGGTCGCAGGTTCGAATCCTGCCTCGGGCATGGACATGTGTGATGTCCGTAGGTTAGTTAGGTTTAAGTAGTTCTAAGTTCTAGGGGACTGATGACCTCAGAAGTTAAGTCCCATTGTGCTCAGAGCACTATGGGACTCTCACTCTCAGATTTATCTGAATCTAAACATTTATGAACACACAGAATGTATACTCACGAGCCGCCACTGGTGCTGAGTGTAGTTCCGCCGTGCCGACCTCCCGACATATCTTAATCTGGCATGTCGCTGACTCTAGATAGCTTACGGCCATTTGGCAACTGGCACAGCGGTTTCACCAGAAGGCAAATGTGAATCATGAGTACACTTGCATTGATGCAGCCATAGATGCAATACCTCAGAAACACAGTAACAGCTTCTTTAATTAGATGAGGTGACAAAAGTCGTGGGATACCTCCTAATATCGCGTCGGAGCTCCTTTTGCCCGGCGTAATGCAGCAGCTCGTCGATTTGGTATGGACTCAACAAACAGTTGGAAGTCCTTTGCAGAAATACTGAGTCATGCTGCCTCTATAACCGTCCATAACTGCGAAAGTGTTGCTGGTGCAAGATTTTGTACACGAACTGGTCTCTCGATTATATCCCATGAATGAAACTTCCTGGGAGATTAAAACTGTGTGCCCGACCGAGACTCGAACTCGGGACGTTTGCCTTTCAAGGGCAAGTGCTCTACCAACTGAGCTACCCAAGCACGACTCACGCCGCGTCCTCACAGCTTTACTTCTACCAGTACCTTGTCTCCTACCTTCCAAACTTTACAGAAGCTCTCTCCGAGTTCGAGTCTCGGTCCGGCACACAGTTTTAATCTGCCAGGAAGTTTCATATCAGCGCACACTCCGCTGCAGAGTGAAAATCTCATTCTGGCTTGTCCCATGATTGTTCGATAGGATTCATGTCGGGCCATCTGGGTTGCCAAATAATTCTCTCGAATTGTCCATAATGTTCTTCAAACTAATCGCAAACAATTGTGGCCATGCGACATGACATAGTTCTTTGGAAACACGAAGACCATTAATGGCTGCAATTGGTCTCCAAGTAGCCGAACATAACCATTTCCAGTCAATGATCGGTTCAGTTAGACCAGAAGACCCAGTCCATTCCATGTAAACACGGCCCACATCATTATGGAGCCACCACCAGCCTGTAAAGACCCTTGTTGACAACTTGGGTCCACGATTTCGTAGCGAGTGCGTCGCACTCGAAACCTACAATCAGCTCTTACCAACTGAAATCGGGACTAATCTGACCAGGCCATCGCCGGCCGGGGTGGCCGAGCGGTTCTATGTGCTACAGTCTGGAACCGCGCGACCGCTACGGTCGCAGGTTCGAATCCTGCCTCGGACATGGATGTGTGTAATGTCCTTAGGTTAGTTAGGTTTAAGTAGTTCTAGGGGACTGATGACCTCAGAAGTTGAGTCGCATAGTGTTCAGAGCCATTTTTTTTGACCAGGCCATCCCTTCCAATCCCTAGATCCCAACCGATATGTTCACAAGCCTAAGAGAGGTGCTAAAGGCGATGTCGCGTTGTTAGCAAAGGCACTCGCTTCAATCGTCTACTGCCCACAGCCCATTAACACCAAATTTCGTCGCACTGTCCTAAGGGATACGTTCGTCGTACGTACCACATTGGTTTGTGCTGTTATTTCACGCAGGTTGTTGCTCGCTTGTTAGCGCTGACAACCCTACGCAAACGCCGTCGGCCATTGCGTCGTCCGTGGTGAGAGGCAATGCCTTAAATTTGGTATTCTCGGCACACTCTTGACACTGTGGATCGCAGAGTATTGAATTCCCTAACGATTTCCGAAATGGAATGTCCAATGCGTCTAGCCCAAAGTAAGATACCGCAACCAAAGTCATTCAATTCCCGTCGTGCGGCCATCACGCATATTTGCATATACGTGCATATCTTTCACCTCAGTGTATAATGTACAGTAGTATATCTTCAGGAAATGTTGATTGCGCGACTTCTTCGGCTGTGTCGGTGGGACACAGATGAATGGTAAGAGTTTGATTTTCGTGTTACAGCAAGCCCTGGAGGTGCTGCGGCGAACGCCGAGCCGCGTGTCGCTGCGCGTGGTGCGGCCTCCGGGCAGCCTGGTCCCCGTGCCGCCTCCGGCGCCCGGCCAGCCGCCGCCGCCCCCACGCCGCGACGCCCACCTCTCCCAGCAGCAGCTGCTGCCGCCGCCGCCCTCGCATGCCGACGATAGTTCCAGGGTAAGCACCGGCAAAATACAAGTACTATAACGCCCCCCCCCCCCCCCCCCCATGAACCATCGACCTTGCCGTTGGTGGGGAGGCTTGCGTGCCTCAGCGATACAGATAGCCGCACCGTAGGTGCAACCACAATGGAGGGTTATCTGTTGAGAGGCCAGACAAACGTGTGGTTCCTGAAGAGGGGCAGCAGCCTTTTCAGTAGTTGCAGGAGCAACGGTCTAGATGGTTGACTGATCTGGCCTTGTAACACTAACCATAACAGCCTTGCTGTGCTGGTACTGTGAACGGCTGAAAGCGAGGGCAAACGACGGCCGTAATTTTTCCCGAGGGCATGCAGCTTTACTGTACGGTTAAATGATGATGGCATCCTCTTGGGTAAAATATTCCGGAGGTAAAATAGTCCCCCATTCGGATCTCCGGGCGGGGACTACTCAAGACAACGTCGTTATCAGAAGAAAGAAAACTGGCATTCTACGGATCGGAGCGTGGAATGTCAGATCCCTTAATCGGGCAGGTAGGTTAGAAAATTTAAATACGGAAATGGACAGGTTAAAGTTAGATATAGTGGGAATTAGTGAAGTTCGGTGGCAGGAGGAACAAGATTTCTGGTCAGGTGACTACAAGGCTATAAACACAAAATCAAATAGGAGTAATGCGGGAGTAGGTTTAATAATGAATAAAAAAATAGGAGTGCGGGTAAGCTACTACAAAAAGCATAGTGAACGCCTTATTGCGGCCAAGATAGACACGAAGCCCACGCCTACTACAGTAGTACAAGTTTATATGCCAACTAGCTCTGCAGATGACGAAGAAATTGAAGAACTGTATGATGAGATAAAAGAAATTATTCAGATAGTGAAGGGAGACGAAAATTTAATAGTCATGGGTGTCTCGAATTCGCTAGTAGGAAAAGGAAGAGAAGGAAACATAGTAGGTGAATATGGACTGGGCGTCAGAAATGAAAGAGGAAGCCGCCTAGTAGAATTTTGCACAGAGCATAACTTAATCATAGCTAACACTTGCTTCAAGAATCATAAAAGAAGGTTGTATACATGGAAGAAACCTGGAGATACTGACAGGTTTCAGATAGATTATATAATGGTAACACAGAGATTTCAACACAAGGTTTTAAATTATAAGACATTCCCGGGGGCGGATGTGGACTCTGGCCACAATATATTGGTTATGAACTGTAGATTAAAACTGAAGAAACTGCGAAAAGGTGGCAATATAAGGAGATCGGACCTGGATAAACTGACTAAACCAGAGGCTGTACAGAGTTTCAGAGAGAGAATAAGGAAGCAATTGATAAGAATGGGGGAAGGAAATACGGTAGAAGAAGAATGGGTAGCTTTGAGGTATGAAGTAGTGAACGCAGCAGAGGATCAACTAGGTAAAAAGACGAGGGCTAGTAGAAATCCTTGGGTAACAGAAGAAATATTGAACTTAATTGATGAAAGGAGAAAATATAAAAATGCAGGAACTGAAGCAGGCAAAAAGGAATACAAACGTCTCACAAATGAGATCAATAGGAAGCGCAGAATGGCGAAGCAGGAATGGCTAGAGGACAAATGTAAGGATGTAGAGGCTTGTCACACTAGGGGTAAGATAGATACTGCTTACAGGAAAATTAAAGAGACCTTTGAAGAAAAGAGAACCACTTGTATGAATATCAAGATCTCAGATGGAAACCCAATTCTAAGCAAAGAAGGGAAAGCACAAAGGTGGAAGGAGTATATAGAGGGTCTCTCCAAAGAGCGATGTACTTGAGGGCAATATTATGGAAATGGAAGAGGATGTAGATGATTATGAAATGGGAGATATGATACTGCATCTAGAATTTGACAGAGCACTGAAAGACCTAAGTCGAAACAAGGCCCCGGAAGTAGACAACATTCCATTAGAACTACTGACAGCCTTGGGAGATCCAGCCCTGACAAATCTCTACCATCTGGTGAGCAAAATCTATGAGACAGGCGAAATACTCTCAGACTTCAAGAAGAATATAATAATTCAAATCCCAAACAAAGCAGGTGTTGACAGATGTGAAAATTACTGAACTATCAGTTTAATAATTCATTGCTGCAAATTACTAACACGAATTCTTTACAGACGAATGGAAAAACTGTTAGAAGCCACCCATAGGGAAGATCAGTTTGGATTCCATAGAAACGTTGGAACACGTGTGGCAATACGTTTCTAGCATTTGTAGACTTAGAGGAAGCTTTTGACAATGTTGACTGGAATATTCTCTTTCCAATTCTGAAGGTGGCAGGGGTAAAATACAGTGAGCGAAAGCCTATTTACAGTTTGTACAGAAACCAGATGGCAGTCGAGGGCCATGAAAGGGAAGCAGTGGTTGAGAAGGGAGTGAGACAGGGGTGTAGCCTCTCCCCGATGTTCGCTCTGTATATTGAGCAAGCAGTAAAGGAAACAACAGAAAAATTTGGAGTAGGAATTAAAGTCCAGGGAGAAGAAATAAAAACTTGAGGTTTGCCAATGGCATTGTAATTCAGTCAGAGACAGCAAAGGATTTGGAAGAGCAGTTGAACGGAATCGACAATGTCTTGAAAGGAGGATATAAGATGAACATCAACAAAAGCAAAACGAGGATAATGGAATGCAGTCGAGTTAACTCGGGTGATGCTGAGGGAATTAGATTAGGAAATGAGACACTTAAAGTAGTAAAGGAGTTTTGCTATTTGGGGGGCAAAATAACTAATGATGGTCGAAGTAGAGAGGATATAAAATGTTGACTGGCAATGGCAAGGAAAGTCGTTCTGAAGAAGAGAAATTTCTTAACATCGACTATAGACTGAACTGCCAGGAAGTCGTTTCTGAAAGTATTTGTATGGAGTGTAGCCATGTATGGAAGTGAAACATGGACAATAAATAGTTTGGACAAGAAGAGAATAGAAGCTTTCGAAATGTGGTGCTACAGAAGAATGTTGAAGATTAGATGGGTAGATCACATAACTAATGTGGAGGTATTGAATAGAATTGGGGAGAAGAGGAGTTTGTGGCACACCTTGACTAGAAGAAGGGATCGGTTGGTAGGACACGTTCTGAGACATCAATGGACCACAAATTTAGTATTGGAGGGCAGCGTGGAGGGTAAAAATCGTAGAGAGAGACCAAGAGATGAATACAATAAGCAGATTCAGAAGGATGTAGGCTGCAGTACGTACTGGGAGATGAAGCAGCTTGCACAGGATAGAGTATTATGGAGAGTTGCATCAAACCAGTCTCAGGACTGAAGACCACAACAACAACAACAACAACATAACGCCACGGGCAGCTATCTGTCCTATCCTCGTCAAATTATGATCAGGACCAACAACGACTGAAAATAATCGTTCAACGTGACAGAAATGCAACCCTTCCGCAAATTGCTGCAGATTTCAATGCCGGGCCATCAGGAAATGTCAGCGTGCGTACCATTCTACGAAACATTATCAGTATGGGCTGTCGGAAGAGAACGCCTTCTCGTGTACTGCTGATGACTGCACGACACGAAGCGTTACGCTTCACGTGGGCCCGTCAACACCGACATTGGACTGTTGATGACTGGAAATATGTTGCCTGGTCGGACGAGTCTCGTTTCAAATTGTATCGAATGGATGGACGTGTATGCATATGGAGACAACCTCATGAATCCTTGTCCCTGCATGTCATCAGGGGACTGTTGAAGCTGGTGGAGCGTCTGTAATGGTGTGGGGGGTGTGCAGTTGGAGTGATATGGGACCCCTGATAAGTGTGCGAGGTGCCGGGGCAAGCAGTGTATTTAACACTAAATTCTTCTAGAATCTACATATGTAAATGATGCTCTAAGCCCCCCCTATTCTAACTCCGACTTTTGCTGTTGCACATGGATTAAAAATTATATAAGCGAACTGACTGTAATCAACCCTGCAGGTGGAGTAGAAAAGAGTTTGGCACCTGCAATAATTAAATTTGATAAATAAGTTAAATAAAGGAAGGTTTCATTAACGTAGTGAGAAATGATGGGTTGCTCTACCGATTAACAGAATGAAAGTCTGTCCAAAATAACAATATGATTTATTAAGACTAAACACAAAATAATAAACAAAAACACATGAAACATTTATAATACATCAAATTGGCTCAAGTTGGATACTCAAACAAACGCTGTGAAGGTGAAGTTGTCCCTAAACTAGTTTGTGAGGTTTATGACGAAGTGGTATGTGGAGCCAATTTCTTGCCACTCAAATCTTAAGAGAGACACACAGCTAACCCAACATTAATTGCTGCTACTCAAGACAGAACAAAGTTAGAAAAAGACGAACAGGTGCGCTCTGCTGAGCTCTGATTATCACCTAGGAAAATCCCTATCTGCTGGTGCTGCGGACATACATTACCAAACTGTCTTCTTAACTGCCAGAACACGATCTGGCGTACCGGAGGCGATGGCTGGTTGCTTCGACGTCCTCGACCGAAAGGCGAGAGCCGACTACCTAGAGCACCCGTACAGGCCAAACACACAACATTCCCGCCCCCACGACGGTGGCCGTGGTTAAACGTTCCAATAAGCAACTCGAAAACCGGCGGAAAATTCCACTCCATTGCCGGAGACGAGAGCCGACTACCTAGAGCACCCGTACAGGCCGAACACACAACATTCCCGCCCCCACGACAGTGGCCGTGGTTAAACATTCCAATCAGCAACTCGAAAACCGGAGGAAAATTCCACTCCATTGCCGGAGCACTACCATTCCACCAATGGAGATTATTGGCGCCAATTTCTGCACTGATTTTGCTACGTCACGGAGCTATGCCCTGAGCAAGCAAATCACAGTTACTATTTTGCAGAAAGCGCGGGAATTTTCCCGCCACAACTGCCTGGGTACACAAGTCATTCCCACGCCTTGCTGGTAGCCCGCCAGAAAGTGTTTTCGCTAAGATTCTGCGAAGTAACGGAACCTCTAGCCCAGCCGCTACTTCAGACCCCTCCGGACGTGTCTTTTGACAATGTCGGCGTCTGCAAAGCATTCACTCGACTTCCTCACACCCGTCGGCTTAACCCTTTCCAGATCAGCGGAGCCCGCCTGTCACCGGACCACCCGGGTGACGAGAGACGCTGCGTGGGAAGTCCGCGTGTGAAGGAATAGCGACTTTTCACTGCATGCAATTAGAGAGGAAAATCGTAATTTGGACGCGATCTTAGAGCAACGTCGCGACCGTGATTATGATAGTGAAGTGGAGGATGGAACAGAGACAGGCACACAGGTCGAGACGGTAGCAGAAGTTTATAGTCAAACGAACGAGTGCAGACAGAGGCCAGCTCGGTCACGTCAGAGCTCTAGCGCCCAGGTGTCCAGAGTTACATCGCCCATGTTTGACGAGGATCAAAAAGATGACGTAAACCCAATACTGAGCTTCCTACGATCAATGAAAGAAGAAGCTGATGAACAACGTAAGAAGGAGAAGGAAGAAGATGAGAAACAACGTAAGAAGGAGAAGGAAGAAGCTGAGAAACAACGTAAGAAGGAGAAAGAAGAAGCTGAGGAACAGCGTAAGAAGGACACAGAGGCAATAATTTCGCATATAGGGGAAATTCGTGGGGAATTATTAACAATAAAAAAAGAATGTGGAGAAGCAAAACAAATGTCAATGGTAGCACAAAAAGTAGCAGGCCTAGCCAAAACTGCAGCAGCAGGGGCAATGAAAATCGCAAGAGTAACTTCTCAACTCGCAGGGTGCTTGCAACGTGCGACACAAGTCCACTCAAAATCCCTAGCGGCCTTAAAGACTCAAGGTAATATTGCGGTTACGAACATCACGAAACGAATGAAAGAAGTAGAGAGTCAGATAGCAAAACTAGAGCGAAACGGGCACACGAGCACTGCGCGTTCGGATACCAATGATGGAGTACACAGCATTGTGTCTCCGAGGAAAAGCCCGCCGTGCTCTAGCCCAGTGACAGCGTGCGGAACGAACAATGCACACGCAGAAACAGCGAGTAATAGCTCCAATAATTGCAGCCCACTTAGAAGAGTGAATGCTGAATGCCACTTCCACTGTGATACAGACGTAGCACATCACAGTTATCAGCAAGATAGATCAGGACACTCAGCAGACGTGCAAGTATCGGAAACAAGTGACAACACCAGTGCGAGGATCGGACAGAATTTTGATCACAATCACTTCCTGTCGATACTAAAACTCCAGAAATTCAAAGATAATGGAGGGTCGATGCATCCGAAGAGCTGGGTGATGCAATTTACAAATTCATTACCGTCGTCATGGCCAACCCAGGCCAAATTAGAATTCATGTGTGGACACATCGAAGGCCAAGCTGCGGAAAAGATGCGGGGCGTGGCAGCGACGTGTCGGACTTATCAGGAATTTGTTGGTGCATTCCTGCGGACCTACTGGTCAAAGGATACGCAAGACAGGATTAAAGAGGAAATAATATTTTGTCCTGAACTGGAAGTGTCCGGGCATAGGAGCGCAACCAAATTTTTTGATGATTTACTCAAGAAGAATCAGTTTTTAGATAATCCATATTGCAACGGAGAAATCATTAAATTTTGCTTTTGCCAAATTGCCAGTTAGGTATCAACAGACCCTTGTCGGGAGGTGTGGATCTGACATAGATGCATTCAAGAGTCTACTGCACGAACTCGCAGTAGTCTTCGATAAACAAGACGCAAAGGACAGGAAGAAGGCGCAAAATAACAAATACCACGGGCCAGCAAGGGAAGACGACAACAGATCGCATAATCCCACTGGTCAGTTAGGAAACCAGGGTTACGGAAATCAAGGTAACGCTATTCAAGATTATGGAAACCAGAGGCACGGAAAGCAGAACGTCGGGGAACAGGGTCAATCTAGACAAGCAATCTGGGACAAGAGGAATGACGAACGGCAAAGCGACCGTAATTGGAGAGAGCGAAATCAAGGACAACAGGAGAACCAGGAGATTGAAATTAGACCTCCAAATCCTAATGCACGTCAGAGGAGGGGGAGTCTAAGAAGGGATTGACACTAGTCCATAGGACTCCACCACTTCTCTCACACAAAGAAGTTCATGGAATAATAGTAGTTTAAGTGGTGTACATAGTAGAATACGCAAATATATGAACCTTTCTTCGGGGAACAATAATCGTTGCATTAATAGATTAAGATTGTTAAAGTATTAGCACGCTGCGTTTTCTCGAATAAGAATTTACTGCTGTTAACTTTTTTTGTCTATGTTCGCGATCTCCTCTGTCGTTGCGATAAGAGGCACTACCATTCCATGAGCAATGTTTTTGTCCTTTCCTATCTGGTGTCCATGTTAAGGGATAAAGATGAGTGACAAGATGTCGCACAAACGGGCGCATACAAGAACGTGCTCTTAGAAGCGTTCTGAGAAGTCGTGATATGCTCCATAGCGGCCACAACCAGTTCGTGAGACGTTCATACCAATGCTTGCAGGCACGCGTCAGTGCACTGCAAGATTGTGGTATATTGCATGATTTCGAGGATGAATATGGGCAGTATAGTTTTTTTGCAGAGCTGCGCCAGCATCGTTGTCTTGCAAGTCGGGGTGAACCTGTGAGCGTTTGACTCCAATGGAGCCCTAGACGAGAGAAATGCAGGCATAAAGCCTACCATGCCAATGTGCTGGTTGGGGATTTAGCGTGCTGCTCGTGACTGTCACAGATGAATAACCAGGGACTTATACTTGGATATTCGTGACATACTGTGTAGCTGGCGTGTGTTGGGCGACTGAATCCTCAACAGGAACCAATCCTGGCAGGGTCGCCATTTTATGCGAGGTGCCGGGGCAAGCAGTGTATTTAACACTAAATTCTTCTAGAATCTACATATGTAAATGATGCTCTAAGCCCCCCCTATTCTAACTCCGACTTTTGCTGTTGCACATGGATTAAAAATTATATACGCGAACTGACTGTAATCAACCCTGCAGGTGGAGTAGAAAAGAGTTTGGCACCTGCAATAATTAAATTTGATAAATAAGTTAAATAAAGGAAGGTTTCATTAACGTAGTGAGAAATGATGGGTTGCTCTACCGATTAACAGAATGAAAGTCTGTCCAAAATAACAATATGATTTATTAAGACTAAACACAAAATAATAAACAAAAACACATGAAACATTTATAATACATCAAATTGGCTCAAGTTGGATACTCAAACAAACGCTGTGAAGGTGAAGTTGTCCCTAAACTAGTTTGTGAGGTTTATGACGAAGTGGTATGTGGAGCCAATTTCTTGCCACTCAAATCTTAAGAGAGACACACAGCTAACCCAACATTAATTGCTGCTACTCAAGACAGAACAAAGTTAGAAAAAGACGAACAGGTGCGCTCTGCTGAGCTCTGATTATCACCTAGGAAAATCCCTATCTGCTGGTGCTGCGGACATACATTACCAAACTGTCTTCTTAACTGCCAGAACACGATCTGGCGTACCGGAGGCGATGGCTGGTTGCTTCGACGTCCTTGACCGAAAGGCGAGAGCCGACTACCTAGAGCACCCGTACAGGTCAAACACACAACATTCCCGCCCCCACGACGGTGGCCGTGGTTAAACGTTCCAATCAGCAACTCGAACACCGGCGGAAAATTCCACTCCATTGCCGGAGCACTACCATTCCACCAATGGAGATTCTTGGCGCCAATTTCTGCGCTTATTTTGCTACGTCACGGAGCTATGCCCTGAGCAAGCAAATCACAGTTACTATTTTGCAGAAAGCGCGGGAATTTTCCCGCCACAACTGCCTGGGTACACAAGTCATTCACACGCCTTGCTAGTAGCCCGCCAGAAAGTGTTTTCGCTAAGATTCTGCGAAGTAACGGAACCTCTAGCCCAGCCGCTACTTCAGACCCCTCTGGGCGTGTCTTTTGACAATATCGGCGTCTGCAAAGCATTCACTCGACTTCCTCACACCCGTCGGCTTAACCCTTTCCAGATCAGCGGAGCCCGCCTGTCACCGGACCACCCGGGTGACGAGAGACGCTGCGTGGGAAGTCCGCGTGTGAAGGAATAGCGACTTTTCACTGCATGCAATTAGAGAGGAAAATCGTAAGATAGAAATATGAGAGGGGGCTCATGCCACCTCTCAAGTGTAGATATGATTCTGACAGGTGACACATACGGTAGCATCCTGTCTGATTACCTGCGTCCGTTCATGTCGAATTTGCATTCCGACGGACTTGGGCAGTTGCAGCAGGACAATGCGACACCCCACACGTCCAGAATTGCTACAGAGTGACTCCAGGAACACTCTTCTTCGTTTAAACACTTCCCTTGGCCACCAAACTCCCCAGACACGAACATTATTGAGTATATCTGGGATGCCTTGCAACGTGCTGTTAACAAGAGATCTCCACCCCATCGTACTCTTACGCATTTATGGACAGTCCTGCAGGATTCATGGTGTCAGTTCCCTCCAGCACTCTTCAGACATTAGTTGAGTCCACGTCACGTCGTGTTGCGGCACTTCTGCGTGCTCGGGTTAGCCCCTACACGATATTAGGCAGGTGTATCAATTTCTTCGGCTCTTCAGTGCATATGAATAGCTTAGTGTCGGCTGCTTCGCTCGCATAGGCTGTATGGTCTGCATAGGAATTTTTCCTTTTTGTTTAGTCGAATTTTTATGTTCTTCACAAACTGCAACACCTAAACTTTTTTCTCTATTTAGGGTCGTAAAAGCATGGTCCCTTCCGAAAGTACTTTCGACCAAAAAGCTATTCTGCTAGCTGGAGTCCAAGGTTTTCGTTAATCAGACCTTTTTCATTTTGGTGATATTTCCACAGAATCGTTCATCTCCTTACCGAGAAATAAAAGACCAACTTTCAGAGGTTTAGCTTTAAAAATTTTTAACACAACGAAACATTTGCTTAAATACTGTCGCCCCTATTTCACCCCATTGGGGGTTGAATTTCCAAAAATTAGTGAAGAACATATTTTATTATTTCTAACAGAGTAGCCAAATACAAATTTTCATATATTTAGCTTTGAAAGTGCTTTCATAATGAACTAATTTCATAAAATTGTTCATCCTCTATTTCACTGCCTTAGGATGTGGATTTTCCAAAAACCCCTAATTCCATGTTTTTTTTTTAATTTCTGAAGGTCTGGTACATTTTTTCATAGATTATCTCTAAAAAACCTTTAGTAGTTCTTTAATAATTTATTTTCAAAAACTTTCATCTACTATTTTACTACCTTATTGGCTGAATTTCCAAAAATGCTGAAGCATGAATTTTTATTCATTTCTGAATGAAAAAGCAAATGCCAGTCTTCATAGTTCGAGCGTCAAAGTTGCCTTAGTAGCGACATATTTTAAAGTATCCTATCATCCTCTGTTTCACCCCCTTCGTAGTAGAATTTTGAACAGTCCTTTCTTAAACGATGCCTACAGCAGATTGACACCTTCTCCAAAGTTCAGATTTTTATCCTTAGCAGTCTGGGCTGGACGATGACGAGTCAGTGAGTGAGAAGAGTCAGTCGGGACATAGTCTTTTACGTGCAGGACGAATCACCTAAAACTTGCACCATAAATATTGCGGAAATGGAAAGTGCTATTGATGTGTGGATTTCACAGAATGGTCTGTTAGCCAATCAACAAATTGTGATAATACCTAGAAAGCATATTTTTGTGCAGACATCCAGTATCCTTATAAAAGCCATCTATGAATGATTAAAACTACTACTACTACCAACACTACTACTACCACTACCACTACCACTACTACCACCACCAACTTCGGGGCTGCATATACATCTCGCACCTTATATCTGCTGCGACATAGACAACATAAATTCGCAAAAATGCACGCTGAAAAAATTGTAAATAGGCAACTGCGAGTGACAGTAGCTTACACCAAAGAATGAAGATTAGTGTTTAGTATCCCAATGTCTGTGACGTCATTACAAATGAGAGCTGTATTTAGGTTATATGGACCACGAGGTTGAATCTCTGCAGCGGGCCACATCACAGAAAATTTTTGTGATAACTAACTCACAAAACTACCATTTTGGATCAGTGTTCTAATGAAAAGCATTCAAAATTTATTATTTAAATTCTGTAAAATTTTGCTTTGAAATTTAAAATTTAGTAAATTGATGATATCAAAAATGTAAAGAATTGAAATCATTAACATATTCAACATGATTTATTAAAATCACAATGAACAACTATTTAAAAACAAAAATGTTGATACTCCTGCTATGCAGGAATCAGAGTGGTAGCTCATTCTACATATATAAATAAAAATGTTCAAAGTAGTAAATCTCAGAAAGTTCTTAAGCGATTGCTTTCGAAGTCTGAAACAATGTTGCATTCGCATACAATAGTAGGGCTCCAGTATATATGTACTGGAATGCCAGCTTATACTTTATAAAACCATATGTAATATGTGAAGGGGAAACGTTGTTACCAAAAATCTTGAAAAGTTCTTTACCAATTTACTTCAAACTTTTACACATTACTCCGATAAATGTTGGATGGACATGGGCTATGTATTCTTAATTATGTGTAATATATAAATGTGATCATAATATATAACAGAGAAACATATTTAGCAAACATGTTGAAAAATTCTTGACAAGCTTACTTCATATTTTTACATGACACTCTAATAACATTCATGTAGAAATAGGTTATATATTTTTTTAAAACAACTATATAGGCACCTACATGTTTTCTGTTAAAATGACTGAGAGAAAGAAAATGCTGTGTTTTGCTCTGGTGTGAATATGTGCAGTTCTAAGTACTGCCAACTGAAGTGCCATGTGTCAGACCTGGAATTTGGAATGAGCAAATGTGTTGTTTTGAGAGGTGAATGCTGACTAAATTCATATCAGCAGCCCACTGAAGAACCAACCAAATAAGCCCATGTGTAATATTTACATCTATGTCTTTTATGGAGGCCCACTCAGCAGTATCAGAATGATCAGTTTTCATTTATATTTTTGTGGAGTGGGCCCCTAGGCTGCAGTACAAACAGCTAGCATGTAAACACTGCCCTCTTACAGGTTGAGCACAAGATCCGATAAGACAATGAGAGCTGGACTTCACTCCTCCCAAATGTGAAGCCTACAACTTGAGTCAGTGAAAGAAGATGTCCTGGTAGTAGTGTTGCCAGATTTCAGCTATAAACCGCAAACGGCTGCAGACAAAACCAATAGCCATCTATACAACTCCGACAACACAGAGTCTTTACCACAGAGACATTTACAAAATTGTGTTACGTAATTTGTTGAGGGAAGTTTGGTGAAAAACAGCTGTGCCTAGCACACTGCAGCTGTCAGGAATCTTCTTACACTGGCTATACTGTAGCTCCCCTTTCTGCCGAGATGCCCATTCTTTCCTAAAAAGTTATGCTCCAGTCGACACTTCAGAGTATCGAATATTACCACATATGGTTTACAGGATCTATGACACTGATTTTTTTGGAACTATGAATTTTATTCTTTTTGTACATCACAGGTATGTACAAAATATTTCCCGGTCAGCAAGAAAGGTATTGTTTTTAGTCTTTGTAGCAGTTCTTGAAGGATCCTGGTGGAAAACCTTCAGCTCGTCAGTGGAGGCACATTCTGCACTACACTACTGCACTATATAACCAATTAACAGAACTTAACATTGGATTTGCCCCATTGACTGCATACTTTGTTTATAATATGGGTGTAACTGCTACACGGTATGTAATCTCCACCTTCATCTTCACTTTGCGCACTTTATTCACTGAGGTGTGCAACTTCAGGAAAACTGATGAGTGCTTATTGATGAACTTTCTCCCACAGGATCAACCACTATCCCTGCATATTCTGCCATGTGAACAATTCTCAGTTTAGTACAATGGACAGTTCTCTGACACAACAATGAACCTTTTCTTGAGTTTTCCAATTTACTGTTTGGCTTACCAGCCTTGCTGAACCATATATCTGACAGTTCCAGTAAGAAGTTCTGTTCCATTTTTGACAACCAGCAGTTAACTGTAAACAGCAGTTAATTCCACTGTGGACACATCACAGATAATTGTGTAACTTTTTTCAAACTAGTATCACCAACACTGATGTGGTAGACAGTCATTTGTTCTGTAGCAGAAGCAGTTTCCAAAAATGTGCTTTACTTACATTGTTCATACAAGACCTCACATCACATGAAATGTTTTTCCAAACACTAGTTCCTTATTTCAAAATGTTCTGTTATGATACTCTAATGTCTGAACAATTTTGACCCTAAGGATTTAGGACACCCTGTCTGACAGAAAATTACCAAGAAAGCTGATATCTACGCGATTTAATTTCTGTCCAACAGGACAATTTACCATAAGTTAATGCAGTTTGTGACTTAAGAGTATAGGAAGGTTATACTATCAGTGTATATTGTTTTTGTATGGTGATGAAGATCAGTGTGCAAGTCTTTTACAAAATACTGCCCATCTAAATCAGGAACTCCAATGAAAAAACAATCTGAGTCTTTCAATGAAATACATTAATTTCTTGTGGCTCAGAGGTTATTTTACTAAACATGCCTTTCAAATAAATGTTTAATGGGTCAATTACATGCTAACAGCTATCATTACAAAAAGTGTGAGGTCACAAAGTTTCTGTCAAATACGTTCACTGATTTGGTTGGATCTTTTGGATGTTGCAGGAATTTGATATTGTGCTGACCAAGGTGAACCGCAGCCTGGGCTTCACTCTGCGCAAGGAGGATGAAAGTGTTCTGGGCCACTATGTCAGAGCATTAGTTCGTGAACCTGCACTTTCAGATGGGCGTATTCGGCCTGGTGACAAGATAGTTGCGGTCAGTCTTTATTCTTTACACTAGATATTGTAGGCATCTGTATATGTAAATTTTCAGCCAAAACTTTGAAAGACTGGTTACATTAAGCAGACCAAATGGTATCTGGATTATTTGTATTCTTACTATTTCAATGCTGAATGCTGTTTTTCTTTTGGATAGTGTCTGAGATCTCCACCACATCTGTCTTCTCTCTCTCTCTCTCTCTCTCTCTCTCTCTCTCTCTCTCTCACACACACACACACACACACACACACACACACACACACACACGCACACAGAGAGAGAGAGAATTTATTTTTCTTGGTGATTGCATTGTAAACTGGTATTTTTGGATTGAAAAATGTGCAAAATATTGTGCAAAATATGTGATACACAATCACATACCTATACAGGATTGGTGTATCATGCACAGAAACGTGCAATAGAAAACAATTCTAGTAAGAGTACACACATTCACACATTCACACAAACACAGTCACACAGATACCCAAATGTACTCGCTTATGGTAGCAGTGAGAGTAGTTGCCTGTGTAGATGGATGAGGGTAGGGAATAGGGAAGGATGCATGAGGCAGGGAGAGGGTAGCAGGGTAGCAGGGTAGTGTGAGGCAGGTCATCTGCCAGATGATGCAGAGGGTGCACAGTAAAATGAAAGAGGGTTCTGAGGGTAGAGCATGTGGGGGGAGGAGGGGGGGAGAGAGGGGGAGAGAGAGAGAGAGAGAGAGAGAGAGAGAGAGAGAGAGAGAGTGCTCACATAGGGGGGAGTGGGGGAGTGAAGGGAGGAAACAAGTTAGTAAAGGTTTACGCCAGGGGGATTGATAGTCTGTAGGTTATGCTGCAGAGGCCATATGCACCTGTACAGTTCAGAGAAACTTGTGCTGGAACAGAGTACCCAAATGCCTCATGTAGTGAAGCAGCTGTTGAAGTCATTAGTGCTGTAGTGTGCAGCATGTTCAGCACTGGATGGTCAAGTTTGTGGTTTGCCACAGTTTGGCACAGTAGTGTAAAATTACGAGAACATAGACTGGTTGGCCTGGAACTAGCTTCAGGAGGTGAAATTTCAGAACTGTCAACAGAAACATTAAAAGTAGGAAAAAAAACTATTCCTAACTTTTGGAAGTTTTTGGTAATTTGTCACTGAAGAAAAAGAGATAGGATTGATGAGGAGTGGAAGGTCACTCAAGCAACAGGTTGAGAGTGATACACTCATTGTGAGGATGATGGGAGAGAGAGATGAAAAGGGAGTTGTCAGAGTATGAAGTCAAACACAGTACATTGGTAATCACTGTGTCAGCTTCAGTCCAGAGATGACAGAAGAAAAGTATGAGAAGTGAAGATGGATTGAGAGGCAGATAAACAAGAATTGTAATGAATAGCACAAAAGTGGGGTTGGGAGAGTAAAGGAACTGAAAGCTGGGAAGTAATAAAGAATCATTGTTTCATTTAGCATGCATAGACAAGGGAAATTTCAATGCTGCCCTGACTCTCCCTCAACTTGTCAGTCCATGATAGTTATCCTCCTCCTTGCCATTGTTCCCAATTTCAGTAGTGTATGTTTATCATTAAGTCCTGAAAGGGTGTTCGGTGCTGTATGTTGGGATAACAGCTTTACATTTTTTTTTTTTTTTTAACATCATGATATTTTTTGTTCCCCTTTATTCAGTTTGTCTTGGTGAAATTCTCAATACAATTTAGTCTTTTAAAGGTATGCATTCTTTGTATTTAAGGGAAAGACACTCTGTCTCCAATGAGGTTTAGATATCAGGAGTCATGTTTCAGTTGGGTGACTATCCCAGCTGCACATTAATACATAATATATAAATTCATTGTTATTTGGCATCATTTAATGTAAGTGTTTTGCAGAGTTTGGTGAAATAACATGCTGCAGGCAGTCTCCACACTGTGAAAGCCAGCAGACATTTTTTAGAGAGAGTAAATGTCCCTTACTGATAGAAACAACTGTATTCTTTTTCTTTGACCTTACTTTATCTATCTACAGTGTTATGGCTATGGAGTTGTAAAATGACACAAAAACAAGCTGTAAAATTTCCCATTTCAGGTAAACGATGTGGATATATCTCCAATGAGTCATGAAGAAGCAGTAATGTTCCTACGACAGTGTGGCGATGTTGTCAAATTACGTTTGTATCGTGATGAGAGCCAGACTCCAGTATCTGCTCTTTCACCAACTGAGGAGGAGAAGCCATTTAAACCAAAGCCTCTCTTAAGGTTAGAATTGTACAATGAAATTTAGCAAGTGAATGAATTCATCACCATTAAAATGAGTGTCTATTATGTGAATTTAGCAGCACATAAAATACTTGATACATTTTTCCTGCCATCATATTGATTTTTTATTAATCTCAACATATATTTTTATCTTTTCATGTTTTTGTTGTTGTTGTTGTTGTTGTGGTCTTCAGTCCTGAGACTGGTTTGATGCAGCTCTCCATGCTACTCTATCCTGTGCAAGCTTCTTCATCTCCCAGTACTTACTGCAACCTACATCCTTCTGAATCTGCTTAGTGTATTCATCTCTTGGTCTCCCTCTACAATTTTTACCCTCCACGCTGCCCTCCAATGCTAAATTTGTGATCCCTTGATGCCTCAGAACATGTCCTACCAACCGGTCTCTTCTTCTTGTCAAGTTGTGCCACAAACTCCTCTTCTCCCCAATTCTATTCAATACCTCTTCATTAGTTATGTGATCTACCCATCTAATCTTCAGCATTCTTCTGTAGCACCACATTTCGAAAGCTTCTATTCTCTTCTTGTCCAAGCTATTTATCGTCCATGTTACACTTCCATACATGGCTACACTCCATACAAATACTTTCAGAAACGAATTCCTGACACTGAAATCTATACTTGATGTTAACAAATTTCTCTTCTTCAGAAATGCTTTCCTTGCCATTGCCAGTCTACATTTTGTATCCTCTCTACTTCGACCATCATCAGTTATTTTGCTCCCCAAATAGCAGAACTCCTTTACTACTTTAAGTGTCTCATTTCCTAATCTAATTCCCTCAGCATCACCCGAGTTAACTCGACTGCATTCCATTATCCTCGTTTTGCTTTTGTTGATGTTCATCTTATATCCTCCTTTCAAGACACTGTCCATTCCGTTCAACTGCTCTTCCAAGTCCTTTGCTGTCTCTGACAGAATTACAATGTCATTGGTGAACCTCAAAGTTTTTATTTCTTCTCTATGGATTTTAATACCTACTCCAAATTTTCATTTATATGATATTAAATTAATCTTCATGAATGCACAAAAATACTGGCCAGTATGTGTCAGAATATTCATAGCTTCCAGTGATTAACAATATATGTTAAATAATGAAACAGTACTACTGAAAATAAAACTGATTTTCACAGTATAAATTTGAACATAATAGCATAGCATAGAACTATGAGAGTATATTTAGAATGACTGCAGAATGGAAGAGCTTTGATCTGTTCTAGTATAGTGAAATTATTGGTCTTCATTATACTGTACTCCAGTTCATATCAGCACTTTTTACTTTTTATCTGGGTGAGCGCCAGGATATCCAGATCATTGATAAATTGAAGGGCAGCCATATGATAATGTTCCTCTTGGTGTACGAGGATTTAACGCTTAGAGTATAAAACATATGCACTAAAGGGTGGAACTGAAGGGGTAATATTTTACTTATCTTATTATAGAGCAAATAGTTTTTGCAATAGTTTTCTGTTCAGTGTCATTATTATTAACTGCATGTTCGATGGTCTCACAAATACTGAATATCCTATAAAGACAACAAGAATTGTTTGAAAATCCTATAAAAGAATTGAAGGTAAGATACACAAGAAAATTCACTTCATTAATAAATGTCATTTGCTATTTTTTATGGCAACATGTAACTAACATTTTATTTCAGGAAAGAAGCAAGAGACATGCTTACGGACTTAGCAGTGCGAAAGATGTCACCTGGCGAATCAAGCTACAGTGGTAGCAGGCTGCGCCGAGTGTCAGCTGATTCTTCTCCCTGCTCTTCACCACGCAGACGTCATCTCACAAGATCTTCTCCTTCAGAAAACAAAGCTGCAACACTTGAAAGTAAGAATAAGAAAAGAAATGAGAAAAAATTAAAAAGTTCTTATGCATAAATTTTTATTATCTGTTGATTTTAGTTTTGCATTGTCATTCATTAACACTCTCACTGGATCATTTCTCTTGTAATGTGATTTAGTTCCTCTCCTTGTGTTAAGCAACATCCAAGTATAATTTCTCTGTTATCTTAGAGGACTTTCAAGAGGTAAATAAATGTATAGTTATTTTTTATGGTGTATTTCGAAATTTGTGCTGCCAAACAGTGTGTAGTTTGACACTCTGTCACAGTCTGGCCTTTTATGGAGTTGAGGCAAACTTGCTGATTTAAGTTACCAGCTGTTTCCCTCAGCTGATTCAGATGAATCCAAGGCAGTTTTTTTTATCAACAAGGCCACTGCTGAATTCCTTTTCCATCATAGTTCAACTGAGCTTGTTCCAGCAGCAGTGAAGTAGATAAAACTACCAACAGGAAAACTGTATAATTTTTTTGCTGTTATGCTACATTTAATATTGAAATAGTCCTTCACCAGTAAATCTCTTCCCCAATTCTTAAAAGACTAGAACTACCTTGTCAGATCCTTCTGTGCACTTCATAAAACCAAAAAAAATTTTGGGACTATATGATTCTAAAATCAATGAGACACAGTTGGATCACCCAACTTGTACAAATATCTGAGTGTAAAACTTTGGGGAGATATGAAATGGAATGATCACATGGGCAAATCAGGTGGTAGACTTAACTTCATAGGTAAAAAATTGGGAAAAAAGCAGTCGGTCTACAAAGAAGATTGCTTACAAATCACTCGTGCGACCCATTTTAGAGTATTGCTCAAGTGCGTGGAACCTGTACCAAATAGGACTAACATGTGATATTGAATGTATACAGAGAAGGGCAGCACAAATGGTCACACATTTCCCTGACCTGTGGCAGAGGGTCAAAGAGATACTGAAGAAACTGAACTGGCTTTAAATATTGGCTCTAGGAATGCACTTCAACCCCGTATGTATCGCTGCGCAGGGATCATGGGGACAAGGTCAGATTAATTACAGCACATACAAAGCCATATAAACAATCTTTTTTCCTGCACTACATATGTGAATGGAACACGAAGAGACCCTAATAACTGTTACAATGGGAAGTACTTTTTGCTGTGCACTTCACAGTGATTTACAGATTATAGATGTAGATGTAGACGTATAAAATATCATATCTCCCAAAGTAAGTGTTGTGCAATGATACAATTTTCCATTATATTCAGTGGTATATTTGGATACCATCTGCAAATGTTGTGAATAGAATGAACCATCTGCAGATGTTGTGAACATAATGTACCTGATGCTGTTGTTTTACTGCATGAACAGTGAAAATGTAGTATGCTGTAAACTTTCTTCCTTTCATCATTTTGTGCGGGGAATGTTGGGGAAAAAATGGTTTGAGAGGTTTGAAATTAAGTGTAAAGCTTGGTCAGAAGACAGTAAGTGCTCTCATTCTAATGTACTGGATGAATATATTCTGGGTAACTTGTGTGCCATGAGTTATGTTGTCGAAAGACATATAAACCGTTCCTAACTGTAATTAATGACATATTGTGCTAAAATTTTAACACATGGTTGTAGCTCTTAACAAGTAGGTTATGACAGCATTTTAAAGTTTTAAATTCAGTCAGTAATTTTATGAAATATTGAAAATCAAATTTTTGTTGCTCCTTGGAGCTGTTAGGCAACTGTAACTGGGACTGTGCCACAAGTTAGCTGTTTAGTAATATAGAAATTTCAGTTTAAGCACACTTTGTAATACTTGCTCTGTATTTCTTTCTCCTCATTCCACATACCAGGACAAAGTGTTTAGTGTTAAACATATGCCAGAAGATTCATTCATTGTTGTTTGTAAAGATCATGATATGCATGTCTTGGAGAAAATGAAGCCCAGTTCTGCATTCCAGTACCATAAAAGATTAGAGCAAAAAATAGATGGCGTAAATAGTCATAAGTTTTTGTTATATTTCCAGAGGAACATTGTGATTTTAGGTTACATCAATAGCACAGTATCACAGTCCCACTTTTATTTTCACTCTGTTTGTGAATACTTCCCATTCTAACACCTCTTTGTGTCTCTTGGAAAACCCCTCTCACTTCTGTCCATATGTGGGTGTATATGACATACTTTAGACCACTTTTATCTTGTAAAATTTTATTCACGTGGGTGATTGGTGCAAAATTTAATACAGAAAAGTGTATATAGCAGAAAGGGTGCTCCACACACCCAGTCCAATGCATACTGCTTTATGTTCTTTGTAGTAAAAAAGATCAATCGTTTTCTGGTACTTTTTAGAAATAATAATATTTCAGTTTTTTAAAAGTGTACAATAAATAACAAAAAATTGTAGCTTATTCTCTAATGTGCAAATCAGACAAATATGCAAACTCATACTCTTCAATGCCCATCAGGAATGCCAGCTGGTCAAAAATACATGGTATCGAGTCAGAGTCAGACGAGTACTTCAGACTCGTCTGAGGAGCACTCACAAAACAACAGCAACACACTGACATGTTCGAGCAGTGCCGATGCTGATGCCGACTCCACACGGGCCAGAGGGCATGCCAGCAGCTTTTCATCAACAGCAGGAAGTGTGGGAGAGCCTGTCAAGCCCCTGAGGCCAAATTTCCTCGATCTCTGTGGAGCAGTGGGCAGCCTGACCCCACAGACGCGGAAACCGCGTCTGGTGTTTGGGAGCAGCGGGGAGGCTGAATGGGAAGAGGATGAGGGGGACCCACCTCCTGAGCCTGCACCTGGAAGTCCCTGCCCTAGGTACAGGTAAGGTCTCCCGTAACCCTACACACTTTTCTATACATACTCGTTCTTCACTTTTGAATTCTACCTATGGTCTGAAATATAGGCTAGGAGAGGGAGAAAGACATTTTTGAGTAAAAGATGTTCATAAGAGCATGTTTATGACATATTTTGTGACACATGTAAATTTGTAATAACACAGGTTACATAACTTTATTTTTGTATCACAGTGAGATTTTTTATATAATCCAATGTTTTCTGCTGTAGCTGATGGATTGTGTGTCAATTTATGCTATCTAATATAACAATGAAAACAATCAGTTACTGACAAAAGTATTAAATTGGATAGTTAAATATCTACTCACCAATTGGCAACAGAACACACACATAAATGACTGTTGTAATTGCCAAGCTTTCAGAGCCAGTGGCTCCTTCTTCAGGCAGAAGGGGTGAAGAGGAAGGAAGAAGGATGAAGGGGAGAAGGACTGGAGAGATCTAGGAAAAGGAGTAGATTTTGGGAAAGTCACCCAGAACTGTGGGTCGGGGGACACTTACCATACGGGATAAGAAGGAAAGACTGATTGCTGTGGTCTGCATCAGACGAGATTTGAAAACCTGAGAGCTTAAAGGTGGAAGACAAGGTGATATGCAGACAGAGATTACTACTAAAACATCGTGCATGAGTTAATAAGCATGAGAAGCCAAGTGCATTGTACGTAACAGAGGTGAGAGGGGGCAATGAAAAATAGACGGGAAAGACAATGAAAGCTGTAGAAAAATAAAATAGAGGGAAGCAAAGGGTAGTTCAGTGAAGAAATGTTGAGACAGAAGAAATGGTGGGCTCTTTCACATTTTCAGGTACGAAAATATCTTGCTCTTCCTTGACTAATCTGTGACCTATATGCATCAGCAAATTTCCACTTTACCAGGTTTCTCTCTTTCTACAAAATCCTGCAGTTATCTGCCCCTCATGTTTTCTTGAATGGTATCATCTGCCAAGCCAATTTCAAACTGCAACAACATGCCAGACTTCACCTCAAAAAGCTGTCCCATCTTCTCCTAAACTACCTGAACAGTGGTATTTCCCTTCCTGTCCCTCTGCAGCTCCCAAAACAGCCATACCATCAGCCACACCATCAACCACACCATCAACCACCACTCCTCTCCTACAGGCTGAGCTTGGCCAATCTCCTTAACATTGCACAGCCTTCACCTCCGCCTCCAGACCAAGAATAACCCATAATCCCAAGAACCAATCACAACAGTACAATGTGCATAACTTCTCGTCTAAAGCACTCTTGACTTATCTGTATTATCTAAGGGCCTCACTTTCAGCCCTAAACTTGCATCTGATCACCCTGCTTTGTTGAAGGACCTACTTTCCTTCACACTTAATATCCATTGGAAATATCACTTTACAACCCAATCCCAAAACCTTTCCAACAGCAAACCTCACATTGAATCGTGTGTTGAACAGTTCAGACCATGATCTCAACTTTATACACCACCACTATGTCAAAATCATCCCTTACAAGCCTTCCTCACACCCAGCATTGCTTCACACCCCTTCCTCAGGTCCCTACAGTATCACCCTAATCTGTCCTCTGCAGAATTCCCTAAAAGCTGATGACTCCATCATTATCCTCCCAGCAGATAAAGGATCTACCATTGTAGTACTTGACAGAAAGGAGTATGTTAGTGAAGGTCTACAGCAGCTGTCTCACACTTCTACATACAGTGTCTGCCATCAACATCCCATGCCTGTGATTCAAACTAACCTGCAGTCCCTTCTTAAAATCTCAGGCCCCTCACAAGGACTAACACCTAAATCCATAGAACTTCTCACCCCACACAAACCATGTACCCTCACCTTTTACCTTCATCCTAAGATCCACAAACCCAATCATCCTGGCCGTCCTATAGGTGCTGGAATCACAGCACCCACCGAACGTATACCTGCCATAGTTGATCAACATCTGCAACCCATAGTACAAAGACTCCCCTGCAAAAATACCAACCATTTCCTGGATCATCTGAAATCCATGCCGTCCCACTCCCACCACACACCTTGCTAGTCACCATTGATGCCACCTCTGTCTATACCAACATCCCCCCATACATGGTCTGTTGGCTTCTGAACATTTTCTTAGCCAGCACCCACCTGATTCCAAACCTATGACATCAATCCTATTCACCTTAATCAACTCACCAAAAGCCAGCTACCCATTTCTGTCCACATTAAACCTACCAACAATCAAAAGTACTTACATTTTGACAGTTGCCATCCACCCCATGTCAAATATTCCATCCCACACAGCCTTGGCATCCAAGGTAGACTCTTTGCAGCAATACACCACCATTCTCACCTCAGCCTTCACTGCACATAATTATCCCACTAGCTCAGTTAAAAATCAGATTTCTGGGTCCATCACATCCAATCCTGGTACTGCTAATTCCTCCACAAAACAGCTTCAGAGCATACCATTGGTGGTTCAATATTATCCTGGTCTGGAATGTCTTAAACAACTACTTCAACAGGGCCATGACTTCCTAAAATCATGTCCTGAAATGAGATCCATTCTGTCTGAAATTTTGCCCACCACACTTAGAATAGCTTTCCGTCTTCCTTCCAATCTCCACAATATTCTTGTCATGTCCTATGCTCCTTCTCCATCCGTCTCCCTACCCTATGGCTCCTACCCCTGTGACCATCCCTGCTGCAAGACTTCCCCTATGCACCCTCCTACCACCACCTACAATAGCCCTATCAAAGAGAGAGCCACCTACGAAACGACACATCATATACCAGCTATTATGTAAACGCTGTTCGTTCTTCGACATTGGTATATCTACCACCAAATTATCAATTAGCATCAATGGGCATAGGCAGAGGGTGTATACTGCCAAATCACAATATCCTGTTGCAGAGAATGACATTCATGACATTGGCACCTGTTTCACCACACGTAACATCTGGATTCTTCCCACAGACATCAGTTTCTCAGAACTCCACAGGTGGGAACTAGCACTACAACATGTCCTTGATTCTCGCCACCCACCTGGCCTTAATTTACGTAAATTTCTTCTGTCTTAGTATTTCTTCACTGTAGTTTAAGCTTTCTACACCTTTCATTGCTTTCCCGTCTATTTTTCACCACCCCACTCCCACCTCTGTTATGTACAATGCACATAGCTTTGCACTCTTATTAACTCGTGCATGATGTTTAAGCAGTAGTCTCTGTCTGAATATTACCTTGTCTTCCACCATTAAGCTCTCAGGTTTTCAAATCTCGTCTGATGCAGTCCCCAACAATCAGTCTTTCTTTCTCATCCCATACGGTAAGTCTCCCCTGACCCACAGTTCTGGGTGACTTTCCAAAAATCTGACCCTTTCCCTAGGCCTCTCCAGTCCTTTTCCTTCACCCTTCTTCCTTCCCCTTAAACCATTCTGCCTGATGAAAGCGCCACTGTCTCCATAAGCTTAACAATTGCAACAGTCTTTCATGTGTATGTTTTGCAGCTACTTGTTGAGTAGATTTTTTTTTATCTATACAATTTAATTTATACCATCTGTATTGGTGTTCTGAGTAGACGGCTTCAAGCAGTATACAATGACAGAAGCCAAAAGTATGTTCTTCTCCAAATAAGTTTGTGTTATTGACATGCAAAAGCAATCATACAAACATGAAATGACAGCCTAAGTCTACTTTACCGTCATGCAGTGAATTCTTTCATTTAATGTTGGATGCAATGTGGATCACAGGAATATTTCTCCATTTCTCATGTTGAGCTGTCAAGCTGAACAGCAAATGGATTTTTGTGGGCTCCTTGTTAAACTATGGCGGACGTGTTCAATCTCTGTGTCAGACACTTGGGGACGGCCTGGTGATTCGTCTTTACAAAAACAACCTGTTTCTCAGAATTGTTCATGCCATCATCTAATGCTCTGTGCTGTAGGAGGATCCACACCACACCATACCTAGTACAAAAGTCACGCTGAACAGTTATTACTGGCCCGCAGTGCAGAAAACATAGAATACAAAACGCTTTCCATTTCCCCGACACCATTTTCACTAGAACTGAAATGGACTCTCACTGCTGCTACGTAGCAGGAACCATGTAATACATGTGAGTTTGCTCTTTCCAACAATACATTGTTCATGCACATATCTCACATAACACAATAGTTACAATTTTTTTAATTGGATGATTCTTTTTGATACACCCTGCAGTTACTTCCTTTGTTCTTCACTCCTCCACTCCACCTCGAAACACGCTGCACTTACCCACTTTCCACTTTCAAACTGACTTTCCGCTTATGAAGATACTGAAAGCAAATAGGGTAAAATATATTTGACATGATCTTACAGCAAGGCCTCTATTGGTATTTTCAAATTTTGTGTTTTAGTAGCAGTTGCTGCAGCAGTAGTGGTGGCGGTGACATAATGCCACTAGCCACTGACTCTGTTGAGCCCATGAGCATGCCACCACTCTCATCTACATCAAGCACAAGTACTGCATTCAGTTACCGTAATCCAGCATACCAGTCTGCAGTCGATGCTACAGGGCATCGCAATCAGTCAGATCGTGCAGGTACTGGTACTTCAGGGGCAGGTGCTGGGGGACTGCTGAAATGGAAGGGAGTGGTTTTCACACCAGAAGACGGCAATGGTCCCACAAATGGATTGCACTGTCTACCAGAAGCAGAAAGGGCACCAGATGCTCACCTTCCAGCTGATTATGAACCAGGCGATCAGGTATGGCCATTCAGTTACTCACCATCAAAAGCATTACATGCTGTAGAATATATGTCATCAGTAAACCATGTGCTGCTACTCATCAACAGGGTGTTCATCTGTACAATTCTGTTAGAATAAGGCCTTTAATAAGCATTAGAATATTAACTTTGGCAGTCACTACTTTTTCCGCTTTCAGTATTCTCTCCCTTAAAAAAAACTGCCACTTATTAAACCTCTATCATATACTTATTGGACACTATGAGACCCGTCTGGTGTGAGAAGTCATTTAGTAAAGGATTTCAAATACGTGTTGACAATGTCACACTTTGCAGTCGCAATGCTGATAATCAAGGGTCGGACACATAATGAGACTTTTAATATTTATATTTCATCAAAATATATTCAGAATCAGTAATTATATTAAATAAGATCAGCAAGGTGATTTTCATGGTACCAAAATCCACATCCTTATACTATGTGCTAGAGATGGAGGCAGTAATGTTAAACATAAAACTGCGGTACTTAACTTGTCGCAAGATGTGTTGTTCTAGTGTTTGATTAATTACTGAGACACTAATTCTCCCAGTTTTCACTTCAATGTGCAAGAAGAAAAGATACAATCAGTTCGTTATAACTAGCCCCACATGGCTGCTGCCACCAACATATTTATATTTGCTCAACAATTACCTCACAATCTTTCATTGTTACAAAATTCATCACAGTTAGTTCTATTACTTTACATTATTTCATAATTTACAGTGTTGCTTTTTTCATCGTTTCTTTCACCTTGAAACACTTGATTTTTGCTCACATTATTTTAATTGCAAATATACTCCTCAGGTTTGCAACGGATCGTACTGTGTAAATCCCACAATATTTCATCGATGCAACTGCTTGACATCTTCAGGAGGAGGAGGAGGAGGAGGAGGAGGAGGAGGAGGTGGTGGTGGTGGTGGTGGTTGCTACTGTTACTGTTGCAAGATGCAACTGATGATGATTGGATGGCAGCATCAAAATTCATCTGGCCAGGAGCTGGCAATACGCATATGTGGAAAGAGGCTAGCAGTTAATGGAAAGCAGTGCTCCTAGTGCCCCCCTGCTGGCATCTGCAGAAAGTCCTTCTGCACATGTGCTGTGGCAATCATAGTGCTGCTGGACACTCTTGTGGTTAAAAACTGAATTAAGTCTTGGCAGTGTGTTGCATTGGGTCACGAAACAGAAGTTCTTACTTTCCCTGTTTTGATTTAATGGCAGCCAGTGCTGGATTCCAGGTGGTGCTTAATTGAAAACCTGCATTCCAGTTGATAAGATTGTCCACTGTACGGATATTTGTGGCCTTCCAGAAGAAGATGCTGGGGATAAAATTTCAGTCTTTTCGTAAAACATGTGATGCCCTATGTCTAGGCAATGCTTCACTACAGCTGACATATCAGGTTGCCCCATGCACGTGTGACAATGTTCTTGCATGATTTGGCATGTCTGCCCTATATAAGGTTTTTCACATTGGCATGGGTTCCTATACACACCATGTTTCCTAAGGCCAAGGTCATCTTTGACCAAGCACAATAAATTCCTCCATTTTGCTGGTCACTGAAAAACACACTTGTTGTCATGCCTTTTGAGGGTTCTTTCTATTCTTGAAGACGTGCCACCAAAATAGGGCAAGAACGCCATTGCAATGGGTGCCTCCACATCTTCATTTACAGCCCTGGTGTATCTGTCTACTGGGATAGCCATTCTGTTGACGTACCATTCTTAGGTGCTGTAGCTCACCAGGTACACTGTCGGCATCTGAGACTACATGTGTTCTGTGCCCCAAAGAGCGTACGACATGACTGTGTTGCCCAGGGTGATGACAACATGTGGCCTTTAAACATGTGGGTAAACAATGCCACAATGTCTTTTTCAGACTAACTGCTGGTAAGCTCTAACAAGCCCTGCAAAGGTATTTTCATAAATAATGATACAGCATCAAAGCAAGCCACAAGTTGTTGTTATGCTGCACAACACAGAAGAGACTTGCACTCTTTGGTTCATAGAGCACACATGGTCTCAGATACAAACAGTCTACCTGGTGAGCTATAACACCTAAGAACAGTATTCCAACAGGATGGTTATACCTATAGACAGGTACACCATGCATTCCGTTCTAAGCAAATTCAAAGCAAAGATGTAAATAAAGATGCAGACAAACCTATTACATTGGTGTTCTTGCCCTATTTTGGCAACATGTCTTCAAGAATAGAAAGAATTCTCAAAAGGCATGACATTAAGTGTGTTTTTTCGCCACTGCAAAATGGAGGAATATATTGTGCTCGGTCAAAGATGACCTTGGCCCCAGGAAATGTGGTGTGTATAAGACCCCATGCCAATGTGGAAAATCCTATATTGGGCAACCATGCTGAGCCATGAGCTTACTGCATCACACATGCCTGTGGCAACCTGATAAAGCCTGCGATAGCAGAGTATTGCCTGGTCACGGGGCATCGTATGTTTTGTGAAAAGACTGAAATTTTACCCGCAGTGTCATCTCTCTGGGGTTGTATTGTTAAAGAGGGTACACATATTCGTACAGCAGACAGTCTTATCAACATGGATGCAAGTTTTCAATTACTTGCCAACCGGAATCCAGCACTGGCTGCCATTAAACCAAAACAGGGAAAAGAAGAACTTCAGATTCATGACCTGACACAACACACTGCTGAGTTTCATTTCAGCTCTTAACGACAGGACTGTCTGGCACCACAGTCATTGCCCACAGCGCACACACAGAAGGCCTTTCTGTGGCTCCCACTGCGAGCATCTTCCTGCCACGAGTATTGCCTGCTATTGGCCTGATAAATTTTGACATTGCCATGCGTTTATCATCAGTCCTGTCTTATTGCTGTTACAGCAACAACTACCACATCCTAAAGATGTTGAGCAGTTGCATCGATGAAATGTTGTGGGATTTATGCAATACAATCCAGTGGCAAACCCGAGAAGTGTATTTGCAACAGATATGCCGGTAAAGCCTGCATGAATTTAATTATTTAACATGGAGCTAAATTTGTAATCAATTTTAGTTCTTATAAAAGAGTTAAGCCTTTTGTAAAGTTTTGTGATACTCTCAATCCAACTTTTGGAATGAATTTTCTTTCTCTCCAGCACATGAATCTGAAGTTCTTCTTTTCCCTGTTTTGGTTTAATGGCAGCCAGTGCTGGATTCCGGTTGTCAAGTAATTGAAAACTTGCATCCATGTTGATAAGATTGTCTGCTGTACGAATATGTGTACCCTCTTTCAAACACTGGTATTGAAAAGACAACCATTCATCAATTTGAGTACTCAGTTGAACAACACAAGTTAACACTTTATTTGCATCCCCAATATCTTTTCTGTTCAAGCTGTTGGTTTTACTCCTTTCAGGATTTTCAATTATCCGATTGTTCTATGTGTATGTGCCGAGTTTCTCATGACAATTTTTTTAAATCCTAAAAGCTACAGCTTCAGCAGCATTCTTCAGTTGGTATGAGAGTGAGTACTGTTCCACATGTTTCTTCTGTTGACCAGTGGCAGACAGGCCTTCTTCTCTCTTGCTAACATTCATCTTGGGCATTGTTTTGCTTGATCTTTCACTCAGCTCTTATGGCTGCTCACAAAATAGTTAAATTTTACAACTAAGAATGTACTCTGCATGATTCTGACATAGTGTTCTGAGTGTCATAGTCACCAGTGTATTAAAATAGCTTACACAATTCTTTTTGATTAATTATAGAAAACGTTGTCCTATCATTTAAAGCATGAAAAATAGAAAAACATCAGATTTCATTCCACCATGTGTTCACTTCTCATCAATATGTCTATTTTAAAATCTCAACTATTTTGATTTTCTACTACATTTTCAGATATTCATGGTAGAGCTAACACGCGGCTGGAACAGCAGATTAGGATTCAGTCTACAAGGCAATGGGCAACATACCTACATAAGTGCAATTTATGCTGACAGTGTAGCAGCCAAGGATGGTCGCCTGCAGGCTGGTGATCGAGTTCTAATGGTAAGGTTCTGCAACCACGTCATTGAGAATTAGCTGCTGTTTTACTAGTAGTCTCCATTTGTCCTATCACACCACCTTCCATTTGAGATGATGCAATGGTTAAGACACTGATGAACTCTCATTCAGGAGAAATGGTGTTCAAATCCCCATCCAGATTGAGGTTTTCCTGGTTGCTACAATAGTTTCTTTGAAAAGGACAGGGGAATCTTCCTTTCCCATCATTGTCCTATCAGAGCTTGTGCTGCATCTCTAATGACTGCATCACTGAAAGCACTTGTAACACTACTCATTGTACTTCTTTCTTCCTTTAAACTGCTCCTTCTCCTGCACGACAAGCAATTACCCCAACCGACAACTTGAAGAGATGTCTCAGCCACATATTCCTCTTGAAATTGTCATTTATATGCACATCTACTGCTCAACAATTGCTCCATAAGATGTATTCCACCCAAAATTTTCTATTTATGTACTAAGTAATAAAGAATTAAATAGTAGCATAAAATTAGTTAACACAACAAGGGAAACAAAATAAATCAGTGGCATATCAGTGTGAACAGAAAAGAATACTTGAAAATAAAACTGAGATAAACAATGGCAAAGACATCAATGGGCTGACATAGGTTAAACTGTTAAATGCAGAAAATAAATCAAATTGAAGAGTGAATAACGTAATCAGGTGTCTGAAAATAATGTTGTGCAACTATTATCCAGCACTGATAGCATTCTTCACAAAGTAGAGGGAATGTTCATACCTGTGGCATCTGAAGCACTCTAAAGAAAGCAAAGAAAAAAGAAAACAATGCAAACAGAGACCACAGAATTAATCAAAAACTGAAGATGTATCTGGGCTCCACAAAGATATTTGAAACAACATTAAACCCAGAGTAAAAATTTCTCATCAACAGCACTGACGGACAGTTGAAACACAATTCCATTTTCCATCCTGGTTGTGATAATATCACTGTCATTTGTACTAGTATCTGCAAACAGTCAAAATCAGCTGATTAAAGACAGTAATTTTATTACAGCCAGGTAGAAAAATGAAAACATCCTTCAATTAATTTGTGGCTGTGGCACTCAATAAAAAACAAACCTTACAGACAGTGTTTGAACCTTGAAACCAACCCGACACCCTTAAAGCAAATATTTGTAGCATGACACTACTGCTCATACAAGGTTTAATATCACAACTGAGATCCACCTGTGCAGAAAAGTAACTGAAGAGAATTGAATGAGTAAAAAAATCTAGTGGTGACAGCCACATGTGACAGACGACATACAAGCAGCAGTGACAGACTGTACAAAGTTGCATAGAAGCACCATGAGTGTTTTAAATGGGATTGAATGCAGCTATTCTTTTGAGGACATCTTCTTTGGCCTCAATAAGTAAAACAGGCCAGCACTACAATGATGGTTCAATATATATTAAGCAACATTGACATTATTATGATCAGGAGTCCCAGCAGTTACAAACTGCTATTTCAGGAAATACAGATACAATTTCATGTCAAGCAAATCGTAATAGAAGAAGACAATAAAAGTTTGAAACTAAAATCACCATCAAATAAATGTGGTATACATTTTTTGCACTTACAACTTTGTACATCAAACGGAAGGTATGTCACTGACAATATCATGAAATTATAAATTGCTACACACCATATAGTGGAGATATTGTGTCGCAACAAAAGGACTACTAGACAAGTAAGCTTTCACCCAGATGGCTTTCTTCCGAAACAAACACACACACACACACACACACACACACACACCTACAGTCACTGGCTGCTGCAGTCAGAGACAGTGGTCATGTACTGAGCTGCATTTGCTGTGAATATGTGTGTGTGTGTGTGTGTGTGTGTGTGTGTGTGTGTTTGTGTGTTTATGTCAGAAGAAAGTCTACTGGCTGAAAGCTTACGTGTCAAGCTGTCTTTTAACTGTGCATGTCTGCGACTCAACTTCTCTGCTATATGATGAGTAGCAATTTCATAATATTGTCATTATTCCATCCCAGAAGGTATGCCATTAATGCTCCCTGACCTTGCTCCTTTCTCACTACAATGTATTTTTTTAAGAAATAACTTGCTTTTGCAAGTGCAGCAATATCCGATTTGCAGAAGCAATATAATCAAAAATTATCCCAAAAACGAATTTCACAAACCTCTCTAGAAACTGACTAGAGTCCCACAAGGCTACTGGTAGCCACAGCAGATCCTCAAACCTGACACAGTGGCCTGGCCTGGTGGTGAAACATCCATCACTATGTGTGTGTCAGCCAGAGTCTTAGTTGGTTCCTCACCTAACATTTTGAGGCTTTTGTCAGGGTAATCTTTGTTTCATCTTCTAGTATCCTGTAACTAAATAGCTTTTTAGTGGATGCACTTATTTTTCTGCTCCATTTGTTCTGCTCATTTGGTAATGTATAGTGTCAAACCAACACGTATAAGGGCAAGATGAAAAAAGTTCTCTGCTTGGCAGTTTAAGATAAAAACTGCCCTCACTTCTTGACCTTGTCTTTCTTTGGTTGGTGCACTTTTTTGGTGTTTTGGAGCAGTATAAACTTATGAAATGCAACAAAGTTCAACAATGAAAACTTTGCAGAGTACCCATGCTCAGCTGCCACACTTCTGTTCACTGAACCCAAAGTGTTTTCTATAGTGGGTTTGTTTTGGGGGGGGGGGGTGGCAGGAGAACAAGTGGAAGTCAAAGAGTGGCAAATCTGCTGAACAGAGTTCGCATTCATATTTCAGATCTATCAGTTTCCCCACTACTGAAGTAAAGAGTGGGTAGGTACACTGTACTGCCAAAAAAATTTTTCCACTATTGCAGTCACGATCTCTTCTTACTGTTTTTCCCACTCCACTGATTCAAAGACCTCGCAAGGCATTTACCAGTTACTGCTCATCTTTTGCAAGGAAATCGGAGACCGACTCCTTGATGAAATGGATTTTGCCTCTTTCGGTGTTGTCACAGGCTGCAATTCCTGCAATTTCTTGCATAAGTGATGGAGTAAAGTATCATTCACAATACACACAAAATCCATTGGATCTTTTCCTCTTTTAATGGTCCAAAACTTTTGCATAACACTCAACAAATCAAATGTGGCACTTGTCTGGCACAACGCTTTCTCACAGTTGAGTCTTCATGTAAAATATAACTACTTTTCCAGGAAGGAATGTACCGACATTATGATTCAGATGCCCAAGATTTTTTTTTTGTCAGGCCTTGTTGGCTGAAAGCTCACTTTCCAACAGGATTTTTGTTGTGCATATCTGCAACTCAGTATCTCCGCTATATGGTGAGTAGCAACTATCCTTTTCATAATATTGTTATAACTACTTTTCCTTCTGAAATGCATTTAGCTTCAGCTTTTTCATATAGTTTTAATAGCCGATTGTCTAATACCATATTATACCCACTTTCTCAGTAGTTACAATTTTTGAGACATTCTTCATGTGGACAACCTTCAAGAGGAGGAGGGGGGGGGGGGTCACATTTGAATCTAGCTTCCTACCAGTTGAGTGTTGAAAATGAATCAACGCTATTCTTAGAAATGTTTAGTAGCTTTGGATGAAATTACAATGATGATAAATCATTCAAAATGAAGAATTTAATGACAGCATGGTATTACAATTTATTTGTTTGAATAACGTACACAAAATGCTATAGAATGATATTTAAAAAATATCTGCTCTGGAGATATTGTTGACACTTGGCTTGTATTACTGCTCAGCATTTACCAATGTGACAAAAAATAAAATTTCACTGTTAAGAATTGCAACTCAATGTCAAGATGAGGATTTTTCACAATGTCACTGTGATAAAGATCTGTTCTTTGCAATTGCTGGTTTTATCTGCTTGTTCCTTGCCCACTCCCCCACTCCACGCCCCCTCTCTCTCTCTCAAAAGTAATATGCATTAACATAACTTATGTGTTATTTTCAGGTTAATGATGAAAATGTTGAGACTATGAGTACAGCAGATGTGATTGACCTTCTGAGAAAAATACGGGGGACAATTGGCATTACAGTTCTAAGGAAACATAAACAAGAACTTACAACACCTACCACGTGACTTACAAAAGCTTAAAAAGAAAAGCTATACTTATTGTTCCGCTTACCAAGGATATTTTACATAACATCTGTTAAGCATCTGTGTTAAATTTTATCTTGCAAACAAAGATGTTATTTTTAAAATGTACAGTCACTGTATTTAATTATACCTTGGCTTTCAGTAAAAGTTATTTGCAAGAATAAATACCCTCTAAAAAGAAGGGGCAATTATTTCAACATCTCACATAAAAACATGTACTTCCAGATGCAACACTAAATTGAAAGGCTATGAACATATCTTTATTTTCAGTACAGAGATTGCCCTTTTCCTACAGAGTGTGCATGACTTGTAGCACTCAAAATGAACTAATTGCTATGCAATCATGCGAAGAAAAGGCAATGAATTTACTTGCCATTTTTCTAAAATCTGAAATGTTGGCTGGGTTTTTGAGAAGAGAACAAATTCTTTTAAATATGCTTGCATTCCAGTAAAGTGGTCTGAAACCAATGTATATGGGGAGAGAAACAAAGTACTATTATTGAATAGTAAAATTTATTTATTCCAATTCAAACTCTGGCTGAAGGCACACTCGGTCTTTTCAAATAATCAGATCCTACATATCCAGTACCTCCAAGCAGGAAGAGTTGCTTCAAGGGAGAGGAGCAATGGAAATGCAAATCTTTTAATGACTGTTCACAGTTTTTTTTATTTTTCAGTAGTTCAAGGTTTTCTACAACTAAGCATTTTCAGAGTTACAAAGGTGAATGAAAATACAGGATTTCAGACCCTTGATCGTTACAGTTATTCACTGTACCAACTTAGCTCACATCTCAGCCAGAAATTTTATGATCATTGAAATAGAATTTATCAAAGGAACATTTACATTTCTCTCATTGTGACACAATCTTTCTGTAGTGACAATTACGTCAATTAAAATGATAGCATCAAGGTGGTACTCTCCTACAGTGTATTTCACAAGAAATAAAATCAGTTTCTTACACTTTGCTGTCTGAAGCTAAATATATCATCCATTGTAGTAATAGTAAATATATGTGGAATCTGTTGACCATGACTGGCAACTATAGCAGGCCAAAAAACTGTAACTCAGCCAACTGTGTCTAGATGTTAGCAGTATGTGTATCAATCTTTCCATCAGAAATTATAAGCTGAGCATTTAAATAAGTGTACTTTTAATGGTGAAATTACAGTCAGTCTGTGGAGAAGCAATCTTGTAACATACTGTTACCATTAGTGTTTACTATAGTGTTAAATTATTTAGTTAATACGGTGATTTAATGACGCCTTCAATGTCATATGACTGTTGCAGAGAAATATATTTCATAGAAAAAAATTGAGCTGTTTCATAAGTTATTTTTTCTGACTTCTATAAATGTGTAAAATATGCAATATTTTATTGTGTTATGTTACCCCATTCAGATGAAGATGATATGAATGTGTATTGTCCACCTTATTATGACTGAACAGCTTACACAGAGTTTAAGTCAGTGCTTGTAATATATAAATGTTCATTATTTTTCTAAAGCACTTAAGTATTTTAAATATGTGTACAGATAAATATTTTGTAGTTCAGTGGTTGCAAGCTATTTTGTGCTTCCATTTAGTGTGAAGTAAATATCTACTCAGGCACTAGTTCTGTATTACCAAAGATAATTTTTAGTGTAACTGTCAAATGTAAATATAATAAGAATGTTGCACTGAAATCTTGTTCTGCAAGGTCTTCAAAATTTTTACAATCCTCTTCTTCATGTACAATATTAAGCAAATATGAAAACTCCCTAAAATTGTGAGGGTAAGTCATCAAATAACTAGAATTTTAATATAACTATTAAGGAGATTTATGCCCAATTTAATACAGAGGGGCGAGGTTGTCCTACTATGACAGTGCACCCGATTGGCTGCAATGAGCTGCTAATGAGAGAATCAGTCCATATTTGCGCAATCTTCTACTGTGTTTCCGACAGGGATGCATTCTGCCACTACTGATGAACATACACAGCTTCCTTCACGTAAAACATCCTGCAGATAATAGATGCTGTGATACAGGATCAAAAATGGCATCTTTACAATCTGTCACAATGGTGAAATAGAGATCCGAGTGATTATGTGACTGCACAGTAGTGTACACAACATGGTGTGCCGCTGGTAACAAAGTGAGACACTGAAACAGTATACTGACCAGTGAATCCATGCTGTCAGGCACTTAATTGTTGACAAAATTTTCACAGATTTAAAAAACCATAACACTGCAAAACCTCATTATCCATGATGTCCTTGGCTATAAGAAAGCATGTAACATATGGGTACCAAGGTGACTATATATACGTGTTGCAGATGTCACAAGAGAATTGGACTTTTACATGTGTGAAGTCTGGCTGTCATTCTTTTGTTATGCCAGGGCCTCTGTACTTGTATACTTCTAGAAGAGGGATCCAAATATGAGTAGGGCCCACACAGTGATATGTTGGAAAGGCACTTGACCGACATACGCCTAAAAAGCTGAGTAGTTTACTTGCAAGTAGTGCTGCTGCTCCATGACCGACTGTGCAAACTAAGGATATAATATGTGATTAGCACAGGAAGAATGTTTGAAAGATGAGAATTTTACAGGTGGCAATGATGCGACAGAAGCAGTGGAAACCTGTCTACAGACTACATCAGGAAGACTACATCAGGAAATAAAAGCAACAATTGTTTTGTAAGCACTTCTGCAAAAAAAGTAAAGTTATTTAATGGCTTAACCTCATATTTGTAAACAGTTCCAGCAAGCAGAATTTTGTCACTAAATATATAACACCTGTGTTGTTACAAGGTAAGTGTGACATGCATGCGAGCAGTTTCCAGGCAACTTGTTCCCATCTCACAAAGACAATAGGAATGGGATGGCACAGATACAGATGTGGCTCGGATGGGTCATTAATATCATTGTAAATAAAGTAACTGAGTCTTCAAATTTCAGTTTATAATTATTTTGCACTACTTTCAGTTAGTGTTAACACAATATAAAAATCTATGCGTGAACTATACACACAATAGTGGGTTGTAATGTCACTGCGCACAACAGTAAATATAATTGTATACTTTTTCACATTCCATGATATGCCTTAAGTGTCTCTCTTCATCTAATAGGTCACACTGTCTGTTTTCTCCCTCTCTCTCTCTCTCTCTCTCTCTCTCTCTCTCTCTCTCTCTCTCTCTCTAGTCTCTCTTCATCTAATAGGTCACACTGTCTGTTTTCTCTCTCTCTCTCTCTCTCTCGCGCGCGCGCACGCACGCATGCACACACACACACACACACACACAAACACACACACACACACACACACACACACACACGACTCCTCACATTTATTTGTATGTGCAAGCTGATATCAGGAACTGCTGTAGGGATTTTGATCCAATTTTCACTAATAGATACACTGATTCACAAGCAAGATTTCTGTATGCAGTTTTTAAATATTTCTTACAAATCACCTGAATTGCGAAGAGTTAAAGTTAAGCTGTGAAAATGATACCATAGCCACCATATCTCAAGACAGCAGCAATACTGTGAGGCAGCAAACATTGTAACCATATTCGCATCTGGTGTGATGGTCTAGAGGTAAAGTGCTTGGCCGGAAGTCGAAAGGTTGTAGGATCAAATACTGTAGGGATCACTTTTTTCACTCTACCTTTTAACCTAGTATTTACCTGTCAATGAAGTAGAGATTCAGTAGACACAAAACATGGCTTGGATTCCGCGTTATACTGCAGCTCCCTTTCCCCAGTTGGATAACTGCTTAGCGACATGCAAGTTCAACAAGCACGAGTCAAAGCCTGTTGTTTTCTACTACACAGCAGTTCAACAAAATTAAAGGGTCACTTTTTCAAACTCTGTATTTGCCCCCCATTCTGACAGATAAGTTTGAAATTTGGCTCACATGTGCCTACAGCCCTCCTCTCTAACAGTGCAAAAGTGTGGCATCCTGCAGTATCATACTCGGGCTCAGTGACGTTCAAACAGCAAGGTGCAAAATAAAAAGAAAGAAAGCCACAACTCAGAACTTCATGTGAGCTGCAAGGTAGATTAATGATATCACACTGGCACCAATTTTACCACAATTCTGCCCAACACCACCAGGGATGTGTCACACAATGGGAAGGTCGTCATACCCTCTTTTACCAACATTTCACTAATTCTTTTGACAACTCTGCAATGGAGGTTAGAATTATAATGCCCAGCACTGAAATATCGCAGTTTCCTTGTGAGTAGCTGAGGAAAACAGTTCAGATGCACAGCTGCTCAGAATTGACATCAAAAGACCTCAGGAAGTGGCATAAAGGGTGTCAATAAAACCAACCCTTCCAGGCTTTGATTCCTACACATTTCATGGCCGAAAATGACAGCAGTGCGATGGCAAACAGGACGACCTTCTTGACAACATTTGGCACTGCATGACTGCAACTCCACTGAATGTGATGTGACCACTTCGGAGTGTAGTGTGACCACAATTTTTATGTTAGTACACAGGTTGGAACCACTAGGAATCTTTAAAAACCATTTGATGAATCTGAACATAATCCAAAGCATAAAAGATGCTTTTATGATTTTCCATCCTTCCTATTTCGCCCCCTCTTGAGGCATGATCACGGGTAGGGGGCGGGGGCAGGGCAGTTGCAACATTAATTTGTGCTATGTTCGTGAATAAAATGGTGAAGTTTCTGATAGGTACATTTTTAATGTGCTCAGCAAAGGTGTGTGGACAGCAACAAGGATGTTACTTAACTGCTTTGCTGTTTAATTCACACACATGTTAATGTTGTGCACACACAGCGAGCCGCCCCCGCCCCCCCTCCCCTCATGATCATATCCACAAGAGTGCATGAAAAAGGAAGGATGGAAAACCATAAAGAAAAACCTTTATGTTTCGGATCACATTCAAATTTGGACCCTTGTGGCTACACTGTGTATACAGGAGCTCTACACTTCAAAGGGATTAGATCATGTTCAATGATGTTGCAGCCACACAATGTCCTTACAGCAGGGTGAAATGTCAAGAGTGTCTAACATTGCCACGAATGTCATTCTATTGATCATTACACTGCAAACTGTCATTTTTGACCGCAAAATGTGTGGGAATCAAAGGTCCAAGGGAAGGGGTTGTTTCATTGAAGCCCTGTATGCCACTGCTTGAAGCCTTTTCATATTTATTCTGAGTGGTGGTCTGTCTGAAAAGTTTTCTTCAGCGATCCATAAGAAACCTGCACGATTTCAACGCTGGGTGGCGTCATTCTAACCTCCATGACAGAAGCGTCAAAGAAGGGGTGAAATGTCCACGGTAGCACTGGGCAAAATTGTGGTAAAATTTGGTGCCAATGTGAAATTATTAATGCACATTGAAGCCCAAATGAACATCTGAGCTGTGGCCTTTTTCTCGCACGAGTCAACACCTTGGTGTCTGAAGCACCGCCAAGCCAATGAGTAATGTTGTATGGTGCCACACTTTTACACCGTTACGGAGGGAGGATGAAGATACCTTTGAGGTAAATTTCTAACTTATGCACAGAGTAAAAGACAGTACGAAATGCAACTTTTCTTCACTTATATAAAGAAAGGTTTGCAGCAGCACAACAGATGACTCAACTTATAGCTTTCTGCTCTCTTTGAGTCAAATGTAGATGTGAACATGATTCTCTGCCTGGGGGGACCATAATATATTATTTGTTTGGACGCTTTCAAATTATACAGAAGACAGTTAACTGTATTTCCAGTGGCGAGAAACAGATTTACGCCTTTTAAAGATCAGGGAGACATCAGCACAATCTTCTTGAATGGAATTCAGAAATTTCTTGCATATGAATACGTAAGATTTCAAAGTACTTCTACAGATGGCGGAAGGATACATTTTGAAACATGACAATTTGAGACTGCCAATTTTGGCTTCGTTCACATTACCAGTCACAATTCGCACTCTGAATCCACTGAAAATTCTTAGAATGATGTACAGGGAGTTAATCATCTTTGAAGTATTGTAATAAGTATAACCAAAAACAAAAAGATAACCACTTCACTATCAGGCTGCAGTGTGACGCTAAGAATTTGAAACAAACAAATATTTTTAACCAAATGTTTCCCAGCAATCATTTCCAAACAACTGCGGAAAAAAAGAAAGGAAAAAAAAAACCAATGAATCAAAAATATGTGATGTTTCATTTTTTAAGGTTCAAGTAAAATGTTTTCTGAAAAAGTACTTCAGCAACTTTGCTTTATTTACATACGCTATGTTCTTTAAGCAGCACAGCAGATGATTCAACTTTCAGTTTTCTGCTTTCCTTGAATTTGACCTGGATATGGACGCAATTCTTTGGATGGTACAGTGAAGAAGTCTGCCATAAAGAGTCCACAACAAAGAACCGTAGCAACGAGTCAACAATGCATCACAGTGCATACTATGCTTCACAAAATGAGTGATGTAACACAAGCTAAACATGTATATCATGTGGATCTTTTGTAATTTTTTTCCTTTTACTTGTGCCACCTCAGCCAGATGCATATTGAATCACTCATACACCCACAATTCACACAGAATATTTCACTGGTTGCAAACATATTACTCCCATTGTGATGTGCTCCCATTATTGCCACAAGATGTCACTCCAAATGCCAATTCAATGTGGAAAACACAATATTCATGCACTGCTTACAATGGGAAAGTTATGATATTCACTTACTTAATGTTGTTCTCTGAATTTTATTTGGGCCCCCAACAAAATATCCCATGTCAATAAAATCATCTGTCCACAGGTACTTAATGCTACACATGCGATGCCAAGCTGGGTCAGTAGTTTAATCTATTAACATAATAAATCTGTTAATTGTGGCCAATTTCCTGCCAACCAATGTATAAACTGACATCAATGATTGAATTCCTTTTGCTGATTGTATAAATTGTACATTTTGACATGATAATGTCTAATGTACCTAAGAGTTATGACCCACTGGAATATTACAAAAAAGAAAAGACTACAAACAACAGAATGTTAATGCCTAACTTTTTATAAAGTAAAGTAAACAAATCCACAGAAAAGAGAGAGCGTACATTTATTATATAAACAATCCAATCCAGCTGTACACAATTTTCTCTCGTCCCCCCCCCCCCCCTCCTCCTCCTGAAAAATTATCTGTAATTGACAATAAGAATGTGAAAAAGCTCAGTTCACAATTTAAGGTAAAATACAAAAACTGGTAAAGTACGCTTTAGAATCTTTTGTAAACTGAATTCATTTATTACAAATTACAAAAAGTTTTCTTTACTATAGTTTTATTACAAATCTGTGATGTCCTAACTGAGAAAAATATAATATTTTTTCTGTAATATACATAATCTGTACAAAACAATATTTACAGTTCTTTAAAAGCATCACTAATGCTTATCTACATGCACTGATATACTTTATGGAGTGATTAGCATGTGTTGTGGCAATTTCGTTCACTGTCATCGCTTACTTCTTTTTCTAAGTACTCTATCAAAGTTCTCTTGCTCTGCAGCATGCAAATTTCGTCTCTTGCTTTTTCTTTGATGAACATAAGGAACATATTCCTCAGATGATGGATGGAGTGGAGACCCTCCCAAATCTATCTCCTCTGATGGTGCATCCGTTACATCTACATTATTAGAAACAATTTCTTGAGGGAACTGACATGGTGTTTCCTTTTGTTCTGGAAAACTGGTGCCACCTGAAAATATAAGTGTGTTTTAAGAGAACCTATAAAATATTTAAATTTCTTTTTCCTTTGCATAGTAAAAATAGGATAAAGCATGTGAACTACACATCAAGATCATATTTGCATTCACTACAGTTTTACAATCCAAGTTTCAAAAATTATAAGCTAACACTGCATAAACTACAGAGAATGTGTGTATAGGAAAGGGGGGGGGGGGGGAGGTTGTTTTAATACAAGAACTACTTTAAAAAAAATGAGAAACAAGAGTGCATGGAAGATACAAATGTCAAATATCCCTACCACATTCCTTCATGAAAAAGCACATGCACATAAAAGTTTTTAGTAATGATCTATGAACTGCCACTTAATTTGGTTAGGAATAAAAATGTGACAGAGGTGAATATTGACTGTTATGGGCCTACATTGTAAACTGAAAGCGCTATGGTGAGATGACTGTCTATTTTTGTTACAGTATTTGTTTGAAAAACAAAGAGGTTTTTTTCCTACTGTGTGATTTTTGGTCAGGTTTCCAGAAAACAAAACACACACACACACACACACACACACACACACACACACACACACACCTGAATAATATCAATTGCAAGAAGACTGTCATGACATATTTTAATTTTGTCAGGGAAAGTCAATAATAAAAATTTCTGTGCTGCATTCTCTCACAATTTCATAAATTACTTTCCTTAATAGGGAGTATCTGCTCAGGCCAGAACAGGTCAAACACAACTTTTGTCAGAGCTTGCAACATCACCTCTTCTGTGTGAAAATGAACAATATTCTTCTTAAATTCCTTCCAATGAGTCCTGCTACACAACCAGCACAATATTTACACCAATCACAGACCCAACCCCATGTCCTCCAAATTAATACTTCTCCCTGCACCAATCATCCGCCCTTTCCAACAGCCAATCTGTTACCAAATTAAGGCTGGAAAAACCACTGCTTATACAAACTCCACTTCAAATACTGAAAGCAAGCTGTGTAGGCATGGCAGACACACAGTTGTCTGCTCTGATGAACAGCTACTGGTAAATACTTATTGAAACCAAAACAGCCCACCCATTTGAAGAATGTGATACTCTTGTGGTACTCTTAGTGTCCAATTTAGATCTGATGATTTAGCCCATTAAGAACAACATGCTGAATTTTGTCGGTGAACCAAGTTAGGTAAGATCACTATTTGCAGAATCTATGTTTATTTCTACAGAGGAAATTTTTGATCCTAAGAAAGATCACAACCTGGCAATGTGAAATGTGGTCTATAATTTGAAAATAAGCAACATGTGCATCTGTTCGATAGGTCTCCTTGAAAATGGGAATAATCCGCACAATTTTTCAATCACTTAAAACACTTTGTTCCTCCAATAGCTTCTTCTAGGAGAGGAGAAAGTTCTGTCACATAATCTGTGAAGAACAGTATATGCATCTCATCAGATACAGTCACTTTTCCTCTGTCAAGTGATTTAAGCTCACATACTTTCAGCATTCTGTGATGCTTGATAAGAGAAATCATATTAGTTTTCTGCACTGAAACAATTTCGCAAGACTTTACATAAGGACACCCCCCCACCATGCTCTGCAAAATCTGACTTTTGAATTAATAGAATGTTCTTGCAGTGCTCTTTTTATGTTCATTTCAGGTTATTTCAGCTTTTGTTTGCAATAAGGCTTTGAGTTCATTTAAATCTGAGATGAAACTCATTCTACTTATGCAGCAACTCTCTAACAGTGTTACAGAAACACAAATCTTTCCCATCTGCCACAACCTTGCTCGCTTCTTCATCCCCAGAGACAAAGGTTTGATTATGTCTGCTCTGATAAACTGCAATCTTTTTCTTGCCATAACCGTCAAGCAAAAATATTTTCCTGTCAAAAAAAATACATTATGCCCACTGAATCCCACATTTAGGAATCGATAAGTCTGTGTCTGTTAGTTACTAAGAAGTGTAATGTGTTGCTGTGACAAATTGCTTCTGTACCTAAAGGTGTTCAGAATAATCTTGCTTCAGTCCATATTCCTAGAATCTATGTTAATATGGGGCTCTCCCTGTTACCATACTACAAACATTTTGCAACTACAGCTCCTGAGGCACTTGGTCTATAAAAGCTTTCAATTAGCATGTTTGATCCAACATATATGCTTACCTTCTGTAAGACTACTTCATATTATGAATCTGTAATAACCTCACTACATAGGATCAAATACTTTACAGTAATAAATACACCTACACCTTTGGTGACCAACCTATATAGTATTTATTCCAATCCTAATTTAACATTTTGTTGTGGTTCATTTCTCGTTTCAGGCAACTAAACACACTTGTATTTGCAATGTGAATGTTGTCAGGTGTAGGAGATATAAATAGAAAAAACTTGCATATTCTGCTACTTTCATTCTATTACCTCATTATGGATCATATTCTGGAGTAACTCCTCGAACTGAGAAAAAGTTTTTAGAGTGCAAAAGCATGTATAACAAGGCTCCTTTGTGGTGTAAATTCACGAACAGATGATCATGATCAGTTCTGGATATTAAGATGCAACCCAAATCATGAGCCTTGCTTCCAACCTGCCTATGAGCCTAGCTGTTGTAAGGAATTCAGCCAGCTGTCCACAGGAACTGGAGATCACTCTAAACCCAGATGGCAGATATTCTTAGTGGCAACATGAGCTATTATTTACAGTTGGCTGCATCCAGTGTCTTCAATAGCCAGTAGCAGAGTCCACTTTACTCCCCTGCCCCCTTTCCCACTCCCACTTTCGGAATTCTGAGTGAGACCACATCTACTCCCCTAACATACTTAAACAATGGAAAGTCCAGGATAGAAAAACAACATTGTTATGGAAATGATATATTGCTACTCACCATATAAAGGAGACACTGAGTCACAGACATTAATACAATGAAAAGACTGTTGTACAATTAAGCTTTAAACCAAAAGACTTTTCCCAAAGTAGAAAACGTCCACACAAGTTGTGCTTATGTGAAAGTATGTCTGTTTTCTACTTTTGAAGAAGGCCATTTGGATAAGAGCTAAAATGTAAAACAGTCTTTTCTTTGTGCCTGTCTGTGACTCAACATGTCCTCTAAAATATTTCTGTCCCTGAACTTTTGTTCTGTTCTTGAAAATCGTAAATCGTAATGCACATTTGTATTTTATTTATGACAGCAGAACTACTACAAATGAACAGAAATCTATACCTAGGAAATGTTACAGTTGTTTCACTGTGGAAACGATAACTACAGTCACTTACCTTCATCATATTCTAACAAGCTGATACTTTTCTCACTCTCAGCATCACTGGCATTACCATTTCTCAGAGTGCAGCTCTCTTGAATTTCCTCTGCAAACATTTCTGGTGATGCGTGAACTTCTGAATAATCACTTCTAACTCTTTTTACTGATGATCGTGATGCAAACACAGGTGAGGCTTGTACATTTGCTGTATTACTGTCATTCCCACTATCTTTTATATCACTGTTTCTCATATATTGCGGTGGTGTTTTTACAGTTGATGAGTAAGGTGTTCCACTGACAGGCACATTGTCACCGACCACATTACACATATTTTTGGCAGCATGATCAGCTGAATGGCTTGCTTGATTCATCAAAGATGTAGAAGGAAAATTCCAGTTAACTTGGACACCCTCTTCAGGATCGTCATCATCATCTGAGTATTGAAGCTTCCTAGAGCACTTCTTGGAACTATTCTTTATGTCCACTTCATTTGTTATACTTGAGGTACTGCTACTCTCACCATCATTACTAGGAAGAATGTTTTGACCACTCTCCATTCTCTTGACATTGTTACCAAAACTGTCCTGATCACCATCCTCCAATACTTTCACAGTGTTAGAACTGAATGCAAGCTGTGCCGGCTTTTCTTGTTGCAGTCGCTGCTTTGCCATCTGTATTAAGTTTTCAAAACTTGATTTGTTCTTTTTCACTGTGTAACAGAAACATAAAACATAAATAAGAACCAACTTTAAACATAAACAATTCGTTACATAGTAATAAATTATTAAAGCTTGACAATTACTGTAATTACAAACAAAATTACAAGAATTATTATATATTTTTTTAAAGTACTTACAATATTCTCTGCGTACATCATCAGATTTCTCGTTATTTTTTGGAAATGTCTGGAATGCAGGATATGTATAAATTATTGTGATGAATTATAAAATGGAATCGGGAAACATATTCTTAGAATAGTAGTTTAAATAGATATTAAATTATACAACAAAAGTTACATGTTATAGAATAGAATTCGATGACTGAATAGTGATATGTTACAAAAGTAGATACAGAAATACATAAATAGCTTATGTCAACATAAAATAATTATAGTAGTAGGTCACACATTAGCAGGCAATTCAGAATGGAAACTTATATCCTCCTCCTTCAAGTAAAATATGATTTCATGACAACAGTTACCACACAGATGCTCTTGAGACTTGCCTTAATTTCTTCCTAGTGCTGAGTTTTTTCTTTTCATGAGATTTAACAGGGCAACAGCCATTGTAGCTATTCTAAGTATGTTACAAACAGGAGCCAATTTAATCTTAATGATTTTAGCTAGTAGTTATTACCTTTCACTTTCAGGGTGTGCTGACATGATCATAGTGCAGCATAATACCTGGTACTCAGCTAGATTAACAATTCCGTTTTCCAGCACAATATCTTGTCAAACTGTCTAATCACATCCTCTGTCAGTCATGGCAGGAAAAGAACAGAAATCTCATGCCATAATATATTTGGTATGGTACTTAAGACAAGCCTTATTTTTAACTTCTCTATCAGAAAGACAATAAAACTCCAAACATATGCTCATATATAGCCAGTTGCTAATGACTATGCAGAACACGTAATGACCATCTGTAAGATTCAAATAAATGTCTGAGAGACTGAAAATTTACCCCAACTAGTCAAATGTTATTTACATCCATTCCTCAGACACAAATTTTAAGAGCTAACTGAATACGAAGATAATTTATTCATGGGGTATAAGTGACATCAGCAGAGTGCCTATGGTGGCAGCTAGAACTAACAACTGCAAACATCATATGTGCATTCTTAAGTAGGACAGCAGTAGTACATCAACAATTTTGTATCACGAATCCTAAAGGAAGAACAAACTAAACATCTCTAAATCAAATGTTCACAACACTCTCCAGAAAATTTTGAAGAAGAGAAAAGTGTGTCCAAAACACCCTGATTCCCGAACAGTAATGTGTGGATGACTGCCCCAACTCAATTGCAATGAAAAATACAGACAATTCTTGTCTGGAAAAAATCAAAATGTTATGTGAAATTTTTACAACATTCCAAAGAAAGACTTTTCTGCTGTTTCTGTATAATGATTCTGTGCATTGCACTTAGGTGAGAGGGAGACTATGTAGAACAGAGGTGGTCAATCCATCGATCGCAAGCAATCAGTCGATTGCTATGGCTGTAAGAGCCGATCTTTCAAAACCTTTGTCCGAAATCTGTTTAAACGAGCTGTTTTTGTAAAATACCAGTTTGTTTCCAATGAGTGTTTTGCACGGCATTTGTAGGCGGTAAATTGGAAAACTGTTTCCATCTCTTTCATCTCCAACTGCATTCCACTGTCATTAACAAACTTTAACTTGATGCACTGTGCAGTGATGGGAGGGGTGGGAGCGGAACATGCTCTACTTCCAGTAGGCAACACAAACCTCTGTTTTTAAGTTTCCAAAAAACAACAATGAGCACAATGAAGATAATTACTGATCAGTTAAATACTTAATGTTATCCAAACTAAGATTGCTGTTTGCACTGACATGTCAAATAACCACCTCATCACTTATTTATGAAACAATCATGATCAAAATAGCAGAACAGTGCACACTCCAGTGACAATGCAGTCAGCACTGGCGAATAGTATGCTGTACAGTTGGCAATGAACATCTTCAAACCCTACAGCACGAGGTCTCCTGACCAATGCTGAGAACTACAGATAAGAACTAGGGAGTCCAAACGCCATGTTATACTTCTCATTTAGCAACACGTCTGTGAAAAATGAGTGCAGCTAAACACAGGAAAACATACCACTTCCATGCTGAGTAGAAGAACAGTTTTTCATTACAATGCATAAAGATAGGTCCGTATGTCTGATATGTAATGCTACTTTAGTCATACCAAAATGGAAATACTGAACACCATTTCAGTAACTTATCATCAGGGACAGCTCAGCCCAAGATAAGAACAACCAAAGGCATTTCACAGCTTTCAGGTCAGGTCACGCATGTCCTTCACTTGTTACTTTGGAGGTTCCATGATGGACATCACCATATTTTGTTGTTTCTGTACTATAACTTGCGTGTTATGACAGTAAGCCATTTCAAGGCAATGGTGCACTGAAGATTGATCAGAAACGTCACTCTTGGTATGATTTGTTACAATTAAATGTCGGTTAACAATACATCAACAGTCATGGCCAGCTACAGAGATTTTGCTGCCTCATGTGGAATTTTCTTGCCCCTCCCCCTCTTTTCTCCCATCGAGTCCTCATCCTTCACTTTCAGACAAGTCAACCTTTTCCACAATGTCACTCATGCATGACGACGTATTTTCACATATCACATTTACTTCTACGTCTTTTTCACAGGAATAAGTCTTTAACATCACACCCAAATATGGAGCACCAGTAAGTGAAACAGAAGTAAAACGTTTTCAATGTACTACATTTTGAGTTATAATTCCAAAATAAATTATGCACCCTATTATTAAAATCTGTCCACTTTTTCTCGTGGCCTGAGCAGAGGGTAGCATGAGGCAAGAGACCGCTAACAACCCACACACCTGAATACAGCATCATTGGTGGTGCTGTCATCACCTCTGCTGTACAAAGTGGAGGTCCTAGGACAGTGAGTCACTTACATATAAATGCTTTATTTGTTAAAAAAAAGTTTATACATTGCCAGTGCTCGTTTGATGTGTCCACAGTAATAAAGGAAAATGACAGTTCTGAAAGCACTTTCATTTACTGCGGCAAAAAGTAACAGCTATATTTTAAATAAAGTTGGAAAGCAACCAGTGTGAAATGCAATGAAGATGGGTAAACAATTTATGTAGTTCAGTTTCTTCAGCTTCAAAATAAGGTTTGATACATTTCATCCATACCATAATATTAATATCTACTGATTATGGCTTCAACACCAAGAAAGAAAAGGTGAATGAGAGAAATTTAAAAGAAATTATAGACAAAGCAGAAAAAATTAATTTAGAGGAGCATGACAATGAGAAGAACAATGTAAGTGGTATTAATGGCAGATCGTGGGCTGGCGGGGAAACAATGCACTACATCATTCCACAGCTAAATGCCCCCTTAATCACAATGTCTGGATTCAAAATACTAGTGCATGTGACAGGCAGTGCATAGTTTGCCTAGTCTTTATTTATTTATTTATTTATTGCAAAGTGTTTTTCTCGGTGATAATGTTATACACATTTAAGAAACTGTTATGCTATTATATGCTGACATTTATCTATTTCTTTACTACTGACCTCAGTAATGCTTTGCAATTACTAAATGTCTATGGGAGTTGGGTATATGTCCTAATCTTTTTCTCCCCCCCTTTCTGTGCGTATCTCCACCACCCACCTCTTGCTCTCTCTGTTCATCTCCTCCTCCTCCCCCTCTTTCTGTCCATCTCCTCTTCCCCAACTCTCCCTCCTCCCCCATTTTCTGTCTATCTTCTCCTCCCCCCTCCCCTATCTGTCCACATCCTCCTTCCTGCTCCCTCTCCCTCTCCATCCACATCCTCTTCCTCCCGCCTCTTAACTTAATCCTTGCTCATAGTTGCTGCCAATGAAACTCTGATTGGGAATTGAAGTTGCTTCAAAAGAACACACAAATCAATTCGGATCACTGGTGTTCAGGGTATGAGCAACCTCTCCTGCTGTTGATCTGTGAGGGTAGTACCTTCAATGACGGCAGTTTGCATAGTTTTAATCTGCAAAGGGGTAGGATTATAAAGTTTTGAACAATTTATATTCTGTAGAAATCACAAGCTGATAAGCCATAAATACAACTTTCATGTTTTCTGTTAAAAATAACTGCAAGGAAGAAAACAAAACGGGACATGGTTGTGTGTGCAATTTTTTAAAAGTTATATATAAGCAGAAAGAGTATATATGGGGAAAAGCAATTTGTTTCAAGGCTTAAATGCCCTACTTTCGTAGTAAAAACTGACTGTGAGAAAGACAATGAAAATGCACGTTTTCATAGCACAGCATTTTCTATCTCGCAGTCAGTTTTATCAGAAAACCAATACATTATTGTTTAAAAATATACATCACCTATGTCAAATTGAATGTTTATTAGAATAACATGTAAAAATATGAAGTAAATTGGTCAATAACTCTTCAAGATTTTGGGTAAGAACATTAAACAATGTTTGTCTTTATATAACAGCACTTATTATAGTGACACGTACAAATTTGAAGTAAGTTGGTCAAGAACTTTTCGAGAATTTTGCTAACAACATTAAAGAAATGACTTGCATTTATATAGTAGTATAGATTATAAAGTTTTTTGCTTCTGTAGGGGCTTTCAAGCTGATGGTTTGGAAGCACTGTGACAAATACAGAGTGAAGAAACAATGTTGCACTTGGTGGTTGGCATACAATTTCTCAACCCCATTCAAGACAAAAGTTTATCTAACAAAACCTAGTCTCGCCAACAGGTTTAATAAAAACAAGGCTCTGGAAATGCTGTAACTGTGTGCAGCACGGCCAAGAACAGGTAGCGTGAACTCTGCACTGTGGCGGAGCTATCCCAGTAACTCAGTCAAGATAAGGCAATGCTGTGGCGAACGGATATGCAGACTAGCCAATGTTCGAGTCACATTCATGCCAAACATTTTCTTTTTCAGTTAAAACATCCAACTGTATCCAATTTAGGCCTCCACAATGTGGTATCTTGAGCATTTCTTTCTGTTACACTTACCATTATTTAAACATTACACTGAGGTGACAAAGGCCATGGGATACAGATATACAGGCAGTGGTAGTATCACATATACAAGATATAAAAGGGCAGTGCATTGCTGGAACTGACATTTGTACATAGGTGATTCATATGAAAATGTTTCCAACTTGATTATGGCTGCATGACAGGAATTAAGTCTTTGGATGGTGAATGGTAGTTGGAGCTAGAAACAAGGGGTACATTTCGGAAATCATTACGGAATTCAGTATTCCGATATCCACAGTCTCAAGAGACCAACAGCAGCGGTGTTTGCGTGGAGTTTTCAGTGCTAACAGACAAGCAACACTGCGTGAAATAAGTGCAGAAATCAATGTGGGACATAAAATGAACATACCCATTACGAAAGTGTGGAGAAATCTGGCATTAATGGACAATGGCAGCAGACAACTAACAATTGCCTTTGCTAACATGTTCCCAAGCACCATGGAATTTTTATGAATGGCAATGGGCCATGTTGCTGGGCCACAAATGTTCGCAATCGGTTTGAAGAACTTTCTGGACAATTTACACAAATGATTTGGCCACCCAGATTGTATGAAATGAATCCCATCAAACATTCATGGGACATAAGCGAAAGGTCAGTTCATGCACAAAATCCTCCACCGGTAACACTTTCACAATTATGGACTGCCATCGAGGCAGCTTGGCTAAATATTTCTGCAGGGGCCATTCAAGGACTTGTTGAGTCCACAGTATGTCACGTTGCTGCACTACACAAGGAAAAAGGAGGTCTGGCACAATATTGGGAGGTATCGCATGACTTTTGTCACCTCAGTGTAAGACATAACATGAACTTCTTACAGACATAAATGACCACTTTGTTTTGTCCATGACACAAATAAAGCCAATAGAAAATAACAGTGAATACAGTTAACACAGTCTATATCCAATGAGGTACAAAAAAACACAATACGTAGACTACACTAGATTGCACATTACACTATGCACTGTAATTCCATTCTGTACATTTGATGTCCAGGCTTATCTTCACAGAGCTGGAATGTACATGTACTAGCAATTTTCACTTGGAGAAGATGTTCAAGGCGACCACATTGCTTTTGCAAATGCTTCACCACTCACTATATCATACTTAGCTGGACCCTACACAACACATCTGCATAAACCATTGCCAAAGTGGCATGCACTTGAGTCATTAGGTCGTGTACACTCATGGTTGGAGTGCTATAAACTTTTTCCTTTAAGAGACCCCACAAAAAAAAATCAAATGGATTAAAGTCTGGGGAACATGGAGGCCAGAACATTGTACCTCAATAACCATCCATCTCCCTGAATACACTTCCTTTAAATAGTTACACAGATTAATTCGAAAGTTTGGTAGTACAACAGCATGCTGAAACCACAGCTGTTGTCAAACACGAGGTGGGATGTTTTTTAATACGTCAGGCAAAGTATCACAAAGAAATGTATGATATATGGGTGCTTTCAACTTGTCTGGCAATAGGTAAGGGCCCAAAAGCACTCCTCCCACTATTCTAGCCCACAGGTTTATGCTAAGTGTGCCTGAAAGCTTCATGGGTGACGTGGGTTGTGTTCCGATCAATAATGGGTTTTGTGAATGCTTGAGCACCAGCAGCAGCTTTGTTACTGGATGCACCCAGTACAATAAGTTTATCGACATATTCATCGATTGTGTACTCCATTGGCAAGCCACCCTACATGAACTTCACTGGACCACTGCACGATTAGTAGACATATGCAAGAGGTTTAATAGGTCCCACTGTCATGTGATAGGCTATTGTCATGTGACAAAATGGTGTCCTACTTACGAACGACAAGAACTAGGAGGGGACATCTAAAAGGTGAAAATGGAACCTGATGACGAATCGAACCTTAGTTCCACAGTGGATGTGGGTTTGATGTCCCAGCAATCTACTCACTGTGCTACCATGGCCGGTATGGTAGTGTGGAGTGATACACATTCCTCTGTACGTTCCAATGCACTGCACGTTGTGACTTGTCGGCTTCTCGTTTTCATACATTTGTTTTCAAAATGCACCTGATCTGATTTTCCTAGATTAACCTTTGTCTTGTATCTTTGCTAGATAAACTTTAGTCTTGAATGTGGATGAGAAATCGCATACCAACCTCCAAGTGTGGCATTTTTTCTTCACCCTGTTTGCCTATATTAAACGAGGTCTGAACGACGAACGGGAGTTGGTGCACAGGCAATTTGTGCAAAATTGACCAGTTCCTTTTGCAAAAGATTTTAAGTGGGCTGAAATTAACACTGAGCTAAAAGCACAATTTGTTAGTGCACACTTCAGATTTTAGGTGCAAAAACAAGCGAAAAACGTTTTTCTGAGAGGTTTTCGAACCACATAACTTGTACGAATTTGTTCAAGTCTTGTACAAAGATAGAGAAATAGATGAAATCAAAAATAATTTTTTTTATCCAGTAATCTTTGTCTGTTGTTGCACAATGATGGTTTTAAGTTGAGCCAAATGTAGTAAGTAAAATTCATTCTTAAGTGAACTGAATGAATCAGGGTGTATACGTGGACAAGGAAAAAAAATTCCCGGATTTCCTGGTTAAAAATACACTTTCTCTGGGATGAAAACACACTTTTTCCATGTTATTAAGTAACAGTATATTTTCCCTCGGAACTGTAAAAATTATCAGTCCTTTGAATGGTTATGCTTTTATACACGGCGTAGAATTTCCCGCCACTTTAGAAAACGTAACTCCGGGAAGAAGGAAGAAAACTCCTTTTGGAAAGATTTTTGATGTGCAGCAACATGTACACTGCATATTTTCGTATTACGAAAGTATAAATTCAAATTCCACCAAACACCGCTTGTTACTTTCCGAACCATTGTAATCGAGACTGCGATGCGTTTTTGTAAGCCAGTCATAGCAGATGTCACGTGATCCCGCCAGCCGATGACAGCGAATATTCAGACCACAGGACACGTGTCACATGATGTAGTCAGCTAATAGCAACATTACTGTTAAATAGCGCGGATACACAAACAGGAAAAGTTAATGTTTTAAATTAATATACATAGTGTTGCTACAAGAAAAGCAAAGCTTTCACATATAATATTGGTCTCTAAGGTTAATAAGCTGCAAGAGAAGCTAAGCTTTCACATATAATGTTGATATTTTTTGCACGTGTTACACTTTAAGATATATCACACAAATGTGCCAGTAACATTTTTAGCCGAGTCCAGTGATTTGTCCTCAAAGTTTTCCACAGATAAATTAGCTACCACAGAGGAGATCAAGGTTCCTGTAGCACTACATCAATTTGCTCATAATAACGACATGAATGTCTGATCATCTGGGCTCGAAATACATCTAAATGTCTCGTCATCAAACGCTCTGTGATTTAAGAAATTCATCGTACATTCTCACACATAGTTCAACTTGCGTAAAAGGAAGTTTACTTTGAAAGTAACGCTTTAAACCACCATTCGCAATATTTTCCCGCGACCTGTTAGAAATAGGTTCGTTTCAGAAGTCGTCAGAGAGCGCCAGATAACAGGCACCACCGTGCTTTGGCAGCTGCTGCGACTCAGGAGGCCGGTATGTTCATGCGGGTAAAACATAAAAAGATCTTACATTTTGTAATAAAAGAAAAATGACATCAGAGGATACTCCAAGAGCATCGGAATTTCGTAAACCATACTAAAATGGCACACTTAAAGTGCATTCTTCAAGAGCACATTCGTACGTCCAGATTCCCAATGAAGTAGGCCTCGACCTGATGTTAAGCTTTTCAGTGTGTGTTTCGGGATGTAAATTTTCTTGGAGTACCAGTACTGTATTAACTCATTTTTGATTCTTTAATATGGTATAATGCTATATGTGCTAGAAGATGAAAACATGCACTTGAAAAGCAGCGAGCAATTGAAACTAGCCAATAGTGTGGAACTAAACACCTCGTTTCAAACACACTGACTGCCTCAGCGTAAAAGATAAATAAAAACCAAATTTCTTTAGCAAACTGACAAAAATAACTTCATTGTTCTACAAGAAGATTAATGCATCAATGTCAGAAAAGTAGAAATAAAATAAAATCTGAAACTAATAACGTATATTAGCCTTCCGTAATTACGTGAATGTATTTTAATTCACTTGATAGCTCCCGGCCACAGAAATCCATTTTATTTTCATTTGACGTGAGAGCAGTAAACGAAGAGGAAACAGCAAAATCACTAAATGTAAACATGGGTCATGTGGAAACTACACACTTCCCCACTATAACTCAGACTGTTCTGCGCATCAGCCCCGGATCTACGATGTTTCCAGACCGGGGCAATACTAAGATAATGGCGCCCCCCGCCCTCCCAGTCCCCCTCCCTCAAGCTTTTGAGATACAACGTCAAAAATTAAAAAAAAAATCAAATTTTCAAAAATATGTTCATTTTGTAGCGCACATCTTTCTGAAGGGTCTGGTACATAAAACATACATATGTTTGAGGAAATGTAAGACATGCTATTATTCTCCGGTTAGGCGTTGTTATGTTCGTACAAACCATTTTCCACGCTACTTCCAGAATATCGGCTGCTAGACGGGGACTGTACAACTGGCCCTTACTATTGTAGCGATCTGGGCAAACATTTTCTGACAAAATTTCATTTTCCTGGGTACACCGAGAAGATAATACGTAATCTTTCTTACCTGTTATTCCTGTTAGTCGTTTATTTCCACTCTGGTAGTCTGAATCTACGGATTTCCCTAGTAATTATAAAAACGTTGATAATTCGCAAACCCAATCAGCAACGTAATCTGCTAGCGATTGGAGTTCACTCGTTCGGCTTTACTCCACTCAGCTTGTATAGCCCGGGCCCCTTTTGCCAGCAGAAAAGTTTATTTCTAGATGTGACGAGGATTCCCCTGACAGAGACATCACGTACGCTATGCATGCATTCAAAAATCAACTCATCAATTTTTTTTTTTTACTATGGGACCAACTGCTGGTGTTATCGGTCCCTAAGCTTACACACTACTTAATCTAGCTTAAACTAACTTACGATAAGGACAACACATACACCCATGCCCAAGGGAGGATTCAAACCTTCCAACAAGGGGCGCCGCGCGAACCATGCCATGACAAGTCGCCTCCGACCACACGGCACCCCACATGGCTTATGATTAATTCAGAAATCAACTTACAGAGTGTGTTCAAAAACGAACAGGGATGCACATCAAAATCATATGAGTAATCTATAGACCAACATGCACCGGATGCTAGGCACTCTGTGAAACAAGGCTTTTTCTCCTAAAGAATATGAATTTTGCAACCCCCCCTCCATCCAACAGATCCGGGCTCGCTGCGCATGCGTGAATTTGGCAGCTTGGGCACAAAGCAAAATTTTTGCTGGTTGTATCTAGCCGTTTGCTGCGACTGCTTACATAGTCAGCAGCCACATTTCTGTAGCTAGAAGCGGGGGAAGGTAGTACTCATACCCCACTCAACTGCACATGCGCACGAGTCCGCTCGTAGCTGCTAAAACGAATCTATTGTGAACAGTAGTGACGTCACGCTCATCGGAGGCAATTTGTTATTATGAAGCATTGCATAGTCTTCCTAAAGCCTTTGACACGTTTTGCTGTTGGCAAACACTTGTATGAGCACTGTGTTTTGTTGTTTTACATGGCACATTTCCTTTGCAATTTATGTTTTATTTTCGTTTTTCTTCACATTCACGTTTTATTGTTGCAGTATTATTCTGCAGTAGCGGGATACAGTAATATCCTTTGTTAGAGTATTGATTCTTAATAGTCAACAGAACAAAAATTTAACTGAAAACTAAAACAACGAAAAATTCCCAGAATTTTAAAAAATTCCCGGGTTTTTCCAGATTTTCTCCCGGATGAAAAAATTCCCGAGTTTTTCCCGGATCTCCCGGTTGTCCCAGGTCGTATACACCCTGATGAATGGAAACGGTTTAAATTGAATCGAATCAGTTCAAATTTTGTAAGAAGGTAGACAAATACATGTAATTAATAGTCCATCTGTTGTTTTGTGAAAGCTTTATCCATCGCCACTATATAAGCAACATGGGTTGAAAGACAATGTAGAATCGATACTGGATCAATCATCACACAAGTTAACAAAAATTTTCATTGGTTGTCAAGCTTTGGCAGTCTAATGTCAAATTTATGATAGTTTAAAAGCTGGGAACCAGAAATAATAAATGCTCCTATCATGGCACAAAAAAGGTAAATATGTGCTGAGCAAAGTCAGTGATGTAAAAGAATGGAACTAGGCTTTTCACTTATCTGGCAGCATCAAAGGTTTTAAATCAAAACATCTGTGCTTTTTTTTATGAGTTAACCCTACTTCCCAAGCACAGTGAGCTCTCTTAGCTGCAAGGTGTTGGAACACCTGCATTTCGCAATTTATATGCTTAAGTCCCTGATCCTGTGCCCAGAATCCAGAAGCTAATTTATGTGCTTCTAGAGAGTGGGATGAATCTACGATAGGATGTTATCTGAGTAAGGTGGTACATATATAATGGGAATTATCCCAGAGTGGGGGTGCATGCATACTATATTTTAATGAAACATTGTGACATATTGCACGGCACGACAAATGCCACGTGGGTTACATGATAGCACGTGTCATGTTTTACGACATGACATCATGTATGATGGTGCATGTGATGCATTATATTACATGACAGGGTGTTAATACTAACAAGTGAAACCGCATCAATGTGTCACATTTAAATGTCTTCGAAGCTGCCAGATACACAGAAAAGTTAGATCCCTTCTTTAAAATCCCTAGCTCTGCCCAGGACATATCCACCTTTTCTGTGCTATGATAGAAGCGTTAGTCACTTTTGGCTTCCAACTTTTACTGTACCATAATTTTGACATTATACTGCAATAGTTCGGCAACCGATGCAGATTTCTGTTGACTAGGATGACAGCTGATTTGGTACAGGCTTTTTATTGTCCTACAAACCTTGTAGCTTATTTAGCGGCAACAAATACAGCTTTCACAAAATAACAGGTCAACCATTAATTACATGCATTTGTATTCCTTTTTACAAATTTTGAAATGATTCACGTACGTTTGACACACAGAAGGGGCATACATAAAAGACTCACAAAAAATGTGTTTTTTTGCATGTAAAATCCGAATGAAGCTAGATTTTTGAAAGCGAGTTTTCAGTTTTATCACAAGAATGCATTTTATTTTTTTAATTTCTTTTAAATTTATTTATTTGATATACTTTAAACCGTTTCTGTTAAGTCAATTCTACAGTCTGGAACCGCGCGATCGCTACGGTCGCAGGTTCGAATCCTGCCTCGGGCATGGCTGTGTGTGATGTCCTTAGGTTAGTTAGGTTTAAGTAGTTCTAAGTTCTAGGGGACTGATGACCTCAGAAGTTAAGTCCCATAGTGCTCAGAGCCATTTGAACCATTTGTTAAGTCAATTAACATGTTACTCAATTAACATGTAACTCAATTAACATGTTACATGCTACATTTAGCTCAACTTTAAACAGTCGTACATTAACAATGGACAGCTCTGATTTGATAAAAGAAAAAACAAAATGTTTCGACTTTATCCATTTGCCTACCTTTGTGCAAAGTTTGAACTGATTCATACAAGTCTAAAGTATATAAGTGGTGTGTTTCAAAAGTTCCCATAAAACCATAAAGCATGTTTTTTGCACGTTTCTATAAAATCCAAATGATGCACCTGCAAATGATACCATTAGCTGAGCATTAATGTCAGCCCAGTTCAAATCTTTTGCAAAAGGAATTAATTGTTTTATACAACTTGCCTGGGTGGCAGCTCTGATATCTCATTCAAATCTTGCTTAGCATACTGTAACTCAGCTACAGTAAGACAGATGTTCGAATGGCTATGCAAATGCTCGCTGGTCCCGGCTAAGCGTAAAACTTTTCACCTCTTGCTCAAATATAAACTGAGCACCAAGACATTCACATCCCCTCCCCCCCCCCCCCCCCATCCAAATGGTGACTCTGCATGCAGCCTTTTCATATTACATATTTATATACCACATAAATTATACTAAGAAATATGTTGCCTACATCCACGTAAGCATTTATCAGAGTATCGCGTAAAAATATAAAGTAAATCAGTGAAGCACTTTTTGAGGTTTTTCCGAACAACATTAAACAGTGACTTATCTTTATATAGTAATATAGATTATTAAGTTTTTCACTTTTCTATGGGCTTTCAAGGTTCCATAGGCATGTTTCAATCATTGTGTACGTGCATTGTAGAACTGAGTTGACAACATTGCCACTAACTAGCAACCTTTGCTATTTTGAGAGATGCAACCACGATGGCCAACTCCAGTGATTTCTTTTCACAATACCATAGACAGTTACCAGTAAAACACAACAAATTTTGTGTCTGATTTGTATTTAAAGATTATTCTCAGATTTCTTCACTTACACAAAACTTTCATTATCTTGTTTAATTCATCCTTTTGGAACCATACTAAAATTTATCATTCTGCCACCCGAAAAACCTGCCACCAGAGATGGTGGCACAGTTCGTCCTACCCTAATGCCAGCCCTACCAGAGATAAAAAGTCTTTAGGAGATCATAAGATAAATGATACTAATGCACTGTGTTAAATGTGAATGGCTCAGTCTTGAGGACAGAGACATCTGCTTATGTTTCTGGAGGAAATAGCCACATGCTAATTACCCCCCCCCCCCCGTTACCCCTTGAACCATGGACCTTGCCATTGGTGGGAAGGCTTGCGTGCCTCAGCGATGCAAATATCTGTACCGTAGGTGCAACCACAATGGAGGGATATATGTTGAGAGGCCAGACAAATGTGTGGTTCCTGGAGAGGGGCATCAACCTTTCCAGTAGTTGCAGGGGATGTCTGGGTGATTAACTGATCTGCCTTGTGACGTCACCCAAAACAGCCTGCCTGTGCTGGTACTGTGAACGGCTGAAAGCGAGAGGAAACTACAGCCGTAATTTTTCCCGAGGGCATGCAGCTCTACTGTATGGTCAAATGATTATGACATCCTCTTGGGTAAAATATTCCGGAGATAAAATAGTCCCCCATTCAGATCTCCAGACAGGAATTACTCATGAGGAGAGAACTCATGAGAAGAGAACTTTCTAATCTTAACAGTAAAAAGCAATCACAGTTATATCTTTGTAGAGCCTGTACAGAAGCCATCTTTCATCAAAATAGCATTATTTTGTGTACCAGAAGTACTGACGAAACATGCAAAACCATTTGACAAAGGCACAGTTTTTAAGCAGCACTTTCTAGCAGTTAGTGGGTCCTTGTTTTCCACATTTAAAAACAACTCAGAGATAATATCAGCTGTCAAAAAAATGGCTCTGAGCACTATGGGACTTAACTTCTGAGGTCATCAGTCCCCTAGAACTCAGAACTATTTCAACCTAACTAACCTAAGGACATCACACACATCCATGCCCGAGGAGGATTTGAACCTGCGACCGTAGCGGTCGCGCGGTTCCAGACTGTAGCGCCTAGAACCGCTCAGCTACTCCGGCCGGCTATCAGCTGTCACACACATACCTTTGTCAAGACCTGATAAAACAAGAAAAGTGGATTAATGATGGAAAATATAAAAGGTCAAATGATGGCAGATTTGCAATCCTGCTTGGGTTTCTTCACTGCTCTTAGATGAGACAGTAGATGAAGTACGTGCACCTCAAGTTATGATTTTTGTAGGACTGATATTTTCAGATTTCAATGCGAAAGAAGACTTGCTCACAATTTTGATCTTGAAAGACAAGACAGGAGAAGACTTTTATAATGCCTTCAGTTCCTTCATTTCTGAATATGATTTGACAGCTCAGTAATTTTTGTGTTACTACTGATGGAGCACCTTCCATGGTAAGCAAACACATAGAATTTGTTACCTTGCATGCAAACAACGAATCTTTCTCGCCTTTCTTTAAGCATCATTCTATCATGGATCAGCATGTGTTTTGCGGACATATTTTGAAAATGGCACATGTTAGGAGTAGTGTCACAAAAAATGTAGATTCAGTTTGCTCACAATCACTTAAAAAAAAAAAAAAAAGGACTTTAGAGTGCTATTAGAAGAATTTGATAGACTGTACAGAGACATGCAGTTACACACCAAAATTTGGTGGCTGTGTAGATGTATGCCAGCAGCAACAAAATCTTTTATGTCTGAAAGAGAAGAAGTCTGTTCACAACTGTGTGTTTGAGCTGCTGTTGGTGCAACCATATGACAGTTAAACTGAATGAGTTAAACGATGAACTTCAAGGGGGAAAAAAACAAACTCTCATATCTTCTACAAAGTGTTTCATACAAAAACATGACCTGTGGACAGCTCATTTACAGAAATTAAATATGGAACACTTTCCTCAAATACAGTCAGACCTGTTGGATCAACAAGCACATTTGGATCAAGAAGCAAGTATACAGCCAACCTGACAGCACTGAAGATAGTATGCAAACTTATTTTCAGATTTCTGGGCAAAGGCACTTGGTCTAGCTTTCACTGCTCAACCTTTCCAAAACATGGAAGGGGAAGATATTTCAAGTAAAACGAGTACTCTTTCCTCTTGTAGTGGGAGTGAACATGAAGAGGAAATAATTTGATTTCAAAATGACATTTCCTTAAACTCAGAATACAATGAAGGTAACCTTTGGAAATTAGTCAGTGTAAAAACATATCCTAACATCTTGAAAAAGGTAGCACATATTTTATAGTTTTTTGGATCGGCGTACGTATGAGAGACAGCGTTTTCAATGATGAAAACAGTGAAATCTAAATGTAGAAATAAACTGACTGATCCTCATCTTTCGAACCATGTAAGGCTGACTCTGACAAATTACTCGCTAGACCATAACAAACTTGCCATTGATGTGCAAAGCCGAGTACCTCACTTAACTTTTCTCAATATTTATGATGGTGTATATTTTAATTCTTTTCAAATGTGTAATATCATGAAAGCTGACTAGTATGCTTACAACATTTGATAATGAGAAAGTTACCTTTTACGTATTTTGTGTAATTAAAATGGATAATTTTGGCTATAGTGTTGTTTTGTACTTAAACCTTTATGAATTTTCAAGTCAACAGATCTCTAAATGGATTAAATTGCATGTAGTAGATCTCAAGCTTCAAAAGGGTGACCACCCCTGATGCAGAACAACTGAAGCACTGACACTATCATCTGACCCTCTCTACTTTAATCCAGTCTCAAAACTTTCAGGATCGACAGGGTATGGTTTAGAGTTTGGACATACATATACAGGCCCACCAGGGAGATGATAGCTTTCGGCATTTCCTTGATATTTGCACTTCTGGACTTGTATTAATTTTCTACACATTATTTTAAACAGGAACAACTTACCATATTTAAATTACTTGGAGGTACAGAGTGCATTGACTTCTCCTAATGCAAATAAGTGATTGTGATGAACAAAGACGATCTTGTCAGGGTTGAGCTACTACAACTTCAACATTAAAGGAAAAGTGTGTCACACAATATAACAGGAAAATGCTTAAAGTTGTCATAGGAATTTAATAACAGTGCTAAATTTGACATTGACAATTCAATCTCCAAATGAAAAAAAGAAAGAAAAGATAAAACAGCAAACAGTAAGTTCAAACTTACAAGTATCTTTTGTGGAGCTGGTATTTTCTTTTCCTCCTGTTCTTCTTGTTCTAATTGTCTTATGATATCTGCAACTGGCCGTGGTTTCAGCGAATCACACTCAGTATTATACAACAGGATGAACCTATAACATAAGTATTTTTAAGAAAAGAAACCCCTTAAGTATGACACTGTTAATAAAGAATTTTATCACACATAAACAATTTGAAACGAACACAACAAAAAATATGTTCACAACAAGATATCAGTGTACAAGGTACATGAACCTCACTGTCTATGCATATTAAATATGAAACAAGTGTTGCTGGATATTTAAAACAACCTATTCAAATACAAAGCAACAAATTAGTACATTTTTGACAGATACCTCTAAATTCTATACATAAAAAAGGTCCAGAATAAAATGAGCAGTTTTCTACAAACATCTTTACATCTGAACTTGAACATTCATATAAAATACTGTCCCTAACTTAATCAGGCCATCACTAAAGCAAAGTTTCTCAATCATTTATAAATTAAGTCTTCACAGCATTCCAAGAAGTTGTAACCTCTTTGCAAACTGAACCATTACATAAACGTTTCAGAAAACTTCCCTAGACAATTTTTCTGTGAATACTGTTTATGTATTAAAAATTTAATAGTTACAATAATTTTGTGCCAGCAAGACAAACAAAACTATTGTCATGGTCTAAAGCTTTCCTTCCTAGTGTATTAAAAGTCTGACTCTGTGTTGTTCAATTTGTCAAGTTTTACAACTTGTTTTGATGACAAATTATATTCAGGTGTTAATTCCTGTACTTACTTTTTACACAGTTCATATATTTCCATGAACATGAACATCATCTGTATGAAATGTAGATTTGGAGAAGGTTACTGATAATGCACAATGAAATAAAATATTTTCATTTCTTAGTCAGTATGACATCATCTGCTGGGACAGAAGAGTAATCCACTTTCCTTGTATGAGGCAAACTGTAACTGTCAGAAGTGATGGAATGATACAAACTGCCAAAATTAGGAAAAAATGTAGGCAGAGTTGCTCATTGTCATCATTAATACTCAATCTATGTACAAAAGAGACAAGAAGGAATCAAAAAGAGATGTTTATCATAGTCAGAAAATTAGCAAGAAATGGTTTGCTAATGACATAGCAGCAGTCACCAAAAATGAACACAAGCCGAATCAGATGCTTCATGAAATGCAACATATGCTAGGTGATAGCTAATACACATATAAAAAAAAAGAAAATTAAGTTAACAGTGTGCACAGAAGGTGGATATGCTGGATTCCTAAATGTTAACCTCTTTACGAGGTGGATGGATTTTGCCATCTCAAAAGTAGATGAAGGTGGAAGACATGAGAAAAGCTTTGCAGTAAAGGCTTTCTATAAAAAGATGCAACAATTAACAAACCAAATATAAAGCAGGAGTACAGAAAAAAATCATTGAAAGATATGTTTGGAACACAACTCTGTATGGGTGCAAAAAATGAACAATGAGTAAGGCAACAATGAAACTGTTAAAAAGCTTTGACATGCTGTCTAGATGAAGACTGAAAAACATCGCATGGATTGACTAAGAAGATAATGACAATGGCCTCCAACGAGTCAACAAGAAACAATACCTAACAAAAAGTTAATGAAATGAAGAGAGAGAATGTTGGGAATATATTATGGGATGAGTTATTGCTGAAAACCATAAGTGAAGAGATGGTACATAGAAAGAACTGCAGGGGCAGATCTGTGTACATTCATATATACAGCAGATATAAGGCAGTCTGTCAATGATGTGGGATGCAGCAAATATGCTGAAGTGATGAGAATCATGGGCGTATCATCATCCATTGTACATGGTGTCTTTCAGCATTTCCCCACAGAAAAAAGCCTACAGGCGTCAAATCACGGGAATGGGCTGGCCAAGGTACAGGCCCTTTGTGTTGGATCCAACAATTTGCAAACAATTTGTGAAGACATACTGCAGTACTTCGTGACAACCATCATGTTGGTACCACAGGTTCCTCCTAGTCAACAGAGGATCATCAACTAGCAAACAGGGAGGCTGCAATACTTCACCGAGTTCAGTGTTCTATCTATAAAAATGAGCCTATGAGCTGATGGTCCACTATCCCACACCACACATTTACACTCCATGGACGCTGACCTTTCAACCTCACCGAGCCAATGGGGATTGTCAACAGGCCAACAGTACATGTTTCAGAGGTTTACTTGGCCATGATTGGTAGATGTGGCTTCAATCATTAAAAAAGATACATGATACATCTGGAGCAGCCTGTCTCAATGCCCATGCACAGAAGTTAACACAATTCTCGTAACTGTTTCTGCGCAGCTCTTGATGGAAGAGATGTGGTAGGGATGGAACCAATGTCAATGATGAACGTGTAGGACACTTGCCTGATTCATGCCCCTCCTTTGTTCGATTGTGCGGGAGCTAACATGCAGACCACTGCAACAGCAGTAAGAACATTAATTTCCCTCTCCTCTGTCATCACTTGTTTCCTTCTGCTACGCTGTCTGGGTGTTGCACTAAAACTTCCACATAACCGGTTGAAGAGGATGATGAATAACTGCCGAGATAGTTGACATCTATTGGGATATTTTGCCACAAACACAATACAAGAACAAAGTGCATTCTTCCTACACTCTCCATACACCATAAGCATGTCAGCTTTCTTTGCTTCGGTAAAACCCATCATTCACCTAAGACCGACTGCTTTGACTGTGAAACACTGGCTATCACATTGCAGTACAATCAAGGAAAACACAATCACACTGTAAGCAAACATTACAACATCGTATCTAGCAACTACGCAGGTTGAATGGCACAAAAAAGTGTCGATGTGTAAACTTTTCAAAATATGATATCTCATAAATGACTCACACTAGAATCCTGCAACAAACACCACTGGCATTCTAATTTGCCCTACTTTTAGTTTGTTAATGTCAATATGCATTATTCAAATATTTTAAAAAAAGAGTATGTTCGCACAAAAATACATTTTCTAAGTATTCTTACAATCTGTTTATTAGCTAACAATACAAGCCCCTGACTATAATCCATTCTGTGAAAACCACGCATCAATAGCTCTTACTATCTCCTCAATATCTGCGGTACAAGTTTTAGGTCATTCACCCTGCATATTGGTATGAAACTGGTAAATAACAGATCCTAAAATTTCTCAACAGTGATATGTATACACAATAAAATGGTGCTCATCTGATCTATAACAGACTAAATGTTTAGAAATCAAAGTAATAAGATTATTTTCTTGTGGCTTACTTTGTATTGGGTCTTTAGAATCAATTTAAAAAAAAATCACCTAGTGTGATGTGAAGCATAAATGGTTTCTTCAAGTTTCTACAATCAAAATCAATGGAATGCATGACAAACTCAGGAAATCTACCTAATCAAAAGGGCATCATGTGGTAACAGAACAGGAACTGTGGAGAGTCACTGGAGGAAATGCCCTGCCCTACTCATCACTACTGATGCCACCTCCCTTTACACCAACATCTCTAATGCCCATGGCCCTATCACTATTGAACACTCCTTTTCCCAACACCTGTCGGATTCCAAACCTACAACCTCTTTCCTAGTCACTATGACCAGCTATATCCTCACCCACAATTACTTCTCCCTTGAATGCATCACCAACAAACAAATCCGGTGTATGGCAATGGGCCAATCTATTCACGGGTCATCTTGAGGAATCCTTTCAAACCACAAAGAATCCAAAACCCCACACCCGGTTCAGATTAATTGATGACAACTTCGTGATCTGGATCAAGGAGAGGACACTCTATCCACATTCCTCCAGAACCTCAACACGTTCTCCCGCATTCGATTCACCTGCTCCTCCTCAACCCAACAAGCCACCTCCTCAATGCTGAACTCAATCTCGGAGATGGCATTTTTGTAATGAGGCTACTGATTTATCAACAACACAGCTGGAACTGGCTAATCTCTAGCAACATGCTGGTTATCTCCTATGCAATTACAGTGGCACATGAGGTCATGACATATGACTACAATTTCTCTCTAAATCAAATAGGTACAGCTATATTTTATCACCAATTACAATGCTTTATGCTAATTTTAACTTTCTGGACCAGTCGATATAAAATCAGTCAGGGATCTACTAACAGAATTCCAAATACTTGGTGCTTCTTGGGACGACAATGTTATGCACAACTACAAACCATCTCAACATGAAGACTCATGTGATGTTTTACAGGTTGATCTAGGATCCATCTCCAAATGTATTCGTGGTATGCTTTGATTTGCGTAGTCCTACCTTTTGGTTATTATGTGTGTTACATTACCAGGCAATTGACAACTTCCATACACATAAACACACACTGCAGTAAATCCAAAGACCTGCAGTATCAACCAAAAATTAAAATCTCCTATGTAGCACACACTACTGCTCAGTCCAAATCCGACAAGAAGTTGCGCAGTTTTCAACCATTCTGCACATTTCCCTCCGTTAACTTCCAGCAGCCGATAACAATTATTCTTCGCTTGGGCACCTACACACCAGTTAGCAACAGACTGTGATAACTGCTTTCCATCATACTGCGCTATTGCTGTACTTTAAGAAAATATAATTTCATTCATTTAGTGATCAAATTCTTCATTGCAGCTGAAATGTCAGTAATGTTTTGCAACAGTGGTATAGCTGTGAATGCGTTTGTCAGCTTGCTAGCACACTCTGTACACAAATATGTCTCTACAAACAGGTGAGAGGGATTATTTACTGTGTTTATAGCGTTTTCACAATGCAAATCTGAAAGCATGACTCCTATTGTTGACAACTGAAGACACAAGAATGGACTGCAGACACGTGTGGTGTCTTAAGAGAACTGAATAGTGAACTGTAAACAAAAGTATCAAAGCTGAGTAAATATTTTTTGGAAGCATCAAAATCACAGGGTCGACCTGATTGAAATTGGTTACAACAATTGTAGGAGGTGTGGTAAATGAATAAAGAGACTGTTGACATAAATGTGATTTATTGTGAACAAAGTTGTAACAAACTTTTATCCTCTTCAACATACGCCCCTCCCCCTATCTATACAGCACTGCATAAGTGACTTACACTGTTTAAAAGCAATGCTGTAGGTAATTCTTTATCACCAACTTCAAAACTTCTGCCTTTTTTGCTTTTACCTCTTCAACAGACTGAATTTGTGTTCCTTTCAATGCACTTTTCACTTTTCGGAACAGACAAAAGACACAGGGAGCTAGATTTGGTGAATAATGATGTTCAAGCAAAGGAATGCACTTGTCTGCTAAAATCTGTTTCACAGATACAGCGTTGTGGGCTGGCAAGGTGTCCTGATGCAAAAACCACTTGTTATTCTTCCACAAATCCTGTTTCTTCTTCCTTACACTTTCACTCAGCTCGATTAGGACTTCTGCGAAGTATTTTTGATTAATGGTTTGATCCTTAGGCACTCCTTCAGGCATAACACCTTAGACCAAAAAAATGATCTGCATTATCTTCAGTTTTGACTTGCTTTTTGTTCCATTCTTGGCAACATGGGAGTCTTCCAGAGCATCAACTCTACTTAGTTTCTGGGTCATACTTGATGGCTCTGAGCACTATGGGACGTAACTTCTGAGGTCGTCAGTCCCCTAGAACTTAGAACTACTGAAATGACTTCACAAACATCCATGCCCGAGGCAGGATTCGAACCTGCGACCGTAGCGGTCGCGTGGCTCCAGACTGTAGCGCCTAGAGCCACTCGGCCACTCCGGCAGGTGGTCATACTTGAAGATCGACATTTCATCACATGTGAGGGAATGTGTGAGTAAGTCCAGTTCTTCGTTGAATCATTCTATGATATCACAGCAAATATTCTTCCAATGGTCTTTTTGTTCCTGAGAGAGGTTTTTCATAACCAGTTTTGAACATACTTATGTCGTGTTTAATTCATCACACATAATCTGCCTTACTGTCACTTTGTCCCAAGTTCACTACATCTGCAACCACCTGACAGACTGGTGGACTCGTGGGCGTGTTGGCAAAGAGCAGTGCACCTTGGGGATGTGGAGACAGGGACTAGGAGGAGGTGGAGGAGGAGTAAGAGTAGGAGGAGTAAGAGTAGGAGGAGGTAGAACAGAGGGGGCAACAACTGCTTGGTGGAGAGTGTATGGACAATTGGTTACCGTAGGTTGAGGCCAGATAAATTTCAGAATCAGAGAACATGTTGTAAGGATAATTCCCATCTGCACAGTTCAGAAAAGCTAGTGGTGGAAGGAAGGATCCAAATGGCCAGGAATGTGAGGTAGCCATTGAAATCAATCATATTATAACAGTATCATAAATTGAGTCCGTCTTGACGCTAAACACTGACGATGGTGATATTTGTCGCTAAAACTAGTTTCAGCGACAAATATCACCATCATCAGTGGCTTTTTTAAATCTAAAACATGCAGGAAATAGCATAGTTATACAAACACAGCAGACATTATTACATTTTTACTGTTCGTTTTCTGAAATATAGTTTTCTATGGATACTTTCATACTACCTTATTTATTGTATGGCATGTTTTTACGAATTATTCTCGCTGTTTGCAGCATGTTTTCTGTGCTTTTTCCTGTTGCCGTCCCCCCACCCCACCCCCACCCCTCAGCGTACATCATGTCATCTGCAACTGTGTAAGCAGCTGTTGATGAACAAATACTAAAAGGTGAACTTAGTATGTCAGCAGTAGTGTTGTGGAATACAGTTTTGATGTCCACTGGGCTGTTAATTAGTTATTCGTGTACTCACGTTCGTTGGACGGCATGTAGCTGATTCTGTACACAGAAAAACAAAAACTTTCATACTTTGTTTATGATCGAGAAACATTACACCACCTTACTGTTTGCATGCGTCGTGAGACGAGTATTGCATGTTGCGAGAAGGCAATGAAAACTGTAGTGGGAATTACGACGAATTCTGTTCCTTGCTTATGTCTCTGTGTGTGATGGGGAAGTGGTTCTCTTGTGTGTGTGTGTGTGTGTGTGTGTGTGTGTGTGTGTGTGTGTGTGTGTGTGTGAGAGAGAGAGAGAGAGAGAGAGAGAGAGAGAGAGAGAGAGCAAGCGCGCGTGTGTGCATTTGTGTGCTTTCTGTTCTGTGTCCTTGGTCAGTTCACTCATAGCAGTAAAGAGTGTGTTGTTGCAAAGTGTTGTGTTTTCGTTTATTATATTTTTCCCTTCCACTATAGCCTTTTGTGCATAGTAATTTTCTTCTATTGTTAGTTGTCGGTAAAGACTGTCACTATTTTTCAGAATGTGTAGATAGTTTTCGATATTAGTGGGGTTATGGTTTTTGTTCACTAGATGTTCTGCAAAAGTCGAATGTGTGCTGTCACTCTTTAGAGCTCTCATGTGCTCTCTGTGTATCTCGTTCAGAAGTTCCTGCTTCTTTGTCCTATGTATTGGGCCTGACAGGAGTTGCACGTGAGTTGATATATTCCAGTGTTGCTGAATTTGTCTGAGTTTTTTCTGATTCGTCTTAGCTTTCTCTGAACTGTGGTTTGTTCTGAATGTTATTGGGATCCCTTGCTTTTTCAAGATGTTTCCAAGTCTATATGATATTTTGTTAGTGATGATGTTAGTGTGTACCATCTGTCTCTTTCTCCTGATGTGGGATGGTGTGTACTGCCTCTGGATTTTCAGATCCTGTGGTTGTGCTCAAGTGGCTGGCCGCTATTTTTATGTTTAATTTTTACCTTATTGTTGAGTTTGTTTATGATGTCTGTTTTGTAGTCGTTTCCAACAGCAATTTGTTTGATTATATTTAGTTCCTGTGTGAAGTATTCTGGTTTAAGAGATGTTCTGTTTATCATGTGGAGCATGTGAGTGAAACTGGCATATTTATGCACTGATGGGTGTTTGGGTGAGCTGTGGATAACAGTGCTTGTGGATGTGGGTTTTCTTAGATGGAGAATTCATGTTGATGGTTGTTTCTTGTGATTATGAGATCCAAGAAATTTAGTTTCTTGTTTTTTTCTACTTCCAATGTGAAGTGGATCTGTGGGTGAACTGTGTTGATGTTACTGTGTAGCTCTTCTATCCTGTTATGTGTTTCACCTACAATACATTATGTCATCCATATATCGGTACCAATAGATTGTTTTGTATCCTCCTTGTTTCACAATGTTATTGAATATTGTATTCTCTATATGGTCCAAGAAAATGGAAGATGTTGGCTAAGGTTCCACTGATGGGGCACCATGGGTAGCCCCTCTTGTTACAAATAGAAGTTATTGTTGAAAGTGAAGTAGTTTTTTTTCTGTGATTAGCATAAGAATGGATGAGATTTCATTTATTTGTATGCCTGGGAATTTCTTGCATGTTCTATAATGTTTACAGTTTATTTTGTGGGCATGTTTGTGTACATTGATGTAATATCAAAAGATACCAATTTTGCTGTTGGGGGATGTTGACACTCTTAATTTTCTCTATTATGTCCTCGGTGTTTTTGGGGCTTCTATTGTTTTTGTATGTGTATGTTTTCTGTAGGAATGTGTGCACGTGTCTCCCTAGTAAGTAAGGTGGGGCTTATCTGAAGTCCACCACTGGCCTGACTAGGATGAGAGGTTTGTGGACCTTTGGCAGGCTTCTTAAGAGTGGAGCTTTAGGGTTTTTTTGTGTCATTCTTTTTGTCTGGTTCTGTGTCAAGTTGTGTGTGATGTTTATTAAGAGTGTCTTCACATTTCTTTGTGTTGGGTCACTGGTTAGCTTGTTTATTTCATTCTCTGCCAGAATTTTTTCTGTTTTCTCCATGTATTCTGACTCTGTTATTAAGACTAGAGCATTCCCTTTGTCTGCCTTGATGATGAGAGCATTGTGTTGTTTTAGTTTTCTGTGTATACTGTTTATGGTTTTCTCATCAGATAATTTTGTGTGTGTGTGTGTGTGTGTGTGTGTGTGTGTGTGTGTGTGTGTGTGTGTGTGTGTGCGCGTGCTTATGGATGGTTTGTTCTTTCTGATGATTTGTTTCATTTCCTCTGTCACTAGTTCTCTTGTTAGCCCTGGGTTGAAGTCTGGTGTGTTAGTTTTTTCATGTTGTCCTATGATGTTTCAGTCTCAGTAATGAGATTTTCTATGGTCATGTGTGATATGTGGGTGTTCAAATTGTATTAGGGGCCTTTCTCAAGTAGCTGCTGTTCTTCTTTAGTGAGTGTTATGTCAGTAAAATTAATCAAGCGTTCATGGAATGTGTGTTGTGTGTGTGTCTCAGTTTTAGAGCAGTTTTTGTTCAAAGTTTATTTAATTTCTGTTCCTGTTTCTGCCATTGCTTTTGCATTATTGACTGTGAGTGGTGATTTATTCTTTCCATTATGTCATACAGTACTGAGGAGCTGGAGATTTGCTTCGCTAATTCTAGGTGTAATTTGTACAAGCTGACATTCAGTTCTTGTTTTTCTGAGTATAGGGAGCAAATTTCATATTTCAGCCAAGCTCTTTCAGCTGTTCATTTAGCACGCTGTGCTGCAGGTGACATGCTGTTTACATTAATTTTAACATAATTAGGAATGATGTTGTTGGCTGAGCAGATTTTGTTTATTTGAGGTTCGTGTTTGTTTTGGCCATTCATCCTGGTGGGTAGTTGGTTGGTAGTCATACCAATATAAAAAGCTGTGCAATGACTGCAGCAGAGTTGATGTATGATGTGGCTGCTTTCTCACATGGCCTGACCTCTGATGGTGTAGAATAAGCCTGTGATAGGACTGGAATAGGAAGTGTTTGGTGGGTGGATTGACAGGACTCACACCTGGGTCTTTCACGGGGATATGATCCTTGTGGTAAGGGGTTGGGATTAGGAGTGGTGTAGTGATAGACTACAATGCTGTTGAGGTTGGGTGGATGATGAAACACCACTTCAGGAAGGATGGGAAGGATCTTGGGTAGAATGTCCTTCATTTCAGTGAATGGCAATAGATAATCACAGCCCTGACAAAAAATGTGGCTCAATTGTTCCAATATGGGGTGGTATTATATGACAAAGGGAGCACTCCTTTGTAGCTGGGTCTCGAGGGTGGTGGGAGGATAGGTGGTGTGTGAGGATATGACACAGGAAATATGTTTGCGTCTGTGAAAGCCTTTTTGAGATCTTCAGCTTACTGGTAAGGCATATACGCCATCTGCAGCTGGTCATGCTGTGTAGGGGGGATTTCTTGCTGTCAGAATGCAGGTACTGTTGGTGGTTGGTAGCTTTGATGTGAGGAGAGGTGTGGATGGAGCAATCAAAGAGGAGGAGGGTATAATGAAATGGCCTTCCCCAAAAGTCATAGGAAATGTCTGATACCACACTTTTTGTATGCATCCAGGTGGTTGTCAGACGGTTTGGTGCTTCCTAGGACATTATAGAGATACACATATGTCATTTGACTCAATTTGCTAGAAATCTGAATATTTTGGGAAGACTTGTAAAATGTTTTTGGAGGAACGTATATTGTCATCATTATCAAGAGATTGTTGTCATTAACAAAATTACGTACAAATGCTGGATTGAATGTATAATAAAGAAATTGAAGGGATAAATATTTGGCGGAAAATATTAAAATGCTGTAGAAGTGCTGGCATAGGTGGAAGGTGCCTCTAATTACTATAACTTTGTGTTAATGAGTTAACACAAATAACCTAATTATATTGAGAAACGGCTTGAAAGTTATTACCAAATGATGCATTTTCATTTGATATTTACTTTTATGTCTTCCTCTGTAATTAATATTCTTTGTAATTACATTTCTATTTAACTCTCCAATTGTTTACATCTCACAGTTTTCAAACTTACAGAATTTGAGGCCTTATTTGTATGTTGTATGTATTTAATCGGATAAAGCACGAGCTCTCTACCACCATTACATGTTAGTAACCAAAACCAAACTGTAATTAATTACATAACTAAAATAATACAAGTGACATCATTGTAATTAAAGTTCAGATCGATTTTCATATTTGGAACTACAGGTGATACTATAAAAATTACGTCAATTAATATTGTAATTTTTTCCTTATTTGACTGTAACTTCAGTTTCTCTACTTTTGTAAATTTTAATTGCAACATTGAAACTGTACAAAATTAATAATGGAATATTTTGGAAATGTATGTTAAAATTCATATATAAAGCAATGCAGTGAGACTGCGAGGAAGTAGTTTTTGTTGTTGAGTCTGCTTGAGAGTCTGTTTGAAAGTCAACCTGTGAAGTCAGTTTGTCAAAGAGATTAGTGATGTCTGTGAAGTGCTTTGTTTAAATGTGTCGAGAATGCAGTTCTGTTATCAATAAATAATGAGAAGTCACACATTTATGTTCTTTCACCAAATTGAACTCCAGGAAAAATTTAAGTAACAATCAAGAAGAATGTAGCATCGTTATAAGGTCAACATCCAAGAAGGTGGCACGCTGGGTTGAGGGGGATCAGCTGTAGCGGGTAGGAGACAGGTGTTGAGGTTGTAAAGAAATGAGGATATGGTGCCTTGGCCTCAAGCCCAGATCATGAAAATATCGTTAATGAACCTGAATGAGACCAGTGGTTTGGGGTTTTGAGAGGCTAGGAAGGTTTCCTCTAGATGCCCATAAACAGACTGGCATAGGAGGGTACCATGCAGGTTTCCATGGCTGTACAGCTGATGATGAGTTTGTACACCTTCTCTTCAAAGGAGAAGTAGTAGTGCAGATCTACTACTTCTCTTTTGAAGGCAATGTATACAAACCTTATTTTTGAAAACTGGCACCCTTTCCACACCAAAACATCTCTTCCACACAACCTGGCCCACCTGGGGACTGAGTTATCTGCAGTGACAAGAAATCCCTTGCCCAGGCTTGCTGAAGGTATCACTAAGGCCTTTCGAGACAGGCACTATCTCCCAGACATAGTCTGCAAACAGATTTCCTGTTTCATATCCCCATACACCCTCCAATCCTCTCCCACCCCCAAGAACCATCCCCTTCATCAGCACCCCAGACTGGAACAACTGAACTGCATCCCTTGTCAAGGCTTTTGTTATCTATCATCACATCTTGAAATGAGGAATATTCTACCCATGATCTTTCCCACCTCACCTAAAGCTGTTTTCTGTTGCCCAACCAATCTCCACATCATCCTAGCCTATCCCTATGCCATTCCCAATCCCATCCCCTTGCCACAGGGATCATATTGCTGTGCAAGACAATAGTGCAAGACCTGCACAATCCACCCACCAAGCACTTCCTATTCCATTCCTGTCACAGGCTTATCCCACCCCATCTGAGATCAGGCCACCTGTAGAAGTAGCCACATCAACTCTGCTTCTACAGCTCCTTACATATTGGTATGAATACCAATCTGCTGTTCAGCAAGATGAATGGCCACTGTCAAACTGCGGCCAATAGCAAAGTGGACCACCCTGTGGCACAACATGCAGCAGAACATAATATGCTTGATTTCAATGGCTGTTTCACAACCCGGGCCATTTGGATCCTCCCCTCCACCACCAGCTTTTCCAAGCTGCACAGATGGGAATTGTCCTTACAACGCATTCTTTACTCCTGAAATTATCACAGCCTCAACCTCAGTAACCTACTGTCCCCATACTCTCCAACAAACAGTTTCTGCAGCCTCTGTCCAACCTCCTCCTTCCAACTCGCATCCCATCAACCTCTTGGTGCACTGCTCTCTGCCAACATGCCCAGCATTCTTTTCTCCTCCTCTGCTCCTCTCCTTTTCTGCTCCCTGTTTTGCCCCTCCCCCCCCCCTCCTTCCCTCCCCCACAGCCTTTTGACAGTGTGCTTGGAAGCTTTGTCCTGCTACCAGGTCTAGTTGCTGTTTTTATTCAATGTAACAGTTGCAGTCGCTCCATAGCAGAAGGGGATAACGATGGTGTTGCATGAGATGTGCTTGCTTGTGTGAGTGTGTGTATTTTCTTTTCTGAATAAGGCTTTGGCTCAATGTGTAACAGGCTTTTCATTGTAGCTGTTTACAACTCAACGTGTCATCTTTACAGTATGTAGCACCCTATCCTTCCCATATCATGGTTCATAACAACACTAAGAAGAATACAAGTGACTGAAGTGAAATGTTTACCTCAGATTCTGTACATGACAATACAAATAATTAAGATTAAAGAACTTTATGTGATGTCTATTTTGAGAATTCAGAATGATGTGAAACATCAGTGTATGATAATCATAGTACGACAAGGTCCAGAATCATATAGGAAGTGGGTACTTTCCTGAAAAATCACAGACTATAGAGAATCAATAGTGGTTGAGAAACCTGAAAAATAAGTCGCTAATCAAGCATATTGTAGATATGTTCAATAGACTAAAATCAGAGAAAGGGGCTGGACTGGGAAGAGTTGTCACCTGTCAGTTTTAGAAGGCTTGCTTGTTTCTTCTCATGTATTGCTGAGCACTGTCTAATTGAAATATTGCATTTGAAGCTGCTTGAAAGTTGCTAAGTACCTCTGGTTCCAAGATGATCTTGATACTGGTCTACAGAATGTTCTTAAAATGTGTAAATCAAGATCTATAGTATTCAGCAGAATCCCAAATCACTAGGTTTGGCATTTGTCTCCTATGCCACATTATACTACACAGTCTGACCTCAACACATCCACATGCACAGTTCTCCAGTTGTTGAGTTCTTTTACCCCGGGGCAACTTTCTCTGTATTTTTCTCCAAATTTATTCCTTACCTGACAGAAAATAAGTCTAATCAGACAATGGACAATCCAGGATGGAATATAACAACAATAAGACTAAAAGTTCAAAATTTTTTTGGTCTTTTTTGGGCTGCTATCTGTTAAACTACAACTGCCCTGACCCCCCACCCCGCCACACACACACACACACACACACCACATCCTTTAAGAACACTTTTCACTAGTTTGCAATTTTATGTTTTTTAAAGCTTTTTTGATTTTGCACTAAGACAATCTGACATAACTTTCATCATATGTCCAGCATCGTTATGCATATCATATGCCATCATATTCATATTCACTACACAGGGGAATCACCTAAAACTTGCACCGCAAATAGTGTTGAAATTGGAAGTAATACTGATGTGTGGTATTCACAGAAAGGATTAGTAGTCCGGAGCCAATCAACAGACTGTAATAATGATTAGAACGTGTGTTATTTTGGGCAAACAAACACTTTTTTTAAATGGAACAATGCATATTACTATTCACAAAGTAAAAGTACAGTAAATTAGAATATCAGTGGTGTTTGTTGCAAGATTATAGTGAGAGTCATTTATGAGATAGTGTATTTTGAAAAGTTCCCACAATGACACTTTTAAATGCCTGTGATAGCACACACTAAAAAACAGCATAAATGCATACACTAGTTATGTGGATTCTGACCAGTAATGAGGCAACTGACCATCAAAGGTCGTGTTCAAAATGACCATCGACAGCAGCAATACACTCTTCTAGTCTAGTATTGAACAACTGCTGTGCACAGGCAAGCATTCAGCAGAGATGTCCAACCAGGTTGCAGTAATATGTCATTGTATATCATCAGGAGTAGTTGGTATGTCCTTGTAGACAGTGTCTTTCAGCACTCCCCCATGAAAAAAAAGTCCACAGGCATCAAATCCCGGGAACAGGCTGTCCACATTACATGTTCTTTGCACTCAATCCAACAATTTGAAAACAATTCGTGAAAACTGCTGTAGTACTTTGTGCACTGTAGGCTGGGCAGCCATCATGTTGGTACCACAGGTTTCTCCTGGTCAGCAGAGGAACGTCTTCTAGCATCCGTGGAAGATGGTCTGTTAGGAGGCTATGGTACTTGTGCAGGTTCAGTGTTCCATCTATGAGGAATGGGACTAAGAGATGATGCTCCACTATCCCACATCACATGTTTACATGCCATGGATGCTGACATTCCACCTGACAAAGCCAATGGGGATTGTCAACAGACAATAGCACATGTTCTGGAGGTTTACTTGGCCATAACTGGTAAATGTGGCTTCATCACTAAACAAGATATATGATACATCTGGAGTACCCTGTCTTAATGTCCACATACAGAAGTTAACACAATTTTGATAATCACTTTCATGCAGCTCTTGATGGAGAGAGATATAATAGAGATGAAACTTATGTCAACGATCCTCTTGGGTATTAATAACCGCTTCAGCTGTATTTAGTCCTTTATTATTGGACCACTAAAGTTTCATGGCACTAAAAACCACATCTCCAGGTGAACATATGACTAAAACATTAGAGTGGAAAAGCTCGGAATCTTTTTACCCAACATTCATTGTCCGTCAGAAAAAAACACCGCTAACAGGCGGTATGTAATAGAATAAAACAGCAGGATTCCAATATAGTGGATGGGTCTGCTTCTCCGATGTATACAGAGCAACAGTCAGGGGACACGGCCATGTGCTCTGCCATACATGTCAATAGAGACTGCATAAGACCCTTGCCTGACTCGTGCCACTCCCTTGTGTGATTGCACAGGAGCAAATGTGCGGATATACTGCAACAGCAGCAAGAACATTAATTTCCCTCTCTTCTGCTGTCACTAGTTTCCTTCTGTAACACTGTCTCATTGTTACACTACCATTTTCACATAACTGGTTGAAAACGTTGATAAACAACTGCTGAAATGGTTGATGTCTATTGGGACATCTTGCTACATACATTGAACACAAACGAACTGCACTCTTCCTACTCTCTCCATACACCATGAGCATCTCGACTTTTTCTGCGCTGGTAATCCCATTGTCCACTCACTACCTCCTGCATGCTCTGTGACACACTGATTATCCAGTCGAAGTGCACTCAAGGAACACAGAAGCACAATGTAAGCAAACGTAACAACATTGCACCTAGAAACAACACAGGTTGAATGGCACAAACAAGTGTCGGTGTGTAAACTTTGCAAAATGCAGTATCTTATAAATGACTCGCACTAGAATCTTGCAAGAAACACAGCTGACATTCTAATTTATCCCCCTTGTAGTTTATTAATTTCAATAGGCATTGTTCAAACATTTAAAAAGGCGTACTTTTGCCCAAAAAATACACTTTCTAAGTATTATTACAATCTGTTCACTGGCTAACTGTAAGAGCCCTACAACAAATCCTTTCGGCAAAAACCACACATCAGTAGCACTTTCCATTTCGCCAGTATTTGCAGTTCATGTTTCAGGTGATTCACCTTGTATAGTTAAAGTGACCCTATGCATACATGCACTTACATTAATAAAATTTTCATGAAAAAGGGGAAAAAAATGGAGCAATGTGATGTGCCATATCACTGTTTAATACATCACATATGGTATACACAACATATTTCTGGATCACAAATATGAAAATCAACAGAACACTGTTCACAGAGCTTTTCATACCGCACATGAAAAGCTGAATAGTACACAACATTCCATCTCAGATCTGTGGTAAAGTTAACATCAGTAAAAGAACAGATATCTGAACAGTTACATAAGGCCACAACTTTCTATTTCTGACCAGTACTTAGAACAAGCATTTTTGCTCCCCAAGTGTGATTTCAAAATCTGTGCCCAGAGCAACAACCAGTGACAATTCATTTTATAGATCTGACTATTGAGGCTTAACTCAAAGGGTGTTCAGTTTCAGTGAAGACATACATGCAGTCATTAAGTTATGCATGCACCAGATACAGTACAAATTAGCAGAGAATAGTAAGGATGGTTGTGAGCCAAGATCTAAACATATTCACCACTGCTCTGATTTCTGGTATAAACGCAGCAATGCACAGAAGTAATCTCTAGTCATAAAAGTTACCTATAGGTAACCAGCTGGTTCCTAGGCAAAATATCAAGGCAAGAAGTCAACATCATCTGACTGCAGTCAACAAATCTCATGGAATAGTTATCAGCTTATTCAGTATATCAAAAAGTAACTTCACTCACCTTTCAAATCTTTTAATAAGTGTTTCTCGACTTCCAGTATAATTTAATCCATGCTCTTTCAATTTCTTTTTCAAGTCAGCCTGCTTCAATAAACTGAATACTGGTTTTTTCAGTAGCTTCCGAGTTTCATGTTGTTGTTCTCTGTAATAATTTTTGTCACTGTAAATCTTAAGAAACTGTTTCATCAACAATAAGTGAAGCATCAAAACATCAATCAACTGATCACTTAAATGAAGATCCAGTCATATTAAAATCTGTATACTAGCTAGATAAAATTGCTAGAAAAGTAATGTAGCTATTTACACTTTATGAAGAAGCTAAGTTGTTTCATATATTCTACATCTACATCTACATAGATACTCCACAAGCCACTGTACACTGCATGGTGAAGGGTACCCTGTACCACTACTAGTCATTTCCTTTCCTGTTCCACTCACAAATAGAGTGAGGGAAAAATGACTGTCTGTTGCCTCTATGTGGGGTCCTAATTTCTTGTATCTTATCTTTGTGGTCCTCATGTGCAATGTATGTTGGCAGCAGTAGAATTGCTAGGTAGTCAACTTCAGATACCGGTTCTCTAAATTTTCACCATAATGTTTCTTGAAAAGAACATCGCCTTCCCTCCAGGGATTCCTATATGAATTCCCGAAGCATCTCCATAATATGTGTTGTTCATACCCACCTGTAACAGATCTTCCAGCCTGCTACTGAATTGCTTTGATGTCTTCCTTCAATCCGACCTGGTACGGATCCCAAGCACTCGAAGAGTACTTAAGAATAGGTTGCACCAGTGTCCCGTATGTGATCTCCTTTACAGGTGAACCACTCTTTCCTAAAATTATCTGAATAAACTGAAGTCAACCACTCACCTTTCCTACCGCAGTTCTCACACACTCATTCTATTTCCTATCACTTTGCAACATTATGCCAAGGTATTTAAATGTTTTGACTTTGAAGCAGGACACTAGCAATACTGCATCCGAACATTACTGGTTTGTTCTTCCTACTCATCCGCATCAACTTACATTTTTCCACATTTAGAGCTAGCTGCCAGCCATTCATCACAGAAACTGGAAATTTTGTCTAAATCATCTTGTATCTCTCTACAATCTCTCAACTTCAACAGCTTACCGTACACCACAGAATCATCAGTAATCAACCACAGATTGCTTCCCACCCTGTCTGCAAAATCATTTATGTATACAGAGAACAACAGTGGTCCTATCAAACTTCCCTAGGGCACTCCTGACAATACCCCTGTCTCTCATGAACATTCACTGTTGAAGACAACGTACTGGGATCTATTATTTAAGAAGTCTTTCAGCTACTCACGTATCTGTGAACTCATATATCTTCATTAACAGCCTGCAATGGGACACCGTGTCAAATGCTTTTTCCAGAAATCTAGAAACATGGAATGTGCCTGTTGCTCTTCATCCATAGTTTGCAGTATATCATGTGAGAAAAGGGCAAGCTGAATTTCACACAAGCGATGTTTTATAAAACCATGCGCATTCGTGGACATACGCTTCTCAGTCTCAAGAAACTTTAATATTTCAAACTGAGAACATGTTCAAGGATTCTTCAGCAAACCGAAGTTAGGAATATTGGTCCATAATTTTCGGGGTCCGTTCTTTTACCCTTATTATATACAGGAGTCACTTGCACTTTTTTCCAGTCACTTGGGACTTTGTACTGGGCGAGAGATTCACGGTAAATGCAGGCTAGATGAGGGGGCCAATGCCGCAGAGTACTCTTTGTAAAACCAAATTGAGATTCCATCTGGACCTGATGATTTACTTGTTTTCATATCTTTCAGTTGTTTCTCTATGCCACAGATGAACAACCCTGAAACAACACTGTTATAATAATGCTCCCTGAATCATTACCAATTCCCTGACACCAGTTACTATCGGCATCACTCATGGAATTTCAGACATTTTACCACTGTCTGTGGTACATTGCAAACAGTCTGAGTGAACCTAATAAAATATAACCTTACTGTCTGAATTCCATAAACAATATCCTTTCATTCAGGGCCATAACTTAAAACCTCATATTAGCTATAATCATTAAATGCTTTACACATTTCTATGAAGAATGCAACTGTAAAAATATAATTATATATCTAATAATTATTATTAGTTCTGATGTTCATTTAGAAAATGATCAAATGTCAGTCATGTTTCTACGGCAGATTCGATGAATATTAGTTCACAAAATGAATCATGACATGCAACATTCCAACATGTGTGCCAGTTCCATAACATCTTCCCATCAATTGCAGCAGAACAATTACTGTGTGCTGGAAGGAAGGAGGGGAGATTAGGATTTAAAATTCCACCAATGAGGAAGTAATTGCAGACAGACTATAATCCACAGTTGAAGAAAGAAATCAGTTGTGTCTTGTTCAAAGTAATGAAACTGGCATACCTTATGCAATTTGCAGAAGCCACAGAAAACCAAAATATGGTTAGTTACACAAGGATTTAAATTACATCCTCGCAAAAGTAACTCAAGTGTATTACCACTGCGGCACCTTTCTTGATTTAGCGACAAGAATGCAGAACATTGGTAGGTTCATTAGTAACAGCAAAAAAATATATTTTCCGCTGTGTGGTTTCACTTGCCGGAGACTGCAGTTGTGTGTGTGTGTGTGTGTGTGTGTGTGTGTGTGTGTGTGTGTGTATTGTTGACAAAGGCCTTAATGGCCGAAAACTTTAATTGTGAGAGTCTTTTTGTTGTGCCTATCTGTGACTCCGCATCTCCACTATATGGCAAGTAGCAACTTTCTTTCTCATAATATTGTTACAGTCCGCGGCCATTTTTATATCTGCCTGATCACTACCTGCTTTCCTCCTCATTCTCCATTGGCCATAAAAATTTTATTATCAAATATACATTGCACAGACAGCAAAAACAGGTGCATTTAAATTATCATATTTACCAGACTACAAGACAACCCTGAATATAAGATGAGACCCCCTGCCCAACCACCCTTTTTTCTTGAAGAGGCTTCTTCAGAAATTTTTATTGTTAACATGTTCTGATTAATAAAAATCACAAACTGTTTTACTGATGTAAAGCAATCTGCAGTATCACTAGTTCTTAATCAGCATCACTGGTATCATTTTCGTTTATGACTATTGCCACATCTTTCTTCCTGCTAGTCCTCTCATATTATGTCATATTCTGAGTTGTCCATAGTATTAGATACGCAGCATTTTTTGAATCCTTTAAGTACAGATTCACTACAGATTCCCCTGCACGACGTAAGGATCCACTGCCCCAGCACAGGTGTTGAGGGGTTTCATTTAGTTACCCTCCTGAAGTGCGGACATGAGCCTTAAAAGGTCAGTTCACAACACCATACATTACTTGAAACTGTGAAGTCACACTACCAGGAATTATTGCCAGGTCTGTGTTGTTCTTTGGTACTGTCACATCAAAACCACTCTCAAGTCCAATTGTGAATGAAGGATCATCATTGATGTACAACAACCTAGAACTAAAAGAATGTTTACTATCAACATCAACATACAGCTGAAACAGAAATTACCTCCAGACTGCTGGCATTCACACATTGATCAAATAATCCATAATACATGAGGTTCATTCAAATGAAACTTGGTCAGTGCGTCTACCTTTGCCTTACACGTAAGGTAGCACCACGTAACAGCGGGTGTGGTGGCGCCATCTAGTGGTAGAGAGAGACTGACACCTGCACACCGTTTGATGTTGCATAGCGGCAGTGTGGTTTCACGTCAAAGAGAAGGTGGTCACACAAGTTGTCACCCACTACCAAACATGAAGGCAATTAAGCAGGAACAACGAGGAGTGATTCGATTTTTGGCGACAGAGGAAGTTGGAGGCCTTGAAATGTATCAATGGATGAAGGCTGTGGACAGTGAGCACAGTCTTAGTTGTTCAAGTGTTGGGAAATGGCTCTAACAATTCTTTGAGGGGCGTGAGTCACTGGAAGATGATGCTCGTCCTGGACGGGTTCATCGTGTCATCACACTGGAAATGGTTGCGGAAGTGAATGCTTTAGTCTTGGACAACCGCAGAATCACCGTGGACGAGATCCATTAGTGTTTGGATCTCTAAAACAAGCTATTTGTGGATATCGATTTGCAACGGGTGACGAAGTGTGTGACTGGGTCCAGGCCTGGATCCGACAGCAGCTTACTAGCTTCTTCAAGGATGGAATCAACCAGCTAGTGTCGCAATGGGATAAATGTGCCAACAGTTTTGGTGACTATTTTTGGGTATGTGTACTGTGTATAACTTCATTTTTGAGTTAATAAAATCGTTACCGTTACTTTACACTAATGAGCAGGTTCCATTTGAATGCCCCTTATACAAACGTTACAAACAGAAGATACTTCAAGAACCTTCCAGACTTGATAATGACCAAATAATTGCTGGTCAGATTTGAACTGGTAACCTGCAGCACACTAGCGAGTGATGCTAACCACTACACCACACTGAATGCACCACAGCTTATGGTACTGTTCCCTCTCCTGGAGAAACAGCGACCTGCTGTTTCTGATATTCTCACTGGACCTAGATCATGTCAATGATCATCTGTACAACAGTACTAGCTGAGCTTCACATTTTGGTCATGTTTGTACATCCTCTTCACTATGATAAGCGTCAAATGCAGTTCCGCCTGTCAAAGCTTCACAATCATTGAGTGGGTCTTCAGATTCCTTGAACTTCGCATCACTGATCTGCATGTCTGAACTGCACTAGGGCTTCATATGGAGATGTCTGCGCTTTTGTCTTCTTGAGAAGGGTGGTTATAATCCTCGACTTCACATGTGGTATCTGACATGTGAATCAGGATACAACACAGCCCAAATCAGCACTTACGTAACTTTTCTGATAATCCCACTTTCCACACAAGTGAAAAAATTTGTACCAAGAATTCCGAGCTGTATCTTGCTGCCCGGCACTTGGTTTTATAGCGCTCTCAGTCTTTTCCCTAGGCATCCAGGGTCCACACGAAAGCCAGCTGTCCTGGTGATGATGTGTTTCACGTAATCCAGAGTATTATCTACTTGAAACTGGAATAGCGTTTCCATTGTCATTTCAGACTCGTGACTGTGGAGCAGAAAGAATCATGTGAAGCCTGTACTGTCTTGTTTCACTGTATTGTATGCAAATATCACAACAGACAGTACTGTATCCAAATATCTCTGTTTGAAATTAATGTAGGTTGAGAGCATATCTGTCAGAGCCTTATTAAAGAATTCCTTGAGGCCATTTGTCTATGGATGGTACGTAGTTGTAATCCGGTGGGTGCAGTCGCAACGTGAACGTACGTCTGATACTGGAAAACTTTTCAGAGATCATCACACAGGGTGCTCCGTGCTTCAAAATTATGTCTTCTATAAGGAACTTTTCAATTCCCGGAGTTTCAGCTTTGGTGATAGTATAGCAAGTGATACAGTCAGTGTTGGCTATTATTCATCGATTCCCTTTAATGAACTTCAGGAACACCCAGCAGAGGTCAATGCAAAAACAGTGGAATGGGCTGCTGCAGGTGGAGATTTCATCCATGTTGCTGTATTCTGCTAAAGGATTCCTTGAAAGGCAGTCAGCATCCTTGTGCTTGCATCAACTTTTGTATACCACTTCAACATCAATGCCCATCTCACAAGTCAACCCAATGAATCCTTCCGGTTAGGTCAGCTAACATAGAGAATGATAGTCATCACAAAGGTGAATGTTATACAAAATAAATACAGCTGGAACTTGTTGATGGACTACACAAATGCAAGACACTCTTTCTCCGTACAGCACTTTTTCTCTGACTTGAGAGTACTCTGAAAGCATAAACTAGCGCCTTCCTGAATTTGCATCAGAAATGTCCTCATCCCAAAACTGCTGGGAGATGATGTTAGCCCCTTCTTTAAGGACCAGGATCTTTCTTGTGCCTCGTTCCAGGAAAATTTGTCATCTTCCTGCAGTAGTTTTTGCAAGGGATCTGCCTTGGTAAAGAAGTGCTTTATCAATTGCCGACTGTACAAGTAGACTCTCACATCGTGAATGTGCCGAGGACTCAGAACATCTGTGCTGCTCTAATTTTCTTTGAGCTTGGAAGAGGGTCCATTACCATCCGTGGATTCAGGCAGAAGTCTACAGTCCAAACTTACTTCAATGCGAATGTAAGGCAGCACAGATCATCTCCAAATGACTTCAAAAAAATGAAATTGTCATCCAGGTAGCAAAGACACATTTAGACAAGTCAGTTTAAGGTGTCGAAGCAGGTTGTTCATCACACATTTGATGGTGTCTGGAGTGTTAAATAGTCCAAATGGCATAACTTTGAACTCTAGAAGCCATATGGAGTTATGAAAGCCTTTTTACGGTCAGTCTCATCAACAATGATTTGTCGGTAGCCTGTCTGCATGTCAACAGTGGAGAAATACTCAACAATGGACAGACATCTTTCTTCGTGATTTTGTTCAATCTTTGGAAGTCAATGCAGAAATGGAATCTGCCATCCTCTTCCTTCACAATGACAACAGGACAGGATCAATGACACTGAAAATTCTGATATCATTTTGCAGTATCTTCTCCACTTCCTCCTGGATTATCCATTGTTCAGCTGGCGACTCTCTTCATGAGTGTTGACTAATTGTTAGATAATCCCCAGTGTTGATACTCTGTTTTATCATGGGCTGCTTGGTATGTCTTTTCCAGCAATCCAAATTTCAAGGCATCATAAAAATTGACATACAATGGGTATCACATGCCAATGTTGCTGCTCGGTCTGGTGAGATTGTATTGGCAGTTCGACAGCAGCTTTGTACCCTGCAGATCACGATTTTTTGTCGATGATAATACTCATGGCAATTAGTAATCCAAAGTACTCCTTCATCTTAGACAATGCTTATGATCATGGCTGGCATGTATATTTTTTTTTTTGTATGCCAGAGTAGTTTTATGCAGTTGACAAAAGCTTCACAGTTTAGCTGAGCATTTTGATTGACAAATGGAACTTGTCTCGAAGATGATGGGATAACAACATCTTCATGTTTTCAACAGTAACCAACCACACACAGCAATCTTTGTTATGTGTGCTTGTTGAAATAGCTTTGTAATCCTGGAGTTCTGACTTTAGAGTCTATGATTGCTTGTGATGTCTGCAAGAAGTCCCATCTGAGAATAACATTATGACCACATTCTGCCAAAATGACAAATTCGAAGAGCCTTATTCTGCCATTGATAGTTACTTTTGCCATAAATGTTCCTGTTGGCTGGACACATCTCGCATTCGCGACCTTCAGCACAATTTCTTTCATATCACAAAACATAATTTTCTTTAACCAGTGATGAAAATGATTTGACATTACAGAAAAAGTCAACTAGCACTCAGACTCGTTGGCCACTGACGACATTTCATATCATCTTGGCACCAATTGTCCATTGAGGATTTTCATATGTGCTGACTTCATCCCCGTATGCGGTCACCTTGCTCATCTTTTCTGAATTCGGTGGTTACGTGAGCTGCTGGTGCTTCTGTACGGGAATAGCTATGGCAAGTTGGGGAGTCACTTTGTCCAGGATATGATGTGGAGCTTCTGCCAATGTTGACTATAATCATCTGAAGTTCTGTTTTGTTTTTGTTTTAGGCCACAAAAACAACTAGGGCCATACATGTCCATATAAGAATGGTAGGACTCGAAGACAAAGAGGAGTTAAAAATGACTACACATTAATTCCAGTGGCCAGAAGAGAAGATAGCTAAAAACAGGGATGTGGAGACGTGTCTATAAAATACACCATAAAGAAACAGAGCTTCTGAACTGCAAATTACATGTTATGACAGATAAAAAGTAAAATGCGGTCGACGGTCCGCGCATCGTTCACTAAAATGGCCGATAACTCAGATGGCAAACACAAATGAGAATGTGAACTTCAGAGGAGGTTGGCCCATACGATAGAAAGGAGAGTGGAACTATTACAAGAACTAGTGGATGAAATCCAGCTAGTTTTTTTGCTATCCCAAAGAAGGTGACGACACAGTGCACAACTGTTTATACTTAATGCAGTTTGCCATCGAAGGATGATGGTTAAAGAAGCAGAGAGCATATCTCCATGTGTGAATTGTGTTGATGCAAAGACTGGGGTGTGGCATGGTAAAGAGAAAGTGCGAGGAATGGAACGTTTTGGGGGGGGTAAGGGTAATGTTTGTAAGATATTCTACTTAATCATCACAAATGGGAAAATGTTGTTCGTCGAAGGTCGCTAGGGAGGAGTAAAGCCTCCAGGCAGCCTTAGTAAGCTGCCATTTGGGTGCGCATGTAGGTGGGGCAGGAAGAGAGTGTGTGTGGGCACTTAGGAGGCATCTACTTTTTTCATCACCCAATGGACTGCAATGATGCCTAATCAGAGAGGTACATTTGGATTTCTGCCTCGGTCAGACCATTGAGCAACCTAGTGTAAATAACACTACAGGACAGCCATGGAAGAGTGAAGCTGCAAGCAGTTGTTGTGCTTGAGAGTCAGAAGTAGACTCCAAAAGCAAAGAGCTATTGAATAAACAAGAGTAGAATTTAACAGGGCCGGCAATTGCATCAACACCTTTCTAAATAATAAATGGGATACCATATGAAGGACTGACCATCTTCAGTATGTGAAACCACAAGGAACCATGATGAATCGTTAGCCTTATTCTGCTTATTTTTTGTAGATACTGACTGTGAAGACGATTGCCTCATTGCGAGAAATTCCCCCATGATTGCCAGACTCTCTGATGGCATGCTCCTTCCAACTGGGCCCCCCTTCAAAAGGGGGTGCGCCCACCTTAGGTGATTATTCACACCTCAGGTCACACCACCCGAACACCTGACAAAGGGAGGGTTGGGGTTGGGGTTGGGTTGGGTTGGGTTGTGTTGTTGTGGGGGAGGAGACCAGACAGCAAGGTCATCGGTCTCATCAGATTAGGGAAGGCCGGGGAAGGAAGTCGCCCGTGCCCTTTCAAAGGAACCATCCTGGCATTTGCATAAAGCTATTTAGGGAATGCCGGAAAACCTACATCAAGATGGCTGGATGCAGGATTGAATCGTCGTCCTCCCAAACGAGAGTCCAGTGTGCTAACCACTGCACCACCTCACTCGGTTGACAGAGGGACCAATCGGCAATTTGGGAAAGTAGCTGCTCAAGCAATCACCCCTCCCTGGGCCTTGCCTGTACCAGAGGGTACATGTAAACCCTATCTGGCAACCCAGGGCTGGGAATTATGCATTACCCAGTCACCTGTTATGCATCAGACGCATGGGCTGGCCTTCAGGAGCACACAGGGAGGAAGAAGAAAAAAGAGGGACCTCAAACGCCAAAGTGGAGGAAGAATAGGAGAAGGCAAACGAAGATAGAAAAAAAGGAATGAAAAACAGCGGAGAGGCTGTTCTGATGTTGGCCACAGAAAAAGCAGAACACATTTCCAAAAACATCCCAAACATGTTCCCCAAGAGAGGAGGAAATAGAATAGTAGGAGGATAGACCTGCAGCTTGGAAGGGAAAACTATGCTGCAAAGGCTGGGGCCCCATGGTAAACAAGCACAAACCCACCAGAGCGGTGAGCCCCCGGGTGGGGGGTGAGGGGTCATCTGCAGTTGATTGGCATGAATAGAAATGCTGTGATGACTTATGTATAAGAGTGTAGTAGTCGTCGAACACTTGTCTTCTTTCTCTACAGTAGCACACAAAATATCAAGAGCATCCACATGAAAACAGACCAAATGACTGTTCTTATACAGGGCATTTTGCTCGGTGAAGAAATTAGTTGTACCCGCACTGGTTGTATGCTGGGTTGTCCTTCGATGGCGGTGGAGTATATCCAAGTTCATTAATTTATTTTTTCATAACACATTTGAATCGTGGTGAAAATTGTTGTCATCAAACAATACATCTCTTCATCAACATCCTCTGCTACTTCATTACGATGGGATCAACTTTCATTGCCACTATCTTGTGTACTCAGTCTGACATTCGTAGATGCCATGTACTGCTACATCTCTTCTCTTACTATATGGCGTATGAGAGAAGTGAGGATGTGCTGGTCTTCCACAACTGCCATAGGAAACACATTGGTGAGTTGATCATACCTCTTTCACATGACTCTTTTTTTCTGTTTCATTCCCTCAATGTGCTGGCATCACATGGCGAATTCTTCTGTTGTGAAATCTTTTAATAGAAGAGCTTGGTATATGTCTTATTCAACTCCTTTCATCAAATGTGAAATTTTGTCAGCTTCTGTCATATTCAGAGCCACATTGTTATAGAGAGCCAAAATATTCCGTACACATCGTTGTGTCATTTTGTCATGATTTTGGGCCCTGTCCTAAACTGACTTGGCTCCCTCATGAACCATGGAACTTGCCACTGATGGGCAGGCTTGCATGACTCAGCGATACAGATAGCCATACCGTAGGTGCAACCACAACGGACAGGTGTCTGTTGAGAGGCCAGCCAAACATGTGGTTCCAGAAGAGGGGCATCAGCCTTTTCAGTAATTGCAGGGCCAATATTCTGGATGATTGACTGATTTGGCCTTGTAATGTCAAGTAAAATGGCCCTGATGTGCTGGTACTGTGAACGGCTGAAAGCATGAGGAAACTACAGCCATAATTTTCCCCGAGGGCATGCAGCTTTACTGTATGGTTAAGTGGTCGTAATGTTCTCTTGGGTAAAATATTTTGGAGGTAAAATAGTCCCCCATTCGGATCTCCAGGTGGGGACTACTCAGGAGCATGTCGTTATCAGGAGAAACAAAACTAGTGTGCTACAGATCAGAGCATGGAATGTCAGATCCCTTAACCAGGCATGTACGTTAGAAAATTTAGAAAGGGAAATGGACAGGTTAAGTTAGATACAGTGGAAATTAGCGAAGTTTGGCGGCAGGGGGAACAAGACTTCTGGACAAGTGAATACAGAGTTATAAATACAAAATCAAATGTGAGTAATGTAGGAGTAGGTTTAATAACGAATAAAAAATGGGAACACGGATAAGCTACTACGAATAGCACAGTGAATGCATTATTGTAGCCAAGATAGACACGAAGCCCATACCTGCTACAGTATTACAAGTTTATATGTTAACTAACTCCGCATATGAAGAAGAGATTGAAGATGTGTATGATGCGATAAGAGAAATTATTCAGACAGAGTAGGGAGACAAAAATTTAATAGTCATGGGGGCCAAGAATTCGATAGTAGGAAAAGGAAGAAAAGGAAAGGTAGTAGGCGAATATGGACTGGGGTAAAGAATGAGAGAGAAAGCAAATTGGTAGAATTTTGCACAGAGCACAACTTAATGATAGCTGACACTTGGTTTAAGAATCATGAAAGACGACTGTATTCATGGAAGGGGCCTGGGGACACTGGAAGATTTCAGATGGATTCTATAATGGTAACACAAGAGATTTCAGCACCAGGTTTTAAATTATAAGACATTTCCAGAGGCAGATGTGGACTCTGACCACAGTTTATTGATTATGAACAGTAGATTAAAACTGAAGAAATTGCAAAAAGGTAGGAATTTAAGGAGCTGGGACTTGGATAAACTGAAAGAACCAGAAGTTCTAGAGAGTTTTAGAGGGAGCATTAGGGAACGACTGACAAGAATGGGAAAAAAGAATACAGTACAAGAACAATGGGTAGCTTTGAGAGATGGAATACTGAAGGCAGAGCAGAGGTTCAAGCAGATAAAAAGACGAAGGCTAGTAGAAACACTTGGGTAACAGAAGAGATGTTGAATTTAACTGATGAAAGAAGATAGTATAAAAATGCAGTAAATGAAGCACGTGAAAAGGAATACAAATGCCTCAAAAATGAGATCGACAGGAACTGTAAAATGGCTAAGCAGGGATGGCTAAAGCACAAGTATAAGGATATAGAAGCATATATCACGAGGGGTAAGACAGATACTGTCTACAGGAAATTAAAGAGACCTTTGAAGGAAAGAGAACCACCTGTATGAATATCAAGAGTTCAGATGGAATACCAGTCCTAAGCAAAGGAGGGAGAGCAGAAAGGGGGAAGGAGTATATAGAAGGTCCACACAAGGGAGATGTACTTGAGGACAGTATTATGGAAATGGAAGCGGACATAGATAAAGGTGGAGAGGGAATGGGAGATGTGATACTGTGTGAAGAATTTGACAGGGCACTGAAAGACCCGAGTCGAAACGAGGCCCCGGAAGTAGACAACATTCCATTAGAACTACTGGTAGCCTTGGGTGAGCCAGCCATGACAAAACTCTTCCACTTGAGAGCAAGATGTATGTGACAAGTGAAATACCTTCAGCCTTCAAGAAGAATACAATAATTCCAATTCCAAAGAAAGCAGGTGTTGACAAGTGTGAAAATTACCGAACTATTAGTTTAACAAGACACGGCTTCCAAATACTAACACAAATCCTTTACACAAGAATGGAAAAACTGGTAGAACCCTACCTCAGGGAAGATCAGTTTGGAGTCCGGAGAAACGCAGGAACATGCGAAGCAATACTGACCCTACGACTTTTCATAGGAGATAGGTTAAGGAAAGGCAAACCTACGTTTATATCATTTGTAGACTTAAAGCAAGCTTTTGACAATGACAATGTTGACTGCAAACTCTCTTTCAAATTCTAAAGGTGACAGGGGTCAAATACAATTTGTACAGAAACCAGATGGCAGTTATAAGAGTCGCAGGACATGAAAGGGAAGCAGTGCTTGAGAAGGGATTGAGACAGGGTTGTAGCCTGTCCCTGACGTTCGCTCTGTTTATTGAGCAAGCAGTAAAGGAAACAACAGAAAAATTTGGAGTAGGAATTAAAGTCCAGGGAGAAGAAATAAAAACTTGAGGTTTGCCGATGGCATTGTAATTCAGTCAGAGACAGCAAAGGATTTGGAAGATCAGTTGAACGGAATCGACAGTGTCTTGAAAGGAGGATGTAAGATGAACATTAAGGAAAGCAAAACGAAGATAATGGCATGTGTTCTAATTAAATCAAGTGATGCTGAGGGAATTAGATTAGGAAATGAGTAGATAAGTTACGTTATTTGGGAAGCAAAATAACTGATGATGACCAATGTAGGGAAGATATATAATGCAGACAGACAATGGCAAGAAAATCATTTCTGAAGCAGAGAAATTTGTTAATATCGAGTACAGATTTAAGTGTCAGGAAGTCCTTTCTGAAAGTATTTGTATGGAGTGTAGCTATAAATGGAAGTGAAACATTGAAGATTAACAGTTTAGACAAGAAGAGAATAGAAGCTTTTGAAAGGTGGTGCTACAGAAGAATACTGAAGATTTGATAGGTAGATCACACAACTAATGAGGTGGTACTGAACAGAATTGGAGAGAAGAGGAATTTGTGGCACAATCTGACTAGAAGAAAGGATTGGTTGGTAGGTCACGTTCTGAGGCATCAAGAGATCACCACTTTAGTATTGGAGGGAAGCATGGAGGGTAAAAATCATAGAGAGAGACAAAGTGATGAATACACTAAACACATTCAGAAGGATGTAGGGTGCAGTAGTCACTCAGAGATGAAGAGGCTTGCACAGGATAGAGTGGTATGGAGAGCTGCATTGAACCATTCTCTGGACTGAAGACCACAACTACAAACTGACTTTTTGTCGAATGTCACCAAATGGTTTCCTTCAATTTGACCTGGAATTTGTCAAATTATTGAAGCTTCTCTTCACTGTTTTCGAACCACAGCTGGACTGTTCCATCCAAGTAAAAGTACGCGTTTGCCAAACAGTTCATGTCATCCTAGCTGTTGTATTTGGTGACTCAGTTAAATCCTTCCAGCCATTTCAATGAGTCCTGACCAGCATCTCTGGAAAACACTGATGAATGCCTGACAAGCAGCTGACTTATTAATCGCTTGGAAACCATTAGCCTCCTGAATATACTGACTGGGCAAACAATGTACTGTTTAGATTCTAGTTCCTGTCTGTGTAGGCAACTACTTTTACGTTACTATTATATGTGTTCTTTCAGACATGTCTGAGAGAACAGACATCACACTTGCAATAATAATAGTTAACTCTTGATGGCATATCATGATCTCTTCAATGAGGGTGCACCCCAGGTCTGACCTCTTGTGTGACTCATGTTAGATGCTGTGAGCAGTGAGGAAAATGGACAGGGGAATACTACAGCAGTAGCATGCAATAAGTTAGGATTTGGGTTGGGCAGAAAGCATGCTCGGATAGCCAAAGCGATTATGGTGACTGCTCACATAAAGCGGGAAATCCAGGAAAGCAATACCACCATATGAAGGTTGGCAGCAGCATTATGATCCCTAAGGAGGGGGGGTTGGGGCAGGATGGGGGGGGGGGGGGGGAGATGTTACACAGATTTAGAATTTTTGACTGCTATGTCCATGCAAGCACACAGTACAATAATACCTAAAATGTGTAAAGGTATGTACACTGTTCTGAAGAATGATTTCATTAGGTAAAGCACATCACTTATGTAGTAGTGGTATATCAATTGTGTTAGGTTGGTTATAATATTTTTACATTTTTAGATATGTTTGAAACTCCATATATTCTAATAAACTATAGGAGTGGCCAATGAAGTATCTTTTACTGTGCTCCTAAGTATCTGGCGATTTTCAATTCTCTGCTTGAAGTCTACCAGCAAACTGCATTTATTGCTCTTAAATTTTCAACACATGAATGACAACTGTATTTCAATAAAATTCAGCAATGAACTCTCTATAACAATGACATGTTTCAGTTATTTTAGAATTTAGTGAGCAAGTAAAGACAAGAAACATTCTGATGAACAAACAGTTGACTCAAACAACATTTTGCACATCATATTACGGCGATTTCCCTTCTATATTTAGGTGCTTTAGGTCTATGTTTCTCAATACGGTCACTGAATCCATTGCCACTCACTAAAATTTAATATTATTGCATCACTGAATGTTGTCATCTCAGTTCCCTGATGCTGAAATGTCAGAAGTCCGACCACTTCAGCCTAACAAAGCACATCATTCTTAGTTGTCAACTTTGAAAATCAACAGTGCTGAGGAGCAGTATAAGGTTTATTGCTGTTGTTGAACCCATGTTCATTTTTTGTGCCGCAGTTCAGATATTCTGTGGGGACATATTAACCCTAGAATACTACTGATAGTCAATTTAACCAACAACTCAATAACCTACCAACCCCCCCTTTTATTGCGGCTGGGAGGGGCACAGCATCTTCACAGCAGTGTCTGGGGGGCGGGGGGGGGGGGGGGTCTAGTTGGTTCCATGATTCTGCTGGCAGAAGTGACATAAACCACGTTTCGTACGAGAGTTACAGGGTTGAATCAACGAAGGTAGAGGTGTGCATGTAAATGCTGATTCATCGAAACGGCCAATGTGTAAAATTCACAATCAAAACTGACTTTTCAATTCAATGAATGTTTAGTATTAAGCAACCAATTTGCTATAGGTGTCTAATTCGATGTTTGTTGAAAAGAACGTTTTGGTTTCAAGCAGGTTGTGATATCTATTCCATAACATTCATTTCTTTTTAGGTTCTGACAATTTTCCCAAAACCGAGAGTTTTGGAAGCAATGGAATCAGCTCTTGACATACAACATGATGATTCTTATGAAGAATGCAACATCAAGCAAGAAGACACCATTTCTGATGACACATCGACTTCACATCAAACTGGGATGAAGAAACACTCAACACAAAGATGGCCCAAATTGAGAAGGAACTGTTTGTTGGCAAAACAGTCAAATTTTCATCCCAGAAAAACTGGCCCAAAAAATCTGCAAAACACAAGTAACGAAGAAGAGTTCCTCGGAACCTTCCCAGTTGTCAGTCACAATATCGTTCTGTGGGGACAACTTCCAATATGCCTTTAAGTCATCTGAAGACGAGCTAATGTCTAAGACAGGAATATGCTGGAAAACAAAAAGTCAGTGTGAAACCACTGGTGAAACATCACCAATGAACATAGTCCATATTCACCAAGGACTGACTGCTTTCACTGGATATACATGCGACATTCTAAAATGTTTTGAGATATTTTTCTCTGATGACATTCTCTACAAAAAGTTACTTAGCACAAATGCTGAAATCGCTGAGCAATGCACAGAGTATGAACTCATCAGTTAGACATCGGAAACCAGCAAAAGTGAGCTGAAAGCTACTCTGGGGCTGCTTATACTCAGCACTGGCCTGAAGACAAATCATCTTCCAATCCACATTCTTTTCAACGAGAGTAGATGTGATGCCCAGTTTTTGGCTACAATTTCCAAGGCTCGATTTGACTGTATCATAAACTGCCTTTGATTTGACATCAGAACTTCATGAGATCCCAATGATAAGCTACCTCCAGTGAGAAAGGTTTTGGATATGTTGCGAGAGAACTGTTTGCAGCACTGTAAACCTGGTGCCTAAGTCATTATTCACGAGGTACTAGTTGGATTCCGCGATCAGGTCGCATTCAAGATGTACATTCCCAACAAGTCAGACAAATATGAAATGAAAATCATAATACTGTATGAAGTGGGACAAAATACATGATACAAGCAGGGCCATATTTGGGGAAGGGTACAACTCTGGCTGGAACACCTGCAGCAGATTTTTTTGTCGGAAAACTCAGTCAACCTATCAAAGGTTTGAATCGAAATTTAACCTTGGACAATTGGTTCATGTCCATTCCACTTTTCATGAAGGTGAAGTCTGACTACAAGCTCACCACCCTGGGAAAAATTTGGTTGACTAACAGGGAACGTCCAGTTGAATTCGTCGACATAAATTTTGTAAACCAGCATACAATTACATCCTCCTTCATTTACGGTGGTTACCTGATGAGACAAAATCTGGCGTTGATACATTCGACCTGATGTGCCACACTGCAAATGCCAGCAGAAAAACAAAGCAGTGGCAAATCTGTTATTTGTACAATGTGATAAATATTGCCACAATAAATGCCTACACCATTTATATGCATTATTTCTATGGGGCCCATGATGTGGAATGGAGTGAACAGAATCTGTCTTGGCTGGATTTCGTGTTCTCCCTCACAGATGCTTTGTCGAAGGAATGGCTTTGCAGGGCAACATCGGAATGTGAAGCAGAGAATAGAAAATATGTTGAAGATACAAACGTCTTTGAACAGTGTCCAAAACAAAAGGAAGAAAAACGCCATCTCTCCTCCAGCAATTCCCAACACAGACTAAGGAGCTGCATCCCACATCCAGCCCTCTCAGTCTAAAAAAACACCACATTTGCAGAGAGAGCAGCTATAAGCTGAGAAGGATGATGAAAAGCAACCATGTAGTGTGTTATGCACCTGTACACTGGGAACATCATGAGATTCTGTGCAATACATGCCATCAGCAACACTCATGCAGGCTGAAGGAATTCACATTGTGGGGATGAGTTACCTCTCCCCCAGAGCATTTTTCCTTCGAAGTCAATTTCGTACAATTCCTCAATGCAACATTTATAGTGAAGAGGCCATTTGCGATGTGTAGCCATATGCTTTAGTCAAGTGCAGCTTTGATTTATTTTTTGTATCTTTTTGAGATACTGTATTCATTTTTATATCAGCTATTCTGATTATTTCGTTAGGTATATGTACTTCTTGTGTTTCCACATTTTTTGTCAAGTTACTTTTGATACTACCAAAGACACACATTTATAATCTGTGGCTGGACATTATAGTCTTCTTGAGAGAAATGACCGAGGCAGGTACTTACTAGATTTCTGTGTGAGTAATGACTTGACTGTCTGTAACACTATGTACCACCTTCACCAAAGACGACTGTACACTTGCATATCACCTGGTGATAGGCTTAGAAACTTCGTCCTAGTGTGAGGATGTTGGAACACTTCGGTAATGGACTGTAAGACCTTTCTTGGAGCTGACTGTGGAAGTGCTCACAGTCTGCCGTCCAACCCACCAAGAAGGGCAGAGAAAGACAACTACAACTCACAAACAAGGAAGCTCTTCATCAATTCAGTGAGTTTGTAAGACCAAGGATCCATAACATCAGCCTTACTAAATATGCACCAGCATCAAAAGCATGGGACCAAATGACAGAGGTCATTTCCTCACACTTCTGACATCAGAATGACCACAAGGTGCAGAGCATCCTTAGATATTACAACCCACACTACAACTAACAGAAGAGAGAAGCAATCTGAAGAAAACTTGTATCCACAACACACAGGATCAAGACAGATATAAGATCCTTTGCACAGAAATACAACGGTATTGCAGAGAGGAAAAATCACACTACATTAACGGTATCTCTGATGAAACGGAGCAACATCATAATCACAATCACGTACGTGACCTCTTCAAGAAACTCAAAAGCATCACCAGTGAATTTAATCCTTGTGCTTGGGTGGTAGATGATGGGAATGGCAACCCTACAGGATACAAGGAAGAAGCTGTTGCTTGATGGAAACAGTACAGTAAAAGGCTATATTCTGGGATTAACAATAAACAACAGCATGGAAAGTGAAGTATTTGATAAACTTAAATTGGAAGCTACAATCATACCCAGCAAAACAGAGAATGCATTACTACATGCACTCAAAGTGTACAAGAGTATGGGAAACAAGGGAGTGAAGACTGATCAAAGTCTCTCGTCACCCCACTACACAAGAATGGGTCAATCAGTAACTGCTCCAACTACTGAATCATTACTCTCATATCCCACACAAGTGAAATTTTGCTCTACAGCCTGAACCAGCATTTGAACCCATACATTCAGCCTCACATATCCACAGAATAAGCAGGTTCTATTTAAGGAAACGGAACTCGTGAACAGATACTCAACATATGACAAATAATTAAGAAATCACAAGAGTTGTGTTGGTCTGTCTTCATTTGCTTCCTTGATTGTAAGAAAGCTTTTGACTGTGTTGTCTGGGACAAGTTGTGAGATGTGCTTGCAGTGGTTGGTGTCCCACAATTTGACAGCACTGCAGATTTCTCATACACAAACAGCAGCTGACCGGTGTTGCCTGGTGAAACGTTGTTGTGATGCCTCGTGTACAGAAAAGAAATGCATACCATCACTTTTGATAAAGGTTGGATTGTAGCCTATCGCGACTGCGGTTTGTTGTATCGTGGCATTGCTGCTCGCGTAGATCGAGATCCAATTACTGTTAGCAGAATATGGAATCGGTGGGTTCAGGAGGGTAATACGGAACACCATGCTGGACCCCAACGGCCTCGTATCACTAGCAGTTGAGATGACAGGCATCTTATCCGCATGGCTGTAACGGATCGTGCAGCCACGTCTCGATCCCTGAGTCAACAGATGGGGACGTTAGCAAGACAACAACCATCTGCACGAACAGTTAAACAATGTTTGCAGCAGCATGGACTATCAGCTCGGAGACCATGGCTGTGGTTACCCTTGACGCTGCATCACAGACAGAAGCGCCTGCGATGGTGTACTCAACGACGAACCTGGGTGCACGAATGGCAAAACTTCATTATTTCGGATGAATCCAGGTTCTGTTTACAGCATCATGATGGTCACATCCGTGTTTGGTGACATCGCGGTGAACGCACATTGGAAGCGTGTATTCGTCATCGCCATACCCGGCTTGATGGTATGGAGTGCCATTGGTTACACGTCTCGGTCACCTCTTGTTCGCATTGACAGCACTTTGAACAGTGAACGTTACATTTCAGATGTGTTACGACCTGTGGCTCTACCCTCCATTCGATCCCTGCAAAACACTGCATTTCAGCAGGATAATGCACGGCCGCGTGTTGCCGGTCCTGTGCGGGCCTTTCTGGATACAGCAAATGTTCGACTGCTGCCATGGCCATCACATTCTCCAGATCTCCCACCAATTGAAAATGTCTGGTCAATGGAGGCCGAGCAACTGGCTCGTCACAATACGCGTCACTACTCTTGATGAACTGTGGTATCGTGTTGAAGCTGCATGGGCAGCTGTACCTGTATACGTCATCCAAGCTCTGTTCGACTCAATGCCCAGGCATATCAAGGCCGTTATTACGGCCAGAGGTGGTTGTTCTGGGTACTGATTTCTCAGGATCTATGCACCCTAATTGCGTGAAAATGTAATCACTTGTCATTTCTAGTATAATATATTTGTCCAATGAGTACCTGTTTACCATCTGCATTTCTTCTGGGTGTAGTAATTTTAATGGCCAGTAGTGTATTAATTTTCTGATGACACCTTGCTTTTAGCCAACAGTGAAGACAAACTTGATCAGTTATTAGCAAAAGTAAAGGACATTAATCTATCACATGGATTAGACCTCAACCTTAGCAAGTCTAAATTCATGATAATTGATGAGTAAAAGTTAAACTGTCAGGTCAATTAAAGGAACTGGAAGTCATGTATTCCTTCACCTGTCTTGGGTCAACAATCTGGGACACAGGAAGCTATGAGGATGAGGTATAAAGACGTATTATGCTAGGGTGAGTCACTATGAAGAAGTTCACCAAGATCTAGCAGAACACAGCAATAAGGAATACCACAAATGTTTGGTTTGTTGAAACACTCATGTTTTTCACCTTCTTTTATGGTTGGGGGACTTGAACCTTGATAGCCAGAGACAAACAGTGCACTGATGCATTTGGCCTTTGGTGCTGGAGCAGGATGCTGTGCGTAAAATGGACTGAAAGAACAAATGTGTCCATTAGTGAGAAACTCAATATCTCCAAGCACCTTTCTTTTCATGTCCATCAAAAAATTCTCCAGTTCGTTGGCCATATTTTGAGAAGAGATTGAAAAAACCTGGAGAAAATAACATGGAAGGGAAGATCGAGGGCAAGAGAGTGAGAGAAAGAGCAGGAACAGGTGGACTGACCAAATCAGGAAGATCTTGGGTCTAACTCTTCAGTAGGTTCTAAGAGAAGCTGGTAACGATTCGGGATGGAGATGCTTGGTTCATTGAGTCATGAAGCTCAGCAATGAGCAGAACGACTTGTGATGTGATGACTTTTGATTCATTATATTAACTGATGTAGTATTTTTTTTCTTTGGTTGTTTCTGTAAATGGTCTTGCTGCAGTGGCAACACCAGTTCCCATCAGATTACCAAAGTTAAGTGCTGCCAGGCTGGGCTGGCACTTGGATGGATCACTACTGGGTTTGCCAAGTACTGTCAGCAAGCAGGGTGCACTCTGCCCTTGTGAGGCAAACTGTGGAGCTACATGATTGACAAGTACCGGTTCCAGTCCCATAAATTGACATATGGCTGGGAGAGCAGTGAGTTGACCACATGGCTCTCCATATCTGCATCCAGCAACGCTTGTGTGCCGAGGACGATATGGCAGCTCGTCGGTACCGTTGGGTCTTCATGACCTGCTCGGGCAGAGTTTAGTTTTAGTTTTTGTTGTTTCTGTAGCTACTGTTTGTATTCAATGCTCTTGGCATGCAATCATTCAAATTATCGTGAAAGAGTTGATGCAATTTTCTTCTGAGTACTTATTCCATATTGTTCCCAGTGGGTGAAAAACATATATCAACACCCTTTTGTTTGTGAACCTATGTGGTGTGAATTTTTGCAATTTATTGGAATGGAAAGACCATGTAAACCTCAAAACATATTTTTCTTTAACTTCCCTACATTAAATGGTTTATAATTCTATCGCTGTTTCACTTTTAATCATTTTCCTGGCCAAACCTAGCTGTGGTAGTCAAATTGATGAAGGTACTGGCATGAAAGGTTTCAAAATTGGTATAGTATTCTAGGCTTAATGTTAGCATTAAATTGTCTCCTGTACAAAGATATATTACTGTTCAGCAGTTGTCTACCTTTAAAATCAGTTCACTGCTGACTACATTTGGATTCAGGAAAATTGCAGTAGTGATAGTTATTCATAAAACTCAAGATACATGGAATGCATCTCCATGGTTGACAATATGGTGAAATTTGCTTCCTGTTTGCCCCACATCTGTCCTAGTGCTTAGCCAGGCTGGTCGCACTGGTTCCCTTCTCACCTTTCTGAAATCACCAACAGAAATACATGTGTGACCTCAACAACCAAAGCTTCATCTGTGAATGTAAAACAATCTCTCTGTTAGGCTATTACACAAAATAAAAACATTACCCTCAACAGCCAAAGCTCAATCTGTGAGTGCAAGATGACCCTGCATTTTTTAACGACGAATTTGGGAAAAATCTTGATCTTATAGAAGTAAATGTGGTACTTTCATTGCAGGTGCAGAAAAGAGAAACAGGACAGAAAAACTGGAACAACGAAGCTTTCGACTGTACTGGGAATCAATGATGAAATAATCTCAGATCATCAGTAAAGTCATGGCATTGTGTTGTTGCAATGTTTTGACAAGTTTCTTACTCATCATCTTCACGTGAAGTGTCAGATTCATGACCAGTTTGTTCCTTCATAGCCTCTGGACAGCAGACTCCTCTGCCAAGGGCCTGACAGGCAGGCCAATCGCACGCCTCCAGAAGAGATGTGGTGACGTGGTGGGGGACCTACAGCCAGGAGTTGCATTTCAATAAAATCAGACAGCTGAGTCTTGGCTATGGAAGGAAACTATGGAAGTTGTCTGGTAAATTTGTCAGAATAGTTGATTTGGCTTAACTTTGTTTCTGCATGGTTCTCAGCCTGGTGGTTGGTAAATATATTTGTAGAAAACTACTTAGTCGAGTGTTTTAGAAAAATGATTTCGCCAGGTAAATAGTAAATGACTGAGCTGCTGCCCCCAGACCATCTTGGCTAGGATTTGCATCCCAGCATGGAACAGATCTGAACATTATTGGTTATGTTCATTAGCAGTGAACCTATCTGTCAGTATTTCTATTTCTTTAGGTTTCGTATCAAGGCTCAATGAAAAGATGACACTTGGTTACTGCTTATATGGGACAGACACCATTACTTGCATGCCCCTGAGCCACTGTTGACTCTAAGATCCATGTTTGTACCCTTAAACTGCATCCAGTAGCAGGAAGGTGTAATGTAGCTTACAGACTTGTTTCTGTGGCTTCCCACAGATGGACATCAGTGCACTGGATCCTATGCCAATTTTCTTCTTTTTTTTCTCTTAATGAAAAGTGGTGCAATTTTCAAACTTTGTTAGTAAGTTCTCCAAAAAGGATTTTGTTAGCACTATGGAAATCTCTTCGGTCAGTTCATTCTGTGGAAATATCTTCCATCAACTAATTCTACTGAAATCTCACCCTCAATTCATTCTTATGGAAATCTTTTTAATCACTTCATTTTTATGACTGTTTTGCTTCTTTCCATTTTGATTACTGCTTCTATCCCTTACAGAGTGTTTATCACTGCAAATTTTATATTTGATTCCCTCTTACAATGCTGACTATTTTATAGTGCATGGTCCACAATAGTCACCACACAACCATCAACTAAATTGTGTCTGAACACACATTTATCCATTTCCTGTTTTCTCATTTAGTAGAGTTTGTAAATGACTCACCAAAGGACTGAATTTCGGTCTTAAGGTGAACCTTCATTGTGTAACATTATGTTTTGGTTGTGGCTTCAGTACTTTGTTTTCCAGGCTGAGAGATACATTCCAAAACACAAGATCATTACAGAACAACATGCAAACAATTTTGGAACATTCAGCAATGGGTTTTTTTTATAGATGATGTGACTTACCGAACAAAAGTGCTGGCAGGTCGATAGACACACAAACATACACATGAAATTCAAGCTATCGCAACAAACTGTTGCCTCATCAGGAAAGAGGGGAGGAGAGGGAAAGACGAAAGGATGTGGGTTTTAAGGGAGAGGGTAAGGAGTCATTCCAATCCCGGGAGCGGAAAGACTTACCTTAGGGGGAAAAAAGGAAATAAGGACAGGTATACACTCGCGCACACACACACACACACACACACATATCCAAAAATTTCTGCCTGTGTCTGTGTATGTGCGGATGGATATGTGTGTGTGTGTGTGTGTGTGTGTGTGTGTGTGTGTGTGTGTGTGTGTGTGCGAGTGTATACCTGTCCTTTATATATACCTAAAAACAAGGATGATGTGACTCACCAAACGAAAGCGTTGGTACGTCGATAGACACACAAACAAACACAAACATACACACAAAATTCAAGCTTTCGCAACAAACTGTTGCCTCATCAGGAAAGAGGGAAGGAGAGGAAAAGACAAAAGGATGTGGGTTTTAAGGGAGAGGGTAAGGAGTCATTCCAATCCTGGGAGTGGAAAGACTTACCTTAGGGGGAAAAAAGGACAGGTATACACTCGCACACACACTCATATCCATCCACACATATACAGACACAAGCAGTTAACTTCTGAGGTCATCAGTCGCCTAGAACTTAGAACTAATTAAACCTAACTAACCTAAGGACATCACACACATCCATGCCCGAGGCAGGATTCGAATCTGCGACCATAGCTGTCGCCCGGTTCCAGAATGTAGTGCCTAGAACTGCACGGCTTTCCAGGCGGCAGAGGAGGTTGGGGTGGGGAGGGAGAGGGATAGCAGAGTACGGGCAAGGGACTGTAAAGTTCTGCTTGGAACATGGAGGGATGACGTGGAGAGTAGGGCAACTAGGTGCAGTCGGGAGGTTAGACAGAAGGTGAGGGAGAGAGGTGGGGTACCACAATGGAGAGAGGTAAAAAGACTGGGTGTGTTGGTGGAATAGAGAGCTGTGTAGTGCTGAAACGGGAACAAGGGCAAGAGCATGGGCAATGCCTAACAAAAGTTGAGGCCAGGAGCGTTACAGGACCATAGGATACATTGCAGGGAGAGTTCCCACCTGCACCATTCAGAAAAGCTGGTGTTGGTGGGAAGGATCCAGATGGCACAGGCTGTGAAGCAGTGATTGAAATGATGTTGTGTTGGGTAGCTTGCTCAACAACAGGGTGGTCCAGTAGTTTCTTGGCCACACATTGTCAGAGGCCATTCATACTGACAAGACAGCTTGTTGGTTGTCATGCCCACGAAGAATGGAGCACAGTGGTTGCAGCTTAGCTTGTAGATCACATGACTGGTTCTGCAGGTAGGGATAGGTGACGTTTGTGACCAGACTGGAGTAGGCGGTGGTGGGAAGATGTATGGGACAGGTCTTGCATCTAGGTGTACTACAGGCATATGAGGCATGAGGCAAAGGGTTGGGAGCAGAAGTTTGGAGGGATGGACAAGGATGTTGTAGATTCGGTGGGCAGCAGAACACCACTGTGGGGGAGTGGGATGAATAGTAGGAAGGGCATTTCTCATTTCAGGGCATGATGAGAGGTGGTGGCCTCAACCTTTGTTAGTCATTGTCCTTACCCATCTACCCCTTCCCTGTTCCCATTCCAGCACTACACAGCCCTCTCCATGAACACACCTAGTCTTTTTACTTCTCCACTACCCTCCCCCTTTCTCTTGCCCTCGGCCTAACCTCCTGATGCATCTAGCTGCCCTAGTCTCCACCTCATCCCAGCATGCTCCTAGCAGTAATTTATCGTCCCCCACCCCCACTCTGCTATCCCTCCCCCTCCCCGCCCCAGCCTCCTCCTCACCCCCACCCAGTTGCCTCTGCCATAATGCACTGCTGCTCACAGTCTGGATCCAGCTGCCAGAGACTGTGGTCACGTGTGTGTGTGTGTGTGTGTGTGTGTGTGTGTGTGTGTTGTCTACTTCTGACAAAGGCCTTGTTGGCTGAAAGTTAACTTTAGGACAGTCTTTTTGTTGTGACTTCTGCAACTGCATATTTCCGCAATATGATGATTTAATTAGCTACATCTTAACACCAACTAGTTCTCCTTTGCGAGGAAGGTATACAAACAAATCCCAAATTGTTGCACAGCCATGGGCTCCTGCGTGGCACCCTTTTATGCCAACCTGTTTATGGACTGTCTACAGGAAACCTTCCCAGCCTCCCAAAACTCCAAACCCCTGATCTGATTCATGTTCATTGATAGTATCTTCTTGATCTGGACTCATGACCAAGACACCCTATCCTCATTCCTTCACAACCTTTTTCTTCCATCCAATTCACTTGGTCTTTCTCAACCAAGCATGCCACCTTCCTGGATGTTGACCACCTCCTCTCTGAGGGCTCCATCAACATCTCTGCCCATATTAAACCCACCAACCAGCAACAATACCTGTGTTTCAACAGCTTCCATCCCTTCCACACCAAAAAATCCCGCCCCATCTAGCCCTAGCCACCTGGGGTCGGTGTATCTGCCATTATGTCAGCTTCCTTGACCAGTATGCTGAAGGTCTCACAAAGACCTTTACAGGCAGGCACTCCCCACAGACATAGTCCGATACTCTGCAAACAGATTTCCTGTGCCATAGTTCCACACGACCCCCCCCCCCCCCAAGAACCAGCTAAAAAAAACCGCTTCCTCCTTGTCACCAAATACCACCCCAGACTGAAGCAAACTGAACTACGTCCTTTATCGGAGGTTTGATTATCTATCATCATACCCTGAAATAAGGGACATCCTACCCAAGATCCTTCTCACCCAACCTAAGGTGGTTTTCCATTGCCCATCCAATCTCCACAACATCCTTGTCCATCTCTATGCCACTCCCAATACCAACGCTTTGCCACAGGGATTATATCCCTGTGCAAGACAAAAGGTACAAGACTTGTTCAATCCGCCCACCCAATACTTCATATGGCAGTCCGGTCACAGGCTTACCCCACTCCATCAGAGGCCAAGCCACCTGTGAAAACAGCCAGTTCATGTACTGGCTCTGTTGCAATCATTGCTCAGCCTCTTATATTATTATGACTACCAACCATATGTCCACTAGAATGAATGGGCCCTGTTGAACTCTGGTCAAGACCAAAGTGGATGATCCTGCTGTACAACATGCAGATGAACATAAAATGCTTGATTTATTTCAATGGCTGCTTCACAACTCGACTCATCTCAATCCTCCCCTCCTCCAGCAGCTTTTCTGAACTGTACAGATGGGAATAATCCTTACAACACATCTCTGCTCCTGAAATCATCCTGGCCTCCGCCTACAATAATTTACTGTCCCCACATCCTTCACCCAACAGTTCTGCCCCCTCTGTCCTATCTTTCCAACTCATGTCCCTCATCCGCATTGTGCATTGCTCTCTGCCAAAGCACCCACCTAACTTTTCCTGTTTTCTGCTCCCCTTTTTTCCCCTCCCTCCCTTCCCCATAGCCTCCCAAAGCTGCACCTGGCTTGTCTGCCACCTCTAGTCCCTGCACACTCTGCCAGGCAGCACTATTTCCTCTTCCCCAATCCATACCCTGCTATCTCTCCCCCTTTCCCACTCAACTATGGATTGTTGCTCCCTTTCGACATGTTTCAGTCTGGCCTCAGCAGCAAGAGACAGCAGTCATGTGTGGTGTGATGCATGCTTGATTGTATAAATGACTGTGTCTTTTTTTCTTTTCTGATTAATAATGATTGTATAAATGTGTGTGTCTTTTTTCTTTTCTGATTAATGCTTTGGCCAAAAGCTTAGTGTGTCACAGTCTTTTTGTTGTGCCTGCCTGCAAATCACTGTGTTATCTTTATGGTGAGTAGCAATCTATCCTTTATACAGTAGTTGATAATCCAACCTGAGCTTTCCGTTGTTTGATGATGATTTAAGATTGAAACTAGTGAAAAGCAATAAAATTGAGTAGCATAACACCACTAATGCACCAAATAATACAGCCAAGATGTCAAATGGAAACAGAGGAATTATTGTCCAAGCTAAGGAGGTTGCAAGAAAGTTATCACAGAATGCAAAAGGTAGAGAGCAGAATCAGAAGTTTAATAGTCAATGTATAACATCAGATCTTGAGGATGCAAAACTATTAAAAACTTATAGGAAAAACCACTCAAGATGATAAGTATTGACTTCATCTAGTACACTGTTGACATCACATACCATGTAATATTGGCTGTTCTATCTTGACGAAGAATGAATAGCCCCCCCCCCCCCCCCCCCCCCCAAGAGGCACAATAAGTTGAGTTCATGCGTTCATACTTCTATTGGCAAACATGTAAGAGTTCCAGAAGTACTAGATCTCTTCAACAAATGATATACACACTCATCTAAAACTGTCACAACTACTGGATGTAACTCTATCTCTTGTACAACCAACAAGTGCATACCAACTGAACAGTTGCAGCTATGAGACCTGACACTGTTGCATTTCAGCCAGATAAAAGACCATTCCTTTCAATTAATTTATCAGTCCCATGTAAACATTAAAGATAAGGTTGCTCAGAAGAAGTTGAGACATGACGATCGGATCACTTATGTCAGTTGAATGCAGAATGTTAAAACTGGTGTTATCACTGACACCAATGGTGCTTTATAATCAATATCAGACATCCGTTTCTAAGAATCCAGGATGTTGTATAGGCAGTGAAATGAAAGATACAGTAGTGTTCCGAACTCCCCATATCTTGCGCAAAATATTGTAAAATCACTTAAAGTCACCAGGCCTACTACTGAAGAAACAAGAAGTAAACTGGAGTAACAATTACTGTGTCAATTTAATCCCTCTATTCAAAAATAAATATGATGATGATGATGATTAAACTTCTGCAGATTTATGTTAAGCACTCAATTCGCTTTCATGCAACCTCAATTCTACTAGATAGGGGCTTTTACCATCAAAAGCAGCAATTGCTTAAGTTACATGTTTTACCATCCAATGTAATGTATGTACTGTATACCTCACAAAAACACAGATGACCAGTCTCCTAAAAGCAATAGTAACTTAAAAAGCATAAGCATCTCACTTGGCATAGACAAAATCCCGGAGAATAGACATAAGGAAGGTCAAGACCGAACTACTGGCTTTGAAGTGTGTGATGGCAACATAAGAGACCTATAATGAATATGCCACCTACAATTACTCAGACCACCTCCAAGGAGAAACAGATGCTTAAAACATGAAACAGTGCATCTCAAGTACATATATCACCAGAATTTCTTCAATTTTGAAATCAAAATTAAACTAAAAAATTAACCTCAGCACTACAAGGCATTTGCAGTTCCAGTACTGCCTTACACTTCCGGTCCCATTAACTTGATGAAAATGGACCTGGAAAATATCCAGAGGAAAACACAGAAAATTCTTATGATGTAAGGTATCCATCATTCTATCAGCTGTTGAAAGGCTGACTATCCTATGTGAGAAAGGGGGCTTTCAGGTGTAGAACCGAGCTATTGATTCCATTTTATACATAAAATGAAATCAACACCTCAGGTGTAAAACATACCAATACTCAATTACACTGAAAAAAACTTAAAAACTAAAATATATTTGACAGCTCCATGAAAAATCTAACTTGGAATCTAAAGCAGTATTTTCGTAACAGCAACTCATCACTTTATAAAAGAACAGTAAAAATAGATAATAATTACATGCCAATCAATCTGGTAGAAACACCTGGAACCATCCTGGGTATTATGCAGAAATAATATATACTAAGATAATACATTGGACTAGAAAAGAACAGCACGGGAAATGTGAAAAACCTCAGCAAAGACCACATCAATTTGTCAGCACGGAACAATGGACTTCTGTCAGCAATTCAAGATTAGGTAATTGTGATGAGGAACTACTCAAAATATATCCTCAAATATCAAGGAATAAATGATGGCAATTACACACAGAATGTAAGAAGTGGGTGTCATCATCAGTCCCTATTGTAATTATGAAATCGAATAACAGCTTTGTATGTCTAGAACATTGGTTGTGAGAAATTGGTACATTTGAAACTAGGAGGGTTGGCTGTGGTGCTCCACAGACACACCGCAGTCTTGACTTTGAAGAGGACCTGAGGGTGAGTACTCAAAACATTGCCCATACCATATGCTTCTACAGCATCCAGGTCAGAGTTCATTGTCTCTGCTGTGTGTGTACCATGAAATGGTACACTTGAAAGTGCTCCAATCCTCAAACAGATCTTATATCCAAACAGTACATTTCTGGACACGGGTTCCTTATTAAAACTTCATCTAGTAAGTCCCCTCAACATCCCTAGAAGCCTGTAATAAGAATTTTGAATCGCCTTGCTTATACAATCATTTCACTGTTGCAGAAAATTAAAAATTAAAAACTTACTTGGGCCAGCATAATAACTGCAACTGCACAACCTGGTGCAACTCATCTGAGATAACAATGATCAATAAAGCAGAGGAAGTTACTTTCCTCATCGACATTACTGTATCCAAAACCGATATTTACAAAACACATGCACAACGAGAAGATGACACATGAGGTAAAATCCATTTGGAAACAGAATGAGTACCTCTATTTCCATCTATATCTATACTCTGTGAACCAGTGTGAAGTGCACAGTAGAGAGTATGTCCCACTGTACGAGTTATAAGGGCTTTTTCCCATTCCATTCACTTATGGGGAGTGGGATGTATGACTGTTTAAATGCCTCTGCGCATGCTGTAATTAAACGAATCTTTTAATCACAACCCCTACGGGAGCAATGAGTAGGGGGTTGTAGTATTTTGCTAGAGTCATCATTTAAAGCCGGTTGTTGAAACTTTGTAGGATTCCTCAGTATAGTTTCAGTCTCTCTTCAAAAGTCTGTCAGTTCAGTTCTTTTAACATCTCCATGACACACTCCCACAAAGTCAAACAAACCTGTGACCATCCACGCTGCCCTTCTCTGTATATGTTCAATATCCCCTGTTAGTCCTACATGGCAGGGATGCAACACACTTGAACAACATCTCCTTTGTAGACTATTTGTGTTTCCCTAGTATTCTGCCAATAAACTTAAGTGTTCTACCTGCTTTATCCACAACTGATCTTATGTGATCTTTCCATTTAACATCTTTACTAAGTGTTACACCCCGATATTTGTACGAGTTTACCAATTCCAACTGTGACCCACACATATTATATTCATAGGATGCCATTTTTTCTGTGAAGTGCACAGTTTTATATTTCTGAGCATTTAAAGTAAGTTAGCAATCTTTGCACCTCTCTGAAATATTATTAAGACCTTTTGTGGCTTCATTCAGATTACTTCATTGAAGATACCTGCATCATCTGCAAAAAATCTGAGGTTATTACTAATTTCTTCTGGAAGGTCATTAATATACAATACAAACAGCAAGAGACCCAACACACTTCCCTTGGATACACCCCAATGTTCTTCTACAACTGTCGATGACCGTGTGATATTGCATCCAATGCTTTTTATAAATTGATAAATGGCTTCCAGAACATCACGTGAGAAAAGTCTGAGTTGGGTTTTACATGCCCAATATTTTTGAAATTCATTCTGGTTGGCATGGACGAGGAGATTGTATTCGAGATACCTCATTAAATTTGAGCTCGGAACATGTTCTAAGATTTTACAGCACATGGATGTCTACGATCCTGGATGGTAGTTCTGTGGATTGCTTCTTCTACCCTTCTTGTGTACATGTGTGACCTGTGTTGTTTCCCTTTTGTTCAGGGGGTCTACAATAGATTATAATTAAAAGAGGGACTAACTCAGCTGCAAATTGGATACAGAATCCAACTGATTTTCCATTAGGCCCTGGGGCTTTGTTCAATTTTAACAATTTCACTGTTTCTTAACCCCTCTAACACTAATATCTATTTCACTCACTTGCAGTGGTATGAGGGTTAAACTGGCACAGTACTTCTGCGTTTTTGTTTGTAATGAAACATATGAAAACGGAGAGACGTATTTCTATCTTGTCCATAAGTGACTGGGCATTATCTCTGGTACCACTAACAGCCTTTACACAAGACCAGAATTCATTTAGATCTTTCGACAACTGCTATGGTAGTCACTGAAGGCTTCACACATTGCACTCTCTACAGCCAGTTGTGTTTCATTCAGCTTCTGTCTGTCTATAACCATATGCTTTGTTTTATAACTATGGAGGGTCCCTCCCATCATGAACTGTTTTGCTGGGTACATATCTATCCAGTGCATAGTCAAATATTCTTTTAACCTTACACCAAAGTTCTACACACTCCTGAGCTGAGCTAAAGGATTCAAGTTGCTCACGAAGGTATGACATTATTGCTCCTTTGTCTACTTTGCTGAACATATAAATATTTCTACTCATTTTAGTGCCCTTTGTACTTAGGCATTCACTGCTGCTATGACAGCCTCATGGCCACTGTACCATTTCCGATTTCCGATGTGGATGTCCTCAAAGAGGACCAATCTATTTGTTGCCGTTAGATGTAGTAATCTCAATCATGAGTGAGGTTTTGAATGTCTATTCCAGGTAATATACCGAAAAGATATTTAGTAATGTTTCACAGGATTTCTTGTCACTTCCGAAGAACTTAAGTTTTCTCAAAAGTTTCAGTTACATTAGGAAGTAAGCTGGTGGTCAATAGGAGGGTCCAATTATACGCGCTCCTGAGCTGAGCTAAAGGATTCAAGTTGCTCACAAAGGTATGACATTATTGCTCCTTTGTCTACTTTGCTGAACATATAAATATTTCTACTCATTTTAGTGCCCTTTGAACTTAGGCATTCACTGCTGCTATGACAGCCTCATGGCCACTGTACCATTTCCGATTTCTGATGTGGATGTCCTCAAAGAGGACCACTCTATTTGTTGCCGTTAGACGTAGTAATCTCAATCATGAGTGAGGTTTTGAATGTCTATTCCAGGTAATTTACCGAAAAGATATTTAGTAATGTTTCACAGGATTTCTTGTCACTTCCGAAGAACTGAAGTTTTCTCAAAAGTTTAAGTTACTTTAGGAAGTAAGCTGGTGGTCAATAGGGGGGTCCAATTATAATTTTATGGTCACACAATCTTGCATGCCGTTTCAATTTCCATCTTGGTGGATTTGAGTTTCCTGTCTACTGTAACAAAACACCATATCCATTTCACTACCCTTTCAGCACACCCTTAAATTTTCCCAGAATATCTCACTACTGTCAGCTTAGAAAGTTTTACCCCCTTTCTGTACCTAATATTATGTGAGCTTCAATGCTTTTTTCGAATGCTTCAAATGACAGTACTTCATTGTGAATGCTTCTGTAGTTAACCAATAGGATTTTAATATTCTCACCTGTAGGAGGGATTTCTCTGGATCTTACACTAATACTTCTGGGTTTCCTACAGCTATAGTTATCTGGATTGAATGGAGAGTCGTCTAATCTTTTTTTTAAAAACAAACAAACAAACTTGTGTTCTCCATACACAGAAGTCAGCTACCTGGGTAGCTGCCTCTGACGTGTAGAGCACAACTGACCACTTAAAGAGATCCTAGAACTCTCAATCCAATGCCTCAGTCTTGGAAGTCACAGCTGAGCCTCTCAGAGAACTTTCATAGTCTCTGGTTCAAGCCCTCCACTCGACTCAGAATGAGGGACCATGATCTGTTTTCGGAACAGTACTGCAGACTGTGAGCTTCACTGAAATTCCATGAGCAAGGCTGATGCTTTCAACCTTCTCCAATAGTCACTAGACTGCTCAAAGTATCACCCTGGAGTCCAGATGACAAGCACTGTTTTCTCCAAAGTGTGCCCCAATCAGTTGGTTGAACACTGATTCCTCAATGGCTGCTGGAAGAGCCTCATTAACATGCTGAATGAGGCCCACAGGCATACAAACCGAGTGCACCTGCTGTTCTTTCCTATCTCCTGCTGCCATTGTGACATATATTTGAACTGCCGATGATTAATAAGACTCCCATCCATTTGCTTTTGCTGCCCCTCGACACATGATAAAAAAGTTTCCCAACAGGGGAGGTGAGTCTCACTGGCTCAGTTTCAGTTTCAGTGGAAGACAGCACCTTGAACTTGTTGGGTAGGCGGAGATGGGTGGGTAGGTGGAGATGAGTGCAACATCCTGTGTTCTCCTTGATCCCTGTCTCCCTTATGCAGGATGCCTAAACCTACAATTGACATACCACTCAGTCAAGTGGATGAGTAATGATGGGTCCCATATTCCCTGTAGGAGGGATAGTATCTGCAGGAAAGGATAGTACTTGAGGCATCTTTGATCTCTGGTACACAACTCTCTGCAGCCCTCCAACAGACCCAGCTTCAAATCACTTACAGTAGTCAGTGCGATTTGGAGCTGCTCTTGTAATAATATATGTACCAGCTTTATTGCAAAATGGACCGCATGGAGTCTACAGGACTCATTCTGGTGGAAACTACAGAAGGCAGGTGCAATGAACATCTGGAGAACAGTTTGTTTGTCTGATATCGTATTTCGTGATAACTTGTTCAAGTCATTTATCATTACATCATACCATGTAAAAATGAGCAAGTCAATAAATAACAATAACAATAACAATAATAATAATAATAATAATAATAACGTAGCTAAATCTCAAATTGTTTTCCTGGGAAAAGATCACAGAAAAATTCTTGCTAAATAATCCAAGTTCTCCTTAACGAGTTTTGAGGACATGCAACAATAAAATTGTATTTGTGAAAGAAATCATTACCTGATCTTCACTTGGTCTTCTTCTCGCTTCAAGCAGTTATCCAAATGGAAATTTATATTCTTTTCTGGGATGTCAACATTGCATACTGGACAAGTAACTTTTCTTAAGGCTGGCTCTGTATTTTGTACATTTTTCTTGGGGCTGGTAAACATGGCTGGTATTTTGATGGACGATTTTGAAGTTGATGGTCTCCCTACAGCCAGCTGAGAGGGCAAGATGATTTTTTGTGGAGTTACAACATTTCTTAGGTCATTATCTGATATTTCTTTCAAAGTTGGGTTTGATATAATTTCTCTATTAAATAGTTCACAGTTACGTTTCTCTTCAGATATTATTGTAGCTTCCCGCTCACTTGGAATACATTTTACTTGCCGCTTAATATTTGCAAGCTTATCATCTGCATCGTCTGCTGAAGTAAATGGAACTTCATTCAGTGTCAATCTGTTATGCTTATGTAGCAGCATTGGCAAGAGAGTACCTTTAAACCCAACATACAAAGTGACAATGTCATCCAATATTCTATTGCTTCGAAGATGAGACTCGAATGTTTCCTTCATACACGTTGGGCATTCTGTTTTGTACCCAAGAGATTTTCTGATGCATAATGAACAATCTGGAACAGAATGCACACACATGGGCAATTCTTCTTTTGTAAAATAATTTCTGCAAAAATAACAAATAATCCAAAACATTTCCAGAATGCCACGAAGTTTCAATGCAAAACATATTGTATCAGTAACTAAGGGATAAAACACTGATGTCTAGGAAACCTGATGGTATGATATGACCAGGACAGTCAGGAAACTACAGAGACAAATGAAAAGCTGAACTATGTTAGTGATAAATGAGCAACTTACCTAGCAGAACAATGGATTTAAGTAAAGATGTAACAGAAGAAGCAATGCCAGGAGCTTTCAAAGGTAAGGTACTATCATTTAAGACCTAAGGAAAGAGAGATAATTGTTGAAACTTCTAAAAGGTGGAACAGATAAAGACCGATCACATGTAGACTTGCCGAACTAATTAACATTTATAATATTTAATGACCTACAACAATCTGAATGTGAATGCATTTTTACAGTTAATAACAAATATAAGGAATAAATGCACCAGCTACAGAAATACAAATACAGTGCATTACAATTTCTCTTATTCCCATAAAATATTCTGTACTGTATCACAGATTGACTGACTGCAGTTACCTTCACAGGCACTTATTCTAAAACAATTAATACTTTCCCCTCAAATGCTACAACCAAGAAAAAGAAAAAAATATGCTCATTGTGTCAATATGCATGGCAGTATCACTGTCTTGGATTTTAATTATTACTTTGAGGCAAACCAACTGTTACTGCCAGGTACTATGCAAAGTGTGCTAGTGACAGCAACTCGTGACTGAGTGGGAATCTGCAAACAGCAATTCCATGTAATGAGCACTGCATGAAAGTGGCAGTTATATTGCATGCATAGCTGCAGTCAGAGCTACATGGGAGTGACCAATTACTAGTTATGACTGACAATCACAGAACTGCATGACCTCTAAACAGTAGTCGCAAGAGCCTCACATCCAGAAATGTGACGAGGTGCCCAGAACTGTGAGGGTCGCTCTCCCAGCACTTTGTGAAATTTGGTATGACCATGTCCATACACCTCATTGTCCACCATAGATCTTTCATCTCATCAATCTAACATTAACTGATGGTGTATAACACCCTTTTTTTCCCAGTAAAAGAAGCACACATATTTGCCAAGAATGTTCCTCTCTAAAATCGTTCATATAATCTGGAGTAATGTTTAGTTTGTTGATATACGCTAAATTCTATACCATGTTGAATTATCATTTTGCCACACTCCTTCAACAGTCATCACCACTTTCTCCTATCTTCGACTCTACACAAGAAAATGTGTGCTCAGAGCCCATATGTGTAATCTGTCAAGAGATACAACAGTGCCTAAGGACCATCTTAGAATGGTGACTGCTTGGCAAAAAACTTTCCCATCTCATCTCAAGGCCATTCACCACTGCACAAAGACTGTGTATCAGTTGTGTGTTCACTCCATGGCAAAAACTTTTAGTCAGGCCATTCCCACAAAAGTTCTAACATAATGTATATTGTTATCAAGCTGTTACAAGTTGAACTCTGATTTACAGCTGAGTGAGATTTGCAAAAGTTTTGAGACTTTCAGTGAGTTGCTTATTATTGTCTTAAGATCAAGAGACTCTGTAATAAACACATTCTTCTTTTATAATTACTGGTGAAGGATGGGCTGTTCCTTCCAGCGTGCAAGTACACTGAATAGACTGTAAGAAATTATGAATATTTGCTCATTTCACCTCTGAATGTCTCAACAAAAATGCTCAAATGTGTGTGAATTCCCAAGGCACCAAACTGCTGAGGTCATTGGTCCCTAGACTTACACACTACTTAAACTAACTTATGCTAAGATCAGCACACATACCCATGCCCGAGGGAGGATTTGAACCCCCAGCAGAGAGGGCCTCACAATCCGTGAGATAGTGCCTCTAACTATGCAGCCACTCTGTGCAGCAATGCCTCAACACGAGTTTGCTCAAAGCATTATGTACCACACATGATTCCTACGCAGAGCTCAGGAAGTAGCCTCCATTTCAATTTACTTGATCTCCATTAGGACTAGATTTGATCAATTGTGCATTGAATATGCACAGTATCCTTTCTCCTTCCCTGCCTTTTCCTACTATTGTATTCCACATCCTTCATCACAATTATTTTTTGTCTCCCTTAACACTCCGAATAATTTCTTTTATCTCATAGTATATTTCTTCAAAAATAGAGTAGAGCTGAATGCCCTTGGGAAAAATTATGGATGTAGTTTCCCCTTGCTTTAAGCCATTCACCGTACAAGCGCAGCAAGGTCATATTGGCTGATTCTATATTGTTACCGAACAGTTCGCTCTATCATAGAGGCCTTCAATATACTCTTTCCAGCTATCTGCTCTCTCCTCTGCCCTTAGTAGTGGAATTCCCATTGTACTCTTAATGCTGGTGTCCTTGGTTTCAGTTTCACTGAAGGTCGTTTTAACTTTTCTATGTGCTGAAACAGTCTTTCTGACGACTATTTTTCTTTTGATTTCTTCACATTTTTACTGCAGCAATTTCACCTAGGCATCCTTGCATTTCATCTTTATTCATTCCTCAGTAACACACTGCTGTATTGCTGTCTTTCCCTGAACATTTTTGTAGTTTCTTCTTTCGTTGATCATCTAGTGTCAATCAAATGAACGGTCTTCATCTAGCCTGTGTTTTGTGATCATTACTTTTTCTTTGTGTCTAAGTTGCCAATTCTGATGGTGGAAGTTTTAGAAAGCTCAGAAGTGTAGTTATTAACAATTTATTAATACAAATACAGGCACTGTACAAACTATATTACCATGATAAAGACTAATCAAGACATATTGGCAGCTTTTTGAGAATATCTGGAAATGTAAGTGTTTAGGAGAATGAATAAGGTCCTCCCTCTGGGACAGGCCTGTATAGGAAAACTGACACAATCTCGCCAATGTGAATACTGCCTTGCCTACCACTGCCATGGGTAGGATTACAGCATTTTCAGTAAGAATGCTATGCTAAAGGACAAGTGCTGTTATGGATGATGAACAATGAAATATAGAACATTAAAAAGAAAAAGCCTCTGTCTACTTAGAGGGAACAAGCAGGTACTTCGGCTCATTAAGATTGTGTAAGACAACAAAACTACTGGCCTAAAACTATACAACTGACATATTTGGTTATCTCACACACGAAAAAAATCAAATTAATGCACCTGACTATCTCGTTACTAGTGTCCACATCAAATTTATATTATTCAAATCAGCCGAAAGCATTAAAAAAGTTCACTATTAGTACATTAAAATAGTAAAGTCCCTCAAGCAATGAACACGGGACACTGGTTGGTACTGTTCTGAGCAGTTTAAAGCATTTTCAACAACATCACGAAATGAATCTCGTAGTGCTATTTGTGAGTGCTTCTGATATAATTAAATGGCTTGCTGTTGACTGATCTATATATCGATCTGTAGTGCCTTGAAGCAGGCCAAGAGGCTGACTGGGGCGTCTCTAACTTCTTGGATAGGATTTTAAAGGAGTTATGACAGTTCCTTTTTTGCTGGTTTCTGAAGAGATGTAACATTTTCTTGTTTATTTCTGGTAAAATTGAGTAAGTATGTCACTGTAAATTCAATGGAACTTCAATTTTACATTCTCCAATTTTACGTTTTTTGTGATTCTACACCATAAATTCGTAGACTGTGTGAAAACCCCATATGATAAATGCTAAAAGTTGGTTGGCAACCTGTTAAGTCACCCAATGGCCAGTGCAGCCACCACAACACGCTAACACATGTAAAATGAGCTCTTCTACTGGATGTATGGAGTGGGGGAATGCCGTTCAGTGATGGGAGTGCAGATAGGGTTGAAAGAATTTTGTGAAATGCAGATGATGTACTACGACAGAGACGTCACATGGAAATAGAGCAACAGTTTTGTGACACCACATTTTAAAGACTTTCGTGTTCAACTCTGACATGATACAGTTGCAACAACTACACACACTACTCATGTATATACCTTGCCCAACACATGCCACACACCGTAGATCATAAAAGAGTGGCAGCAGTGATAGAGGGCATGAAGTGAAACTGTAGCACCTCTGCTTTCTTTCAAATTTATATTTTACACAGAGTATTGAAATTGACTGAGTCAACTTCCAATAAGTTTTTAATGTTTCTCTCATCAAGCTTAAAATAAAACTTTAATGGTGGTGAGCATCTGAAACGTGGCTCATAAGAAAAGCATGAAAACAAATAACAGCAATGGTGACAAAGTATGTCACAAAGAAAATGTCCACTTTTATGCTTATAATTTAACCACTTAGATGCTGTGATGTTTTTGATTTAATTCAACATGTTCATCTATTTTATTTATTTTATTTTTTTTTTTTCCTGGGTGAGTACAAAGGACGGTCTCTCAAAAATGCGTGTTTTGAATGTATAAGTTGTTGTCATAGCTTGTCAGAAAACAGCTCAATTACCTTGTACCCACACACCAACTTCAATTTTTTGATGAGTTTTTACTTGCTGTTTCACATCTGTGATCTTTTTAAGAACTGATGAAATTCATTGGCACAAATTATTGTATAAACATTGTATTTTACATTTAATTTCCTTCACTTAGACAGATTTCATACAAATTATTGTAGAGCATTGTGATTTTTATTCATATTTGCCAATTACATGTATTTTTGTTCATATTTTGGTGGGTTTAAACATTTTCCTCAATTCTGATTTTTCCTTAATTTTGCGTTTTTTTTTAAGTCTGGACAGCATGAAAACATAAAATAGGAGTTTCACAGTAATGTTAAACATCTTGTCTGATGTGGAATTAACAACTGTCAATTAAATCAAAGTTTCAATTGAAGAGCAATTATATCTCAAGAAATTACTATCTACTTCTACACTCCTGGAAATTGAAATAAGAACACCGTGAATTCATTGTCCCAGGAAGGGGAAACTTTATTGACATATTCCTGGGGTCAGATACATCACATGATCACACTGACAGAACCACAGCCACATAGACACAGGCAACAGAGCATGCACAATGTCGGCACTAGTACAGTGTATATCCACCTTTCGCAGCAATGCAGGCTGCTATTCTCCCATGGAGACGATCGTAGAGATGCTGGATGTAGTCCTGTGGAACGGCTTGCCATGCCATTTCCACCTGGCGCCTCAGTTGGACCAGCGTTCGTGCTGGACGTGCAGACTGCGTGAGACGACGCTTCATCCAGTCCCAAACATGCTCAATGGGGGACAGATCCGGAGATCTTGCTGGCCAGGGTAGTTGACTTACACCTTCTAGAGCACGTTGGGTGGCACAGGATACATGCGGACGTGCATTGCCCTGTTAGAACAGCAAGTTCCCTTACCGGTCTAGGAATGGTAGAACGATGGGTTCGATGACGGTTTGGATGTACCGTGCACTATTCAGTGTCCCCTCGACGATCACCAGTGGTGTACGGCCAGTGTAGGAGATCGCTCCCCACACCATGATGCCGGGTGTTGGCCCTGTGTGCCTCGGTCGTATGCAGTCCTGATTGTGGCGCTCACCTGCACGGCGCCAAACACGCATACGACCATCATTGGCACCAAGGCAGAAGCGACTCTCATCGCTGAAGACGACACGTCTCCATTCGTCCCTCCATTCACGCCTGTCGCGACACCACTGGAGGCGGGCTGCACGATGTTGGGGCGTGAGCGGAAGACGGTGTGCGGGACCGTAGCCCAGCTTCATGGAGACGGTTGCGAATGGTCCTCGCCGATACCCCAGGAGCAACAGTGTCCCTAATTTGCTGGGAAGTGGCGGTGCGGTCCCCTACGGCACTGCATAGGATCCTACGGTCTTGGCATGCATCCGTGCGTCGCTGCGGTCCGGTCCCAGGTCGACAGGCACGTGCACCTTCCGCCGACCACTGGCGACAACATCGATGTACTGTGGAGACCTCACGCCCCACGTGTTGAGCAATTCGGCGGTACGTCCACCCGGCCTCCCGCATGCCCACTATACGCCCTCGCTCAAAGTCCGTCAACTGCACATACGGTTCACGTCCACGCTGTCGCGGCATGCTACCAGTGTTAAAGACTGCGATGGAGCTCCGTATGCCACGGCAAACTGGCTGACACTGATGGCGGCGGTGCACAAATGCTGCGCAGCTAGCGCCATTCGACGGCCAACACCGCGGTTCCTGGTGTGTCCGCTGTGCCGTGCGTGTGATCATTGCTTGTACAGCCCTCTCGCAGTGTCCGGAGCAAGTATGGTGGGTCTGACACACCGGTGTCAATGTGTTCTTTTTTCCATTTCCAGGAGTGTATAATATGTGACATTATGCAATCAAGGTCTGCACTAAATGTATCACCTGTATCCCTACATGATGTAAACTGGAGCCAACAAGTTTAAGTATTCATTTTATGAGTGATTTATAGATTTTTTTGGACTGAAGTTACTTCGCTACTTTATAAATCACCATTAACATGGAACCAGTGGATGGTTAGAAAACTTTACTGCTAACAGAGATAAAAAAGTGGGTAGTAGGAAAAAAAGGTGAACCACTACTGGATTAGTCTATTTCAGAATTCATTTCTAAATATAATTCAGTTTTTCAAGTTAATTTAAATCTGTTAATGTAAATGTTGTACTCTCCGAAAATGAAACCTGTAATAATGAAAAGAATAAGTATTGGGGGGGGGGGGGGGGGGGGAGACGATATTCTTTTCATATATAACAAAAATATTCTTTCAGACACCATGCAACAGAAATATTAACTGCTACTTCCTCTGCTTATTATTGTTAATACATAAATTATTATATCATGTGTAACACTACAACACTAAAATCACTATAACAACCCATACTTACAGTTGTGAGAACACCCCGTCATCAATGCTGTACTGAAATATTCATAGCATATTCCACACCGAAGGAGCCTGTCTAGCTGCTGAAATTACCATGCCATGTATATTAGCAACAAAAAGAAAAACCAAAGCAAATCCATGAATTATTTACAATGCATTTACCTCTAGTCCACGTATTTCAACAGGCCATTTAGCAGCTGCCATTCTGTGAGTTACTTTCCTCTGTTATCATAAATGCGGTGAGAATAAGACAGTCACAGTTCTGAAGCACACATGAAAAAGGGCAATATTAGGGAACATTATCAATGTTAATTTTTAAGCAAAGACATACAATCTTCTACACGAAATAATTCAATATGTGACCACAGTAATGGTACTGAATTTTGATTGGAATGTATATAACAATACAACCACAATAATTACATATCAAACAATGTGTTGCTGGCTAAAATCTAGATCAGGACCAGTGGCAGTTACATGTTGTTTCTCTACCAATCATAGGTTGGCAATGTGTCAGTTTAATGTTGCCAGTGATATGATACTTTCATGCAAACCAATGAGAGGCAAGGAAAGAGGAAATGAATTTCTAACAGTGAAATAGAAATCATTCTCTTCTTTGCCACTGTCACAATTATTTGACTGCTTTCTCCAATATGTTATGAATGAGGTTGTGGTTAAGTTGTAATGTCACACTTTGGTTGCAAGCTGGTGAAGCCAATGAATGTGAAAGCTAAAAATCTGATTTTGGTGGCAGTCTAATTTGTAATCTAGCGCTAAGCCTAGGTTAGGTTGGAATATGACAATTTTTCTCACAAAAATTAAATTAATAGTCTTTGTTGTCACATCCCCCCCCCCCCCCCGGAACATTTTACAAATAACAAGGCAATGGTTTGATTAGGAGCTAACATCATAATAACACATCTTGGTTATCAAAATTTGCCTATTTCTTTTGAAGGTGTTACCAGACACAAGCACTGTTAATAAAACATGCTAATTCTAAGGGACTTTCATGACAGAACCCAGTCAACACAATACAAACCCTGCTGTGTTATTAAAAATCATGGGTTCTGCAGTAGTGTTGGGTCCACAGGTGATCACTGCACTTGTTTACATTTACCACATAAGAAAAATATAAATGTACAAATGTAATAATTGGTAGCAGTCTTCCTTTTTAAATACCAAGAAACATAGCAAACTTAATTTCTAAACCAACATATATATTTAGTAGCAGCAGTAGTAGTAGTACTAGTAGGTTTCAAAATACAATTAAATAAATAGTCAAGGCAAGGATCTGAGTTCAGATAATGGAGCATCAGACAGAATCTGCTGGAAAATACAAAAACAGTGCACTTTCGCTACTCTGAAACATCTCTCTTCTACTGAACTAGTGCTCATAGCTCTTAAGGTATGCATTTCGGAGCTCACATTTGCTACAGAATTTTTTCTTGTTTTGGTCCATACTACCCCCTACCAAAAATTTGGAAAGCAAAGAGCTTACAGTAGAAGAAATTTATTTCACAGTATTGAAGATGAAGACATGCTCCTAACTCTTAAAGTATTATTTTAGGGCCTACGCCTACCAGATTACTTTTTTTTTTCGCTTCAGATTTCAGATAATCATTCCTGTCATATCCCTGAATACTGAACATTCCTCCTGGGACACACTGTACATGTGAATAACTTTTTTCAAAAAAAAAAAAAAAAAAAAAAAAAAAAAAAAAAAAAAAGTCTGTCAAATGACACTGTAGAGTCAATTTTCTGCTTATTTACAACATAAATTGAACCAAACATCAAAGCAATTGTGAAAACAATGGAGTGTCATGTTCCAAATTAAACTGTGTGAATAATGTTTCTGTAAAAATAGGCTGTTGTAATTACATTAAATATAATGAACATCTGTGAAACATATTATGTGAACAACTGTTCAGCCTCCCCCCCTTGGATCCTTACATAGTTACAGTGAGGTGTTTGCAGCACACTGCACTAGCAAGTCTGTACATCCTTGGTTTAATGGGTCCATGGAAAACATAAATTAGGCTGAACATACAGAGGTGTAAATGGTAATCATTTAGAGTCTAGTATGCTACCTACTGTCCCACCTGTCTCAATACTATCTGTACTGATCTTTTCTCAGTCAGCTTTCTGAAATAGATTGTAGGTCCCAACTGCTGTTCCACCATAGCAACAATCAAGCCATTTCCATGTTAACATAAACCAGTTTTCTCACTGCTCAGCTACACAGCTTTATAAAAATATTTTCACAGAATCAAATAATAGCACACCACCACTACTGCTGATGACAGACTGGGAGCTCTAGATCTCACAGGGCAGTCAAGTGCACGCAATAAATGTATGGTAGTGGTTGGCAATAAATGACGGATAGTATAATAGTACAGAGAAGGAGGTAACCTGGAGCACTGATGGCAAATCACAGCTACAATATAACCAGGAAGTTTTTCTAGAAGATTCTATTGCACATTAGTGCACAAACTCACTTATAACTCAACATGTTGTACAGAAGGAAAGGATGCATTTCAGTCAGCATTCAGAGAGGAAAATGAACCACAAAACTACCCAATGAAGTAGCACGAGAGACTAGGAAATAGCTTACTGGTGGGTAACTGAAACATACAACATAAATAACAGCAGTTAATAAAATTTCAGGTGTCCACCCAGGTCCCAAAATAAGTTCTCCCTCATATTATGGCAAACAGAAATTTTGCCATTTTCTTGTGTTTCCTGATAACTGCTGCTCTACTCGAGTCAGCATTCTATATAAGCTGGCTGTCAACCCCCATCCCCCAAGGTTCCTGTTGCCATCCATAAAGCTGCTACGGGAGGTGGTGAAGTCATCCAGCTGTGAATTGTGGTCCCAGTTCTCTGCTTTACCACCAACAGGTGCAGACATTACTGTGTGCAAATGTTTTGCTTTTCTGCAGCTCAGTGCAGGGTTCCTTGCCTATCTCTGCTAGATCACCTTGGACCTTAATTTCAATGGCCTCTTTAATCAGGCAACACCAGAAGCAAGAAGATTATCTAAGAATCATGGATTTTCTGTATCCGTAGTATGGCCAGCTTTTATACTATGGTAAACCACAGCTAATTTGGGGGTCTGGTGTACTTCAGAGTGGTGTCTATGTTCACTGCTCCTCTCGTCTAACATGTGTACAGTTTTCCCAATGTTTGCCTTGCCACATTGGTAGGGGATTTGGTAGACCCCTGGTTTGGCATGGCTTAGATCATCCATTACTGCACCCAGTAGTGTCAAGACCACAGGGGGCGGCAGAAATACACATCTGACATTGCGTCACTCCAAGATTCTACTGACGTTTCTGTTGGTCTAGCTGACAAATGGCATATACACTACTGGTTTGTGGTTCTCTGTTCCTTCATCAACATTGCACTATCTCTGTTGCCAGTTGTGGCAAATATGTCCATGAGATCATTATGTTTCAACTGTTATGTGACAATGATATATTTTGCCTTTCAGCCACATGGACAGGACAGCTTAGGTGAATTTCTCCATTGCCTTGACTCCTTTCACCCCGACACAATGTTACTATGGAGGTGAAAAAGGATGGGGCTGTCTTCTTTCTTGACGTCCTGGTGAAATGGAAACCACATTGCAAGCCGTGACACAGTGAACACGCAAACCCTGTACACTCTGACTCGCAACTGCACGCCTCCTGTACTCACAATAGTTCCTATCACGAGTGTATTTTAAACACACTGGCTCACAGAGCGCAATCCATCTGAGACAAAGACAGGCTTCCAACTTAGCTGAAGCATGTTGAAACAGTATCCTGAAGGAATGGGTATACCAACAAGTAGATAGGGCATGCACTATGGGTTGTACCTAGACAAGAACATGAAGCAAATCAGGAGCACAAATCACTAATGACTGTGCATTCTGTTTGTCAGTAGTAGCTCCAGAAAAGTCAACAGAATTTTGGAATGAGAAAATGTTAAATGTATATTTTGCCCACCATCAAGACATTAACACTATAATGTTCACTGAAGGACTATCTAAGCCTTCGTATATGAGGGATCTAGCACATCCTCTGCCAATGTGGCAAAACATTCATTGGGGGAATTGCACGCATAGTAGAAGAGAGGTGCAGTGAACATATACACCCCACTAAATTACGACAGACAAAAAAAAAAGTGTTGGCTGATCATAAAATGCAAACTTGTCTTACTATGGACAACCACAAAACCAAGAGTCTTCCTCCTTCTGGGATTCTATGATTGAAGAGGTCATTAAAATTAGGCTCCAAAATGGTCTAATTAGCAAAGATGGTGTCCTACAACTGAGTCAGGTGTGGAATCCTGCATCGTGGTGAGAAAAAGCAAAGCATTCCCATACAGTGAGGTCTGTACTCGATAGTGATAATGCAGAGACTGGGGTGAACAGTTTGCAGTTGGGGATCGCCACCCCTACAACCACCCAATGTGGCAGCTGCACAGACAATGTCAGTAGCAGAGTGGAGGGGGTAAAGTCCAACACCTACAGGAGAAGAGCAGAGCAGCAGTCATCAGCAACCACCTGAAGATGGTAACAAGTCTGTTTGAGAAAATATCATGGAGAACTTACAACGTGTCCAAGACAGACACTCCAGAAATCTACAAGTTGTAAATATGCCAAGAAAACATTGTATAGAAAAAGTTGTAGTTGTGTTGTAATAGTACTACTGGTGTTTAAAGACGTCCGGTGAAGGTAAGTTGGAACTGCAGTTGTACTAGTAAATCGGCTCACCGCACAAAATATTTGCCACTCCTCTTAAAAGAGCACACTTATCACTTTGGAGCACTGTACATGGCAGAGAACAGGTGCCAGGTGGTCATATGACTTCATCATGGCCATGAAGTGGTACATGTGTACCAGATGATCATATGGAATCAGCACAATGCAATGGGCTGACAAGGAGCTGTGTGTGTTGCTGAGGGGTACTTATATACAGGAATATATGAAGTTTTTATTTGGAATTTTCTTCATACATTGAGAGAGGCATATAGTTAACAGAAAAACAATTAATTAAGCAGTTAAAGTTACAAAAAATACTAATGTATGTCATTTTCCAACTACAGGAAAAATTACAAGGGCATTAAAAAATACTTATATCACATTTCTCCAGTCTCCTGGGAATCTAGTTTTGGTCTTAATCCCCAAGGTTGAGAATTTGACACAGCTATTTGGGAAGCAAGTGTGATAACTGCATGCAAGTGGATGGCCTAAGGATGTGACTGTGTACCAAAGCCAGTAGCGAGACAACAATATAAGTTAATTGTGACTGAAGACACAAACGTATACTTTTTCAGTACTGTATAACATGCTGTTATACCCGTAATATCTCAGGAATAAGTAATTCTCAAGGTTGTTGACTTTCTAATAAAATAATATTAATGGGTTTTCTACGAATGGACACACAAATAAATTGCATATTAAAAACTACTTCTTACTGTGAGGGAAAAAAGTGCCATTTGCAGTAAGTTCATCCAGGCCTGACATCCAGTGCCTCAGACACAGCGGTATTAAATTAGCATATTTAAATATCAGTTACTGTAGGCAGACAAATTATTTGTGAAAAAATTATTTCATTTTATTAATTCAGTAATTTTTGAAAGACTGTAATATATTGGATTCATTTGTGAATCTAACCACCAACTCACAGTGGTAAGAAAGTATTTTGTGTGCCTGCAGTAGCTTGCCCAAAACCTATAGAGACATGAAAGCAACGCAACAATCACTGACATTCAACAGTTAGCCCATTTGCATCATTTGCTCTTTGTCTTTCTTAAAGACAGGTCATATTTTCTGGTGGTCAAGCCATTTATCATCCAATTTGTAATGAAGTATGCTTTTAAATGAAATAGTGCTCAGTTAATTACAATTGAAAATATGGATTCATGTAATGTAAGAAAATTACTTACAACATCAAGTCATTTGGTGACCTAAACTTCAGTAAAAACTGAAAAAGAAAGAACTATAAGTGCTAGAAGAATCTATGTAAAACCAGCAAAAAACCATGTACAACATGTCATAAGATTTGTGAACAAAAATCTGAAATCAGTGAAGGAAATGAAAGTGATGCAGGTAAGTGGGAGGTAACATTTCATGTGCCAGTACTAAAAAGTCAAAATGCTGAGAATGCAAATAAAAGTTTGAAAGATTTGCATTGCTCTCCCTTAAAACTTCAATTCATTCCAAATTGCAGCAAGGCCTCATATGGCAAACAGAAGCTAGAAATAGTGGAGCATGTTTTGGGAAAAAAGTGTACCAGGCAGATTACAGTCTCGAAATTTCTGACAGTAGGGATGATGAAACTATTAAGAAACCCAAAGAATCTGATGGGATAATATTGTTAATAAAAATGGTTTGTGTAAGAAGATCTTGTTTTAAATGGGAGAACCCAAACATTAATATTGCTTTTTCTAAATTTTGTTCACTAAGATGGAAGTGGTGTATTTTAACTGACACTTCAGGCACTCATCGCTATGTGTCTGTGGTATCCACCAAAATGTAAAACTGCTTTTGGATACAGAACACTCTGAAGAAACATGTAAAGAACTTATAGAATTTCTTTTATGTAACTCGGAAAACTACGGCTGTCCCAGTGATGACAAACTGTCAGACTTCTAATATGTAAAATTAGCTTAGCAAAGTTGCTGATAAAGAAATCGAGTACAGCCAGTGAGTTACCAAACACCATAAGACAGAACTGTTAAAGAAGTCTGTAACTGTTATTGAATACTTTGTAACAAAATTATAGGTACTTAACACCTGCAGTTATTTATATCTAAGTGTCAAGTGAGATCCCTGAAAAAAATTTGAAAGAAAATCTAAGCTCTGAAAAAGCAATTCTGTTACTGGACTTTCCTGAAAAGTACAGTTTTGTAATTCAGAATGAAATTCCAAGTTACTACTGGACATGAAGCAGCTGTACAATCCATCCTGTTTGTGTTTATGTGATAAACGTGGAAAACAAATTGGTAATAGCAAACCACTACTTTACAAATAATGATATGGAGCATGATGTAGGATTTATAAAAACTGCTCAGAAAGAAGTGGTTGGCTGAACATTAAATATAAAAATGGGAGAAAGCTTTAAATACTTGTGTGAACACAAAAATGTTTTTTCTACTTATGCTGAAGATTCCTTTTCTTGTGACTAGCCATGGTATGTCTATGTGTAATGGATTAGAAGGAATTGTAAAATGTGTATTGAGGATGATGTACAAATAACAACTGCATCTGGCATTTACAATAACTGCAAGGCTAATATTGGGTGTGATGCATAAAACATTTAGGAACATATATCAACCAAGACAAACTGGAAAGATCACTTAACTGATCTCTCACAGACACTGAGTTCTGCATGTTTTGCTCTGAGAATTATTTCTTATGTTCACTCCTCAGGTGGTGCTAGAATGGATTATTTGGGTTACTGCCAGCCCCTTGCAGCTTATGGATTAATTTTCTGGGGTTAATTTAATAGCTGATTAAATGAAATTTTTGCATTACAGGAAAGGGTTATCAGAATCTTGTCACATAGTTTGGCTAGGGCCCGATGCAAGTCCCTATTTAAAAATCTGTGTTTGCTTACTGTACCCTCCTTGTACGTATCCAAATGTGTGTTGATGACAAGACTTGGAGACCTACTAACCAACTCTGATTGCAACAGTTACAATACTCAATACTGTGAGTCTCTCCAGATGGAATGCAATAGAACAACCCGCATTCAAGGACATGTGAGGTGCTTTGGTGCCATTCTTTAAATCTGCTGCCAACATAAATGAAGAGGCTGGAGACGGAAATGGCTTTTAGATCAGAGTTAAAATCATTCCTTTTTGAAAAGTGTTTCTTATACGATTAGATGGACTGTTGGGTTCTTTTGATTATGGCAACTGAGGTACCTCTGGTGCTGTGTTTGTCCTTGCAAAGAATGTTTCTGCTTTCTTTTATTTTTTCTATTTCTTCTGTTTCAGATACAGTGTGGTACACATTGGCTACGAGGAAATTTGGTGCTTTTGTTATTGTGATGGTTATAGTGTCGGCATCTTTTTGTGCTTGCGCTTTAAACTTTTAAGCAGTGATAAATAATGTGCTTATGCGATTACTTTTTTAAGAGTTGTTTTAAACCTGAGTTTCATGATTTACCTATGTAATTGATTGACTTATTGTGCTTCTTGTACTTTTCTGCAGTGTTATGTATTCTCAAAATTTCTTTTCCATTTATTTATTATTGTGCACGTCACACAACGCAGATGTTGTAGTTTGTGATTCCCCTTCGCCTAGTGAGTGAAGTGGCTACTCCATTCTTAATGCAGTGGACTCTCACATTCGGGAGAATGGGGTTTATTCTCCCTCCAGTCATCCCGACTTGCATTTTCCATGGTTTCTCCTTGTCACTACAATGAATACTGGGATGGTTTTTTTTTTATTACGCCTTGGCCTATTTCCTGCCTTATCCTCACATTGTCTTATCCCATTTTGTTAATGTTTTATATGTAAATATTATTTATGTAATGTTGCTGATGTATCCGATAGTATTGTACTAAATAATTTATTGATAAATAAGTAAATAATTTTTCCCCTTCTTAGCGAAAATCAACATAGAATTCTTATGCAAGAATCTCAAGAAGAGATTTTTGGCAATGAAGACAATATTTGATACCCAGGAATGTTCACAATTACAAATCATTTTAATGTTATTGATTAGAAGTTAAAAAGAGTAACTTGTTATCAAAAGCCATTCTTGATTTTTTTCTTCAATTAGTAAATACCTCATAATGGAAAGTACCCATCCCCAAGAAAAATCTTTTGGAGCTGTACATGATGACAGTTGATACTTTGCCTTCATCAAGAATGAATGTGATGAGGAAGGAGATGCTAATTTTCTTTTTCTTCACCCATCTGGACCAGCAGCATTCTTTTGGCCCAAAAATGAAAACTCTTGTTTTGTACTTCTTTATATACTTTGGTGTAACTGTATCAAGCACATTAGGAAGAATATGTTATTTTTTTAATGAAACAATATGAAGTTAACAGCTAAAAGTAAAGGTGTTATTAAAACTTTCTCTTGAGAGATCCATGGACCTTAACTGCTGAACATGCACATTTTTAACTTTAAACTTTTGCCTACCCTTAAATAAAGTTAATATTAGTATTGAAAATATTCCAATTAAAATTATAACTTTTGGCTTTGTACTTTTATTATTTTATCAAAACATGTGACACATTTACTAAAGCTTTTCAGTCTACATAATGTCTTTTAAATGACCTTAGGAACAATGACATGAAATACCTTTGCATGCAAATGAAAATCCCCAGTCTATCAAACCCCATGCTTTTTTAAAACCATATTCGAAAATATTTTGCACATTTAAGACATCATCTTTTAGGTCATAAAAATTTAAATTAATTACCAATATTCCCATACCAATATTGAGTGGAGTTATTTTAATATCTTTTCCTAGAAAGATACATCCTTTTTGTATCATCTGGAAAAATATAATAGTGATGTGTTACTAATATTTTTTCTCTTTCTCTCTCTAAAGTAATGCAATCCAAATGGGAAGCTTCAACCACAGCATTTATGTATGCTTTTTGAAAACTTTACCACTTTTTCCTCAAAAACTATTAGAAATATAGAGGAAATTTTACACTAGTTATTACTATCACAAAAGTAACAAGCAAAAAACATTTCTGAAAATCTGATGCAGTGGGTGACAGGCCTGGATAAACTTAGATGGAATTATCCCATTTTCATCACAGTAAAAAGCTTTTTGATTTCCAATTTGTGTGTCCATTCATAGGGAAAATCCATGAATATTTTTATTTTTTTTTAGAAAACCTACAGTCTTGGGAATTATTTAAGAAAAAAGTTAGTTTACCAACAGGTTGGAGAAATTTTATATAGGCCTAAGCATTTTTCAACATCCCTGTTATTTTTCCAGGAACTGGACATACAGTAATGTCTCTTGTAATTTTCTTCGCAACTTTACTGTTTCAACAATTACATTTCTGTCAGCTATATGCCTCTTTAATTTCTGAAACAACAATTCGTAATCAAAAGCTTCATAAAGACATGGGTTGTGAGTATTCTACAGATAAGCACCACTTTGCATGGACATTCACACAAAGCAAAAATATCTACATCTACATGAACATTTATCCTCCGCAAGCCACCCAACGGTGTGTGGCGGAGGGCACTTTACGTGTCACTGTCATTACCTCTCTTTTCTGTTCCAGTCACGTATGGTTCGCGGGAAGAACGACTGTCGGAAAGCCTCCATGCGCGCTCTAATCTCTCTAATTTTACATTCATGATCTCCTTGGGAGGTATAAGTAGGGGGAAGCAATATATTCGATACCCCATCCAGAAAAGCACCCTCTCAAAACCTGGCGAGCAGGCTACACCGCGATGCAGAGCACCTTTCTTACAGAGTCTGCCACTTGAGTTTGCTAAACATCTCCGTAACGCTATCACGGTTACCAAATAACCCTGTGACGAAACGTGCCGCTCTTCTTTGGATCTTCTCTATCTCCTCCATCAACCAGATCTGGTACGGATCCCACACTGATGAGCAATACTCAAGTATAGGTCGAACGAGTGTTTTGTAAGCCACCTCCTTTGTTGATGGACTACATTTTCTAAGGACTCTCCCAATGAATCTCAACCTGGTACCCGCCTTACCAACAATTAATTTTATGTGATCATTCCACTTCAAATCGTTCTGCACGCATACTCCCAGATATTTTACAGAAGTAACTGCTACCAGTGTTTGTTCCGCTATCATATAATCATACAATAAAGGATCCTTCTTTCTATGTATTCGCAATACATTACATTTATCTATGTTAAGGGTAAGTTGCCACTCCCTGCACCAAGTGCCTATCTGCTGCAGATCTTCCTGCATTTCGCTACAATTCTCTAATGCTGCAACTTCTCTGTACTTCTCTGAACATTACATCGAAAATTACGTATAAAAAAGTTTAGTCTGAGAAAAAATTGGCAGAAGTTGTTACAAGTATAAGCAAATGTTCATGGCTTCTTGAAAACCCGAGAGAGGAACTACTCTTTTTGGGCATGCCCATGACCACATCACAAATAAAGGTGCCAAGGTGTTTGTGTATCAACATGTACCTACAGAAATGTAACACAGTGTAAGAGCAGCAGGCATACAAGTATCTAAACCAAAGACTGGAGATGTGTCACACTTTGTCAATGGCAAAAGGTTTCAAAGCTGACAGGAATTGCTGCTATCCTTGGATGAGGGTTAATCTCAATCAGTATCTTAGCAAACATTGGAATTGGGTACCTAATTTTAAAAGATTCCTGCTCACAGCAATACATAAAGCTGCAAGTCTTCAGTGGGCCAAACATCACAGAAACTGGTCAGCAGTTGACTAGAAGCAAGTGTGAATAGAGTAGTCCATGCAAGATATAGTTCTCTAATGCTATGGGGACATACTGTACTACAGCCAAGTGACAATGAGAATTACATGTTTACTTCAGTATTCTCAGTGACCAAGTATGAATCTTTTTTCTATATACTCATGAAGAGTCTGCCGTGAACACTATTGTCTTTTTAGATGGCAACAGCTATATTAAGGGAACTGTATGTGCGCATTCCTCGTTTAACAAACTTTCATGCACCATACCTCAACTCAACAGGCCTGCTAAATCACCTGATATTAATTAAAACCATGTCTTGGACTCTCTGGAATATTATAATCAACATCCTCACTATTTTGTGGTTTTATGGGATCTAATCATCTACGGCTGGTTTCAGCTGAATACAATAGCATGCACTTCATGAAACTTGTAGATTCTCTTTCTTGCCAATTGAGGCCATTGTCAAGATTAGATGTGGTGTTACATGGTACAAGAGTGGTTTGAAAGGTTCTCGGAATCACCACGAGAGGTCAGCACTAGCACAATGAGTTATTCGCATGATATTCAGTGCACTGTGACCTGTAAACACGTGCCATGTCAGTGCTCTTAGACGAGAGTTGTGGCGGTGATATGGCGCTGTTGCTGTTCCCGCGTAGTGATTTGTGAAGATGGAAAAAAATCGAGATATGAGCAGTGATTAAGTACTTTGTACAGAAAGTTATGAAAGAAAAGGACATTCATGCTGATTTTCAGAATACACTGGGAGACTCTGCTCCTTCATATTTAACAGTTGCCAAGGGGACAAATGAATTTAAATTTTCTCGGGAGAACTTAGATGATGATCCGCACAGTGGTCGGCCAAGATGTGTCACTACTCCAGAAATCATTGTAAAAGTGCACAAAATGGTCATGAAGGATCGCTGATTGAAAGTGCGTGAAATTGCACACGCTTGCCAGATGTCATCTGAAAGGAGTCACATTTTAACTGAAAAATTATAAATGAAAAAATTATCTGCAAGATGGGTGCCGACATTAAGACAATGTACGCTCGCACACACGTGCCATCATCATGGCAAAATTACACAAACTAAGGTATGAATTGTTGCCACACCTGTCTTATTCACCCGATATGGCTATCAGACTGCCATCTCTTCCCAAAACTGAAAATTTTTCTTGGTGGATGAAGATTCACTTCAAACGAAGAATTGATAGCCGGAGTTGACAACTATTTTGCAGGCTTGGAGGAAACTCGTTTCCAAGATGGGATCAAAACACTGGAACATCGCTGGATGAAGTGCATTAACATACAAGGGCACTACATTGAAAAATAAAAAAAGTTTCAGTGATTTAATTAGTTTTCTTTTCCATTTCGTTCCAAGAACTTTTCAAACTACTCTCATATTGGAGTGGTATCTGTCATGTCTCTTGGGTGTGACCAATTTTTTGTCTGGTATGATTAGTAATGGTGTAACACAGAAAAACAATAAAAGGTGATGTATGTTATGATACAACCTGTTCAAATTTTCTTTTAATTGTATAATTTAAACAACTAGTTAGGAAGCTGAATTTTTAGTTTGTGAGGCCTGCTTTTCTAATCACACCAATGAAGGTAACTTTATGGTTAAATCTACACACCACTCTGTTTTCAAATACAAACAAGCAGGAACTGGTTGCACACGCATAGACCCACGTAGCCTAGTATTCCGAAAAATTACATTTTCATGTGTGTGAAAACTACTTGAACTGACTATTCTCATTAATCATACAAGAAGTGTATGTGTACAATGTAAACTAACGTGTATTTCGCATTAGTTAACATTTGTTCAAATGCATTCATTTGTTACAAATCAAAACATTTAAAGAATAAGGTCAGAAGACATCTCAATACGACATGCTTGACCATAAGACAGAAGCATTTTCACAATTTCAAGAAATTTTCTGTAATTCTTACATCAGACAGTGTGCCACATTCTTGATTCAATAATTAATAATATGATTTGGCAAACTGACTTAGCCGTTATGTGAACGTTCCCAAGTTCCAGTTTCACAGTCAAAGGCAACTTAACAGGTCTTTAACAGTAATATGAAAATAAATTCTTAATCTTATAAACTACTTTTGGCAGGAAATTAACACGAATTTTTCTTATACCTCAAATAGTGACGTACATCAATATTCACAGTGACTCTAACTATGTCAAGGATTAGGACCAAAAACAATTTCCCCTGGCCCATTATCACACAAAAGCGATGTGAATTGATAGTACATACTGTACTTGTTCAGTTATTCTTTTGACGTATCCTGTGTTCAGGTCCTCAAATCTTAAGAAGCACTGATGTCCGTCAATGTTAGTCTAGTACGGGGTATTTATTAAATTTTATGTACTGTCAGTAAATAAATTTCATTCCACGTATACCGCAATCATTGTTCTGGTTAAAATAATAAACCAAAATACGAATAGGCTACTTTTTAAATTGTACTACCAACACGTGAGTCTCACAAAAAACTAATCATATCCTGAAACTCTGAAACACACAGCATTTCACAACAAAGGTGCAGTGCACCTACTAAACTCGTTGACGTAAACTCATATACAGGATCAACAAACCATTTAGTTTCAGTCATGTGTCCACTATCTTTCTTTTAAAAAAATGAATACTTCGTTATCTGTTTATGCATTTCATAACAAAATATCTGCTGTAACTGACACTTCATATACTGTCCCAGGCAGATTTCTCAACGCGAACATTAGATTTACACACACGATCACAAGAACAATTAAGCTCAATCTTCGTTGTCCCAACGGCGAAACCGTTTTCAGTTTTGTTTACAATTCACACAAAACACAACACCCCCAAAAGAATGATAACACTTTCAATCTACCCTTCCCGCCTTCGCTTATTTTGTATTGGTACGAAGCTCACTGACTACTACAAACCAGTGTTGCCAGCTGTTTCCGCTATAAGCATACTCAAATTCCGCTACATTACACTACAATGTCAAATATTGTTTATAATATCGCCTACACAAATAACTGGCGATACATGGGCTGCATAAAGAATATGAACTATAAACAAATGTATTCCATACCCTTCAAGCTAGGCTAACTCCAAGCACGACAAGTGGTGAACTTGGTGATAGTGGATCATTCACAGAGTCACTGTTAACATAGTAAATATAGTTTCATGCAGCAAGTACTTTTCTCTTTTTATGTGATTTGAACTTGCGAAGGCATAAGGAATTCATTCTCGAGGGTTTTTTGTTAGATTTATGTGTGAAATGTTTCTATGTTTATAAAATGGCAGCGAAATTCTTGATCCTGTAAACATATCAATATTTTGGTCATCTTGTGGTAGCTGAATTCAATTCTAGGCTATTCGGGGATAAAAAGGAGAGATTTTTTTATCCCCCCTTAGCAATTTAGGGTCATATACATTTAAACTGTCAAACTACTAATCTTTAGAGAGGAAAGAAAATATATACTGTATGTATTTTATTCAACACAATAGTTTATTTCTAGCTGAGAGCACGTATTAGCTTCGTAAAATGCAATCTTTAACGAAATTTATTATTATTATTATTATTATTATTTGTATTTGAAGATTGTAATGACTGTGTAAGCCACACAACTGAGCGGTTCGAAGACAATTACAATTGTGTGATGTGTTTACTAATCCTGTCATTGTATCTGATCGCCAGACGGTTCCAATAACTGTTCATATTTGTTAGAGGGCTAATACATACAATTACCAAACTTAAGGATGATTTGCATCGTAACTGGATACTTAGTACAACAATGCTGCCTTTGAATGGAGAGGCTTGATTGTGTGAATCATGAAATTCTTCTAGATAAGCTCAAGTATTGTGGTAGGAGTGAGACAGTGCACAAATAGTTTAATTCACACTTAACTGGAAGAATGCAGAAGTTTGAAATTAACAGTACAGATAGTCTACAAAAATCAGCAGAGTACTCTAACTGGGAAGGTATCAAGAATCGTGTCCCACAGGGTTCAGTCTTGAGCCCCTTGTTGTTCTTAATATATATTAACGACTTGCCACTCTATATTCATGAAAATGCAAAGTTATTTCTTTTTGCTGATAATACAAGTATAATAATCACACCCAAGAAGCAAGAATTAGCTGAGGAAATTGCAAATAATCTCTTTCAGAAAATTATTAAGTGGTTCTCTGCAAATGGACTCTCACTAAATTCTGAGAAAACAAAGTTTATACAATTCTGTACACTAAATGGCATAACACCATTGATAAATATAGACTATGAACGGAAGTCTGTTGCTAAGGTAGAATACTCTAAATTTCTGGGCGTGTGCATTGATGAGAAATTGAACTGGAAGAAACACATTGATTATCTGCTGAAACGGTTAGGTTGGTTGGTTGGTTGTTTGGGGAAGGAGACCAGACAGCATGGTCATCAGTCTCATCGGATTAGGGAAGGAAGTCGGCCGTGCCCTTTCAGAGGAACCATCCCGGCATTTGCCTGGAACGATTTAGGGAAATCACAGAAAACCTAAATCAGGATGGCCGGACGCGGGATTTAACCGTCGTCCTCCCGAATGCGAGTCCAGTGTCTAACCACTGCGCCACCTAGCTCGGTAAACGGTTAGGTTCAGCTACTTATGCTATTAGGGTTATTGCAAATTTTGGTGACAAACATATCAGTAAATTAGCCTACTATGCCTATTTTCATTCACTGCTTTCATATGGCATCATATTTTGGGGCAATTCGTCATCAAGAGAGAAAGTATTCATTGCACAAAAGCATGGAATCAGAATAACAGCCGGAGCCCACCAAAGATCACCTTGCAGACATTTATTTAAGGAACTCGGGATATTCACAGTACCTTCGCAATACGTATATTCAATTATGAAATTTGTCATTAAGAACACATTCCAATTCAAAAATAACAGCGAAGTGCATAGCTACAACACTAGAAGAAAGGATGATATTCACTATTCCAGATTAAATCTCACTTTGGCACAGAAAGTAAACTATGCTGCCACAAAAATCTTTGGTCATTTGCCAAATAGTGTTAAAAGTCTGAGAGACAGCCAACCAACATTTAAAAGCAAATTAAAAAGAATTTCTGAATGACAACCCCTTCTACTCAATAGATAAATTCTTAGATATGAAGTAGTAACTGTAAAAGAATCAATTAATTAATTAATTATTTTGTGTAAAGGAAACGCATGTTAAAGTGACACGTTCCACATCATTACGAAATGTCGTATTCATGATCTATGGAACAAGGATTAATGTATGTATGTATGTACCAGAAGTTGTTACACTATAGCGACTCTTAAGTGTGCCTGTAGAACCAAGACCGTGTTTTATGCAGGGTAACAGTAACATGGTCGCTGTGATGTTTTTAATAGTGCGTTTTTAATAGTGTGGTCCTTAAGTGTAATGAATGTTGTCAGCAGTGGAATTCTTCTGTGGTCAGCTTCAAATGTCGGTTTTCAATAGCGTTCCTCGAAAAGAACATTTTCTTTCCTCCAGAGTATAATCCGACTACTGAAAAAAGAAAATTACTCGCCATGCAAAGTGACTCTCATGACAATTTAATTAATTGTCTTATCAATTTGATATCAGTGACAAGCCGCCTGGCGGGTGTAGGTGATGGCTAGGGCGCCACAGATATGATTCTTCACTTGGTGTTCTTTTTTTTCACTGTGGCGATATCTTTTAATGATAATCTTCACTCATCCAACTGTAGAGGTAGGGACAACCATCATAATAAAATCAGATATGTTACAGAATTTATAAACTGATACGTAGTATAAAAGTTACATTTACAACTTCTCTGTGCTGTTACCTTGATAGATTTCGTATGTGGCCAGACGTTTGGCTAGCTTAAGAGAGAGATCGAAAGTGAGGAGGTGTACTGTGATGGTGGTAGATCTTAGCGCTCCATCAAGAGCCGAAAATGAATTTAATATTCTAATCTTGTGATACAAGACGCGACAGATAAGCTGATGGAAGTATACCATAGTCCTGTACAGGATTTTCACAAAAAATAATGATACTTTAGCGATGTGGTAACGTGTGTGTTGTCCGATTTCTTCAATCTTCGAAAATAATTCATTTAAACAGGAGGAATGTACATTCTGTGCAAGAAACTCCACGTGTATAGTCAACAACATCGTTGCCTCAGGTTGGGTAAAGTGGTTTTTTTTTAACTGGGTGGTCTATGTCGTGGAGGAATTATTTAGTTTACATCCAAGATGCTGCTGCTTGTTTCCCAGCGCACTGCAGCTGCCTGCAAGAGAGGTCACAAGGAGTCGGTAACCAAAGTAACGGATTAGCTCAGTATTTGACGTGTACAAAGAATGCGCCTACTTGTCTGATCTTGCCCACGACGGCGAGGGCTGGCGAAGTGACCAGTGTGCTGGGTGAGTGCATCAGTAGCGGGCGTGTATTTGTTGAGTGAGAGAAGATTCAAAATGATGGATATTTGCACTGGACGTATTGATAACATCCGAATTCCTACCGCTCCAATCATCCCTCGGCAGCGTTTCAGGGGCTTGGCGCGCTGTGTGTGGACGTCTGGAAGGCTAGTAATCGAGATATGCTAGTATTTTCAACTGTCTTCGACATCTAGCCATGACAGCCTGTTGCTACGAACTGGATCGTAGTTTAAGTGTGTCGTGTTTAGCTGCTCTCAATACATCACAGTGGACTCTGTCTTGCAGCAGTAGTTGCTGATTCTATTCTACCACACAATAGAGAGGAGGAGGAGGACGATATTGGTGTTCAACGTCCCGTCGACAACGAGGTCATTAGAGACGGAGCACAAGCTCGGAGTAGGGAAGGATGGGGAAGGAAGTCGGTCGTGCCCTTTCAAAGGAACCACCCCGGCACTTGCCTGGAGTGATCTAGGGAAATCACGGAAAACTTAAATCAGGATGGCCGGACGCGGGATTGAACCGTCGTCCTCCCGAATGCGAGTCCAGTGTGCTAACTATTACACAATAGAACCTTCCTCTCTACTTCCCAATGTAGCGGAGAGAATCACTTCAGAAAGTCTACACTGCTTTTAAAAATCCAGTTGCTACGTCAAATTCCCGATTGATCGCTTTATTGTTTCTGATAGTTGTTTTGTGTACACTCATGCATTTGGATGTGTCTCTCTCTCCCAGCCAGCTCAGTCGATCCTTGCATGTCAAGGTGAGTGCAACTGGAAAATTTTCCAACAAAAGACACCTTCAATCTGTCACAGTATAATTACATAATTAAGACATGCACTTGCTGGATGTGAGCTTTTCCCACTAAATAAAAGTGAGATCCAGCCCCTGCAAATTGATATTTATAAATAAACAGTATATCCTATGCTATATAAGTGAATTTCTTGTCGTGAGATCCCTTCTCCTCAGTATAGATAGTAGCTTAGAGCCCTTGGCGGAATCCATTCTCAGTCAGGAATTTGCCTTGGAATGAAGGCGTTTCACATGCGTCAGTATTCCACAGGGGTTTACCGGATAAATGCTATTTTGTTTGCAGTTTGGGTCGGACCACGACCGACGTTTCGTGCAGGCCTGGCTGTGGCACGTTACAAAAGGAGAAACAGAGAAGGAGCACGTGTTTCGACGGCAAATTCTCGGGTGGTTTGTTTGTGGATTAGCATGACATCTGGTCTATCATTTTCAGGGTCCGAGTGGTCACGGGCAGCCACATGGCGTGTCGCTTTGCAGTACCCTAAGAGAGCTGCGTGTGTGGCATCATGAGCCAGCACAGGGTATGGTCCAGTGGACAGGGGATGGTGGACGACGTGTGCTTCACGATCAGAAAATTTTTAAAAGTGTTAATTTGTGTGATGGGTGTTAAATACGATATTCCTTGAGAGATCAGGATAAAAAGGAAAGCAATCTACTCGTATTTAATGCTCACACTCCTAACAAATCACTTAGTGTACTGGGGGTAGAGTATTAATATTTTTTAATTTTAATATCTGACATCATGGAGAAAGTGTGTTTGACATCTGCATTTCCATGTGGCAAGACTAATATTATTTTGGCTACTTTATCAATATTCTAGAACACATAATGTCAATAAAAAATTTTTATTTCACCTACTGCGCTCTAGAATTTGATGCTATACTTTGAGCCTAACGCCATTTCTTCTATATCAGAAAAGCACACCTTTACTCTCTTAAACTCTTCGATTGCTTCATTTTTTACCTACCTTCCTTCCATACTTATCGGCAAGTTCTATTATACATTGTTATCGTCTCATGTTTCTATTGGCTCTTTTATTTATAGTTCTGGTTATTATTAACGATTGACAACTGTCAGCAGCATCGTCTCAGATCTCATCAGATCATTCATAGCCGAAATGTACGAAATCATGCAGATCAAACTCTATCTAACATTCAGAGTACATACTGAATGTGTATTATAGTACTTGCTGGATTGTCACTGTCATGTAACCGTCACGTTTTTTAACGTTGAGGGTCAGAGGAATTTCTGAGCATTCACATTACACAGTACATCAATGTCGAAAGAACGTTGTGACGTTACAGCTGGTTCATAAAAAACTCACCATGGGTGCTATTTTGTAGTTCATGGTAGATCGTCATAAAATGCTGAAATTTAGTTTAAAGCAATATGCTATGATTGTTGTCATGGTTGATGATGAGAAACAGAGAGTACAAATAGTCTGGCTTAGATAAATGTTAAAAAATCGAGACTTTGTAGGAGATGGAAGAGAAGGAGTCATCATTCTATAAATATTTGAGAATGTCTAAACAACAGTATTTTTACTTGTTAAGCAAGATACAAATACAAATTACGAAGAGAAATTCAAGATTTACGCATCCAGTTTTACTTTGACATAAGGTGATGGTTTGCCTATGTTATGAATAATACGTTTTCGGTTTTCAAGTCTCATCAATTCGAATAAAATACTCGAGCTTTCGATGATCATCTCCGCCACTGTCGTCAGGAGTTCACTGACTGCCAGGGCTGTTACGGTTTCTAGCTTATATAGGCATGATGACGTTGAAACAGATAGACCCAATGTGGAGCGCTAGCGGGGCTATCGCCCGTGACAGCACCGGTGACGTCAGGTCGCGCCAAGTGCAGGCGCCACGTCTGAAACTGCCACTCCTGCGTAGCGCATCTGTATTTGCTTTGTTTCGATGTCCAACGCCCACCTCCATGCCCTGATGAGTGTGTATCCTTGGTCTCTGTTGAAATTGTTGTTGTTCAATCTCAGCCGCTTCCTTTATAACAGAGTCCCAATATGTAGATGCATGAGCCAACACTTTTGTATTTTAGAACTGTATATTATGTCCGTTTTCTAGGCAATGTTCCACTATGGCCGACTTGTCAAGCTCCCATTGTTTTATATGGCTCTCGTGCTCAGTTCAACGTTCCACAACCTTGCGAATTGTTTGTCCGATATACAAGCTGCCACATTCATATGTCATCAACATTGTCACCATTCGATTGGGAGTTGGTGGATGTAGCCACGGCAGCTCTACAACATGCAAGTTTATCCAAGGCAAGGTCGGAACAACGTGCCAAGTTCGACCGACTGAATTGTAAAACTCGGTAAGGCCCACAGAATGGTTGTTAATCTTTCCAACCAAGAACTTGACGACAGGTCTATATCAGCGCTGAGTAAAAGCCTCAACTTTTCTCCAGTTCCACGACACCTGCCAATACTGGATATAATTAGTGGAATAGAGCAGTGCATTAGGAATCTTTCGCACAATGCAGTTAAGGACGTCAGGCTAACTACCAGCCATATCCTGGCGAAAGATAAGCCACCAAAATCTAATATTACCCAGGAGGCACGACGTTGCTTTTGGTTATTGCGTGATAATGAAGACTTGGTTGTCTTGCCAGCTGTCAAAGGGAATGCCACCATGGTTCTGAACTCTGCAGACTACCACCTGAAGATGCTCCATTTATTAGAAGACTCTACATACTGCAAGCTTAGTCGTAATCCCACACAGGCCATTGTCAGAAAGACAGGGAAGTTATTAAAGGATTCTGGTTTACCAGATGAAGTGGTGAAGAAATTAACGCCTCGTGCCGCCAGACCTCCCAGGTTTTATGGATTGCCAAAGAAACACAAGGACAGTGTTCCTCTGATGCCCATTGTTAGTGTAATCAGTTCGCCTACCTACAGACTTGCTAAACATCTGGCAGGATTATTAGCACCAAAACTGGGACATTGTGAACACCATGTTGTCAACTAGCAGAAATTTGATGAGACTCTCAAGAGAATGAAAATAGACCCAAACTACCTGTACATTGTGTCACTTTTACGAGGGTGGCAATACAAGATACACTGGATCTTTTGGCCCAACATTTTCCATCTGGAATCATTAAGTTGTTCTGTCACGTCCTAACAACAACATACTTTTTGTACTGCAATGAATATTATGAGATGACGGACGGCACAGCCATGGGATCACCACAGTCTCCAGCAGTCGCAAATTTCTTCATGGAGCACTTTGAGGAGCAGGCTCTGTAAACTGCGACATTACGGCCGTCTTGCTTTCTACGATACATTGATGCCACCTTCCTGATATGGCCTCATGGTGAAGATACACTACAGCAGTTTGTCGATCACGTGAATGTTGTCTGTCCCAACATTAAATTTGCCGTCGAGATGGAGAAGCATAGCAAGCAGCCATTCTTGGATGTTTTGGTTGAGCGGAAGGCAGGAGGCCAGCTTGGTCATTCAGTGTACCGGAAAGAAACATACACTGATTGGTACTTGAACGCCAATAGTTTCCACCACCCTTTATACAAGAAAGCTGTCCTGAACACGTTGGTTCATAGAGCCAAGATTATCTCTGACGATGACGACCTACAGTCCGAATTATAGAAATGAAAACATGTTTTCGGGGAAAATGGATACAGCAAAAGAGACATTGCAAAAGTTTTCAAGGGCCACTAACGAAATACACCTGGTGAATCAGTAGAAGAGGCTCTGCGCCCTCGGCAAGACATTCTGTGGTTAAATGGACCAGCAGTTAGTGAGTGGATAGGAAACTGTATGGGCGTGATATTCTAAGTAAAGACTCTGTGTTGGTAGGACATGTATTGTAAAGTGAGATGAAATCATGTATTTAAAAGTAAATATGCAAGGAAATGTATGATGGTGGACGGAACTGGATGTCACATGAATAAGGCAAAATATTGTAAATACATTGGTTGGTCTTCAACAAACTCTTTCTTTTTGCTAACCATATACCTCCTAGTAGTTAGAGACTATAGTAATTAGAATTTTTTTTATTTAGCTGGCAGTTGTTGCTACTTGCTGTAATTGCTGTAGTTCATGTTATGAAGATTTTCTGTGAGGTAAGTGACTTTTCAAATAGAATGAGGTTTGTGCTATTGGAATCCATGACTGAAATGAGTTCAGGCAGTTAAGAGAGTTGGAGGTAGTTTCATATTTCCTTAATTTCATATCTTTTGGATTTGTATTATTGTTAGGATTTCTTGCAGTTCAAGCCCATTCTTTTGTGCTAATTATTGGAAGTCATGTTGTCAACACATAGCAGTAAAATGGTGTTGGTCTTGTACATTGAGGGTAATAAATGAATAGGTGAAGCCTGAATTGTCTTTAACAGGAAAAATTCTGTAGGACAGTGTTTAGTAAAAAAATAATTAAAGAGATAGTTTCAGTAGTTGTTTCATCAAAAATGCCAGCTTGCATCATTTACAAGTGTATTAATCGCCCCAATCATAATCTGATTTCATTCATAAGTGGAACAATTCAAGCAATATTTTCTTTTGTATACATGAATTATTGTGACAGTGTTTACTTCAATTGTAATGGTTTTGTTTCAAAAACATGTTCAAATATGTGTGAATTCCTAAGGGGCCAAACTGCTGAGGTCATCAGTCCCTAGACTTACACACTACTTAAACTAACTTACGCTAAGAACAACACACTCAACCATGCCCAAGGGATTACTCGAACCTCCGACAGAAGGCGCCACGCTATTCGTGACATGGCACCTCAAACCTCATTTGACTTTCGATTTACATTACTTTACTCAGTGTCAACTCTTTCTCTTCTTCCTTGTGTTTTCCATTGCCTTCGAAGTTGCTTGGATGAGCCCCACTGTATCGATGGGCTCGTCACCACACTACACACGGCTAAGTAACTGTGCTGATTGTTGGGGCAGTATCTGATGCCCTAAATCCCTCTCACCAATAATTATCATTCATTGTTCTCATTTCCTCCCCATTTATAAAGATTCTGGCTAGAACAGCCGGAGACAGTGGTTATGTGTGCATGAGTTTTATGCATACGATTGTATGAATGTGTAAGTGTGCTGTGCTTCCTTTCCCGAAGAAGACTTTCGCTGAAAATTTGTGTTAACACTCTTTTCGTCATGCCTGCTTTGTGCTTGGCATGTGAGTAGCAATCTATCCACTTCACAGTATAGTTATCCCTTCATGAAGTTTTTTTGTAAATAATCCACTGCACTTTAAAATGAACAGTGATGTACATAACTACAATACCAGAAGAAAAAAATGACATTTATAATGCCACATTAAGGATGTCTGTAGCACTAACAGGGGTTCACAATGCTGCAACCAAACGTTCTGATATAAAATGCCTGACACAGAAACAAAGTAAAATTTGAAACAAACCTGAAAACGTTTCTCTCTGGTAACTTCTCCTATTCCACAGAAGATTTTCTATTACTGTAATGTGTAAACGGTGATAGGTAGGTATTACTAACTAACATTTGCCTGCCTTTAATTAAAAAACTTATAAACTAATAAATGATCATCATGGAGGCATATTTACAAAGAAAATTGATGTCATTATATAGGGACTCTTTCTATATCATTATGATTCGCTGTACAAATGATATATGGACCATAAAACTATGGTATAGACTTACCTACTTTGAAAACCTCAGAATTCAAAAGTAAAATCAAGCAGATTATCATAGAAGACATACATTTCAATTGTGCTACGTTTAGTTATTCCTAAATGACAAAGTTTCTGACGAGAAATATCCCAGGAAATGAAACAAATATTCTGCTGTTGGTAGGATAGGGCTACATCTTACACACGATAGGCTATCATTAATAAAATGTTACTCACATACATGTTAAACAAACTATGTATTTTAAGTAGTCTTAAGCGTTTGAGACCATTCCCTTACCCACATTTATAGCATTCCACAATGCTGGAAGATATTTAAAAATTATATCTTTTCTTACCCTGTAAATTGCTGTTACTAGCCACACACTAAATGACCTGCCATAGGTAAGATCTCAAAGTGAGAAGGTGGGTAAACCACAGTGAGACTAATGCATTAGCAGTCTAATAAAGGAAGAACTCTATTCTGCATGGAGATATACTTGTATGCAATTCTGTCTCTTTGACACATCAGTAAACATTCACCTTGTTGACATGCACAAGATATGCTAGCACGCCTTGTTTCTTTCCTCATGTACACGTTTATGGGCTAGCAAATAACATGTACGTAAGTTTTTCTGCAAAAAATGTTGAGCATATGAGCTGACAACTGAAAATGTAGTGAACAAGAAGCAGTATCTTTGCAAGTAAACAATCAAGCATTGGTTTTGGAGATCCAGTTTCATTTACTATCGATACAAATACAGTGAAAGTGGAATTAAATGGATTACAAAAACAACCTTCTCACAGTACTTCTTTCTGTTTCTGGTTATCCGAATTAGAGCAGCAAGAAACAGGTTACGTTAACGAGGGCAAATGTGTTATATTACTGAAGCAAGTAGGCCCAAGTATATAAGAATAGAAAGGCATTCGAAACTTCCCTCCCGATACTATGTTATTCATGTAACCTATATAATTTTTAGTATTTAAAACAGTTGTTGCGAGCACATGACAGGAATCATGAACAAGAGGCAATCGTAAACAGTAGTCTGTTAATTTTTTGGGCTACTTAAAGTGGCAGGCTTTAAACAACGTACAGTGTAAGCATGTAGTGCCACCTTTCTTCTTTTTCTACCTCCATGCGATTCACATTTGATGGAATGGAAATGAATGTCTTTGCGACACAACTGCTCATTTTTGTTGTACTATGTGACAGCAGCGCTCCAAGCGGCCAGGAAGCTACACTTCTGAATATGAAATCGGATGAATGTGAATAGTATCATTTATATTGATTTGTAACATAGGTTTTACACTGGGGAACGTACGTAGTGTCATAAAAATCGCCAATAACTATAAAACGACACTACATTTGTCTTTCTTTAGTTTCCTAAGGACTCTGGGTAGTATGAAACGCTAAATTACATAAAAGTTATTTACGATTCTCTTGTAACCTACAGATATTTAGTGAAGATTTTCGTTTTCTTTTAAGAACAATAATCGGCTAGTAAACAGTAGAAAAGTGGATCTTTTGCAGAAATACTCAGCAACATGAAGTTTCCTTCACCAGACTTCCAGTCAAATCAGTAAATATGGAGTGTAGAAAACTTGTGTGGAATGTAATATCTAGATTATTATTATGGCCAATCGTATAAACATCACTGATTGGAGGTTAAATTTGACATTAGACTAGAAACTTAGCTACGTTCAGGACTCAGCTCTATTGTATAACTCTAAATTTGGATCCGCTAAAGCATGTTCAGATTTGATCTAAGATAGCATGTAACATGTATCTCAACATGGCTGAAATCGGCTATCGACACTATTATTGTGCATCGACTACAGATATTTGTCATATATCATAGATACGCAGTATTTATTACCAACGTTGCTGAGCTGTAAAAAAAACTATGGAAGCTAGTAAACAGAAAAAGGAGCGATCCTCAAACTTGTCTCAGTATGAGAAAGATTTACTGTTGGAAATTGTTTTTGGCCAGTATAAAGATATAATTGAATGCAGAAAAACATATAAAGTCATTGCGGCCAACAAGGTAAAGGTATGCAGAGAAGTTGCTGTTGAATTTAATCCTCGTAACATGGGGACAGATCGTGATTGAAAGAGTTTGAAAATGTGTAACGAAAATGTTAAGGAGAGGACCAAGAAAGCGTTAGAGCATGACAGTGTATAATTTCAAGAAGTACTTTCTAATTATTACATTTCATTTTTTATGTATGTGGTATGTAAACTGGAGCAAAAACAGTGAAAAATGTTTTCAAGGTTGGAATACATAAAACTGGAGGCTGTAATTTTATAAGGCCTACTGTTACAGAAAGCAGACAAAAGGTAATTGCAGCCCTGAAACCACAATTTTTTCCTATTTCCAACCCCTACAATGACGATGTACAATGTCATCCTGAAGTTATGTGCAGTGCTTTGATGCGATCACATTGGTTTGATACCATCGCATAAATTCTTTTGAAGTAAGTTTGCTATGTAAAAGGTAGTTCATAATGTTATTCGTTCCATTCGTGTTCAGCTAACTAGTTGCTGTTCGTTCGCGACATCAGTAAACGAGGACACAGCTGTAACTCCAAACGAAAACATTGCTCTTGTTGCTGACAATAAAAAGAAAACGAAGGACACAATGTTTACAATGACAGCACAGCATTGCGTATTCTGCACAGAAAATAATCTCTAATTACAGTTTGATGTGCAACGCACCAGCCAGGATTCTGTTATAATGTCAGTATCTCGTCCCAAAAACAAAAGAATAGAATATGTTCTCGATAAGAAATACCAGTTTTACAAGAGACGATTAGAATGCCTCAACCTTGAACATAAAAGCAAAGTACAGTGCTTGATGGAGAACATGAGATAAGAATGGAAACCCTCAAAGTAGATAAGGGGAAAAAATTGGAACTTAAAGAAATGAAAAGACAAATCAGACTTTTAATCTGATGCATTTTAAATTTTTCCAACCCTGAGACTTCTTGTATAAATACATTGTCGATAAATTTCGAAGTAATTGCATTGTGACTGCTGTTATATTCGTTTTCTGTTGGTACGTAGGCTACTGGAATTTATTCATGGACAGATTTTTCATCCTAAAGTTATATGCTGTGTTCTGTCCATATTTTAATATTTATTATTATTTGGAAATGGAAGTAGTTTGTAATATTATGGTGTTCTTGTTCTGATACAGAAATCAGTAACCAGGAGACAGAGAAGTATCTAGAACTAAAAGAAAGGAAAATAAAATCTGGGTATCAAACTGACACTTTGTTTATGAATGCCACTCTCACTACAACATGCTCCTTGTTGACTTCATGTTCTGCATGTACTGGAATTTCTGCATACACTCTTCTCCAAGCAAATACATTGTCATCAATCTCCGGCTCCTGCTCTGATGCGTCACAGTCATATTGTGCAAGACTAATGCTGCAAGTGTTATAAGTGCTGCAAGATTTAATTTCACTCTGAGTCCTAGACTGAAGCAGCGAAATCGTCTTTTTACTACCGCAAATATTTTCTCAACTGCTGATCTTATTTTCTTGTGGGCACGGTTATGGATCCGCTCCCCCGCCATTTCTTCACGAAGTACTGGCGTCAACAAATACTTGCAACACTGACAGCCACTGTCTGCCAGTAGTACGCCTTCCAGAATTTCTCCTGTTTCCAACTGGGCATGGATACGTGAGTTTCCGAAAATATTGCTGTCATGGGCAATCTTGCTACGACATTTAAACACTGGAGCTTAGCATCTGAGATTGCTTGTACGTTTAAAGAAAACCACCCATAGCGATTTCTAAATATATCAGCATTGTAGCCACCAGGCAATTTGATGGGAATATGAGTGCAGTCAATAGCGCCTAAAACGCTAGGAAAATGCGCTGTTTGATAAAAATCACGATGAGTGTTTCTAAGGTCATTTTCATCCATTGGCATTTTCATAAATTCATTTTTCAATGAGGCAATTCAGCTCTGTAAGCTATTGTTGCATCTACTTTAAATAGGCCACCAATAACTCAAAGGTTCCTGTGGCGTAAAATCTTAACGTTAACAGCAACATGAACATTGGAGTCAGTGGCTAGTTTCTTTTGGTTGGTTTAATCAGATAGTCTCTAAGCCTTAGTTCCAACTGCTCTACAGTTCTTTTTTCCAAACGAAACCTTAGCTTAAATGACTTGTCATTTAATTCCAAGAATGTGTTCACGCTTTCACGGAACGTGCTGGGAGCTCACTGGATCTCACCATCATTGTCCTCAGTGGACGCATCTGAATACTCAGATATCTGTAAAGTAAACGAAAGCAAACAATGAATTTATATCACATACACAGAATTTTGTCAAACAGTGGCCCAGAACGCTCGGAAAACGGACAGTGTATGTTATGGTTTCTATGGTATGGAATGGCGTGGTAATGTTATAATTATCTTTACGAACAATACAATTTTTTTTTATTTTGTTTGGTACTGTCTGTTGCGTTTTGGTCTGGGGCAGATGTCACATGACATCCATGCAAGCTGATCATTGATTCCTGTACTCAGTTTTCATTGCAGAAAGCAAGCAGCCCTCTAACCAGACACATTGTGCTACTGTGCCGGCTTCTTTTTGTGTGAAATGTGTGTTCATCTATCTTCTCTTATTTCAGCAGAGTAAGCTGAAATTACACACATATTAGAAAGTAGTTCTTTATGAATAAGTTGTAGCTTATGGCACTGAATCAGTGACATTTGGCAATTTTTACATTTATTTCAGTATCATCCATGCCTTTCGATAATTAAATAGTGGCTGGAGCGTAAAAACGTTGTAATTATTTTGTTAATTAAGTAGAAAAATTAAAAAAGCAAACTTCAGTCTTAGAGCTGCTTTCTCGCCGCTAGGAGTGCTAGTGTCGTTCCAACTGTCAGATGGTAACAGTTTTGACAGCAATGAGTGTCGTGACTGTATATGCTAGACTGTTGTGGTCTTTTCAGTGTACAATGCTCTTGAAAACAGTAGCTTACACAAAGGCTGAGACTGTAAATGGAATGCAATTCAAGGGGGGGGGGTGTGATTGTCTGCTAATATCAGTTGTTTTACTATATTTTATAGTAGTCTATTTGTGGCTTTGATACACAACATTCCAGATACGAGATACACTAAAAGTGGATTCACACTTGACGGAACGTCACCATCACGTCCATAACATAAAAAGATTCTCCTCTGTAGTTCAAATGGTGACATTCACACATGATGTCAACAGAACATTACGTCACATCATGCAGCGTCACATCAAAGTTTCTTGGGGAGCATGTTTCCATGTGGCATTGGTGGATTCATGTTATATTTTCCTGTTGCTGTCAGCAAGTAGCCTCCATATTTGTCTTGCTTAGTGCAGCACATTTCGAGGTTCTGCGAGTATAACTGTGTTTGAGGTACCTTAGGCAAACCATCAGCTTCCGTTGTGGTGATATTCAACTCCTAGATCTTGACTTTCTCTTCGTAATTTTTATTTCTATGTTGCTTAACAGTCAAAAACTGGTATTAAGACATTCTGAAATATTAATGGAACGATGACTCTTCTCTTCCAGCTCCTTGTAATTAGTGTGTAACTCTCCTTCACAGTCTCAATTTTTTAAAATTTTTCTAACTCAGAGTCTTTTTGCTCTCTGTTTCCCATCGTCAAGTGCAACAGCAATCGTTGTAATCTAATTTTAATTAAATTTCGGCATTTTATAAAGATCTACCATGAGCTACAAAACAGCGCCTTTGATGGATGTTTTATAAACCTCCTGTAATGTCACAATGTTCTTTCAATGTGCCATGCAGTGTGAATGCTCAGGAATTATTCAGATCGTCGACATTCAAAAATGTGACAGTGAATTGTGATAAGTGTGAATCCACCTTAACATGTTAGATTAGTTTAAATCAGATACAGTTTTAATTCCATAGACCCTAAAATAAGGTGACTGTTGTGGGTGTGGAACAAGTCAGAAAGCATAACATAAAAAAGTAAAACATTTGAATATAATATTCATTACCCTGATCATTTTTCAGGAGATTGTCAAAAATAGTAGAATACAGTACAGTCATACCTAATCTTCAGTGTCACAACTGAAATCTAACAGACATTTTTACTAAAGATGGTCTAATAGACCCTGTTAAGATATTCATCTATAAAGTAGACAGAGTAGCCTATGAGTCTTTCAAACTCTGTTTAAACTGTGCTTTATCTGAAACCAAGTCCTAAATGGCTGCTGGTCATTTATTGAAAATGTGTGTTCCTAAATATTGGACCCCATTTTGGACCAAGGTAAGTGATTTTGGGTCTTTATGTTGATTGTTCTTATTCCTAGTATTCATACTATGCACTTAGCTACTGGTTGGAAATGAGATATATTACTTCAAATTTCATTAATGAATAAAGACACTGAGAAGTAGTATACAAAGTTCCTTGATGAGGTTTCTACTTGATGTTCTCGAATTTACGCCAGATGAGCCTTATTACAAGCTTTTGCAAGCTAAGAACTTTTGCTCAGTTTGACGAGTTACCCCAGACTATTGCTCTGTATAACATAACAGAATGAAAGTAAGCAAAGTATGAAAGTTTTTTATATTTATGTCTCCTACATCTGACATCATTCTCACTGCAAATACAGACTTGTTTAGGCCCTTCAGCAATTCTGTGAGATGCCCTTCCGAACTGAATTTATTGTCAAGTTGTAATCCCAGAAATTTATAACTGTCAACCTCTTCGATCTGTGTGTCTTCAAATGTTATACACATACCAGAACGAGATCTCTTACATTTCTGGTCTATATATAGTAGGTCTTGTCAAAGTTTGATGACAGTGAATTAGCTTTAAACCATTTATTAATGTCAGTATATGAGTTGCTACTTATTGCAATGTTTGTATGAGCTGCAAACAAAACAAGCATAGCATCTGGCAATGTAACAGAGGAGAGGTCATTAATGTACACAAGAAAAAGCAATGGTCCCAAGATAGAACATAGAGGGGCACCACATGTAACTAATTCCCAATCAGGTGAAGACTGGCTGCTTACTACACCGCTATTTTGCAATGACACCATTTGTTTCCTGTTAGTTAGATAAGACTCAAACCATCTCGCAGCACCGCCAGTGAAACCATAATATTCTAATTTACTTAAGAGAATTCTGTGATTGACACAGTCGAAGGCTTTTGGCAGGTCACAGAAAATGCCAGTAGCCTCTAATTTGTTATCTAATGAATTAAGTACATTCACACTATATGTGTAAATAGCTTTTTCTATACTGGAACCTTTAAGGACCCAAACTATGATTTGGACAATATATTATTTGTAGTCTGGTGAATAAAGAGTTTTTGAACACAATCTTTTCAAGTATTTTTGAAAAAGCTGCCAAAAGTGGAATTGCTTGATAGTTTGATGGTAACTCTTTATTCCCCTTTCTGTAAAGAGTTTCAACTTTAGTATCTTTTAGCCAGTCTGAAAATGTTCTGAGATTGATTACACAAAGAACTTAAGATAGAACTCAAGTCACATAAGCACTCATTGATTAACTTTGTTAATATTTTAGCATAACCACTAGAATACTCAGATTTTAAGGATTTTATTATGGATTTCCTTGGGTTTTTTTACTGTGAGAGGTGAAACAGAGGTTTCAGAATTCTTATGAGGATGTTAAAGTTTCCTGAAGGTGCTCTGCGTATACTTACTACTATAAAGGACTCATTATGAAATACTACTTCTGCTGCAGAAGCTTCTAAGTGCTGTTCTGAGGAAAATGTTTTAATATCAATATTCTTGACATCAAAACAGTTTCTGACAAATGTGGTAACTCCTACTGGTTTGTTGGCATATAGTATATACATCTATCAAATGAAGGTAGCCTACTGCAAATATCCTCAACCTCAAACTGAGCTAGTCATGTAATTTGGGACGACGCAGCTAGGCTACAATTTGTGGAATAAAACACATATTCATCCTTGTTTTATATACACTTTTGCAAGTCTGAGTTTTAGAAACATTTATGGTGCAGTATTGTGGATGTAAATGGATGTAAAGAGAAGTATGTGAAACAAGGACCAGCTAGTTTTCATAGGTATATACAAGAAATGTATAATTGTAAACGTAATATTGATTTGAAGCACTCTATCTGTTGAAAAATAGAGAGACACAGTGTTACAAAGTCTCGTATTTCAGAGATAACTTCTGGCATTTTATGATATGTATTTATGTACCAAGTGCTTATTAAACTTGTCAGTAAACTGCCAGTCAGTGTATATATATTGGTGCTATGTTTATATACAGATAACATTTGTACATGACTATCTGATGAATTTCCTCCTATGTAGTCAGGTTATGAAACCATGGTGTGTATCAAAGTATTCTGCAAAATATTTCTGCTTCAGACAGTTTCCTAGGTTTGACAATATAATCAACTGTTGCTGGCTGTCACTTCTTTTATTAATCCACAATTCGAGCATTGGCCATGTATTTTTTTTTATTTTTTTGTGCATAATGTATGGTTTTAATTGTCTGATCACATGGTAAAAATATACTATTAATCTTTTATTTGTCTATAAGGATCAATAAAGAAAAATTGAAAACAGTAATGGATAAACAGGTGGAGCAAATCACTTACCATGTTTACTGAACAATTTCATAGTTCTAAATGCATTGTTTTTTCGTGACACTGTGGTGTCATCTTTGACACTTTGGCGTCATCTGTGACACTTTGGCACCATCTATAGTATCATTGTAACATAATTAATTCGAACAGAGATTCGACAATATAAATAGACACAACAGAAAGTGTAAAAAAATATCGTTGTCTGGCAGTTCATATCCCATTATCGAAAAAATGCACATAAAGTGGAATCAGAGCTATAACATTGTGCCGAAAAAGCAGGATACTATTTCTCTTCACATCTTTAAGCCAACTTCAGTTCCTGGTATCAAAATGTTAACATGTTTGTAAAACACATATACAAAGTTTCACAGTACTTCTGAAGGTGATCTCTCTGTAACATCGAAATAATAACACTCAAAATAAGCTAAGCACTGTAAGGGCTAAAATGCGATGCTAAAAATCACGTGACTTGAGAAGCAGACATTGTGGACAGAATTTACCTTCTGTGCATCACTCCATAGACGATTATACTTTTTAGCTCATTTTGCCTTTATTTTCATATACATTATGAGAGGTACTATGGCTGTGCTTCTTTCAAAGATATATCTTAGCTGAAGAAGCTGGGTAAGGATTTTATCAACCTCATATTTGGTGTGTTTTATATTACAACCACATTATAACTCATGCCATCATATGAGTAAATAAGAGAACACCCTATGGGTAGATTTTCAGAGCAAAAGACCATTCTCTGAGGAAGTTCTCATTTTTGTATTGAATAAAAATTTCGAAGCATATTCTTTGATGGAGTTCCTACTTACTACCTCCCATCCTTCTTGAGAACGTTCTCAGTGTGCATTGATGGCATGGCTGGCACAGAATGTACGCATAAAGTTACATTTCATTCAGCTCATTCAAACAGGCAAACTATTCGGTGCACAAATATGAAATGGCATCAGTGTGTTCGGGAAGAGTTGCACTTCGTTTCGGTTTTACTTTTATGTGCAGCAACAAATTATTAAGACGATTATGTATAGTTTACGAAAATACATTTTCTTGAGATGTTACCGAATTTTCGACATGCATGAAAGTTTTTTGTTATTGAAGTTAGGTGAAGACATGTGACTTTTTATCTATTCCAAACTGGAACTCTATCAGAGTTTCACAGTTTCCTAACATGAGATAATTTTGTTTAAATACGACACATAATGGTCTGATCTTGCATCAAGTACATAAGTTGTCATCTATGTGGTTCGTTACAAGAAACAGATCACTATGTTTGTAATAAACCAGTTTTTAATTTTTATGATCCTCCTACTTATTTGTAACATAAAAAAACCATAAGATTTGTGCTGTGAGAATACATGATGATGAACAACTTGAAATATAACTAACACAGCTGTTTGATGTATACAGTCTGAAAACTTGTTTTTATCATTAGACTCCTGTAAACTTCTACAGTTTCTCTCTTCAGTATTTCTTTGGGTTATATATATCGTTTTTTGCTTTCAAAGCATCATAAATTCTGCTATTACTACAAAAAAATGGTAAAACTTAACCTCAGCAAAACTTACTCAACTCGGAGTATGCTGCAGTGCTCACTTCAGAAAATGCAGAGTGTTCCCCATTTGTGTGTTTCATATGAAACAGGAGGATGTTCTTGTTTTGTGCAAGTTCCCCCGCCCTTTTACTCATGCTGAGAATGTGCTTGGGTGAAAAATACTCTCCTACTTCCTTTATTAATGCAAACCTGAAAAGTTTTCCGAAATTTCGAGTACAAAGTATAGTTTCCATGTTAAGTTAAATTCACACTGTCCATCATGGCACTGTCGCATCACGGCACTATCCATCATGTCATAGCATGTCAAGTCAATTCAAACCATGTGATCTCAACCTGCACTCCTGTGCTCAGTTATTCTTTTCACAGGAATTACGATCTTCACAAGATGATTTTCAATTTTTTTTTATGTGTTAAGTGCACAACCACAATGTGGTAGCTTGTATAAGTGGATGGTGAAGGTTTGCAGCTTGCAGGGAAAGCTTGCATATTAGAGAAAGGAGACACACTATACAATGAGTTTGAGGAGATGGAATTGGCATTTAACGATTTGGAAAGTCGAAGCATGAGTTTTTCATTTGTTACTTCAAACTGCACCCAGAACATCAATAAGGAACACAGCATTGCGAGCTGCCATCACATCCCATGAAAATTTGGTTTGTTTGAAGGTTAACTTTAGTTGCTGGTCCAGTGCATATTTTTCTGCAATAGTCATGTCTCCCTCAATACCTTTCCCTTCAAGATACATAGGTTTCATTACATGTTATATTTGGCTTTTAATATTTCCTTACTTGTACTGGGGTTAGATAGTGTAACCACATAAATATTGACCACTTGATGCTTCCAAAACTGTTTCACATACAATTCAGAGGGGTACTTAACAATAAATAGGCTTGTCACAAATACATATTTAAAAAAATAACTTGCAGTGTCTGAAGACTACAGTGCATTTATTTACTAAATACTACAAATGCATGGCAATATACAAATAAATCTCACCCACTAATCAGTATGATTCTACACACACTACTATTTTCACTTCATGTTACATTCACACTGCAATCTATTTCATTGTAAAATATTAAATATGGTTCCAATATATATAAAAATCCACTTTATATATGTAGTACAGGGCAAGTAATTTAGTACAATCATGTCATACAATTCAGACTTCTGTCTCATTGCTTAAATTACTCTGTCAACATTTACTATAAATTTTAAGAAAAGAAATAACGAAACGAAACAATTTATAGCAAATAAGGAACAACAGATAACTGATATCAACCACAAAAAACAGTGGATGTATGATGGCAGCTTTCAAAACTTTCCTGCAGAGGATCCTTGATGGTGCTGTGATGTGTCATGATGGGATGGCCGGTGTGAAGGCCGCCATTTAAAATGCACTGCAGAATGTTTTATTAGGATGGGATGCGGCGAGGCGCCACAGCCTGTGTGAATTGTCCTTCATTCATACGACCTCATGTCTTCTGGATGCGTCTGTCTGCACACTGGTAAAGTCACATGTGATGTCATGATGAGGTGTACACGCTGTATCGAAGACGACAGAGGCTGTTTATCGACTTTTGTGATCATTGGAAATGCTAACTGCGGTAGCCGGTTTTTCAGACGAATTAAAAGAGTGGCTCACTATATCTTCAACTGGTATATTCACTGCAATTTGGGAAGTGTGAAACCGCCCAAACTTTTGGAAAAGAATGACCTCACAATATGTCATCTAATTGATAAAACTGGCAGGTTTGGAAGCAATGTTAAGGCCTATTCATATGCAATGATCTGTCTGCAAAAATGTCTGTGCACATCACTTCTGCACAGACAGATCGTTGCATGTGAACAGGGGCTTTGTGCAGTTTTGACATTTAAGCAAATCTAGAAGTTGGAGTTGGAGGTTTGAGCAATTACTCAAATCTATGTGTTTAAATCATTCTACACAGACAAGTTGGAGAGTTTGGACAGGAGATCACAGAAAGCCTGACGCCAAAACATGTTGAGTAAGCCCTATGTTCAGCAAGTGTTTCTCATCTGTGTGTGCAGAGTGAATTTGTGACTTTTAAAATGGCAGATACGTGTCAGTGTTCTAGATAGTTCGCTGCCGAATTTATCGAAGTGTATAGGAGTCATACATGTTTGTGGAAAACTAAAAGCAGGGTATACAGCGACAGGGATGAGAAGGGAGGCAGCTGCTGACAATTCTTTTACACAGGAATTGCGAGCAGTTGACCCATCGGCAAAGAGGGAAACGGAACAGAATGAAACAAATCGCTGTGAACTGTTCATCACCAAAAGATAAGCAAAGTAACGAAATCTTTCTCATCTGTTGTCGGAGGATTGCAAGCATACTTTTAGTCAGTGCTGTCCTATGTCATAATCTAATGCGAGTTGTGACAGTGTAGCAAATAAAGAAGATCCTATTTGTTCTGTGGGGTCGAAATGTTACGTACGGTAATATCAAACCCAATATAAAATATTCGCTCGTTTATAATGAATTCACTTTATTTTGAGCATGTCGGTACAAACCTTCGACCATAGATATTGGTAGACTGGTCATGACGTATATTTCGTGGCACCAACATCTCTACTGCTATACCACGTGACTATTGGCAAAACAATGGTGGTATCCTGTTGTGCTTATGGTTGTACCGAGCGTTTTGTGAAGGGAAGTAACATTAAATTTCACGTGTAAGTATTATTAGTATAATTTAGCGGCATTTCTTTAATACTGATAAACTATTGTGTCTATCATATCCTTACCCAGAACGCCACAGTTACGTAAATTGGCGGTTTGAAGTGCTGTGTGTGTTTCCAGGCGCACATTGCAATCGTATATATTTCTTGAAATGGTAAGCTGCAAAGCTGCTTCTTCTCTTTCGTATAGGTTTCCAAAGGATGGAGGGCGCAGGCAGATGTGGATACAGGCAGTGAAACGAACACACGCGTCTGTTCGAAGCACTTTGAATATATATATATATATTGTGTGTGTGTGTGTGAGAGAGAGAGAGATATATTTATTACCAATAACCCTTCCCACTCCAAAAGCAATGGCAATGTGCATTGCTACTACATAAGAAGAAAGGATGATTTTTACTAGCCTGGATTAAATCTGACTTTGGTACAAAAAGGGGTGAATTATGCTGGTATTATTTTAAAGAATAATTTGCAAAAACAAGTTAGGGGTTTGATTTCTCATCAGGGTTTGGTTTTATTTTGTACTTCCCAGTTACAAAACATACGAATATCAGAAACAAATACTGAATACCATTTGCAAAAAGGTAGTTGTATGGCCTATGTTAGTTTCCAGATAATAAGCTGTAATGTATGGGATAAATAATATGCTGCTACAGAAATCTTTCGTCATTTACCAAAAAGCATTAAAAGCCTGACAGATAGCCAACCAGCATTTAAAATCAAACTAAAAGAATCTATGAATGACAGCTCCTACTCAGTAGACGATTTTTTAGGTATAAATAAGTGATTGGAAGAATTGTCATGTAATGATAGGTCTACCTTTCATTAAACTGACACATCATTGTGAAGTATCGTATTCATGATCTGTGGAACAAGTATTCATGTAAGTAGGTACTGATTTTGTAGATATCTTATTTGATACATCTACGAAACAAACTGTTTAAACCAAAAAAGAGCTTTCAAATGAAACTGCTTTACGTTTTGTGGGTGAACGACACAATTGAGTTCGTTACATTCGATGTGAACACGTGTGTTTACGTTACAGGTTTCGTTGTTTATGCCTATTTATGAAGTCTATAACACTTTCTACAATCAAGGCACTAAAACACACTCACGCAATATTTACATTTTATGCAGTGCATAACGCGCACTGTTAGTAGAGAATGCATCTCATAACTGGTAACACTGAAATATTCGCGGCGAATATATTGCCGAACATCGAAAGTGTTTCAGAAGTTCACAAAGTTCATTGTGAAGTAATGGCTGTAAAACTAAATTTGTACAGTGGTTACGCAATAATTTATCACTTCTAGCTATGTTTACATAAGCTACATTTAATGTGGTGAAGTTAGCAGGAAATCCACTGAGAAATACTGGAAGTGAAATCAGGAATCAGAATGCTGTCTTGAACTCCCGCCGACGTTCTGCCAACAGTCACGTGATTCTATGTTGCAGCCACGCCAGATGTATAGCCGCTGCACTGCTTGCCCAATCTATTAGCATCTATGGTCGAAGGTACAAACACATCCACTCAGAGTTTGGAACACACTATAATCAACTGTTTTCAAAGAAGTTCGTTCTCAAAGATGAGGCGGTCGACTCTTACAGTCGATAACCGCCACAGTTCTAAGGAAAATGGCAGTCAGAATATTGTGCTGATAATGGAAGATGTTGGAACAGTACCTCCTGCGTCATAGCTATTGCTACTCCTCTTTTATTTCCTAATATATTATGTGGTTCATAAAAAGAGTAACTGTAAAAATATGAATTGTTACTTGTCAAAACTGAGGTACAGTAGTTTACTTGCCTTTATGAAATCATCCTTTAGGACAGCGTAAATAGCTTATGTGTGTTGGATATGATTTCACTGAATGCTTGTTTAGATATTGCAGAAAAAACTCTACATCTTTGTAGCTCCAATTGGCAGGGACCTTGATGTCACCATCAGTCTCTCATGTGGAGAAACTGCTCTCCTCTTGTAATTTTTTCCCTATTATACAAGGAATTATGAGCTTAAAAAAATAATTATACGTTTCTAAATCCATCCTGAAATATTTACCGCAGTCATATAGTTCGTCCTGCAACTCATGAAGTAAATTTATGAGCGAAAGCTGCCTTTGCTTGAGCAGCCTCTGCATAGACCATTTTGATCTGTATGTCTGTTTCTGACATTTTGTTTGATTTTTGTTTTTTACAATACAACTTGTGAACGCAGACAGTAATACAATTTCCTACATTTCTGAATAGATGAAATTAACTTTGAGGTTACAGTACATAAGTGCAGTCGCTTGCCACTGAAATTTCTTTTCGACACCAACAGATGGCAGCAGAACAATAGATCGAAACTAGTCTCATGTGAACATACCACATTTGCAGCTATCTATAGAATGCACAGACATTTGCACAAATATCTGCTCAGACAAATTGTTACATGTAGATGGGCTTTATCTGTGGCTCAGTCTGTTAACTGCAGTTCTGTGGTGACAAAAATTCCATGTTTTTGTACATACAGAAATGATTCAGTTGTTAAACCTGAAGATTGAAATATCTAATGCCAAAGCATAATTTGATAAATACCGTATTCTCCCTTTCTCTCTCTTTCTCCCTCTCTCTCTCCTCACTCTCATTGTCATCTGACACAATTACTTTCAATATGTTTTAAAATTTGCAACAATACTTACATGGTGATGAATACTGCATTGAAGTATTCTGTACCTGTTAATTTTTGAGTAAATTGAGGTGAAGATATTAAACAACCTTGGAAAAATTATCCATATGATACTATGCCCTTCTATGTCTAAGAGCAGCACATCATGTTTCGTGTGTAAACACAGACTAGTTTGCTTGCATACATTGTCATTAGTCATGCCGTAAATTTTGAGACTGTGATGAATAATGTTAACAAAACCTTGCATTTTAATGATATAAAAAACCATTTGTAAATATTATCAGCTGAGTACATTCACTACAAACTGGCATTTGAGAAAGAAGGTTTAGGTCACCTATTTTCAGCAAAAACGATGTACTATCGTCTACCGTTCACAAGTAACATTGTGAGACCATTTTTTTCCAAACGTTGGCAGGTTCACAAATCCAAAGAAAATAAAGACATTAATAGCTTTCAAAATTGCAGTGAATCAGTTTAATTCATCTGCAAAAAAGCTATCGCAGTTTAGCATCTTGAACAATCACAGAAGTCGATAAACAGTCTCTGTCACTTGTGATACAGTGTGTATTCGTCATTAATACTCCTAGAGCTTCACACATGACTTTACGAGTGTGCAAACAGACACACCTGCGCCTATTTTGCTACTATATAACTCAATTTATTCTGGCTGTCACGTCATATTACATCCAAACATCCCACAATGAGATTCAAATGGTGGCATTCACACTGTCCATCATTAGATCCTCTCGTCACGTCAGTGTTTTTTGGAAAGGAAGTTTTGACGTTGTCCTCGTCTCGTAACATCGGAAATTCGTCACAGTTGCACATGTTACAATAGTGAATTAAGTGCTTTTGTCTCTTCTTAACGTTTTTTCATTTGATTTGTTTTGGCAGCAAAGTGCAAAAATTCCATGATGACTTAGATATTTTTCCATTGATTTTTCTTCCATGATTGGGATCTCATATATAAAAGCAAAAAATTATGTAGGCCTTACAATAACAGATCAGAACTGACACCTACACAGCATACAAAATAAAGAATAAATGTTGATGACACAATTAACATTACATAATATTTTAAGTTTAAAAGTCAGCTCTAATGAAAGATAAAAATACAGTTGTGTATGACATTGTTGGATACTTGAGAAAAGAAAAACATAACGAATGCAATCAATTTGTTGTTGGGTTATGTAAAGCAGATTCACACGCACAACTTACGTGACACCACGTGGCTTTCTGCAGCGGCACCGTGAGCTAACATTTACACATGATGCCACAAATTCCATGTAGTTGCACAGCTTTAAAAATTGCGTCAACTGGAATCACATGGGCAGGGATTAATGTTATAGTGCAGGTTGTGGCGTTAGAGCAGTGAAGAGACATGAATACAAGAAACACAAAACACAAATCTTGGATCCAAAAATAGATTTCACACAGGGTTAAGTCACACACACACACACACACACACACACACACACACACACACTCACACACACACACTGCTAAAGAAAATTAAACATAGGTTATTGTTCTTGTAATTCTCTGTCATATTGTGCTGTCAGCTTGTTTTGGAATTGGAAGATTGTAGCTGTGATCGTTATGAGCAGGTGTACTGGGCACCAAAAGAATGAAATTCCCCTATAAGATTCTAATAGTAAATTATTAAGATCTGTCTGTATATCCAGACCTTATAAAAACTGCGAATTGACCAGCCTGATTTTAACATATTCGGCTCCTCTTAATGTTCTGAGCAGCGTGGAAGTAGCGGCCGAGTTTCCACTTGTTGTTGCAAGGAATGCTGAAGTTCGTGTGTTAGCCACTCTATGAAATTTTAAGTCCTTCTCTTTAAAAGACAACAAGCAAAAGTGAACTAAGAGAAAGATACCAATTCGCACAGCGCTCTGCACTGAACTTAGTGGATCGGTGGATCTGGTGGTCGCCACAGTAGCTTTGTTTCCTTGAAAAGCTTTAGAGCCTGCAGTTTGAACCAATAGAGCGTTATGTCTCATCTTTCTTCGGCGGTTCCCTATGTCGTTGGGGGAGGCCATCTACTCAGGTCCATGGCAGGCCGCCATAGTGGGACATGGATGGTTACCTTTCTCAAAGAAATCTTGGGAGAAAATGGGAAGTGAGCACTTGCATGTAACTAGAGGCATGGTAGGGCTGTTGGTAAAATATGGATATACCGATAGTTTCTCAAAAGCTATTTTGAAAAATTATTAGAATTTTACCTTCACTGTGTGAAGAACTCATTGTGCTTTTTGAGCTGTCAATATGTCTGATCTTTCGCTTTGTCTGTTTGAAGCAAGTATATGTTGCACAGAAGAAGAAGTCTCAATGCACTGGGGGTAAGGGGAGGGAAGTAGCAGCGTCAAAGGATTGACAAGATTTCTGATGTGAAGAAATAGCTCACCAGTAGAGTTAAAAGCAATTTTTAACATAAATATAGTGCTTCTTCTTCACATTGGCATTCTTCAAAAACAGTTGCTGAAAATGATGAACAAAAATCTAAATGACAAGATTGGTCTTTGCGGTGGGCAGAGCCGTATGGGGAAATGCTGATGTAATTGGCGCTTTCCGCTGCCAAGAGAAATTGCAACGTTTAGCTTCACTGCAGAGTTTTGACACAACAACTGCTAGGTCGCATATGTCGGCAGAAATGAAAAAAAAGTCATGAAGTGTTCCAGACAAATCCGATATGTGACGAAACGAAGTGACTGATCCATTGGACACCTTTTATTTTGCCATTTACGTAATATCATTGTTAGCAAAGTGGTTATCGCCAAGTGCGAACGTGTATCGTTTTCCTTTCAGTTCTTGCTCTAAGGGGGATAGGTAGGTTGCTACTTTGCTGATCTCCAGAATATCTCATAACAAAGCAACACATAAATATCTCTAAAACCAGCAGTATATTTACAATGTGAAGCTTATATTTTTCTGTGTCGCTAGATCGATATTACTTCTGTGATATGTCGATACATCGTCTTGATATATAAGTGTCCCTATGCCGACATTTTTTAAATGTCGATATATCGGATTTCCTATATTTTAGGAAACGTTAGCGAACAGTGATTGAAATGCTACTTCCGACTGCTAACTGTGACTGAAATCGCAGTTAGATTTTGTAAAGTTATTATTGTGATATCTGTGACTTCTCAATCACTGTGATTTCTAACAGATACGCGATTTCCTGCCCACCACTAATACTTAGTATGGAGATCTCTGTTGGCGACAGCCCCGGACATTGCACAAGCCCTGCCCAGTTACCCCCCCCTCCATACCAACCAATAGTGGCCAAGCGGTTCTTGGCGCTACAGCCTGGAACCGTGCGACCGCTACGGTCGCAGGTTCGAATCCTGCCTCGGTCATGGATGTGTGTGATGTCCTGAGTTTAGTTAGATTTAAGTAGGTCTAAGTTCTAGGGGACTGATGACCTCAGAAGTTAAGTCCCATAGTGCTCAGAGCCATTTGAACCATTTTTGAACCAACCAAGAGCACATGTAAAGTTTTTGTCCACACTGTGTACTGCATCGATATGACCTTTGGTCATCGCCTGTTGAAGAGCGAGAATTTGCTTGTTGCCCGCTTTTTTGTAGTTCACGTGTTTCGCTGCTTCCAGAGCGCACCCACAGCAGTTGAACGAAATCAGACATCATGTTACAAATAAGGAAACCTTCGTGTTCCTATGAGTGCTATATATGCGACAACAATAAAGAAGCAACAGAAGAGGTTGTATGATGTGTATATTTGAAGCTGTGTGAAAAACGTGTTGGATTGATTATTTCCAAGCCACTCATCTAATACGTGTGAAATCTGAAGGTATGGTGTTCTCTAGTGAAGTTCAATTTTTGAAGTGGAAAGAGGAAATTGAACACACTACACAATCCAGATTCGTCAAACACCAAGGCATTAAGTTTGTTGATGATTGCTCAACCTGTAATATGTTTACCATCATTCAGGTCAGTTTCTTACCAAAGGTGAAGGTATGAGACATCTCAAAATGGCAAGTGGTAACAGAATCGATGGAAAGTGCCCTGCAGAGATGAAAATCCTCTATAAGGAAGAAAAATGCCTTGTTAATTCTGTTTGCACTCCTCTAGCCTTAAGTCATTTGAATCTGACACCACAAGAGCATAGCTGCAGACATTGCTGTAGGAATCCTGATTCCCACTGTTCTTAACAAAATTTAATCAACAGTGCAGGATTCAAATTCAGAGAGAGTACATTTCGCAACATTGCAGGACTTGCATAACATTGCAGCTTCTTTTAATTTGGCTTCAAAGTCTGTTGGACATCAAAATGATTCCATCAGCATCCAAGGTTGGGTACAAGAAGTTAAGCAAAGTGATACTCTGTGTGTATTATTTTATAAGCCTCAAGAAATAATCAATGACCAGCACCCAGAATTGAGAAGCAAGGATTTCATATTAGTAATAATGAACTCTGCACAAGGTGAATTATAGGCAAAATATGGAAATTATTATATTTGTGTTGATGGGACTGATGGTCCAAACGGCTATGATTTTGAACTTACTGCTAAAATAGTACTGGGTGATATGAGACAATGATTTCTATGCACTTTCATCACTTCTAACAGAAATGACATTGGTGTGTTAAATATATTTCGTTCAGCTGCCGTGGGTGTGCTCTGGAAATACGCTGCCTATTTGTTTCCACAGTTAAAAGCACTCCTTTTAAATATTTTAATTACACAAACTGCTAAGAAGTAGAAGTTGGCAGTCGCTCTATTTCTGAGCAGAACAGGAAAGGAAGTGACAAGTAGTGGTGCAGGGTACCCTCTGCCATGGACCATATCGTGGCTTGCGAAGTACTTATGTAGATGTAGAACATTTTACATGGAAAAACTCAGGGAATTTCAGGAATGTTATAAAATCCCAAGGAATTCTGCATTTTAATGTAGCATTCAAATTGAATTTTATTGAGTATAATAAAAAACAAATTTTGAAATACATAATATTTGAAATTGTTTTACTTATATGAATATTTTTCCATATTAATTAGTGACATTTAAAAATTAATTAAACTATTGTTTAAGGGGCTCCGGAAAGGCTCAAAATCATGAAAAGTTCAATTTTTACTTTTTTGCGTTTTCTGAATCTGCAGAATATTACCTTTTAATAGATATATAATTTATTCAATTCCGAAGACTACAACTATTTTTAAAATTTTTTTGAAATGTGTTCTACATGGGCGTGACTCACATTTTAGTGATGTGAGATAAAGTATGTGTTGTGGCTAACCTGTGATAGTTCGATATATATCGCTGGTGTGATTGTCGATTGTTTTATGTTTATTTACTCTGTCGTTATCTCGAAAATATTCGTAATTAATTCTGTTTCTTGAGTCTCTGTTTTGTTGAAGTATAATTATTAGAAATCCTCTGAAGGCTTTTAAGAAAAGGAGAAATGTTGGAAAGCCAAAGGTATGTGTTATTACTGTAAACAGTAAAGACGATAACCAAGTGAGTGAACCTAACCTCTCAAGCACACCTGCCCATAGCAGTCAAAGTGGGAAAGAAAATACTTCACAGAAGAAGCTTGATTCAATGACTGAAAACTATGAATGTTTTATGGGCGAATCGGATGTGAATGAAATATTTGATATGTCGGTTCTCAAAGGAATTTTTTCAAACTGTGTAAGATGCATTCATTGTAGTGAAGTTGGTCTGGAACTCTCCATAATAAAGCACTTAGGACTTGCTAGGGAAATACAACTGAAATGTGATAAGTGTTCATACATGACCACCTTTTGGAACAGTGTTGCAGTAACTGCAACAGAAGAAAATGGTAGCAAAATCTACGAACACAACATTAGATTTGTTTATTCCTTGAATTCAGTTGGCATCGTGAATCTCCCAAATCCCCCAACCAAGTTTACGACCTATAATAAATTAATAGGGTCTAAAGTAGAAGATGTCTGTATAGAATCTATGAAGAACGCTGTGGAAGAGGCAGTAATTGAAAATAATGGTAACAGAGATTTGACTGCAGCGTTCGATGGTACCTGGCATAAACGGGGACACACATCTCTTCATGGTGTAGTATCTGCCACCAGTATGTATACAGGGAAAGTTTTAGATGTAGCAGTAATATCAAAGTATTGTAGATGTCCACAAAAATATAAAGGTACACATGAAAATAATTGCAAAGCTAACTATAGTGGCAGTAGTGGAGGAATGGAAGTGGCTGGTGTTGCCAGTATATTCCAGCGTTCTGAGGCGTGTGATAAAGTGCGATATGTTAATTACCTTGGTGTCGGTGATTCTAAAAGTTTCAAACATGTTCAAGGACTGAAGCCCTATGGTGATGATGATGTAGTGCAGAAATTTGAGTGTATTGGACAGGTACAGAAGCGAATGGGAACAAGACTTCGGCGACTGAAAGCTTCGTACAAAAAACAAAAACTCAGTGATGGTAAAGGGTTGGATGGGAAGGGAAGGTTAACTGACAGTGTAATTGACAAAATACAGAACTATTATGGAATGGCTATTAGGCAAAATACACAAGTGTCGACGAAATGAAAAAGGCTGTTTGGGCTCTTTTTTTTCATACTTCTTCAACCGATGAAAATCCCCAACATAGCTTGTGTCCCAAAGAAGAAGACAGTTGGTGTAAATATAACAAAGGATTGCTAACTGGTGAAGTGTACACTCATAAGCATAGTCTGCCTCATGCAATAATGGAGGTGATAAAACCTATTTTCAGAGACTTAGCAGCACCTGAACTGTTGAAAAAGTGTATTCACGGAAAAACTCAAAACCCCAATGTAAGTGTAAATAGTGTTATATGGTCAAGAATCCCCAAGACTGTATTTGTTGGAATAGAAACACTTCACTTTGGTGTGTATGATGCTGTTGCGACTTTCAATGATGGCAACATTGTAAGGTGCAAGGTATTTAGAAATATGGGAATGAAGATAGGTTCTAACATGGTACGAGCGATGCTTGCTTTAGACAAGGAACGCCTTCGGGCTGCAGACAGGGCTGTAAAGAGCCTAGAAATACAAGCAAGAGTAAACAGGAGGAGGAACAAGAGGAAGCTGGAGGAGGAGTTTGCAGAGGATGAAGATAATCCATCCTATGGACCTGGAATGCACTAAAAAGTTAATCCAATCTTTGTCGCTCGATTCCCAAAACTTTTATTTTCTCATACTAATTACATGTTTTCTAAGGATCTTCCAAACATATTTGTTTCAAACTTTCAGTAAATGTTACACAGTACCTTCTGCATAATTTAACACAGCCTTTTTCCAAAAAACTGTATATTTTTGAATATATAAATAAAAAATTGCAAAAAAAATGTTGTGAATTTTCATTACAATTGAAAAAAAAATCACCTTTAATAACTGAACTAAAATTTTGTAAAATCCCTGTGTTAAGTTGTAGCCCATATTCCAATAAATAATCTGTAAAAAGTTTAACTTCCTACCTCAAATACTTTGTGAGGAAAGATGTAATTTATAAGCGTTATTTTAACATTGCAAGTATAGGGCGTTCCGGAGCCCCTTAACCCTAGTATATAGTACAGCTGAGAGAAAGGAAAAGTCATTATTGTATCTGCCTGTGCCCCCCAACCCTACCTTCCCCTCTAACTATTACTTTGTCAGCAGTGTATTGATGCATTCATTCTCCTCACACTTGGAATTCTCAGGATTTTTTTTTTTTTTTCCAAGTTTGAGTAGCCACCCTGGAAGTAGCTTAGCATTATTAAATTCTTAACATTGCAGTTGTGTGTTATTTTCTTTGCACTGATGAGGCGACAGTGTTAAACTGGAGTACGTTTGCAGGAGTTGCACTGTTCCTCAATGTAATTTGTAATATAGCATGTGGAATAATGTTCTCCTTTAGATTTATTAAGGCTGTTGTGACAGCCCAAAAGAAATCATCATTTGTTTTCTGCAGTAGTCTACATCTGTGGGGTTCTCCTCACTTATATGTGGAACTAAAACTATGTATCTGATCCCTGTGAGAGCTTAGAGCTTGTTGCGTATGTATTTCAGTGGAAATGAATGAATGTTAATGTGATAACTGAAGTCTCGTGTTTTAATCAATGATATTTGCAGATCCTATTCCCAATGTACTATATTTTTGGTGCTCAGTATTTTGATTTGATTTACATAATGCCCATGTGATGTAATATTCCTATCCTAATTTATTACATTTTGCTACCCAACTTAGGGCATAATTTAATGTACATAGTACAGTCTTTCTTTAATTTTTTGTGTTAACCTGATACTTTGTTGTTTTGTGTGACCTTTACTAAGCTAAGCAAATACTGTTTTTCAGTTGTGGATAATTTTAGCCATGAGTGTTGTAATCTGTTTCAGCCACACTATTATCTGTGTTTCGCCAACTTAAGTACTTGGCTTCCTGAAACAGTAATCATACTGTATTGTCTTATTTGTTTCAAAGCTTTTGAGAAATATTTAAATTTTGGATGCAGTGGGGAAAATGTTTTTGTTTTCTTGATGTGTTCAGAGTTTAATATTTCATTTAGTAAGCACTGAAAGCCAGTTGATTGCCTGTTTTGGATTACAGATATCTGACAGTAGGTCACAAAACTTGTTCCCACATTTGTTTTACTCTGATGTCAGTAATAGTTATAAGAATTTTACTGAGTCAATAAAAGTATATCCTTACAGACTTTGTTTCTTATTCAGTACCTTGCCTATTTTACATATTAAAATTACCCATTGGAAATATGAAAGGGTACCATTGAAAGCTCATCACTTGATAAGTATTTGTTAATGAAATGGTCATCCTAGAAATATTACATAGTGATGTACACCTTACAGATGGTGCTTCATTGCTTCTCGATAAAAGTACACGATGCACAGTCCCAGCTCTCACCCATCACAAAAATCTGACAGTTTTATAATGCCTATATCCTCCTCAGTACCTGTGGCTGCCTGAGTTGTGAACTAGTGTTGACAACTGTCAGTGCTATCTCATGATGTCCATGCTGTACATAGTTCTTAATGTGTAGTTCTACACTGAACACCCAAGATGATTTCATCACAAGGATTCTTTCTGGCTAATCAAAAATGCACAACAGTGCAAAAGGACTCTCAAAATTGATATCAAGCAATGGATAATACAGGATAGAATAACACTTATATTAAGAAAAGGGTAGATTGATACCATACAGACGAGCTGTTGAGTCCCAGACAGGCATAACAAAAATACTGCTATATATGTGATTTTTCAGCCAAAGGGCTTCCTCCTTATGTAGAAAATACACCTCCTCCTCCTCCTCCCCCCCCCCCCCACACACACACACATCCATGCAAGCACAACTCTCTCACAAATAAGCACTGCGTCTGGCCATGAACAAGGCATTTTGGCCAAAAGCACTCATGTGTATAGCAGTCTTTTTGTTGTGCCTGCGTGCGACTCAGCATCTCCTCTGTGTGGTGAGTTGAAATCTAGCCTTTCCAAACTTAAAGTATTGGACCGTATGCAGCAAACAGTTTGTAATATTTGAAAGTCTCATCGAGACACATGCAAACTTGTAGAATAATTTCCATCTTCATGTTTAACTGGTCATATAACTGTGTATTACTTGGGGGTTGGGAACAGTGAAATTAAACTACTGTGAAAGGCAACTGTCCACTGTTGGCCACATTATTTACACTAGTCAGTGTCAGAATCCACAACTCATTTTTCAGCCAGTGTAGCAAAGCAGTACGTCGACACTGAGGACGAACAACCAAAGAAATAAATCAGGCAGAACCGCTACAAACTGTTTCCAGCCCCCTCTCTCCTGTCACCTCACAATTCGCCTCCCCTCACCCACACTATATGCTGTTCTGAGCCGTTGCATCCACTGGTCTTTTTTTTCTTCTCTGCTTCTCTCCTTTCTGTTCCCCGTCTTCTCCCTCCCCCACAGCCTCCTGATGCTGCACCTGTCAGCCCTATCCTGCATCCACTGGTCTTTTTTTTTCTTCTCTGCTTCTCTCCTTTCTGTTCCCCGTCTTCTCCCTCCCCCACAGCCTCCCAATGCTGCACCTGTCAGCCCTATCCTGCCCTATATAGTTCCTACATGCCCCGCCAGAAGGGCCGATTCCTGTCCCTTCCCCTTCCCCATCCTGCTCTGGATTATTGCTTCTGTTCAACACGTTTCTGTTGCAGTATGGCTGGAGGTAGCAGTAGTGTATATGAGGTGTTCTATCTTGTGTGAATGTGTGTGCATTTCTCCTTCCTAAAAGGAAGGCCAAAAGCTTATATGCAACAGAACATATCTTTACAAAGAGTATCAATCTATCCTTTTCATAGTATCATTGCCTTTCCATTGTTAGATGTTTATTTGAAACATTAATGGAAGATCACAATTGTGAACTGGCCAGGAGTTGAATGCTGGTACTTGATTATCTAGAGCAGTGCACTCACCAGTAAGGATACTTCAATCTTCCATTAATGTTTGAAAAACAGCTCACACTCAGCTGCAGAGTGAATGATTTTGCCTGAGACAGGACAAGTGGAACAAAAAATGCGAGTACACAAGGGGTATGAAAGTGTGAGGTGAGAGAAAACAAAACATCATCTGAAAAGTGATCTTCTGAGGGAATATATAGAGGAAAGAAACACATGCACATAGTTTTCCAATAATTCAGTGTAGTTATATGTAGTTGACTGAAGAAAGTCCAATCTACCTTGTTACTTTACACGGAGAATCTGTCAAGGCTGAAACTTCAGCTTGCTATTCTCATGGTAATATATTTATATTGAAATGAACTATTATATTATGGATCTTCTGACATCATAAACAAAACTTAGTGTACATTATAAAATTACACAAATGTGGACATGTGTTATTACATTGCTCTGAGAAAGAGCCCTTGTGGATACATATGGTAATAGTGAGTAATGTAATGGCTCTCTGCTTTTGTTCTGCATAAAAATTTGTAATAGTGGAATATATTTTTATTTGGATTAGTGTCAAGTGGGTGGTAGCTTCCATGAGAGCAAAGGCTGACACTCAGCTGAACTAACCTAATATAGATAAAATAGGTTGGTGGGGAGAGGAAGGGTTATTTGTTTGATTCTGAGAGAACGTGATGAATAATCATACATTAATGGATCATCCTTGTAAACAACATAGAAGGAAAACATTTTCAACTTAAACCTCTCTGATTTGCTACAGTCAATGATCCTGGTAAGAGATGAAAAATACCAATTTGTAGAGGTACATGATGACTCTGTGGGAAGTTACAGGTTTGCAAATCCAGAAACAATGAAATTTACGCATATATGTCTCAAGTTAAAGGACTGCATTGTGATTCTAGTACAGGTGCAGCAATGGAAATTTTTTCATTGGAAAATAAATTAATAGAGCTTTACATTATTAGGTTACACGACCTTGCTCCCAATAGCTACTCCTTTCCCTCCCTACTCCAGGCTGTTGCTGGACAGCAGTTAAGGTGTCCTGGGGTGCAGTGGAACCTTTGTTAATATCAGTGTGTTGTCACTTGGTGACGTCCATAGAATGATATGCAAGTCTGTATATCTGCTGCTTACAATTTTGTCTGCATGGTGCATATATCCACATGAAATAATTATTTTTTTAATACTGAAAACTGTTCATATGGTTGCAATGTTGTATTTATTCATCCAGGGTAGCTAAAGTAATCCCAGTCCACAAAAAAGGTGACAATAATTTGCCTAGAAATTATAGGCCAGTTTCTCTTGTACCACTTTTATCCAAGGTCATTGAGAAACTAATGAGTATTCAAATAATCAATTTTCTAGATTCTCATCAATTACTTTCAAATAGCCAGTTTGGGTTTAGAAAAAATCTGTCAACATGTGATGCTGTTATGAGCTGCATATGTAACTGTCTTGAAGCAAAAGAAGAAAAATTTATTGTAAGTACAAAGTTTTTTGATTTATCAAAAGCATTTGACACTGTGTGCCACAACACTCTGCTGCTGAAATTAAAAACTGTAGGTTTCTCAGTCTCTGCTGTTAAAATTATTCGGTCATACTTATCTAATAGATCTCAAACTGTTTACTTCAATAACCAATATTCCAGTTTCTTACCCGTTAACCATGGTGTTCCTCCAGGGTCAATCTTGGGCCCTCTCTTGTTCATATTATATATGAATGACCTACCCAGCAATGTAATAGATGATACTACAAACTATTACTTGTATGCAGATGATATCAGTTTAAGTGTTACAGTGCCTACGAACAATAACATAAGTAACTCTACCTCACTCAAGGTATATATACTTTCTGACTGGTGCAATGCCAATAGCCTGTCTATGAACATAAATAAAACACAGGAATTAAACATTTCTTATAACAATAGAATCACCTTAGAGACAGTTCCTGTAAAGTTTCTTGGCATTGTTTTGCAAAATAATGTAGGCTGACAGGCACATATGAATTATTTAACACCAAATATTTCTAAAGGAATATTTATGCTCAGAAAATTACAAGCAACAGTAGATGAGAAAAATTTGCTTTCTGTCTATTATAGTCATATTCACTCTCATTTGACGTATGGGACAATGTTGTGGGGAAAGAATTGCTACTCAAAATGCTTATTTACAGCCCAGAAAAAAGCTGTCAGACTGATATGTAAAGTACCACCTAAGACTCACTGTAGAGAATTATTTATTAAACTTAGTATTATGACCTTGCCATGTATATACATATTTCAATGTCTCTTATACATTAAAAAGAACTTGTCTAGTTTTGATCTGAATTCTGATGTACATAGTTATAACACACAACACTGTAATGATGTAAGAAAAGACTACTGCTCATATACCAAAAGTCTAAACAGCTTCAAACACACATCTGTAAAGCTATTTAATAAACTATGAGAGTCAGTTAAGAGTCTGGAGCTGAAAAAATTTAAGATATTTGTAAGAACTTTATTAATTCAGAATTGTTTTTACACAATGGAAGATTTCTGTGAGCATAATTTCTAACATAGATTAATTATTTGTGTATTTATTGTCATTGTTGTTTGTACATTTATTGATGTTGCTTATACAAGCTTTACATCCCTCCAAATGTTTTGTTTTTGGGCAATAAAAATCAATCAATCTTACAATGGTATAGGATTTCTCATTCTCTCTCTCTCTCTCATGATCATTCAAGAGTGCAAAATTTAAGTATTTTCAGATGTGAGCATTAATTAAGCATCCTTGCTTTTTCACCAAGTTGGAAGACAGATATTGCAAAAATGAACACTTGCTGATTTGGTTTCACCTGTGACAGCAATTTCTACAGAAAATGTAGGTGAAAATGACAGTACCTGAACTTACACCAGATTCTTTAAACACAAGCACTCAGTATTTAGGTGAATAGCTTAGGAAGAAATAGATCTCAGTGTGATGAAAAGCAAAAACTGAAAACTGTAACCTCAATGCTTGAGGCATATTTATGTAACACAATCAGAGAAATAATAACGAGAACATCTTAGAGAATGTAGATCAACATACTAGCTGAGAGGTAACTTTCAGAATCCAGACAATATGTGTGACAAAATACAAATTTTGGCTGAAGTTCTGCAGGGGAGCCAAATCACTGTATTCCTGCCAGTGCAACCCAAACTTTCTGTGTATGTGATTCACACAGTTTTACATTTTGCTCAAAGTTTTAAGGGTGGAAAAAGAATTTAGCAATGCAATCAAGAACATTGGTTTTGGCCATAAAAGAACTTGTAGTGCTTCTTTCATGCCTTTCCATTCTGCTAATATGTTTCTTACATCCATATCCCAATTATTAAGTTCAGATTAGATTCAGTTTTCGTTCCATAGACCCATGAGATGATTCTCATGGGTGTAGGACAAGTCAGAAAGTATGAAACAAAAAACCAAACCTGTGAATACTCACTACCCTGATCATTTATCAGGAGGTTGTCAAACTGTGTGAATATATTACAGTAAACTGGAAATGCTAATATTTAAAGAATTAATACACTGTCAAAATGTAACACAGATATGCACTTTCAACAAAATTATCATACACTAGATACCTAATCTTGACTGTTGTGACCAACTGCTGTCAAAACTGAAATCGAACAGACATTAAAGTAGGATAAGATGGGTTGGAATGACACTGACAAAATGATATACAAATGTTTAACAACATACAGCTCTAAATCTCTCAAACACTAAAGAAGAACTCAAAGTAATCTCGTGTCTGCAATAAGTAAGCAATCACAAGAGTTCACAAGTAAAAATTTACCCACTACACATGCAAATACTAATGAAGTGTACCACATATATAAATGTCTGACTGCTCGCATTACGCAGATCTACATTGTCGCACTCTTATATTCTTTAATTTTGATGAGGTAACCACAAACAAATCAAGACATCGATTTTGGCTTGTTTATGCACAGCATTGACTTTAGACAATCAAGATAAGAGACAGCATCCTTGGCGTTACTACCAATAAATATTTCCCAACAGAATTTCTTACACTAAGTGAATTGATGGAAATTGGTACTCACTGCAGTTAACAAATTTCCAGTTTTTTGATATACTGCACACAAAAGCCAATAATTAAAAAAGACAATATGGATAACAATTTTATTTTTGTTTTTATTGATGATTTTTTCAACTCTTATATTCAATATACATATTTATATTTCCAGAATGAGATTTTCACTCTGCAGCGGAGTGTGCGCTGATATGAAACTTCCTGGCAGATTAAAACTGTGTGCCCGACCGAGACTCGAACTCGGGACCTTTGCCTTTCGCGGGCAAGTGCTCTACCAACTGAGCTATCGAAGCATGACTCACGCCCGGTACTCACAGCTTTACTTCTGCCAGTACCTCGTCTCCTACCTTCCAAACTTTACAGAAGCTCTCCTGCGAACCATGCAGAACTAGCACTCCTGAAAGAAAGGATATTGCGGAGACATGGCTTAGCCACAGCCTGGGGGATGTTTCCAGAATGAGATTTTCTCTCTGCAGCGGAGTGTGCGCTGATATGAAACTTCCTGGCAGATTAAAACTGTGTGCCCGACCGAGACTCGAACTCGGGACCTTTGCCTTTCGCAGGCAAGTGCTCTACCAACTGAGCTACCCAAGCACAACTCACGCCCTGTCCTCACAGCTTTACTTCTGCCAGTACCTCGTCTCCTACCTTCCAAACTTTACAGAAGCTCTCCTGCGAACCATGCAGAACTAGCACTCCTGAAAGAAAGGATATTGCGGGGACATGGCTTAGCCACAGCCTGGGGGATGTTTCCAGAATGAGATTTTCACTCTGCAGCGGAGTGTGCGCTGATATGAAACTTCCTGGCAGATTAAAACTGTGTGCCCGACCGAGACTCGAACTCGGGAACTTTGCCTTTCGCGGGCAAGTGCTCTACCAACAGAGCTACCGAAGCACGACTCACGCCCGGTACTCACAGCTTTACTTCTGCCAGTACCTCGTCTCCTACCTTCCAAACTTTACAGAAGCTCTCCTGCGAACCATGCAGAACTAGCACTCCTGAAAGAAAGGATATTGCGGAGACATGGCTTAGCCACAGCCTGGGGGATGTTTCCAGAATGAGATTTTCACTCTGCAGCGGAGTGTGCGCTGATATGAAACTTCCTGGCAGATTAAAACTGTGTGCCCGACCGAGACTCGAACTCGGGACCTTTGCCTTTCGCGGGCAAGTGCTCTACCAACTGAGCTACCGAAGCACGAATCACGCCCGGTACTCACAGCTTTACTTCTGCCAGTACCTCGTCTCCGCAATATCCTTTCTTTCAGGAGTGCTAGTGCTGCATGGTTCGCAGGAGAGCTTCTGTAAAGTTTGGAAGGTAGGAGACGAGGTACTGGCAGAAGTAAAGCTGTGAGTACCGGGCGTGAGTCGTGCTTCGGTAGCTCAGTTGGTAGAGCACTTGCCCGCGAAAGGCAAAGGTCCCGAGTTCGAGTCTCGGTCGGGCACACAGTTTTAATCTGCCAGGAAGTTTCATATCAGCGCACACTCCGCTGCAGAGAGAAAATCTCATTCTGGAAACATCCCCCAGGCTGTGGCTAAGCCATGTCTCCGCAATATCCTTTCTTTCAGGAGTGCTAGTTCTGCATGGTTCGCAGGAGAGCTTCTGTAAAGTTTGGAAGGTAGGAGACGAGGTACTGGCAGAAGTAAAGCTGTGAGTACCGGGCGTGAGTCGTGCTTCGGTAGCTCAGTTGGTAGAGCACTTGCCCGCGAAAGGCAAAGGTCCCGAGTTCGAGTCTCGGTCGGGCACACAGTTTTAATCTGCCAGGAAGTTTCATATTTATATTTCTTTAATAATAAGCTCTTTTCACAATGGTACCACTAAAACTGATTTTCGTACTACCACAGTCTCTACTTACTGATTTTCTCCTTTGTTTTTAAGACTGCCATATCTGTGATACTAACAACTTTGATGTGGGAACATGCAGCAGACTATGGGCAGGACTTAGCAGATGGATAGGTGTGGAGGGGGGGGTTAATGGGCAGTACTTTGTAGGGAAGCAGCCTACTCACGCTGTAGTAAATTCACATCAGTTTCCATTGTGTGCCAGCCAGTCTGCTGTAACTAGCTCTGACGTCATAAATGTTGCGCAATACTGTAAAAATCAAGCAAGGAACCTAAAACTTTTCTAGCATGTCAGGAATAATACTAAATTAACGTGTGTTGAATATCAGTTCGATAACTTCAGCCATTTTCGAAATTTGGACGTTTTTCTGAAAAAATCATTGGCGCAACAGAAAAGAGCTAGAGACTTCAAAATTTATATTTAGATTCATCTTTCATAATGACTTAATAGAAACAGTACTTTGGATTTCACATATTAAGATTTTAGTGGAAATTCATGATTTTGTGGTTTTCGTCTCAAAACTGAAGGAAGCAAGATAGATTAAGTAGTCTAGTAAATAAGGCTAGGATGTTTAGATTTAAATAGGTTGGAGGTCCGCTATGATTATGAAGATGTGTAAAGTTTCTTTTGAATACCTATAAAATTATAGCGATAGCGGATCTAAAAAGGGCCAGTTCAGAGCTCATCTACTGCGTGCAGTGTAATTTCATTAATTCTCTCGCCCAAAATATTTAACTTAGCCACGTCAAAATTTTATTATCAATACTTACCTGCGTGCTGAATGCACGTTTAAATTAAGAGCTTCTTCGGCCATCAGCAAAAGAAGCTATAAATTATTATGTAACTTGAAGTGGTGCGTTACTAGCCCAGCGGCTAGTCAGGAGAGCCGAAAAGATCAGGCGTTCCCTTAGCCGTCCGCACCGCGGCTATATATATAAGAACGCTGCGCGAGGAAGAAAGGCCCCAGTTCTCTCCAGACGCTGAATGACACGCCATCTGTGGCGGGAGCCGCGCCGCATCAGTGTCACTGCTACATACAGCCTCGGGTGCCGTATTAAGTTACTAGAGATACGCGGAACCATGAAAACATTTCAAGTGAAGTGTTAATTCTGGGACGATTTTCATTATCTAGCTTCAGTTTGCGTATTGTCGTATTTTCACGTGCCGTCGCGGGACAGACATTCTACCAAATATTTAGCGTGGCGTTTGATGAAATATTTTCATCAAATTATGGCGAGCATTCTTTTTAACATTTAATTCGGACATTTATAGTTGCATCAGCACATTAGACTCTGAACTGCTCTGTTAGTTAGGTTGTAGGGATACTTGTGGTTTTTATCAGTGAATTTCAGAATATACTCAACTATTTTGGAAAACCGTTTTTGATTAGAAATCCCGGACAATCTCCTAATTCCTCAGAGCTATAAGCTGCAGCTATAATAACATTCTCAGATAAAGTGGGCACTAGGATCTCTAATTACTGGTTCCATGTTTTATTAAATCACTTTCTGGGTGCCAAAAAGTAAATCGAGAGCCAGTGTTGAGAACGGCGAAAGACAGCATTAACAACATTCTAAAAGCCAGAAACTGATTCAACATGCAAGCATTTATGCAGCAAATTATTTTTACAAACTCATCTGCCGCCCCACAACTTGTGCAATGTCCGGGGCTGTCACTAACATTACGTTATATTTTTAACAATATCAACAGCACCAGTACACGGGCAGTAAGTGCGGTTTGATTATCAGTCAGATGGTCAACATCTGCCTCCTACTTTCTGCCTATGTGACAGCCTGGTGTGCTGGAGACATCTGGAAACTTGCACTTGATATGTCTGATCACACATGTCATTGCAGACGTAGCAGGGTGTGGGTCAGAAAATGTTGTCTCTCCCGCCACAAGTGTTGCTGGCAGTGGTGCATAGGGGGCATGGCTGTTGATGGTTGCTGTGCAGGTGCCAGTGCCATTGACCTACGTAACTTCATTTGTTGAAATGTCAATCAAAGTGGGTTTAAGCTTCTCAACTGAAACAGTCTCATTCATATCACTCTTTTGGATGATGAAAGTGTTTGGCTCTCTTGATATCACATCATATGGTTGAGATATAGAGAAGTGAGAGGTGTGAATACAGCATCATCATGCAGCCAGACATCTGATGATGTGTTGAACTTTTTGAAAATGAATTGGGGGTATTGTCCGTGGCATTGCGAGTTTTGTGTGCATGGTTCTCAGATGTCCAAACCTAGTTTTTGGAGAAAACCACAATGGTAAGTGGATAGCTGGGTTGTTGGCTATAATATCACCAGGTACTTGCACATGTTCTCAGAACAGTAATGCACTGGAGAACACAACAAATTTTCTTTTACAGTCATCTTGAGCTCAAGCAGAGGCTGTGGTAATATATCAATCCAAGATTCTTTATGAAACATGTGAATAGATTGAAGTGAGCTCTGCATGCACTCGATTGTGCTGTTACTAGCTGGGTGGTAACTCATGGTATGAATATCATGGCTGCCACAAAGGTTAAGTAACTCTTGGTCTGTGCCAGTGGTAAGAGGAATCCTGTGAAAAGAAAACCAAATGTTCACAAGTGCCTTGATGATGGATGCAGTGATGAAGTCTGCTGGCAGTATGGCTGATATAACAGTCTTATTAGTAGGGAATGGTGACCATCTATACATGGTAACGGGCCAAGAAGATCCAGATGGATATGTGCAAAATTTACAGGTTAGTAGAGGAAAATCCTGAATGGCTGCACGCATGTGTAGTGAAACTTTATTTTTGTGGCACAAAACACAGGAGCAAGCTCACACACACCTATCTTTCTTGACACCTGGCCAGACCACTTACTTGGGACAAGTTTGACCAGATCTATCAACAGGTTCATGAGTCAGGTAAAGTGAGATAGGTGCTCCATTGAGTATGTACTGTTGTATGAAAGTGTCCTTCACCTGACTGTCTGCAATCTTCACCCAGCACACCATAGTTATGCTGGCTACTGTTCTCAAAAGTCAGTCTGCCAAGGTGTTGTCTTTTCCTTTGATGTGTTGAATGGCCATTGTAAATTGCGCCACGAATGCTGCACATCGGAACTGATGTGGTGAAATAAGTTGATTTGGCTGCTGTGGAATAGAAGCAAGTGTTTGATGGGCCATAAAGACTGCAAAGTTTTGGCCCTCTAAAATGGGTTGGAAGTGTTTAACGGCCAGGTGCATGGGGAGAAGTTCTCTTTCTGTAGCGCTCCATTTAGATTACGCCTCTGTAAGATTTCTGGAGAAAAATATTGCCAAGATCCACGAATCATATGCCGTAGAGTAGTGCACTCTGCTACCTTGTTGGCATCTAGAAAAAGTCTGATCCATGCACCAGGGTTCAGATGTATTAGCAGTACTGCCTTAGATAGTGCTATCTTGAAACGCTTTACATGCTTCCGCAAACCACTCAATTTTTCTGTTGCCAGAGGGGTTTCTTTCTGTGGGAACATAAAAAATCACCAGAGGCTCCTGTATGTAGTAGAGCGTGGCATATTTTGAATAGCTGAAACATTTCCTTGTAGTGGTATCAAAATATGGTCAAGATAGCAAAAACAGATGGGAGATCATGTAAAACACTGAATGAATCCATGACATGTCTGTATGGTGTTTCTTAATTCATACAGTATAAAATTTTGATGATGTAGTCCCCAGGGTGTGGTGATAGCTGTTTTCTTTATGTCCTCATTGGCCATTGGAATCTGTGAGAATGCCTTGGCACTATTGATGACAGTAAATACTGATTCACCACTCACTGCATAATTAAAATTGGTGGTGTTTGGTACCAGACAGTGTTACGGTTTCTTCCAAGCTTTTAAAGCTCAGTAATCACTGCATAATCTCCATGTACCATGTGGAATGGAGATGACCAGTCACGATGCCTTCTTCTAACACCTTAATTTCTTCTAGTGCTGCTGCAAATTTCTCAGGAGTTAAGTGACATGCATGGCAAAATACAGGCTCTCTGGGCATGGTCTTGATGTAATGTTGTGTGGTGTGGCAGTGTTTTCCCAAGCTTTGACTGTGTCTATCCCCAGAGGGGGGGGGGGGGGGGGGGGGGGTGAAAAAAAAAAAACAAAAAAAAAAAACAACCAGTCAGATTGCTTTCACATACATGTGCGGTCAGCATTTGCTGAACAGTAAGACTTGTGGGTTCTGTGAACATGCAGTGGAAATGTGTAGGTGGAGCAGGATGTGCACATTCATACATTCATCAGAAGCAGTAGGGTCGATATAGAAATTTGTTTACATTAGCACTCACTAAACAGCTGTTAACCAGGGATGGCACTACATCGAAAAATTTTAGAAAATCAGCTCATATGACTTGGCTGATAATGTCAACACTTCCAAACTTTCAAGTCAGTGTGAAGTATGACATAAATGTAACAAAATCTCCCGTTCACTATACATGTTGGAGCAGCTTGTAATATTACTCATAACTAAGCAAGCTAGTTATCTGTCTAGAACTGGTGTGAGGTGGGATGGATTTGTTAGTGAGGCTGTGTGGCTTGGGGGCCAGGAGCACATCATGGCTGTATGGGCTGCAGCAACTGGTACAGGCCAGCCAAGTGCAGAATTCTGATGATGGATGATTGCTTAAGAGAACAGACAATGCTTGAAGATATGGCAGAGTGTCAGATAAGCTGAAAGATTGCTTCTTACAGCTCTTTGAGAGTCTATAATAATTTACAGTCAAATATTAATGCAAATCTGAATACATAAACAATTCCAGAAGAAAGGCACATGTCCAATGACACAACAATACCTGAGTATCTTTAAAACTACAGAAAGTACCACACAGTGAATAAACATTTTCACAATGAATGTCTGAATTAACAGCTTTCAACCCTTTGAGTCGCAGTATGTGAAAAATAAGAAAAATCCTAATAATTTTCACAAAAGTTGCTTTTGTTAGTCTCGTAAGTGAAGAATACAAGAAATTGTTTAAAATAGTTCTTTAATTAATTTGGTTTCACTGCAAAATCACTGGGACACACGATCCTGTACCATCTATAATTTCGAGTGGTATTTTTTTGAAGCAATTTTGGACTTTCACCAGGCACAATCCCACATTACACACATTGCAATGCCATTTTGTTCTGTGATGTTCAGCTTTTGTGATGCAGTGTACAAAATGGCGAGATCCTCCTTGTATTGATATGTGTTCACACTTGATTTCTCTCAGTTCTTGACGCACCATCTTTTTGATTTTTTTATGCATTTCGAATCTTGCACCTTCTTGATGGCGTAGCATTTATTGTGCCAAGTCCATTGACCACCACAATCCAGAACCCCTTCAAAACATTATTACCACATTCCTGCTTTCTTGGAACAAGAAATATGCATTTACAATGCAGACATCCAGCATATGCCAAAAACTTCTAAGCCACCATCTTTTGCTTTTCCTATCAATCTCACAGAGAGATTTCTGCATGTCTGTTTTATCAACTTACCCCATATGCATGGCGTACTGTTTCACAAATATGGGGCATGAGATCTCAATTACTGACCCATCTTTTTGTTTTCAAGTCGCTGTTGTTGTCTGCCCTGGTTCAAGAAAATTAGACAGAAATAAAATTCCCCTCCTGACCTTCCATATTAAGGAAGGCATGCCTTCTTCTGTGCGTCTGTAACCATATTCTCCATGCTGAAGATGTTTTTCAGACTTCAAATCTTTGGGCAAGTCCTTTCAACCTCTTTCTACTGTCCCATGAGCATACACACCATGATCATGAAGATTTTTCATTAGACTAACAGAAATGAAAACACTGTCGAAGTAAATCTTATAGTTTTTGTTCACCAGTTTCTGAGTCAATTCCTCCACTACCCTTTGACCCAATTGTTTTTCTGGACATTAACCAGTTTTTCCTGTATAAATCTGTAATCATGATATATATCAATTTTCATTTGCTCTCACCTACATCTTGTAACCTCGTTTTATTGGTTTTCCATTCTTTGAATTTTATCATTGACTTGTCTACAGACTGACATTCAGTGGGCTTGTAGGAATCTAAGAAAGTCCTAGCCAGCACGTCTAGTAGCAGACAAAATTTATATACTTATTAAAGTTGTCACTTCCACTTTGTGGCTGGCAGCTGTTATCGTTGATGTGGAGATTTGGTAAGTACCAAATGAAACCGTTTCAAGATATTTTTGACAAAATATATTTGTCTTACAGCACAAGGTCTGAAAACCAGTAGTCTTTGTAGCTTGGAAGAATTTTTACTCCCATTAGTTCATTTAGCGTAAGGAAGAGCTTCATTTACTGTTCCATTACAGGTGAAAAATTGCTATTCCCTGTCCTTTCTTTTGGGTGACATACAAATTAATCTTGTATACAAGTTCCGAAGTAAATTTCCCTGGAAACAAGCTTAGAAACACTTGAACAGGAGTCACACATGTCATCAATATTTGGTCCAAATTCTTCAGAGAAGGCACACACAACAGTTAATTTGTATAACGTGTACCATATTGTTTGTGAATTTATTACTATTGCATCTTCCTCATCAGTGTCACCATCACTATCCTCATCAACTCCATTGTCAGTGAATAATTCAGGACATGGCAAAGGTGCCGAAGTTCCTGAAGTACCTGACTGACTGGGGCCACTCAAAGAAGCTTCATCCTTGGAGTCACTCTCTGCCTCAGATACATCAGAATCTACATCGATTGGAATTTCATCTAAAATGCCAGTTATGAGCTCATGGGTGACATCTCGAAACCTCCACAAACTCATAATGCCTAAAACAAATAAAAGTGCTCAGTGAAAAGCAAAATTATTATTAAATGTAATAATTTCATGTCACACTACATAATGTATGAAACTGCATACTGTCCCATTGGTTTCAGACTGAAACCACCAAAACCAGTACCACTAATTGAAATTTATGTAAAAAAATTTCCAATACAAAAACAAATCACCAACAACCGCTAGCAAGAAGAGGGCGCCAACTGTTCCTGTGAAAGATTTGGGTCGCCGATTAGAAGCAGAAAGAGCCATAGAAGTTTGTCACACCACTGGATGTTTCTGCTTTGCACTAGCATTGGTGGTGCAAGCGAATGCCTCTGGTGCTTCTGAAAAGAATTAATGAAATGGTGGTTACAAGCAGAAATGACTGGTACTCAAAAGGTTAAATGCTACATGCTATTTCAACATATGATATCTCTGATGACAGCTTTGCACTATAGCCATAATCTCTGAAAACTATGCATCTGTATCTGTTTTATTTCTTGATTAATTATGTCTTTTTACTACATAAATGTTTCTCAGAACACTGTATTTTCCACATTTACACAGCAAATGAATACAGCACCAGTATCTCATATTTTACCGTACTGTTTGGAAGAGCAATTAGTCAAGTAGCAAACATTAGGTACCGTTGCAAGATAAATGGTTGCTACCATAAACTTATGGCTCATACAGATGGTGGATCAGAGCATAGGTGCCATGGAAAAACACTTATTTCTGGACCAGAATCTATCAGGAATCTGCATCTATAATTTCTGTCTGTAAGAAAGAGCTGATTAGATTATCTTAGCGCTGTGACTATAGCATTGCTGCACTGAGCACTATGATTGTTTTTGTTGTTGGGGAGGGGTTTATCTGGACATCGAATTTGGCCACCCACTAACACTTGTCATTCCTGTTTGAGTAATTGCATGGCACTGTATATTGTCTTGAACTGTGTCCAAACTTTTTGTGGAACCAGCACCAAGTTGTCTTTCTATGTGAAGCACTTGCACTACCTTCAAAATTTTGTTCCTTATACCCATGAGTTTTGTTTGTAGGTACTGTTGCATGTGTGAACTGCCATCGATTTTCACAGCGTGAGCTGTCTGCTGGTGGTGACTGTGGCATCTTTCTCATGAAGTCACTCGATCCTGCACCGGTACAATCTACAGGGATTGTCATGAATGTCTGAGGCCAGGAGCATCATTGTGTAGCATGTACATTCTGTTGCCGCTCTCCGAAGATGAAGAAATTTGGTCACGAAGATCCACTGACAACTCAAGGTATATTTTTTTGGAAGTTTGTAAAGCTATGTTAGATGTGTTATGCCACAGGATAGTATCCCCAGAGGACACTAAAAATTCATCCAAGCCCTACCTTGGCAGCTCCCTAAAGCTGAGCCATATGTGTCAATGACCAGTAGACTATTAGGTAGGGGGAATCTGAGTGAGTTATGGCAAACACAGAAGCTATCACAGCATGGGGAAACGACAAGTGCCCAGGTCTGCAAGTGAAGCATAGTGACATCACGGAACCTGAGAGATGCTGTAACACACACATAAAAAAAGTTTTGCATCACCTCGGTTCCCAGAGTTCTGGAACCTGTACAGAAAATTGGAATAGAGCTCATCATAAACATCATTTCTGCCCTTTTTATTGCTCATGAAAGCCACACTTTGCATCATTTTACCAGACCTTCAGAGGTGGTGGTCCAGATTTCTGTACACACTGGTACCTCTAATACCCCGTGGCATACTATCCACAAGTTCACCAAGGCACTGTTGGTCCAGATTGTCCCACTCTTCAATGGCGATTTGGCATAGATCCTTTGGAGTGGTTGGTGGGTCAAGTTGTCCATAAACAGCCCTTTCCAATCTATCCCAGGCCTGTTTGATAGGGTTCATGTCTGGAGAACACGCTGGCCACTCTAGTCAAGCGATTTCATTATCCTGAAGGAAGTCATTCACAAGATGCGTGCAATGGGGGCATGAATTGTCATCCATGAGGACGAATGCCTCGCCAAGGTGCTGCCCATTAGGTTGCACTATCGGTCGGAGGATGGCATTCACGTATTGTGCAGCCGTTATGGTGCCTTCCATGACCGCCAGCAGTGTACGTTAGCCCCACATAATGCCACCCCAAAACAGCAGGGAACCTCCACCTTGCTGCACTCGCTGGACAGTGTGTCTAAGGTATTCAGCCTGGTCAGGTTGCTTCGAAACACATCTCTGATGATTGTCTGGTTGAAGGCACATGCGACACTCATCGGTGAAGAGAACGTGATGTCAATCCTGAGCGGTCCATTTGGCATGTTGTTGGGCCCATGGTGTCGTGGTTGCAAAGATGGACCTTGCCATGAATGTCAGGAGTGAAGTTGCACATCATGCAGCCTATTGTGCATAGTTCAAGTCATAACACAACGTCCTGCTGCTGCATGAAAAGCATTATTCAACATGTTGGCGTTGCTGTCAGGGTTCATCCGAGCAATAATCTGTAGGTAGCAGTCATCCACTGCAGTAGTAGCCCTTGGGCAGACTAAGCAAGGCATGTCATCGACAGTTCCTGTCTCTGTATCTCCTCCATGTCCAAACAACATCGCTTTGGTTCAGTCTGAGACTCCTGGACACTTCCCTTGAAGAAAGCCATTCCTGGCACAAAGTAACAAGTAACAATGCAGATGAGATCAAACCATAGTATTCACTGTCTAGGCATGGTTGAACTACAGATAACACAAGCCAGGTACCTCCTTCCTGGTGGAATGAGTGGAACTGATCGACTGTTGGACCTCCCCCCTCCCTCCTGTCTAATGGGCGCTGCTTGTGCATGGTTGTTTACATCTCTGGGTGGGTTTAGTGACATCTCTGAACAGTCAAAGGGGCTGTGTCTGTGATACAATATCCACAGTCAACATCTATCTTCAGGAGTTCTGGGAACTGGGGTGATGCAAAACTTTTTTTGATGTGTCTACTAGTGACAAAGCACAGTTTCATGAGGGACACTAGGTACAGTGCAACAACAAGTATTCAGGTGCTGAACCAGCAGAAAAGAGCCTCTGAAAGGTTAAGCTGCAATAGTCTAAAGTCACTAACTGAGCTGACAGTGAGGGATAAACACTATACATGATGTCATAGCATCCCCACTACCCAGAGCACATGGGAAGTGCCAACATAAGTACCCCACACTTCTTCTCAAATGTCTCATTGCTGAGTGCTGACCACTGACTGCACAGTGTATAGTCTCAGTCCTTGTGTCAGTTGCACCTATCCAGTGAGAGGCGAGGCTGTGAAGGTCGACCCTCAGCATGCCTAGCTGTCTTCAACTGTCAATGGAACCGGTGGGAAGGACACTGCACTGCCAGTTCTGATGCAATAATGATGGGGCACAAGGGCTGCCATCATCCTGCAGACCTGCTTGAGACTTGATGTGCATGACGTGGATGCTGTTCGTCATCTGCTTTTGAGAAGGGGAGCACTGCTACTGCTTATCCCTTTCCTGAGGCTGACACTGATGCTACTAGCTCCAGTCTCTTAAACAGGGATTGCAAGCCAGCAAGTATTTCAGGTGGACATGGGGCGAGACTCTTGAGTGCAAATCTAACTCAGCATCCCACTTGGCTCTGTCCTGACAACTGTAGAAGTAAGGGATTTGATCCCTATATCTGATGTCAGTGAGTGGTTGCCAGAAGTAGCGACATCTACACCTGATGCCACACCCACACATCTAAGACAATCACAGCCGACCATTTACACAACTCCAACATGAGGTCAACAGCTACGAAGTGAATTTTGTAACAATGAGGTGTTTTCATTTCCTGTATTTTCTTGTGGCCATGATGAGCCATAGGGACCGTGAAAGTATATTAAAACATTCGTTTGTTAGACCACAGGAAACTACAGATTTATCTCAGTTCCATACATGCTGTTTAATGGCAGCTAGTGAGATGTCCTTAATGTAATTTATCTGGGCATGACTTGCCATGAGTTCAAGCTGTGTCAGCTACCTGTAGTATGTGTAGAAGGGTTGGTCATAAAGCACACCAGCGCACAGAATCTCATTGGTCTACAATATTGTATAATGATTGAGTATAGTTTAATTCCTTTTTTTGCCTAATGTGTGTGCAATTTCCTTCTTTTCTGGTATAATGGCAGAAACGTGAGCAGCAACTCTGAAAGAAATGGTGGAATCTTTGAAGGGGCAGATAGCTACACTGTTACAACCTGCAGTGAAACAGCTATCAGACATAACAGTGTCAAGTTCTTCAGGGAAAAACCCAACAGACTATCACAGAAACATGGTGAATCAGTGGAATCCTTCTCTGACAGGGTTAGGAAACTGAACTTTCAAACATATGAAGTAAAGCAAAATATGAAGGCCAATAAAGTGATTCTGTGTGAGTATAGGGTTCTGGATGTATATCTAAGAGGTATTTCTGCTGATATGTCAAGGAGTATCAGAATGGAGAACCCAAGTGACTTACCTGCTGTGATTACGATTACTGCACAATTGGAGGAGCTCTACATTGCTACAGAAAGACAGAGTGATTGTGTTGTTATTTCTTCTGAAGTGAAGTGTTTCAGATGTGGGTGCACTGGCCACATCAGGAAACAATGCCATCAACCTGATTGTCATGGGTGCGAGGAGATGACCCATAAAGTGTGTGATTATCATAAGAAAGCACAGGACAAGCAGTGTCTTAAAAATCAGTTGTTAAACATGAATGGAATTGCTTCATCCATCAGAAAGAATTCCCAGCAGAACATGAGACTGCAGAAACAAAATATTGGTTGCTTGGAAAATGAAATGGTAGAGAATATAAATTTATGGTGGACACAGGGGCTCATGTACCAGTAATCAATCTGGACCTCTCAGGGAGAAAGGGACTGTGGTCTCCATGGTATAGATTAGCAGAGTAGGCTATAATAATGATGTGAAGTCATTGGAGATAATGCTGTTCTGTTTTATAGGAAATAAGTGTTTTTGAGAGCATGTACAAGTATTGCCATGTCATATTGAGGGGTACTGTGCAATCCTGGGGCTTGACTTTATTGCTAAACATCACGCAAAAATGGACCCTTTGCAGCATACAGTTGAACTTGGAGGGACATTTTTTCTGTTAAGTGCAACAGCTACAAGTGTTACACTCACAAGGTTCACTGATCATGAAGGTCGTACCCGATGAACTGTGGAGACAAGCACTCAAGATCAATTCATGTGATACAGTGCCACGAGGTACGGCAAAGTTGATTTGGGTGAGAGTAGATACAGACCTACCTATGGATTTATTATGTGTTTTAGAGCCATTGAAAACTAATGAAGAATTCGTAAGTCAGACTATTTCATACGCAAAAGTACAGTATGCTTCAGTGATGTGGCAGGTGATTTTATTGTTCCAGTCAGTCTTGATAATTTTGGCGGGGATGAAGAGAGTCTGTCAAATGGTTTACTAATTGTTAATTTGCATGTTTTGAAGAACGATGACGTGGATAGGTCAAGTGAGGACCTCTGCCACAAGCAAACCATCAATCCATCTGCATTATGTGAGAAAACGAAACATTTACAAGAAAATGACAGAGAAGCAATGAAAGTTTTTTTAGTGCAGTTCACAGATTTGTTTAGTCCAAGTGGTCTATAAGAAGCAATATCCCTCATGCAGCACAGAATACCAGCACGAATAATGCTCCATTGCACAAGAACGCATATTGAATTCTACAGTGAATGCAACTGATAATGGAAAAATTTATTGACCAGCAGCTATCTGATGGTATTATTGAGTATAGTGATAGTCGCTAGGAGGTACCTGTAATTTTGATCCCAAAAAATCACCCGATGGCACTAAAAAATACAGGTTTTGCTGTGACTACCAGTACTTCAATGCACAAATGATCACCAATGCATATCCAATGAAAAACATAATAGAGATGCTCAACAGCTTGGGTCAGTGTAACTACTTCTCCGCAATGGATTTAAAGAGCAGATATCATCAAATAGCAACAGCACAGAGAAGCAATGAAAGTTTTTTTAGTGCAGTTCACAGATTTGTTTAGTCCAAATAAATAAATAAAATAATGATCAAGGGCAGCTTTTTCTGTTACCGGGGGTCACTTCCAGTATTGCTGAATGCCATTCAGGCTCAAGACTGCACTCACCATCTTTCAGAGCTTATTGGATCAAAATCAAAACAATGTTTGATCTATCTGAATGACATAACAGTATTTTCAAAGGACATGGAAGACCATGTACAACAGCAGGAGAAGGTATTCAGAAGACAGAACAGCATGACTAATGCTAAGCATCAATAAATGTCATTTTGCAGCAATGGAAGGTGTGAGACCAGATCCATGCTTAGTCTCAGCAGTTCAGAATTTTTTGCCACCAAAGTCAGTAATTATTATTGTCAATTCATAAAAGACTACTGAAATTACTAGATCTTTAAACCATTTGTTAAGGAAAGGAGCAAAATTTGAATTGTCTGCTAAAAGTCAGAAGGTGTTCAATACTTTAAAACAAGCACTGACATCGAACCCAGTTTACACATTCCTCAATTTCAAAAAAGAATTTTTTCTTTTTTTGTGATCCAGGTAATACAACTGTGGGGGTCATCCTGGGACACAATACAGATGGTAAAGAGCATCCTGTAGTGTACACATCCCAACAGTTGAACAAAGCAGAGCAAAATTATTCCATGACTGAGAATGAGTTGATAGCTATGGTATTACATACTTCTGATGTTATTTATATGGCCAAAAGTTTAAGGTAGTGATGGAGCACACTGCTTTCAAATGCTTGTTAAGACTGAAGGATACATGCAGCAGATTACCAAGATGGGCTCTCTGTCTGAGTGAATTTGGTTAGAGGCAATACACAAACCAAGGAAAAGGCATTATAATGCAGTCTAACAACCCTACCACAACAAAGGTAAAATTTTAATAACGATTGTGGTGTTGCTCACGCTGCTAAATACTGCATTTTCGGGCAACATCAGTCACATTATGTGGCAGGTGTCATTACAGCACAGTTAATAGTCATTTCATGTAATAATGAAAAAACTAGGCACTCATCTTTTTATGTTTCCCACGCTGGTCTCGTCATAAAATCATGGCTCAATCGTTGAAAATCTAGGTGTTTATGATTCCAAGCTCGGATGCAAAGAGGCCTAGGTTTTTCGTGCTACATTCAAAAGTTTTGTAGATGCGCTTCTCAAACCATTCTTGGAGATTACACTTTTGCTGGACAATGGTGATGTAAAAAAATAATCAGCACTCCGAAATTAAGTTACACTTCCTTTTAATTGCTTTTATTGCAATATCACGCGACACACTAAACATCACTTCACAATACAAAACATACTTGAAAACATCTTCCTCACAGTCACTGTTAAAGTTCACATTTTATAAGCTGATGACAATATTCATCTTTCCAACATGATGTCCACGACTTGACTTTCTCAAGGTCCGACTCTCTAACAAGTTAACAACCAACTAACAATCGCTTACGCGCCCAAAAATCAGAGTTACAAGTACGTCAAAGATCATATCAACAAGAGAAAGAATACACATAAGAATAATATCATTGCAATATAAACATATCGATGTATCACAAATGAAATCAAATCTGAATGTTGTCTCAGAAATATGTCAACTACTTTACAGAAATACAGTAGAATATTACTGGTATCGAGAGGTTCAGGTGAGGTGCCGTAATGGTTGCGTACCATTACAGCAGACAGTTTGAGTAGAAAAATTGCAGTTCTACAAGGGGCACTCCTGAATGGTGCAAAGCTCAAGCTGCTTGTGCTGACCGTCAACAATTCAAGTTGCAACATTAGTTTGTGACAGCTGACAGCTTGCTGTGCAGAACGACAAAATGTGGGTTACGAATGGTAGTACCTACAGCTTTCTGGAACAAAGTCCTGGCACAAGCACATGACTATAAGATGTCATGCAATGGTGGGTGAAGAGCAACTGATAGACAAACTGCCCAAAAATTTTGGTGGAGAACTATAAAAGGAGATGTCCATCAATATGTCAGGAACTGTTATTGTGCACAACAAGCTGATCTTAGTCATCGATTGATTCCATTAAAACATATACTGGAAGCATCTAAATTGTTTGAAATGCTTGGGATGAACATTCTAGATCCATTTAGGAAAACAACAGCAGGAATTGCTCACATACGGCATTCCGGACATGCTAATTACAGACTAGGGAACCAATTTCATGTCCAATGTTCTGCAACAATTGTGTTGGTTGTTCCAAATGCTTAAGCAGTGAACAAGCCCCTTCCACCCTCAAGCCAATGGGAGAAATTAGAGAGCTCACAACATGATTTCAGAGATGTTGAGCTATTACTTTAACAGTAGTGATGAAAATTGTGACTTTTGTTTAAATTTTGTAACTGCCGGCATACAGTTCTAATGCACATACAAATACTAGTCTAACACCATATGAAGGTTGCCCAGAAAGTGAACCACCGCATTTTTTTCTTCAACAATTCTTTATTGAACATAATTAGAATTACACACACAGAAGAATGGTGTTTTATGTACACACCCTATTTTTCCACATAATCTCCATCCTGTTCTATGGCCTTCCTCCAGCACGAAACAAGGGCATGTATGTCCTGTTGGTATCAATCCTTGTCCTGATGACAGAGCCAGTGCTTCACTGTGTGAATCACCTCATCATCATCCTCAAAATGTCACCCACAAATGGCATCTTGCAATGGCCCAAAGAAGTCGAAGTCCGAGGAGGCTTGGCCAGGATGGGGTAACACTATCCAACCCTGTTTTGCGGTGTGTTCAGCAGTCCTCAGACTTCTGCATCCACATTTCCTTTGTTGATTGACAGATCCAGTGCCAAATTCTGAGTCATAATTTGTGTGTCCTCGCAAATGACGATATCAGCTTGCTGCAACATGTCAGGTGTGATAGCCACAGATGGTCTCCCGACCGTTGCAAATCGTGGGGCTCCACCAAACCATCTTCTGATGACCTCACCCTATGTGCCCAGTGACTAACTGTCCTTCTGTTGACAGCAGATGCTCTGTAGACATTGCACAAGCATTTGTGAATATCTCCACAGTTTTTTTCTCTGCAGTGAGAAATTCAATGATGACACATTGCTTGTAATGTAGACCATCTACAGACGCCATTTTGGAATTGTTCTGCAGCTATGTCATCTGTCAGAAGTGAAGGAAACTTGGTGTGCTCACTCAGGAGACTTCAAATAACACATACATAACGTTTTGCATTCGTAGCATTGTTTTCAGCTAAGAAAAAAAATGTGGTTCATTACTTTCTGGGCAACCCTCGCACACGAGAGAAAAATGCCTTCACCTTTCCAAGTGATTAAGATAAAGGTTGGATTCCAACATCAAATCAGTAAAATAATTTGGTACAAAATTGTGAGATGTTGGCAACAAGTAAAACACACAAATAGCCTTAGAATGACAAGAGCAGATAGGACAAAGTGTAGGGAAGTTACCACAATACAAGTTTGGGCAATGGATATTAGTAATGAATCCATGTACACCAAAAGGCAAAACAAAGAAATTCCTGACCCAATACCATGGACAATAACAAAACAATGTCACATGCCAATGTTAAAATACAGATGCCAATGAAGGCTTAAATTATTCACTTGGGATGTACTCAGCCTTTTAAGGGAGCTGTTGATCCATTGCCACAGATACAAGCAGCATCTGATGTACAGTATGTGAAGCATCATCGAATGAAGAGGAAACAGATGACTAATGACCAGAGTACTTCCTTAGGCAACGTCAGCAGATAAGATTTGAAATTGTTGTTTGCCTACAGTATGTGATCAGAAGTATACGGACGCCTGGCTGATATTGACTTAGAAGTTTGTGGTGCCCTCCATTGGTAATGCTGGAATTCAATATGGTGTTGGCCCACCCTTAGCTTTGATGACAACTTCCACTCTATCAGGCATATGTTCAGTTAGGTGCTGGAAGGTTTCTTGGGGAATGGTAGCCCATTTTTCACGGAGTGCTGCACTGAGCAGAGAGATTGATGTCGGTCGGTGAGGTCTGGCACAAAGTCAGCATTCCAAAACATCCCAAAGGTGTTCTTTAGGATTCAGGTCAGGACTCTGTGCAGGCCAGTCCATTACAGGGATGTTGTTGTCACGTAACCACCCTTGCCACAGGCCATGCATTATGAACAGCTGCTCGATCATGTTGAAAGATGAAATCACCATCCCCAAATTGCTCTTCAACAGTGGGAATCAAGAAGGTGCTTAAAACATCAATGTATGCCTGTATTGTGATAGTGCCATGCAAAACAACAAGGGGTGAAAGCCCCATCCATGAAAAATATGACTACACCAAAACACCACTGCCTTCAAAGTTTACTGTTGGCACTACATATGCTGGCAGATGACGTTCACCGGGCATTCGCCATACCCACACCCTGCCATCGGATCGCCACATTATGTACCATGATTCGTCACCCCACACAACATTTTTCCACTGTTCAATCATGCAATTTTTATGCTCCTTACACCAAGCGAGGTGTCGTTTGGCATTTACTGGCATGATGTGTGGCTTATGAGAAGCCATTTGACCATGAAATCCAAGTTTTCTCACCTCCCACCTAACTGTCATAGAACTTGCAGTGAATCCTGATGCATTTTGGAATTCCTGTTTGATGTTCTGGATAGATGTGTGTCTATTACACATTATGACCCTCTTCATCTGTTGGGGGTCTCTGTCAGTCAACAGACAAGGTGGGCCTGTACACTTTTGTCCCTCCACGTTTCCACTTCACTTTCAGCTCAGAAACAGTGGACCTAGGGATGTTAAGGACTATTGAAATCTCATGTACAAACGTATGACACAAGTGACACCCAATCACATGATCATGCTTGAAACCCATGAGTTCTGCGAGTGCCCCATTCTGCTCTCTCACGATGTCCAGTGACTTCTGAGGTTGTTGATATGGAGTACCTGGCAGTAGGTTTCAGCACAATGCACCTAATATGAAAAAAATATGTTTTTGGGGGTGTCCGGATACTTTTGATCACATAGTGTATATTGCACTTTGTTTGTTCTCTTCTAGATGACAAGATTTGAGATTGTTGTTTGCCTATATTGCACTTCGTTTGCTCTTGTGGATGATAAGCTGTTATTTGGAAGTACTAAAGATCATGTAAGTGACTGAGTGGTGAAAAGTGCTGAGTCAAATTGTCTGCTCTGCTCCATTGTTATTGTGGCAGGGCAGCCAAAATAGAAAATCCTTAGACTGACAAATACTTTTGCAGCGGTCTTAGCAGTGATGTTCCTGATCAATATAGTCTTAACTCAGCATGTTAACCTTCTGATTGCTGCATGGATGTACTGATAACTATTTGAAACAAGGAGGGATCCAGTGAGGTCCAACTGGAACTTAGGGATAGAATAACAGCTTTGTTGTGATTGTGCATGCCATCCTATTTTAGAGCACTGGCAGGCAGTACATGCTTGTGTTCAAGATTTACAGTTTTTCTTGACATTTGGCCATATGAAGCAGTCTGTGACAAGTTTCATTGTAGGTTAAATTCCAGGGAAAATGGCTCACCTAATGGTGATTAGTGCTACTGGATGAAGACAGTTTTTTGAGACCTCACGTAGTACTTGAATCGAAGAGCCAGGAACATCATGATATTTGATGCACAATCCCTTTCTGTTGTCATCCAAGAGTCCACATAACTGTATGTCCCAAAACTATGCTGTTGCAAGTTTGTCAAAATCAGTACCCTATGAGAGAGCATTGATCCATGAAGGGAAATTGGTGATGACATTGTCTGCACCAAGATGTCAGATGTCTGTTGTAAATTGCACGATATGGTCCAAATAGTGGGAACGCCATGGGCAAAAATCATGTGCTGGGTTGCAAATAGAATTTGAAAGGGATTTGCAATCCATATAGACTGTCGAAGGTCTGTCCTCAGTATTGTCTTTAACATACCATATTGCTTCGTACACTGCTAACAGTTCAATGTAATTGGCTAACCACTTATGCTGGGGGAGTCTATCAACTTTTTGGAAAAGAAACACTGTGGCAGTTGTATGCCTGCTATTGCCTGTTAGAGAACAGTGCCAATTACAAAAATGTTCGCATCTGAGGTGATTGTCAGATAAAGAAGTCATTCATTTTTCCTTATGCTTGTTGCATCTGAAGGGTACATTTAATATTGTTTTTTCCTGAGGTGTCCTTGCCTGATAAGGCATTTTTAAGAGGTGCCTGGATGGTAACTGTGCTAGACAGACGTCTATATTAATTGTGCTGAGAAATTGGCATAATTAATAAAAAGTCTGTGGCTGCAGTAAGTGACAAATGAGTGTGGCAAATTATGCTGTAGTACGTACGACATCATGGCAAACCAAATGGCTGATGAAAGAAACATGAGACTGTCTCAGCTGACACTTATTGTCATTGATGATGACCCCAAGTTTGTGTAAAACATCAAAAACTAGTCTGAGAAGCTCATTGTGTTCCTTTTGGGAAGCAGAGAAGACTGAAATATCATCCAAGTAGGTGTAGCAAAGGAAAATTTGAAAAGAATGTTATCTATGAATCTTTGCCAAGCTGGCACTGCATTTTTAAGTCCATACAGCATACAAAGGAATTCATAAGCTCTGAGGAGGGGATGACAGCACACTGTCTAAACTGCATGCATGAATTTGGCAGGGTTGCACAGGCATCTGAAGAACGATGCATTTGACTGATCTGTGCCAGTGCTGGTAAAGCTGTTGCAGGCTGCTGCCAGCTTTCCGACATCCGCTGACCCATACATGATGGGATAGTCAGAATGATGAGACTGTTCTCGAGTGAGCTGTTCCAAGTATGTACATGCTGTGCTGAGCTCATCTTTAGATGTGCGAATTTTGTCGATATAGTGGCGTTTTCTTTGCATAGGTGAAGCATTTCCTTCTGCACAACAAAATATTGCTGAGTAATTCATTGAAATTCCAGCACTGATGACAGGCAGTCTCATAGTACCTGCTGATAGTGTTTGTATGTGTTGACAGAATTGGCAGTCTGTGAGCTGGAGGACATAGTTTTTGGTTGCGTGGAGGACAGTGGGGTGCCACAGATTACAGTCACAGAATGTCTGTTGCTATGATAAAGAATAGTTCCATGTGCAAAACTGGGTGAGAGATGAAAATGTCTTAAAAAGTCAGCCCCCAATACTGTTTAATTAGCATCAGTGATGAAAAATTGCCAGGAAAATGTGTCTTCTAAGCTGAAGTCCAGGGTTAGAGATGTGGTTACGTATGCTGCATAATCTGAAATGAAGAAAATGTTTTTCCTTTGCTGGTAGTTCACAAGGGATGATGATCACCTCACACCCAATGTCAAATAGAAAAATTGACTGCAAATGTGACCCAGAATATATAGTCTTCCACATGAGGATGGAGTGCAGCGAGATTGGCTCACATGTTGAGGCAGTGGGTCACTTCAGAAGGTGCAATGATTGAGAGCATCTATTGAAGATCCTTCTTCTCATTTAGGTAGTTGCATTGTGCCATGCAGTTGCAGTCTTTATCACCATAATGTGCATGAAAAAATAAGAAGTGTGGCCACGTCTTTTTCTCAGCAGGTGGTGTATTGTTGGCAGGCAGCTGTCTCTTTGGGTGACTGCAGGTCACTGCTCAGGCAAATTGGAGTGACATCGTCCTTGGCAGTGTCCACGTATGTATGGTATTGTTTGGCCCCCTGCTGTCATGCATCATGGCCTATTCTCTGACTGGCATGGAGTTGGTAATTGTTGTCGATTGAATTAACGCACTGATGATGTTGTAACACATTGAGAAATCTGTCCACTACAATTAATCTTCTTTCCAAAGATTCATGATTATGTGAGATCATTGCTAACCGTAACTGAACAGATTAATTTTAGACTGAACAGTATCTGCAAGATATTGTCTGGAAGGAGTGCTGCATTGATTAAATGTTAGAGACATCTCCAGAATTGAGAAGGCACTTTGGTGCCTAAACCTGCATTGTAGATAGTTGCTGTTCTGGTGTTCAGGCAAGACACTGAATGAGTAGTCTTCACTACATTATATTTGTAGTTATTTGGGTGTGATAATGTAACATCACTTATGAGGTTGTTTGTTCACTGAGCTGGCACAGTATGGTGATGAACTTGGAGCTATCATTGCAAATGACAAACCTTTGGAGAATGTATTTGGTGGTAACGAGCCACATGTCTGGTTGTTCTGGACAGAAAGATGGCAGTTGGGTGTAAATTAAGGCATGCAGGATAGCCATTAAAATTCTGGTGCTCATGTAGCACTGCAATTGGTCAAAGAGCAACAACTGGCAGGCTCTCGTGTAAAGAACACGGCGTGGAAGGAAAACCCAGGAAGATGTCCGTGTATGGCCTGGCTGGATGGGCTATGTATGGCAATGTGAGTGTGTTCGGTAAAACAGCAGGGAATGTGGGAGGTGTAACATAATCAGGCAATACCAGTCCTTATCTGTCCACAGTAATTTGTTGAAAAGTGTTGTGTTTCTTTGTGGAAGAGCTGCATTTGTTGCCAAAGTCACCCAGAAAGTCAGTAACTGGTACACATTGTTCAGGTACATGGATATCGTTATTGATACTACTAATACTGCACAAGAAAATGTCACTTTCACCTTTAATGGAACGCAAAAGTTGTTGCTGCTGATAGGAAGCGCTGAAATCAGTCCCGTATAAGTCACTGTCTTGTATTTGCTTGTCTCTTAATTAAGATTGTAAGATGACTCCACTGTTGTTGAAAACAAAATGAGACAATGAACATAGAACAATCTCTAGCTGATAGCATTGTCCAGTGAGGGGCCACCAGTGTGAGATAGATGTAGGTGAGGATGCTCCAGGTTAAAAATGGAGATCCCAAATACTTGAATCTACACTTTATTACCAAGCAGAAATACATCTGAGAACCACAGAAGCTCAGAATGGCCTAGGTCAAAAATGGTCCTGTGTTGGAGACATAGTGCTGGCCAAAGAATCACCTTATGCTGCATCATGTGACTGCTGCCAGGTTACCACTTATGTATTTTCTATAGCAAATAAATGTAGATGTTCAATGACAATGATAAAGTTTATAATGAACAAATCAAACTTCATAACAAATGGTCTTGGTCAATTTTGTTTGGTACGTTGCTGAGAAGAGCAACATTTCCAAATACCTACATTTCCTTTCTTGTGGAAAAATATTCAAATATTTATTCATTCATTGTGAACAGACTCTAGCTGATAATGTTAGGTTATAATATAGGATGCATCATAAAATTGTAAAGATGGACTAAAACAGATCAGTGCCTGTGTTCTGACTGTGTTTAGCATGTTACATTACATAAAGAGTTAAATACAATGATATACAATAAACATACAATAACAAAAACATGAGTACATTTTACAGGCACATATGAGGTTATTACATATTTTCTGTCACAATATAACATCTAATATTTAATTTGGTGTTTAATATTCACTAATATTGTATATACATACCTCTGTGAAACCCGCAGATTTTTTTTAAAAAAAAAAAAAAAAAGTATAGACAAACTACCAGTCTCATAGGAATGAATTTAAACCAAGCCACAACATCCTATACCTTAAAGTATAATGTACCCACTTTATGTTATGAAATATGATTTAATATGTAAGACTACATTTTTTATTAGAGTTAGCCGAGAGCGCTAATGTGCTGCTTCTTGGACTCAGGCAGGCGCGCCGGTCCCGGATCGAATCCGCCCAGCAGATTAATGATGAGGGCCAGTGTGCCAGCCTGCCTGGGTGTGGTTTTTAGGTGATTTCCCACATCCCACTAGGCGAATACTGGGCTGGTCCCCATGTCCCGCCTCAGTTACATGACTCGCAGACATTTGGAGCACGTTTATACTCTTTCATGAATTACACTAGCTGCAGACAGCTGGGGGTACACTGATTCCATCCACACACACACACACACACACACACACACACACACACACACACAGTATTCGTTAAGCACACTCTGAGACTCGAGGTTCAGATAAAACTGCCCTTACACCTACAATTATGAAGTATTACTACTATGTGCATGATACATGATGTAGACAGTGAGTTATGCTGTGTTCCCTTGATAACTTCTTAAAGTGTCAAGCATTCTTAAATTTGCCATGAAGCAGTCATTTAATAGATTACTGATTCAGTTAAATATAAGTTTTTCTAGTGCACTTCTTGATTACCCAGACAAATTATTTGGCCACATCACAAATAAACATCACACATAAATACAACTGGAGCTTTTTCATAGTTGATATTTGATAAGTTTCATAACCAAATGTGTTACTAGCATTCTCAGTTGAACCACTATTTTAAAGTCCTTACTATTGTTTCCTGATAATATTAATATTAATAACATGGGACTCTACTCTTTGTACACAGTATCCATAAAATTTTAGAAACTATTGCCGGTAATCGTTTACACACATACACTGCAAACTACTGTGAAGCACACCAATAATAATATGTATTTTGTTATGGTTTAATAATAGCACACTTGAGTATTCTACAGAAAAATGTTTTGAGCTGGCGATACACCACTTCATTTAAGGAACTATGGTATTTATATGAGAACAACTCCCAAGTTTTTGAGGAAACATAACAACAGCCAGTAGGTTTCACAAATCTGGCTCTAAAGAGAATTCCCTTGCATCAAGACTAGTTGGAACCTATGAAGCAAGTAAATGTTAACCCTCATTTACAACTCCAGAGGAATAATGGGGTCATTTGTTGAAATATCATGTATAAGCTGAGATCACAGTACTAAGCCAAATTCGGCACTTGGTCAGTTAAAACAGGTATAATGAAATACAAGTACAGCAATTTCATTCTTTAGAGCATGAATATATCACTCAGAAGACTATCTTTTTCATAGTCCATTTGTATCCATAATTTTGGAGAAATACAGAAGAGCAGATTAAGAAATGGACAGGGGGTTCAAGCAATGACATACCAATACTTGCATAGAAAAAGTGTGTGTGTGTGTGGGGGGGGGGGGGGGGGGGAGATGAACTCTTGTCCAAATTACAAATTTAGTTATTGCCTGATCAGCTGAGTATTGTTCTGGACAGTCATCCCTAAAGAGCCCTTGTATTTCTGTGGCACAGCCCTTGCATACAGCACATTTGAAGTGAGCTGATATACACAAGTTCATTGCAGATAAAATAAAGTCATCATTGGTTTTGACATCATTTCTGCATTGTATTTGACTTATTTGTTGATGATAATACTGTTAAGAATCAATCCATGTTTTTAGAAGGTCTCAAATCCCATAATTATTAAATTTCTGTAACAGAATTTCATGATCAATTTCATAAAACAAACTTAACTAAGGCCAAGGAATACGTCAAAAATATGTTTATTACCTACTGCAGTCAGAATTCCATTTAACAAAGCAAAAAATAGCTGACTGGCTTCACCTGCCAACTCTGAATCAATGTTGTGAATTAATTATTATCAATTTTTTATTTAGGAAGTTGTTAGTCTCCTAAGAAACAGATCTGCAGCTCATGGCGCAATGGTTAACAAAATTGCCTTAAAATCACAGGGAACTAGGTTTGATTTCTGGCTGCGTCAGAGACTGTTTTCATTCAAAGGCTTGGTGTTTGTATTGTCCTAATCATTTCATCCCATCTTCATCACAAACACTTGTGATGACACTGTCAGTGACAGTGGCTGCCACAGAGATGAAACTTTCTGATTTGTGACAGGGGCCTGTTGTGGAATTACTGAGGTACTATGACAGAGTGTGTTTTATGCTTGCTGTGAACTTAGACATGTATTTGTCCTGTCAGTTACAAAATAAAGTGCTTGTTATATGTAACTGTATCATTGCTACACATTACTGTTATCCCATCTCAGAGTAAAATCTACATTAGTGGCCTGTGATGATCACTTATGGGTCATTGGAATGCTTCTACATTCCCAATATCAAACTGCACATCAACAGTGAGCCTTCTTGCTACTGTTGAGCACCAAGGTTGCTACAACAAGACAGTGACTTATGTACAGACGGGTTTAGTGCTTTGCAGCAAAATACTCAGCAACCGATGCTTTTCAAGCAGGAAAATGATCACACTCAGTGCAGTTGTCACCAATGCTGACAATGCTACCTATAGTATTAATGTCCCTACAGACAATCTACTGGGTGATTTCATTGCAAACTTTACTTTGTGTGCATATCATTCCACTACTGTGCAACAACTTTTTGGTCTTGCACATTCTCGAATGTTCAACGATGTTGACGTACCTATCATGCCACTTCGATCAACCTGTCCGCACAGCATCACATGGTGCAACTGGATGGACAATTTCTGGAAATTGCTGTGGAACTTATACCTGCACCATGCATAGGTACTGTGAACCTGAGCATTGTGCCGATCCAGATATCATTCTGGGCATCATCATAATCATGTATCTGTGACTCCACTGCCAATTTTGGTTCACATGCCTCCAATGTGGTCCGTGATTGCTGAGTTCATACTGGCCACCCACAGCCTCTCGGTCAACAGTGCACAATTTGTCAGTTTTCTCAGCCACCTCAGTGAAAACACTGACATAATCTGTGATATTATTCTGGCTCCAACAGATACCAATAAATACAATGCCACAGGGGCTGCACTACTGCAACTTCTTTAACAAATAAATCATCTATGATGAAAGCCAGGGAGCAGGAAGTCATCACAATTCTGGTATCAATTACATACAGTGGTGGATATTAAGCTCATGCCTGATCACATAAATTGGACTCCATGAATTGCAAAGTTCCCACCTCAAATACAACTACTGATAATATTGCACAAATGTGAATCATTGGAAAATAAATTAGAATATTTACTGTTTTGCAGTACCAACAATGCACAGATGCTGCAGATAACAATGCCTCCAAACACGACTCAAGCAGATATGTTATGCCCAATCACCTAGGTGCAGCCTTTACCAGACCCACAATGTCCAACCAACACTGAGTGTGATGTCAACTATTCCACAGGGGATAGTGACCTTCAGCTGATGCCAACAAACATTCACACAACTGGCAACCATGGCTTGTGTGTTGATATTCCTGTACCGTATTGGCTCTGCTAGGTCCACACACAGTTTGACGATGCAGCGTGCAACAGGTGGCCACTGTGTGTTTACCTAAATAAGAAGCATGATCTGCAATAGGTGCACAGGATCACAGTGATAATTCAAGTCATCTCACATTGAAAGAGATCAACATGACGTCTTACATGTCGTCTCTTCAGCACAGTGGTAGATTCTATTATCTACATATCGCATATGTAGATAATATTTTCTCTTTCCTCATCATCTCACATTGAAAGAGATCAACACGACATCTTACACGTCTTCTCTTCAGCACAGTGGTAGACTCTATTATCTAAATATCGCATATGTAGATAATATTTTCTCTTTTCTCATCATCTTGGGTTCGGACATGAGTGAGTATACCCCCCCCCCCCCCTGACATTTTGACCTGAGCTCCTAGAGTTGGTGGTCATGTGTGTATGAGGTGTGCTTCCTTTGAGTGTATGAATTTTGCTGATGAAGGCTGTGACCGGTACCTTCATGTAAGTGTCTATTAATTGTGCCTATCTACAACTTAACATGTCTTCTTTATGGTAAGAAGCAATCTAGCTAAGGAACACTCAGACAGACATAGGCTATATATTTTTTAATATAAGCATCTATGTAAAATATAAAGTGGAAATGTTTATGCCGAATATCTAGAAAAGTTCTTGACCAATTTACTTCATATTTTTACATGACACTCTAGAGAACGTTCTGATGGATAATGGCTGTATATTTTATAAATGTATATAATATATATTTAATGTAGAAGGGGGAAACAATGTTAGTAAAACTATCAAAACATGCTAGACCAATTTACTTCAGATTTTTACACGATAGTGTAATAAATATTCAGATGGATATAGGCTGTATACTTTTTTAATCGATAATGTACAGGTTTTCTGTTAAAACTGACTGTGAAAAAGAAAATGTTGTGCTGCGAAAATGTGCGGTGTTTCTTGCAGTCAGGAGGGCATGTAAACCATTAGAAAAATTGCTTCCCCAAATGATCTTCTTTCCCTTATATACAGGTATATCTCAAACAAAAATTTTGTACATGATAATGTGCTGTTTTGTTTTCTTCCTTGCTGTTGGTTATACAGAAAGCAGGAAAGTTGTATTTATGGGTTACTGGCATATGATTAGAATACTACTACAGAATCTGGATCATCCAAAACTTTTTGATCCAACCCATTCACAGATTAAAACTATGCAAAATACTGTGACTGTCATCACCAATCCAGCAGCTGGAAAGTTCTCTCTCATACCCTGTATATCAATGGTCCCAACCAATTTACTCATTCATTTTAAGCAACCTCAATTCCTAACCACTGTTTTGTTTGCAATAACAATAAACATGGCTCAAGGGTAGAGAGCTGGATAAGAGTATTGGGGAGGGTTAGGGGGGGGGGGGGGTTGGAGTAAATGGGCAGAGTGAGGGGGAGGAGGTGTGCACAGAGAGACTGGGGAGAAGGAAAAAATGGGCAGAGAGAAAGGGGACAAGAGAAAGGAGTTTAGGATGTGTATCAAATTTCTGTACATATTTCTCAATTTCAAGGCATTGCCAAGTTTCTAGTATTTAAAGCAGACAGGATTTGTGGTTTGTTTGAGTATTCATATTGTTTTGGAAATTTCTTCCCCTACTGTGATCCACTTGTTTGAATTTCATACAGAATTTATTACGAGTAATTGCTTGGCAAAAGCTATTAAAAAAAAAGATGTATGTCACAATAAATTTATCAGACTTGTCATTTGTTCTGCTTGAGCTGTAAACATCAGTGCAATTTTGAGAACAAAAGCAATTTACATTTTAATCTCTGAACTTAATGACATTAGCTCTGGTTTTCTAGAATAGCTATTGTCAGAATTTTAGCTAAACCAGTGTTTACAACTTGCACCTTGAAGATACATTTGTCTGTATTTACAAAAACCTGGTCAACGTGTCATGGTGCTTACCTGGTGTAAACCTCATCTTCTCAGTTCTGCCTTCAGATTATTGTTTTGATACTGAACAATGTTAAACAGCAATGATTTTTTTCATTCCTGTTTAACACCATGGATTTTAGACTCACTTATTTCACACATATGTTAAACATGAATTGACTTATTGGGATAATGGCTGAGATTTCAGTGGGTGACCCAGGAGATGACAATTTATCAGGTGGGAGGTAGGTGCAGGGTGAGCTTATGGAAGGTCATTTGCTGCTTCACAATAGTTAGTAATCCTTTATTTAACAAGATATACTTAAAAAAAAACATCAATAACATACAAATAAATGGTAACTATCAGATTAATTTCAGGACAGCGAACCAAAATGGCCAAAGTTACAATATTTTTTTTTCTTTTTCAGTAAAATAAAATAACAAGTTTAAAATTCACAAATATAGCTTTAGAGCCCTTTAGGCATCCATAAGATTTCAACCAGGCAAATAAAACTTCACTAAAATCTCAAAAAAGAGCATTTTGGAAACCACTCATTAGATATTAAACTTCAAACAAGGAAGGTGGCCCTTACTTAGAAAAATTTTACAAGTTCAATATTACCATTAAAATAACTTGATGGTGCTTTTGGAGCTAGCAATTCAGCAATGTTTCAAACAGGAAGGTAACAATATTCACAATTTTACAAGTTCAGAATTTGACAATATTTTAAAATTTACATGTCAAGGATTACTATAAAGATTTGGAAAGCCATTTGGGCACTAACAATTTTGAAAGAGAAGGTAACAATGAGTTTGAAATTTACTGCAATTCACAATTAAGAATTGAAAGATCTTCAAGTCAAGCAGCAATACAAGACAAGGATGGGCTGACAGAGGCCGGGCTTGGCTAGGATGACTTAGGGTAATGGAAACCTCAATTTAAGATTAAGTCTGAATGCCACATGATTAAGAATTTAACATATAGAGAGATGTTGTGGTAAGTGAGGAGGCTGCATGGCCTCAGTGGTTACTGCAAGACAGGAGGCAGAATACCATTCAGCACACACATACATAGCCGACATGGACTAGGCCATACCCAATGAATCAGCGGGTAGTGGATAACATTCCATACCCAATGACTGCATGATTAAAACAAGTGTGATTAACCAGTTAATTGTTTAACAGTGATGACCAAACACAGGAATTAATTTGATTAAACATCACATTGTTAACAAGACCCCCCCCTGCCCTCCCCCCAAAAAACCAATTCACTTAAGTAAACTTAAAAGTAACAAGAAATGCTTAAATGCTAATAACTAAGCATGAGACCACAGTAACAATAAAATATACAACAGCAAAAGAATAAATTCCTTCTTTTAAGATAAGTGTTTGGTCCCAAAGAAGCTTACCACAAATCTCCAAATTTGAGAGAAGTGCTGGATCTCACCAAGACCTTCCAAAATGAGTACAGAAAATGAGCCAACATTTATTGGGCCACTGGCATTTGCTTGTCATGACCAAACCCAATGTTACAATTCACGCACAAGTCGGGCAAGCAAGAACTTTCCACCTGAATGGTCAGGCTTGATATTCGACCTCAGTGGTCACTAATACCGGGTGATCAAAAAGTCAGTATAAATTTGAAAACTGAATAAATTACGGAATAATGTAGGTAGAGAGGTACAAATTGACACACATGCTTGGAAGGACATGGGGTTTTATTAGAACCAAAAAAATACAAAAGTTCAAAAAATGTCCAGCAGATGGTGCTTCATCTGATCAGAATAGCAATAATTAGCATAACAAAGTAAGACGAAGCAAAGATGATGTTCTTTGCAGGAAATGCTCAATATGTCCACCATCATTCATCAACAATAGTTGTAGTCGAGGAATAATGTTGTGAACAGCACTTTAAAGCATGTCCGGAGTTATGGTGAGGCATTGGTGTCGGATGTTGTCTTTCAAACATCCCTAGAGATGTCAGTCAATCACGATACACTTGTGACTTCAGGTAACCCCAAAGCCAGTAATTGTGCAGACTGAGGTCTGGGGACCTGGGAGGCCAAGCATGATGAAAGTGGCGGCTGAGCACACGATCATCACCAAACGGTGCGTGCATGAGATCTTTCACGCGTCTAGCAATATTTTTTTTTTTTTTTTTGTTCTAATAAAACCCCATGTCATTCCAAGCATGTGTGTCAATTTTTACCTCTCTATCTACATTATTCTGGGGTTTATTAAGTTTTCAAATTTATACTGACTTTTTGATCACCCGGTATACGCCCCAGAGCATATTACAAACAAATTAATGTGACACTCTAGCAATAATGATAAGATCACCAAAACACTGAACAAATTGCAATCAAAGGTAAATATCATTTAAATGCACTCAAATATATCATGCAGAAGGGGAGTTCACACAGAGAGGGGGAGAGCAAATTTAGTAGCTTGAGTACAGAGTGCTGTAGAACTGTGGGCAAACCAGCCTAACAGGAGCAAGTCCAGCACCGGAGAACAGGTGCCAAAACCCACAAACAAAAGTACCTTACCCAAAAATAAGGTAGCATGGGTGGTTACCAGGGATCACAATGCCCACATCAGCAGACAGTTACTCGCAAACCAAGATAGTGAATGGGGTGCAACAGTGTAGAGCTGTCCAACACTCCACACCAACACGACCCCATACAAGTAGCTGCCCCCTTGAGCCAGCGACTGCTGATCAGGCCCCATAATCACATGCTCTCCATTCATCACCAGTTCCTCTCTCTTACTGCCCCACCATCCATTAACTATCTCTAACCACCTCTAACCAAAGAGCCAACTACAAGAAGACTGAAGCGCTACCCAGTGGCATGACAGGAAAACAGAGCGCACCAGTAAGCAACAATACAACAGCTCAGAAAATGAGCCAACATTGCTCAAATATCAGTATCTTAACTCTGCTTATTGCATAGAACAACAGCCAGGCTAGTCCACATATTCAGTAACAGTTCCAATGACAATTCCTATCATCAAACTTTTCATCCCAAAAATCACAGTTTATGCAACACAGTTAACACGTTCGCTGCGGCTGACGCTTATAAGCGTTTCCGTGATCAACACACCAGTGCGACTGATGCTTATAAGCATTTCTGCAATCAACACACTAGTGTGGCCAACATTTATAAACATTTCCATGATCAACAAGCCAGTGCAGGTAACGTTTATAAGTGGCATGTTCGCTGGCTGAGTACTCAGTTTAGTTTGTGCAGCTGTGCACTCATGTTAGTGCAAGCAAACAACAAAATATCATGTAACGTTTTCCTGTCTGCAGTTGTGTGTTTTTGTCTTTAGTCATGTGTGTTGTACATCGTTTTCAATGGTGGCAAATCAACTGACACTGGGGCCTTCTAACCTGAAAAAGAGTAGGAAGAGTGAACAGTATATTGACCATGAGTTACTGAGTGTGTTGGAAGATAGTGATGTTGAATTCAGAAGGGACAAACCAGAGGAAGGTGGCTGGAATTTAGAGATGCAGAAACATACCATCATGATGACAGTGTGGTAGCAGAACTGTTGAATATGTTTTGCGACAGTTTGGAATTGGATGATACAGATGACGATGATGAAGAAATTGCCGATGATAAAGTACCTGCGCTCACAGAAGTATGCAAACCAGGTGTGACTTGGCATGAAGAATCACACAGGATACAGTATCATCTGTTTACAAAAGCAGAATGTTTGCAGATAAACCCTGCTGGCAATACACCAATGGGTTTCCTTACGCTACTGGTTACAGGTGACATACTGCAGCTCGAAGTTGATTAAGCAAACGGTAACACGCGCAATACATCTGTGAGCAAAAATATGAAAGAGGGCTCTAGGATTAGTAAGTATAGGAGAAATACTAGTCTTCCTGGGTATTTCATTACATATGAGTAATGTCAAATACGCCCGATTACAAGACTACTGGAAGAAAGACTGTTCGAAAATGGAGGAATAGCAATGAGTATGGGCAGAGACAGATATTTGCTCATCTTATGCTCACTGCACTTTTGTGTAAAATCCAAAGTCAGAAGACCCAAAACCAGATGACTGACTATATAGGGTATGGCCTATATTGAATTATTTTAACAACAGAATGTGTATTACCCAGGTGGGGATCTATCTTTAGATGAATCAATGATTCTTTGAAGGGGACGATTGTCATTTAGACAATATATAAAGAACAAAAGGAATAAATATGGCATCAAATTATACATGCTAAATAATCCAGATGGTTTTGTAAATATATGTGCTGTGTACATGGGGATGCGTGGTGATGTGTGTGTGTGTGTGGGGGGGGGCGGGGGGGGGGGGCATGCTGAAAAGATGGTATTACATTTGTTGGAAGAGAAGCTGCATGTTGGCCATCACATTTACATGGACAATTTTTACAACAGCTTTGCTTTAGCTAAAACCCTGCTGAATGCAAAAACACATTGCACTGGTACACTAAGGGTAAATAGGAGAAATACCCCTAAAGATGTGGTATGAGCAAAACTGGGGAAAGGAGACACTATTGCACGGTATTAGGATGGTGTAATGATCAGCAAATGGGAGGGTAGATGAGAGGTCTCCTATATTTCCATAGAATATGCTAATACAATGGGATGTGTGCCAAATGCACACCAGCAAATGGTCTTGAAACCACTGCCAGTTGTCAAATATAATAGTTGTATGTCTGGGACTGACAGGCAGGACCATATGTTGTCATATTATTTATGTGAATGAAACTGGCCAAAGAAACTGTTCTTCCATGTAGCTGACATGCTAATGTTCAATTCACATTACCTATGTAATAAATACTCAGGGCATAAAATGACATTGTATGATTATAGAATACAAATAATAAAGGGAGTACTTCCATCATGGATGTTACAAAAGGGGTGCATAACAAATATCATAAAGACAGACATGTTGTGCAAAAGTGGGACACAACTGAAGGGAAGGAGCAAGATATGAGGAAACGATGTCAATGTACAACATGTGCAGAATGGAGCAAGCATACGGATACACCATATGAGTACATAACATGTCCAAACAAACCTGGATACTGTTTGAACTGTTGCACAATTACACATCCATAATGTAATGGGATGTCTTATCTTCAGAGGAAGATCTGTTCATGTTTGATTTGTAAAGTGTTTGTATTTGTTTTATTTGATAGCCAAGTAAAATGTTGTTATGTTGATTGCTCAGAACATGAGGTTTCTGTACAGTATGTGAACTTATTTGTGGTTTGCTATAAAAACGTCACCTCTACACCTTGAAAACTTATTTGTTATATGGGATTGGGTTTCCATAGCACACATTGCAGATGAGTCCTGTTTCTTTTTCTCCATTTGATAAATCTTTTGGTGCTTTCAGACTCTAATTCTTTCTCAATGGAGCAAATTTATTGCTTGTTTGAATTGCATTTTCTTTCCAGTTTGCAGTAAAATCAATAAATCAGATGCATGGTTAGAATTGTTTGCAATAAATGCATATGACACTTGTAAGTGTCAGACAGTATGCAGCACTTATCACATGATCAGCATACAGCTAAAGCATACTTGTATTTCTATATCCAGCACCACCTCTTGTGCAGACGTTATATTTGCTGTCAATATTACGTATGTGCACAGCATGAACTTACAGGTTTCGCAGGGGTATGATTTCAGCTCTCAGCTCATGTGCGCTTACAAGCATCTGCCTACAGCATTAGTGGCCCACACTGGCGACCACAGCAAACATGTTAATTAAGCGCAGTTTGTTATTGATATCACTATATGTATTCACCACAGCACAAATCAAAAACACATTAGCAAAGTGCAGTCTTGTGAACAAAGTCTGTGTTTACAAGCACCAAAGAAACTCACACAGTTGTATCATGAGAAATGTTTTGAGCAACAGAGATGGAGTGGGCAAGTGGATTATTGCACATGTGATGGTTAACAGACATTCATACATTTCGCTGCATAACTCAATCCAAAGGAGCACAAACTTGCATTGTCATGTCAAGAGAGTATTTCTTAGACACCAGCTTCACTACTTAACTGATGCTACTGGCACAGATGTATTAGTGAGCTTTCACAGATGTTAGTTGGGTACAAGCTCGGCCAGGGCTCTTTAAATATGTAGATGTTGCTTATAATCTAACTTTATGTGTACTGAGGGTTTGTGGTTTGGAAGGGGTCTTTGTAGATTGGTATATAGATATTTTGGAATTCTGGAAACTACTTTTTTTTTGGATAAACTGTACGGTTGAATTAACTAGAGTGGATGAGCTAAAAATTCAGGCAATAAACTGGTCTACATAAGAAGTAGGTAGTTAAAAAGGGCTGCAGAACTATTTTGTGTGTCTATGCTTGGCATTACCTAAATACAAGTTCAGCTGTGGCATTTGAAATTATGATAATTTATGCTGATTCCTAGTTACTGGCTTAACTGATTAATGATGGGTCCAGAAAAATTAGGACAATATAAGTATAGTGGTAAATTTCAGAAATGAACAGCTGTAAATGCACAACAGGCAACAATGATTTTGGATGTGCCCGAACCTTAATTCCTGTAGTAATTATCTTTTAAGTCAATTAGTTGTTGCTGAAATTTAAATAAATGTTACTCTAAAGTTTAGAGTCTTAACTTTCTAAAGGTAGGTATCAGTATTTCCAAAACTATTGATTAACTCAGTCAAAATCTATCATTACATCCCATTATAATAATTACTGTTACTATAGGAGTATAATAATAGCAGGTGGGACAGGTCTAGCTTGCTTTGCTTCAAATGGTTGTTGCTGAAGTACTAATTATATGAGATAGATTAGTTAAAGGTGATCTTATATTTTATGGATTCAGTAAATCTTTAATTTAATCTTTAAATTTATTGTGTTTACAGAAATCAACTTTGAAGTCTCCACGTACGAAAATATTTTTCTTGAGAGCTTTGAAATGTTTTTAACAGATCTCCCACAGTCACATACACAAATATATGAGAAACATCTTTATCACCATCTGGTGTCCTTATACAAAGATGGTCACTTTATTTTGTTTTGGCAGTTCTACTATTGAGAGTTCTTTGTCTCTTTCTGTGGATAAGCTGGAAAATTTTACTACGTTGTTGAATTCTACATTTTCTCAGACATATATACAGCTACCATCAAGCCTGAGAATTTCTTTGCAAAATTTGCTCATAATTTGAACTAGGGAGGTGTATCAGTTCTAACATGCCTTTATTCAACTGATATTTAATAAAACTTTTACCAAGATTTCTGTTTCATTCAGGAAGTAATTTTAAGTCTGAAGTAGAGGATATACTTTTTCTTGCTTGATCATGTACCTTCCTTTTAAATCTAGCATTCTTTATAGTAACTGAGATATCACAGAAAGTCAAGAATAATCAAAGAAGCTGATGAGGCTGGACCATCAGCCAGGGGTCGTCAGCAGCAATTTCACCAAGTGTGCATAGGAGGACAACATGAGGAAATCAGACACTGGGGTGGCACAGCAGAGTAACAGAGTTCAAATGAGCAATCCAAGATTGAAAATGTAAGGCATCGCACTATCTGAGACCTAAACAATGGCATGCAGTGAGAACAATATGAATGCACAGCAAATATACAATTGAAAACAGAGGCATGGTGCTGTTAACTTTATATTAGGCCCTTGAGCACAGGGTGGCTGGCAAGAGGGACGTGGCTCTGCAGCTAGTGCTGCATTGGTGACATCAGTACTCACAGATGAAGCAGTGCACTCAAAACCCCTCAGGGTGTCACCAGTCGTAAGGTGCCATCCCTGGGTGATAACCACTGTAGCTAGCATCCATATGTCTCTCAGTCCATATGAGCATGTTGTGCCTAGTGGGAACTGCCAGCTGTGCTGGGTCTGGGATTCCCTGGGCTGTAGCACTAGGAGGTGGAGGAGGGTATGTGGCTACCGTCCATGGAGAAGCCCTGCTGGTGTATGGTCATGGACAGGAGTTGTCCTGCCATGCACTCAGGAGCATTGTGAGTACCACAGTGGTGGTGGCGGTTTCCACTGCTTTTAACATTTGCTGTTTACATGTCTGCACCAGACATTAGGCTTTGCCGTTGGAGTTTGATGAAATTGTGGACTAAAGAGGTGTTTGATGCTGTTTGAATTGGGGCCCATTGTCTGACACAGTGGTTTCCTTCTATTGAAGAGATTGTGGACGAGCATGTTAATTGACATCTGTTGTGGCAGAAACCATGCTGACCATGTATGCGTAGCCTAGAAAAGGGCCCCACAAAGTTGAAATCAATGCAATCTCAGGGCCGATGGGATGGGGGCCAGGGGGGAAAAGATCAGGGCAGAACTGCCTGTTGGCAAGTGGAACAGCTGGGCACTGTGGCATCCACATACTTGTTCAACCCTGGCCAGTAGGTATGTTACTCCGTGAGGGCTTTCATCTGTTACATAAAATATCCGCAGAAGAGGAGTTGTAAAACCTGAGGCTGTAGGGTGGTCAGGATGATGAGACGGTATCTGTCTCAGCATCAAGCAGGAGAACATTGGTAATGATTGACAGATGTGGAAGTGATGAGCCCAGGCCTGAAACTTCATGGGCCACCTATGGAGCACATAGTGCGTGATGCACCATAAGATAGGGACATGACACCTGTCTGCAGTGATTTGAGCAGCCATAAGGGGAAACCAGTCAAAGGTGTGTTGCCATTCCACATTTATGTGGAAACATGAGATTTCCTTATGATCAAAGGCTGGGTTTGTTCCCACAGGAACATGACAGAGTATTCACATTTGTGTAATGCAGTGGACCTGTGTTTACTGGTGTAACTGTAGGAAATGGGAGAAAGTGCTCAGTGCTATTGCCATTGTGCTGTCCAGTTTGGAAGATGGGAGCATGGTGCAACTAGTGCTATCCTGTGATTTGTGGTCCACAGTGAGTGTAAAATAAGTCCAAAATACGTAAAAATGGAAATTCTTAATTGGAAAGATAATCACTAAAGTTTCATTTTCTATGTGTGAATAGTTCTTTTGAGATGGAGTCAGCATATTTTATGCATAGCCATCAGTTATTTAACACTGTCATCATTCCTATGCACCAGCACTACACCAATGCCATATGGAGAGGCATCCTTGGACAAATACAGTGGATGTGATGGAGAAAGGCTGTAAGGCAGGGTGATGAGCGCACCATAGGCTTCAACAATGTGAAATCTTGCTCACATGCAGCTGCCCACCTGTACTGAATGCCATTCTTCTGCAACTGGTTTATCAGCTGCATAATGCGGGCTGCTTGCGGTAGGAACTTGGAGTAATAGTTCACCTTTCCCAGAAAGTTATGCTGCTCCTATAAGTTCTTGAACAGGAGAGAAAGTCAATAGCTGCAACACTGTAATCAGTGGGTTGGATACCTTCTTTGTTGAGCAAGTTTACAATGTATTCCAATTACTGCTCCTGAAAAAGCTGTCATTTGTGTAAGTGGCAGTTAAGCCTTATGCCATGCAATGTTGTAAATAGGGCTTGAAGGTTGCACAGACAGTCTTGACAAGCAGTACCTGTGACAGCTAAATAATCTAGATGGTTAGTGCAAGCAGGGTGGACATGGTTAACTGTTCCAGGTATCTTTGAAGATTTCCAGAGCAGAATAGATCCCAAAAGAAAAGGTCTTGTATTTTTATAAGCCAATGTGTCATGTATTAGCTGCTATATGTTGTGAGTCCTCATCCAGTGGGATCTGTGAATATGTGTCAGCAAAATATATGTTAGAAAAATAGTCACCCCTGACAAGCTTTGTGAAGCAGCATTCTAGATGTGGTGTAGAGTAGGGTTCCATTTATGCCTAGGCTCTGATTGGTGATTTAAAATCTCTACAAAGCCAGATGGAGCCATTGGGTTTCTTGATAACTACCAAATGTGTGACCCAACTGATAGCTTTAACAGGTTCAGTCACCCCAGTTTCTTGCAGAAGACTGAGTTCCTCCTCTACAGCCATCTGCAAGGAGACTAGACTGGGTCAAGCTCAATGAAAATGGGGCCTTGCATTGGGACACAAAGAGGCATGAGCCTGGAAATCTGTGGCACACCCTATGTCAGGTTCAAAAATGTTGATGAATCAAGACATCAGCATCTGGGAAGTGATTTATAAGCATTTCATCTCCCTGGGGCACAACGTGGCATCCAGAGACCACTGCTACCTTAGCTTGAGCAATGAGGTACTCATTTACTGCCTGCAGGATTTCAAAAGAGTGCACAATTTTCAAAACATCATCCAAGAACGGGTTGTCCAGCTTGAGGGCTGGCAAGTGTACTTCTGGAACAGTAACTGGACTACAGTGTCCTGAATTAGAGAGTCGACATACGAAGTTTGGCAAGTTGTTTTTGCACAACTGAAATCACTATGGCAAACTCAGTCCCTGTAAATCAGTCATCTAGGAGCGATACAACTGACCTGGTTGTTGGTGATGATGAAATTTGAATCATGATGTGACCACATGGAAATATTATGAATAATAATGCAGAAGCAACATGCACATCTCCTGGAATATGAGTGCAATTGGGTTTGAGAGGGTACCCAATTTCTTCAGTAAGAAAAATTTTTTTGAGAAAGACTAAAGAAGGAAGAGCAATCATTGTAGAGCATCATCAAAACCTCAAAAATTGATCAAAACCTCAAAAATTGGTGAACTGCTGTTTCAGCCACTGTAAATACATGCCCCAGTCTTATTTGCCATTGTTGAAAGGCGGAAATGTGGGTGGGTGGCTCTCTGCTTGAGAAGTAACCACTGCCTATATTGGGGGGGTACTCTAAACCTGCAGGTGATCCTTCAAAAGTTGAATTTCTTGCTGGATCAGTTTGCTGTTGGAACTACTGTTATAATTACTGTTCCACAAATAGATATCGCTGTTGCTTTTACTGTTCCGTGAGTTGCATGAGCTTTGCATCCATGAGAGGCTGCTAATCTTCTACCTCATCACCAATTATGATGACTGAGACTCAACAGGAAATCAGGAATGACCAAAAAGACTCCTGAGGCTGGACCAATTGGCCATGGGTTCATCAGCAGAGGTTCACTGAATGTGCACATAATGACAACAGCAAGAGGAAGACAGACAATAGTCATGGCATGGCAGAACAAAAAAGTCCAATTAGTAATCTGAGGATGAAAACCTAACATATAGTGAAATCTGAGACCAAAAAAACAGTGTGCACGAGAATCAAAAAAGACCATAGTGAGTGCACAAGAAGGCAGAGCAATGACGATGCTAGATTTATAGTACTTCCATGAGCACTATGTGGCTGCCAAGAGGAATATGACTCTGCAGCCATGGCTGCAGTGGTGATACTATTGCTCACAGATGTAGTAGTTCCATCTAGTAATTGTGGTCAAGTTCCATCCCCTCTGCCAGTCTTTCGAGGTTGCTGGACCAGGTTACCAAATTTGTTAGCTATAAAAAATACTCCTTGTTTACAGAAATGGACGGTGTCGTCTTATCAGGTGGTTCCCTGGATTCTGGATGCTGCTATTCTTGTGCTGTGGTGTTTCTGGTGGTAAACTACTTGTTGGGCAGTATTTTTTCCATTTTAGGCATTTGTACTTCACCAGCTACCACACCATTTTTATTTCGCTGGAGCACTGATTGTTCCAGGCAGGCTTGTTTGTATAAGGTGAATGCACATGATTTGTACAAGAACTAATTTTAATTAATGAAGAGAGCCCACTGCATACTTTCTCCTTGCCTTTACTGTTCAAGTGAAAACTATGACTCATGAATTTATCACATGACAGTCTTTCAATTTCAGAATTCATGGATATTCTGTTTTTGTTGCACAAATTTGCAGTAAATGATGATTAACTAAGTTGATTTCTTATTGATATGTTCTTTGTTGAATATTTTAGCAGTTGGGCATAAAATTATGCTTGTCTTATTACTGAGATGAAGAACACTCCCTAAAACATTAATCAGTGTTTCAAGAATGTTGTTATATTAGTCATAAGTATTAAACTTCCTGGCAGATTAAAACTGTGTGCCGGACCGAGACTCAAACTCAGGACCTTTGCCTTTCGTGGGCAAGCGCTCTACCAGCTGAGCTACCCAAGCACGACTCACGCCCCGTCCTCACAGCTTTACTTCTGCCAGTACCTTGTCTCCTATCTTCCAAAGCTTCTGTAAAGTTTGGAAGGTAGGAGACGAGGTACTGGCAGAAGTAAAGCTGTGAGGACAGGGCGTGAGTTGTGCTTGGGTAGCTCAGTTGGTAGAGCACTTGCCTGCGAAAGGCAAAGGTTCCGAGTTCGAGTCTCAATCCAACACACAGTTTTAATCTGCCTGGAAGTTTCATATCAGCGCACACTCCACTGCAGAGTGAAAATCTCATTCCTGTCATAAGTATTGTTTGACTGAACCATTAATATAACATTATGACTCACAACAAACACTTATAATAATTTATGAATTATATTAAAAATTTATGGAGAGGAGCATTTGGCTTAATAAAACTTTTAATGGAATAATATGAATCAAATCCTTTCTCCAGTATGCTTCTACAGCACCTAAACTGACTATCACTCACTAACAAAACTTTCGGTTTCCATGCTGTATTTCATGACTTGTATCTTTGTTTCACATGATTGTACTCTCATTAAAATTATTCTATGATTAACATCTCAGCAAGTTGATTGATAGTGGCCAGCTGCCATCCAACTGTGGTCCATTCTTGAGCATCAAGTGATAGCTGCGTTGCCTGTTTTCTTGGAACACGCAGTGCCTTGTGCAGTGTGGCTGGCTGTGCACTGGCAACACCCACCCCCAATCCCACCTTTCCAGTATATTGAATTTAGGTGCTTTATTCTCTGGAACACTACTGGTATCTTTAAACACAGCTTCTTGTGCTATTTCATTTTCACTGGTTGGCGTGTAAACAATGTCATCAGTTAAACTTAACAAGTTGCACTGCCTTCTTGCTAGCTGGCATCATTGTCTCTTTTTCCTGGGTAGCATTGGCATTGAATACATACAAAGCTGGGAAAAAATTGTAACATCGGGAAGGAGTTATGCAACATAAAGAAAAGCTGGTAGGTACATTTCTACATCTGATAGATGATGTCTAACAAAATTTTGTATCAATATAATAGAGGGAAACATTGCACGCGGGAAAAATATATTTAAAAACAAAGATTATGTGACTTACCATACAAAAGCACTGGCAGGTCGATAGAAACACAAACAGACACATACATACACACAAAATTCAAGCTTTCGCAACAAACTGTTGCCTCATCAGGAAAGAGGGAAGGAGAGGGAAAGATGAAAGGAAGTGGGTTTTAAGGGAGAGGGTAAGGAGTCATTCCAATCCCGGGAGTGGAAAGACTTACCTTAGGGGGAAAAAAGGACGGGTATACACTCGCACACACACACATATCCATCCACACATATACAGACACAAGCAGACATTTGTAAATGTCTGCTTGTGTCTTTCCCTCTCCTTCCCCCTTTCCTGATGAGGCAACAGTTTGTTGCGAAAGCTTGAATTTTGTGTGTATGTATGTGTCTGTTTGTGTTTCTATCGACCTGCCAGCGCTTTCGTATGGTAAGTCACATCATCTTTGTTTTTAAATATAAAATTTTGTATCAGTTGCACAAGAGTCACACCTGTAGTGCCACTATGAGGATGCAAATCAGGCTTGCTTGAAATACACTTTGTAATGGTCATGAGTGTTGGTTGCCTTTGAGATGGAACATGGTTAGGTGATGTTAGTCAAGAATGCCTTTAAGGCAACAAAGACATCATCATCAAGACCTCATTGAGTTTGAATGAGGTTGTGTGACAGGACTATGAGAAGCTGGATGTTTCTTCTGTGACACTGCAGAAAGTCTTGGCAGGAATGTAGCCACTCTACATGATTGCTGGCAGTGGAGGTCATGAAAATGTACAGTCACAAGATGACTGGGCTTCACACAGCCATGTGGCATTATTGAGAGGGAAGACCATCATGTTTGGTGTATGGCTCTAGCACAACATACTGTATCTGCAGCAGCAATATGAGCAGCAGTTGGCACCACAGCAACACAACAAACTGTTACAAATTGGTTACTTAGGGAAAGCACTGAGCCAGATGCCCTGTAGCACGCATTCCACTGGCCACAAACCACCACCATTTGCGATTTCAGTGGCGTCAAGTGCTCATTGGAGGGCAGGGTGCAGGTCCGTTGTGTTTTCTCATGATAGTTGGTTCAGCCTCGGTGCCAGTGATGGCCGTGTGTCGGTTAGGAGGGTGTTGGTTAGCAGGAGGCCAGTTGAGGGCCTGCAACGAACCTGTCTGCGTGCAAGACACACTGGACGTACATCTGCGATTTTGGGGTGCGATTTTGTATGACAGCAAGAGCACTCTGTGTTTATCCCAAGCACCCTGACTGTAAATTTGTACATCAGTCTGGTGATTCAACCTGTTGTGCTGCTATTCGTGAACAGCATTCAAGGGGTGTTTTCCAGCAGGATAACACTTGCCCACGCAGTGCTGTTGTAACCCAACATGCTGTACAGAGTGTTGATATGATGCCCTTGCCTGCTCAATCACCAGATCTGTCTCCAATGGAGCACATATGGGACATCATCGGGTGACAACTCCAGTGTCATCCACATCCAGCATTAATGGTCCCTGTATTGACAAACCAAGTGTAAGACACATGGAATTTCATACCACAAACTGATATCTGACACCTGTACAACACAATGCTTGCATGTTTGCATGTTTGCGCTCAACATTCTGATGGTTATACCGGTTATTAATTCATTGTCTGCCATTATGAAATTTGGACCATGCATTGCTATGCCACATTAAATGTAAATGTAAGTGTCGTGTGACTAGGGCCTCCCATCAGGTAGACCATTCGCTGGGTGCAAGTCTTTCGATTTGATGCCACTTCGGTGACTTGCACATTGATGAGGATGAAATGATGATGATTAGGACAACACAACACCCAGCCCCTGAGCGGAGAAAATCTCTGACCCAGCCAGGAATTGAACCCGGGCCCTTAGGATTGACATTCTGCCGCACTGACCACTCAGCTACTGGGGGCAGACTATGCCACAATGAAATCATGACTATTACTTCTGAAGCCAGTTTTGATTTTTTGAAACAGATGTCTTATTTTAAACATGTAGAATTACATTACTTGATAAAATGTCAATTTATTACTGATCTGGACTGATAAAAGGCGTGAGCCATATATGGCTCATATGGTCCAACAACAACATTTTAATACAATTATAATCTGTGGCCACATGTGGCTCACATGATTTAAATCCACAATAGGTACAAAAAAGTCATTGTTCAAGAAATGATTCAAACACTTAGTTTTTACTTGGTCTGACACTAATGTTCATGAATAAAGATCTTAGAATATTGTACTTCTTCAATACAGCATTGTGAATGTCACTAAAACACTCATTACACATAAAACTGTCACATTTATTGCATTTAGTGCACACATTCTTCACTTTCTTAGCAGCATCATTTCTTTCTTCCGTTCTTCGCAAGCACTTATAACAGCCCAAACATCTTCTTTGACTGCTCTGCTTCGGTCACTCTACTGTCACAAGGCGATGGCAGTAATCTTCATGGAATGGTTGTGTGTTGCTTGTGGTTATGGGTCTTCGGCATTCAATAGCAGCAGAGTCAAGAGCTGCCTGAAAGGAATTATTTGTATGCGAGACTTGGATCCTTTGTTTCCCAACTTGTACAGCACTTGAACATTTACAACAGATGTTCAAAAAAGGCCTTCAAAAACGATCTTTCTGTACCATTTAACTGTATGCTGAGCTCACCTGATTGGATACATCAATAAATAACTTGGTGGCATTGTAGTCCACGACTGCTTTGGGTTCCAAAACTTCCACATCATTTTTACATTTTACAGGCACCATATTATCGTTATGTTTGGTAGAAATAATCAAAGCACCCGATTTATCCTTCCATTTGATTATGGAGGGTTTTGTTTTGCTCTGTGAACGTGCTGTTTGCCCTTTTTTCAGTTTTGCAGATATTACAGTTTGTGGGTTATCTTTTCTGTTCTTCCTAAGAGTGCCAACAAGGTGGGTAGAGGTTTACATTAATTCTGTAGCCAATAATACACTACTGTACCAATTGTCACAATACAGTATCCTCCCATTGTGCAAAAAAGGGTCCAGTGACTCCATAACTACTTTTTGTGGAACACAAACACCTGTAGTTTGTTCTTTCCCAGCACGGACTTTGAGGTTCCATGTACAGCCATGTGGAAGGCAAAGTTGGGAGACTTTTACCCCATACCTATGCCTTATGTTGGGTACATATTTCCAAAATGATGGACGTCTTCTGAATGAAGGACAAATTGTGTCCTTGAATTTTGGTACTATCAGGTCTAAGAGAGGTTGGACTTTGTGGAGTTTATCCCCTTCAAGTGTAGTTTCATTCTTAGAAGTATGAAATAATTTGAGGAGTATTTCAAACCAATTATGTGACATAATGGAGCTAACCTTGTTAGAGTAAAGCATCGACTTGCTCCAATATAAAGCTAAATTTGGAAATTTTATCAAGCCCACCCATATTATAATGCCACAGAAACATTTTATCTCTGCTGTATTTGTTTCTTTCCATTCCATTAGCCCGGTATTGTGACTGAGCTGTTGAGAAGCAATTTTTTGTTTTGCATATCGATTTGTTACAGCCACAGAAAACTCAAACATGTCATTATCAATGAAATGAAAAGATGCTTCAACTGATCAACATATACAAAACATCTTTCGATAAAGCATGGGGAAAACATGTAGGAAATATCTTTCCCTCTTCGGTAGCATGTGCCCATATCAGATCTATGACATTGGTAAGATTCCCATCTGGTGTTTCAGTGGCGTCGTTTTCGGAATTATAGCCATCATGTATAGCACTGACATCCACATCATTTTGGAACAATGGATGTTTTAAATAATTATGGTCTGTAGAGCAGGAAGGGTCTTGTGGGCCTAATGTATCTTGTGTAGAGTTACACTGAAAAGTATTATCTGGATTAGGCATATCACAAATATTCAATTCCTCAAAGTCACTATCTTCATCATCACTTTCAATAAACTTCTGTTGCTTTGTTCAGTCTCTAACACAATGTTCATTATCAGGCTCGTAATCAGGGTTGCTGTCTGTGTTATCAGAAATGTCACTTTCACAACTTGATAAGCTATCTTGCATAGCTGCATTCACTAGCTGTTGAAGTCCTTCAAAAGGTTGTCTTCTTTTGGCCATAATAATAAACTAGGAAATTAATCAAATACACAAATGAAACCTCAGCTAGCATACATGACAATCAGCAAAACTAACAAAAGACTACTATAGCTGAGTCGTTGTTAAGTATATCTCTGATGGCTGCAGTTAGGTATCACCAACTGCAAAAATATTGAGTGCTGTGAACATGAGAGTGTTCAGTGGACCCACCGCTTTTAAATTCATAGTTGAAACGCAGCCTTAAACACAACTATGCATGTGAGCCAGTTATGGCTCACGCGGCCCACAGTACAATGTATACATGAACCAAATATGGCTCACATGGCAGTCAATATGTTAATGTACCAACATTTCACATTTGCAATGGCTTCTCTCACATTTATATTACCCTGTGATCTTGCAGCGTTGCTCACTTGAACACATTACCCAGACAAATGTACTCCTGAAATTTCATTACTCTACATTAATTATTTTATGTTGCTGCAAATTTTTTTACATCAGTTTGTGAGTTTGTCTTCACTATGCAGCTGATATCTTTTGTTTCTTCTGTGGGTGATATTTAGAGAACTAATCATGACTTCTCCTTGGTGCATTGACTGCTAGTGGTTCTGGTATGAAGGCCCCTAGCAACACTGTTTGCTTTGGCTTTACGACCTTTTGATCTCATTGTAACTGCTTGCATTATATTTTCTTTTCTTGGACCAGTCTTCCAATCAGGTCATGGCTGATGTCTCTTTTGTACCATGACACCTGACCTCTTATTCTGATCTGAGTTAACTCATTGCTCCAATGCGTTGTCTATTACTTGTCTTCAGAATCATTTTCTGTGTGTGCTTTTCATGAGGCTCCACATTTCTGGTTCAGGCACTAAGGGAACTCCTTGTCCTTGTGTTTCCATTACCCATTCCCCATAGTCTGTTGTCTCTGGCTTTCTAAGAAAAACTCTCCCCGCAGGCTATCATTTAGTATATCAAGGTCATTTTCTATCACATGGAATTTATGCCATATTGTCAAGTGCTTCACAAAATATAGCTGTAATTCTACCATACCTGAAGTATTTATGTATTATTCAATGATGCCTTTTAGTCGCAGTACTTTATCTTCATTAATTTTCTATTTCCCACTTTAACAGGCAACCTGCATCCCTGTACCTGGAAGCTACAGTTTCTTATTGAACCTTCCTTCTATTATCATTACTAGACCATTCCCATTCATGCAGTATAATGTCTGGATTCTTTGCCATGCTAACATGGAAAGAATTGACTACTTGGCTTTCCATGGTCCCAGTTTCCCAACTTCTTTTTTCTCTGTCAGTTTTGCAGATTAGCTTTTAATTGCTCTTGAAAAGCTTATAGTTACTACAGTAAAAGTACTGAGGCAATTTACAGTCCATCTCTGTATGCCCACATGTTGACATTTCTTGCACTTTGCTTGAGCAGTATACCAACAGTGGAGAGGGCAGAAGCTGAGACAGCCCAAGGTCACACTCTAATTACACCCTCACTCCTCCCCCACACCTATGGCATAAATTCCCTATCTCTCCAGTGCTCACCCACTTCTCCAACCCACCATCCACTCCAGCATGGTGGAAATAGCTCAACTGTGTGAAGGGCTAAGTCAGAAGGTTCTGTGTTCGAGTCCTGTAATGTTATTCCCCATTCAATTAAAATTTTATGGATACATGGTTGGTGTGGTTAGAGGTAGTTCATCATTACCTGTCATGGTGAACCTACGCATGGAACACTTAGAAGCAAAGGCATTAGAATCTGTCGAGTTGAAACTAACATGTTTCTATCTGTACATGGACGACACATTTGTGGTGTGGTCACAGGAGCGGAAAAAATTTGAAGAGTTCCTGAAACATGGTAACTTTATCCATTCACAACTTGAAAAAGATTGCCAGCTATCTTTCCTCAATGTATTAATTAACAGAAGAACAGATGGATACCTGAGACACTAGTGTATATAGAAAACCTATGCACACTGACTTCTATCTCCACAGCTCAAGCCATCATCATCTGTCATAAAGAAATTCATTGCTAAAAACTCTGGACCAGAGAGCACAGAGCTCAAACACTTTCAGACAAGGAGAACCTCACTGAAGAATTATGTTACCTACAAACATTGTTTAGAAGGAATGGGTACTCAGGGCATAAAACTGAATGGGCATGGCAGTTAAAATCAAGAAAATCTGAGAAAAGGCTGAGACTGAGACCCAGGAAGATAAGCCAAAAATCGCTTGTCTACCTTATGATGGCCCAATATCTGGAAAGATTGGTAGACTCCTTTGGAAACATGGCATCCAGTGTATTTTCCTCCATTTAACTAAGTTACAAAGTATTCTTTGTTATGTTAAAAATGATCTAGGTCTTCATAAGTTGAGTGTTTATCACATTCCATGTAAATATGCCGTGTCTTACATGGGGTAGAGAGGAGAGGTGTAAGGACCATCAGTGACACACTCAACTAAAACAACCAACCAAATCATCTGTCACTGAGCATTGAATCGAATATAATGACAAAATGAAATATGGTACCAATTTCATGGTACAAATGCCAATTTTCTGGGACAGCATAATTAAAGAGTCTCTTGCAATTAAGACATCAGAAACTCTAATAAACCTAAATGGAGTTTTCAATCTAAACAAGGTTTGGGGTCCAGCACTGAATGTATTAAGATCTTGCTGACCATCACATTGACAAGAGCTAGAAAATGCTGAGAAAATTTGCATTCCATGGAATATCAGTGCAAGCTCTAAAAAATAAAAGAGCATCAAAGGATGTAGCGGGTGTTTGGAGTTGAACTCAGCTGGTGCAAGAGCAGCAATATTTCACTCCCTGGTTTGGAGTGCAGGCAGCAAGTACACATAACAGTAAAACTCGCAGCACCAGAAGAAGACAGCTGGGTTAGTTGTTGAAATATTGTGCATAAAATGGAAACAAATACTTGGCAGAACACCAAGCAGCATGTCATTAAGCAACAGTGCTGAGAAAAATGGAGAAATCGCCAAATGTAAAGTTATACATCCAATCTAATTTCATAATAGTTAATAACATTTTGCAATTGGTTTTACGCACCTGATCACTTTATAAGTTGGGAAACGACAGTATAAACTGAAAACAACCTAACAGAGCTGTTCAGATTGTCACCTAAATCATTTATGTATATCAGGAATAGCAGAGGACCTACAACAATTCCTTGTGGAACGCCATGTATTACTCTGTTGGATATTGGTGTGATTTCCGCAACTTTCCAGTTTTTGGGTACAGATCATTAGACATGCAAGTGGTTGTACATCACTGTTACATGTGGAGCTATTGCATAAGCATACTCTGAAAGGAACCTGACTGGTATGCAATCTGGACCAAAAGCCTTGCCTTTATTAAGCGATTTAAGCTGCTTCACTACATCAAGGTTATTTACTTCTAAGTTACTCATGTTGGCAGTTGCTCTAGATTCACATTCTGGAATATTTGGTTTGTGCTCTTTGGTTAATGAGTTTCAGAAAACTGTTTGGTAACTCTGCTTTAGTGCCATTGTCATCAGTGACAAACATTGTTATAGCGTAGTGGAAGTACTGATTGCATCTTGCTGCTGGTGTTCTCCCATTGAAGTTCGAGCTAAATTTTGAGTTTCTATAAAATTTTGCCAACCTTGTGGATTTTGCGTTCTTTGAAATTTGGCATGCTGTTTTCGTTGCTTCGGCAAGAGTGTTCTGACCATTTAGTGTACCAGTGGGGATCAGTGCCACTGCTTATTAATTTATATGATACATAGCTCTCTATTTCCAGTGATACAGTTTCTTTGAATTCAAACCACATCTGGTCTATGCTTACATACATCTACATCTACATCTACATTTATACTCCGCAAGCCACCCAACGGTGTGTGGCGGAGGGCACTTTACGTGCCACGGTCATTACCTCCCTTTTCTGTTCCAGTCGCGTATGGTTCGCGGGAAGAACGACTGTCTGAAAGCCTCCGTACACACTCTAATCTCTCTAATTTTACATTCGTGATCTCCTCGGGAGGTATAAGTAGGGGGAAGCAATATATTCGATACCTCATCCAGAAACACACCCTCTCGAAACCTGCCAAGCAAGCTACACCGCAATGCAGAGCGCCTCTCTTGCAGAGTCTGCCACTTGAGTTTGCTAAACATCTCCGTAACGCTATCACGGTTACCAAATAACCCTGTGACGAAACGTGCCACTCTTCTTTGGATCTTCTCTATCTCCTCCGTCAACTCGATCTGGTACGGATCCCACACTGATGAGCAATACTCAAGTATAGGTCGAACGAGTGTTTTGTAAGCCACCTCCTTTGTTGATGGACTACATTTTCTAAGGACTCTCCCAATGAATCTCAACCTGGCACCCGCCTTACCAACAATTAATTTTATATGATTATTCCACTTCAAATCGTTCCGCACGCATACTCCCAGATATTTTACAGAAGTAACTGCTACCAGTGTTTGTTCTGCTATCATATAATCATACAATAAAGGATCCTTCTTTCTATGTATTAGCAATACATTACATTTGTCTATGTTAATGGTTAGTTGCCACTCTCTGCACCAAATGCCTATCCGCTGCAGATCTTCCTGCATTTCGCTACAATTTTCTAATGCTGCAACTTCTCTGTATACTACAGCATCATCTGCGAAAAGCCGCATGGAACTTCCGACACTATCTACTAGGTCATTTATATATATTGTGAAAAGCAATGGTCCCATAACACTACCCTGTGGCTCGCCAGAGGTTACTTTAACGTCTGTAGACATCTCCCCATTGATAACAACATGCTGTGTTCTGTTTGCTAAAAACTCTTCAATCCAGCCACACAGCTGGTCTGATATTCCGTAGGCTCTTACTTTGTTTATCAGGCGACAGTGCGGAACTGTATCAAACGCCTTCTGGAAGTCAAGGAAAATATCATCTACCTGGGAGCCTGTATCTAATATTTTCTGGGTCTCATGAACAAATAAAGCGAGTTGGGTCTCACACGATCGCTGTTTCCGGAATCCATGTTGATTCCTACAGAGTAGATTCTGGGTTTCCAAAAACGACATGATACGCGAGCAAAAAACATGTTCTAAAATTCTACAACAGATCGACGTCAGAGATATAGGTCTATAGTTTTGCGCATCTGCTCGACAACCCTTCTTGAAGACTGGGACTACCTGTGCTCTTTTCCAATCATTTGGAACCTTCCGTTCCTCTAGAGACTTGCGGTACACGGCTGTTAGAAGGGTGACAAGTTCTTTTGCGTACTCTGTGTAGAATTGAATTGGTATCCCGTCAGGTCCAGTGGACTTTCATCTGTTGAGTGATTCCAGTTGCTTTTCTATTCTTTGGACACTTATTTCGATGTCAGCCATTTTTTCGTTTGTGCGAGGATTTAGATAAGGAACTGCAGTGCGGTCTTCCTCTGTGAAACAGCTTTGGAAAAAGGTGTTTAGTATTTCAGCTTTATGCGTGTCATCCTCTGTTTCAATGCCATCATCATCCCGGAGTGTCTGGATATGCTGTTTCGAGCCACTTACTGATTTAACGTAAGACCAGAACTTCCTAGGATTTTCTGTCAAGTTGGTACATATAATTTTACTTTCGAATTCACTGAACGCTTCATGAATAGCCCTCCTTACGCTAACTTTGACATCATTTAGCTTCTGTTTGTCTGAGAGGTTTTGGCTGTGTTTACACTTGGAGTGAAGCTCTCTTTGCTTTCGCAGTAGTTTCCTAACTTTGTTGTTGAACCACGGTGGGTTTTTCCCATCCCTCACAGTTTTACTTGGCACGTACCTGTCTAAAACGCATTTTACGATTGCCATGAACTTTTTCCATAAAAACTCAACATTGTCAGTGTCGGAACAGAAATTTTTGTTTTGATCTGTTAGGTAGTCTGAAATCTGCCTTCTATTATTCTTGCTAAACAGATAAACCTTCCTCCCTTTTTTTTATATTCCTATCAACTTCCATGTTCAGGGATGCTGCAACGGCCTTGTGATCACTGATTCCCTCTTCTGCACTTACAGAGTCGAAAAGTTTGGGTCTGTTTGTTATCAGTAGGTCCAAGATGTTATCTCCAGGAGTCGGTTCTCTGTTTAATTGCTCGAGGTAATTTTCGGATAGTGCACTCAGTATAATGTCACTCGATGCTCTGTCCCTACCACCCGTCCTAAACATTTGAGTGTCCCAGTCTATATCTGGTAAATTGAAATCTCCACCTAAGACATAGATCGGAAGGAGTGGAGACTGTCTCTTAGATAGGTGCCTAGCGAATTTTTATCTGCTTCTTTTTTTTAAGTAGATGTACTTTGCATTTATTTTTGGTGAGTTTGGATGTTACCGTATTCAGTCTCACTACAACTGCCTTGTGGACATTAATCCCTTCAACCATCACGACACTCTCTATTTGTTCAAGATTATTTGTTGCTAATACGTCAAATATGTTTTGCAACCATTTGCATTCAGTACAATTTCAGACAACATTATGTGCCTCTGCTTGCTTTAAACATGTACTTTTCCCAAAGTATCAAGGGCAGACTGAAGTCATCACCAATCTAAATTGTGTGAGTGGGGTACACATTTGAAATGAGACTCAAGTTTTCTTTGAACACCGTAGCAACTGCATCATCTGAGTCAGGGAGTCAGTAAAATGCACCAATTGTTTATTTATTCTGGTTGTCAAGTATAACCTCTACCCATATTAACTTATAGGAATTATCTACCTCAATTTCGCTACAAGATAAACTACTTCTGACTTCAATAAACACTCCAAAACTGACTGTATTTAATCTGTCCTTTCTGAACATGATTAGGTCTTTTGAAAAAAATTCAGCCGAACTTATTTAGGGCTTTAGCAAATTTTCTGTACCTATAATGATTTGAGCTTCAGAGCTTCCTATTAGTGCTGTGAGCTCTGGTTCTTTCCCAACACAGCTGCGGCAATTTACAACCACAATATCAGTTTTTCCTATCTCTACCTTCCTGTGTTTGCCTTGCGCCCTTTTAGGATGACACCCTTTCAGCAGTTTCCTGAGACCCTAATTCCACAGTCCCTTCACATAGTCCCCATGAACCATGTAACCATTTCCAGTGTGCAGTGGACTCCAGATCTATTAAGTGGAACCCAGAAACCTACCACCAATGGCCTTGCCGCACTGGTAACACCGGTACCTGTCAGATCACCGAAGTTAAGCACTGTCGAGCTGGGCTAGCACTCAGATGGGTGACCATTCTGCTGCAGCAAGCAGATGCACTCAGCCCTTGTGAGGAAAATTGAGGTGCTACTTGATTGCTCTGGTTTCGGAAACTGACATACGGGCAGGACAGCAGAGTGCTGACCACATGCCCCTCCATATCCACATCCAGTGATGCCTATGGGCTGAGGATGATATGGTGGCCAGTCAGAACCATTGGGCCTTCATGGCCTTTTCAGGGGGAGTATTTTTCCTTCAGAAACCCACCACTTGATGGTGAAAGTCAAGGAATCTGCAGCCTACACAGTCGCAGAATCACCTAAGCCTCTGATTCAGACTCTCCACTCGGCTCTGTGCCAAAGGACGACAGTCAGTTCTGTCATTGATGCTCTAGATGGTGAGATCCACCTTCATCTCACAAACTAAACTGGCAGTCCTTACCATTTCAGCTAGCTGACTGAAACCAGAGAAAATCTCTTCTGATTCGAAGCAACACCCATAGTTTGTACCAACATGAGCCACCACTGGAAGCTGGCTGCACCCTGTGCTCTTCATAGCATCCGGAAGGACCCTTTCCACTTCTGGAATAACTCCACTTGGTATGCACAAAGAGTGCACACTGGACTCATTCCCCTCATGTGCAGCCATATCCCTAAGGGCCCCCATTACATGCCAAACGTTGGAGCTCCCAACTACTAGCAAACCCACCCTCTGTGAATGCCCATATCTTGCCAGCTGAGAGGCTTCCTCTGGAACAGAGGGAGCATCTGCATCTGGTCCAGGAAAATCAGAAATCATCAGCCATGGATAGCACCTGAAACCTGTTCATCAGACGAACAGGAGCAGCCTTCTGATTGGCCCCACAGAAGGTATTTCGCTGTCGCTTTGTGACGGTAACCAACACATCCTAAAACTGTGAGTGGAGGGTCACCAACTCAGCTTGCATCTGTACACAGCAATCACAGTGCCTATCTATACTAAAGACAGTGAAAGATATATATACTAGACTGTTAACAAATGGGGAACTGTGCCTGATAAGTAAACACACATGAAATTAATGACTTTAAGCTTATGACATTCAAACACGCAAGAAATTACAAAAATAAACTAGTACTTACGCAGATAACTGAAAATAAGTCACTCCTGTTTGAAGCTCATAGAAATATGTGACAAGCAGTGTACTCACCTTATTAGTACCAGGAACATGAGGTGCAGTCTCACTGATGGTCTAACTGCCACTGGTGCATCTGGCAAGTCCTCAATGAATAGAAAGATGTCATTCAGTGCACATATTTCAAAAAAATAGTTCCTCACCATTTATATTCATGTTGAAATAATCTACAAGTTTCATTATGTTCTCCATTTAAGGAGTTCTTCAAGGTTTAACTGAGAGCTAAGCTTGAAAATTGAATTTTCACTAAAGTCAAACCATTTTTCTAGATATTACAGAATCCTTGTATAGATTTTATGAGCTTTTCTGACAAATTTTGCTTGTTCATATCACAGAAATTTTTTCATCTCTTGTAATACCTAGAATCTGAAGAAATTATTTCTTTGTCTATTAATAATTTCTGAATGCAACTTCAGAAATACAGAATATATTTTAGTTGTCTGCATATAATCACTTTCCACATATTTTATGGCTGTATTAAAGAAATGCATAATATTGTGGACAAAATAAATGTAAATCTCTGGGAGTGTTACTTCATCATCCACTTCATTGTTGTTTTCATGGGCTACGAACGTCCAATTGGCATTACTGTTTTCACCCTAGCTTAGAAACCAGGAATTCAACAATAGCTAGTTCTGGAGCAGTCTATCTAAAGCAGAAAAAAAGAGTAGTGTGGAGTACTCTGACTGCAGGAACTCAAAAAGGTTCTTCGGCTCACTTACCTTCTTCGCGCTTGAACAAAATTCATTAAATACCTGAACCACTAACAACTTAACATCGTATGACAGTAGTTTTGGTCCATATTTTGCAGTATTGTGCAGAATATTCATGTAACAATGTCCTGCAATAAGATGTGGTGCTTGAAACATTATTTTCAACTGCACAAAAACAGACTGATTTCTCCCATAATTGAAGCAACAGCTGTCTGCACCATAAGCAACTAGTTGTGATCATGAAAGACTAATGTTAATGATGCTCTCTTTAAGCTTCTTGGGAAGCTGATGTTTCGTCAGCGTCTTTGTAAAAATCGGTAACAGCTGAAGTCGTTCCCATTTCTTGGTCGAAGTACCAGATAGCAACTTCCATTATCTGAAGCATCACATGCAATCAAGAATGGAGTTGTGCCAATTTTTTTCAGAATTTGTTGCAGAGAATGTGGAGCCAATACACTCTTTACTATAGCTTCAGCTGTAGTCTGTCCACAGTGAATTTTGGATGATAGTTTCGAATCTTGAAACAACAATTGATATAGGAGAGTATATCCACAGTCTTGTGAAAGACAAGTTGCTGACACTTGCTCTTCCTGATTAGTTCGCACTGGCAAGAAATACCTTTGAACAGTGTAGTTTCATAACACATCTTGCACCTTATCAATATGAGGCTTGCTGCTGGCATGATGCTTTACTACTTTCACTGCACTAAATCTTACAGGACATGTTTTACAGTATCCTGTATATTCATCTTGTTTTGAAAGCCACTCAGAAAAGTTTGTTTCTTGAAGCCATTTGTCCTTGAAATTACACTCATGCCGCAACAATATACTTCACTACATCAAACATCTGCACACAACAATGGATATTCTTTGGTTCATTCATTTGTTTGAGAGCGGTATTCCTTTTCAAATAAGTAGGTCTATATTGCAAGCACTGATAAGAAAACAAAAATACAACATTGTTGCAGCTTGTTGTTTTTTGCTGCTATGTAATATGACTGTGCAGAAGAACAAATAGACATAAACTGTTATTGTAACTCTGCTTTACTGTCCACCTGGAAGTGACATGCACCTGCCATAAAAAAATACAAGCTATTATTTGTCTGTCAGTCCCAGTTCGTTCTTATTGGGGCGGTCTTCAAATGGCTTGTCGACAGTGGACGACAATGAACACCACATTATAATGAAAGTACAAAGCCTCTTTGACCTTTGTGACATAGCTTGTCACACAAATGAATGCGCCATCTTATATTAAAATACATTAGAATTCGTTGTGACAAATCAAAAATACTCCCAACTTGTGACACAATCTGATATAAAATATTGAAACCAAAGAATAATCAAACTGATACATTTAACTGACTCCATTTTCATTATTTGGCTTCTGTAAAAAAATGAAATTAGTAAATATGAATTTAGCCTAATTTAAGGGGGCCAAAAAACTGGATACCACAGTTTTTATTTAAAAACCGGACTGTCTGTCTAAAACCGGATGGTTGATAGCAACAAGTTTACTTATCCTTTTCGTTTCCAATAAAAGTCCCTATTCTCAATGTACATGACTTTCCTTTACTTAGTTGAGAGTGTTTTAAATACGGAAGAAAGAATAATGCTCGTGTTTGCCACGTGTTGTATGCCCACATATCGCATGCAATTTAGTGGCTGTCTAATAGCCATCTGCATCTGGTCCAGGAAGATCAGAAATCATCAGCCATGGATAGCACCTGAAACCTGTTCATCAGACGAACAGGAGCAGCCTTCTGATTGGCCCCACAGAAGGTATTTCGCTGTCGCTTTGTGACGGTAACCAACACATCCTACAGGGTCTTGTACTAAAATTGCATAGTCAATAACGTAAAAATACTTCTGTTAAGGATCAGAATGTATGCATGAAATTGTATAAGGGGATAAAATAGTAGATTATAAAAGCGAAGATAACATAGCTAAAACTGCATTGGTATCTGAAGATATTCAAAGTGTGAAACTTTGAATGTATGAAGCCATAAGTTCTTACTATAAAAGTATATAAAAAAAAATTCATTAAAATATGGAAGAACAGTTCTAGAACAATGGATATATAAATAGTGACATAAAGATCATAAAATTATGTAAGTCGGATTATGTTGAGGAGAATCTATAACTGCATGAAGTGTCATTAAATGTTTTGAATTTAAAAAAAGAAAAAAAAAAACACATTGGAAGTATAAAGTCATAAAAATATAAAACAATAAATTATAAAAGTGAAACTATGTGCAGCAACTAAAGTTATAGGAAACAGCGTGTGACAATTATGGTTAACTGCATTTGTTTCTGCATGGTGGTGTTGTACAGTGCATCCTGTGCAGTTTTGCAATGTGTACGGAAGCCAGTCTCTGCTGCTAGGATGGTGTGTGAGCCGATGCACAGTCGCTGTCTCTGTCTCTTCTCATCGAGCGGTGCTGTTGTTTACACATGCGCTGCGGTGATATGGATGATTAGAAGAGACTTTCAATAGTTTCTAAAAAATGCACTGTTAATAAAATCATTCTGTTGACTGGAAGTGTTGCCCAGGCTCTTGCAGATAATGTGTAAAAATCTGAATTTCTTCCAACATTGTCAGGAAGTGTCCCTTAGGTCATTGTGCAGCCCTTCCAAATATGTACCGATAGTTCCAACAGCAAGTGTTGATGTTAGATGATGCTCAACAAATGCTGTTTTATTACTATGAATTGAAACATGCTCTCTGAGGCACATTTCAAATGTACTGTTGTTTGCTCATGTGAACTTTTGGACAGTTTCCACAGTTTTGTTTATATACACCTGCTGCCGTGAATTATGAGGCTATTGACATGGTGCCTCAGTCTGAAGCAAATAATGTCATTAATTTTAAACCCTATACGTAAATTGGCATTGCAAAATTGTGTGACAATAGCTTCTGAGCCTGTCCTTTATAACTCATGGGCATGTACATGACTTTCTTGTCTTCCTGTTCACCTGTTAGCATGTTGCCATTGATTTTACAATGTTGTTGTCTTTTAATTTTCTATAGTAACTTAGTTGCTGTTCAGACTGGATAATCATTTATCACTGCAACTTGCTTTATAATGGCGATTTCTTGATTCCTCTCATGCTCGCTTAGTAGCAGTTTTAATTAGTTATTAATCATGGAACGAAGATATGCTATTTTCATCCTTTGAAGGTGCCAAGATTTGCAGTCAACGATAATATCCGCATAGGTCAGTTTTCTGTACACACTAAAACGGTGTTTACTTGCAGCTCTTGTAACTGTAATGTTGGGACAGTTGGTGGCTCCTTTATTTTTGTGCTCAACTATAAACCTAATTTTTGGGTGAATAGCACTCATTCTCTCTGCTACGTTATTAACTAAAAAAATACCATAATCAACATAGCAGTAAAAGAAGATAACTTTACTGGTTATTGTAGTGTTGTTAATGACAACTTGGTTTTCTAAAGGATCAAGGAAAATCTCAGCCACAGTGCTGCCTAAGAAAACCCCCGGGCTGGTGGTATTTCTTACTGTTAAACATGAAATGCTCCATCAATTCAACTATTTCTCCTAATGTCATTTTATTGTGTTTTATAAGGCTGATCTTAATCTCTAATAGTTAAACTAATAGAGTTCCTAGAACTACTGTTATCCTATGACTGTGTCTGTCCTATAACTATTCCACATTTCACGCTAAATAATACCACCAACCTGAAGGGCTATCCATTGGAAATTGCCTAGCCAGCATAATGGCTGAGATTTTCCTTAATCATTTAGAAAATCGATTTTTCACTAACAGCCTTGCAATAGCCAATAAAATTCCCTACTGTTACAGCTGTGTTGATGATGGTATTTTATTAGTTAAAGGAGAGCAAAGTGATGTTAATGAAGTAGCAGAGATTGCTATTCACCCAAAAATTAGGTTTACAGTTGAGCACGAAAATAAAGGAACCATCAACTATCTCAATATTACGGTTAAAATACATGCAAGTAAATACAATTTTAGCATGTACAGAAAACTGACCTGTGCAGACATTACCCATATTGTCCACTATAAGTCTTGGCACCCTGAAAGGTTCATCTTAAGATACTTCAATCCATGATTAATAGCTTGTTTTAATAAGGAAAGATATTTGAAATACACTTCAAGGAGCATGCTTCAATTTGTAATAATAAAACAGTGTTTGGTGAGCATCTTCTAACATCAGAACATTCTGCTGTAACCATTGATATGTATTTGGAATTGTTGCATAATGAACCTAAGTGACACCTCCTGGCAGAGATGAAAGAAATTGAGATTTTCCAACACTGTCTGCAAGAGCCTGGCAACACATCAGATCAGCAGAACGATTTTATTAACATTGCATCATTTAGAAACTTTGAAAGCCTCTTCCAGCCATCCACATCACCACAGCACATGTGTGATCAACAGTCCCACTCAATGAGAAGAGACAGTGGCAGCACATCGGCTTGCACACCGTCCTAGCAGTAGGCTGGCTTCCATGTATACTGAAAAACAGGGCACCGTGCAATGCCACCAACAAGAAGCAAATGCAGTTAACCATAACTGTCACAATCTGTTTCCTATATCTTTAGTTCCTGCACATAGTTTCACTTTTATAATTTATTGTTTTATATTTTTTACGGCTTTATACTTTCAATGTTTTTTTTCCTTTTTTTTAAAAATTCATAACATTTAATGACACTTCATGTAGGTCTAGGTCCTCAACATAAACCCACTTCCGTAATTTTATGATCCTTTTTTTTTAAGAGGTGGAGCCCCTCCAAGCCCACACCGGCATGATGGCCAACTCGAAAGGTATACTGCCATCTCTGTATAAGGGTTAGGTTTCACTAAAGTGAGGTGTCGCAGGATGTGGGTATTGCAATGTTTGCATACGTTTGGTTAAGATTAACCATTTATATGCACTCATCTAGAGATAGATTGGGCCGAAAGTCAAACGAAGGGTAGCGGTTTGAAAGGCAGAGGGAAAATAGTGCCAAGGCAATAGTCAGGTCGGGTAGTAAGAACAGTAGCTGATGTCTTGCTGACTGCGACAGTTCATGCAAGGGTAGGATATGTTAATGACGGGTATCACGCAAGAAGATATTGTGTCAGTGCCTTGGTTGTCATAATAAAAGGAGTCTGGTGCAGTAACTTAGCACATCTTCATCAGGCTGGTGCTGAACGGTGGCAGATCGCTGTCGGTTGGCGTCCCCTGCTATTGCATGGTGCAGTTCTGCCAAAGCTGCTCCTCGAGCAGCTCTACTTGCTCGGCGTACTGCATCGCAGTGTCATCGGAGTGCTGCAGGCCGTTGTCTTGCGCATGCGCGATGTAGGCTGCCCTTTGGACTTCTCGGTCCCTACGGGGGCTCCCCCACGGCGGTCGGCGTTGCCACCGATACTGTTGGGGTGACGGTTGTCTTCTTTGCACCCTTCCCCTTGTGGGGCGACGGGTGGAAAATGAAGTTATTATTTCTATTATATATGCCGTTCTCAACACAGGTTATCTGACTACAATGTTGGCAACCAGAAAGTGATCAGCAAAAACGTGATGCCTGTAATTAGAGTTCACTGTGCCCACTCTGATGGAGAATAGAAGTTATTGATTATTGAAGTTCATTACTCTGAGGATTTAGGATCATGTCTGGGGTTCATAGAAAATGCAGTTTACTATAACAATTTTCACTATATTCTGAAAATGATAAAGTGTAAAATTCCAGACAAATGATTACCCATATCAGCTATTGTACTATCAGAGCTGTTCAGAGTCTACTGCGCAGATCCCGTTATCCTTAGATAACGAAACTGTTCAATAACCGTCATCGCTGTAAATGTTCAAAGCGAATGCTCACCAAAATTTGATGTTAATACTTATCAAACACTACGCTAGTAATGGTTGAAAGTCTGCCCTGTGGCGACACGTGAAAATACGACATACGCAAATTGAGAATAAATCACTGGATTTGTTCCATTATTAACTCTTTACCCCAATGCGAACTCATTGTTAAGTGCATATCGAGTTACGTAATACGGCATTCAAGGATGTTCCTTGCACAAATGCGACACAGCTTCCGACACGGAGTGCACGCTGATACAAATCTAGAAGAGAAATGGGGCCTTGCTCTAGCTCAGGTGCTCTTATTTAGATAGGTGCTGAAGGCCAATGAAGCTCTTGATTTAATTGTGCAATCAGCACACAGGTAAGTATATATAATAAAATTCTAATGTGGCTAGGTTAAATACTTTTAGCGAGAAAATTAGTTTAGTTGTACTGCACGCAATAGGATGATCTCTGAACTTGGCCTTTGGAGAGACACTACAGCTATAGTTTTATAGCTACCTTTTTGAAACTTCTCACGTCTTTGTTATTATAGCGTATCTCCATTCTACCTAAATCTAAACATCCTAGCTTTATCTTCCATTTTGAAGTTTCTAGCTCTCTCCTGATGTGCCAATGATTTTTACGTAAAATGTCCGAATTTCAAAAAACTGTTAAAGTTACCAAACTGAAACATAACACATTATCATTTTATATATAAAAACAAAGATGAGGTGACTTACCGAACAAAAGTGCTGGCAGATCGATAGACACACAAACAAACACAAACATACACACAAAATTCAAGCTTTCGCAACAAACTGTTGCCTCATCAGGAAAGAGGGAAGGAGAGGGGAAGACGAAAGGAAGTGGGTTTTAAGGGAGAGGGTAAGGAGTCATTCCAATCCCGGGAGCGGAAAGACTTACCTTAGGGGGAAGAAAGGACAGGTATACACTCGCACACACGCACGTATCCATCCACACATACAGACACAAGCAGACATACTTCCCATAAGTATGGATGGTTTCTGTTATTAAAAACAAAGGAACAAAAGTTAAATCCTCGAACAGTCCACAGGTTTACTGCCGGTCCATAGTGTCCAACGGGTACAATATTTCGGTGATCAGACATGTCGCTATCATGAGATGCACTGACAAACTGAGCTCTTGAGGGCAGGCGGCTGTATTAAATCACCTCCTCTCGCGAGGCGTTCTCTCCGCAGTCCGCGCCCGCACATCAGTGGTCGCTGAGACGCTGGCGTCGGCGTCTGTGATGGCATCGGTGTAATTGCCTCGTCCGCCCTAGTCGCCCATTTGTTTCCTTTGCTGAGCATCTTTTTAATTAGACTCAATGCTGGTTTCCATGCCTTGCTGAGGTTGTAGCCACAATCTCGGTTGATGAGTCCATTACTGGTACAAATTTCGATAGCCTCTCTAACGATGCTGTCCCAGTATTTAGATGTCTGTGCCAAGACCTTGGTATGTTGGTAGTTCATTTCATGATTTTTGGATAAACAGTGCCAACTTTAAATGAAACAACAAGTTTACTGTTACCAGTCACCGTTTTATTTTTTCCACGACGCATTTCGAAGGTTTAAACCTCCATCATCGGGTGTATTTACATTAGTTAGTGTTACATATGTGTGTATGTTGTGTTACGACATTTGGAGGAACTTGTGGCACTGCCTCCAGTGGTCACAGGTTCCTTTTTCTGCCGTAACACTTCACATGTATACAACTGTCTCAAACCCCGCTGACAAAGGATGGAGCAACAAATGAAATACTCGAAAGTGTCATTCACTGGTTCTCAATAACCGGTCCAGCACTTCATTCACATGACTTGATGCGCTGCTGTTGATACGAGGCAATATGTTCATTGGTGGTGATGTCACTGCTGAGCAATTGGTGTGGAAGTTCGAGTCACAAACATCGCTGATTGCCAACTGCTATGAGTGGCCAGCAAATGAGGCAAGATGTCATTTGCAAACATGATGCCAACTCCAGTGTCTTCACAGCCAGGCATGCTGATTATGTAATAGGTAACATTGCAGAAGATGGGGTACATCAAATTTGCAACATTTCAAGGTACATTTGTCACTGTTGACAATCCATTCGACTTTAAAATCAGATATATCCATGTCGACATTCACATGCCATAGTGCACAACAGCTTTTGCAAACTTTGAGGGACCAACTACATCCATGTGCTCACAACTGCACTCCATGTTCCATACCTCAGCTTGCAAACTTAATGTAGGAAAATATTGTCATTTTGTATGTGTTACTTTCTACTCCCATACAATAATCATGCCAGTCTTGCGACATACGTACTTTCATATAACAGTATTTGCAACTCTGATGAAATCATGCTATCAGTGATGATGATACAGATGTGGAGAATCTGTCTAGTCACCTAACATGTTGTTTCAAAGTGCTCAACAGCTAATACGTCTGCAGAGTTTTGATGCCAATCAAGATGTTTAAAATGTATGGGATTTTCTTTGAAGCTCTTCTGCACACAACACCAATCATGACTCTGTGTTTTCCCATCTTCAAAGACTCTTTTAAGTATTTAGAAAACATCAATATTGATGGATACACATATCCTGCCAAAAGATAGTGTTGTTGGAAACTGATTATGCATTCATTTGCAGAAACCAAAGTACAAAGTAGCTGCAATGTAAACTTTTCATGAATTGTGTGATCACAGTCACTAGAGCTACACTATAATGGGAGTAAAATGAGGAAGACCCCTAAAAAGACGATCATTTGTACATGCTAGTACTTTTACATTCCACAAAATTCATAAGGTTTTTTTTTGTGTGCGGGCTTCTGCTGGTCTATGGAAGAGGTGAGATGTAGACTGAGTTAGAAAACATGTTGTGGTGTGGAAAGATGTGAATGTAAGAAGAAAAAAATGGGAGGGAGGGAGGAAGGGGGACAGGTGGGAGGGTGGGAAGAGGGGGGGGGGGGGGGAAGAGAAAGAGAGAGAGAGAGAGAGAGAGAGAGAGAGAGAGAGAGAGAGAGAAAGAAGAGGAAGTTGTGAGGCAGTCCACCTCCGTTGCTGAATGAATCCATGACCTGGAGCATAACATCAGTTAGTATAAGAAATGTGTAACAGCACAAGTGTTCTTTCCGCTGTTTTAACCCAAAGCAATCATTGTATCTTAACTCCTTCACCACAGAAGTAGTAAGGTAGCTCATAACATTATTGTGCTAATTAAACAAATGTAAGACAAAATGCACAGATTGTCTGAATATTCTCTCTCTTCTTTCAATGAAACTTGGGAACTATCTGAGACTGCCGAACAATACTACAGAATTTTTAGGGTGAATTGTGGGTGAATTATGGTTTCTCACTACTGCCCTGATGGTCCCAGTCTGAAGTCTATCTTCACTACGGCCAGGTTTAAATAATTGTTCCACTTTAACTCACTCTGGACAAATGACTAAACACTTTATAACTGATGACCTATCTTGAAGTCAAAAGATATCAGGTATAATTATCTACTTATGTTTGTTAATGAACTGTTATGAAAGTGATGGATTGCTACTCACTGTAATGACCACACGCACCCACACACGCACCTGCACAGACATTGTGTTTGTCTGTGTGCACTCTCTCTCTCTCTCTCTCTCTTCCTCCCCCCCCCCCCCTCCTTTCTGTTCTGAAGAAGGCTTCAGATGAAAGCTATAAGCTATAATGTGTAACAGTCTTTTCATTGTGCCTGTCTGCAACTGGGGTGAGTAGCAATCTACGTTTTTCCTAATGTTATTGATATTATAACCTGGAGATTCCATTGTTTTATAAAAGCTTAGAGTCAGTTGTCATTCTTTGCACTAAGCACTTACTAGCTTCAATTCTTTCTGCATTTACTAACTATACATCATACCTAAACACAACTATGTCATCTGCGAACAGCTGAGAGAGCCACAGGCGTTATCTATTATGTTATTTATGCAAACTGTCCACCTCTGTAGTTGTGATCGCTGCGTATAACGGCTGTGCACAGGGCCCAGGTTATTCCTGGTATGTCCACCGATTTTTTGTTGGTGGAAGGACTGAAAGGTGTCTACTCTACAGTTTGGTGTCAATCAAGAAGATAATAGCAGTGCCAAGGTCTGGAGAGCTGACTGGTCATGTCGATCCCCTCCCCGAGTAATACTGCATCTGAATGATATCACATCTGAACTATGGCTATCTCGGATTAAGTTTCCAAAATTTAAAAGGAAACAGATAGCACTCTGGCATTCCTGGACGTGCTCTTTATTACAATGTCCAGTTTTTAAGAAGAAACTATCTTCAAATACAACACCACAAGCACAGCAAAATAAAAATTAGTTTCTTTAAAAACTGGTGCTTCTTTTCATTAAAAAAATGATTGGTTTCATTCTCTACTAACATTCTCATCTTTCATTCTAAGAATGCTGAATTTTGGTAATCATTTGAAGTAATGGGCTCACTGGCTTTATTATTTTTTTATTTTGATCATTTACTTCAAACTCAATGTTCATCTTTAACTGTACTAGTGATAACAGATTCAATGTCCATGAATTAGTGACTGCTTGTGAATGAAGTTAAAATTAAAATCATCGTTAAGACTAATGTCAATCTTAAACAGATTTTTAACTTTTCCAGTATAGTGGTCTGCAAAATGCTTCATGTCACAAATTCATAGACTGAATAAGTAGTTAGAAACAAGGATCTATATTAGTGAACAAAATCATGAATGAAAAATGAAGCATTTTCAGGACAGCATTTTATTTTCAAGAACCCTTAGTTTAGCCAACACAATCTTTCCAATAATTTTGGGTGACAGGGAGTTTCTTTAGACAAATGTAAACTACCTAGAAAAATCGTGTTACTACTGCCAGTCTCTACCTCTACATGAGGACTCCGCAGTGTATGGTAAATTGTACCAAGTACCATTTTCCTCCCTAACACTTTTGTGGATGGTAAGTGAGAAGACAGACAGTTGATACAATTTGTCTGCACATTTAATGTTGTTGTAGTCGTCAGTCCAGACTGGTTTGATGCAACTCTCCATGCTACTCTATCCTGTGGAAGCCTCTTCATCTCCAGGTAACTACTGCAAACTACACCCTCCTGCATCTGCTTAGTGTATTCATCTCTTGGTCTCCCTCTACGATTTTTACCCTCCACACTTTCCTCCAGTATTAAATTGGTGATCCCTTGATGTCTCATAATGTGTCCTACCAACTGATCCCTTCTTGTAGTCAAGTTGTGCCACAAATTCCTCTTCCCCTATTCGATTCAGTACCTCCTCATTAGTTATGTGATCTACTCATAAAATTGTCAGCATTCATCTGTAGTGCCACATTTCAAAGACTTCTATTCTCTTCTTGTCCAAACTATCGTCCATGTTTCACTTCCATACATGGCTACACTCTGTACAAATACTTTCAGAAAAGACTTCCTGACACTTAAATCTGTACTCGATGTCAACCAATTTCTCTGCTTCAGATACGCTTTCCTTGCCATCGCTAGTCTACATTTTATATCTGCTCTACTTTGACCACCACCAGTTATTTTGCTCCCCAAATAGCATAACTCATCTACTACTTTAAGTGTCTCATTTCCTAATCTAATTCCCTCTGTATCACCTGATTTAATTTGACTACATTCCATTATTCTAGTTTTGCTTTTGGTGATGTTCATCTTATATACTCCTTTCAAGACATAGTCCCTTCTGTTCAACTGCACTTCCAGATCCTTTGCTGTCTCTGACAGAATTACAATGTCATTGGCAAACCTAAAAGTTTTTATTTCTTCTCCGTGGATTTTAATTCCTAGTCCCAATTTTGCTTTCGTTTCCTTTACTGCTTGGTCAACATACAGATTGAATAACATCATAGATAGGCTACAATCCTTTCTCACTTCCTTCTCAACCACTGCTTCCCTTTCATGCCCCTCGACTCTTATAACTGCCATCTTGTTTCTGCACAAATTGTAAATAGCCTTTCGCTCCCTGTATTTGACCCCTGCCACCTTCGGAATTTGAAAGAGAGTATTCCAGTCAACATTATCTAAAGCTTTCTCTAAGTCTACAAATGCTAGAAATGTAGGTTTGTCTTTCCTTAATCTATCTTCTAAGATGAGTCATAAGTTGGTACTGCATCCTGTGTTCCTACATTTCTACGGAATCCAAACTGATCTTCTTCGAGGTCGGCTTCTACCAGATTTTCCATTCGTTTGCAAAGAATTCATGTTAGTCTTTTACAGCCGTGGCTTACGAAACTGATAGCTCAGTAATTTTCACACCTGTCAATATCTGCTTCCTTTGGGATTGGAATTATTATATTCTTCTTGAAGTCCGAGGGTATTTCGCCTGTCTCATACATCTTGCTCACCAGATTGATGAGTTTTGTCGTGGCTGGCTCTCCCATGGCTATCAGTAGTTCTAATGGAATGTTGTCTACTCCTGGGGCCCTGTTTCAACTTAGGTCTTTCAGTGTTCTGTCAAATTCTTGACACAGTATCATGTCTCCTATTTCATCTTCATCTACGTCCTCTTCTATTTCCATAATATTGCCCTCAAGTACATCGCTCTTGTATATACCCTCTATATACTCCTTCCACATTTCTGCTTTCCCTTCTTTGCTTAGGACTGGTTTTCCATCTGAGCTCTTGATATTCATACAGGTGGTTCTCTTTTTGCCAAAAGTCTCTCTAATTTTCCTGAAGGCAGTATCTATGATACCCCTAGTGATACATGCTTCTACATCCTTATTTTTGTCCTCTAGCCATTCCTGCTTGGCCATTTTGCACTTCTTGTTGATCTCATTTTTGATATATTTGTATTCCTTTTCGTCTGCTTCATTTCCTGCATTTTTATATTTTCTTCTTTCATCAGTTAAATTCACCATCTCTTCTGTTACCCAAGGGTTTCTACTAGCCCTCGTCTTTTTACCTACTTGATCCTCTGCTGCCTTTACTATTTCATCTCTCAAAGCTACCCATTCTTCTTCTACTGTAGTTCTTTCCCTCGTAAATGTCAGTCATTTCCTAATGCTCTCTCTGAAACTCTCTACAACCTTTGGGTCTTTCAGTTTATCCAGGTCCCATCTTCTTAAATTCCCACCTGCTTGTAGTTTCTTCTGTTTTAATCTCAATTTCATAACCAACAGACTTAGGTCAGAGTCCACCTCTGTCCCTGGAAATGTCTTACAATTTAAAACCTGGTTCCTAAATCTATGCCCCACCATTATATAATCTATCTGAAATTTGTCAGTGTCTCCAGGCCTCTTCCACGTATACAACCTTCTTTAATGATTCTTAAACCAAGTGTTAACTATGATTAAGTTATGCTCTGTGCAAAATTCTACCAGGCAGCTTCTTCTTTCATTCCTTACCCCCATTCCACATTCACCTACTACTTTTGCTTCTGTTCCTTTTCCTACTGTTGAATTTCAGTCTCCCATGACTACTAAATTTTCATCTCCCGTCACTATCTGAATAGTTTCTTTTATTCCATCATACATTTCTTCAGTCTCTTCGTCATCTGTGGACCTAGTTGGCATGTAACTTGTACTACTGTGGTAGGCGTGGAATTTGTGTCTATCTTGGGTACAATAATGTGTTCACCAAGCTGTTCACGGTAGCTTGCCCACACTCCTATTTGATTTTGTATTTATAACCCTTTATTCACCTGACCAGAAATCTTGTTCCTCCTGCCACCGAACTTCACTAATCCCCACTATATCTAACTTTAATCTATCCATTTCCCTTAGTAAACTATTACATTCATTTTTTTAAAAATTATTACATTTAATACAAAATATAATAAGCACTTCATCAGATCCTGTGCCTCTATGGAACAGTTTGAGTTGTATTTCGATTCTGCACTTGTTTTTTGTGCGACTCATTCTCTCATACATGCAAATGTTTAATGTAGGAACTGAATTGTCATCTTCGGGGAAGCAATTTTGGAAGGCCTTCATCTAATCTTCTTTGTAAGTGTCATTATCGTCAACAAGCATCTGGGCAAATTAATTAGTTGCAGTGACAGTTTACGTACTCAACAGGTAGGACGTTTCTTTCAGAGTTGACACTGCTCACACGGTTGCCCTTGTGCTTAGTTTTTTCAGCATTTGTTTTTCAGTTCCCCTTTTGGAGTAGCTTACTAATTTTATTAACACGTTAAGTGCCGCATGGCCACCTCTGGCCGCAGTGGAACCACATGCTGGCAATGAAACATACGTCGCTAGTTATGCGGCAATTACCGTCTACAATAAAAAACTACAATAGTTTTCAATTTGTCTGAGACCCTCCACATTCTCCTACTCTGGGCTATGACTGCTACTAGTTGTTCTCCTAATCACACTTTTAAAGGTGATCTATTTTTCTAACTTAACGCTTCATTCAACATCAATAATGTTACAAACTTATTTTTTTAGGATGTCCAAAACCTTAATGTGTTTTAAGAACAAAAACATGGTCCGAACAGGCTGTAATATCTTTATTGTCTGTGCTATTAGTTAACTTCGTTGGCAATTATCAGTCATTTACCACACGCCTCAAGCTTCACATGAGATTTGACTGAATAGTCTGGAGACGTGTAAAAGCACACATCACCTTCATGTGCTAGTGTAGCACCAATACAATCCAATCCTTAAAATGACAAACAGTCAAAAATTTGCTAAGAGCATAGAGAAATTTACTACACGCCGTTTGAACAATGTTTTAGTTATTAGATGCAGTAATTCTCGTTTGGCTTCTGATACCTGAGGCTTCAGTGAATTGAAATGTTTAGACACATTTGTTACTAGCACACATATATATTCATCCAGAGTTTGCAAATAATTTTCAGAAAATATGTGCAGTACAGTGTCACCAGATTCTCTGCCTATATCTTATTTGTCCACTACAGGCTGAAGATTGGAATCACCTGTATCACTACGATACAATCCAAGAACTTTTTCCATTACATTTTCCAGCCTTTCTCCGATAATTCTGCCATATTTAATGTGGATTGATAATAGAAAGGACCTATTTCAGGTCTGGTTTGGCATTTACCTTCAAAATTTTCTCACATTTGTCTCACACGTTACAGAGTTGTTTATGGCAACGAATACACCAACAGCATGGGTCCAAAATATTCTTTCAGTACATATTCATCTCTGAGTTAATATTTCATTTTTATTTATTGCAAAGTATTTTGCAAACTTTATAACCATATGTGAACAGTATCTCGACCTTTTCGCAGTTAGTCAATATTAAGTTCTTTCCTAACCTGCAAATATGTTCGTGCCTCATAAGAATTACATAACCCTTGGTATACTACACCTAACTGACGTTCCAGTATAGGGACCAGTCCCTCTGAATGAGCACACCAGATGTACTATACTGCCCAAGCAAGTGCTTCCATAATAGTGTTTAGTGCAACCCTACTATTTTCTGTCAACACTTTGCCGCCCGACGACACCACAGTGATGTCGTGCGAGAAATAGTGGTCAACGGCTGGCGACATCACAGTGGTGTCGTGTGCATAGTATAGCACAGTGGCCAGTGACAGCGCTTTAGTATCTTTCACATTCTGTTGGCGTTTTGTTTAGGTAACAAAAGTTACACAAGGCAACAAGTTTTTTTTTTTTTGTTTCATCATGGCAGACGAAAGAGACTATACGATTATTTACAATGAATGCGCGGACGTCATGTCTGATGTTCCGGACGACTTGGCCGATTGGGAAGAAGACATTGGATATAAAAAAAAAAAATGAAAGTGAAGCAGAATCGTTGGAAGAGAGTGAAATATGTCCAAGAAGAATTCAGCGAACTCTACAGTTGCCAACTGATTCTGATGAATCAGACGAAGAAGACAGAATATGATTTACTGAGGAACAATAATAAATCTGAAGGATTTCCGGGTCCACACATATTTCCCAAAGATACACAGTGTCATGAATATCATAGAATTACATATTAGGAACGATCTATTTGAATATATTAGCAACGAAACCGACAAGTATTACAGTCAAAATTGCAATAGAAGGAAAGTGGATTAAAAAATGTCAAATTTGTCGACATTATGAGACCTGAAATTGGAATACGGTTTGGGCTTGCTATCCTTATGGGAACTGAAAAAAAGCTAAGATCAATGATTACTGCTCAACAAATCCGTTGACCGACACACCGATATTTTGCAAAACGATGTCCCGCAACAGATTCAGACAAATATTATCATTTTTACATTTTCCAACAACAACAATAAACCGGATAATGCCGATTGGCTTTTCAAAGTGCAATTCATAATTGATTATTTTTCCAAAAAGTTTAAAGAAACGTTTATTCGAAGTCAAAACATTTCAACTGATGAAGAAATGATACCATGGCGTGGACAGTTAAATGTTAAAGTTTACAATCTGTCGAAAATTACAAAATAGGACATACTAATTCGGATACTGTGAGATTCGAGTACGGGATACATTTCCTCATTCAAGATATATTCCGGTGCCGGACAACCGTTAGCAAAGACGGTGATGGATCTATTGACACCTTCTTATGGAAAGTGGCATCTCCTCTACACGGATAATAAGTGTAGAACTTGCAGAGAAGATACTTGAAAAGAAAATTCGAGTTTGTGGAACGATACGGCAAAATGGAGGACTTCCGGAAAAATTAAAGCGCGTAAAAATCAATGTGTTTGAAGCTTGTCATCAACAGAAAGGGGACAAGCGTCCGGTGACAAGCCTAGCAATCCGAATTAGCACTGACGGCGCCAAGCAAATAAATTAGTACGAGAAGTGCGAACGGCAAAGTGTTTATAGTACAGACCAAGGGATCTGCATATCCCCTACAGAATCTTAGGTCACTACTACAAGCTGCTAGCTGTGCTTTCATCACTTGAGCAAGGCTTCACCATTTTAAATGGAAGTGAGGATGGCTGTGAATGCTACAGTCATCAGTCATCTGACATGAGTGAAGCAGCCAGCTGCACCTATAGTATTCAATAGGTTCCAGGATTCAGAGACTGTCACATAAGAGTTCAGGAATGGACTACAGAATTTGCAATCTGCAGTGTACCACAACACAGCCTGTGATTTCATGCAGTGGCAATCAAATACTAGGAAAATGATATCTTTGGCATTTAAGTTACCAAATTTACAGAAATTAACCAATATTTAGAAATATGTACAAATGTTATATGAAAAGAAATTATTCTCTCAATGCGTTCAGAAGCCACACTATGTACTGGCAAGAAGAACTTTGGGCAGAGCTGCATGTAGTAGTTTAACTCTTAACTGAAAGAATTTATGATCAGAAAGATAAAATTCTGGAGAATCTGTTGTAATTTCTGCATTTTCATGCCATTCATACACACTTAGTAACTTCTAGCCACAGGAAGCATTGTGTGTTTAACTGCATTTTGTGAAGAATCAAGCTGGGATAAAAGTTTTACTTCCCTTCTTGTTTTGCCATCTGCCACCTTAAAATTCAATTTTTCATGTCTGACAAATTACCATTAAAATTATGATTATAATCTGCATTTTCATAAAAGAGAAAGGTTGGCCCTCAGTTTTACTGAAAATAACATCAGATCTAATTTCGTGCTTAGTTTTATGTATGTAATTGATTTTATACTTTATTTCAACAATTCCTAGTTCATATCTTTCATTACAGATTGAAATCAGTAACTGTCTTGTAACTTAAATTCAATTGTTGACTTATAAACAAATATAAATTCTGCACTAATTGTAAACATTTGGAGGACCAACTAACAGTATTCTTAAAGGATCTATTTGGCTCTATTCAAAAACATGTTAGCAAAGCCAGCTCTTAATTCCAAAGTAATTTCCAGTTTCATCAGAAAGTATTATTTATGTAACTACATTTGTTAATTTCGTGATTTAAACAAATAATACGGCTTAACCCTTGTAGTAGAAGAAACTGTTAAAAAGACAATTTTTCAATGTATTCAGTTAATTTAATGAGTTAAGTTTTAATTGTGATTTCTGTAAATTAATCATCAAACAATGTGTAGTTTCAGTGCCTATTATTGTGAGGATATATAAGGGCCTGATTTTTGGTCCCAAGGCAGTCAGTCCATGGCCGAGAAACCCGTATTGGTTAGAGCAACAACAATGCATCAACTTAACTGTGAAATAACACCAATAGACCACTTGTTAAAACAATGACAGTGTCTGTTCAATTTATTTGAATGGCTATGGGGTTAGGGTTTTACTGCTTGTAAATGCTCAACAGTAAACTATTGTAGCAGTATGTGGATGTTTGCCTGAGACTTATCGAAAGTTAAACAATAGTTAACTGGCTATATTAACTGTGTATATCTGGATGATAATGGATGGATGGAGAGGGTTTTAAGGGCGCACGATGGCAAGGTCTTCAGCACCCACTCAGTAACAGATTGAGATGGGTGTCAAGAGAAGACTCTATAAGATATCTGGAGGGGAGGGGAGGGGGGTTGTGAACAGTAAAAGTAAAGAACTGTGAAAGGCAAATGTAAACCTGTTGGTTACATCATTTAAAATAGTCAAGTGTCGAACCTCCACTCCTCATTCAGCCACTATCACAACGCAGTATGTGAAACCGAGAACAACCAACGAAGAAATAAAGAAGGCGAACATCAATTTCTATAAGTGGCATACTGAAGACTAGTATCTCCCTTTCTGAATCCATTAACATATTGCTGGTAGAAAATTTTTCTGGTTATAGACCGACATAATGATGTGACTAAAAGCAATCCAAGGTAGTTTGTGCAAAGAAAATTTATAGTACCGTGTGCAGAACTAGAGAAATTTTTTGGAATGGCTATGTACAGTAAGTAATCAGTTAAGATTAAGAAACACTTATACCTCTTGGAGAACTGCACACCATATCAGGATGCAAACCAGGAATCTTAAGGGTAATGCTCTTAATGACTGAGCTATTGTTAAAATCCTGTTACTTCTGCTCCTTCCACAAGCTCCATTTCTACCAAGATGTCTTCTGCTGTTCAAATGTCTAAGAAGCTCTCCTGCTCACCTTGTTATACTAGCACCCCTGAGTAGATTATGAGATGAGCCTGGATAGGTCGGTAAGAGTATTCTGGCAAAAGGCAAGATTCCATGTTGGCACCCTAGTCCAACCCAAGGTTTTAATCTGTTATGAGGTTTCAAAAACAGTGTGTACTGTGCTATACAGTATAATCAATTCTGAAACCTGGTATTTGCACTTATAATATCAAGACTTACAACTCACAGATAATCTACAAAATACTATGATTAATAGTGCAACATACAGTGTAGTCAATACTAACAATGCAGCAGTCCAATTAGGGAATAAACAATAACTATCGTACAAGCACATATCTGCTGTTCCCTAAAAAAAAAAATCTATAAACATTACGTATCACACAAAGTGCAAGTGGAAAAAAATATCCTTACTGCATTTTAGTTGCTGCCCCACCAAAGCTGTTATGCTCGTGCTTTGTACAAAGGAATTCTCAAGTATTACCCACAAACTTTTCTCTGCCATTCATTGCATTTTTGGGAAAATTATGAGCTAGTCAGGAGAGCAAGAAATGACACTACTTCCACAAATTATCTTCACTCAAGGAAAGAAATAAGTAACTTCACTGCAAGATACATGAAAATTAGTTACGTATTGTAAACTGACTCATTGCAAATGTATAAAACATTTTTCTTTTCAAATGTGATGCAGCAAATTTTTAGTTAACAGTACAAGATAAACAATGGCTGTATATTGTACCACAGAGAGCACAGTTTTGCACTCCCCTCCCCAATCCAAAGTAGTAGTTCACAGTTAATACAATAAATTGACTGATTGAGGGGGAGTTATGGGACTAAACGGCGAGGTCATCAGTCCTGCAATCCTGAAACACAGTAGGTTAAATTTGACAAAAGCACAGGAAGTATTGTTAAATTCTTGAGCAGATTTAATTAACTCTTTTGTTAATGCATACTCTGATCATCCTACATCTCTGAGGGTTCCTTGATGTGACCGATAAAACAGGATGAACGAGTGAAGGCAAGCATAAACGATTTAGTGCACAGCTTATGGCAAACTAGAGTTTACTGCTTCCTACACTAAATTTAGCAATGTACAGTGCTCCGTTAAAAGGATTAGTCTTAAGTAACAGAACACTCAAGTGAGTTACAAGGAAATCATATCTAAGGCACAACAATTGAAACAGTGCACCTGCAGTTCCCATTACATAAAAGATTTCCAGTTTGAAATTTCTAATGTCGCTTCCTTAAAGTTCATGGTCACAAGAAAACATTTGCATGGCATATACAAGGACAAGAAAAAAATCCGGTTTTTCTCAGCTTTCTCATGCAAAAATACACTATCTGGAGCCATAAAACTTAAAATCGTTTGAATGGTAATGGTTTTATACACTGGTGGTTAATGTCCCGGCACTTTAGCACTTCAGGAAACAAACCCCCGAAGGGGAAAGGGGGGGGGGGGGGGGGGAGAAGGAGAGGATATTTTGGAAAGTGATGCACGGCAATGTGTACACTGTATATTTTCATATATTACCAAAGAACATATGAATTCCACTGAATATCACAAGGTAGCTTCTGAAGCACTAAAATCTAGATTGGGATGAAATGCACTTTGTCAGCCAATATAGTTCGTGTCGTGGGTTTCACCAGCCTATATTTAGAGAGTAACGTGATGTAATCAGCCAATAGCAACATCACTTAATTAGTGCGAACACACAAATGTGAAAAGTTGATGGTTTAAATTAATATCCACAAAGTATAGCTACAAGGAAAGGTAAGGTTTCAAATATATTTGTTGGTAAAAAAATTTTTGCCATTTTCCCCGAGGGTGTGGCTAAGCAGGATTTTAAGAGCTTAGCTTACATTGCAGCTACTGAATATTTTTGACAAGCAGTTATAAATTTCACTATTATGTATTGAATATTTCATGGCTTACCTGGTTGAATAAATGTTCTGGCGAGTCCTTTGGCTTTCCCACAGAAAAGCTAATTACGTGTGAAATTGTTCAAGAATTCGCCTCACACTTTTGAGGGATAATTATACTTTTTGCAATCTTTACTGTATATCTGTAATCTACAACAGAACTTAAATGTGAAAAACTACCCCTGAAGCTTTGCCTTTTTAGTGTGTGTTCATTAACTTTTAAAGATATATCCAACACATGTGCCAGTAAATTTTTGAATAATGGCATAAATGACTGGTCTTCTGGGCCCGAAATTTTTCTAAGTGGCTGGTCCTCAAAGTGTTGAGATTTGATAAGAGGCAAACACTCTACGATTTAAGATATTTATCACACCTCACAATTCATTTTGCGTAAATGGAAATTTCGGAAGTTACGTTTCTCAAACCACCGTTCGCAATATTTTCCCACAACTTATTACAAATGTAAACAGTTGTGACATCACACTCAGTGAAAGCAGTTTGTTATTACTAAATAATATATTCTTAGTCCCAAATCATTTGATACATTTGGTGAACAGTCACTTGGGTGTGCATTTTGTTTTCTTACCGTTAATAGCACATTTTCTTTGTGCCTGAAGCAGCAGGCTTGAGTAACGTTCTTTGTTAGAGTATCAGTTCTGACCAGTCAAAATTGCAAAACTTTAACTGAACACCAAAACAATGAAAAATTCCCAGAATTCTAAAATTAAATACCCAGGTTTTTCTCAAATTTCCTGGTATATATCTTGACTTGGATTTAGCTTATTTGTTACACTTTCAAGAGCCAATTAGACTAGAGGCTAGGAACCTGATTTTCATAAAACATTTAATGCCAGAAGTTTAAACACGATCTTCAATTATCAAGACAATTTTCACGAGGTCTTGGCAACAGTTGATTCAGTTTCATTCTTAAGCCAACTACATCCACAACACTGGCAGATACGAAAAGATCTTACACAAATGATTTAACTTTAACCCTACAACTTTTGGATCTTAAAACATGTATTACTACTGAATTATAGTATAAGATCAAGTACAGAACAAAATTTCTTCGTAGCTATAGAAAGAAAACACTTTCCAGCTGATCTGAGGGTCAGCTATCACAGAGATCAAAACAACTCGAAGGTTTTGTAAACAAATTAGACATATTTCACGTACTACTTTTGACTTAGTCTTCTTGAAATTTAAGCAATTACCCACAGGGTAAATTGCTGCCGTTTTCCAGTGTTAATTATCAATATTCCAGGCTTCAGAACTCAATTTCCTAACAATGTCAGGGCCTGGTGCAGAAATTAAACTATCAGAACTTTATGCAAATTATGAATAATGTTCCCATCATATATAAATGGAAAAGGAATCTAAATTCACATTCAACAACGTGTTGGCAGCAAACTAGTCACTTAGACTCTGCAACGTACTCCAGATTTTTTCAGTGTGATTTATTTCTTGCAAATAATCATTGCATTCTGTGCTCTCAATCTTAGGCATTTGAAATTTACAGTATTTCACTTAATACAGCACCCTCCATTTTTCCACTTTATATCCTTACATTAACAAGAAGTTATGTATCTGCAGCTCTGTACAAGTGTACTTCAGTGCTGCATTGCTTACATAAAAATTTTGTCTAGTAAATCTTTAATGAAACAGCTAAAATGAGCCCAGTTGCATTCCTGACAGTTTCCAAGGGCAACAAAATTTGATTTTCAGTATTTCATGCAATTACTAACCACATTTAAAATGCTGTCAATATATACATTAAGAAATATAACACCAAGTTTACTGTTTAAAATAGTAAGTACTTAAGTTATAAACTGATTTCTCCTCATTACAAAGACTGTACAAGAGAAGACATGGGATAAGGTTTTAACAATGAAGCAAGATCTCTCATGCAATGTACCAGTTAGAGAATTATTTTTTAAATGAAACGAGTAGAAATTATGCCACAAGTATATATATATAACAGAGAGAGAGAGAGAGAGAGAGAGAGAGAGAGAGAGAGAGAGAGAGAGCTCGTGTGTGTGTGATTTTCAATGTAAGCCTTACTGGTCAAAAGCTTTACTTGTAACAGGCTTTTTGTTGTGCCTATCTGTGACACAGTGTCTCCGCTATAAAGCAAATAGCACGATAAAACCTAACCAAGAAAGATATATCCCACCAATTAAATATGATTCTTGAGGAATTCAGGCTAGCACCTGTCGTATAATGCTTGTTTAACTTACACAATCTTTCATTGAAAACAAAATAGGTCCTTTGATTAGCCTTTATTAAAAGAAATTCACACAATCCATGAAATATCCAACATTTGTACACAACATCACACTCTGGAAAAGTGAAAGAGGCTGTATTTGAAGTATCCTCTTCAGCCTTAGTGTTGTTTTCTTCTAAACGAACAACCTGAAAGAGAAAGAAGTGTATTCAGCAACATAAGAATCACAATTAAAAACAAAATGTGCAGTCAGGACTATACATACCTTCTGTTAACCTCGCCCTCCCTCCTGTGGGTTGACACAGTATTGTCGAACAGCCAGCACAGACTACAACACTCTGCGCATGACTAAATACTGTCGTGATCTTGAAACATCCTGTGGAAAATTATTTAAAGTTAAACTGAGGTCATTTCTTATGTAAAGTTTACATGATCAAAATGAGAACGCAAAATATATATTACAACTACTGAATCATCAAATTAGACGTCAAGCATTTACAGAGCGTATATGCCAGAAAAAACGGGGATTTCCCAGGTGAAAATACACTATACCCCAGTGAAAGCACATTAATTCCATGTTAAATGACAACATACTTTCCCACAGAGCTGTAAAAGTTACAAGCCAATGGCAGCAGATATTCAGGGCATACCTGGTATAAAAGTATGAAATGCGGATTTAAAACAACAGACGTCATATCAATGCAATGGGCCACAAAGATTTTGTTGCGTCATCAACAAGCGTCAGATGCGTACAAATGATAAATTGGAAAAGTGTGTGCATAGTGTTGTGTTCAAAATGTCTAAACTTATACCAAACAAAGAGCATTTGCGGGCAGCATTAATTTTTTTTTTCCATTACAAGAAAAACCGCTGCCTAATCATACCAATTACTTTGGCGCTTATTGTGAACAAGCTCCATCACTAGATGTGTGTGAACAATGGTTTTGGCATTTCAAAAATGGTGACCCCAATGTAGCACTCAAGAAGAGGATGAAGATGTGGAATTGAAATCTTTGTTGAACAAAGATTAATCGCATACACAAAAACAACTCACCGAGCAATTGGGCATTAGTCAGCAAACTGTTTGCAATTGGCCAAGAGAGATGGGAAAGATTCAGAAGACCGGTAGATGGGTACCACATGAGTGGTTTTTGAACGACAGGCAAATTGGAAAGTGCAAAAGCACAAGCAAAATTTTGCTCGCTCAGTACAAAAGGAAATCACTTTTGGATCGTGAAGTTGCAGAGGATAAAATGTGGATTTATTTTGTTTGGTGGGAACAGAGGGGTGTCGTCTATTATGAGCTGTTAAAACCTGGGGAAACGATTAATACTAAACATTACCACCAACAATTGACCGATTAGAACCATTCGCTGCTTGAAAAAAGGTCACAATATCGAAAGAGACAGAACTGTCTTATTTCTTCATGACAATGCCCCTTCACATACAGCAGAACCAGTTTGCCACATGTTGTATGCACTCTGCTGGCAAGTTCTATCCTACAAAGCTTACTCACTAGGCTTGGCTCATTCTGACTGCCACTTGTCTGAATTGACAGGTCACACACTTGATGGGCAGTGTGAAGTCTGAAGATTTGTAAAAATGGCTCTACGAATGGTTCCAGCAAAACGGGGAAATTTTTACTAGCGTGATATTCACAGATTGCCCAAAATATGGGACAAATGTGTATCAAATGATGGAGCAAACTTTGAATAAAGCACTATATCATTCTTCTGAATTCAACATGTTATTTAGGAAAAAATAACATTTCCTACTTGTATACCCTATAAGACACATGATGATGTGGGCCAATAGTGGCAACAATTAAAAAGCGTGAACTCACAAATAGAGTAGCTAGCTTCCATATATAATATTGATCACATTGTTTTATCTTCTGGTAAAACTCACAGCAAAGTGATATTTTATATGACTCAATGATATTAAGGGATAATTTTCGTTTATCTTAATTCTCATTCTGGAAAATCTATGTAACTGACACAAGAAGCACAATTATTACAGAACTCCATAATGATTGCACTAAATCTTATAAACTGATTAAATGACCAGTCTGAAGTGCAAGACTCATGGCAGGTTGAACAACTAAATTAGAGCTTTTGATAATGCCGAGGGGTAGTATTTCCACTTAGTCACAATTGTGCCACTAAGCCGACTATCGAAGTTAGCTTTTTCTACTGCATTAACAACTTAAGTTTTATTGAAAAGCTTTATTTTTCAGTGTAACTTGAAAATAATTCAAGGACAACAACCACACGTGTAACTTGTGTATGATGCATCAAACCATTGCACAATGGTACAATATTCACAATGTTGTGCAACACTTATGCAAGCATGAACACACAACATACACTATATAAAATCATCAGCAGTTTATTGCCACAAGACAAAGCAGTGTTAAGCTTATCCGTTAAGAATTTTGGGACTTTAAAATCTTCATCCAACACAATGCTTAATATGTTTAAACAAGAAGAAACACTCCAATGCTGCAATACATGACTTCTTATATTTCAACTGAGTTTTAAATGTCATTGCCAAAAGTTTGTGTTAACATTACTTTCCAAATGCTACCTCCAACATATTGCTTTTTCTTCACTTCTCTCATGCCAACAGTTGACTTGCAACACTACTTAAATTAGTTGTATAAAGACAAGTTAATCATTTCATTACAGATATGTAAACATCAGTTAACCCTCATTCCACATCAGCTGTTGACTACACAGCAAATACAGACACCGCCAATTATATCCAGTATTACAATTTGGTCACAATAATGGGTTCTTGTTACGTATTGGACCCCCTGATATAATTGTGGAAACATACTTATCTGCATTGCAGGCAGAGTTCCAGGTGACAATTTGGTTGTCAGCTGAAAACAAAAAATGTGAAAGCAGAAAATCTGGTTGTGGTACCAAGTTGGCCAGTAACAGACTGGTTTTGATCCTGGAAGATCAGCTTAATCAGTGACACTATATGGCTGCAGCACTATTAGTTGTGCATCTCAATCATGGATACATTCACACACTGCCAGTCATTGTTTCCTTTGGCAAATAGTGATAACCTTACCAACTTATGTGTACACCTTCACAACTGACTACAAATTCCGCCACAAAATTAAAAAGGACACCGAGAAAAAACAAAAACAAATTACTAACGTGACTAAGCATTAACTGAAACTGGCATTCCCACCACATAAAAATGGTGTGGCCATTATTGCCAGAACAAAAGGTAGTTGCTATGGTACCTATGTTAATTAGAGGTCACATTACTTTAGAATTACCCAAAAGTGGTCAATCCACAATATATAAAACTTCTAATCTCTTACAATCTACTTCATAAGTCACAAGAAGAAAAAAATTGATTTTTTGGAAGGTTTCAGATTACCTTACAGCTTTGAATACAGCTCAAAAATCTATGCAACATGTGTGAATGGTAACTAACCAGTAAGTAGTGATTACCTCAATCTAGCAGCAATCCAATTTTGTTCTACACTTGGGACTATTAGTCGACAAGGAAACAAGCTCTTAAATGTTTTAGAAGTGAATGACACACTACTAACATACAAAATCTTTAGCCACACAAAGTTACAATAATCTATTATCTTTATCCTCAACATATCGCACTTGACGTATACTAACCTGGGCATTTTACATCCATGAAGTAAGAATTAGGATGTTGCACAAGTCTTTTCAATTTGTGTTTCCTCTTCTCCTCCGTTGGTGACGGATGCAGCAAATCCTTGGCAAGCTAAAACAGCAATAATAGCAGTGAAGGATCTTTAACTTCATTTATTAGGCATGTAACACACAAGCATTTGCAACGTAACATATTAGGAGTACTAAGTTTTAAAAACGTACAAATTTCTGTCACCTAAGAAAACTTATCTATCGCTATCAAAAGCTCTGAACACTATCTACAACGCTCGCCCGAGGTGAACTTTCACAATGATGCGCAATATCGCTATCAGCTGCACTTTAAAGGTCTGTAGCCAGCGCTTTATGCAAATCAAGAATTAAATTTTTTTCCGAAATAAATTTTGATATTCCTTTATTCATACCGTCGTCACACGAGGGTAACACGGTCAACTGTCAAGACCTAGCAGATACCGCCGAAACAAATTAAGACAGCGCAATCCAAATTTCATAGAGTAATCGCAAGAACTTCTTTCATTCAATTCTTGTAACATGAAACGAATATAACACTTTCATAATATCCTCAACGTTTACACACATTCACAATGGAGTCTAGGAATCGCCATGTGGCTGCCACACGTGAGCACAAACATTCTCGATGTGCTGAAAATTACTAATTTCCGCAGTTCATACTGACATAATTATTCATTGTTAATCGCACGTACACATTAGTACACATATCACCTTAAATATTCACCAACATAAACACATAAACATATACTCACAGGCATGTTGCCTGGCACGCAGATGACCGGAAAAAGGAGTAGACACAGTGCTTCTGTATATATCAAACAAGTGCCTACTATGAGCGCGTTCACAGATAATACAACTTGGTATCACACAAGTTGTGAACTGTGTCATGTAAATGACAATTCTTATTAATATACAAAAAAACGAATATTAAATTCTTAAGTAATTAATACTATAAATATATGTGAGGAATCTCTTCAATCAGAAATAGTCATGATATATTGCACGAGATCATTAACAAACTAGTTCAAATCATTTTTTTCTATGTATAATTATTTTATATTTTAATCTTTAATATTAATTAATAATAAGGAATGGTTTAGTTCACGGGTACAATGTGTATTATAATTTTTTTAGGACTAAATGTGTGGTATGTTGGTACCATTGTGGATTGTCTTATACCAACGTATACAAATGAGAAGTAACCATTTTAACTTTTCTTCAATGTTTGTCGTTGTTTGTATTGGTGTTTTGAATTCATATTTTTAAATTCGGTGAGTGTTATAATTTGTGAAAAGTAACTGCCAGTTGATCACTTCGATAAAACAGATATGGTTACAAAAAGTCGAGACATTTGTGAAACATGAAATGAGAAACTTGGGTGTGAAGTATTTGGATTTCCAGAAACTAATTGCATTATGCAGCAATTTACTTTCATTGTGGTATTAATTTTTTGAAGGGCGCGGTATTTCGGCAGCATTTAATGTAGGGAAATCAGTTTTGACTGTGATAGCGAAACAGTGATTTTTCTGTGGTAAGTATCGTGTTAAATGTAAGATGGTGGCAGCATCGAGGATTTCGTCACTAGCTATTTATGGCTTTCTCCAGTTTTATTCGTAACTTGTTTTGGTGAAGCATATTTTCATTTAATTGAATGATGTTTCATGTAAGATAATGAGATTTATACCCAGTTACTATTATTCGACAGCGTTTCGCAATACGATACACTGTGACTGTCGTATTTGTCGTATTTTTATAGCACGACTTAAATAATAAATCGGTTTTACTGTGCACTTTGCTTCTGGAATAATCTTGTCGTTGCACATTCATCCTAAGAATTGCCACAGGCTTTTCATTTGTGATCCGGTTTTGGTGCTAGGTGCAATTAAGAAGGGATTGGGCCTTTGAATGTGGCAGATATAATTTGCAGTGTACAGTCGCTTGAATAACAATGAATTAAATTCAGAATATTTGCTTTGTTCCAGGTGACAAGCAACTCGATCATGTCACTCAAGAAGATGGTGTTGCAAAAGAGCACAACTATGTCTTTGAATGAACGGTGAGAGGAATATTTGCACTCTGTATTGTGCTACACACACACACACACACACACACACACACACTATTAGTTTTGCATACTAGACCCTTTCAGTACAATTCATACAATGCTTCACTTTATGTAATAAGGATGTAGTAATTATTATCTTTTAAACATTCATAATATTTGCTAAAGAGAAAAAATTGCCTAATTTTTATTACCTAGATCTGTCACACTGTATAGTGGTTAGGGTTGTGTAATGGCATCCCCCATGCATTTTTCGTAGTTGATATACAATATGTGTGGTTAATATGCACATTAATACTTGCCAGAAATTTGCATATTCTGACTTTGCATTGCATTTTAAGTATGTGTAAATATTGACTGTGACAGATGCATACTGAAAATAGGAACCACTGAAACAGTTGGAAAGCAGGGATCACATTTTTGGGTCAATGGAGGCATCTGATCCCACCTGTCGGCTTTGACCTGTGACGTAAGGGTGTTGTGCTGTGTGATGTCATGACGGCGCGGAGTTTATGAGTGTGTTGTGTTTGCAGAGGTTGTCTTGTTGTGGTTGGTGGTGTCCTGTGGTGGTGTATTGGGTTCATTTGGGTGTCGGTGCTTGAAGTGTGCACTTATCGGTCGTGACTGTTATAGAAGTACGGAAATTAGTTTCAGTGAGTTAAGAATTAAGTTTCTGTTGTGTTTGTTACTGTGGTGTCGTTTGATGATATTGGTATGCTGTTTGTTGTGGAGTAACTCGTTTAATTCAATTTGTGGCTTCTTTTGTTAGGTGTGGATATGACTTCTAAGTTAAAAGTACACGTTTGCGGGCTGAAATGGGGGACAACATGTTGTCCGTCATTAAGTTTCTGCAGTTTTTTGGGCTATGACGGAGATAGTGAAATACGGTGTATGCAGGCAGAATATAGGAGTTGGGGGTTAGTGTGTAATGCCGGAACATTCTTATGGTAAGTAGTAGTTTTTTTTTAGGTCCGTTGTTCACGTGTTATGATGTTCGGTGGGGCTTTTATGTGTTGTTGGGACAGTGTTATTTACTGCATGTATGGGTGGTTGATGTTTTGGTATTGGCACTTGTGGTTGATGTATGTATCTTAAGGGGAAGTACTCAGTTTCAATTTTTTTTGGTATCGTCAGTTGTATTTGAGCTGCGTAGGTCAGGGGAATTGAGCGATTGCAAATTGTCGTCGTAGCTATATGTGTTTTGGGGTCAACAGAAGTGTGCGACCCCATGTGTCGGCTTTGGCCCGTGACATATGGGTGTTGTCGTGTGTGACATCATGACGGCCCAAGAGTTTGGTTTGTGAGTGTGGCATGTTTGTAGATGTCGTTGTGTTGTGGTTTGTTGTGCCCTCTGGTGGTATGTTCAGGGTTTTCGTTGGTGTGGTGTAATGGGCTCAGTTTGCTCTTGCTCATTATCCAGTATTGTTAGAGTGTGTTTGTAGTAGAATTCGTTCCAGTGAGTTAACAATTTTTTGGTTTTGTGTGAAGGTTAATTTAGTGTTGTTCCCTGTACGTCGTATGGTATTTCTATTAAATTTAGTCGGTTGTTGTTTTTTGTACAGTAATGGATATGACAGACAAAATTAACAGTGCGTGTCTGAGGGCTATGATGGGAACACTCCTTTGGAACTGATTAAGTTTGTGCAGCTTTTCGGTTTAATTGCCGAGGTTGTCAAATGCTGTATTTGTGGCGAAGAAATGAAGTTGGCCAAAGTTCCGGTGTCCGGTGTCAGTACCTGGTTCGAGAAGTCTAGGTTGGGCATGCGCGAGATTGTACTAGTGACTTTTTACTTTTGTTTTAGATCACCACACAGTTTTTGCGCGCATGAGACTGGTGTGAGTGAGAGGAGTGTGCTTGATTGGTTTTCTTTTTGCCGTGAAGTGTGTTCCGAATTCATTAAGTACAGGGGTAAGGTGGGGGGGAGGGGGCATTGGATTATTGTGGAGGTGAACGAATCTCAGTTTGGGAAAAGGAAGTATGGGAGGGGTAAGTAAATGGTTGGTCTCTGGGTGTGGGGGGGCTGTTGTTCCGGGGGGGGGGGTGTTCTAAATGTGTTTTTAGGGTTGTGGAGGGTCGACAGAAGTGTCCGATCCCACGCGTCGGCTTTGACCCGTGACGTAAGGGTGTTGTCATGTGTGATGCCATGACGGTGCGAGTTTGGTTTGTGAGTGTGGTGTGTTTGTAGATGTTGTCGTGTTGTGGTTTGTTGTGCTCTCTGGTGGTATGTTCAGGGTTTTCGTGTGTGTAATGTATTGGGCTTAATTTGCTTTTGCTCATTATCCAGAATTGTTCGAGTGTTGGTTGTGTTTGTAGTGGAATTCGTTTCAGTGAGTTAATGATTTTGTGTGAAGGTTAATGTAGTGTTGTTCGCTGTACGTCGTGTGGTAATTTTAGTAAAATTAATCGGTTGTTGTTTTTGTTCATGAATGGATGTGACGGATAAAATTAACAGTGCGCAGGTCAAGGGAAGTGTTCGATCCCAATGTGTGGCTGTGTATGTTGGTATTGGTATCGGGAGATGTTTTTGAGCTATATAGGCCAAGGGAAGTGTTTGATCCTAATTTATGGGATCAGGAGCTGCTGTTGAGCTATATAGGTCAAGAGGAGTGTCCGATTCCAGATGACATAGTGTTTAGTGGCATTTGGGGAGTTTTGTGATGTCGGTTTTTTTTCATCATTTTGTGTGGTTTTGTATGGGGTTGGGTGTCTAAATTTGTTTATATTTAGTTTGCCCCCACCCAAAAGGACCCCATTTCGCGCACTTGTCCCGTTAGTGTCATTAGGTTTTTTGTGGAAAGTGTTTGTTTGTTTTTCGATGCATTTTCGTCCTCATAATGTGTACGTAACGACTTTATATGCGCCATATTGGAATCGTGGTTTATGGTCGTTTCCGCCATATTTGTGACGTCATGGGTCAAAGCAGACGGGCGAGATCGGACACTTCCGTATTTCCGTTGTGGAAGGGAGGTCTAAGGCCGAATTAGTGGGGTTAATTGAGAAGTGCATAGAACCGGGGTCCACAGTAGTTTTAGATGCATTTTCTTCGTATAGGGGGTTGGGTGAGAGGGGATTCCATCATTTAGTGGTTAACCATAGCTTAGAGTTCAAAAATTACGAGACGGGGACTTGCACCTGTACAATAGAAGGGATGTGGGGGAGCTGTTAAGTCAGTTCTTGGGAGGGGGAAGAGGCGCTCTTCCAACCTTCAGTCTCATTTAGGTGAGTACTGTTGACGGAAGAGTGTCCCTGAGGGGTATTGTGTTTTTCGGGTTTTCTTAAGGGCTGTCAGTAAAATGTATAGGCCGAAAGTGGTTGGTAGGGTGGTTTGGGTAGGTAGGTGGGTGGGTGGCTGTGGCTCAGGGTGGGGTGGGTGGTTTATTTCGTGTTAGAGTGTTTGTAAGGGGGGGGGGGGGGGGATGTGTTGGTTTGTGTTTTAGTTGTGGAGGATCTATTTTGTTGAAGTTTTTGTTGAGTTGTAGTGTGTGATTGAGATTTTTTTTGTGTTGCGTTTGGTGTTTGTTTGTGGGTATTTTATTTTGGGGTGAGGGGGGAGGTTGGGTTGGTTGTGGGGGGGATGAGTTTAGGTGTGGGTGGGTCTGGGTCGGGTCTTTCTTTTGGTTGAGTATTTTTAGTTGGGGTGTGTGTGTGTGTGTGTGTGTGTGTGTGTGTGTGCGTGTGTGCCTGCGTGTGATTGTGGTGGCCAACCTAGTTTGTGGCGCCGGAACTTTTTTGTGGTAAGTTTTTATTGTTTTGTTTTCAGTGTGTGTGTTGGGGTCTAGGGAAGTGTTTTATTAAAATGTGTGGCTGCGAAGGTTGGTATTGGTATCGGGAGATGTTTTTAAGTCTCCTAGGTCAAGGGAAGTGTTCGATCCCAATTTATGGGAGAGGCATATAGGTCAAGGGAAGTGTTCTATCCCATAGTATGGCAGTGTATGTTGGTATCGGAAGATGTTTTTGAGCTGTATAGGCCAAGGCAAGTGTTTGATTTTAATTTATGGGATCGAGAGCTGCTGTTGAGCAATATAGGTCAAGGGAAGTGTTCGATCCCAATTTATGGGGTCGGGAGCGGCTGTTGAGCTATGAAGGTCAAGGGAAGTGTTCGATCCCAATTTATGGGATCGGTAGCTGCTGTAGAGCTATATAGATCAAGGGAAGTGTCCGATTGCGGATGATATTGTGCTTAGTGGTATTTGGGGTGTTTTGTGATGTCGGTTTTTTTCGTCATTTTGTGTGGTTTTGTATGGGGGTGGGTGTCTAAATTTGTTTATATTTAGTTTGTCCCCACCCAAAAACCTCCCATTTCCCGCACTTGTCCCTTTAGTGTGATTAGGCTTTTTTTGGAAAGTGTGTGTGTTTTTCAATGTATTTTCGTCCTCTTAATGTGTACATAACGACTTTATATGCGCCATATTGGAATTGTGGTTTATGGTCGTTTCCACCATATTTGTGATGTCATGGGTCAGAGTAGACAGGCGGGATCGGACGCTTCTGTATTTCTGTGTTTTGGTAGCTTGGGCTGTTGTTGACCTATATAGGTCAAGGGAAGTGTCCGATTCCAATTATTGTTGTTTTAGGTGCTTGTTTTGTGGTATCTATAGTTGCGGTGTGATCATAATTTTAGAGTATTTGGTTTGTAATTTGTGATATTGGCAATTGTGGTTGAGCTATGTAGGTGAAGGGAAGTGACAGATTCCTATCGATATTGTAAGTGTAGCGGAACTTGGGAATTTTGTGGTGTTTTTAATGTCGTTGTCTTGTGTGGTTTGGCATCGTGGTGTGTGTCTGTATGTGTTTATTTTTTAGTTTGGCCCCACTCAAAAACCTCCAGTTTCCCGTGCTCGTCCTGTTTGTTTGATTATATTTTTGGAGAGAGGCGTGTGTGTTGGTTTTATATGTATTTTCGTGTTTGTTGTTGTTTATGTAATGATATCATAAGCGCCATATTGGAGTCGTTGCGAATGGTCGTTTCCGCTATATTGGTGATGTCATGGGTCAAAGCAGACGGGTGGAATTGGAAGCTTCTGTATTCCCACGTTTTGTTATAGTGATGTGAATTACATTTGTTGCAACTATTGCAAACAGATGAACAGAGACTGGCAAAAATGAAGATTCTGATGCTACCTTTTCTCTTTGATCCATGATATCATTGGGATGGCAGACACCCCTATTTCAATTATATACAACATTCTGACCATGACTTCAGTTGTTACACTGAGAAACATACACAAATGATGTAAAAGATATCTAATTTCAGAAATAATATGACAGCTGCGGGAATCAAGGGGAGTTGGGTGGGGAGAGACTACATATACAACAATTGTAATAATGAATACATACCAGAACAAATACTAACACAAAATTCAAGCATACGAAATCCTCAGCAGTCCCAAAAAAAACATGTATTAGAAATTTTACATCACCTATACAGCTCAAACGAAGTCTGTGATATCATGAACCCATACATAGCTCCAAAACTTGGTACCGTAAATTTTATTCAACTTATATGGCTCAGTCATGAGAAACATACTACTGTACCACAAAACCACACACTGTTCAACAAATCTAGTATCTAGAGTGTCACTTCACCTAAATAGCTAAAGTGGAGTCCACAGTACTACAAAATCATAATTTGCCCATTTAACTGACATTGAAAACCTAAAAGCACGATGCATACCAATCCTAATCCAAATTATTTACCAACAACTAACATCACAACCCAAAAATTCATTAAAAAAATTGAATTAACATCTTTGCAGAGAGGTGTTGGACTATTCGGCGGCACAGTTCGGTGTGGGATGTTTGCGTTTAAACTGTGAGCGATTCACTCGACTTCTTGGGTGCAGTTTGTGGGAATAATGCTGGAAGAGATTTTTGTGGCCTGTTGGCGAGTTATTTTGATGTTGACAGCTGTGGGTAACAGATTTATTTTCAGGTTTGGAATTGTTAGTGTGGTATGTTGTTTATGACTCAAGATTTTATTTTTTTTTTTTTTTTTTTTATTTTTTTTTTTTTTTTTTTTTTTTTTGCTATGGCAACAAAGCTCACGAGTAAGTCCATTCGTGCAACATTTAGGGATGACATGTTGACCAGGACTAAATGCGTACAGTTATTTTGTATAATTGTTGAGTATGTTTGTGGACAAGGTATGAGATTGATCAAAGTTGCTGCATATCAGACTAGCGACCAATATTCAGCTGGCTTTTCTCAAATTAAAGACTATTTTCATTTTAAAAAACACGTAAATTTTATTAGTACAATGTCCATTGAACTGTTCACTCATGGGTGTGTGTACTCTTTTCCTGTGTAATCCTCAGCAAGTTAGACGCATTTCTTGCATTCGGGAATGAAGGCTTTCATTCTTTTGTGGGGGGGGGGGGTGGCAAAAATTTCTGACCACCCTCCACATGATTTTCCTTGTGAAACTCTGTCAACATTTTAGTCACTCAATAAAAGCGCACCTTCGTTTACTTCAGTTTTTTTGTTAAAATGGTTTGGCTTGTTAATCTGCTGATTTCTTGAAACAAAAGTGCCAGGTCTTGAACTGCCAAGACAGTGGTCTTCACGATGTTTAGTCTTAGTTTTCTCCAAAAAAATGTAATTAATTGAAGACCTTCCTTGTCTTGCACACTGGTTCTACCACTTGAGAACTCAGCACGCCACTTCCTAACTTTATGCTGGTTCATCACATCGCCGTAAATGGCAGTCAGATGAAGCTGTATTTCAACCGGATGGTCCTTTTAAGAAAGCGATTAACCAAGCACATTTCATATCTGGTAGTGGATTGTTCATCTCTAACAGTGGACACAGCCAAACTGAATAAACTACAGAGCCAAAGACTGCAAGTTGAGGAAGGGAAGCCTACTCTACCACCTTCTGTTGCTAACTAGTGAAAAATTTCGTCCATACTGCTGCAAATGACAAACGGTCTTTAATTCTTGGACAATCCTCAAAAGTGGTGTTGCCAGTGGGACAACACAGAAAGTTCTGACTAGAAGGGTTCCTGGTCTGAGAAGTCTGGTTGGCTACCCGAGAGATTGTGTTTATGACATTTTTACTATTGCTACTGTTTTGTATCGGCTGACTTTGGTTGATATGTACACTTTATGGTTTTATTTTTTATTGTAGTCTGTACAGTGTGTGTGTGTGTGTGTGTGTGTGTGTGTGTGTGTGTTTTCATAATTTGAGTGTTTCTGGTATATTAGAAGTTGGTGTTAATACAATGCTGCACTATCATGAGGTCATGCAACACAGCACAGTTACATAATGTGTCAAAGCAGATGCGTTGTACCACAAACTTCGGTTGACCCATGTAGGTTTCTGGATATGCTATAGATCAATCTGATACCACAACCAAGACTTCAAGAGAAAGGGGTGGGGCACACCGTCACATTCAAATACAAGCCTTGCTTTGTGTGTCACATTTGTTTTTGTTGCTGATTAAATTTTTGGGCGTGTTTTGTCTTGGCTTACACTGGGGCAGGTCAAACTTACTGACTTGCGGTATACAACAGATTCTATCAGTGAGTTTTGTGTCAAGTTTGATGTGACCTGTTGGAGAGTTGTATAGGGTTGCCAGTGATACCTAAATAGATGACTTATGTTGAAATAAATATTGATTAATTCACATGAAAATTGAAATTTTGATTACAGTGACAACATAGCTTGAGACTTGAAGTGATAGGTTTAGTTTCCATGAAAAAAAATTGTGTGTTTTTGCTGATCTTTTTTTTCTACACTGTTGACTGCCTTTTATTTATCCTGCAAACCAGTAGGTATTAGTTCATGTACTGTCATGTTATTGTTACATCATTCCTACTAAGAATTGCCTGCTGCTCTGCCACCTCCACTGCCAATCATTGCTAGTGCCAACTGTTAAACATTCACTTTGAGGTATGCTCATGATGACCCTTTGTGAAGCTTCTCAGCATCTTGTGATAGCATGATGCTAGTTAGGGACATTCTAGTCACTTTTCAAGGGACACGAATTTGGAGGTACACTCTACCTTCAGCGGATGACTCGTGTAGTAAGAAACTTACAGGATAAACTTAGCCTCTTTTATCCTCTTTTAGTCAATACTAATTGCATAATAGTAGTGATAAATTACGTATCATTGACCTTTTGGCACTGAATGGACATTGGCACGATTATATTATAGTAACAGAACCACAATAAAATTGATTATGTAATGATATGTAAAGTACAATACAGTTGTTGCTGTAAGTGTTGTAAAACAGTATCATTAGAAGAGAGAATTAAACAAATCAGTCTGAAGATTATAGGAAAGTTCTTATAGAATATAAATATTTTTGGATTACAGGAGACCAGTCTGTGAAAAGTAAGAAGCAGAAACATTGTGTTGTTGATAGGCACACATAACAGAAAGAAAACATGCTAACTTTCTGAGTTATTCTTTGATGAGATACAAAACACACACACACACACACACACACACGCACACAAAACACACACACACGCGTTCCCCTAGTGTGCGTGCGTGCGTGCGCGCGCGCATGTTGACAACTTAATGCTTCTGCTTTTTGGTGAGTGGTCTCCTCTAATCCAAAGGCAGTTACAAATCAATGTAAAGGATACCCTTAGGTTTCACTAGCTTTAAATTGCTTCACGGTAAGGGACTGAAGAGTAAGTACACTAAGTACAGTTTCTATACATGGGGAAACTGTAGCTTACTAGATAACTGGACCTGATTAGACTGTCCTCATTCAGAATGTTATGGCCACACTCACACCATAATGTCAAATTATGGTTGAACAATTACAGTAGTTGCCTTATGCAGTGCATGACATACCATGAATGTCAGTGCTCATTGTTGATGAGGTCATTTAATTCTTGCAATGTTGTCTAAAGCACTCTCTGCCATTTTTGTGTGCTACAGTGTTTTCAAGATTTCACAGCAATTGCAGGTCTATTGGATTTATGTGGTCTGCAAGTGTTGGAACAGGATCCCCTCCCCCCTCGTGCGTGATAATGTGGTTCCCTGCTGCTTTCCTTGGCTTATGAGATTTTTCAGTGATCATAACACTGTTTTAATTGCTTATTCTATTTACTTTCTGTTGAACCTTGCAGATGCTAAGTCACTGCAATAAAGTGCAGCATTGATGTCAACATTCATGGCTGCTTTGACCTGATGCAGTTTGTGTCAGCTGTGTCAAGATTTTGTTTGACAATGCTCTGCATCACATTCGATCTATCACAGTTTGTCTCAAATTGCACTGGGAATATTTCATCAAATGTGGCTTTGATTGTCTGTAATATGCTACTGTCTGCATCAGTCAGTGACATGTTTTGATATATTTACTGCCATTCAATAGCAATAGATAACAGTCGGGTTTGACTGTATCACAACTTTGTTTTGCAAGTTGAAAGCAAGGTAGGAATATGTTGTTTACTTGCTGTGTATCTCAATGATCATTGTACTGTGATCTGCAAGCATTGATTCGGCCATTCTAGTCTTGTAGTTAAACTACTTAAATTTATGGTTGTGTTACTTTGCTATAATGGTCCATAGCTGCTTGGTAGGTTGATGAAGGCTCTTTGCCACTATTCTCGCCAAGACACGTGTCGTAATTACTACATTTAGCAATTATTTGCTTTCAGACACATTTGGTTAGGCTGTTCCATCATGTGTGCCCACTGGGTGGTAGTGGCATGCTGTGTGCACAGCCAAGCAGTGACATGCAAATGGCTCGCATGCGGACAGTCAGGGAGCCGCTGCAAATGAGTTGCATGTGAATAGTTAACACCATGCATATCCCAAAACCGGGTAGTGAGAAGACCATGAGCAAGCAGATACATTGTAATGGGATGTGTTCAACAGAAATATTAAGTTCAACTGAAAAATACTGATACTTTATTGGGTTTCTGAAGCAGGACTCCTTTTTGTCATTACAAGATTCAAAATATTCATAGTGAGGCTCCTTGCTGCTGCAGTACACAGAACGATCTTCGGTGCTGGGTCATGGAGCTGGGACCTTTCTGCAGTTTTTATCCTTATCATTACAGAAAACAAGTTTTAACAACAATATTTTGAGCTAAACATTTATGTAATGTTATCTGCTTCCTGTGAAGTTTCAGAAACTCTTTTGCATGAATATCATGATACTGTCTTAACAAATTTGTTATGTTGTAAGATCTGTCATTGAGCAGACTGCAGTTTTGCAAATGAGTCAGTTCTAATTGCATTTCTGAAGGAACAGTATGTGATGCAGTGGAAAATGATGTGCTAAATGAAATGTTTTTTCTTTTCTTTTCCTTTTTTTTCTTTTAAGGCTGCGCAGGTTCTAACCTTGTGTCAAATGACTTGACAGAGTTGCACAGTATTTTCTTGATAAGCTGTGAAACATGAAGGTAATAGTAGCGATGAAAAGCTTTTCCTGTAGCAAATCGCTTTTCAAATGGACAGAGTTTGGCACACGAATACTTTGGTTTTCTCATACATGTTAAGAGTAAACAAGATACTTTCCTTGAAGTGACAGACTTGAGTGCACTGTAATATCAATGAGAAAAGCCAGTTCCCTGTTCATTTGTTGTCACTAAGTGCTGTCTGCATTGCTAGTGCACAGAATTACTGCATTTATCGGACTTTGTCTGTTAAGTGAACAAAAGAGTACTTTGAGTATTGTATATTCAGTTTCAGTTGCTAGGGTAGTGAGCAAAGACCTGTATCCAAAGTAAGTAAATAAAGAGTATTTGCTGTTGTAATGTAATGTGCGAGAAAGTTAAAGACTCAGATGTCACTGGATACTTGGTGTTTCGATTTCGCAATTGCAGTGGCGGCTTTGTAGTGGGGTAAGCTACAGTCTGTAGGTTGCAGGGAAATATATATTTCCAAATTCTTTAAAAAATTTTGTTGCCTTCTCACATTAACCCCTGGGAGGCTAGAGTTAACACCTTGCTGTAATGACACAGGAAAATATTATGCCAACAGCTAAAATGTGAATTATTCTTTGGTAATGGCTTTTCAGTTCACCTAATTGGTAAATAGACCTCGTGCTGCACTTCTTTCTGAAAACAAAGCTATAGTTGATCCCACTTCAATGCAATGGGATTCTGATTCACTATAGTTAGAGAAGAGATACTGAATTTAATTGATGAAAGGAGGAAATACAAAAATGCAGTGAGTGAAGTAGGCAAAAAGGAATACAAACGTCTCAAAAATGAGATCGACAGGAAGTGCAAAATGGCTAAGCAGGCATGGCTAGAGGACAAATGTAAGGATGTAGAGGCTTCTCTCACTAGGGGTAAGATGGATACTGCCTACAGGAAAATTAAAGAGACCTTTGGAGAAAAGAGAGCCACTTGTATGAATATAAAGAGCTCCGATGGAAACCCAGTTCTAAGCAAAGGAGGAAAAGCAGAAAGGTGGAAGGAGTATATAGAGGGTCTATACAAGAGGGATGTACTTGAGGACAATATTATGGAAATGGAAGAGGATGTAGATGAAGATGAAATGGGAGATACAATGCTGCGTGAAGAGTTTGACAGAGCACTGAAAGACCTGAGTCGAAACAAGGCCCCGGGAGTAGACAACATTCCATTAGAACTACTGATGGCCTTGGGAGAGCCAGTCCTGACAAAACTCTACCATCTGGTGAGCAAGATGTACGAGACAGGTGAAATACCCTCAGATTTCAAGAAGAATGTAATAATTCCAATCCCAAAGAAAGCAGGAGTTGACAGATGTGAAAATTACCAAACTATCAGTTTAATAAGTCATAGCTGCAAAATACTAATGCGAATTATTTACAGACGAATGGAAAAACTGGTAGAAGCTGACCTCGGGGAAGATCAGTTCGGATTCCGTAGAAATGTAGGAACACGTGAGGCAATACTGACCTTACGACTTATCTTAGAAGAAAGGTTAAGGAAAGGCAAACCTACATTTCTAGCATTTGTAGACTTAGAGAAAGCTTTTGACAATGTTGACTGGAATACTCTCTTTCAAATTCTAAAGGTAGCAGGGGTAAAATACAGGGAGTGAGAGGCTATTTACAATTTGTACAGAAACCAGATGGCAGTTATAAAGAGTCGAGGGGCATGAAAGGAAAGCAGCGGTTGGGAAGGGAGTGAGACAGGGTTGTAGCCTCTCCCCGATGTTATTCAATCTGTATATTGAGCAAGCAGTAAAGGAAACAAAAGAAAAATTTAGAGTAGGTATTAAAGTCCAGGGAGAAGAAATAAAAACTTTGAGGTTTGCCGATGACATTGTAATTCTGTCAGAGACAGCAAAGGACTTGGAAGAGCAGTTGCACGGAATGGGCAGTGTCTTGAAAGGAGGATATAAGATGAATATCAACAAAAGCAAAACGAGGATAATGGAATGTAGTCGAATTAAGTCGGGTGATGCTGAGGGAATTAGATTAGGAAATGAGGCACTTAAAGTAGTAAAGGAGTTTTGCTATTTAGGGAGTAAAATAACTGATGATGGTCGAAGTAGAGAGGATATAAAATGTAGACTGGCAATGGCAAGGAAAGTGTTTCTGAAGAAGAGAAATTTGTTAACATTGAGTATAGATTTAGGTGTCAGGAAGTCGTTTCTGAAAGTATTTGCATGGAGTGTAGCCATGTATGGAAGTGAAACATGGACAATAAATAGTTTGGACAAGAAGAGAATAGAAGCTTTCGGAATGTAGTGCTACAGAAGAATGTTGAAGATTAGGTGGGTAGATCACATAACTAATGAGGAGGTATTGAATAGGATTGGGGAGAAGAGAAGTTTGTGGCACAATTTGACTAGAAGAAGGGATCGGTTGGTAGGACATGTCCTGAGACACCAAGGGATCACAAATTTAGCATTGGAGGGCAGTGTGGAAGGTAAAAATCATAGAGGGAGACCAAGAGATGAATATACTAGCAGATTCAGAAGGATGTAGGTTGCAGTAGGTACTGGGTGATGAAGGAGCCTGCACAGGATAGAGAAGCATGGAGAGCTGCATCAAACCAGTCTTAGGACTGAAGACCACAACAACAAATAGTTTACTTACATCACCAGCAAAACTCTCTTTTACTGATTTTACTTTAAGCTAAAGGCTGTAATTCAAGTTTCACAGGAAAAGAAACTGTTTGCAGTCTAATTAATGAAATGAAAGTAAAGTTTACTTAGATTATATTTTATCATTCCACTTAATTAGGATTCATTCGTTATTTGCATTTTCCCACAAGTTCTTCAATGCTCAGTGCTCTCTCCTTAAAACTTGTCAAGAAAACCTTGTCACCGGAGACATCACATTTTATTTCTTTGTCCAAGAAAACGAGAGCGTTCTGAAGAATAAGAAATTAATATATTGCCATGTCCAAGATAATTATTGTTTTTTATAGTTAAATATATGCTGCAGATTTTATAAAATTCATTGGCGCTGATGAGTTTTTCTCAATTGCCCAATGATGTCATTCGACAGCTGATGTGCTCTCTATTGGGTCCTTCTTAATCCCAACGGCTGGTAATAGTCTCACCTCTCTCAGATCATTTCTCTCCCTCTCTCCATTGTTTGTGACCTGAAAAAGAAAATAAAACCCATTTTTACTACTGCTTTCTTTTTACCTACCTAATTTAAATTGTATTCCATTTTTGTCCTACAAGAAATCGTGCATTTCATTGGGCAAAAATATAAGAAATAAAAAAGGAAAACTTTGCTGGTGAACAAAATTCGCCTGAAAGTGTGTATGCAAAAAGCGTTCCCCGAAAGCATCTCCTGTTTCATTTGTGTATATAGGTTGGTTTTCTAATGAACTGCAAAGAATATGTGGAGAACTATGCTCTACTAAACCATTATACTGAATAATGATGTGTGTCACTGTATACTGCTTCCATATAGCAAAAATACCAGTAACTGGTGATGATTGGCATTGTGGTACCTTACAGAATTCACACATTCTACAATGACCTTCAGGACGTTGCCATATTATGCACTTCCTGTCCAGAGGGCTTCCTGATGGATAAAACAATATATATTTGATATGTATTTCGCAAATTTATCTTGATTTTTGCTTTCATACAACACACAAAACCTTGCCGACTGTCAGCTATCTGAGGTGCTCAACCTGCCACAGAACAGGTTGTGTCCCATGGGAAACATATTTTCAACGGATTCAAACGCCATTCCAAACATTTTACGACGTGGTTGTGTAGTCCAAAGGTATATCATCTAACAGCTCCTGGAAAACCTTTAGTTCTGAATCAATACCCCACACAAATATAGCAAGCTGCATGTAGTCTGTTACAGTGGTATTTTCCTTAAGTGTTAATGAATAAGCTCTGGAAGCATGACCTTTCTCCTTCAGTTGGTTTTCCAGATCTTTACACGTGTCTTGGGTCTGCTGTCTGCTATGATCTCCCCTCTGCCAAAACTGTTCAAAAATATTCTCTCTGTTTTCTAGGATTAACTTATTATGACATTTCAGTCAGCATAGGTTGGAATCGCATTCAGGCTTTGCTAATATTATTAGCTACAAGCAACATTAGATGGCAGTGCTCCCAACTCCATAGCAAGGAAAATAAATAGTAAAGTTTCCCTGTACAAACTTCGGAACTACGGTTATGACTTTAATTGTGTTGCCATTCTCCCAGGAAAACAACATAACATAACATAACTTTGCACCAGTGAATAAGTTCCTTCGGTGACTTATGATATTCCGAAGATTGCTATTGCTGCTTAACTTATGGCGCTAGAGATACAATTAACATACAGGAGAAAAATAGTGAAGTAACAATTATAGTGAACATCGTCTCAGTTTGGCCATTTTTGGGCTTATGATATTAATAGATGGAATGATATTAATAGATGGAGTTGTCAGTATTTCTCAAACATATAAACATTAAATTTTTTCAAGTGTTTAGATGACACTTTTCATTTGAAGCTCTCAACAGTGAAGAATTTATCAAGAACATCCACGATGAATTTTGCTTTGGTGGTTAATCTGCTTTGACCCGTGGCTTCATATTTCAGGTAAATAGCATAGTTTACATGACTTACTAAGACAACCATAGAGAACTTTTAATAACAGTTGTATCACATCCTTCAAGATGGTGACAACCGTAGAGATCATTAGTCTCGAACAACCATGAAAAACGTGAAATATTTCAATTACCCAATGAAATGCAATCAACGGAACAACTGTGGGAAATAGGGGATTTTTGGGTGGGGATAAAGTAAAACAAAGGAGAATAAAACTAACATCTTTGCAAAGCAACCATATAATCAAAAAATCATGTACATGAATTCTTTGAGGATGAACCAATCAAAGGAAAAAGGAAAAACACACAATTGGAATTGGGTATTTTGCTTGATCTCTATAGCTTAAACGAAGACAGTGATACTGGACATCTCCCCACAGAACAATAACAGAATCTGATAATAGCGCATACAGATTTCTGTAGAATAAACCAAACAGAAAATTCCTAAAAACTCACAATAGGCAATCAAATATTTCACTTGACCTATGTAGCTTGAAGGAAGACAGAGATATCGGACATGCCCTCGCAAAACAAAAACATATCAAAAAAGAATAGAATACACCAAATAAAAAAATGCAAAATACACACAGTTGGAATCAAATATTTTGCTTGATGTAGAAAGAAAACAGTGAAACCAAAAACACTACACACAAGCATAAAAAACAGTACCACAATTTTAACTAGACCTATATAGCTGAAATGCAGGCATCAAACCCCCCCCCCCTTTTTTTTCCTCCTCTCATGAGCTATCCAAATTTTGCTTCATAAATTCATAATTTAAAATTTATAAGTAACTGTTCAAACCAGAAACATTCACTTGTATTGACAGTGTAATTGCTGGTATGAATTATGCCTACATAGTTTTCAGTCAGTGGTATGCAGGAAATAAAAATTGGTTAATTTGAAAAAAAGGGGGGAGGGTACTAATTTCCATGTTTGATGCAAAACATGTTGGTCACTAAGAAACACTTTCTCTGATATTATGTAAGCAAATGTATACTTCAGAGTATGGAAGAAATTCTTGCAAAATTAGTAACTATCACATCTTCAGGTTTGGAGTTCCATTGGTGCCATAATTATTAAAGTATGTGTGTCATATAATAGGGGAAAGATTTGTTGTCACAATTGAGGTGTTCCATATATGAAAGTACATTTCTCATTTATTGACTGTAATAAAAACTTTCATCAATCTCAATAATCATTTTTGGGGGGAAAGTACATTCATAATGAACAACAGCTTTCCTCATATATCCAGAAACAAACCAAACAAAGCAAAAAGTTGCCTAGCAAGAGAGCCCAATGTCAAAAGAAGACAGTAATTACTAATAAAAATTGGAACTAACATTGAAACTTCCTGGCAGATTAAAACTGTATCCCGGACCAGGACTCGAACTCGGGACCTTTGCCCGGGCAAGTGCTCTAAGAACTGAGCTACCCAAGCACAACTCATGACCCGTTCTCACAGCTTCAGTTCTGCCAGTATCTCGTCTCCTACCTTCCAAACTTCACAGAAGCTCTTCTGAAACCTTTCAGAACTAGGACCCCTGGAAGAAAGGGTATTGCAGAGACATGGCTTAGCCACAGCTTGGTGGATATTTCCAGAATGAGATTTTCACTCTGCTGCGGAGTGTGCGCTGATATAAAACTTCAAAACCTTGCAGAAGAGCTTCTGTGAAGTTTGAAAGGCAGGAATCGAAGTACTGGCAGAATTGGAGCTGTGAGGACAGGTCGTGAGTCGTGCTTGGATAGCTCAGTTGGTAGAGCACTTGCCTGCGAAAGGCAAAGGTCTTGAGTTCAAGTCTCGGTCTGGCACACAGTTTTTTATCTGCCAGAAAGTTTCATATCAGCAGTGCACACTCCACTGCAGAGTGAAAATCTCATTCTGAAAGTAACATTATAAGACAGAAATGGGGAAGAAAGCTTACAAACTCCTGAGTCTTAAGGTAAATACAAGCACTGTGAGAAAGATCCTGGCAACTTAGGAAGTTCAGTGTTAGAATTGGAGTGTATATTCATGATCAGATGAATTAACCAGCACCTTAGTAGAAGCTTGTAACTTTTGTGACTTGTAGTAGTATGGCTTAAGACACTGTAAAGTGTTGTGGACCCATCCCGCCCGCTCTATGACTGTTCAGCCACAACTCAGAACTACCAGAAATCTTAATCAAAGTCATACTTATCTATCTCAGTATGGGCTCTTGGACTCAAATTGAGTGTAGTGACATAGGGACCACACAAGCTCATCATGTTCTTAGTGTTTCACAGTCCATTCTGGCACAGTTAAAGAATGATAAGTGGTGCATTCTCATACACTAGGTATATGTTGTCTGTGTTGTGCTTTTGGTGAACAGTGTAAGAATACCTTCACCAACTGCCCTGAACAGTTCCCTGACGGCAAGGAAGATGCCTTGCTTCTTGTGGCTTGTGACATTCCTGTACCATTCTGTCGGGGTGTACTAATGTGCACTGATACTCATTAGTCTGAGCAACCCTTTTTCCATTATTTGAGTGGCCAATCAGATGTTTCTCACATTAAAGTACTTCAGCACACTCTTTACGTGGTGGTATTGGAGAACCTTGGTGATCCCACGACCTTGGAGGTGGGATGTGCTATGCTTCGGACACCCTTGATTTGGCTGAAATCTGCACTCAAATGCATGGATGTCACATGCCTTGTTCAGTTTGCAGTCAGCTATTGTGCAGATTGTCAGTGCAAGATCTCACAAGATCCCACTCATGTGAAATGCCAAGCCATCCCATCCCTCAAGTGTGCTCCAAGACAACAGCAGTTTGTTAATTCAGTTGAGCATGAATGTATATGCAATGTGTGTTCTGCTCTGGAAGTGTTAAATTTTGTCTGTTTATTTGCTAAATTAGTTGTTTGGTCTATGCGCACACACACATTCTATTTTTCTTCAATAGCTTAATTTCCTTTATCCAGGTGTGTGCTGTAAGTGATAGTCATTTGACAAAAATGTGTCTTAAGTTTTAATTGGCCTTAGATACAGATATTTACTTCATCACATTCAGTGATTTCATGTGCACTTTTGAAAAAAAATATAAAGGAATTTTTTTGCATATATGTTTATATAGAGTTCTATAGTGTTCTCAGAAAATAGTTTAAAACAGACGGTGTTATGTTATCAATAAAAACAATTAAAATGTCTGTTTTTCGTTGCAGTTTCAGTACTGTGTTCGCTATTTATGTAGAGGCAATATGGGAATGGAAGATGTTATTCCAAAACACTTGAGATACCATACTTTTTCTAGGCACTTTATGAATTTTTTCGAATGCTGCAGTTGTTACAGACAGCTTTTCAGAGACCTTTTATGTACTACATCGTAAAGCAAAAGATGAGACATGATGCCAGATTTGTTGTAATAAATTGGCTGCCAGTCAAAAGCTGCTGCTAAATGAACTGAAGCACTGTCTAACAATGAAGGTGGTGAATATGTAAAGCTGTGCCTGCTGTAAAAATTGTATCAAATGGTGATAAGATTAGCCAAAGGTACTTCAACAGGAAAAGGAAAAAAAAGTGCAATGGATTCTATTAGTGAAAACAAAGCCGCCTTTCAAGAAAATAAATGGAAGCAATTTCATAAAAGTTGAGGTCGTTTACATTTTTCTGTGTACATTTACATCAGCTCACAGCAAAAAAGAAAGAAACAGTACAGTAATGCTGGTGTGCCAAATATACAATGGTGGAAAGTTCAAAATATAAAAGGTGACTTTGTATAACAAGACTGCTGTAACTTTAAGCATTGATGTATTGTACTGTATGTTGTTCTGATATTTAAATAAAGAGTTTTGACAGTGCAATTCAGTTCAGATCAGCCATCCTTGAAAAAAGGAAGGTCTGATTTCAGCATATTACTGGCCATGTGTATTGGAAAATGAGGATAATATTAATATTTACCAAGCAGATTTTTGATTGAAATGGCCATATCCAATCTGCTCAATCATGTTTTTCCAATTTTGTAATAGAGCACTCATGCAGAAGCAGGAGTGAAGTATGGGCAAAGGCATAATTGCTTTAGAAAGTGGGATTTGTGAACAGGATCCTAATTTTTTTTCCATAATTGTCACTTTTTCTCTTTAGCTGTGAACTGCTTATAAGGATATTAACTTAAGTTTTCAGTTAGTCATTAAATATCCAGTTCTCATCGCTGTTAACAAAATGAAACAAAGACTGCCCTTACACAATGTTAAGACTCTAAGCAAAATTGAAAGGGTCACCGAAATAAGGCTCTGAAACAAACTGGCAGCAGTTTTTATCATTATTTGGGGCATCAGCAGCTTATGTCAAGAAAGTGATAAAGCAGTGTGAACTAACATAAAAAGGCACTTTGGATGCATTTAAATGGCTGAATTTAACACACAGAGCACACAGTAAGCCCCATTTATTTAGATGTGGGTCCTTTCTTAATGGCACAGCTTTACATACCTGAGGAGAAACCGAGAGAATGCAATTCGAAATATTCGAGAGAATGCAGTGCTTCAACACCAAGCATCAGTGAAGAATCGCAGACTTGTGCAGCAGATGGAACGTCGTCCAGCTGTTGTGGCAGCTCTTAAATTGAAAAAGGTAGGAAAAAACTTTTATTTTAGAGCGTAATCCTTCTACTGTTGCCAGTTAATGTGGTTTCAAAATATTGGCCTATTTTCAGTTATAATTTTATTTTTACTGTCTGGAATTAATCTAACAAATGACCAATGTGTTTACGTGAAGTCTTACAAATGTTTACATAAATTTTACAGAGGAGCATGCGGCAACGTCTTGGTCAGCGCTTGGGAAACACCAGCATTAAGGATCGATTGACATTAAATGTATCATATCGTGGAGGTCGTATGAGGGCAAGAAGTCGTTCCCGTGGAATGTCAAGAGGAAGAGGTAATTAATGTTTTGTGTGTTTGTCCACATTTGAAACACTGTACTTTACATGTTCTTCAACTTGGTACTGCATGTGGCATGTGCTGGAAGTAAATGCAAGTGAGTCTACCTATTCATTCCTCTAGTTCCTGCAATCTCTGCAAGAAGTGTCAAGTTACGCTGCGCATGTGCTACTAGTTCATTGAGTGATACCTTCAATTGAGGTGTTATTGCTGTGGTCCTCAGTCCAGAGACTGGTTCGATGCAGCTCTTCATGCTACTCTGTCCCATGCAAGCCTCTTCATCTCCGAATAACTACTGCAACCTTCTGAATCTGCTTAGTGTATTCATCTCTTGGTTTCCCTCTATGATTTTATCCTCCACACTTCCCTCCAATACTAAATTGGTGATCCCTTGATGCCTCAGAATGTGTCCTACCAATCGATCCCTTCCTGTAGTCAAGTTGTGCCACAGATTCCTTTTCTCCCCAGTTCTTTCAGTACCTCCTCATTAATTACGTGTTCTACGTATCAGATCTTCAGCATTGTTCTGTAGCACCACATTTCAAAAGCTTCTATTCTCTTCTTGCCTAAAGCGTTTATCGTCCATGTTTCACTTCCTTACATGGGTGCACTTCATATAAATACTTTCAGAAAAGACATTCTGACACTAAATCTTTACTCGGTTTAACAAATTTCTCTTCTTCAGAAACACTTTCCTACCCATAGCCAGTCTACATTTTATATCCTCTCTACTTTGACCATTGTCAGTTATTTTGCTCCCCAAATAGCAAAACTCATTTACTACGTTAAGTGTCTCATTTCCTATTGTGATTTCTTCCGCATCACCTGATTTAATTTGACTACTTTCCATTATCCTCATTTTGCTTTTGTTGATGTTCATCTTATATCCTCCTTTCAATACACTGTCCATTCCGATCAGCTGCTCTTCCAAGTCCTTTGCTCTGTGACAGAATTACAATATCACCGGCACACCTCTTCTTCTCCATGGATTTTAATTCCTACTCCAAATTTTTCTTTTGTTTCCTTCATTGCTTGCTCAATATACAGATTGAATTACATTGAGGATATGCTACAACCCTGTCTCAACTCCCTTCTCAGTCACTGCTTCCCTTTCATGCCCCTCGACTCTTATAACTACCATTTGGTTTGCATACAAATTGTAAATAGCCTTTTGCTCCCTGTATTTTACATCTACCACCTTCGTAATTTGAAAGAGTGTTTCCAGTCAGCATTTTCAAAACCTTTTACCAAGTCTACAAATGCTAGAAACATAGGTTTGCCTTTCCTTAATCTATCTTCTAAGATAAGTCTTGGGGTCAGTATTGCCTCATGTGTTTCAATATTTCTACGGAATGCAAACTGATATTCTCAGAGGTCGGCTTCTACCAGTTTTTCCATTCGTTTGTAAAGAATTCGTGTTAGTATTTTGCAGCTGTGACTTATTAAACTGATAGTTCGGCACTTTTCACATCTGTCAACATCTGCTTTCTTAGGGATTGGAATTATCACATTCTCCTTGAAGTCTGACAGTATTTCGCCTGTTTCATACCTCTTGCTCACCAGATTGAAGAGTTTTGTCATTGCTGGCTCTCTCAAGGCTATCAGTGGTTCTAATGGAATGTTGTCTATTCCCAGGGCCTTGTTTCCACTTAGGTCTTTCAGTGCTCTGCCAAATTCTTCGGGCAGTATCATATCTCCCATTTCATCTTCCTCTACATTCTCTTCCATTTTTATCATATTGCCCTCAGGTACATCGCCCTTTGCGTAGGACTGGTTTTCCATCTGAGCTCTTGATGTTCATATAGTTGGTGGTTCTCTTTTCTCCAAAACACACTTTCATTTTCCTGTAGGCAGTATCTATCATATCTGTAGTGATACATGCTTCTGCATCCTTACATTTGTCCTCTAGCCATCCTTGCATAGCCATATTTCACTTCCTGTCACTCTCATATTTGAGACGTTTGTATTCCCTTTTGTCTGCTTCATGTCCTGCATTTTGTATTTTCTTCTTTCATCAATTAAATTCAGTATCTGTTCTGTAACCCAAGGATTTCTAGTAGCTCTCATCTTTTTACCTACTTGATCCTCTGCTGCCTTCACTATTTCATCTCTCAAAGCTTCCCTTCTTCTTCTACTGCGTTTCTTTCCCCTCTTCTTGTCAACTGTTCCCTAATGCTCTCTCTGAAACTCTCTACAACCTCAGGTTCTTTCAATATATCCAGGTCCCATCTCATTCCTCCGTTTTTTGCAGCTTCTTTGGTTTTAATCTACGATTCATAACCAATAAATTGTGGTCAGAGTCCACATCTGCCCCTGGAAATGTCTTGCAATTAAAACCTGGTTCCTAAATTTCTGCCTTACCATAATATAATCAATCTGAAACCTTCCAGTGTCTCCAGGTCTCTTCCACGTATATGATCTTGTTTCATGATTCTTAAACCAAATGTTAGCTATGATTTAATTGTGCTCTGTGCAAAATTTCAGCAGACGGCTTCCTGTTTCATTCCTGTCCCCCAGTCCATATTCACTTACGACTTTTCCTTCTCTTACTTTTGCTACTATTGAATTAGGTTTGGGCTTCGTGTCTATCTTGGCTACAATAATGCATTCACTGTGCTGTTCATAGTAGCTTCCCTCCGAATGTCACTAATTCCCACTGTTGATGTAATCTGTTGTTTTAATTCACTTATTAGTAGTGTTACATTCCAGATATGTCTTAATTTATTTCATAATTTCTGTACACTCTCATAGTTTGTGCTACTAAGCTCAAGCATTGTTAAAATGTTGTTCATTGAAACCCCCTCCCCCCAGTGTCCATACTTTATTTAGTGTTCTGCCCAAAGGCCGATCTTTGCACAGTTGCTCGCCGTGGCCTGTTGTCTGTAGCTCTCTATAGTTGCATGTAGTTACCACTTCCTTTAACGTCCTTCACCGTCTTGTATCGTGCCCATGCTTTCAGTCTTCTCCTGCACACTAATCGCAATGCACTCACCATCAAACGGTTCCTTCGCAGCAGTGGCCAAGCTAATTCTTCGGTCTTTTTCATATAACTGACTATAGTGTTCTTTTCTCCCCTATTCTTTCAGGCACTTGTTTGTTGATCAGCCTTTGTACTCAACAAATCCTTCCATCCTCGTCCAACCCAAATCTTAAAACCTTCAAACATCCTTTTGTCCTGTCTTCTCAGTGTTTATATTTCAGCTTCATCAGCTGTAGCACTCCAGACAAAACATTTGGCTTTTCCTGAGCTCTTTATATATCTTCTCTTTCTAATTAAAAGCTTCCTTGTCTACTGCAAGTTGAGCTTTCAAACAATGAAAATGCCAGGTTAAAAAAAGGGTAGCTTGCTACTCACTGTAAAGACGATTGAATCAAAACTCTTTCTCTACAATGCCCTTCTGGCTTTCCATTCAGTGCTCTGTTTGGTACTTGTGACAATGTGACTGCATGAGAAAATAAACTGGTAGTCATATGTCATTCACACTTCATCTGCTACTGAAAGTAGCACACACAAAATGTTAAAGTGGCTTGCAGATCAATAAGATAAAGACATAGTGCATGGTGCATCGTGCTGTCCCTTTCTTCCAAAACAAATATCGCTTTTTTTTCAACTAAGTATTTTGCAATTTTTTCCTCTTGCTACTTGTTAAAAAACATCTTACGTACCTCAGGCATTTCATTTCCAGCCCTTACTCAATTACTGTTTGTTGTAAGTATAAATTATTTACCAATCTCCTCCCCTTCCAAATCAACTCCTTTCTTCTTCAAATTACTCTCCAGTTTGCTTCATTGTACTATCTTTTAAGTCTTTTCTAGGTCAACAAATAAGAGTATAAGTTTCTCCACCTCTCTTTCCTGTACTTCTTAGTAATCCAGTTCTCTTGTTCTTTCACTCTTTCTGAATCAAAACTCTTTCTCTACAATGCCCTTCTGGCTTTCCATTCAGTGCTCTGTTTGGTACTTGTGACAATGTGACTGCATGAGAAAATAAACTGGTAGTCATATGTCATTCACACTTCATTGTATTCGTCTTTTCTTAATTGGTATCATTACCGTTGCCGTAAAGTCCTCTGACCATTCTCCTTTTTTGTATATCTCATTACAAGGTTGGACTGTTTCTCCTGCCTCAGCCTCCCAAGCTCTTCACCACTTCTGTTGGTAATTCGTCAGTTCCACATGCCTTTTTATTTTACATGTTAGTTGGTGGTTTTGCATTTCTTCATCAAAATACCATACTCTTTTTCTGTCATTGTGAAGATTCGCCTTTTCTTCACTCTTTATGTAGCTTGATCATTCATACATCTCGTGCACATACTGTAACACTATTTCAAGTGCTGCACAGGACAATCACAAGCATTTTTCGTGAAGTTCATCACTCAGTACTTATTTAAATAATATATACAATGCATTCAGATGGGTTCTTGCAAAGAATTAAAGATTACTTACATAAATTTGTTTTTTAAATTGTATTGAAATCAGAAAACTAAACTTCTGTATGGGACATGAAAAGTACTTTTGCACCACACGCATATGTATAGATTCCAGAATTTCTGTTCATTTATTTGAATTACAAACCTGCTTTTTTAAATACAAGTATATGAAGAGTTAAACACTTTGGACAAGCAATAATTAAACCTAAAACTTGAAATTTCGCCTCGATAAATACTAAGAACACTAGTTCAGTATGACACACTCTCGGTTCCATAGATGACTTGTGCAAATCCTGTTGTTATTAATGCAATTTTTTAGACTCTATCAAACTGAATTGGTAAACAAATTACTCAGTTGAAAACTTAATGGTATTTTTTAGAACTTTTTGTTTTCTATTTAAAATTGAGGTGAGTTAACTTGCAGCACAGTTACAGTCCCAAGTTTGAACAGACCTGTAATAAGATGTATTACCTTTTTAATGATCTTCGGCAATTTATTGGTTTCAAATTTTTTTCATTTTTAATGAAAGAAATGTTACTTTTGTCTAATATGAAGAACTTGTTTTGTTTTTAAGTTGGTTCAGAAAAATATAGCTTATCTTCTCCATTTTCAGCACCACTTTCACAGATGCCGTAGATTTTATGTTTTTGACCTTTCTCACCTAAAAGTTCACTCCAGGCCCAGGTTGTAAAATTTGTTACTTGTTCAGCAACCAATATCTGTAGCATTCCAGTTTCTTGAGATCCATTTTGCTTTCTTGTCTCAAATTCATCATTTTGTGCATTTTTAATGAAGCAGGGAAATTTATACAATGTGTCCCACAAACACACTTTGGCAATTCTCCTGAAACTGCACCATGTAGTTTATGATGTTTGACGTGGCAATACTACACTCTGCAACATTGTTAGATGCAACAGTGTTTGGCTGGAGCGCACTGTTTAGTGACAGTGTATCACTATTCTGTTGAAGAGTGTGTATTTCTTGTGAAACAGTATTATATTACTGGTTCCATTAAGACATGTAAGTGAATGTTTGTTGAACAGTTTGGTGACCAGCTTATACTGCCTTAATGCTGGGTACAGAAGTTAATGAAAACGGTGGAGAGCTTTGGAACAGTGTTGGATCGTCACGTTGGGGGTCAGCCACCACTATCAGAAGAAAAAGTGACTGACGTGAAACAACGATTGTTGGCCTGTCCTGCAAAGTCAGTTTGACATTTATCTCAGGAATGTGGAGTGTCACAGCACATTTCACAGATCTGCTGAAGAAAGCCGCCATGTATCCATATAGATTCACAATTGTTCAGAAACTGAATGTCAAGACAAAAGAATTACATTTTGCCGTTGGTTTCAGCAATAAACTTTCAGGATACACATTTGTAGTGTAATGAAAGTCCACATGCACTCGTGGAGCAACTCTTGCATTTACAAAAAACTGGTGTGTTCTATGTGATTCACAGCGTTGCTTTATCGGGCCAATTCTTTACGAGTCTACTGTGAAAAGTGCAATTTTCGTCAAAATGTTTCACCAATTTGTGAACCAGTTGGACTTGCCCTCGGCTGGTAATAACGGGATGGTGCTACATGTCACATGTCCTAAGCGATTAAGGCTGAAGTCTAATCATTTTTCCTTGGTAGAATGATTTCGAAAGGATTGTGGCATCCAAGGTCACCTGATTTAACACTACCTAAGTTGTTCCTCTGGGGTGGTCTAAAAGGCAAGGTGTACAGGAACAAAACACTCAACTTATAAGATTTAAGAGAACATCATCCATGAAATGCAGGCAGTGGCACTAGAGGTTCTAGCAGCAACATTCCAGAATCTGTAACATTGTGTTCACCTGAGTTTACAAGTTGAGGGCGGTCACTTCCAACACCTGTTGTGATTCGCCTTTATTTCCACATGAACAAGGTATGGCACGTTCATTTCGTTTCCTGATTTTTATGCAAAGCCTTCAATTGCAATTTAAGCAAATGTTTATTTGTGGGGCGTCTTTTGAGTGGGAGACACCCTGTATTTAATATTTCGCTTCTCAATTTCTGATACTATGTCAGCAGTGGTACTATTAACTTCTACAGCCTTGGTTGCAAACCAGCAACAGTCCTTTTTTTCATTCAATTTCTGTATCATAGTCAACTTAATAATTGAACTGGGATTGAAGCTTAGACATGCAATTTTTACACTTCATATATGAAATCAACATGCAAGATTCACTTTTTACATTGCAGACTACATGTTCCAGTAACTCCGTACCTCTTAGAATTATCCCAGTTTTCATAGCATTCACCAGATAATCAAAGTTAGCATGGTATCTACAGACAGTTTGAGTGTATCAGATACCAACAATTTTTTTTGTCTTAATGCATAACAAGTAGTCTTTTTTTATGAGCTCCATTTTAGTGTCTTCCAAAAATTGCTTCCTCAATTGAGAGAGCCATGTAACCTTTCTGCAAAACTGTGCAGTTCTTGCTCTCGAGATCATTTAACTGATTTTGGGTTAATGGTGTGCTTCCAGATGTTCTGCAGAGTCGTTGTTTCTATTTTATGCAGAATGTTGTGCTTATTTGCTTAATATTTTGTACACACAGTATTCTGCATAAAATAGAAATAGCAGCTCAGCAGAATACCTGGAAGCACACTATTAGCATATTTTGTAGTTGAAATGTCTGAAGTATCTTTTTTACATTGTTACCATCTTTTGCAAAGTTTGTGGAGATTTGTATGAACTTAAATAAGGTTCTGATACGGATATTTTGCTGACTTCAGCACTTAATCTTTTCATTTCTCTGTACTACTTTTCATGATTATTTCTTCCTCAATTCATCATCATCAGCCAATTCAATCATTAGATGATGTGGCCTCTTCGAGTCGTGGATTCAGGTAGGCTTTCAGAAGTCTTCTGCAAGTGGGATGGTCTTGGGCAGTTCTGTGCCAGGTGTTACCAGCGATCTTCTTGATGTCTTTGTCCCATCTGTCTGGTGGTCTTCCTCTAGGCCTCTGGTGCTCTCTTGGACTCCACTCCAGTACTAGCTTCATCCGTCTGTTGTCTTTTCTTCTTGCGATGTGGCAAGGAACCTGCTCTTTCTAAGATGTCATTAACCTTTGTCACAGACCCGATGTCATCTGCCCTTTATTTGTCCTTTCTTGTATAGCCCAGCATTGATCTCTCCATGGCTCTCTGTGCTGTCCTAAGTTTCCCCTTTGTAAATGAGTTCAGTGTCCATGTCTCCTCAATTACCCTTGCTTTTATACCGGGATATTTCCTAAGTTCTATTCTTTCCTGTCCTTTCTTCGCAGTTTCTCTGTGTACAGCTAATTTTGAAGGATTTGCTCTTTAGTTATGCAAACTCTCCTTTACTCCCCCCCCCCCCCCCCCCCCTCTCTCTCTCTCTCTCTCTCTCTCTCTCTCTCTCTCTCTCTCTTCATTTTATTGCACATTATATGCAACAGTAACCAAGTATTGTTAATATACAACAGTGTATTAACCTCTTAAATACTGATACAGTGCTATAGATTGTACAAAAATAAAACTTTAATTATACACAGAGCTGACAAGAGTAATGGGATGGTGATACGCATGTATACGTGTGGCAGTAGTATGGCATACACAAGGTATAAAAGGACAGTGCATTGGCAGTGCTGTCATTTGTACTCACGTGATTTATGTGAAAGGTTTCCGATGTGATTATGGCCACATGACTGGAATTACCAGACTTTCAACATGAAATGATAGTAGGTGCTAGGTGCATGGGACATTCCATCATGGAAATCGTTATTGAATTCAATATTCGAAGATCCACAATGTCAAGAGCTTGCCGAGAATACCAAATTTTAGGCCCTACCTGTCACCGTAGGCCTTCATTTAATGACCAAGAGCAGCCGTGTTTGTGTAGAGTTGTCAGTGCTAACACACAAGCAAGGCTGCGTAAAATAACCGCAGAAATAAATATGGGATGTATGATGAACATATCTGTTAGAACATGGTGGTGAAATTTGACTTTAATGGCCTTGGCAGCAGGCTGACGGAGTGCCTTTGCTAACAGTACGACAGTACGACATCACCTGCACCGCCTTTTCTGGCTCGTGACCATATTGGTTGGACCCTAGACACCTGCAAAACAATGTCTTGGTCAGATGAGTCCCAATTTCAGTTGCTGAGAGCTGATGGTAGGGTTCGAGTGTAGCATGGACCGTGAAGTCGTGGACCCATGTTGCCAAAAAGATGCTGTGCAAACTGATGGTGACTCCATAATGATGAGGGCTGTGTTTACACGGCATGGACTGTGTCCTCCGGTCCATGTGCGGCAACTTGGGAGACCATGTGCAGCAGTTCCTGTACTTCATGTTCCCAAACAACGATGGAATTTTTGTGGATAACAATGTGGCATGTAACTGGGCCACAGTTGTTCATGATTGGTCTGAAGAACATTATGGAAATTTCAAGCAAATGATTTAATCACCCAGACTGTCCTAAATGAATTCCACCAAACATGTACGGGATATAATTGAGAGGTCAGTGCATGCACAAAATACTGCACCGGCAACACTTTCGCAGTTATGGACGGCTACAGTGGCAGAATGGCTCATTATTTCTGCAGGGGACTTAGAATGACTTTGTTGAGTCCATGGTATGTCAAGTTGCTGCACTGTGCCTGGCAATAGGAAGTCTGACATGATAGTGGGAGATATCACATGACTTTTGTCACTTGAGTGTATCATTCACAAAAGAATTCCACCACAAGACAGGCCCTGTGTGGCACCAATTTTTAGAAAACAAATCAAAATTGTTTGTTTAAAATTAACTTGCTAAGACTGTTAATATTGTTACTTATCCACGTAACTTCTGTGGAGTAAGATATTTTTGCATTAAATTCTTCTTTTGTTGTCACAACTAAATCAGTGTTTTTAGTTGTGTATGGGCGGACATAACCATAGATTTAAACTTATAATAAAATTCCTCTAATACTATGACAAAAAAAAATCTCCTGTGAATTATGTACTATTCACAGGAGGGCCACAGCGATCAGTAAGTTAATTTGAAGATGAAAATTAGGTATGTAATGTGAGGACAAATTCTTTGAAAACTAAAATGAACAATTATAACTGTAATCTCTACTTTGTAGCTCTCAGAAAAAAATATCTTGAAATTACGTGCATTTTCCCTCGCAAAACAGATGGATATGTGTGTGTGTGATAGTGTATACCTGTCCTTTTTCCCCCTAAGGTAAGTCTTTCCGCTCCCGGGATTGGAATGACTCCTTACCCTCTCCCTTAAAATCCACATCCTTTTGTCTTTCCCTCTCCTTCCCTCTTTCCTGATGAAGCAACCGTTGGTTGTGAAAGCTTGAATTTTGTGTGTGTGTTTGTGTTTGTTTGTGTGTCTGTCAACATGCCCACATAGAACGCTTCCCACATAATGGGAATGACCAGCAACAAACTGTCCATTCACATGAACGGACACAGGCAGACAGTGTTTGTTGGTAATGAGGATCACCCTGTGGCTAAACATGCCTTGGTGCACGACCAGCACATCTTGGCACAGTGTTACACCGTCCGGGTTATCTGGATACTTCCCACTGATACCAACCTATCAGAACTCCGGAGATGGTAACTTGCCCTTCAATGTATCCTCTCTTCCCATTACCCACCTGGTCTAAACCTCCGCTAATTTCAAGTTGCCGCCCCTTGTACATAATTTGTCACTCAACATCATCTTTGCCTCTGTACTTCCGCTTCGACTGACATCTCTGCAAAAACTCTCTGCCTTTATAATGTCTGCTTGTGTCTGTATATATGTGTGTGTGTGTGTGTGTGTGTGTGTGTGTGTGTGTGTGTGTGTGTGTGGGTGCGCGCGCGAGTGTATACCTGTCCCTTTTTCCCCCTAAGGTAAGTCTTTCCGCTCCCGGGATTGGAATGACTCCTTACCCTCTCCCTTAAAACCTTTCGTCTTTCCCTCTCCTTCCCTCTTTCCTGACGAAGCAACCATTGGTTGCGAAAGCTAGAATTTTGTGTGTATGTATGTGTTTGTTTGTGTTTCTATCGACCTGCCAGCGCTTTCGTATGGTAAGTCACATCATCTTTGTTTTTAAATATATTTTTCCCGCGTGGAATGTTTCCCTCTATATATATATATATATATATATATATATATATATATATAAAAAACAAAGATGATGTGACTTACCAAATGAAAGTGCTGACAGGTCGACAGACACACAAACATACACACAAAATTCAAGATTTCGCAACAAACTGTTGCCTCATCAGGAAAGAGGGAAGGAGAGGGAAAGACGAAAGGATGTGGGTTTTAAGGGAGAGGGTAAGGAGTCATTCCAATCCCAGGAGCGGAAAGACTTACCTTAGGGGGAAAAAAGGACAGGTATACACTCGCGCGCACACACACACACACACACACACACACACACACACACACACACACACACACATATCCATCCGCACATACACAGACACAAGCAGACATTTGTAAAGGCAAAGAGTTTGGGCAGAGATGTCAGTCGAGGCGGAAGTACAGAGGCAAAGATGTTGTTGAAAGACAGGTGAGGTATGAGCGGCGGCAAATTGAAATTAGCGGAGATTGAGGCCTGGCGGATAACGAGAAGAGAGGATATACTGAAGGGCAAGTTCCCATCTCCGGAGTTCTGACAGGTTGGTGTTAGTGGGAAGTATCCAGATAACCCAGACGGTGTAACACTGTGCCAAGATGTGCTGGCCATGCGCCAGGGCATGTTTAGCCCCTGGGTGATCCTCATTACCAACAAACACTGTCTGCCTGTGTCCATTCGTGCAAATGGACTATCCATTACATCGAAAGGACTTATGGCCCACCAGTTTCTTGCAGACATAGATGATTAGCTCCTGACCTTCTGGCTATCACAAATGCAGACTACAACTCTGTACTCAAAGAAGTCATTATTCACCCTTCTAACAGTTTGTGATCTTCACCTAGTATGCAAGAAGTGTGGTGCCACAGTGTGTGGCACCTATGTGGTGATCACGGTGCTAATGCAGGGACGGTGCCAAACGGATATCCAATATCCCTGTTAAGAGATGATGTGTATGCTCTGTGTGTTGTGACTTCGTTTAATGCGCTAGACTGTCCAGAGGCTTTCACGCAAATTCCCATGGCAGAAGAGGAGGACATTCCAAAAACAGGCATAATCGTGATGTTGGCTTGTTGAAGTGGGTCTTCATGATATTTACTCCATGCTATGCTGCAAGAGTTGTCATTCTGTTTTGCCTACTTAGGCGACATCCTCGTTTTTTTGGCCACTTTGAAACAGCACCAGCAACAGTTGATGGAAGTCTTTAAACATAGGAACAACATGGTGTGGTGTTGAATACTGCTGTGTATTTATTCAACCACAAATTATCTTTTTGGGCCATCTAATTTTGTCATCAGGATCACTAATGCATCCTGAGGAAATAGAAGCCATAATGAAAATTTTGTGTCCTGAAATGATTAAGAAACTAAATCATTTTCTAGAAATGCCTAATTTTTTTGGCATCATCTGCTCCACTGGACCCAGGTGCAAAAACTATTGATTGTATCATTTTCTGAAACTAAAACTAAGGCAAATTGTCCAATCCAGTGGACAGATACAATGAGCCATACCTTTGAAGCACCAAAGGAAACCGTAACAAGTGCCTCACTTCTGGCACATCCCTCATTAGATGCACCTCATGCATTGGTGGTAGATGCTAGCTGGACTGCTATCGATGCAGCATTACAACAGCTTCAAATGAAATGACTCCGTTTCAGAGACTTCACTGGCCTAATACAGATATGATTTTTTTATGTATATAGACTGAAGCAGCTAGTGATAATTTCTACCAAGGCTGGGAATTGAACCTGGTTCTCCTGCTTACAAAACAGGTGCACTAGCCACTAAGCCATCTTGGCACAGCAGTTTGCACAATTGCATTGATTACCCTGGCACGCGTCCCTCCTCGATACAGATTCTCACTGTTGCCCCAGTCTACTTTAAATTCCCCCTTACACATGAATAGAACTGCCAAAGCTCACCATGTTCTGGAATAATATCTCAGCATCGATCATAAATGGGGATCCAGACTGCATTCCAGGTGCTGGTACATACACAAATGAAATTACGCAATTTTAGAGACTTTACTGTCTCATACAGATGTTATTTTGTGTGTAAAGGGAAATTTCAAGTACGCTGGGGTGGCAGTGAGAATTTAGATCGAGGAGGGCAGCATGCTTGGTTAATCCATGCAGTTGTGTTAACTGCTGTGCCAACATGGCGTAATGGCTAGTACACCTACCTAATAAGCAGGAGAACTGGGTTCGATTCCTGGCCTAGTACAAATTTTCACTTTCTGTTTCAGTCTATAAACATAAAAAAAATTACAACAGTTAATCGATTGTACGTGGTAACCACTCGCCCTCGTGAAGCATCCAAACATCACACGAAACAAACCTATGTGCATCGTGTTTTACAAACATGTACATGTAATATTACATGCAGCTGGTGTCAAACCACTTCTACAACCACCTTACACAAGCCCACATTGTGTTGTCGAAAGAGCACAAACTCTGAGCATTCTAGTGAATGGTAAAACTACCACAGTCTTAATTGACACATTGACATGAGCTTACTTGTTCTCGGAAGTACCACCAACACATGTACCACAGAACCGGTCTCAACCTTGTCCTCATCCTCAAGCATAGCCATATTCACCCAAAGCAGACCCATTACCTGTACATAGAACACATTCCGGGCGTTGATTGCACCTCCCAGCAAGATTTTTCGATGACACTCTGCTCCTCGTGAGGGGGCTGACGTGGCAAACAACCTTGTCATTTACTGTCGGCTGCTGTGTTTGCATAAGCTGTAAAGGAGTTCGTGCTCCAGCCACCAGAGGTGCTGATTTAGTTTGTTCTCTGTGTATAGTGCAGGATAATAGTTTCTTGGCAATGATAGGCAGTCTTGTCTAACTCTTCTCTAACACTAAATAGTCTCAAAAAATATCAATTATATCTTCTGTGTTTATTAGTTAATAAATGCTATTTGTTCCTGGTACACCAGAGCTCATATTTCGTGCAATTGGCTGATTATCTTGAACACACAACTATAGTTGTTTGGACGGCTAACACCTGGTTACACAGACGACCTCTTGTGGCTCTTTGGTTATTGTGCCGTACTTTCTTAGGATTTCCATGATAATCTTCTTTTCCCTAGTTTCAAACACCCATAGCTAATCTGTACATCATTTCGCACTTTCCTCTTTTTCTCCATTTCCTCACATTTAACTTGTTTTTAGCTTTTCTTCTCGATAGTTTCGTGAGCTTTGCTTGTTGTTCTGTACTATCAGATTGTAGTTAGAAATTATGTTAGCTCGTGGGTATGTTGCAGCATTCTTCGGGTTGTTTCTGTATCCTTCCTTAAAAAATAAATAAATAAACCTCTCTCCATCCAAACTAGAAACGTATGTATATCGCCTTCTTCTGTTGTTCTCAAACAAGGTATTGCCAACAGCTCATGAGACCTTTCGCCTCTTTGTCATTCCTTGTGCCTAGTCCAAATTGTTTTACTATATCTCCTTTGCTTCCTGAAAACATCTCAGCGTTCCAATCCCCATAACAATAATACAGGCATTTCTCTTCTGTCTCATCTTTATGCTGATCGGTTGCAAGTGTGTCTGTACCAATAACACATCAATTTGTTTTCCCTGTAGTCTTTCCATCATCAGTATTCTGTCTACATATTCTACCTTGTTTACAGTATTTTTAAGTTTCTAAATATTGAAATCTAATTTTTTCAATTGTATATTATTGTTTCTAAATCTGTAATGTGAGGGCAGATTTGAGTTTGTGCTTATTATGTAATTTAAATCTCAAAATGTACTTTAATCTATCAATTTTCAGTTAAGACGTCATGAAATTTAGTTGTATATTTGAGTCTACAACTTGGCAATGAAAACCAGTTCAAAATTTATCCAATTAAAGCAAAGGTTTGAAATAGTTTAAAGATTGAATTAAATTGATCCAAAATCCCCAGTTAAAAATTAATTGTGGAGGAGATGATAATTAATATTCTCTACGTTAAAATACTATTTATTTTTATTATTTAGCTAGACACAATAAAAAAATCTTGCCCACTAATGAATTTACATGGAAATTCTTGTTTTAACAGGTCGTGGGCAGTTATCTGGTAACAGAGTTGGTCAGCTGGATAACTTCAGATACAGACAGCCACAAACACAAGGACAGGGCCAAAGCTCACTTTATAGGAGTCCTTCAAGACGTCCATTCAAGAGAGGACGTGGTATGTCACATTGAAAATCAGGCAATGTAATATATTAGTGTAAGAAAGTGTGGTGACATTGCAGAGAAAATGGGCATAAGTCATTTTGTTGATGTGAATCTATTTCTCAAAATACAACTCCACTCATTGTTGTTTAAAGTTCAATAGATTTTACAGCAGTTTTAGAGAAATGATACAAACTCCTTAACTTCCTTAATAATCAGGTACTCTTAAAAATATATGTGAAGATAGGAAGTAGAATGATCTTTGCACAAGATATGCACGGGGTGCATGATGGAATAGTTGGCAAACAATTCAGTGCTGCCAATCAGATTTGTATCAATAAATTCAGCTGGAGGATTACTCAAAAGAATGATGACTTAGATTGAAGAAACACAACAGAGATCAACTATGAGTAGAAAGTCTGACACAGAGAGGAGCTGTTTTCACTCACAGTAAATATTTGGTGCTAGAGTAGCAGGGCTCAAATGTAAGTTAGAGGAGAAAGACATTGTCTGGAAATCCTGTTGCTAGAGAGTGTTGTTTGTAGGCTTTGAGATGCACACAAAGCTATGAGTGAAATTCTAGATAAATTTTGTAACAGGGTGTATATGCCACTGGACAACCAAGAAATCCAGAGAAAACCAGGAAAAAACTCAGGGATTTTTTTTAGAATTCTGCGAATTTTTCATTGTTTTAGTTTTTGGTTAAATTTTTATGATTTGGACTGGTAAGAGCTGATACTCTAACAAATAATTTTACTGTATCTCGCTACTGCAAAATAACACTGCAGCAATAAAACAAGAGGAAAAAAACCAAAATAAAACTTGCATTGGAAAGGAAATGCTCCATTTATAAAAATGAAACTTGGTACACACACAAGCATCTGCCAACAGCAAAAATGTATCAAAGGCTTTAGGATGAAGACTATGTAATACTGTACTTCATAACAAAAAACTGCTTCTGATGACTGTGACATCACAGCTGTTTACATTAGGTTCATTTGAGCAATTGCCAGTGGGCTCATGTGCATGTGCAGTTGAGTCGAGTATGAGTAGTACCTCTTCCTGCTTCTGGCTACTTGAATGTGGCTGTAAGCTGTATCAGCAGCAGCAACAAGCAACCAGATGCTACCCAGAAAATTTTTTCTGGTGCGCCCAAGCTGCCAGATTCACACATGTGTAGAGGAGTCTGGGTTGTTGTTGGGAGGAGGATAGTCTCCATGTGACAAGTGTTTATGTTTAGTGATTTTGCTGTTACCTCTATGTTTGCAGGCCTAATGCCAAATGGAAACAAAACAGATTTCTGTGACTAGGATCTGGCAAATGAATAAAATTACATAATTGTGGAAGGCTAAAATATGTTATTGCTTGTCCTGATTTTTTTTTATTTCCAAGTTTTGGCAGTTGCATTAATCTCCTTGCAGAATAATGAAGTTATTTTTATTGGTTTGCTAAAGATATTTGGCTTTCATTAATCTTTTCCGCAGAGGAACTCAATTTATTTAAAACAAAGTGTTTCATTGCACACTATTGGTTAGTTTCAATTGTTTGCCGAATTTCAAGTGCATGCTATCATCTTCTGGGATGTATGGCATTATGCCATAGTAAAGAACTAAACATAATTCAGTACAGGTACTCCAAGAGAATTTGCATCCTGAAAATCACACTGAAAAGCTTAATATCAGGTTGCTTACTTCATTGTGAATCTGGACGTACGACTGTTCACTTTAAGCCAAATTATGCGTTTTAGTATGATTTACGGAATTCCAGTGGTCTTGGAGAATCCTCTGATGTTCTGTTTCTTTCATGGCATAATGTAAGATCTCTTAATGCAATATGAACATAGGTGCTTCCTATGTCATTGTAGCTGTGCACATGCAGTAACACCTGTTCTCTGATGCTCTGTGGCGTTTGCTGAAATGAGCCTTTTTGTAACAGGTCGCAGGAAAAAATTGCGAATGGTGGATTGAAAAGTATTATTTTCAAAGTAAATTTCCTTTTATGTAAGATGAATGAGAATGTGTGATGAATTTCTGAAATCACAGTGTGTTTGACTCTCATTTAAAACTTAACCAGCCACATAGAATAATTTTGAGCCCAGAAGAGCAGATACTTATGTCCTTATTTAAAATTTTACTTGCACATTTGTGTGACCTACCTTAAACTGTATCACATACAAGAAAAGACTAATATTATTTATGAAAGCTTAGCTTTTCTTGTAACTACAGTATGTATATTAAACCATTAACTTTTGCTATTGCTGTGTTTGCCTACTTAAGTGACGTTGCAATTGGCTGTCTACATCACGTGCCCATACTCCGAATATCTGCTGTCATCGGCTGGTGAGATCATGTGACATGAGCTCTGATTGGCTTACAAAAGCGCATTGCAATGTCAATTTCAAAGCTTTGGAAGCCTATATGCTATGTTTGATGGAGCTCGAACTTATACTTTTGTAATATTAAAATACGCAGCGTATTGTAATACAAAAAAATTCACTGTACATGTCGCTGCACATAAGGATTGCAACTCACTCCATTGTGGCCTAGATAATGGAAGGAAGTTGGTGCCAGTAGAACCCATGTTGTACTTGAGATGAATAAGTTATGGTCATTTTTCCATTTTTTTTGTCTCCTTAACAAATAGCTCTTTGTGAAATAGGAATGACTGTGGTAACAGACTATACGTATGCAAAACATATTTGGACACAATTGTAGTATTTGCTGGTTGTTTTAATACCATTGCCATTAACGTTACTCAGATGGAAGAAGAATGTTTTACATATCACTTTTCTTAAGATTGAAACCTATGCCGCCACCACCACCACCACAACCACCACCACTGCTGCTGGTGCTGTTACTGTGTTTTGTATTACATTACATAGGCATTTGTCATAAATTTCCATCATTTTTCTCATGCTGCTTACCTCGGGTTTAAATGATTACATTTGAATTGTGAATTTCGTACGAACAGTTTTTTTTATCTTCTTGTCACTTTGTTTCATTATGACAATAATTCTTTGATCCTCTTTTGTGTCATCATTTCTGGTTCTTTCTTTTCAACTTTGAAGATTTTGAATAATATCCTTTACTATTGAGACTACATGCACCATTCACAATTTTTATTCACTATAACTGAATTTCCATCCTGTTCTCTCTCTGTGTTTTATCTTTGAGAAAGGCTCGAAGTACGATGTTGATTGATTAGCGTTACAGAGCTGTCACTTGTGATTTCTGATTTCAGAGAAGACTTCAATTCGTTTAATGTAGCTAGCAGTTCCATGACATTTTGATTCTTATATTTTAGTGGTATTGCCTATTGTGATAGGTCTTATTGTTCAGATTCTGAAACTGTTGTATGTTTATGTATAGGAAAATAGTTTGGATTTAATGCCGGTATATACTTTGATTCTGATACACAACATGAGAAATAAGAGTAATCCATACACCATCAATACTGTATGCAGCAGTGAAGGCTAAGTTGTATTAATCAGTACATTTTACAGTATGTCTTACATGGTATGTTTGTCCTTAGGTGGTACACCTATCAGAGGAAATCGGGGAGGAAGGTACATCCAACGAGGTGGTCAACAAGGTCGAGGTGGTGGTTCATTCAGGTTTGTGCTGTTCATCTCTCTCTCTCTCTCTCTCTCTCTCTCTCTCTCTCTCTCTCTCTCTCTCTCTCCCTCCCTCCCTACTAAATTCCTTTCATTCTTCTGCAGTAGTGTGTTCACTCTATAGCTTATAACATGAGAAAAGCAAAATTCTGAGTTTGAGTTGGCAAACAGTTTTAATACGTCAGGATGTTTAAACTTCTTTACTTATTGACTGGCATTCACAAATTGAAGTTTGTGTGATATGGATTTGTTATCTGATGACAAATTACATTCGGATCTTGAATGTGGTTAGTCAGTTCCACTGTAAAGTAACAATGTGTAGGTGGTGCAACAACAGCTGTTGTGTAGACTGCATTGTATCTGAAATAAATAAGCAGTATTAAAATTTTGCTTTTACGTATTGTGATTGCCAGTCTTTTGATTGGCTTGATTAATCTTTTCCACTTTTGATAAAACACAGTTACTTGAGCAGCTCACAACAGGTTTAGATCTTTGAATGGTCAGAAACTCATCCACTGAGCCACACACTAGTATTGACACTTTGTCTGAGTGATCTGTTTTGCATTATTGGTTCAGATCTGCAAGTACTTTAGTGGCTGCTGACTTCTGTACCTCAGTTTTGATAAGATGCCTTTCACAGCTCAGATTGCAAACTATTGAAGCACCATTTTATTGTGTGTAATAGTGATGGTGATGCTTGTGAACTCTCCTTTCCTTCAATGATGTGTAATATTTAGTGGTGCATATAAAAATGTGTGTGTTTTTTCTAAATCTGAAGAAAGAAGAAAGACTTTGTGTGATAGCTTAATCTAGTTTTAAATATACTTCTAACCCTTATGTGGATAGTGTTGCAAATCTCCAGCATGGATTGTAAAATTGTTTTGTGTGCATCTAGTGCTAATTTAGTAAACTAACCCAAGCTTCACAGGTGCAACAAAGTGCGTAGAAAGTACCTCTGATACTAGACGTTTAGTTGCTGGCTACAGTGCAGACTTTTTGTGACATCTTTTAGATGAGTGCTGAGAAATTTGTAGAATGGGAATTTTGCATAGTTTCACATTAGGAAGAAGAAAAAACAGCCACACAAACTAAAGCAAGTTTGTATGCAACAAAAAAAACTTTGCATATCATTCAAGGTCAAAGTTACATGACAGTTTATGTATGGTGGATATGTTTATCATTGTTAGGATACTGACACACACACACACACACACACACACACACACACACACACACACACACACACACACAGATTATTTTGCCTTGTCACGATTTCAGCATAAATATTCTTATTCGGTGGCCTATTTTTTATGTTCGGTGTTATTTTGTGGGATTGCACATTTACTGAGGTATTTAACATTGGGTTTCAGGTTATCAATAGATTTTACAGCCCTAGTAAATTTTTGAAGAAATAAGCTGCTCTGCAGAGGATGTAAGGTAACTATCGAAGATTTACCTTACGGGAGTGTTGATGGGCTCAGCAACTTTGACAGTTGCAGTGATGGTGATCCTATAGTAAAAGCAAATGTGTTACTTGGCTAAACCAGTTCTGGAAATGATTTGTGAAAAGATAAAATGGAAACTGTTGAGTTATCACATTTTTCTGTGAGTACCCCAGCAAAACCTTTGCATATGTTAATAAGCTGTGAAACTAAAACCATCAAAGCAACTATTCTACTGAAATTGAAGAAGAAACTGCCTGAGCAACCCTTGAGTTTGAAACAGTTATGCTGCAGAGTTGCAAGTCTTTTCAGTTGATGCCACATTGAGTGACTTGCGTGTTGATGATAATGAAATGATGAAGAGGACAATTCAACATCCAGATCCCGAGTGGAAAAAATCTTCACCCCAGCTAGCAATCGAACCCAGGCCTGCTGCATCACAGCCAATGGGTGGACAGTGATGCATCATCTTTGTGACATAAGAAGATCTCTACAAAAGAGGGATAGACCAAGCAGTAAAATTCATTAGCAACTAGAGGTAAGAAAGGAAAACTGTACCAGAGGTGTTGTCCCACCATAATACAGACACAGTGGCTCTGCTAACCACTGATCAGAAATGCTGAAGGAAATCGATGCAAGTATCCCGGATGTCGTGGGTATACATTCATTTTTTGTATAAAAATGTGACCTGTACCCCTGTTTAAGCAAATACAAGAACCACTACACAAATTTCCAACAGTAGCTGGAAAATTTCTCTTAGTTCTTTCACTGCTGGCTCAAAATTCAAACGCAATGTTATCGTAACAGATAGTGTTCATTATATATCCATGAAAATGTTAGAATGATCATACAGAGAATGAATGTGAGTTGATTTTAGTAAACATCTTGGAAACAAAGATTTTGTGGCATTGCAAGTGATATTGCATGTAAGCAGCATTTTTTTTTAAACTAGCAAGATAGGAATTTGTTCTCTACTTTTCCCTTTCTGTGTATCACTTGAACACTTCAAAAATAATTTCTTACGAAAAAATCATGCATTTAACGCTCAATTGTGTGGTGTTACCACGTGGCAACAAATCTTACATATACAAATAATGTTAAGAAAAGCACTTGTATACGTGTGGTATTGCCATGTGGCAACACACAGTCTGGCTGTGTGGAGCTAGACTGTATTTAGTGCTGTTATGTTGCAGAACAGCCAAAAATTGATAATCTTTATTGAAGGTTGAATGTACATAAATGGAAATGAAAGCAGCTGGTAGAGTGAATTATTTCTGTCATTTAGATCACATCTAAAGAAATTATGTTTGTACAGTACGTAAAATGATGCTTATGTTTTCATATTTCTGGAACTGAAGGATAAATAATTAATCAGTATTTCTGGTTTGTTGCCATATGGCAACACAATGATCTCGCTGCTTTGAATATACTGTTTTTGTACATGTGCAAATTCAGTATAATTATGTTCATTACTTTTATATTGTTGGTATAGCATCTATTACAGCTTCATGTGTGTATGGGGGCAGGTATTCTGTAGCAGTTAAGAAAATTACTGAAGAAGGTGACAATTTGGAATTGAATAACACTGACAGCGAAGAAGTATTTGCAGATGATTGAGAGGATGAGATCGCTGGACCTGATATTGGAAATTCCAATATAGTTGTGTCTGAGACTGATCATGACAGTGAAGAAGAACAAAAAGTATAGGAACAAAACAAGATGAAAACAATGTATAACAAGGAAATATCATTGTTGCCACAGAAGAAAAGTATGCTCTGAAGTCAAATAAAAAGCCTAAACTTTCATGATGTTGGAAAAAATGTCAGGAAGAACTATCCATGCCATAATGGACTGGTATACATACATGATACACCTTCTCGTTTATGATGTTCAAGAGAGTATGTTAACACATTGCTTAGAAATGAAATATTGGCCATTATTATTAAGGAGTCAGGCAGGCTTTATGTTCAAAAATCCTTAATGAACAGAATGCACCATTCAAAGGATGTCACTGGATGAAAAACAGTACACTATCTGATGTGAATTGATAGGGACCAAAGAAATCCACATTTTGTGATAAATACAAAATAGATGCGAATTATGCCTTAAAATGTGAAAACACAGAATTACCTAATAGACGCTATTTTCTAGCAGATTGTATCTGGAGAAAATAATTTATCAGATATACTTTGAAAGGCTTTATTTTCTGCATTTTAATGTCAGAAACGGAACCAGTTTCCGGTTTCTGGTTTCTGGTATTGTGTATCATCTGGCGAATCCCAATTTGGAAAGATAATGTGTGTAAAAACTTGTTTGCAAAATAAAAACCGAATGAACTCAACGACGTATCAGTGTGCTTGATTTCCTGGTGCTGCGCCAGTTGTCAGTTGAATGATCTATTTAAGATACATGCTGCATAATGCAACATCGTGCTCAGCCGTGGAACCTAGCATTTTATAACAAAGAAATGCATTCGTTTCAGCTGAAGTTCAAAAGTTGGTATAATGTGGACACTTTTAATGTAGAAAATTAGGTGGCGGATGTTTGGAACTGTGGTCGTGTTGAATACTGCTAAGAGGTTGGGTCTAATCTACCTTGTTAACAATACTCTGCCAACCTCAACAAGCAGTTGTGTGGTAGCCATTTCCAAATGCTTCATGTTGTTTGTTGCTCATTGTTTTCTTGTCTTATTTTGCAGTGAGTGAAATGACTCATCTTGGTCCATCATGGATTTTGATTATGACCCTTACAATGCCAGAAGAGATCAGTGATCCCTGTTGCAATATGTCAGTTCTGTTTTCACATAACACAGTTGTGGACTGCTGCCCTGTGAGAGGAAGGCGGAGTTTGTTTCCACACACTGCTCCTCTCCACTCTGGTGGCCAAAATTCTAGTTTGTTTATACTCGTGGCCGGCTGCCACTATGTAGTGTCTGCACTCTGCGCTATAGCGATTGGAAAACAAAATCTGTCATGTTTTTCAACTTGCCAAATTTCTTCCCCTGAAGTTCGAAGAGAGTTGCTTTCATTCTACTTCTACGCTTAGTGCATTGTCACTTCTGTTTGTAGCATTGTTAAACATGGGATGCATGGCTATAAATGACCATGAAAGGTAGAAATTAATGTTCTGCAGATTTTTTAATCATTGAATTGGGTTGGGAAAGGCAAATAATGTCGAGAATCGCCTTAAATTGGGGACACATTCAGCTCACTGGCAGGAAAATGCTGCTGCTTTTCAGTGGAACAATCATGTGTTGAAAGCTTAAATACAGCCAAACGAAGAAAATAAAGGCCGTATCAGAAAAAAAGCTGTTGAACTTTTTGCAGATTATTTTCTCTCATGTACTGTGACAACTTTTTAAATTTGTGTGTCTAAAATATACATTTATTTTTAAGGTAGGTGTGAATTTTGACAAAAATAGATATGAACTTTGCCAAAAGTAGATGCTACATTTTTTGGTCCCTATGAATGGCTTAGTGTACATCTTTGAAGTGTATACTGGCAGGAGTATCCAAAATTAACTTCTTTCTGGCATAGATACTAGTGGAAAGTGCTGAGACTTGCTAGCATTATGCCACAACAAAAAACTGTCAACTATTTTTTGAAAACTGGTTCTTTAGTTGATATTTGCAAAGGAACTAGCAGAAGTGGGAACCTATTATTTGATCCAACTGTCTAAAGGGAGGTGTGCTTGACTGTGTCAGCGAAATGAAGAGATCCACAGAGGTTGCAGAAAATAAAGACGAAGTAAAGTTCCGTAAGAAATATACACTGTTCTGCTATAAAATGGCATGAGAAGGAATTTGTAACACAACTCAGTAATTTTGTGGTGGCAAACTCAGTGACTGAAGTAGAAAGATACGACAAGAAGTTAAAGAAAGCAGTCAGAGTAGCTAATTCCAGAGTGTTTGTACAATATATTCTGTTCATGGGAGGTGTATATCCTGTGGATTCAGTGATAGGCTTGTACAGGATCAACACACATTCCAAAAGAAAATGTATTACAAAGTATTTTTCCATGTATTTGATTGGATAGTAGCTATCTGTGGTACTGAACTGTTACCCCAGAACTCTACACCAGTTGCAAGTTGCCTGTATAACAGCTTCCAGGGGCAATAAAAATTTGATTTTCAATATTTCACATAATTATTGACTGTGTTTAAAATGCTATCATAAATACTCATTAAGAGCTAGAATCTTATGTTGAAAGTTTAACACAATAAGGCAAATATTACAGTTTGTTTGTTTGTCTCGAGGCAGCCTAAGTGACAGCATGCAAGTAGCCAGACTATGTTCATCCCTATTTGAGAATTTTGAGAATGAGAGTACTTAATGGCTTCCAATAAACTTTGAACAAACTTTGCACTTAATTTCAAATATTTACACAAATTTTTCACTGATGCGTGTGGCCCCACCCCTCTATACACACACACACACACACACACACACACACGCACACGCGCGCGCATGCGCGTGCAACATTTTTGCTGCTCAAGTTGTCGAACTTGAGCATCAGGCATAATATTTAAATGACACGCAGTTCAGTAAATATGACGTCATAAATATTTAGATCTGTGAAAAGCTAGCTTTTCATTAAAATTGTGTTCAAATTACCCAGACTATATTCATCCAGTGATTACAATGTGACCATTGAGCAACTTGCAACTAACTTTAAATGTAATTTCAAACTGTTTCCAAAATTTTTCGCGCTTACAAGCTTAAAGTCAGATATTTAATACATTAATTCATTTGTAATGTAATATGACATGAAGTTGGAGTTCGATTCTTTAAAGAATTGGTGTTGCCTGGTTGCGTATTTAGCATCAGTGCCACGAGTCCTCTCTTGTATTTAAGAATTTGTGTACTTGCTCGACTTTCTATACTAGTTCAGTGCACTTGTGTCCGCCAGAAGACTCGAGTGATGAGTTTTCAGTTACATGGGCAGCAGCTGAGACTGACGAGTTGAGTCTCCGTGCTTACAGAGACGGTGAGTTTGGAGATAATGTGACAGGACCTGCTGGCAAGTTTAAAGCAAGGATATAGAGCTCATTTCTGATCTCGAACTGCTGACTCAAGTGCTCTTACCTCAAAATCCTCCATAGAAAGGTTAGCCACATGGGAGACAAGGGGTTATCCACACTGAAGCTGTCAGTCTGTTCAGAATATTCTTGGTTAAACATAAAACAGGTTGAGGAAAGAGTGTGCCAAACAAAACAGCGATGGCCAGCTGAAACTGTTTACCAGTTAAGTGCCAAGGAATCAGCAAGAGGTACTTTTGTAAAACTCATTAAAAGGTCCAAACTACTTAGGTGGAGAGCCCCCAGTCTGCTGATAAAATCAGCTGACTTCTGTATATGATGTGGACATTTACCAACCAATGCTCTCAGCAAGAAAGCATGATGTTTGGCTAAGTCATATGTGGGCATGTCAATATTATTCACTATAGTCCATAAAGGAAGACCTCCTTTGTGCACTTTAGAAAGAATGTACAGTCTTGCTGGTACGCTACCATGTGATCTTAACCGTGTGATGATTTCTAGAGGTAACGAGGCAGAATTCAGAAGAGTGCACTTCTTCTGTTGCACTTGTGCTGTAGGGTTGTGATCAGTCTGTTGGTACATAGTATCACTAAGTAGGCCATTCATCTCCAAATACAAACTATGGGATAACAAAACAGTTGAGTTACCTTTATCAACTATATTAAATTTCAGCCTTCAGTTGCATAAGCAAAGAAACTTTGCCTAGGTTTTGGCTATAATAATGTAGTTTTCTTCAAAAACATCACAATATAAAATTAAAATTAAAACATGCCAGATATTGGCCTTGTCAAACATAAAAAGTTAGTACTACAGTACATAGTCATAAGACTGCGTCTATTCTACTAATGTTTTGCCGATAGACCACACAAACGGGCCAGACGGACGGGCCGGGGGCGCTGAGACGTAACTGGGCGCCATGGACAGCGACGCAACAAGCTCAGCTGGTGGTCATGCGCATGCACGTGCAGAGTAATACAGACTTAAAACAAGAAAATGTTAACTGTGTTTATTATGGAAACTAGTTTATTACAATAGTTCAGACTGTTAATGACATTAAAATCATAAGTTGCTGAAATTACCATTCCATAAAAGGCATAAGACATATAACAAATGTACTGTATATAAGTAAGAATAAACATTAATTGATAACATTATTTGTTGCAACAGTTAAAAATGTTACTGGGAAATAAACCATAATAACTGAAGTTACAGTTCTATGAGAGGGCAAATGACATCATATAGCATGAAGGAACCTTTTAATAAGAAAAGGCCATAAGTTAATATTATCAGTGCATGAAATATGCGGAACTTAGCTAAGAATTAGTGCCTGTAAATGATAATAAGGACAATAGTCTCATGCAGCTTAGCGGTTAGATATACAAATATGTAATCAGCAATTAATACATAAGAAAACCAGTAGGCTGTATGTCATAGCCAGCTACTGACGTAGGTAGAAGATCATATAAAGTAATGGATTTATCGGCTAATAGGTGCTTGCAACGCCACAAAACATTAGAAATCAGTATAGCCAGTGGAGTCATATGCAAACTTTATGAAACCTAGGTAAGTTTCTTTGCTTATGCAACTGGAGGCTGAAATTTAATATAATTACATTTTACAGTTGCTGACTCTGCTCCACCATGCTAAAAATATTCAAATTTGTATATGCCCAGGTGACTAAAGCAGCTCATAAGTATATGGACATTTTGTATAAAATTCTTAAAATAGGCATGGCAATCTCTCATATTAATCAGTGAAAGCAGTTAAATGTTACTCCCAACTTTGTAAATGGTTGTATCAGTAAGCTCTGTAATAAGTCACCGAATTTGAAAAAGAATCTGGTATATCAGATTTTAAACAGTAGAATTGCTGATATATATGCTAAGAAAGATAGCCTTAATGAAATAGCCTATGGGCTTCACCTTGAGCTTTCTGGAACAGTGAAGAATTCATTCAACTACCAAATGGATTCATTTTGGGCACAGGCTACCCTATGGTTAGTTAACGGAAAAGAAGGAAATTGTTAAGAGACATGACAAAAAAACTTGCCAATTGTCAAATCGTGTTAACACCTGCAGCGTGCAGAGCTCTTGTAATAATTCTAAGAACGCTCCTCAATTCAATGAGAGAGCAATCAATAAGACAGATATTCATTTTACTGTTTCTGAAAATGAACAGTTGTGTAAAGGTTTCAGGTTTAACATAGAACCTAAGGTTAGCAATCCTCGTGTTATAGAGAATTTAATTGTTGATCTTAAAGTGGGCCTTGATTGTATTAAAACTGCCAAAAATGTTCAAACTAGAATAGCTTACGACGCTTGCAAAATGATCGAAAAAGAATGTTCTACTATACAAACAGTTTCAAATATACGTCAAATTTTAGAGAGCATTAATCATAAATTGAAGAATAGTGATGCCCTAATATCAAAAGCTGAAAAGGGCAACTCTTTAATCTTTATAAGTTAAACTGAATACATGGAGAAAACTGAAAAAACTTTTCGAGAACAATGGCATTGTGCCAATTGAGTTAGACCCCACATCCACGTTACTAAAAGAGATTACACCAGGACTCCATAACACTAAAAAATTAATCGGTGAATTTCGTAAAAAGGCTTATAAATATGTACCTTAAACCGCCTGTTTTGAGGAGTCAATTTAAGGTTCATAATATTCTTCACCCCATCTGTCCTGTTGTGGATGGTACCAACAGTGTGTATCGTAAATTAGCCAGGTTCTTACATCATAAAATAGAACAGAATATTGAGTTAAACGAAAGTTACACTGTTAAAAACTCGGTGGACTTAGCTAGTAAATTGAAAATTTTAACATGTTCTGTTTTGTCTAAACTTGGGTCTTTCGATATCACAAGTTTATACGCAAATGTCCCAGTAGACAAAACTTCGGCTATATTAGAAGCCAATTATCGTTTTCACAAAAAATTATCTATTATTGAAATAGACAATTAATGAGCCTTTTACGCACCATTCTTAAGTACAACTATTTCTTATTTAATGACAGACTATATTCACAACCATTTGGTCTAGCCATGGGCAGCCTGTTCGCAGGTATTTTGTCAGAATTTTTTAAAGTTCTGTGGAGCACACTTTTTTTCAAAATTACCCTGATTTAGCGAACAGAATAATTTTTTATGCTTGATACATAGGTGATTTACTTTTTTTAATTGAAGGCACCCACATCCACATAGATCAGATTTTCACTGTGTTTAACAACCTCCACAAGAAAATAAGCTTCACCCAAGAAACTGAAACAGCTAATAGACCTTTGAATTATCTTGACCTAACTTTGCCAGTAGCTGACAACAAAATAAGTTTTGACATTTTCCATAAATACACTTTCTCTGATAATATTATTCCTGCTGATTCCACACACCCCAAAGCCTACAAAATGGCTTTTTTCCACTCAAGTATACACCAAACACTATCTATTTTGCTTTCTTCAGAATGTCTACAGAATGGATTAAAGACACTTGAATATCTTGCCCAAAATAATGGTTACAACCCAAATATCGTGAAACAGATCTATGACAAGAAAACGCATAGAAACATTAAAACCTTAATTACACTAGATATCGCTTATAAAGATCACTCCATTAATTTAATTTCTATCCCGTTTATAGGCAAAGCCTCTTAAAAAGTAGGGTGCATCTTAAAGAGTCGGGGCTTTAAAGTGGCCTATTCCACTAATTGTCACGATCAGGTATTTACAAAGTTGTCCTTAGCGATTGCCCCAGTTATTACATAGGTGAGACAGGAAGGTGGGAATTTAAGGAGATGGGACCTGGATAAACTGACTAAACCAGTGGTTGTACAGAGTTTCAGGGAGAGCATAAGGGAACAATTGACAGGAATAGGGGAAAGAAATACAGTAGAAGAAGAATGAGTAGCTTTGAGGGATGAAGTAGTGAAGGCAGCAGAGGATCAAGTAGGTAAAAAGACGAGGGCTAGTAGAAATCCTTGGGTAACAGAAGATATATTCAATTTAATTGATTAAAGGAGAAAATATAAAAATGCAGTAAATGAAGCAGGCAAAAAGGAATACACACGTCTCAAAAATGAGATCGACAGGAAGTGCAAAATGGCTAAGCAGGGATGGCCAGAGGACAAATGTAAGGATGTAGAGGCTTATCTCACTAGGGGTAAGATAGATACTGCCTACAGGAAAATTAAAGAGACCTTTGGGGATAAGAGAACCACCTGCATGAACATAAAGAGCTCAGATGGAAACCCAGTTCTAAGCAAAGAAGGGAAAGCAGAAAGGTGGAAGGAGTATATAGAAGGGCTATACAAGGGCAATGTACTTGAGGACAATATTATGGAAATGGAAGAGGATGTAGATGAAGATGAAATGGGAGATACGATACTGCGTGAAGAGTTTGACAGAGCACTGAAAGACCTGAGTTGAAACAAGGCCCCGGGAGTAGACAACATTCCATTAGAACTACTGATGGCCTTGGGAGAGCCAGTTCTGACAAAACTCTACCATCTGGTGAGCAAGATGTATGAGACAGGCGAAATATCCTCAGACTTCAAGAAGAATATAATAATTCCAATCCCAAAGAAAGCAGGTGTTGACAGATGTGAAAATTGCCGAACTATCAGTTTAATAAGTCACAGCTGTAAAGTACTAACGCGAATTTTTTACAGGCGAATGGAAAAACTAGTAGAAGCCGACGTCGGGGAAGATCAGTTTGGATTCCGTAGAAATATTGGAACACGTGAGGCAATACTGATCTTACGACTTGTCTTAGAAGAAAGAGTAAGGAAAGGCAAACCTACGTTTCTAGCATTTGTAGACTTAGAGAAAGCTTTTGACAATGTTGACTGGAATACTCCCTTTCAAATTCTGAAGGTGGCAGGGGTAAAATACAGGGAGCGAAAGGCTATTTACAATTTGTACAGAAACCAGATGGCAGTTATGGGTCGAGGGGCATGAATGGGAAGCAGTGGTTGGGAAGGGAGTGAGACAGCGTTGTAGTCTCTCCCCAATGTTATTCAATCTGTATATTGAGCAAGCAGTAAAGCAAACAAAAGAAAAATTCGGAGTAGGTATTAAAATCCATGGAGAAGAAATAAAAACTTTAAGGTTCGCCGATGACATTGTAATTCTATCAGAGACAGCAAAGAATTTTCAAACACCTCCTTTATGATAGAAACAACTTGTTTAATGACCAATTTCAGTTGGAAAAATAAGAACTACTTTGAAGGATTTCAGCCCTTGCTTTGTCTGCCACGATGATTCAGGACTCTCTATGTTGCCCAATGCCAGTACCCTCTTATCTTTATGTTTACATACGCATATCACGTAGTCATTGTTATTTTCTTTATGACTTTTTCATAACTGATACACGTGAAATGGTGTATCTCTAATTATGAGCTTTGTAAAGTTTGCATACACATGACTTTCTATAACTGCCTTTATAACAGCTTGTGGTGTGGTACGTCCCTACGTACTACTTATTAACTCGTTAAATCTAATACTGTATAGTTCTTATTACCCACGGCAATACCTTACTACGACATACAGACTTTTTGTTCTTATTAGTAGCTTTGGGTATTCCCCAATTATACACCGCATATTTAATACACTAACTTATGTTCAACTTATGTTCAGTGCTGTTTCACAATTTTTTACTCATCAAATGGTGTATTTATATTTAGAGCTTCATAAATTTTTCATATAACTTGACTGTCTATACTGTCTTTATAATGTTTTGTGGCGTTGCACGCACCTATTATCCGATAAATCCATTACTTTATGTGATCATCTACCTACATCAGTAGCTGGCTATGACATACAGCCTACTGGCTTTCTTATGTATTAATTGCTGATCATATATTTGTATATTTAACCGCTATGCTGTATGAGACAATTGTCCTCATTATTATTTGCAGGCATTTATTCTTATCTTATCTACATTCAGGCACTGATAACGTTAACTTATGGCCTTTTCTTATTAAAAGGTTCCTTTATGCTGTATAATGTCATTTGCCTCTCATAGAAATTTAAAGTTATTAGTACTCCGCCCGCGCATATGCGCGACCACCAGCTGTGCTCGTTGTGTCGCTGCCCGCGGCACCCAGTTATGACTCAGCGCCCGCGGCCTATCTGTCCGGCCCATTTGTGTGGCCTATCGGCAAAACATTAGTAGAAGTGACGCAGTCTTAAGACTATGTACTGTAGTACTAACATTTTAAGTTTGACAAGGCCAATATCTGGCATGTTTTAATTTTATATTGTGACATTTCTGAAGAAGGCTACATTATTATAGCCGAAACCTAGGTAAAGAGCACTTGAATCAGTGGTTCTTAAACCAACTGTCTTTTTGAAGGTATATGGATGATATTTTCATAGTGTGGCCCCATGGAGAAGATAAGTTAATGGAAGTCTTACATCATCTTAACTCCATTCCTGAGAACATTTCTCCCATTCCTGGATGTTTTGGTTAGATGGAAGAGTGACAGCTGTCTGGGACATTCTGTTTATTGTACGCCCACTCACACTGATATATACTTGCACTCTTAAAGTTGCCATCATCCATCCCAAACAATAAGTGTGCATTAAACCCTTGTACGCAGGGTCAATACAGTGTTGGATGCAGACAGTTTACCTAAAGAGCTTGCACATTTAAGAACAATGTTTAGAGACAATGGATATTTGATGCAGCAAATTAACAGGGCATTCTCAGCTAAAACCATGAACCAGGGAGTGTATAAACAAGAGAATATGCTAGCAAAGTCTCCAGCTTTTCTTCAAAATAGCAAGAATCCTTATTAATTTTTAGGTTAAGTTATTCCCCCCTGCCATCTAAGATTTCAGAGCTGCTGGGATCAGTTGTGGATAACTTGTTATTGAAGAAGACAGAAATTTACAAAGTACCTTGCCAGTATGGTGGCCTATTGTAGGACAAACAACATGCACCATGGAAGAATGTTACATGAAACAGACATTGCACTCGCCTTCTGCAACCCAGAAAATTGCAATTGTGGAACATTGTATCTCCAATGGATATTCCGTGCTTTATGACAAAACATTAATTTTGCCCACAGCGTCATGTTTTTGGGACTTCATTATAAAAGAATCTGTTGACATACAAATTGTGGAAAATCTAATGAACCATGTCAGTGGGTACCAGGTGATTAATACGGGAATCCCATAATCTCCGAGATTTGCTCCAGATGAAGACACCAGAATACTGAGATGACTTTGGTGAGTGGCAACGCTGAAGACTGCTGATCCCTACACTTCCGTCAGTGAAGGCACTGCTGCTGGGCGATGTCTTTCTGTCACTCCCACCCTGACACAAGTGCGGCAATAATATCAGCTCGCTTTATATAAGGCAGAGCAGAGAACACCTTTGTCAGTTTTTGATGGCTCACCTGAAAATGACTGGTAGGTGTCCAGTTGAATTATCTTGAGTAAAGTTGACGACAATAAACTGCAGTCCAAAATCTTTTTGAACATATAATTCACTGGGAAATTTTTAAATTTCACAGGTATTTGATTGACAAGCTGAGGTTCCTCTTCTTGCTGGTTGAATTATTTTTCATTAACTTTCATAGCTATTGATTTATGCCCACTTTGTCTCATGCTACACTGACCCATACACTTGCCAAGATAATTATTCTTGGAAAACGTTCCTATTTTATGGCAAGTTTCATTTCCTCTAATATCTGCAACTGTCCCATTTATCGGTTCTGTCATCAAAAAGTTTTTGTTATTGTGAGAATGTCTGTGTGCCTGTAGCGGTCATAAATGAAGACTAGGCATATGTCTGACCCATCTGCTCTAACAATTACATTTACAGATCCACATATGTAATGAGTTTTGTGGACTGGCTCCAGAGACCTAGTGGCTATGACCCTGCTTGTCTGTGCTAATTGATATGGATTTATACATTTACCATGTGTAAATAATATGGACTGTATGCTGAAATTAATCTTGCAGTGTAATTTCCTGCTTCGTACTGGAAGAACTGTGAATTTACTGTTTTGAAAGAAGCTGTTCTATTTTGTAGATACGTGTTTTTTCCTGAGAAAGAATACTAAGATTTCTTCGTTTGTTAGTTATCTTGTCACGCCTTCACAGGTGGAAACAGTAATGGTATGATTTTTCGAGATTTCGTTGTGAAATTGATGATCTGATTTTTGAGTTTGCAGGCATATTAATGCCTTTATTTTACCATGGCATTCAGACAGGTTTCCCAGTTGTAATCTTGATTGTGTTGAATAAAGATCTCAGTTGCTGTCTGTATGGCTCCAACCAAACTGTGAACTGGACACGACATAAGCAAACTTTTATGATGCACTTTACGTTGTGGTACTGACAACGATGTTCAGTGGAAGCCTGTCCCCAAGGTCTTAACCATGGATGTGATTTCCTACAAGGTCTTAGAAACCTGTGATCAGCCATTCAACATCTCTTTTTTTTCTTGGGTCTGGAAGACAGTATTTGTTGTGTAAGGTAGAGTGCAGTTTGTCCGTTTCACAGTTTGGAGCCCAGTAAGTGAACACTGGAGATACACACTCAGATAACTTTAAAAGAACAGTTAGGGAATTTATCAAAATATCTTGGAAAAATAAAGACTCAGCCAAAAACTCAAAATTATGGATATGATGTAGCATTGTTAGAACTTCAAAGCTGAAACTGGTAGTAGTGTTTAATTAAAATAATCTTTTTAAATAGTGCCGTGTAGGATAAAATATCCATTCTGACACAAAGATTGATATGCTATTTCTATGCTTCTTTGTTATTTTATTCTTCATTTGTATTTTGTATCCTGTGCTTTCTTAAAAGATTCCAATTTTTCTATGCAGACGTGGAGGTCGTGGTGGAGGTCGAGGGGGTGCAAGAGGAAGAGGCCGTGGTGGCAGGGGTCGCGGAGGTCGTGGGCGGCAAAATAGACCTCTGCCTTCAAAGGAAGAACTTGACATGCAACTTGATCAATATATGGCAAACACAAAGTCACATCTTGACCGAGAGCTAGAGAGTTACATGAACCAAGCCAGTACCTCTGAATCATGGGATTGAAGCTTCATGTCAGTCCATCTCTGATTTCCCATTTGAAATTTGCTTTAATTTATGGTTTGTTTATGTCTTGGACTTCGAACTCTTTCGCTGTAAAGTTTTAAATGTTCATAAGCACATTTTTCTGTGTTTAAGGACTCCCAGTGTAAAAGTATTGTAAATTAGGATATGTAAGAAAGAAACAGACTGTGGGATAGCAAATTGCTCCCAAATATTTATAGTAACATTTTTACAAAATGTGTAATAATGGTTGTAACATGATGCTAAAGGAGATGCTTCTGTAGTTTGTTTCACTGGACTCATAAATTTGTCACTCTTTTAAAAGTAATACTTGTGAGGCTGCAATGATGTTTTAATGTGCATTGAACTAATATTCACTTATACAGATAAGTGTAATGCTAGAAATATAAACTCACTGTGTTTGTTGAACATGTCATGACTTAGAAGCATTCTTGCTTTGACTGACTCTTAATAGATTTTCTGTTAGAGAATGAATGCCATTTTATGAAAAATAGTGATGATAAAGTGGACTTTCGTGTGTTCTATTTCTAAAAGGAATTGATACAGTAGAATATGATTTGTTTTGTGTTATGTCATCTTGCCCATGTATTGTAGTTGTTTGAAAGAAAGAAAGGGAGGGAGAGAGAGTGAAAGAGTGAGAGAGAGAGAGAGAGAGAGAGAGAGAGAGAGAGAGAGAGAGCGCCTTAGTATTCACCAAAAATAGGAAAGAAATGTGGTACACAACTCAGTTATGATAGTTACTTGTAGAATATTGCACAGAATGCCAGCTTTTGATTTTGAGTTGCCATTCAGTTCACTTTTAAGTTCTTGTCAGAGGAATTATGTTAGTATTATCATTAATTTATAATTTTGTACAGCTGTTAAAATGTCCATTTACTAGTTCCTGTGGATGATAATTGAAGTGTGTGTTGCAACTATTTCAGAGTAGCTTGTGTACACTTGTTTATTGCTTTGAGCTTTTGACACTATGAAATTGTTTCTATAATGTTGCTTTGTTTAAAGAGAATTTAAAGATAGCTGCTGAATGTAGCTGCAGAAAAATAAATTATTTGAATTTTGGTAAATGGACTTTTTTTTATTAATTCTAGTTCATTTGATGCAGAATAGGCGGCAGTTGGAACATTCTTACACTGACCACTCAATTTTGTTTATTTAAAATGAATAATAGGTGGAATATTTCATGAATGTAGCTCAAGGATGGATCATAGATCCTTATCAAATAAATAAATGTGGCTCTCTATTGCATTTTTATTATAATTTTGTTCTGCAGCAAATTATTTTTGAACACAGTGAATGTACATTGTCTGATGTGCATGTAAAATGGAATGAACTGTTTGCTCATTTGGTTGAGATCAGATAGTAACCAGGCTCTACATAAAGTTTATATGTCCCATAAATATTCTGAATTACAGAGTTTATTTCAGTCAGACTTCATAGTAAAAATAAAGAAAAAATGGCTAGTGCCAATCTTTCCCTTCAGGCTCTCAAGTCAAATGCTTATATTTAGAATGTCACTAACAATTAGGACTGATGTGAGCACAGTAATAAATATCAACCAAACTATTACTGTTTTAAGACAGTGGACTCACCTTTGGAAGCAATTAGATTCAAATCATCATGTAGTAGTAGTCTGGATTTATATTTTCTGGGATGTTCCTAAATTTGAAATATGATGGTTCCTTCAGAAAGCGGTGTCTGATTTCCTACTCAATTATCACCCAACCCAAGCTAGTGCTCAATCTCTACAACCACATTGATGGGTTGTAGAAACTTATTGTTACTGCTTTTCACATGACCAGTCTGCTTAATGAAGTGCAGTAAATAGTATAAAGAGAAATGGAATGTATTTATGACAATTTTTAAAAACTGGTATCATAATTGAGAGATCCCTTCGGGCAACAGGGGGAAATTGTCACTTGCTTTCTTGTGCAAATTCATCATTGGAAATAGGAAAGAGCTTTCTGACATGAATAAATGCCACAGGGTAGAGTTCTAATAGCAATGTAAAACAGCACTGGAAGAACTGGGCCAGGGACTTCAAAATTACTATTGTATGTCTTATTGTATGGACCCGAAAAATTCACAAATCATGATAAAAGCAAATTCCAGCACAATTTGTGAAATTACGTAATAAATGCTGTTTGGTCACGAATAGTATCCAGATTAACTTTATTTTCAGAAATAGTTTCTATAGCTTTAATTTGTGCAGAGGGGGGGGGGGGGGGAGGAGGAGGAATGATACCTGTGCACAAATGCAACGGTTTGTTATTGTGCTCGTAAGTTAAGCTTGGTGCAAATTCAATGGGGTGTGGCTGAATTGTTTCTACAAGATAAGCACCATGTTTGGCAATGTAGTACTCAGCCATGGGACATGGCAATGAAGAAATGTGCATGTGCAAGAGACATCCAGCAAGGTGTCCATACAGATAGTTCAGTTTGGTTATTCTTCTCCTGCCTTGTTTGTACTATCTGTATTTCACAGAGTTGTCAAATATGGGTTGCACGGCTGTGAATACCTCTGAAAGGTTCAGAAATATATTATTCAGGGTTTATATGCTACTGATACTAAACATGTTGTGTAGATTTTGCAAATGTCAAAGTGGGTGACAAAAGAAAGAGAGTATTGAAAAATACATTAAAACCGAGAAGCACTGTGTTCACTAGCAAGAAAATGCCAATGCTTTTGAACACAGTCATCAGGTGTTGAGAGCTTAAGCAGTGCTAAAAGAATGAAAAAAGGCAAATACAATTCCAGGAAAAGCACAGTTAACGTATTTGCAAAAACCAACATTCCACAGGAAAAGTTGGAAAATCAAGCCATACGGTTGTGGATTGCTGAATTCTCAAATGAAGGTTTACCATGTGTGTGAAATATTTCCCAGGCAAGTTATTTGATACTGAAACTTGAGATTATCATTTATGTTAAAATAATAGGAAAACCAGTCCTAGGTTTGATGCACCTAGCACTTGTGTGTAGAATATGAGATTTTTGTTGGCAAGAAGAATATCATATTATTGCACTCCTTTAGTACTGAATGGAAGTGCAGACTCTTAAGTCTTCCGTTCACTGTCTGTATCAGCACTCTTTCTTAAAATGTACAAGAATGTGCCTTGGTAGTTTAAATAAGCTGCCACAAAAATGAGAAAAGCAGAAACCAATTGCGTACAATGGTAGCATACAGCATAAATAACATTTTCTATGTTGCTTTTTATCCAATACATGTTGCATGATGCAGTATGTTTGCCAAGTAACATCAATGAAGTAATGTAGAAAGATTTTACCACAGTAGACAAGAAAGTGTGTATTATGGACATGCAGTTTGCGTGCCTGACCCTTACTTTTTAAAAAGTAGTGGTTTGGTTCCCCACTTATTAAAAAATTTCCTACTACCAGTTGTGATTTTTTTAAAATTTCTCTTAGGGGAAATGTGTTTTGGTAAATAAGTCATGTCGTAAAGTGTGTGGTTTTTATATATATATATATATATATATATAACTTTTTAAATGTGATGAATTTGTGAGTTTCCACTTTGACCGTGATAAGTTGACGGAATGGTAGAAGGTGTGCCCAGCCTCTGCGTTTAAGGGATATTACATCATGACCCACCATGAATGAAATAGATCTAACACAGCCATTCTTGTAATGATTGCTTTGTGTTGTACAAACAGGATGTCACAAACAAGCCTAGTGTGAGGAAAAGTGTCCCTGTGGTCCTGTATCATAGTAAGGTACCTCGGTGATCATTTTATTTCTGAGTAAATATATGATATCAGTATAGCTCTACATTTGTGATTCTCTGTTTGTGTACATAGTGCTTTGGTTGACAAAAGTTCACCTTTGATTTGATCACATCTTTTGTTTTATTTCAACATGCTAGGAATAAGAAACTGGCAGTAATCAGTGAGATAGTCTTATCAAAATGTATAAACATTGAGTTAACTCTTACTTTTGAGGAGGATATATTGCTTCCTTGATTACTGTGTCACTTGAGTGTATTCCGTCCTTTGTAGACAGCAGCTTGTCAAAACGAGCCACATCCATTCTCAAGAACAGCCTCAATTCTTTTATTAATAGGGAATATATGCCCCTGTCTTCATCCCTTCTTCCCAGCCAGAATCAAACCCATCAATGTCTGATTTTTTCGTCATTGTAATCCTGCTCTAATAAGTGTTGCAGAGACAACCAGTACGATAGCTCGTAAAACAACTTCGCACTCCATGTGCAAAATGCTGTACACAGGTAAGTTTGAATAAATATCTTCTTGTGCAAAGAAGTGTCATAAAATGAACGGTTGAGCCCAAAATTCAGAACAGTAATAACGTAGTTCCTTAATAGCTACATAAGAGGACAACAGTTATTTAATAAATATTAGGTTGCTGCATAAGTTCGTGGTTTTTTGTTTTGCATGTTGGTATTCTGGTTGATGTGGGTGTATTTATCAATTATCATTTTTTATTTGTAGTTCACTGTTGCTGTTTGAGTTTACATATTGTCATTTTTTCATTTGGAGAGAGTGAGTGGAGCTGTGGACACTAGAAAATGGAGTGCCAAGTGGAGAACTCTTTAACATTTCCGACATATTTTTCAGTAGAGGGATGACAGCAGTGGAGCCTGCCAAAACATTTGCGCCATGTATAGATGTAGTGCCATTGGGCAGAACACAGCAAAAATGTGGTTTTCTCTTTTTAAGGAGGATTGTTTTGACGTTAGTGACTCCACATTCAGGAGGACCTTTGGGTTTGATGACATTCGAGTTTGATGAAGATCATCTAAATGTGTTAATCCAGAATGATCCCTGTATGTGTGCTCAAGAACTGACAAATATGAACTGTGGTCATTCCGCCATCATGCAACATTTGCATGCAATGGGGAAGCTTCAGTAATTGGGTGTGTAGGTGCAGCATGCTCTGAGCCAAAACCACAAAATTGCATTTCTGCTTGCTCATAATCACTTGGCTTGTGAACAACACCGACCGTTAATATACTGCATTATTACTGGTGAGGAGCAATGGTTGAGCCCAAACAAAGCAGCAGGTCCCCATACAAAGACTTGTGCACATCCACAAAAGATAATGTTATGTATCTGGTGGAACAGTGATGGTGGTATACTACAAATTGCTTCCTTGAGATGTAATCATCACAGCTGACATTTATTGTAAATGGCTGAGATGTCTCGCAGACACAATCCAAGAACAGTAACCAGGAAGACTGAAGTGGTGCTATTCCACGATAATGCCCATTCGCATTCTGCAATACTGACAAGAAACATACAGAGGTTGGGGTGGGAAGCCATTCCACACCCACCTTATTCACCTGGTCTTTCTACATCAGATTTTTATCTTTTCCACTCTCGAACGAACAACCTTCAAGGAACTTCCTTTTTAGATGAAAATGCGCACAGAACATGACTTGACAAGTTCTTCACCTCAAAACCATGTGATTTCTACAGTGACAAAATCAAAAAGTTGCTCCAGAATTGTCAGACTGTTGTAAATAGTGAAGGAGAATGTATTATTGATGACTAAGTCTCTGTTATGGGTACCTGTTGTGTTTGTTAAATATATGGAAAAAATGCTACAAACTTGGGCACCAACTCAATAGGAACATTGAGCCCTTAGAGATTTTTTAATCTGAATCAGCAAATTCACAAGAAAACAGACATATCCCATCAGTTTTGCACGTTATTGCCATATGGTACACGTGTACAGATTTACCAGTCTGCAATTCAAAACATGTAAGCTCAGGGTGCTGGTGCAACAGTGCACACCAAGCTCTGTAGAGAGAAAGTGTGGCCAACTTGCCATTGACGGTCATTTTGGATCTTTCATATCTCTGATTATACATTGACCATTACAACATATTTAGCTTTTTAAATTAAAAAAGTGAGTTAAGTGCATCACGTATTGGTACGGAAGAGCACAAGATTCACACTGAATGTCTCGAGTGTTCAGCAGCAAAAAGTAGAAGCATAATATGTCAACAAGTTATATTTTCTGACTAGTTTTCATCATGCTAACCTTTATTAACAGTGACAGCAATAGATTTTGTAGTTCCGGTGGCAGCAGCAAGCTCAAATGTTTAATGTTGCAGTAAAGCTGGGTTTCCACAGTCAAACTAAAGTGATGCCCCAGCAAGTGGCTTGACGACTGCTGCAACAGTGATACTTTGTGCTGCTTTTTTCTGGACACTCCTGTCAAAATTGTGCTTGCAAATTTTTCAATATGACATCAGCTGAGAAAGTCACTGGTGTTCTCATTCATATTATGACATTAGAATTGAGCCAAGAATCCAATAAGAAGAAGACAAAGCATAAACGTTGGCTTAATTTTATATGTAGTGTCTGTCCTTTCACACATGTCTGAAAGAATGGATATCACTTTGATCCTACAAACATCACAAATCAATACACAAATGAGTGAATGACATTTAGCTGCATACTAGGTATTGATTTATACCAATGGGGAAAATTGAGCAGGAGACCTGGTTTTGAATCTCGGTCCGGCACAAATTTTCAGCTTTCCCCATTTGTGTAAATCAGTGCCTACTACACAGCTAAATGTCATTCATTCCTTTGTGTCTTGATAAATTTCGGATTTGGAAATGGGTTTTATGCAGAAAAAGCACAGTGACATCAAAACCACGTAAAACAAAGTAGTATTCTTAAATGGAATCTATTCGTGAACCAATTTCGGATTACAAACTGAATTTGAAGTACTTTTTGAGCAGTATATTGAGCTCTGTTAAAAAATCGGTGAAACAGTTGGTAACACTGTGGTACACTCATGTTCAGAAGAAACAGAACACCTTAAACGACTAAAGATAGAATGTTCATGCTGTTGTTGTTGTGGTCTTCAGTCCTGAGACTGGTTTGATGCAGCTCTCCATGCTACTCTATACTGTGCAAGCTTCTTCATCTCCCAGTACCTACTGCAACCTACATCCTTCTGAATCTGCTTAGTGTATTGATGTCTTGGTCTCCCTCTACGATTTTTACCCTCCACGCTGCCCTCCAATGCTAAATTTGTGATCCTTGATGCCTCAAAACATGTCCTACCAACCGATCCCTTCTTCTAGTCAAGTTGTGCCACAAACTTCTCTTCTCCCCAATCCTATTCAATACCTCCTCATTAGTTACGTGATCTACCCACCTTATCTTCAGCATTCTTCTGTAGCACCACATTTCGAAAGCTTCTATTCTCTTCTTGTCCAAACTGGTTATCGCCCATGTTTCACTTCCATACATGGCTACACTCCATACAAATACTTTCAGAAACGACTTCCTGACACTTAAATCTATACTCAATGTTAACAAATTTCTCTTCTTCAGAAACGCTTTCCTAGCCATTGCTAGTCTACATTTTATATCCTCTCTACTTCGACCATCATCAGTTATTTTACTCCCTAAATAGCAAAACTCCTTTACTACTTTAAGTGCCTCATTTCCTAATCTAATCCCCTCAGCATCACCCGATTTAATTTGACTACATTCCATTATCCTCGTTTTGCTTTTGTTGGTGTTCATCTTATATCCTCCTTTCAAGACACTGTCCATTCCGTTCAACTGCTCTTCCAAGTCCTTTGCTGTCTCTGACAGAATTACAATGTCATCGGCGAACCTCAAATTTTGTACTTCTTCTCCATGAATTTTAATACCTACTCTGAATTTTTCTTTTGTTTCCTTTACTGCTTGCTCAATATACAGATTGAATAACATCGGGGAGAGGCTACAACCCTGTCTCACCCCTTTCCCAACCACTTCTTCCCTTTCATGCCCCTCGACTCTTATAACTGCCATCTGGTTTCTGTACAAATTGTAAATAGCCTTTCACTCCCTGTATTTTACCCCTGCCACCTTCAGAATTTGAAAGAGAGTATTCCAGTTAACGTTGTCAAAACCTTTCTCTAATTCTACGAATGCTAGAAACGTAGGTTTGCCTTTTCTTAATCTTTCTTCTAAGATAAGTCGTAAGGTTAGTATTGCCTCACGTGTTCCAACTTT